>NW_020825200.1:13390000-14650000 GCF_003286155.1 Drosophila erecta
TATTGATTTACTTATTCTGTTCGGATGCTGATGTGTGTTTGTGTGGGGGTGTGTTGTTTTGTGTAGCAATATACACTGAAGACTCAATAAATACATATAATCCATTCGCTTAACTAACTGCGTTTTATCACTAGAATTACGTTCTCGCTGTTTACTGCCTTAATGTAGCCTCGGCAAATAATATCTAATTCCAAACTTGTATTTTAAATTGCATTCTAATTTCATTTGTCCAAAAGTGAAATTCGCTTAAATTCTAGTCAGAACACACAGCCTTGCTTTGTTTCTCTAAAAAAGTACACTTACTTGCTAATTATTAATTACACATTTAATTACACACAGAACACTTCATGTTGTCAAGCTTACTCCTAGGTGAATGCTAATTTCTGCGTTGAAATTATGTTTAATTTAAAGCCACATCCAGATAGTTACTATTTAAAATGCACACAGCTTAGACTCTACTTGAAACAAAGACTAACGATCAATTTGGAAACTCAGTTACAAACGCAAAATAACTTAGCTATCCATCTGATTTGTCAATGCTTTGTTCAGCTTTAAAACCAATTTATTGAATTCGAGACCACCAACTGAAGCGTAGATATTATTCAGTATTTTCATAAATTTACTTTGTTAAAATTAGTTTGCTTTACAAGCTTATAAAATGGCTTTCTTGGCTATCGTACAACATGATTGCATATTTGTTTTTTTTACAACTTTTCCATTATTTTTGTGGTATTTAAATGTACAGTTCTCGGAAATTTATATGCGACAGCAGTGGAATAGGCAATCTCTTTTAGGATTCTCGAGACTCAAGCGGCCATTATTTACATACTTCGGGGACCAATGCGTCTTGCATAAACGATTTGCGTACAACTGAAATGATATTAAATTAGATTTGTATATCCAGATAAGAAGATATTGTTTAGCTTACCTTTCAATTGGCGGCTTGCATCAACTACCACTTGAAATTGCCTTTCCAAAAATTAAATTATTGGCGTAACTTTGCAAACAACATACCATCTAAGGAGTATAAGCAAAGTATATAAATTAGTTTTAATTTTATAAAGTGAGTATCAGGTTGTGTGAATGAAGCGTGTAGTGTCTGGAAAGAATAAAATGAAAAATAGCATTAGGAGCTTATGAATAAAGTGGTCGAATGCAGAAGCCTACATCACAAATAATTACCTTTCTTAATAATAACCAACATAACATAAACAAAATTTTAAGCACGCTGTTTAAGTCGAGTTTTGTGCATTTGAAACAGAGAACAGAACTTTATTTAGATATGTATGCTGTGGTATGAATGTTTACATATGTGCATGATTTTTACATAAACAAAGTATGCTACATAAGGCACTTATCTACTTCAAGATGTGCAACGACAAAAAGCCAATTAACCTTCAACTAAAACAAAGAGTTTACCATGAAATGAATCATATGTTATAATATAATACCAGATTTGCGTAAATTTGGATGATGTGGCAATTGATAGAAACTAAAAATAAAATAATAAACTCCAATAATAAGACTTCAACATAAATAACAAGTTTTCCTTTTTCTTTTTCATTTTCATTTGGTTTGTTGTCTTTTTAGGCATAGTTCGTTTCCTTTACAAATCGCTTAAATAACACTGAGAAGCGTATGTGAATTGGTTTGTTCAACTAATTATAAAACTAAAGTTGTACCTCTAATGTGGTTAACAAAAACATTTCCATTTTTCATTACAAATAAAATATGTGAGTTAGTTTGGGGGTGTAACAAATCAGATAACTAAAAACTAATTATGCGCGTCAGCATAAATGTAGATATATAAAAAGAGATAATCCATTGAACAAAACGAGTAACTTGTAACTATAACTAGCATATATATCATGTGGGTATATAGTTATAATAAAAAACTTCATTGTGACTTGCAACATGAGTGATGAACAAATCAAACAGAGAAAGAGTGTGTATTAAATTATTAGTTATATCAAAAACTTAAGCCTAACACTCGAACAGATCTTGTAATTTAATTTTTTTGTTTGTTTTTTATTTTTTTGTTTCTTTCGTTTGTGAGTCATGAGGATGTATACAAAATATTTAATAAAAGGCAATGGTTCAACCAACTCGTACGACAGTTTAAAATTAGGAAAACGAGTCGTAAAAGTTTGGGTTCGAAGGGAACTTCAACAGAAAGTTAACTAATCTACGGTCTAAGTGTTGTATTATTCGTTTCTTTTTGATTTCGTTTTTGAGTTTTTGATTTCTGTATTTTTTTGTTCTTTTTTTTTTTTTTTGTTTCTAATTCAACATTTAACGTGCTAAATCATAAGTGATTCTGTCTTTTTGTTTGGCACAGATTTCATGTCTTTTTCTGCTCTTGGTTTTGCTTTGATTGGTTTTGTTGATACGTACAACGTTGGCCTTCGCATCATCGTTTACTCTTGCAACGCGCGCTCTACACGGGCCACTCTTCATTCATTGACTACTCCATATTTCACAAATCTCAGTGCTCCTCTACTCGATGTGTCCGGGGGTAAGCTCGCTGCCGACGGTGGCCTCTAGTAGGGCTTCGAGTCCTTGGGCTTCTTCAGCTGCACCTTGAGGCGCTTGGTGCCCACCTGGAAACCGTTCATCGCCTTTATGGCCACCTGGGCCGAGTCCGGATTGTCGAACGAGACGAAGCCGAAGCACTTGGACAGGCTGGTCTGCTTGTCGATGAACACCTTGGCCGAGATCACATTGCCGAAGGGCAGGAACGTGGAGGCCAGATCCGTGTCGGTGAACTCCTGCGGCAGATGGTAGATGAAAAGGTTGCAGCCCTCGGGTCCTGAAATAATTAAAAAGCAGCGCAATGTTATAAAATATTTCACTGACAACAAATTAAATGCTTATATATACGCAATATTATATATTATTTCACTTATGGCTTTATATACGTGTATAGTATTATATATTTTCTTGAGCTCTTCTCAGTTTCCTCCTTACAATTTGCTCTGTTGTTACCGCTGCCACTTGCATACAATGTAGCCGCCTCACCTTTCAGGTGCTAGCAATTAATAAGCAGAGTTTTCCTCGTGGCCGCGGAAAATGCAGCTACGGACAGAGTGGCGGAGATAAGGAAGAGGGCTAAGTGGGCCAGTGCCAGCTGATTGGCAAAACGGAAGCGGATATGATGCGCCCAGCCACCTAGGCGCCCCATCTATCCATCTCTTTCGCACTTGTCTCGCCCTCTCTGTCGCTCCACTCATCTGGCCGCCGTACGTGTGTGGGGGCTGTGGGCTGTGGGCGTGGCACTCTGTTTAGGAGCACGTGCTGTTGCAACTGCTGACATCGTCATCATTATCTTCGCAGCATTATCATCGTCACTCCGTCCCTGTCACTCCGTCGCCCTGTCATATCCCTGTCCCTGTCACACGCACATTAACATGGCTCGCGCCTCGTGCTGCGGTTGCACTTTTCGTGCAAATTACTGTCAACGTCACTGGCAATGAGCAGTCAGCAGTCAGCAGTAATGCAACCCACCAGCATCCAAAATTCGCAAGCAACCAGCTCGGGACGGAAAGAGACGGGGCGAGCGGATAGACAGAGAGGGGTGCAAGCTGCGTCAGCAGTCGCGTTTTCACTTTCGAGATGCTTTTTAATGACAGCAAAACGCTTCGAATGGCATCTGGCATTTTGCGGTCTTTCAATTTCAGCCGGATGAAACACAAAACAGGAAAAGGGAAAAACAATGTGTGCAGTAAGGATTTAAAAATGCATGTGGTTGAGAAAAACCCAAGATGACAGCTTATCGTTCAAGCTTTAATGCCAAACTAGCTGTGGGGTAATGCTTGGTGCATTTTTAATGAAAGCAACCTTGTGTCACCAAATAAAGGCCAGTTCTCAGTTAGAATTGTGTGGCATTTCTGGTTTTCTGCTGCCAGAAAATGAGGTTTCCAATCATACAGATATTCATTTTCCCTCATGAAGTCCGCTTTGTCATTATGAGTACCCCCGAACACTCGCTGAAACCGAATAGGTTTGTAGTGCTGGTTCCGGGACATTCAACCAGGAGCCAACCAACCAGCCAACCCACTGCCACACAACCATAACTCTCACTCCATCATCATCGTTCGCCAGGAGCAGTGCTATTGATCACCTTGATGTATGACTGGGCCACCGTAGGCCTGCAATCCCGGTGGGTGCGTCCTCGTTCCGCCCACTCCAGCCCACTCCACACCACTCCACTCCGCCCAATGACACGCCACCTCGAGGTAAACTGACTGCTGACAGATTGCCGACGCTGATGCGATTACAAAATGAAGCCAAATTGAATGGCGAAGAAAGCTGCTGCTCCTCCGGAGGCATCTCCGCCGGTCACAAGCCGTTGACGTTGCCAGGACTTTAAAATTAATTGACTCGGGGCTCGTGATGCACACTTGTTGCTTTGTAATTTGCACACCCATCAATTAATTTGGGCTCCGGCGGACAGGGTGAGTACGCCGCCTAGCCAAACGGGGAGCAAAAAGTCCAATTAAAAATGCTTCAAGCTATTGAATTACGCGACTAACAAGCGACACGTGTGGCTCGACACGGCATACTCGTATAATTAGATGAAGGGACAAATGTGGATGTGGAGGGCAGGCAGGAGTTGTTCTCAAGGCAACAATTCTGAGTGGCACTCGGTTATGTGCCAGTTAAATTTCAAATGGGTGGAAAACACGTATCTTTGAGGAGGCTACATTTTAGGAATTAATAAGGTTACTTATTTGAAATAAGTTATTTCCATGCTTCAACCTATTTATTCAGCAAGGCATTTCCTTAAACACCAAATTTATATTCAAATCTAAATCCATGTGCAGGTTGGGGGGTTCGACTCAACTTTCTATAAATTCAGTTAGCTGTCAACTGCAAAATGTTTTCCACACATTTTGGTAACCAGAAATGTGTAACTTCTCGGAATCCTCCACCATTCCTCGGCACATAGAAGCAAACTTCCTGTTTTGTTTTTTCTTAAATCACAATATTTTCCCCCCTCTTGCAGTTGCAATTTTTCAGTGTGCGAAAAACGATTTCCTATATTGCATTTTCCTCTTCCGCCGAGCAAAGATGCGCCATCCGCCTTGGCAATGTCGCCTGCCCTTTTCGCCATTGATGCACTCGCATCTGGGCGGGATTGCTGAAGGGAGATGTTAGTTGCAGATGCACATTCCCCGTTCCCCTTTCCCCATTCCCCCTCCCTTGCGCAGTTTGCAGCAGCATTTTTTGCCATTTTCCTGGCTGTCGCGCTCAACGAGCAGCGAGCTGGGGAAAGTCTTCCTTTATTTTCCTATTCCTCTCAAGGGCACGAGCGAGGCGGAAGGAAGCCAAATGGAATCTATGGCACATAAGCTACAGTTCCAGATCTGCCGCACATATATCTGAGTATCTTTATTGATTTTAATGCGAGTTGTGCATAAAGTTGCATAGCGAGAAATTCTTTCGAAGCTGGAAAATGCTAAAATACTATACTATATATATTATATGATGTATAGTATGGCGTAAACTAGGTAATAAAATTCCTTCACTTTTCTACAATGTTCCTGATGAGTTGTGGTAAAATATTAGGATGTTTACCCTTGGAACTAAGTGGTGATTAAATGTTTTTGCTTGAATGCGGTGCAAAATGTGGATTGTCTTAATTTCTGCTGCCTCGTAACCACAACTACTCACTTGCATACACAAACGCTTTATAACCATTCCGCCCACCTCCCAGCGCATAAGTCGCAAATCTGCGATGTCCTTTGCTCCCAGAACCGCCCACTCCGCCCACTTTCTGGGCACATACAACATTTGGTTATTTTATATTCCAACTTCCGGCTTATGCACATGACTTTAATCCGGATGCAGCCGGAAGAAGAGGCGACCGCTGCCGCCTTAGGGTCACCCAAGCGAAGAAGTCGGAGGCGGCGGCGGAGGCGGAGGATTCCCATCGTCTGTCACTGTCATACTCGTATTCGTGCCCTTCTCCGCCAGAGTTCTCCCTCCACTTGGCGGAAGGTGCCTTTAAGGGCAGCCCAGTGCCGCTTGTGATTTTTTTTATATTTTACAACATATTTTCCATATTTTCATATTTATTTATTTCATTCTGCTGCTTCTGCCTGTGTTTCCTGCTTAATTTTGTGCCTGTCGTCTGGGCCTGTCTACATGCTTATAAGTTGTTTCCTGCGCCCGAGCCCAACCTCTTTGTATTGTGGCGCTGTCGTCATTTGATAAATTTCGCATGCTGGGAATTTATCTGCCCCAGACATTGTTGCTGCAGTTTTTCCTGCCCTTTTCTGCCACATAGATTGCACAAATCCGACACTTTTACAGTTTGCTCAAGCGCATTTTTCCCACCAGCACAGATCGATCACTTTGCATTTAAGCAGTGCAAATATTTCATTAAAGTTTTATAAATTTAAATTGTCATGATAAAGCTTATAAAAATAAAACTAAACAAAAGGTGAAATGCAACTTTAAATTCTTCTAAAATACCGAACCCATTCTATGCTGAAGCTAATCTACTGGCCAAATCAGAGTCAATTACCCATCAACCACTTTCTGTCTATACTCGTAGTCCCCCTTATTCCGCCCAATAATTATATGGAGCTCAGAGCTCGGAGCTGCTCCCTTCCCGTTCATTACTTCGACTTCCATTTAAGCAGCTCCAAGTCATCTATGATAGTTTTTCACAACCCAACCAAGCGACGCGCAACATGGCATTTCGCATTTCGGCTAGCAGGAGCAATTTGTTGTGCTTCCACAGACAGGACCGCACAATCCTCGCTGTTCCCGGACTGGTTACTCCCCGTGCCCCGGACAGTTGTTGCTGCAGTTGGTCAGGAGGGAATTTCGGCGACGTCATGAGTCAGCAGAGCAAACAAGGAGTCGCACAAAAGGACGAGGCGGGCAAAAGTGAAGAGTCACAGGATGCGAAGATGAAGTTGGGGCGACGAAGGGCGAGCGAGTCACTCAGCTGCAAAAATATATCTCACTATATGGTGCAGCGCACAGAGCGAAAAACATCAGCTAATATCAGTCAAAATAGTTTAAACATCAATTGGAATAAGCGGAAAATATGGTTCGCCAGGTATTTGCACACTGCTTTGGAAACTTTACCCAATAAAATGATGTATTTATTGTAATTGCTGCCAAATTTGTTCCACTGCACGTGCATCACTCGGAGCATCCAGTCACACCCATGCACTCAAATGATGTTTGCTTATGTAACCGGAAATACAGCAAAAAGTGCAATGCCAAAACATTTTCCGTTGCATTTTGGCCAGCATTTCGAGCATCTCCCTGCTGCAACTTTAATGTTATGTGTGCCACACACACACACACACACACACGAGGGGCGTATATGCACACATATATTTCCCGATATCGACAGCGACGTCTGACTAATGGAATTGTGTGTCAAGTGTGTGTAATATTTACACTGTGTCGGGAGCTGATAAAAATTTAAGCCCCACCAAAACGCTCCTCATAAATTCAACTTAGCAAGTGCGAGATGGGATGATGGGGAGCATACAAGATGATTGATCTTATTGATTTTTGCTACATCTCTCCCAGGCATTGGCTTATGGCATTGAAGGATTTGTGTCAGCAGAAGACATTCGATTGCGGATTAAGGGGGCGTCGTGCATCCGTACAAGCGAGTGGGCGTGGCGTGGAGATTGAAGTGCTTGTGAGATGGTTAAGATGTTGGGGATTTTGATTTGTACGAGCTCGAAAATCCTCCGCTCTGCGCTACGGAAAAGGCCCAACTGACGCTCGGACCCAATCTCCTTCCGAATTGCACATTTTATCCAGCTGCATAGCATTTGATAGATGACTTTTCATATGAAAAATAAGGCCTTCGCCTCCAGCACAGCAGCCAGAGCGATGGAAACAATGGCACAACTAAAACTAAGTAGATTAGACAGACATCCACAAAATGTCCATGACAAGTGGGATTCGGAATGAAGGCTGTGGGCGGGAAGTGGGTGGACATAATGCAGGGGCAACGAGCAGAAAGCAGCAAAAAAGGATGCAAAAAGGATGCAAAAAGGATGCAAAAATAACCGCATCACGAGCGAATGACGCTGACAGCAATGAGCGGGTTTAATGCATGTGATGTTGCATCAGCAGCAGAAACAAATACTATTGGACCCGCGAGTGTGGGCAGGCATATACCCTGTTTTTCATTTGCTATTGCAAGGAGTTGGTTGTGTAAGCTTCAAAATGTAATATAGATATAATGGCGCACAATAAAAGTATTTGCGGTGCACTTTACTAGCACTAGCATGTTCAAATAACCCTACATGCCACACATTTTTTGGTTAGGGTATTCAAAGTGCAGAAAGAACAAGATAAAGCGCCAACGATTTGGTATTGGAGTGGCAACCGCAGCGGCATTCATTCGGGCATTTTACTACATTTATCAAAATGTCAGGCTGTTGGACATTTCTATTTCTATCGTGCGCCGGCAGGTTCCCCACCTCCCTCACTGCCCCACTAACACTCTAATTACCTACCAAATTACAAATGTATACCGGATATTAAGTCTGCCCTCTACGCACACAGGAATCCGCTTTAAATTTGAGGTTTTCCAAATTATATGCGTCGCGCCAAAATGGATTCACGGAATTACGCTTTAAAACCCATTGAACCCTTGGGGTATCTGACCTTACTGAAGGCCAGTCAAATGCATTTCTCTCAGTGTGTTTTCCTGGGCGGCGGGGGGGACTCACCTTCAATCTGCTTTCCCGCTGCGGCGGCGGCGGCGGCGCTGAGGGCAACGCTGGCCAGCGGCGAAGTGGACAATGCACTGGCGCTCCCGAATTGCGGCAGACCGGCGGCAGTTGACATGTATGCCGATGCCAGAGGATTCGGATCGGACCCTAGATAATGAGAGAGGGAATGCCATTTAGTAATTTAGTAGGTGGTACTTTCAAATTGCATAACGAAGTTATAGGCGTGGCTCTTGGACAGTGTGTAGCTTGCATTTAGCTGTGTTTGCTAAAATAAATGAAATAGATAAATAAATCAAATTAAATCAAACAAAAATCAGCCTGAACCCTTATAGCTTTGTTCTTTCTGTAAGAATTTAATTGCAGGACTCTGGAATTGCTAAAGAGCCCCCGAGTTTGGACACATCCATTATTTGGCCACTTGGCAACCAGTTGCCGCAATGCATCATATCCAATTTCACTGTATAATTATTATTTAGTTTGTTGCGTTTCGTCAGACGTAATTAATCATCGAATTTTGTGCCCTGCCACGCGGGGTGACATTTGATTATTTTACAAAGCACACACACGCATCACACACACATGACATCCGCAATAGCCAATCTGAAATTAATTTGTCTCTGAGTAATGTTGGTTGTGTTCTGGTTTCGGGTTTTGTGTAATTTGACGCCTGTTGTTTGTTATTTAGTTGTTTTTGCGTGTTCGCCGCCATTGCCCGTCATGCAATGCAATTTTGTGGTTTGCAATCCGGCCCAGACCACCGCCCCTCTTGGCCATTTTAACGCCCCCTTGGGGTCGCAGCCCGTGATCGTCGTTATTAATGAGTTTTGCAGACCTTAGTGTATTTGAAAAACCAGAGCACCGCACTCAATATCCCAAAGTTGGGGTACTAATGAAATATTTAAAAAATATAAACAAATATTGCAATATTTTTGGAAAAAAAGCGAGTCCTTTGCTTGTTTCATTTTAAATCAATCAATCGGAAAGTTTACTGATTTAAATACAAGACAGACAATTCCCGTAGCGATTAGGCGAAAAGTTTTGCACATATTTGAACCGGAAATTGTTTTAATTGCTGTTCAAAGTTTCACAAAGAAAGGCACCAAAAGTCAGCCAGTGAAGACTGGAATATATACATATATGCCGGACACACTGCACAATACTCATCAAGGATCTGGCCAACTAAGTTGGCCAATAATAATCCACATGAGTGGTCCGGTCCGGCCTGGTCGGCCAGAAACAACAAACAATGCCAGATTGAAGAAACAGCCGAGAGGATGGAATAAGAAGTCGGAAACGTAGCCTAAAACTATTTTCTGGCCCGGATGTTGTCTGTTTTGTATTTGCAAGTAAGTTTTTAGTTCGGAGTTGGAAATTTGTTCGCCGACTTCAAGTACGAAATTGCACAATTTCCAGTTGCTTATTCATCTTATTTGCCACTTGCAGGCACAAGACTTTTTGTTCCCACTGTTATTGTTATAGTTCCTGTTGATTTTCAAGTGCAAAAAGTGCAAAAATGTGTATAAACAAACGTAATGGAGAGCGGGGCTACGGAAAAGAAAAGCTCAGAACGTGTTGAAACCCTAAATCAGTTTGAAGGGCCGGAGGTTGGTAGTATAAACTACATAGTTTACTGCACTTGAACCAAACTTTGATTAAGATTTTCGGTTGTTGCTGTTGGCTTGGCTTTTCCCCCTTTTTTTTTTGTAGTTACTCAACTCTGAGGAGAGGTCAAAGGAGTGAGCTTCGAAAACTTTTTGAATTGGATGCTCTTAAGCTTTAGCGAGCGCTGCTT
The DNA here is from genome assembly GCF_003286155.1 of Drosophila erecta. Taxonomy (NCBI): domain Eukaryota; kingdom Metazoa; phylum Arthropoda; class Insecta; order Diptera; family Drosophilidae; genus Drosophila; species Drosophila erecta. The sequence continues at coordinate 13,400,513 of NW_020825200.1, forward strand.
GTGGAAAATCAAGCAAAGGTTGTGGAGGAAGTGCACTTATTATTCTTATTTTGAAATTCACCCTACACAAAAGGACAAAATGTCTTGTTCTCCAAATTAGGTAGTTGTAAATTTTAATTACACAACAAGAATATCTATACTTTGCTTTTTTCTACAGATTACAAATTACTTCTTTTTCATTTACTATCTTTTCCATCAACAGAACCCATATTCAAATAGATTTTTATTCCTCTGCCGATAAGCAATACGCGGCGTTGCATCAACAAACAAAGCCGAGGGCTCAATTTGTTGTCCTTTTTATTTGTGGCAGGCAGAATCTGAACGCACCAGCAAGTTTGTTGCTCGTGGAAACTTGGGAAGCGATTTTGAAGTTTAGTTTATGTATCCGCCCGGCAAAGAAAATAAAAACCCTAACCGGAAAGTTTGGTTGCCCTGTATGAGCTCGATGAAGAGTCTCGACTAAAAGGATCTTCTAAACTAAATGGTTTAGTCCTCACAAACAAAGGAGTTAACTTGCAGACGTAGCAAAATTATACGTAAGGGGAGTTATAGATGAAGGGGTAAAAGTTGAATTTCGAGTAGTAAGATGCAGCTTAAAGTACTGGGTACGCAGAAAGCAGCAAGGATTCGCAGATAGGCGCATCCTTGCTGTCCAGCTGTCCTCGCTGCCAGCTGCACTTTGAGCAGAATTTCTTTTTCACTCCAAGGCGCAGGATGTAACAGACGGAGGACATCTCCTTCGAGTCCGAATCCGCTCCCGGGCAGAGAATTTTTAATATTTCATTAAATGAAGTGCCCGGAAATCGTTCAAGTGGCACACGATGAGCACGCACAAGTGCACAAGGGCCAAAACTCACGAAAATCCCCACAAGATAAGCTCTGAGCAAAGAAGGCCGGGCCGAGCGGCAAAAGAGGGGTGGAGTCAGTGGAAATCCGCTTAATTTTTGGCATTTTTCTGGTTAAGTCAGCCGCAGATTTTTCTTCTTATTTGGCCATGCTTTTTGTTCGCCTACTTCTCAGCTAAGATCCTCTCGGAATGAACTTGCTAAGAAAATATTTAAGAAGTGAGCGTGGAAATGGCGGAAAATGCGGTCAACGATGCCCACAGATAGGCAATGACACTTCCTTTGCCTCTGTGGCCCGAAGACTTAACGTTTAATTCTTGTTTGTCTTTCATTTGGGTGCTTTCGTTGCCACATTTAAGGGGAATTTTCTTTGGGTTCTTGTGCGACCACAACTCAGTTTTTAACATATTCAAGTACTTTGGAAAACTGATAAAGAATCCTCAACAAACTCATTGTAATTTAATTATTGCACTTCTGAAATTAATTCGGTAAATAACTATGTACGTTATTGCCAAGTAAATCGCTGTTGCAAGGACTCTACACTTGGCCTTAATATTTTAATTCCCTATTGCGGCTTTTATTTCAGCAACTGCAGCTGCAGCTGCAACTGCAACTGAAATTCGGAAGTTGAGAAGTGAGAAATGAAAGCCGTGAAGTGAGCAGAAAACATTGCAATTTCCCCAAAGCGAAAAAGTCAATGAGGCCAGGAAGGAGCGGTGCAGCAGCCACTGCCTGGTTCGTCCTTTATCCCCCATTTCCCATTTCCCCATTTTCCCAGTCCCCCTCCCCCTGCCCCTGCCCTACCCCTGCTCCTCCAGAGGCCTTCGGTGCAATAAGTTCCGTGTTGTTAATTTCGCAAGAGAGTGTAACTTGTAATTTTGTACGTTGTAGGGTCTCCTGTACTCCAGATAAAGTCGCTCCTTGGCGATACGGCCATCAAGTCTCTACGGACTGGTGACGTAAAGCAGGCGACGTTAAGCAAGCGCGTTACGGTGCACGTGAATGTTACGTCGAATGGCTCGTTGGCTTTAACTATCAAACTTAATAACACACACACTTTTTATGACACAACGAAAACGAAAGCCACATCACTCGGCAAGCGAGTGGAAACTTAAGCAAATGGTGCAAAACTTTGAAATTTTCGAGAGATTATGGAAAGGTAAAACAAACGCCATTGTTTTAAAAACACATAAGTTCAATTTAAAATGCAATTGATACGGAATATAATGAAAATAACGGCACTATTAAACTGTGCAAATATTTGGTAAAGTTCTCACCTGTCTTTTTGGCTGCGTTTTATCAATATTTATTCAAGCGATTAGCAATGTTAAAGAAGAGAAAAGGAAATACACTTTTGTCAGACCATTTTTTCATACGATTGCAGTGATAAGTGCATTTTAATCGTATCTAGTTTTTTTTGTCAATTTAAGCAACGTAAATCATCGAAATAAAAACAAAAGTATGAAGGCTTTGAAACTTTTAATAAATTCAAGAGAATTCTCACCTGATTTTTTGGCCGCTGCCTTTTTACCCAAGAGGCCTGCATTAAATCCATATTTATTTATTTAGACGACAGGTTAAGCAATGCACAAGTAGATCAAAGAGAATACAATTTGGTTAGCAAGGACGAACTGAAAATCTCCTAAGCTAATTAGGATGGACAAGTCGAAGACGTCAATCTATCCCTTTGGAAACAAAAATTCCTATTTGGCTATTTTAAGTCGATTTGGTACGCAAAGAAGCTTGTCAGCGAGGCTTGATTGTAATTGGATTTCCTTGGATAAACAGAAGAAGGATGAGCAGGTCTTCAGTAAATTAGGCTAATTGGGCACTTTGAATGTCACATGATGACAAATTTGTATGCAAAGAAACCAAAAATAGAAAAGCAATTCCCCTGACGGGTTTTCGAGTAGCAAGTTTACCTCATTAATGATGAATTAAATTAGGAGACCAAATGAATATTGATGACTATTCCGGCTATGTATTATCCACTTATAGCGAACAAGTTCCGAATTTGATTCCCGCGAAAGTATTATACGTATATAATCCTGTCACAATTGTCCAAATACACATTTATCCGAAAATAACTTTATCATAATCCAATAAGCGTTCGACACTCATTAAAGGCAATAACCAGGACAACAGCGAAAATATTTGAGTGCCGGCGAGATAATTAGAAATCGATAAAAGAAACACAAGAAGCGTTGGGAAAGGGAAAGTGTGCCGCAAAGAAGAACTAGCAACAGGCTAAAAGAAAGTCGAGTAGTGGTAACACCCTGTGACGCACAAGAAAACTTCAGTACGGAAATGGGGGAAAATTAGATAATTAGCAGAGGCAACTGATGGCCGAGATACGCCGGGGGATTGTGGGCTGCGGTAAGCCCTGATGAATTATTAGCCATGGAGCCGCTTCAAGTGTCTTCCCCCCGTTTCCACCCCACTAAACTGCTCCTAAAGGAGGTGGAGGAGTAACTCACAGAGCAGCGCAGCCGTGTTGGTCAGTTGGGCGCTTCCCGGCGATGTGGCAGCGGCGGCTGCCGCGGCGGCATTCGAGAGACTCGGCTGCGTCATGGCCGCAATGGCCGCTAGATTCTGGACGGTCATCGGGGTCAAGAGTCCGGCGGCCGCAACTGCGCTTGTGTCCGTCGCCGAGCTGCTCTGCTGGGCGCCCAGTCCTGTGAGGGCTGCAAGGGAACAACAAATAAAATCGGTACTACTGCATGCAATCCAAAACAGCTTTGTTTGCTCCGCTCACCTTGCAGCAACTGCTGCTGCAAGCCAACCGCCTGCAGTTGCTGCAGCAGCTGGATGGAGGCCGGGGTGATGGCATCGGCGCCGAGGACCGGCGAAGGCTGCTGCGGCGGGTTGGGCAGGATGGGCGTGGTCACGCTGGTGGCCGTTTGGCCCAGCGGGATGTTGATGTTGCTGGCCAGGTTCCAGAGGTTGGCCTGGATCTGCTGTATCTTCTTCTGCTCCTTCTCCTTTTGCGTATCGGCGAACTTGACGACCAGCGGCGATGTGCAGCCCTCCATGATCTTGTTCTGGCTCAGGGTCTGTGGGTATAGGGCAATACTTGATACATGTATCCACAAGATAAGAGTGTTCAGTACTCACCACTTTAATGGCCGAAATGGCGGCGTGTTTGGTAGCGAATGTGACGAAGGCACAGCCCTTACTCTGTCCGTTCTGGTCCCGAAGGACGGTGCACTCCTCGATGGCTCCGTGGACTTCAAATAGTTTGCGAACGTCGTTCTCGTTCAGCTTCTTGTTTAGCATGCCCACGAACAGTTTGCGTTCTGAAATCAAATGGAGTGCATGAGATACTAGTCATATTGAGTTTAACTCATCTCTTTTAGCCTCACTACTGACAGACATTTGAACTATACTCCACACACTGTATAGTGTACTTTCCAAGCAAAGAACTTGCTAGTTGCTTGATTTATAACATGCTAAATTGAGATACATCTAAGCCGAGTTTAAGGCCTTGGCCTTGGTAAGTTAATCGCTGCGTGAAGCGCTGGCGGAAGCCCCAGCTCAACCACATTGTCGAGTGTAACCCTATAGCCGATGAGATTGCCTTGGCTGGGAGCTCGGTGTTGTGGCATTGGAAAGTGCCACAATCAAGTGGGTTAGGGCCAGGTCCAAACTGGACTGCACTGAACTGGACTGGTTCGGCATGGAGCAAACGGAGTGTGGGCTGCGTGCTCAGCCAGGCTTAGTTAATTCGAGTATTTGGCAATGCTCAATTAATTTTACATAAATTAAAACACTGGCTAGCTGCTAAACTGGTCTGGACTCGATAACTAATTGGCAGGCATTTAACATTTCGCCAAATATTTGCACTTTCCATCGAAAAGGGCTCCAAGTTTGGCGGCGAGGCGGCGAGGCGGCGAGGCGGCGTTGCGACGGAGGAGGCCAATGTGCAACTAATTTATTTGCACAAACACGCAAAATGCGCACTGCACAAATTAATTGTTATCAATTGTGCAATTGGCTGAGAATGTTTTTCCGAATGGCGAAAGCGGGATGCCGTGTGATGTGGTTGTTTGTGCGGGCGGATCGGTTCGATTCGGTTCGGTTGGTTGGACGCTCTATCTTTTACTAAACCAAATTGCAAATCAATTGGCTTAAATACAATTAAAGTGCAGGCGATTACTGCGAGCAGATTAAATTTGTGTGACTCGAATAGTTTGAACCCTTTTCAATTGGCAGGATTTGGCTGTCGTCTGTTTTCCACATTTTACCTTTATTTACATATATATATATTTAATAATGTAAAATTATTTTTTAGGCACCAGCGAATATTTAGTAACATAATTAGCCCTTGCATATTTATTCCCCCCTTCATTTCAAAAGAACCCAATTAGTTTTCGCAGTTTTGAACTGCGCTGGTAGAAATTTTTGGATATCGTCATCCGAAAAATCGCATAGCGCTTGCATTGTTATAAATTATTATATTATCGCTTCAATAAATGTGAAATTTTTAGTCATTGGAAATTATGTTTTATGGCCCGCAATTTGCGGGGACAAAATTGTTCCGACGAGCCCGACGCCGCCCACTTGAAAATCTGTTTTCGGAAATCAATTAAAATTATAATTAAGCTGCTTATGGGGTGAAAATTGATTTTAAGTAGCCATTCTGGTCATTGACTTTGCTGCCATGCTGATGGCGGGTATTTAAACTTATTATTATTCGAAACGTAATATTATGGGAACTTTTATAGTTGCGAGTAACCGCAAGGAGTGTTGAAATTCAACTTAATGGCTGGGGATTCTAATGCCTCTGTTTTTCCCCATTTCGGTCTGCCACTTGCCACTGCCACTTGCCACATTTCGAGGCATCATAGTGCTGCAATGCGGGTCTATCCTTCCTCCGGCTGCCTCGCTATCGCCCCCAATTCAATTGCCATTCCGGCTGCTGATGCTGCATCATCATCATCATTATTATCATATCCCCAAGCGTTATCAAATGCAAAAACCCACACACCCCGCACTATAGTGATGGAGATGGGGCGGAGGAGCACTTGCACCATTATTATTATGATTATCGCAAACTGCAAGTGCAACTGCAGCAGCGACATCGACTAACTGCACTTGAGCTATATTATCATAATCCTAGCAGAAATTGCGCGCAGTCAGCAGCGGCGCATCCAGTGGGAAAAAGGAATTTTAAAATTCATTGAATTCGATGCTTGCGGTGGCGGAATGCCAATGCCCCATATAAAACCCACCCACATTCGGGCCACTATCCAATTTCGTAATTCAAGTCCCTCTTCCCGAAAAAGTAAACAAACTTGGCGTGGCGGTGACCTCATTAGTTTCGATCAGCTGCAAATTGTGAGCGTTTTCCATTGACGTCGAGGGACTCAACCCAGGGAAGCGTAACAAGAAAATGTGTGTAATTTAAGTTATGATAAATGCTTTGAAAGGCACGTTTTAGTGTCTGTGGGTGCCAATATTAAAGTGCTTGTATATGGCTTAGTTAATTGTGCTGAACTCAATGGAGACCTGGTTATCAAAGTGCCCAGGTGTAAGCCCTCGCAAATCTAAAGCGGCATTCCATTTAAAGTTAAATTCCGCCAGCAAGGCGGCGGGAAAACTTTACCTTTAAGTCCTGCCTGCAAAATTGCTTTAGTTTTAAATTATTAATATGTCGGACCAGGCTCTCTCGTCGCAGCTACTGCTCCCCCGCCTTCTCTTAGCCCGGCCAAAATGGGCGGCTTAATGTCGGGTGGCTGGAAAATGGACGAGTCAGTGAGCAGGCTTCGGGGTAATGCAACTAATCTGCTTCTAGTGGCGCACATTAAGTGTTGCCACGCTTTCGACTTTAATTTGAAAACATAAAGCAGAAAAGGAGGGGCGGCGGTGGCGCTCAGGGAAGCGACTAAAGTGCACCCACTTCTGCAACCTACACACAATCCACACACACACATTCGGGCAGGACTTTATTTTCCTTGCTCCTGCGATGGCCATTTCTGCATGCAACTCAACTTAACCGAGCGACCACTCGAACCTCGAGCCCCAACCCAAAGCCAAACTCAAAACCAGAGAGTCTGGGAACCCAGAACCCAGAACCTCGAACCTCGAACTCCAAACCGAAACCAAATGCTGGGCGAACGGGCCAGGACATCGACGCTACTGCCACTCTGCATGCCCACTTTTTGTTTGGATTCTGCTCGTAATGAGTGCGTTATGCGCGGTATTTAAAGTGAAATGACTGGGGAAATACCTAATAATTTGTTTGGGGTAATAAAAATAGTTTCACCAAAGTTTCTACAACGGCGCGCATTCATTCATGCATTTCAACTTCATGAATTGTACGTTATTGAATTACTGATCCATACTTTCTAATTAATCTAATCTTTCATTTAAGTACACTGTTTTCTAACTGCAGATCCTGTGAAGTTGTTTGTAGTACAGAAGTTATAGGAGCCTCTCTTTTGGTTACAAATCCCCCACCTTGCTCATCATACCCGCAATAGAAGGTATATCCGAAAATGGCAGCCGCGCGAAGCTCAAAAAAACGGGTCATATTTGCCGCCATTTCAGCAGTGTGTGTGTGTGTGTGCGCGCATGTATGTGGCCGTGCATCCTTCATTCAAACCATCCGCCCCACTGCACCCCCTGCACCCCCTTCACCCCCCTTGCTAGCCAGCACACTTGGCTTAGCTTATTTATGTCACAAATATGAGCAAACGCGTACGCAATGCCACGGCTGGATGGACCTGCCTTGCTTGGATGGAAGCCACCTGCCTCCCATTGCCAACCCTCCACACGCTCCCCTCCCCCCGCCGACTGCCAACTGCCAACTGCCCACTAGCCCCAACCCCCCTCCCCTCTCGCACTGCCCACCTGGCTGCTTTTGCCACTTTGCATGCATCGCTGCGTGTTTGGCATATTTAACAAATTTTCGCAAAAATAATGTAACTCTCCATGCTGAACTCGCGTTGTTGTTTCCCCCTGCAAGTGGTTGTTGTTGTTGTGGCTGCGGTTATACGCACACAGTGAAAAACGGGGGGTGCTTTGTGGTTGGTGGATGCGGGGCGGGTGAAGGAGTGGCAAAATCTAATCAAGCGCTGCGGCAATAGTCACACACTAGCATCAAAATCCCCACATACACGTGTATGCGCAGAACACAGATACACACATACACACTGACAGGTTTAGAAACCACACGCTTGAAAATTGAAAAACAATTTAGAAATATAGTTCAAAATGTAAGTATTTGCAAGAAACACGAAGCTTCAGGAATGGTTTTAAGCAGCTGAACAAAGTTTGCCAAAATATTATAGCAAAAATGTAATTATGCATTTTAATTACATTTCCTATAATTAGGTCACTCTTTTAGGCTTATCAAAATACTTTATTAAATATATATTTTTTGGTTTTTTAAATCATAACTTTCACTTTTAGAGGCTGGGAATGCTTTCCCGAGTTCTTATGGCTTTAGAGCTCCGTATATATATGAATACTATACATCACTTTTCCACCTGCCTAATGAAATTCTCTCCGCCAATGCCAACATAAATCCAATGCATTATTAAATTTAATTTGGAGCGGAGCTGCCGACAAAATTATGGCAAATTCTTTGCTGGATGTATAAAATTTAAATTTTAATCGCCAGCAGTCGAAAGTTCAGCGGAGGCCAAGGATTTCGAGTTTAGAGGGTGTTCTGGAAATCTGTTCTTTTTTATATCGCGAACATTTATTTTCATGCCTATTACACCTTTAGTAAGATAATTATGTAGTTAGTTTCTAGATCTCACTTCTTTTGGCTGAGTAACGGGTATCTAATAGTCGATGCACCCAACTTGTTTTTTATTAATTACTAGCTAGTATTTCATAAACTGCTTGTTACCCAAGTCAAAACGATCCAAGGGTTTACAAAAGTACTTTTCCACTTTTAGACACAATCGCGACCCCCGCATATATTTTGTCCCTTTTATCCCGGGGAATCCTTTGGCCTTCCTTTTCTTCCTTGAGTGTACAAGTTTTATTTTCTGCATATATTTGGGGAATGCATAAACGAAATTTACATTTTAATTGCATTGAAATTGTGTTGCTTTGTGCTTAATCTATTTTCGCTTCGTTTTTCTTGGCACAAAAAAATATTGAATATCAAGTGGAGTTGCGGCAGCGTTCAAGTGGCGAGGGACTAACAAGGATTATGCATATATATCAAAGATAATTGCACCAAAAATGGAACTTTAGCGTATAAATTTCCGTTATGAGGCGGCCGAACACGAAGGAAATAAATTTCAACACCCCTCAATAATAAAATGGAGGCGAAGACGAAAACGATTTCCACAAACTTGGCTCATTTATCAATTCGGTAGCAACGATGGACAATAGTTCGTACAGGTTAATAAATCGATATGACATGAAAGCCACAAAAATGTCATTGCAACAACAGAAATAACAACCGGCCGGCCAATAAAATGAGCTACAGGGGAAAAAAAGAGAAAATGGAGAAAAGGCCAAAGGAACTACCAGGGAAACATAAATTTTCATGTCGAGGCAATAAAAAGGACATGTTTTTCCAGCATACACATACACGACCAGACATCCCCATATATCCTTCCTCACACAGCAACATAATCAAGAGCATAACAATAAGGCAAGAAAGTGGGAGCGAGCACGATGGCTATTGCTTTGGAAATTATTTGCATTTTTACACATTTTGAGGGTCAAGCAAAGGACACGAAGGACGCACACACACACACACACACACACGCAAGTGTTGTGGGGAGAAGGAGAACGGGAAAATATGAATGGATGTCCATTATGGGGGTGCATGTGGGGTCAAAACTTTTGATTTGAACAATGAGTGTGCGAGTGTGTGTAACCGTGATAATGGGTTTCTGTGTCGAAGAACTTTCAACTTCCTTTATTGTATTTTATGGCTCTCCCTCAATTTTTGGGTTACACTTCCCTTTTATTATGCTTTTCGGATAGGATAAGGAGCACAAGGAGGGAAAGTGAAAGTAAGTAGTTCCAGTTTGATTATGATAATAACATATATGCATAAAAATGGAAGAAGGGTTCGCTTTCATAGCCCCAACAAGAACCATTTTTATCAATATTATATGGAAAATATGCAAATACTTTGGATGGGCCTAAAAATAAGTAAGGACATTGACGACGTTGAGCGAGATAAGCGCAAAACAATTGAATTGGTGGCCCAATAAACTTTTTATTCTTCTTAATCCTCTATAGTTGCAAAAATACTTTATGTCAGTCCATAGTTATTTAAAGAATTGTGAGCACGCCGTATTTCTAAGCCAAATTCCACTTCCCCATTAACCAACAAGGCTTAGTATGCAGCCATGCGTCACTCAGTTGGACAGTCAGTCAGTCAGATAGTCGGTCATTCCCTCAGTTGGCTCTGCAATCATTCAGTCAGTGCGTCAGTCTGTCACTCCAACCAACAACTGTCGGCCCAAGCAGCCAAAGAAGCTCTGGGAATGCATTTGCATCTTGAGTGCGAATACCCTGCCCCTGAGATACGAGTATGCCACCAGAAGAGGACTTCGGTGCTCCGTCTTCTTCACAGCCTTCTTCGCCATCCTGTTTGGCCCTAAACAAAGTGTGAAGAATTTCCGCAAAAACCAATTCATTTGCATAAAATGGCAACTAGTCTGGCCAAAATGGAGCAGGGCAGGGTGTTTGCGCGCAACTATGGAATGGAAACTGAGAACCGGCTGGCTCTTAGATTAGGGAATGCCATGGTTTCGCCATCAGACTCTAAATGGAGGCCAGGCCAAATCATCCCAGTCACTTTACACTGGTATAAAATGCAGCCATTTAGGAGTCAAGTTATTCCAGGTTATTCTATTCACTTATGCCTAATCATCATTTGGCCAATATTCAGCTAGTAGTAATCTTATACTCGCTGATCAAAGATTTGAACATTTAGATACTAGCACACATAGCGCACAAATGATAAATTTATGAAAATTAGTAAGGTCTCATTTATGAACTTATTACAATTAAATTTTTTTAGTGCAAGGTGCGTCTGCGTGTAGAAAGTTGCATCTATGTGGGTAAATGGCACACGTTGCTGCGCTCTGAATGTGGAAATGCATTAGGTCCCGAAATAAAAAAAAACATAATTTTATGCGGGTCCAGCAGTCTAGGCCATGCCCACACACCGCCCATAGGCGATGTGGCGTCTGTGGCCAGGATCGCAGGACCACCCACCGGACGAGGAACCAGGAACTGAATCGCAGTGCCCTACTGGCTGCTGCACATTTTTTGGGTCAAAGCAATTAAAGGTTATAAATTTCTGCCGTTCTCTTGCCTACCCCTCCCCTCCCCCCCTATGTGTGTGCGAGAAAATTGCTTTTTAAAAAATATTTTTTGTTAAACTTCTATACCCTTCTCCGCTTTGTGACCCAGTCACGTTCACATGGTGGACATGGCCTGCCCGGCAGTTTATTTAACGTTTAATTTAGCAGAAAATTAAAGAGCAGTTAAAATTTGCATGGCAATTTGGCCAGCAGTGATTTATGGAGTAACAAGTGTGCAAGTCAAGGGCTAAGAGTCCTTAGAAACGATGGGTTAACACATTGATGAACAGTAAGAACGTGATTTCGTTTTATGCGAATTTTGTGAAATAATTTAAGTGGAAACAACAGAACTGTATATACATATATTTTTTCATATTATCTCCCACACAATATTTTATGCATTACATTACCCACATTAAATTGCACACACTTAACTGAAACTTTACACACACACTCATTGAAAATAAAGTGTAAAATATAAATTTTTACTCTTCCCATATCGAGAGATGCAGGCACAATGTCCTTTATGCTAGTGTCCTTCTGCCATCGACGGCTTGGTGAAGTGTATTAAGCGGAAAAAGTGTCAGGCCGGCAACACGTGTGTGTCAGGGAGAAATTATTGTTAAATATACAGCGAAAGTTTCTGAGCGTTAATAATGTCGAAGTCAAGTGTAAACTTGTGGCCGACTGATGACTGCGTGGGCGAAAGGGGCGTGCCACTTCTGGCTTGGACACATTCAGGTGATAAAGACCCACCAAATAAAAAAAATTTAAGGTTTTAAACATGTTTACCAGCTGTTGTTCATTTTTGCCTCGCTTGTGGTTTTACATTACCAGACAATAAAGTGAAGAGCGGAAATTGTGAGCGGAAAGGTTGAAAAATGAAGCGGTCAGGAGACGAAGTCCTGTGTGTCTGCTGATGAAAGTATCCAGTCAATTGACTTTAGTGATTTAAGGTAAAGTAAATTCGGGTATTCAGTTGGGCAGTTGAAGAAATTAGGATAAAAAGTAATCGCTCAAGAAGATTACTTATTTTCTGCCCACTTTGGATTACTTAAATTCCCACATTTACAAGTGCAGAAAAGTTATTTGCAAGCCGCTCACATTCCGAATTTATTTTGGCAACAATTAAAAGACCAATTGGGTCATGGGCAATTTGCTTAATGACGCTGTCTTGGCAATGGGATGTCCGAATCCTGCCTCAATCCCAATCCACCGACGAATGACAACAAGGACGAGACGCGCGTGGTCCAATAAATTGCCTTAATTACCCAATTTTAAAAGGCAACCAAAGGAGACACGGCCACGGCGAGGGATATATGTACATCGTAATGTGAACGTAAGGCAATTTGGTCGCCTGACGACTCCTGGCAACTCCTGCGACAAGGTAGATAACACTCAGCATCAACAGACCATCAATAAGAGAGTGGGCCCACAGGGCGGCTGAGTGGGTGGCGGAAAGGTCGGCGGGTCGAGAAGGTCGGGTGAGTGAGCGATAACTGACACGGACTGCCAGAGATGGCACTAGAAAATGTGGAAAATTATGTAGTGCTGTTGATTTGATGGTACCATATAAAGCACAAACTATATTCATTGCTATATGATATCTCTAGAAGCCACAAATGCTGGGAACTGAATTTATGTATAAGAAGTTATCAAAGCATCTATTCATTATGCACAGAATGCAGCTCGTTTTTATTTCAAAATATATACCTTTTCATACCTCAATGTACCTCATACAAGTAAGTAAGTCATTAAGTAACTACGATAGAATCACGACTTCATCACTAGCTAAAGTTCGAATTTTTCCGTAGCGTAAAAGGCGGGAGCGTGGGAAAGTGGGGAACATGGAGTGGTATCTGAGAGGAATCGGCGACTCCTACCTGGCACCGCATACGGTGATGGATGCGCCGATGGCAGCCAATATGCTGAATTTATTGGCGGATAGGATTTATGCGTGGAGCGGTGCGTTGTTGTCGAGCTGGATCCTGCTGCTGCTGCTCCTCCAGCAAATAATGTTAAGGCTGATGCTGCTGCTGCTGCTGCTGCTGCTGCTGCTGCTGCTTCTGGTGATAATGATAATGATGATGACAGCGCTCCTGGGTTAAAGGACAATGCGGCTGCAACGTCGCTGTTATGGGATAAATTCTCAATTACTGAGCATAATTGACTGTTGGCACTGCCGCCAATGCAGGCAGCATTCTCAGCTGCTGTTGGTTCAGATGGCTCAGATATTCGCGCTGTCGGTTTTGCTATATTTCCCTCACAGGATCCGCACTCGCATCCGCATTCGTCGCCGCATCCGCATCCGTTGGCTCCTTTTTGGCTATTTACGAAACCGATTGCAGTTGAATTATTTATCATGTCAGATGATGATGAGATGACGACGACGCCGTTGGCGAGCGGAGAAGAGAGAATTCTTGAAAATATTTCACACTACACTCAGGCTCACACAGATACTCGACACGCACACGAACACAGAACGCACACGCACACGCACACACACAGACAGAGAGAAAGAGCAAGAGAGCAGAGAGCGTTAAAAACAGAACAGGAATCGTGAGACTCGAACAGACGAGTGAAGTGGAAAATTCAATAAGCAAATATAATAAATATTAAACACGAATATTCAACTCAATTATCAGCAAGTTAACACTTCTTCCCAGACGTTGATTATTTATTATTCAAGAATTTTATTATCAATATTTCGGAGAACACGCAACTTTTTTTGGGTGTTTACTGTTTACTTTTCTTTTTAGCCACGCACAATTAAAGTATTATTTATTTTACTTTGATTTTGGACTCCTTTCTTTGGTTCGATAGTTTTTATTAAACGTTAAACGTGTAACAATCAGATATATATGAGTACACAAATGGTTTTAGTTTAATCTTTTCCGACTCGATTCGCCATAAAACAGTAAACAAAAATTATTTAGTGAGTTTCTCTTGGAGATTTCGCACTTTTAGCGTGTGATTTCAGTCTTTTCTTTCAGACAATTGCTGGCATCGAGAGTTCTCCTCCGTGATCGCAATTAAAGCGTTTGGCAATTCGCCTTCTGTTTTTATAGATGCCTTCTTTAGATCGATACTAATTATAGTTCTACACAGTGTCACTAGAAACTGCTCGAAGACAATGAATCCGCTTGCCCGATTTTATTTTGGATCATTTCAATTCGAATCGATTCAATGCGCTGCGATTTATTTCAGGCATGCGACATTTGTAAATTGCAGGAGAGGTTGATGGACTGTTTGCAAAACGGGTGAGTTTGTACTAATATATCGTATGTAAATTTTATTTTTGTTAAAAATCAAATTTTAGTTAACTTGGCCAGGGTTTAAAATGGAAATTCCTGATCGGCTATGCATATTTGCGAATAAACGCCATCTAAACTAACTAAATGTACAATTTCCAATATGGACTTACTTTTATTAATATTGATTTTCCATGAAAATCCAATTTATTTGTAAGCTTCTAGTGAGACACCCGTTTTATGTAAATATTTTTGGTTTGTTTTCCGTTTTCCGTTGTTCTTTGTTACTTCACTTTCACAGCCTGTCCATCACCGATAAGTTTCGCAGTGATTTAAATAAATTCCTTTGTGCAAAGGCGCACTCTCTATTTACTTTTTCAATTTTTTTGCCCGACTGGCCGACGTATTGGCAAAACTCGATCCACTAAAAATAAATTGACATCAATCAGGGGCCGAGGAAAAAGGAAAAGTCATCAGAACCAGACGATGGCAATGGCGATGTCGATGGCGATGGCGATGGCAACTAATTAAGCAACGTCACACATGCAACGTCCATTAATGAAAGCGAATCAAACAGGACTGACTGAACCGAACCGGGCAGACGAAAGGGATTCGCATCGAATTTAAATACCAAACAATAGGCCCAATTAAAAAAAGGCAAAATAAACTCGAAGCGCGAAAATTGGAATTTTAGCACGTACGCGATGTGGGGAAAATAAATCAACTTGATTGCTCGCCGTCTGCTCCTCGCCGTCGATTCGAACTGATTGATGTTGGAAATGCAACTAACCTGCGCTCGAGATCTAGACCCTAAGCTCATCGCATATTAGATCTAATTTCATCTCATACAAAGATGGTTCTCGGCTGCAAAAACTTGATTAGCAACTTTGGCTGCCTTGTGAAATTGTTGAGTTGCGCTCTTTTAAGTGACTTTTAATGTGGGTCTAGCTTAGTTTACTTTTTGTTCTCCTCCGCCTTTGATGAATGTGTGTGTATTCTTTGCTCATTGCTATGACTATACATCTATGGCACCAGATGCTAATGAGTTAATTAACACCTTTTGCTCCGGCCTTTTGTCGCTCACAAAAAGTTGGCTTAGAGAACCTTTGAGACGCACAAACGCGTTGTGACCGCAAAATGTGATTACAAAAGAAAGTTGAAGAAGCCATGTAAACATCACAATATTCTGATTACGTTCGATATTCAAGATGGAACTTGATAATTAACTTATAACATATGAATGCAATGCTTTAAAATAAACCCGATTTGAATTGGTTGAAGCACACTTTGTAAGGCGTTGATAATAGACATCAACTACATGAGGAGTTTAAGTTCAACTTTCACCTTCTAGTTGACTCATTGATTTCCACACCAGGCAAGGAACGAGAAATGCAAATACAATACGTAATTTGTTCAAGGTTCCTTCGAACGCCCTGGTAAAAGTTTGTGCGGTAATTTCTTGGCACATTTCGCATTTCAGCGCCACAAAATGAAGACTCATATGTGTGTACTCTCCCCTTGACTTGCCATACATTATGGCTAATTTGAATTTTTATCATGTTTACAAGCAAACAATACGTGCATCATCATCATCGTCGTCGTAGCAGAAAGAAGGAGCCGCCAACGTTGCTGGTTTTTCATATTTTTTCTATTTTTTTTTTTTTTCTGTTGCTGTTGTTGACGCCGGGGAAAACCTCGCACAACATTTGCATATCGATTTCATATGCAGTGGGCAAAAATTCATATGTTCCCCCGCATTTCCACGACAATCATTTCCCACCATCATTTCGTCCTTTGGTTTTTGCTCTGCAGTTGGCAATGGAAACGTCTTGTTTCGCTGCAGATCCAAAAATGTGCGGAATTAACGTGAAGCTGTTCGATTCCCAGAAGCCTTCTCTTTTGAACTTATTATGGTAATTTCAATTTATTTCGAAATATTACACCTGAATTAATTAAATAAGGCAGTGCCTGTATAAAATATAATTAGAAAGATATCACAAAACTGGAACCCGCCGTCGACTGTGATCAATTTCAGAATAATTTCTAATAATTTCAGACGAGAAGTGAAATTTGGGTGCAACCTACACAAGTGAAAAATGTGAGTAACTTGAAAATTTAATATCACCCTAGTAGCTCCTTTCCCTTATCCATTTTCCCCATAATCCTTCAAAACTTGACATTGTCTTCGGACTCGTTGCCCCTTATTTTTGTATTTTCCGCTTTTCCTCGTTGTCTGTTTGAAGTTTGCTTGCATGTAAATTGCTCTGATTACCACGTTGCAGCTTTTCTCACCTTCCCCCTTTTCTCGCCATTTCCCACTTTTGCTTACTCATTTGATTTGCTTGCACATTTTGCTGTTGTCTCGTTTGCCATTCTTTTTCTTACTTTTTACTTAACGTAATGCAAATCGCTGTTATTATGCACTTTTTCCTCTTAGACAATATTCCCTTTGTTTCCCCTCCCGTTCTTCCCACTTCCTCGAGGTATTTATGTCCTTCTGGGTTTTCTCCTTTTTCGCTGAGGGTTTTCGGCCCAGGGTCAGAGAGGAAAAGCTCCGGATTCGCAGAGTGTCATAAAATTTGAATGCAATTTTTCCTTCTCGCTTTGCTTCAATTTAGGTGGAAATGAGAAGTCATTTGTTCGGTATTTATGGCCGAGGGGATTTTTGAGGAAAGCACTTTTTGTGGGTTCGAGGATTTTATGTGCAAGCTGCAATCGTTGATTGAATTTGTGATGAAAGATCAAAGGTAAACAAATCGCTCGAGATAATTTCAGTTGATTGTTTGACTCGCTTTAATCCGGAGTATTACTTTTGAGCGAGGGAAATGCTTTGTGCGAAATGGGTAAGGGTAACTTTACGGTGCGAGTTTTAAATTCTTAAGCTGCATTTGTAAAGTTTATGTAAAATCACAGAAGGATGTAGGGTCGGAATAATTGGTATTACCAAACTGAAAACAGTTCAGTTAGTTCCTGAGAAACCTATTAACCCTATAATGCTTTTCTCAGAATAGTATTTACGGCACCAATATATATTCCGTGTTATTTTTCTGTTGGCGGCTGCTTCGATTCCCACGATATTTTAAGCCTTTGACTAAAGCACCCCATAAAAGACGTTTTAGAATCTATTATACAACGCAGTCAAGGAATCGAGAATAACTATACCTATGGCAAGGGGCAAAAGAAAACCAATCTGAGGGTTGTTCTCTTTAGCGATTTCCGCCTGCCAAAAAGTATGCAACACTTTTGCGAAAAGAACTGTTGGCCAAAAGGGAAAATTGGAGTAAGGAGCGGAAAGAAGCGTGAGCCAAGCAGGAAACAAAACTCGGCGACTCACTCAAGCATTTTATTAAATTGCCACCTTCCGTTTGTTGTTACGCTGAGACGACAACTGTCTTCTAGAAAGAAATACTTTTTTCGATTTCTAGGCTCTGAACACCGCCCACATAACCCACCCAAACACTTTGGCGGTAAACCATAAAAAAAAGAGGAAACAAGTAGGAAAATATTCCTGCCATCTTTTTCTATTATACCGCTTCCGCTGTGGGCTGTAGCCAAACTTTTTTGCCAGTTATTCTCGTTTGGGGGCTTTTATTTAAAAAATTTTGTTGCTGCTGTTGCGAGGTTAAAGTGCCAAATCACGAAACAAGCCACATTTCTCTCTGTCTAGTTTGGAATATTGAATTGAATTGCAATTTCGCTGTTTGCCAGGGAGTCGCCGTCGTCTGTCTATAATGCGGCAAACATTGGATGGCGTCCAACTTGAATTTGCATCGAATTTGTTTTAGGCGCAATGCGGGCGGTCGCTACCAAAGGGCTTATCTGAAATTGAAAAGCCCCCTCAGGGGAGTTCGGCCCGAAACGGGTCTAAACAAGCTGCTAAATTCGTAAAACATTATGGAGAAATTAGCGGAATTGCATGCCAAGTTAGACAGAGGTTAATGTGGTCTATTTACTTGTGAAATAACATGGAAAAGGAATTATCCCCCCATCTACTGCAGAAGAAGAACTATCATTTTCCTCATTAGCTAACTAAAAAAGCTCGGGAAAAAATTAGTAACGCACACACAGAGCAAAGAGTGCCGAAAATTATTAAGCATACGCCATGTTGTACAAGCGTAATTACACTTCTCTGAAAAAGCAGATGGTGGGGGCTTTTGAAAGGGGAGTTTGGCTGCCAGGAAAACTCGCAGTGCCAGCGAAACTTTTTTTGCACTCAGTTTGCATTTTCTGTTTTTTTTTTTTTTTACAACTTGTTAACAATAAACGCCACGAAGTCCCCCAATTAAACGTGGCATCCTGCTCAGTCAACTGGCCCTTTCCCTTCCTGGTGGGTGTGGGGGTGGTGGTGAGGAGCAACATTTTTGTGGTCACTTAAGCAGATTAATATCATGGGTGTAATTAAAAGAAGCCGCCCCAAAAGTGTAAGCGGGTTGAAGCTTCCTGTCTGAAATTAACATAATATTACAAAATGTTCACCAACTTTTTTGTCAGCGTGTTGAACACGCTTTTTTGCGTTGGCAATTTTTGCTGGCTCACATAATTGATGGTTTTTAATTAACTGCCAAGTGACCGACAGCTGACAACGAACTTTGAAACAAAGGGATGGAGAGGCAAAATGCAGAAATGAAAGTTCAATGAAAAATCCTCACAAAAAATTTCGTTTACGCACACATCCCGCTGCCTTTCCATGTTTTTCGCAATTTTCCCTTCCATAGAGCTTTTCATCGTTTTCCCCCTTGACCATTGCCAATAAAAACTGTCAAATAGCATTGCCAGCTTTTGGGTTGACCGCGTTTTCGCACGCAATTTCCACCGCCACCAAAATTCTGATCGCTCACTGTCTATCTCTGTCACTCGCTGCCCCTCTCTCTGTCACACCGCCATGTGTCCTAGCTTTTCCCATTGCATGTAGTTCAGATGCGAATTTTCGGGACTTACATGTGGAATATATTAGAATTGTATAGAATACATGTACGCATATGAAAAACACTTCTTGAATGCATTTTAAAAACGCACTAATTTACGGAAATGTGGTGGGAGAAAACTGCTTCTATCCTTTCAGGCGGCGCATTTTCCGTGCATAAGCCCCCATTTGTGTTTGATTTTCGATTGAACATCGCACACATATTTCTAACGCCTCGCTGGTCACTTTGTACCGCGTTTTGTTGATTTGTTGGCGGTGGAAAT
Source organism: Drosophila erecta (assembly GCF_003286155.1). Lineage (NCBI taxonomy): Eukaryota > Metazoa > Arthropoda > Insecta > Diptera > Drosophilidae > Drosophila > Drosophila erecta. The sequence goes on from NW_020825200.1 coordinate 13,420,085, forward strand.
ATTTTGGCTTCGCATACTTTTAGTCACCCACATGCACAACACACCGCATCTATTCACCGCATTGTGTGCGCATAGCTTTCTAGTTCGACTACTCTGTTTTCCGATTTTTTGTAGGCCTGTTTTTGTGAATTTAATAAAAACTTACCATTGCGATTCTCGCTATCGGCGGGTTTCATTTGAATGGGATGGTACATCTGAAATAAAACGAAATGAAGAGCAAATTTAATGAGAGTTTAAACGTAAAACTAAAACTATTTGGTTTGGTTTCGAAAAAGTCCTTGACATAGTTGGTGTTAGTAAATTCGTTTTTAATTGCTTTCGAAATTCACGGAATTAATTTGTTGTTGTTCTCTCACATAGAACTGTCTAAATATTTGTGAGCATATAAATTAGAATTTATTTTTAAATTGTACAAATTTCTTCCAACTTTCATTAGACCAACTGTCGTGCATTCTTAGCATGATGCTTGTTTTAATCCTACCCTTTTTCTCTCGTTAAAATCAAATCCGTTGCCGGGCTGTGTTAATCACATTTGAAATATTAGAGCGCAATATGCTCCGTGGTTCCGGTCGAAAGAGAGAAGGCCGCGATTAATTTACAGAGCTTAGGGCCAAAATGCAGTCGCCAAAAACGGCGACAAGGGAGTTTGGTGCAATAGGAATAGGGGAAATCGGACGGAAGACCCCACTTCATCCTCCCTTTCCACGGGGCCACCATCCACTTAAGCTGCATAATGAATGGAATGCAGGCAAAGGCAGAAAGGAGCCTCGCAGGACACGGAACAAAGCCTCCGCCTAAGTCCTTGACAAAAGCCAAACACATTTATTCAGCGGTCGCTAAAAAGGACACGGGCGGTGTGTAAAATGCGAATGGGGGCAGGGCAGGGTTTGCTGCAGAAATCCTAAAATATGCGTTAGACTTTGCAGCGTGTTTTAAATGTAATTTTTCGCACACTCACACACACACACACACACCTCGTAGCGTCTTCTAATTAAAACAAGCTTAAAGCGCGCCCCACGCCCCTTTCCGCCTTCAAAGGGACCGCGAATCGGGCACGAGGTCAGTCTGCATTCTGTTCTTGGAGATGGCACCGTGATTTGGGGCAAACAGGAAACGGATCTAATACCCAGCATACATTGTTGTACACTCTTAGAGATAAATGAAGCGATTTAATTGCTTGCTAATAAATGTGCAGGAAGCAAATTCTTGTACTTTAGCTGCTGAGAACATACTGCATAAGTTTTGTTAGCCCCTCACGCGTGTCACGACCTCAGCACCGCGTGAAACTACAGCTCGGCTAATGGCGCGTGATTTATTGGCAAACGGGCGGCGAACAAACGACGACAGTCTACGCTAGAAGGCAATGTCCTTGTACGTCCCTCGGACACTGCCCCTCCTCTTTCCAGCCACCCGCTTTTCCTGCTTTCCTGGCCCAACCTCTGCTGGCCGTAAATAATACACGCAACGCGACTGGTTACAAATTGCAGCCAAAGTCAACCTGGCTCTCCGCCGCCACCTTGCGCCTTCCTTACTCTGCCAATTTATTTATATGCAGGAAGTAGCAATTACCAGTCAAACACAGGCGGCACTCACGCCCCCAAAAGGAAAAGCAGTTTCGAAGGTGGAAGTCCTTTCTTCGCTTTGTCAAGCAGCTTTCGTGGTTGGCTTTTTCCTGCCACCAAGTAATTGGTTGAAATATCGCAGGCAACTGTTTTCTATTGGGGCAATTATCGGCCGGTGTGGCTCATGAAATGCAGCACTGCGATATGTTATCGATGCGAGGGGGAATGGCAAGTAAGTCGATTGATAATGTAACGATACATTTTCAGATAACGACCGTACAGAGTACAATGAGTGCCAAGCTAAAAGTCAACGATAAAATAAAATTTTAAACAATTCTTCTGACGTTCGCCAGCATTTCAGCAACAAAGCATTTCCCCCATTTCGATAGCAATCGCAAATTGTGCAAGAAAATTACAAGCCAACGTCAAAGCCTGTCAGTGGAACTGGCAAAAGCAGCAACAACGATGGGAATCAGATGCATCACGCACATGTCCCGTTGCACGCCCCTTAAGCCGTCAGCGCCACAAATGTGGCATAGCAATTTTCTAAAATAAATATCGCAGCTGCAGCCACGAAGCTACATGCAAATTATGTCAGTTCCTCTTTTTGGGAGCCGATAACGTGATGACATAAGCATTGTCCATAGAGGAAGCTTTTCCGCCTTTTCTCCCAATCCTGCTTGCCTTCGCGCAGCCAACACATGGCTTTCAAATAATAATAATATTCAATGCTTATTTGATGGCGCTACAGAAAAAAAGAAAAAAGACTAGGGTACGATACGAACAAAAAAGGGGCAACTGAAAATAAAAAGCAACATTGCCAAATGTCGCTCCCTTTTGCTGACGTTGCTCGCTATCTCCTGACCCCGCAACACCCATTCCCCTTCCATTAGCCTTACCCCTCCCACTATGTCTTTTCCCTTTGCACTTGTGCTGACAACTTTTCCAGAACTCTGCTTGCTTTTCCGCTTTTCAGCTGCTTCTGGTCCAAAGTGCAAATTGACATTTTTGTGCCTGCGGTTTGGCTTGCTCTCTTCGCGCCAGAAAAATTACGGAATACTGATCGACCTATTCAATATCCTTGCCAGCACTCCTTGCAGTCCGAAAAATGCAGAAAGTTCAAATGCATACCAAACCCATCTCTACCGAAGATTGTTGGATTCGTAACATTTATTATTTAAATACGAGACTCCTCTGCGGTCTTCTGCTTCTGTTGCACAAATATTAAAAATATTTTAGAATTTGTCAGAAGAACTTATCGACCATTTCATCATACCTCAGCAAAAGCGAGACTAAAGAAAATACTTTTGGCGCGTGTCTTGTGCTAACAATTTTCGCAATTTTTTACGCTCCTTCTCTATTTTTTAAGCTGCCACAGGACACAGGGCTAAACTTTTAAAATTACTTGCATTTTATAGGGAAATGTTCAGGGCGAACGGTAGAGAAGAAAAAACTATATTGGAAAATAGAGGAGGAAGAATTTCACGTTCCAGGATTTTTTTGCAGGCGCTTTACAAAAACATTTCCCCCTGCGATGCATTTTATTTGAGCCCCACAGTATTTCTGGCTTTTTTGTGCGGTGTCATGGCTCTGTCAGTCCAAACGCCAGTCAATCTGTCAGTCAGCGAGTCAGTTAGCCATAATGAAGGAGGCGAGAGGAATCACGACGATGATGCTGCCGTTCCGCCCCAAAATATCCCGCTTGCTGTGCTGTCAGCCGGATGATAGCGGTTTATGATAAGTTTATAGAGTTTTCCCTTGTTTGTGTCGGATCAGCGAAAATTCCAATTAAAGGCTGTGATGCCCGAGCCCATGTCCCATGCCAAGTGCCTCAATTTGGACTCAAACGCACTTAAGCATGAGCAAAATTGTCTTCTTCAAAAGGGGTAATTATTAGGACTTTAGTGCACTTGAAGAAAATCCCAATTCCAAAGTAAACCATGCATACTACTATCACTTACAAAAGCGGATTTAAAACACAGCCTTAAAGTGCTATGCATTCATTTGAAAGCGTCGGGGCTCTGTGGTGTATTTCCATTTAACTTAAAATGGAGTTGAGAGGACTGGGCTTGATAAAATCGTAACACAAATCAACATTTTCTTACCCCATTTAGCGTCTTAACATTATGCAAAGCATCCTGGGCTTTCAGGGCGGCGCGTCTCGTATAAAACGTCACAAAGCAGCAGCCTGGAAAATAAAGGGAAAAGCATAAGATTAGCATGAGGGTTAAATTGGGTTTATTTGCGAGAGCTAGCTTCGTGAAAGGTGGCACTGGGAAATTATGAAAATTATTGTTATTAGCGGAGGCGGGCAGGGGAAATGCCCGAATGGAAAACGTGTGAGAACTGAGTAAGCCATGGGCGTGGCGCCTAGGGGAGGGCAAGAAATGTGGCAACAACATGACAGCCTGGCACTAAATTGAACATTATAGCCCCAGCAAATGTGTCGCGTTTGAGATTGGAGTGCAAGTTTCCTGGCAAGGATGTGGGGCGACTTTTGGGCCGAAAGGGGGTGGCAAGGTGTTGGAATTTATGAGGGTGCGAGTCGGCGGCAAGTGTGACCAGCATACTAAGTGATACCTAAACTTGAATATTAGTTTTCTCTACCCACTTTCATACATGGATACGTATTTTGCAAAATTTAGATGGTATAATAAATAATAATGCCTGCACATAATTTGCTCCATTTTTTGATATATTCATTATCTTCCCGCATTTTAGTTATATGTTCAAATATTCCAAATGCCTCCTTAAATGAAACCCGAAAACATTTTATCCACCTTTTTATTCGACTCCCTTTTCGCATGGCATTCCATTTCCATTTCAGCAAAATACATTTTTGTAGGTTCTGTTTTGGATGTGGCAGAAATTCCCTTTCTTTTATGCGCCAAATCTGTGGCCAAGTTACACACACACACACTGCCATCCAGAGCTTTGGTTAAATCCATTTCCGGATCCTGCACACACTCGCACACACACCTATACCTATACTTTCCGTTGCATCCCATTTACCACACTTGCAATTTCCCCACATACTCCCGCATTTTCCCGCAACTTTCCCGCCCAATTTCAAGGCCTACCTCAACCTCGGGCTCAGCGGTGTGTGATGGCAGCGCTGGTTACAACAAAACTTAATACGGCCATGCAATAGTTGCATAATGCAATTACCCACCAGCGTATCGGCGGCATTTAGTGGCGGCCATTTCGGCTGGTCTCCCCATGGTCACCCCCTCGTCCGGTTGGCCAGGGGCGTGGAATCCCCACCTTGCCCACACAGGTAATTCAATCTGTCGCAGTTCTCTCTTTTTATGCCATGTCACCACCAACATTTTTCTGCATTTTTCACATATTTGCAAATATTTTCATTTCTCGTTGCGGACTCTTTTTTACTGCCATTAAATTTCTGGGAGAGTGAGAGTGAGGTTAGACGCAGACGTCGGCACATCCGACGTGTGAGTGAATTATGAGATCTGCAGCTCTTCCGTTTCAAAAAGATACAAAAATTATAAAACGCCGCACCATTTTAATCCTTTGGGTAATAACTTCTCAAAATATTAACATGATTTAATAGTCAAGTCGCGTGAAACCAGAGCTTTCAGTACAAAATGTAGTTGGAAGTATAATCAGTTTACAAACGCAAATAAAGCTTCTTGGCTCAATTATTATTGCATCATAAAATATCGCGTTTCGCTGAAGAGTGAAGAAAGCTGGGAGAAAATGTTGCATTCAACGTCGCTTCAGTGCGGCAGATTAAATATCACTTAAAATTAAACTAGCGTTAAATGTAACAAATGAATTACAATTATTATTGCATCATAAAATATCGCGTTTCGCTGAAGAGTGAAGAAAGCTGGGAGAAAATGTTGCATTCAACGTCGCTTCAGTGCGGCAGATTAAATATCACTTAAAATTAAACTAGCGTTAAATGTAACAAATGAAGGAAAATCGAAACCATTTGGAATGCAATAAAACATAGTCGGCGAGCAAGGATACTGCATTCTGGTTCTGGCTGATCGGAGCTATAGATACGGAAAGCAATCGAAGGATAACGAAGGAGGAGGCAACGGAACTGCATCAAAACAACGCAGAAAACGAAGAAAAATCTCGCACAACTCCCATTATGTGCATGTCAACTGCAGTTAGAATCAAATCCAAGACACACACACAAATACACACCCACAACCAAATAGAACAAAGCGATAAAAAACAAGTTTGGCAACGGAGGAAAAATAAAGGAAACGCCGAGGAAAATCGAAGGAAAAGCAGCAGCAGCAGCAGCAACATTGATGAAAACGACACCCAGTCACGTTTTTGGACAAAAAGAACTTAATCCCGGCAAGTGGGAGGAAGATGAAATCGAGAGCCGCCAGACAAGACGTGCCAAAGTCCGGCCAAAACTAAACTAACGTATATACAAAGCTAGCTACATATATTCCGACCTTTATATATCACCCATAAACTACAAAAACCTTCGAAACACGTTTGTGAACGAGAGTGCAACGAAACGAATTAATCGAAGTTAAATAAATCAATGTCCTTAAACATTGCCACCCACAGATTTACTGACTACGACCAAAGGAGCACAAGTAAATGGAACCAAACACGAGATACGGCACAGGATCAAGGATGCAGCTAAAACAAGCCAATCTCCAATGTATCTTTGTATATAAGATGTTCAGTCCTGGGATTAGGACTGCAACATTGCACTAACAATGCACTAATACACTTTATTTAATATTTGCTGTGCTATTTCTCGTCGAATGCCACAGTTTTGTAAGCTTGAATTATGACGCAAAACTGGATTTCCTTATGTTAATAAAACTATCTGCAAAACTATACTGCATCTCTCACCTAAAGCGTGACAAAGGTTTGGTAATGCTCCAGTGGCAACTAAAAGTCATGACTGAATTCCAATTTAAAAAAGGAAATCAAACTCAAACTGCTCGAAATTTACTTCCTCGGGACCTGCATTTGAAATTGAAATTCGCCTTTTCCTTTGCAGCGCAGCAAAGGCAAGGGGTGCGGAATAAAATTAAGTGAAATTTTATGCATTTTTCACGCTCAGTGCAGCAGCTAAATAAAAATGTCAAGAGCACAAAGTTCCTGGAAGAAGGCAACTCAAAAAAAAAAGGAACGACCGATGAAGGCGTTAGATAAGTGCGTTACTTTTCCTTTTTCCGAGGAGACATTGGACAGCTGGTCTTAGAGTTGGGAAAAGCTTTTCAAAATGAAGTTCTCAAGGCAGTCGAAAGATAACTAAAACGGGGACGAAGGCAGCAAACAACCAAAAAAATCTGCTAACTGACCAAGGTTTTCCCCCTGCTACCCTGCTATCCTGCTTTCCCCGAAAGAAAACCCCACTTAACCCCGATTTCTAACTCAGTGTGAATTATATTATTTCTTTTCCTTGGTTTTGGGTGGATTCTCATCTCAGTCTCCTCGTTTTTCCTTTTCTGGTTTGGTCAGCGAGTTAGTTTTTTATAGGGCGGAGGTCATAAATCACAGGCTCGACTAAAAAAGTGGGCGTTGGGGGTGCGATGGGCGTGGCTGCCTCGGTGGAGAACTGTGACATATGGTCTTGTTTGGGGCGGAGTAAGTTCACAATTGAATACGGTCAGGGTGGTTTATCTGTAAAAGCCTAGCTTAAGGGCTTTAAACTAATGATTATCGCAATAATTTACAATAACGTAATGTAATTAGGTTGATTAGAAATGGGAGCGATAAATAAAGGTTGAATGGCAGAAATTTTGGTAAAGTAAGAGCCCAAGCCAATTCAACGAAATATGTGAGTTTTATTTCGCATTTGAATTGCACTAGAATATTAGCCTAATTATAAAGTTCAATTAAACAAATTTGAATAAATTTCAAACAGGATTTCTGAATACAAAGTTCGGTTACTTGACTAATTAACGTATTTATCTTATTTGTTTGCCCTTCCACTAAAAACCTTTTAGAGCGCCAAGGTAAAAATCGATATTATGTGAAATCTACTCAAATTTGAAGCGGGAGAAATCTTAATTTCTTCATAGTTGGCTGCGTTTCGTTGCCACAAAGCCGCAAGAACTTGAAATTCCAAACCAAAGCGGCCACAAAACATTTTACAGCGCTCCCCTCTGGCAGCTCATTCAATATCAAATTAAAAGCTACCTGTTTCTACCTTTTCTCACCTGAAACAATCCGAAACGGGAACCGCAGAAAATCCTTCTCGCTATGCTTCGACTCCTTTCAACCCGAGGCCCCCCTTCCCCGCCGAACCCGAAAATAACGCCCATTTATCCCGTATTCGGAAAATACTTCCCATTCTATCGCCGAACCGCAAGCGCTAATAAATTATGACCCTAGCGCTTAACCTTGTGCCGCTGGTTTCCACCTTTCCCCGCCCCCTCTCCCTTCGCTCCACTCTCCTTTCCCCTTTAACCTTCACACCTCTCACCTTTATCTCTCGGCCGCAGTGCAACAAAAACAGCAACGGCAAAACCGCAACACCCGCAACAACGTCGAAAGTCCAAAAGAGGCGGAAAAGTCATGGGGGGGGAAATGGGGGAAAACTGCCCGCTAACGAAATTTAGTGCCCCAAAATGGATAACAATTTCGGGGTGCTAGAAGGAAAGGGAAGCATTAGCCCAGAAATACTTGTCCGAAACGAAAAGGAAATTTTTTGGTCGATTCTTTTTGTTTATTTTCTTTCTGCTGTTGGTATTTTTAGTTATTTACGACTTTCTGGTTCAGAGGTCAACCATCGCACTTAAAAGTGTCATTTTGCATTTTGTTTGGTTTAAGGGAAAAAGCGAGTCAGCAGCAACCAAAAAAATAAACTAACTCGGAAAAAATGCACCAGACAAAAGCCAGTACATAAAAAAAGTCGCACAAGTCTAAGGATATGGATGAGGTCCTTTAACCAACTGGTAGCCCAAAACTGGGTTACATTTTGCCATCTAAATGGAAATGTTGTTAGCAGGAAGTTTTGCTGGCTTAAACCGAGTAAAAAAGAGCCAACAAAAACGCATCATGCAAGAGGGAAAATGGTGTTCCCAAAAAAATCAAAATGAAAAGTAGTTCACCACACAAAGCTTCGGAGATATCTGCCAAGTATTAAGTTTATATTTTTGATCGTATAAAAAGTTAAGCTAGGGCAAATAAAAAATAAAATATTTTATTAATTTATATAAGCCTGACGAGTAATAACATATTTAAGCTGTTATATGTTTACCGCATAAAATGGATTCGCAACCAAGAATAAGGAAAGTTCGTTTCCACTTTATTTTTTCACCACCACTCGTTGTAGGTCACTGGCACGCCCACAAAAAAGAAAATGAAAAGGAACCGCCTCCTTTTCCTTCCTTGCACTGACATAAATAATAACTTTGAAATGCAATTTGTGTCGATTTTGTGTTTGTGACTTGCACAAGTCTCTTCCAGCGACAAAAATACCAGCAATAAAAGCGAACATTTTCACATGAGCACTTTGGGAGTGGAAAACGCTGTGACTACTTTTCGTTGCTTGTCATAAATCATCAACACAACGCGCCACTTAAGTGCTTCTAAAACTGTTTTTCCCACTCACATTTCCCCTTGCCACGCCCCCTTTTTTCGGACACTACTGACCAGAACAGCACAGACACGCCCACTTTTACAAAAATAAGGATGAACCTGTCAGCGGCAGTCGGAAAACTAGACAACAACAAAAAAAATGGGATAAATACAGATGGAAAAGCTAAATAGACAGTTGGATACGGAATAACAATGACGCTGAGTAAACAAAACGTTTTCGAAACACAAAATATACAAATGCACAATGGAAACGAGACAAGAATGAATCCTCTCACAGAAATATGAATAGAAAAATCGGAGCCAAATGGCAATTGGAAATGAAAAAGATTAGAAGTGGAAATGTCGTTATGAATGAATGGGGGAAAAAGAGCACATCAATAAAAGTAGAAACTCGACTGCAGTTGAGAGGCCTCAGAAAAAGAGGCGGAGGAATGAGCAGAACAATGAATATATTGGAATAATGAAAAGGGATACCGAACCTTATCTCCATTCGCAGAGATTTCAATTCCAATGAAAGCCGAATGGCAGGTTAATAAATGGACAAAATAAACTGAATTCGTCAGGAATTTTGCATAGGTATATTATTGGATGCCTTCAACTAATATGGATCGTAGATTAAATCCAACTAATATTTTTCTAATAAATAATGCGTACAGGTATGCCTCAAAAATTGGCCCAAAAAACCATAAGCTAAACTAACAAACTTTTTCCTATATATGGTATATATTTTGCAATAATTTTAAATGAATTCCACTTTATATATAGCTCAGAATCACACACAATTTATTATATCAACGCAGTAGTCCTAGGTATTCCTATCACTAATCCATAAGCCTTGATCCTTAAACTCTTAAATAGAACCCAATTGAATGCTCTGAATTGTATTATTTAAATCAACACATCGCCTCCCCGAGTTTCGGTGCAATCTCCATTAGCAAAGCTCAAGGCTATTGAAATGTCTGCTCAAACACAAATAGCGAACAAAAAGCAATTTGCTGATGAAATGAAATGGCAATTGCAAGTGAATGCAATTAAAAGGAAGAGTAGAAGACAGCGACATAGATATGTGTGCACCGAATGCACGAGTTTGGTATATTTGAGTTCTGGCTAGACCAATATCTCATATTAATTCTGTCTGCATTGCCCTCATTTCCATGAAGGGGACGGTAAAGTTTTGGCGGAGCTTTTAGCCATTTACCGCAACAAATTCGAGGGTAATTTATCAGCCAGACAAAGGCGACGGACAAGGGGAGAGACGCCATACAGTGGTCTGTCGCTAACAGGAACACAACTATAGAAAACTTGACCAGTAGAACACATCGGTTTCTGAAATGCAATAGCCTACTTTCTGGCGACTGATCGTGGAAAATATTAAGAATGTGAAATCTAATTATTAATATTAATAATTAATTATATTTGGTTGACTGATCTAAAATTTAAAATGCAGATGGGTGGGACAATTGTTATTCCTTGGGTTACTTTTACTTTTAGGCGGTAGGAATGAATCAAACGTATCACTGAAGCTCTGAACATTATATAATACTTGAAGGGATAATCTTATCGGAAGTCTTTGCTCGCTTTATAATTTATAAATTTATATTTATAAGGGATTTATGGGATTCTTATCAAGCCAAAACTACGATTATATGTTCCATCTGGAACTGAAGGATCCCATTGGGATTGGGATCACTAACTCACCCTTGCTAATTCCGGTGGCCTTGTCCCGCAGAACGTTGATCGAGTGCACGGCGCCGTACTCCTCGAACATCTCGCGCAGCTGCGACTCGTCCATCGACTTGGGCACCTGGCCCACGAACATCTTGATGTTGTCCGGGTCGGGTTCCTTCTCGCCGTACGTCACCGTGGCGTCCGTGTCCAGTCGGAAGCAGGCGTCGTCGTCGACCATGGCGACCACATTGCGGTTGGCGCTGCACGGATTGTTGTTGTTGTTGACCAAACCGGCGGCGGACATTATACCGTTGCTGCCCACGGAAACCAGTGCGTTGCTGTTGCTGCCGCCCAAGCTCGGATTGCTGTTGTTGCCGACGTTTAGGCTGTTGTTGCTGCTGCTGGTGCCGTTGCTGATGCTGTTGTTGTTGCTGTTGTTGTTCAGCAGCGTGGGATTGTTGTTGTTGCTGTGTATGGGGCTGTTCGGCAGGCTGTTCGTTGCACTGCTGCTCTTATCACTCATACCAAAAGCACTGGAAGAGATTGGAAGGAGAGTGTCAGGATTAGTACAGTGCACCCACGATAAGTGAATTTATGAAATAAATGTAAAATAAATATATATTTTAAAAATTAAATGTAGTTCATTTTTTTAAAGATATTCATCATATTTTGCCGTTCTGAGAGCGGCTTTGGAACTACGAGTGCTCACTGTACTCGAATCTTTTACAGTTATCACCCACTAGCACAGACTTACTCCAAGTAGATGTCGTTGTTCTTCTCGGAGAAATCGAAAATCATGCGGCGATTGGCCAAAAACGAAGCGCGACTGGTGAACATATTTGCGATCTCAAACTGAATTTTTACACGGTCGACGCGAATAACGAACGGGAAAACTTGAAACTTTCAATTTAGCGGCAGCCAATTACCAATACCAATACCAATACGCTTCACGTTTACTGTTAACGCACACGGACACTCGAGGTCGGATTGATTAAATTAAGGGCCTAAATAAATACTTCCACTTAACACGGCACTCGGAACTCAACGTGACTAATTAAAAAAAGCTATATATTTAATATATAAACGCAGCGGCTTCGATTCGCTTCTCCTCCCTCTTCCTCTTCTTCTTCCTCGCACTTCCTTTTCGGTCAATCGTCGATGGACAAATGAACGAGAAATCGTAGCGGCGATTAGAATGGAGACGCAGGTGGAAGAACTGAAGTTCCAGTGCATTCCAACGAGAGCGTGGGAGAAAGAACGACTTCAAGGTCAAAAGCTCGCGTGAGCATGCAAAGTGGAGAGAAAACCTAGAGCGGGACAGAAGTTATCTTCCGAACATCCAAAAAGGGAAAACATAGTAAATGTTCAGACACCAAAAACTGGAAGTATTGCTGCTTCAAATATTCGAGTTAAAAATGAAAAATGTAAAACACAACTATTTAATGTTACAATCGGTTTACTCTATCAATCTGGAAAATATTTGATTTTATAATAATTTGCCGTAGTATAAAGGGTATCAACATTTTCATAAGGGAAATAATGTTGATTACGAATGTAATGCAATAAAGATGGAAATTTGGCGAAACTTCTCTTTATAAGGAAAGCAGGTAAAAATGCCACGACAGTACATCATCATTAGGGTGTGTTCTCTACAGCCTAATTATGTGTAATGTGATGCGCGTTGCGACTTGTCTTTCGTGCTCAAATGGACTTTAAAGCTAATTCGAATGGTTGGCTTGAGTGAGCCCCACTTGTTGGTTCTGTCGATTTTCTGGCCGAGTAGACCTCAAATAGCATTAACCTAATGGCCATTTGCCTGTGTAAATAAACGATTTCAGCTCTTTCGAATGGAATTGGGTCGGCTGAAGCGCGATGAGCAAACACTTGGGCAAGGACCACACCTGATGATTAAACGCTTTCTGTCTTCTTATGAACGTGCACAGTGGAGAACCAAAAACTTGAAATTAGGAAAAATTTAAGCATATTTATTGTAAGGTATAAGGTATAAGGTACTACTATATGGAACGTCATTGTAAGTGGTGGAGCGCTATGAAAGTAGATTAGCCCAGTTAAGGGTAGAATATAATTGGATAGCAGGGCGTGGCAGCAATTTATAAAGCTGACGTAGTATGTACATGTTGGGTAAACATGGAGAAATGAAAAATGTACAAAGAAAAAATTACAGTATATGCAAGTTACAAAATTGTAATTTCCCAATAGATTGTTTATCTGTTTCTGGTACTAATTTTCATTTCCCTACAAATTTGGTGTTACTTCTTATTTTATACTGTCTTCTAATTCTTACAAGTTTCACTTTTATCTACCGAATTCTTCTTATCCCGTTCCGTTCTTTGCGACTTCTTTGTTGCATTTTGTAATTTGAACTTTTTCTTTGCTCTGTGTTTCCCAGACTCAAACTTTCCTTCTTCCACTCTTCCCACTTAACCCTCTCAGCTTTTTCGTCTTCACTTTAATTTAGTTAAAGTTTGAAAGTCACTGGAGGCAAGGGGCGGATGACACGCCCCTACACTAGACTGCAAAATCGTGGGGCCTCTCTGGGGAAGGTCTGTAATTGCAACGACCCTTTGACACATTTATTGCATTTCTTACTCTACTCCACTGGTAGAAAATGAACTAATTTTGGTTTGGGGATTAAACAGAAATATCAGAAAAATCAGAAATATTATTTTTTTATGATTCTAGTTTTACGTTCTTTTAAATATTAATTCTAGGCATTTCGAAATAGTAATCAATATTTATCAATGGTTACTCTACTTCATCTCTTGTTTCTCGCGGTGTAAATTGTACATGATCCGAGTTCAACTAAGGTTCCAATAAAACATGCAATTGCGACAATTTTATCGAAAACTTTTTTAACCGAAAAACAAAACTTTGCCCCATCCAAAAAAAAACTGCAGAACCCAACGAAGAATGAACGAGTAAAACGAAGTGAACTTTGTTGCTATCAAAGTTCAAACTGCAATTCATCTTCATCAACAAAAAGTATGCAATAAAATTGGCAACCAAGTGAAATCTGCGATATTTTGACTTGAGTAATACCCATCAATGCTTAAAGTCCTATAAATTTGTACTGGTAATTTAGCCTTTTGTTGATGTTTTAAGTATAACCAAGATTTTTAAAAATAAGTGATTTGTATAGAAAATGACGAATTAAGGATACAAATAACTCGATTACAGGGTACAGTAGACTTTTCCTTGGACTTGGAATCGACTATGCCACTTGTTTGTCATGAATGCAATGTCGCGGCTGAAAACCTGTTACAATTTGAAGATTTCACACTTTAAATTTTAAAGCACACTTCGGCGCTCTATTCCGTCGTTTACTTTTCCTTGGCATTTATCTTCATTTGTCGGAGGAGCCGAAGGAAAAGCAGAAGGACCTGGTCCTGCAGCAGCTGTCAACAATTTGCCAACCGCAAAATTGTCGAGGGAGCCAAGTGGGTGTTTGAAATTCGGCATTGGGATTGGGACTGGGCTTGGACCACGCCTGCGATTCTCTCGAGAAACTCACTAATTTGCTTGATTACTCCAGAGAATATCCGGCGGCTGAGAAATTTGAAATCTATTATAAAAGTTTTTTAGCCTCAAAATGAAGGCCCACTTGGGACAGTCGGCTGAGATGCCGACTTGGGGAAAAGTGTGCGGGGAAAATCATCTTCGACGGCGTCGACATGGGTCAACACTTTGACAGGCACAAGGACAAAGAGTCCGAACTTTTCCAACAAAAAGGTGAGGAAAATTAAGAAAAAAATAGGTAGTATGCAGCAGCTGTGAGGCACTCGAAGAAATTGGATCAGAAATCAAGTTTATTTTAATGGTAATAATCCTAAGTGAAAGCACTTGTATTCGATGTTTTAATAACTATATAATTAAATAATAACTATATAAATGAATAGAGTTCATTGTGAATGTTGATGCATGTGAATGTGAACAAGTATTTTTTTCAGTGATGGCAGCAGCTGAAAAATTCTTGGAACAACTTTTGCTAGTCTTCGCTTTTTAATTCTTTTTTGTTTTTCGGATCTCTCTTATTTTGCAGGTGAGCTGGATTATTTTTTTTATGTCTAGCGTCTGCTTCACAACAAATCAAGTGCAAAGTGGAGTCCTTCACTCCATGTTATTGTTGTTGCTGAGTAGAGTGAACTTTTGATTCTTGTTATTTTGTTACTCATTGCTCTTTGTTCTCCTTGATTGGTTTTTGTTGGTAGTGCGGTACACTGGGGAAGTGAAATCAATGGGAATGGGAAAAAACCCAGACGATTTTCTCGAGAGCTTCACATTGTAATTTCTGAAGTAGGGCAAAAGGACTTTGCGAGGACGTAGGTTAATAAGAAAAGGCAAGGAAGCTCAAAGATTTTCGCAGTAAATTCAAAATATTCAAAAAACCATAAACTTGCAATAAAATATTAGAATTGCTACATTCTTCTAGTATTTAAGGTATTATTGCCGGATTCTGTCGTGTCTTGATTTAACAACCAAGCATAAGCCCCATTTAAATCTCATATTCCCCATTATCCCCCTTCATCGCTAAACTATAAAATGAAGTATGCACCTTTAGCATTTTCCTTGAGTTAATAACCAACCTAGCGGTTTTTAAGCAGCTTAAACTCGCTCCCCACCCAACTCGGGGTTTCCTTTGATCTGGCCACGAATAACCTTTTAATGCGACTCAAGTTCAGGAGACTATAAATTACTGAACTGCGCGAAAAACAGCAGAGAAAGCAGGGAAAAGCGGCGAGTGAAAAAAATATGAGAACATTTCAGCACGCTTATCAAAGATAATTTTAAGCCGCATTTAAAAATGATTTCTTTGCTTTATTTTCGCACAGGCCCTGCCACTTTCTCCAGCCGCTTTCCCGGCGCCTTTCTCTCGCTTTTCGTCGACCTACGCGACTTTTTCCGCTGACTGTGCGTTGTCTGGCAACCCTGGCGGAAAATGGACGGGGAAGGTGTACGATTTTGGTGCGTACCAGAGCGGAAGGAAAGGCGGAACAGGGTGGCCAGGGTGGTCCAATGTTGACAGTCAGTGAACCCCGAAAAAGGCAATGCCAACAATAAAACCAAGGAGCGATGTTTCGCTGAACGAAGTGCTTGATACCCTATAAGCCAATAGGCTTATGATGCCTAAAATGGCTTAAAATTATATTTATTAATTGATATTTATTCTATTTCTGCGGTATTTCTATTTTCTAAGCATAACCTTTTATATTTAATACTCTTATTAATAGAGTAATGGAAGAGTCTCTTTCTGTAAAGGGCCAAAAGTAGTTTATGCCACCAACGCGCTGTTCTTTTTTGGTCAAGGGTCCGTCCCCACCCCCCTCATAGACCCCAAAACCTGGGCGAGGACTTGCTCTGCTTTTCGTCCTTCCACTGCGACAATTGGATGAGCAAATGCTGACGAAAGGGCTAGGAGGAGATGGGGCCTTTGGACATGGAAAAGAGGAAAAGGGGAAGCGCAGCTTGGACTTTGCCCAAATATTTGACATGGCCAAAAGCAGACAGCGGCCAAGGGAGGGGGAGCACTGTCTGGGGGACTGAGAGGATGATGAAGGTGATGCAGCTCATTTTTTGACTCTACTCCTGGGATTTCCATGGGTCTTTCGGCGATGGGGTCCTTTTCGTTTTAGGACTCGTGTGTAATTAAGCAAAAATTCCAAATCGTTTGTACTTTTTGTCCTTGTCTGACTCTCCCATTCCCAATTTTGTTGTTAATAATCACTTGTAAATAGATCAAAGTTGGCATTTTATTTGAATTCCTCATCGCAGTGGCAAATTTTTGGGCCCTAGTGTTGGCACCAGACTGAAAGTCTGAACCGGATTATGTTGACTAATTAGAGGTTGATGAGGGAGAGTTCATTGGGGAGTTTGGTATGTTTGGGTTGCTCCAGGGAACTTTTAAAGTTTAGTTGGGATTTAATTGACTTCTTGACAATAACTAATGGGGATGAAAAAAATTAAGGCATTGCTGGATTATCTTTACAACCACCAACAAATAATAATGTCTCAAGTTGTTTATTCCATCGAATCTAAATTAAACGACAGCAGCATTTCATTTACTTAAATTGTTCACCCATAACTTTCCATCTTTACAGCTGAAAATGACACACAAATTAAAAAGGCAGAAGCGCGAAAATAAAACGCCAACGTCACCGAAGAAAAAAGTGTGCAATAAATATCCGCCACACAGGAAACCAAATTAAATAAGTAAATCTTGTGGCCATGTAAAAAATGAAACCGAAAAGGCAAAAATAAAGGACACAAAAGCCGAATCGAGTGAAAAATATATGTACGTATGTGTGTCGAAAGATAAAACACAAAGGGATGCCAGGGCTGGGTTCTCAATGTCACTGGGAAAAAAGGAGCAGAATCCGAACCAAAAAAGTAAAAAAACGAAAATTAAATTGTGAAACGTAATGTTAACGCAGCCAAATGCCCAAAAGTCCAAGAGAGGCGATTCGAGCCCGGCCTTAACCACAATGAAATGAATGGAATACATGTGAGCATACTAACCAGAAAAAATATATATTTATTCCCTTTTTCTGGGCTCGATATACGTACATATACGAGTATGTTCTTTTTTTTGTATATTGAAAACTTTGGGTGCTCTTTAAGAGAACAGGCCATGACACACATGCCCACAAAGGATCAGGGTTCTGGTGTTAAAACAAAAGTCAGGCATTTCGCCCAACTGCGGAGCAAAAATTTCAGCAATGCCAACGGATTTGGGAAAAGGAGGCAAAAAAGTATAAAGAAACTCAACGGGCGAAGGTGGGAAAAAGCGAAGTTTAGATACGCTTAAGTAACTAATGTAATGATTTAATAAAATATCTTTTGTTGTTTTAAAAGTACATATAATTTTTTTTGTCAGTACTATTTACATACCTAAAATATACTACTTTCTTAATTTAAATACTCTTAAGCTAAACTTTAACAGTCCCCAATTCTTAAGGGTTCGAGTTTCGCAAAGATGAAATTCTAGAACAAAAATTTTCCCGCCCGGGGAACGGAATTTATTGATTCATTCTGAAAAATCCCCAAACTGAATGCGAGCAGCGACAACTGGGGGCCTTGGATGAAAAAGAAAATGATTTGCATGGCTTCGGGAGAAAAAAACAAACAAAAAAACAGAATTCCACACGCTCCCCCGAAAATACAAACGACCAAACGGAGCAAGATATGCGGAAAATTGAACCAAATGATTTTTATTTTCTTCTCCCGGCAGTGAAAAAGCAAGGGGTTAACACTTTGCCAGCATAAGTCTTGGAGAAAAAATATACAAAAAAATGCAGGAAAATTATAAATGAAAATTCCAAAGTGCCGAGGGGGTGTGAAAATAAAAGAATAAATAATGCCCCGCATGAAGCTTTTCAACTTGAGGCAGCAAAAATTGTCGCCACTTGCTGCCAATTGTTGTTTACCAACGAAATTGAAACAATTCGATGCTCTTACTGCACCATTTTCATTTTCCACCAGTCAACACTCAGCTTTTTAGCCATTGAATGCAGAGGCGAATAAATGGACGGGAGGAGAAAATGTATATTTTTAGGAAAACAACCTGAGAGAAAAGTGCTTTTTAATGTATATCCGAACCTAATAATAAATACTATCAGCGCATTTCGCACTTCTTGCATGTGTAATTTCCTTACAGCCCATTCTGAACTGGAACACATCGTTATCCTAGTCCGTGAAGCACACTCCGCTTTTGCTGGCCGCCTTGGTCTCTTAGGGACCATTACCTCAACATTGTGACAACAAAGTAGGGCCAAGATTGGGAGGAGAATAAAAAATTAAGTCCTCCCTTTTCGTTCTCATGCGGGAGACATTTGTATAATTTGTTTGCGTTTTGTGTGCATTTTTATGATTTTGTCAACGCGGCACAAAGGAAACGAGCTGCGAAAGCGAAAGGATGCTGCCGTGCTAGAGAGGGATGGAATATAGCCCACAAAACGACCAAACGATAATCATAATAACGGGACATGGCCAACGAGGCCCCTGGGAAAATGTTGACCGAAAGGATGAGGGATAAGGAAAAGCGGCGGGAAAGAAAAGTCGTTTAGCCGTGTCTCTAATTGCCCAGGAAAGAGACCATTAAAAGGACAAGGACGCAGCAGCATTCGCCGTCTCTTTCAGCCAGGTGAATCCTTAAGGCAAAGGAAAAACGAAAAACAGAAGGACCATCTATTTATTGAAAAACAATCTCGAGACATAAATTGGCCAACAGCCAGGGGCAAGAAGATGACCATATTTTAAGCGATCCTTTGGGGGAAAATATTTAACGATGCTTTTTATCTCTTGATTGTGGACGTACTATTGAAAGATATGACACAGACAAAACAATTTGAAGATAAGCAACCGCACTTGTCACCTTATAGCTAAACATACATATATATTGTAGTTTCTGGCGGTTTATTTTTAGGCAGGCAATAGGAAACTTTCCACATATCCTGGAGTGCAACAAGAGCAAATATAACACACGGAATCACGCACGCCCACTTGTCGAAAGAAAAAGTCGCGACATCAAGTTTGCCATGTCCTTAGAGCCGTCTTTATCGCACACACATAAGACGTTCAGCTGCCGTCTCTTTTTGGCAAGGCTCTACTTGACGCATGTCACGTGTTTAATTATTTACGTGACTTGGCGGCATTTTTTTTGTGTCGTGGCATTTGAAACGCTTTTCTCGGATTTTTGCTTGGCTGCCTAGTGTAAATATTTATTGCCATTTTGTGTCGTGGCTAAAATAAATAGAAGGCGAAAAAAGGAATTTAAAACTGCCAGCAGTTTTGTTTATCCTGCTTTGGTTAAAAGGCAGGTTCGAGCTTGTACATAAACAAATTTTTTATTTAGTTCATATTTTAACAATTAATGCCACTTTTGCTAATTTTTTTCGAGTGTTTATTAGTCCTTCATTTGTGACGAAATGTGTGGCAATCCTGGCTGCTCCCACACACACATGCACACCACAATTAAAAGAACAAGCAGTCATTAAAATTTTAAGCAGCTTTTAGGCTTACACGCGAGAGGAAAACAAACAGAGATACGCAGAAATAATAGACTTTGCCGCGCTTTGTTATTGTTTATTAAGGCAACAAAAGGGAAAAAAGTATTTTGTATGTCTGAGCTGCTGCCTTGCTTTTTTTTGTGATTTTCATCTGATTAAGATGAGGGGGATTGGTGTAGGAAAAAGGGGATCAGCTTTCAGGGATTAAATGCTTGGGAACCCACAAAGAGCCCTTTCGCCGACTTGATCAAATTTTATTAATTGAGTGGAGCAGACACAGCAAATATTTGCATGAAAATTTACCCTTTCCTCTTTCTAATTGCTTGGCTTCCAGAGGGATAATATTTTGAAATTAATTAAGTTTTTCTGGCCGTACAAAAGGCTGCAGGAGTAAATTGACCTTTATTCTGCAGCTTAAAATGTGTACCAAATATATTTCTTTGAATATTCTGATTCATAAATAAATACAAAGCATAAAATCACGATGCAAGTATGCAACAAAAAACAATAGCACTTTGTATTTACACATGCGACTGCCCAATTTCAGTTTCAATTCATTTCAACATCAATTTTTCACACATTTCGCATCGAGTGTTTGATTTTTGCCATTTTATTTGCCCTTTCATATTTTATAACGCAAACGTCTCGGCTCCATTGCTCAGCATGCCCTCAAAAGCTGCTGTTTTGCCATCATCGAATGTGACACACTTTTCCACCTGCACACCCTCCTCACACACACCCACACAAATGCACGTTGTGTCTACAGGAAAAACCTCTCGAATCACTTCACTTGAAGACAATTCCTTGGGCTAGGCCACTTACGATTTCTGCTCCATGTGCGGCCCATAAAAAGGGGGAAATGCCTGAGTGGCACAAAAGTAAACGAAAGAAAGTGCTATGTTGTCTACCCAATACAATAAATATTTAATGCACATGTTATTACATCAATAAGTGTGTCACTCGCCCACACATAGACACTACGCTCACACAGATACTCCGATGTCGAAGCTTTTATCTTTTATCTGTTGTCTGTTGCAAATTGCCAGAGGCAAAAATCGCGGATCGAAAAGAAGGCGGCGAAGAAGTTACTTCAATGCGGTTTACGAACGAAGTAACCAAAATCTATATGAATATGTTCCTATTGGAATTGTGGACTTTTTTCAAAAATTTGTAAGCAAAAATTACATTATAACTCGATTCAATTCATCAAAATAGAGCTTTAGAGCATTTATTTTTTAATGTATCAGTGGTTCCTGTCCAAAGGCATTTCCTTTTGATTATTAAATTGTCAGCTTGAATTGCTCTCCACCCGGTACATTGATAAATCGATTCGATTTTATTTTCATGCTCGAATCAACTCCCGTGTATAATACTTTATTATTCATGAAAAAAGGTTTTTCCGTTGCTGTTTCTATACGTTTATTTCGTTGCTTAAACAAACGTAAATATGAATATGTATATTTAATCGAAATGTGGGTCAATTTTTTATGCATTAGCAATCGTTGGAAAAGCGTTAAGAGAGAGGTAGAAATACAAAAAAAGGTGAAAAACATTCAGTTCGTACTACTTGACGTTTGCTATTATTTTTGGCCATTTTTCTGTGTGTGTTGGCTGTCAATCGCATTTTGGGCGGCCTTAATGCCACATGACAGGGACAAAGCGTTGCATATTTTAAGGCGCCACAGGAAATGGCCGCCAACAAAAAATAGTTTGTTCAGTGGTCAACTTTTTTTTCCATATTCAACAGCCAAAAATTCATGAAAATATCACAAACATTTGTTTTGTATACTAAAAAAAGGAAGTGCATTTAGCTTATCGTTCAAGTGACCAATAAATATTTAAAGCATGCAGCAATTTCACGAATTAATGGATTAGAATGAATCGCTAAATTTATTGATTATCCTGGGGATACTTTAGTTTGCACTAGTTTAGTTCGAGTTTACTCACCTAAATTGGTAAAAGCAAATGTACATGAAAAGAGAAGACCACAAAAGAGTTTGTTAGATTTTTAGTTTAGCGTTTAAACAAATGTACTTTATATTAATAATCACAATAAACAACAAAAGCAGCTCAAAAAGTGGTTACAATGAATAAGTGCTCTCTCAAATAGCATAATTCGAATAATTTGCAGTGTAATTAGAGCTGCACTTAAATGGTCAACAAGGAGCAGGACTCAAAAACAGATTACACGAAACACAAATGTGAATGCAACTCACACACAGGCAAATTGGAAAACAAAGGAGCAACATAATCGAGGAAAGGATGGAAAACCAGCAGAAGAGGCAAATAGCCCGGCCATAAATGTACGACAACCGCAAATAAAACGGCTGGCAAATTGTTCCAGGACGAAGTCTGAGAATGGAGCGAAAAGGGAAACAGAAGGTGGCAGGCTAAAATTATGTTCTCGTGCTCAGAAGGAGAAGAGGTCCTTTAGCTGCTATTTACTTTGTCTATTCGCCGGAATTACCAGTGCGTCTGATAGTTAGACTGGATTAAACGAGGTTACGCTCTTGTGGGACAGTTGAAGTGCGTTCAGAAGGTTGTTTTTAAAAAAGTAATTAATAACATGTGGAGTGGGACTACTTTTCCCCTTCAAAGAAAAAACAAGATAGAATGCTATAGTCGAGTTCCCCGACTATCAGATACCCGTTACTCAGCTAGTAGACGTACTAACGAGAAATTTCAATTTTTAAATTGTGTGAAATTGTTTTTAAATTTTTAAGTGTGGGCGTGGCAAAAAGTTTTACAAGATATATAAAGATTACAAGATATATAAAAAAGTGAACAAAAGAAGAAAAAGATAAGTTTAAGATTAAGATAAGTTGAGTTATTGAGTATAGAACCTTAGCCTTAGGACATTTCTTAATATTTTTGAATTTCTACAATATCATACATCAAAAAAAAAATTAAATTCTAAATTTGCAATGCAATTTTTTCGAGAACTGTGCCACAAACATTTAGAGGTATGCCACTTCAAAATCCGATTAAGATAAGCTGAGTTATGGAGCTTAGAAATTCAGCCTAAGGACATTTCTTAATATTTTAGAATTTCTACATTATCATAACATCAAAAAAATAACAAAAAAATTATAAAAAAATTAATTTTTAAATTTGAATGCAACTTTTTAGAGAATTGCGCCACAAACATTTAGAGGTATGCCACTTCAAAATCCGATTAGGATAAGTGGAGTTATGGAGTTTAGAGCTTCAGGCTTAGGCCATTTCTTAATATTTGTAAATTTCACAATTTTCTCTACAACTTTAAAGCTGGTTTCAGCGTGTTTCAGCAGCAACGTTCTGTTGATATTATGCCAACTTGTTTGTTAATATATTTATCTTTACTCCCGCTTGCCGTCCGTCGAATTATATTTTATAAGCACACAGAAGTAGCAGACAATTTGGACCCAAAAACAAACCAATTTAATGCCGCGTCGCCAAAATTTTCCAGCGCATAGACAACAGCTTGGTAATGGGTGTGTGTGTTTTTTGGTCACAGGTGCCACTTATGCGGTCCTTAAAATGAAAACTGGGAAAACTGCGAGAGGGGAAAAGTGTGGAAAAGGCAAAGTAGACTGCGCTTTTTGTTGCCACTTTTCGCAGTCGCGGCAGTTTCGACGCTTATTATAACTGTTTTTATAACCAAGTAAAAGAAAGAACAAACTTTTTCTGATAAAAATGTAAGGGTATCCATGTCTGGAAGAATTTTCTGCTCTGAATAAAATTTTGGTAATATTGCCACTTCTTAACATGAAATATAATAGCTTTTATTATTCAATAAACTTTTACTATTCTTGTAATTAGTCAAAATAAAGAAGCTGGACCAAAGAATCTTTTCATTTAACTTTTCAATTAATGTGTGGTTTTGGTATATGGAATGGCATATGGTATCCAAATGGTCGACTTTCCCGAAAACCGGTTTTCTTTCGCTTTCCCGCTGCTGGCCAGACTTTGCTAGTCATTTTGTTACCCCCTTTTCTCATTTCCCTCCCATATCCTTCTCTTCCAGACGGCGGCGCATTTTAAGCATCTTAAAAAAGTTTTCACTCGGTTTGGGCCACACACACATTTGCGGGTTAAAGTTTCGGCTGGGCTCCTTCTGTTTTTCAGAGTTTTTGCTTTAATAATTCATTCGCTCGCTATTTATGTGACAGGTGATAGCCGTGGAAAGTCTTTTCCTCCGCCAGCCCCCACTTTTGGTTTTCCCAACCATTTGGTCAAGTAGAGAGTGGAGTGGTCTAGACTTTCGGTACCCGCAGATGGAATAATTGCAGCGACTGTCTGCGTTTCTCGTTCCCTGGGGTCCATTTTGGCACTTTGAAAAGGGTGAATGTGAATGCATGGAATTTAATTTGGAGAATTTGCAATGGCCATATGGGTGACTAATTGAAGCGACCCTTGGGCAAAATAGAAAGCAGAGCTTCGAGGTCGGAAAAAGCCCTTTTAGGTTGAATAAGTGATTGCCATAAATGCTTAAAAATCGTATATTATTATGCAGTACAATTGAATTAAAGCAACTGCTGCAGATAAGAAACACTCACATCGGTTAGCGAGAGTAAATTGTGAGTACGAGTGAGTTTGGGTGAATGCCACTACATGTTGGATCATTAACTAAACGACAGTTTAAGCATTTCTGCCACACAAAAGGCGAGTGGATAAAGAATGAAAACGGAAGCCGGGGAAAAATTTGTTGGCCAAGCCGAGAGCAAATTTCTTGGCAATCTACGCTGCGGCAGCATGGAGGAAATGTGCCACATAACATTAACCAACAACTCATATCCTTGAAAATTTAGCCAGACGACTGAGCGCCTGTTGATGGGCAACACATTTTTCCTACTTTATTTTCTTCTACTTGCGGCAAGGTCTAATGAAGCGGCAATGAGGCGTGCCAACAAAATAAGGAAAAGTTCACTCGTGGAGGAAAAACAAACATCGCCGTCATCATCATCATTATCGGCGAGGGGTGAAAAGGGGGCAAGGACACGTCATGACCCTGCTGCAAATTTGCATATAACGAAAGAGAACTTTTGCGGCTTATCAGCAAAAAATAATCAAATATACTCGGAAGACCGGAATGCCAAATGATGGAAGGGCAAAAGGGCGGAAGGCATCTGGCCAAATTAATGAAATCAAGAAAAAGGCAGGGAAATCTACTTTCATGTTGAAAGTTGAAGCTCTTTAAAGGAGATTGTATGCATTTAATGTACTTCGAAATCATTCTTTTTCAAAAATACTGAGCTCAACGAATTAAAGACAGCGGAGCATTTAAAAAATATTCCTTCTTGCCAAAGAATAAAGCAATCAACAGCAGAACTCAAGGAGGCAACAATTGAGCAACAACAAGAAAGGCGCAAAGAGCACAATTACAACTACAAGTGGAGGTCCGACCAACAGCCACCCAAAACCCCAACCCCAACCACCAACCCCCAACTACCAACTACCAACCCCAAGCCCAGTCCATCATCATCCCCTCGAGACTGCCTCAACAATTAAAACCAACTGAGTTGCCATATTTGAAGTGAGCCAGCGAAAGGACAATAATAATGGGGGAATGGGGGAGGGGGAGTACTCATAATCATAATTATGGGCTTCCCTTGAACAACAAAACCAAGTAGAACTACATCAGAAACAGCAAAACCTTAATTGTTCTCATGTGTTTTTCTAGGGGGGCGTGGCCTCTTTCATATTTTGCCTTCTCATTGTTTGACAAAAATAAAGGCACATGCATTTAGCCTGGTCAAAAGAAAAGTTTCAGCATTTATTGTTGCCTGCTCTTTTCTGTTTTACAGCCAAGATAATTAGATTCTAGTTGCTCCACCCATCATCATCATTATCATCTTCAAGCCTGGCCGAATTTGGCTTTAATTGTTTCTCCATCATAACTTGTAATGACGAAGGTGGTTGGGTGCCATCAATGAACTAATTTGGAGCAGCATTCCCCGGCCGAGACAAATATTTCATCAGCATCCACTCCAAACACAAAACGAGACAATTAAAATGACCAGAATGGTGAGCTGGGGAAACCCAGATGACACAAACAACGAGATACAGAGCAAAGAAACCTTTTGTGGCATTTTCTGGATCGCACGACTAAAGTTAATTAGTTTATTAAAAGAATAGTTCGTCACCAAACCAAAAATTGATTTATCTTGGGTTAACTTTTATATTTAATCGAAAAACTAATTGTAGTCATTTTAACAAGTATTCACTGTACCAGCAAGTGAGTTCTTTTGTTTGCCTGGCCTCATGTGTGTGACAATTAAAATGGGTGGGGTCCCATATCTTAGACTTTTGCATCGTTTGCTTTGTTTGGTTTTTAATTGTAATTGCACTTGCCTCTATTTGAATTAAATAAGTTTTCATGGGAAGAATATTTAAAACAATTTGTGGGAATTGGTTTTACATTTGACTAGCTGTGTGCATCTAAAATGCTATAACTTTTAAAGCTCAGTTTTTGGAAGGATTTTTAAGCATTTTTAACATTTTCTTGACACAATTTCCCTGCAACTCATATTAGCATTACACTTCCCCATTTTTTAAGCAAGTCAAGTGGGAAGCAAGTCTCCTAATTACACCAACGTCGACGCATCCTCGTCTTCACTTGACATATTTTCCCCGCCATTGAAAAGGAAAATCTCACGCTGAGCGGAACAAATTAGGGTGGAGTACGAGTGCTGAGAACCACTGCACAAATTTTATTTTAGAAAAAAATATACGTGACATTTTTTGGATTCTTTTTGATGACGCAGAACTTGTGTGTAAAACATGCTCAAACTCACATATTTACACCATAGAAGCTCTGTTCTGTTCTCCAGTGCATGAAAAACCCCTATTTAGCACAAAAATGAAAACGAAACCTTTTCAAACGCATTAACGTATGTGTGTGTGTAATGCTGGTAACCCAAATAGGGCTCATAAAGTGATAATTAAATAAGTTTTTGCACAAAAGCACTGGATAAAACTCTAATTAAAAAGGAAAGAGGGTGTGTGTGCGAATCATTTATAGTTCTAAAAAATTAACTACTAAAAATTCAAAAATTTGTGTACTAATTCCCAGAATTTAAGCCGCTTATGCTGTTTAAATGCGGGAAATACAGTAATTGCATTTAATTTCAGTATAAGTTTATGCATTTGTAATCTGCGTTTTAATTTTAGATGCGCCTTGATTAAAGCCTTTAAATCGTTGCATACTTTTATGGGTAGTTTTTAATTTTCGCATGCATGTACATACATACATTTTAGGACCTAATAATCTAAATTAATGCACGTACTTAAAGCTAATTCTATCTTTTAATTGCCATTGCTTGGGCTCACTTCGTTTATTTGGTAGATAGGATAATATGTTTTGGAGGTGAATTGAAGTTAATCCAAATAACACATGCCTCTATCACAGTAATTTGGGTGGAAATTAAAGCACACAAAATTCGTGAAATATCGAACCGATGTCAAAAACACAGAACGCAACAACCTGACAGTTGCACAATGGACGGGCTAACTAGCACAAAGGCAGCAGCACGGACCAGGGTCTCCTCTGCTCATTGACCACTTAAAGACAAAGCCCGACTCCGCTGCCCCTTGTCCGTTGGCCATTGTCCGTTCGGTGTCCGCCAGTTGCCAATCGCCGGTGCAACGAAGCGGCAAATGCAACACCACGACACGACAGCAGCAAGGCAGCAGAGGCAGCAGAGGCAACATGAACGGCAGCAACACGAACGAGCAGCAAGTTGCAGTTGCAACATGAACACACTTTAACCCAGGACTCGATATCATTTCCGGCCAAATGCGTTTACAATGTGGCACGGGCATTTCGCCCACCAAAAGATAGAACGGGTATTTTCGAGGTAAGCATCAGGAGCAGACACACAAACAAGCCGGTGAAGTTGTGCCTTCTCCACCGCACTTCTCCGACTTTCAAAGCTGGCTTCTAGAACTGCATTCAAAATATTCCCAAGTCAAAAACGCTGACAGACTGCTGCGTCTGGGTTTGTATTTACTGACAGGCCGCCGCCGTCTAGCCGAAAAATGTAGTTAGCCTGCATTCGTAAGCTACACTGATCAAAACTATGAATTTGAATGAAAGTGTGCAATGAAAATGGATCGCTCATACGCAGTGTTGGCCCACAAGACACATTATCAGACGTAATAATTAAGGGACAGGTTTCCCTGAAACTTAATTTCGCAGAGTGACTGCTGATTTTGATCAGTGTATTGCACGTCCACAAAGTGAAGACCACACAAACAAGCCAACCCAGAGCAGTCGTCATTGCAGTCACTCACTCAGTCAATCAACGAGTCATTCCGTTTGCCAAACACTTCGGCCCCCCTTTTTTGGCCGCCCCTGCCGCAGGTCGATCCCCTCAGTTGCCGCAAACAGAGGCGCCTGTCAAGTTGTCGTCTGGTGCCTGTGAAATTAGCGGCTGCTTGCAATTATGGCCTAAATGCGATGAGAACGGCGTTAGACAGACGGGGGCGAAAAGTCTTTCACAACTACCCGCCCACCACATTTTCCTCTCCTCTTACGTGAAAACTTATACCAACGCCACTTGAACGCCGTGGCAGTAGTGCCAGTAGTGGCAAGAGCAACAATTTTCGGCCAATTCTTTACTCCCAAGCTAATTGTTGTTGTTAGCCGTATCCGTATCCGTTGTTTCTGGCAGCAAACTGGGCTAATTGGCCTCCGACAGAGTTTGTATGGATTTTTAATTGAAAATCAATAGGAGTGCGCAGCCCCAAAATAGTGGGGGCATTGGCTTTGGATAGCACAGCTGGGGCTTCGAATATTCCAACATAATCTATGGCCCAATTCTGGCACACAAAACAGTTTAAGCGGCCTTAAAGATTTCAGCCTGCTGGAAAATTAAACTCAAAGCAGTGAAAACAGTTGGGGAAATGCAGTCAAAAATTTAATGGTATTATTTTCACGCTTGGCAATGTTTTAGTAATGCTAAAACAATAGCTGGTTAACTGTTTGTTATTACATAAATAGGTACCAACTTTATCAAAACAAACACTCGTGGTGTAAAAGTTCTTTTATCAGGAATCACTGTACTTTGTTTGCAGGTTGGAGGCGAAAAAGCCGGAGCGGAAGATAGAAACATTGCTTACAGCAATTTTGCAACACTTTGGCAACTCAAAGAATGTTTTTAATTAAATCAAAAAAGCAAACCACCACCCCCGTTTCCAGTGTTGTGCACCTATGAGAAAACTTTTCGCTCCGTGAAAAAATTCATTAAAAATTTAATTTTCGCTCAACAAGTTAAAGAACGGAGGGCCAAAAAAATGCACGGGAAGGGGAATGGCCCAAATGGGAACTCGAAAGGCAAAAGAGAGCGCACAGAATGCACTTTGCTAATAAGTTTCGGCGCTTTCGATTATCAGATGACGCGAGCGGAGTAAAGCGGAAAAGTGGAAAAGTGGAAAAGTCGAGAGCGAGCTGAAAGTTTGCACCACATGACAGGCGAAAAATATTTTTCAACTCTTAAAAAAGGAAAAGAGTTAAGGGCTGAGTATTTTCAAGTGCTATTTTTAGCCACCTCAAACCGTTTCTTTTTTTCAACCTTAGCTCTGCAGTAAGTTTTCCCCATTTCTGTGTCAATGTATGCCAAGAGGAGCACCCCCTTTTGCCGCCCCCCTTTGAGTCGCACAACCCCCCCGTGCACCAACCCATTTTCACTAAAGTGAAGCCTCGCTGCACAGCAAAGTGTTTGATGTTGTTGCTGTCGCCGCTCTTCGCTAGCTGTTCTTGTTGCTGTTGTTGTTTGGTGCGCAACGGGGCATGCATATGGTTTACATTAGGCTAAGTAGCACACACATACACACACGCGCGCGATATTGCCCCCGCACATATACACTCGCATCCACAATGCCCCCAAATACACACACACACACAGAGCAAACTCACTTGGCGCCTACCTGGATACCAAAAGTCCAATGACAGTGGTACAGAAAACACAAAGTTATAGATACAAAATAGGCACGTATGGATACAGATACACTCAGAACAGAGGGATATTTTGCTATTCTATATTTTTTTATAAAGTATAATTTAGTAAACAATGTTTGGATCCTAAGTTTGGCTTCCAAAATCATATATACATATTTCTTGTTTGGTTTTACAATTGATGAAACATTCTTTAGCAAACGTTTACATATTTAGCACGCCCACTGTCAACACGGCACAGTAGCGTCGAAAAGGTTTCGCACAGCGCCGAGTGTTTGTGTTTTGGCATAAACGCGGCCTGATAAGCTAAAAGGCTAAGGGCTGCCAGCGGAGCCACATGTGGCTCAAGGGTTAAAGCAAAGGGCGATGCAGCAGCTGCCCTCAGATAGCAAAAAAGTCGGCGAAAATTTAGAAAAACCAAATGTGGCAAGGGGGAAAAACAATGTTGATAAGCGACCAGTTTTCCGGGCGCACTTAACATATTTCCAGGGGTGAAAGACGCCTGTGCATTGTCTATAAAAATTTATGTCTAACAGGGGCAAATGCCGCAGCTCTTGGTTTAATGGTGTGAATTATATTAAGCGACCAACACACGCGCGTGCTGGAAAAACCATCTGCTTAGGTGTGGGTGTGGGTGTGGTCGTGGGTGTGTGTCTGCAAACCCCCCTTTGTGTGTGGCTGTGTGTGTGTTTGTGCCGCTGATTTGTTTTTATCACAGCTCCCCGGAGGCATCAATTATGCGCCGATGTCAGAGCGGGAAACTCCTTCTCGGTGGTGGAAGTATTTAATGGATGGAAGGAATACGGCCGGGGATGTGGGGAAATTCTTTTCGCCATTTTTCCGAGGGGTTGTTTAAAGTGGTGGAGTCACCCCACAAGTGAAACCTAAAACTTAAAAGGAAAAAGTGAATGCGTACAAAAGAATGCTTATTTTGCTTTTTAAGCATAATAAACAAGCCCGGAGAAATCAAAATGGTTTTGCCACCACATCTGAAAACATAGATAAGCATCTCAACAAAATCAGATTACAAAATTTCGTTCACAAACGTTTTTTAATTTAAATAACTGGGTTTAGGCATGAGTAAAGAATTCTATTTAAATTTCTTAAATATAAATTTATTATATTTGTATTCACTTATTGTATTATATTTATTAAGCTATAATGGTGAATTTAACAATAATACTAACAAAGAACCCCCATTTTTTCGGCATATATATTGCTCTTTATATGCCACATAAAACTCCGAATTATAGCCAAAAATGTAAATGTCAACAATTGCCAAGAAATGCGCTTTCCTTTCAAGTTGCCCGCTTAATCCTCACCCTTCAAGGAAATTTTCCGCCACCGCAGACGCACATAAAAAACAATTTCGCGCATTCAAAAGCACAAGAAAGAAAAACGAACATAAAAAATAAAAAAATACGGCAGAAAACCGCTTTTAATTCTTTTTTAAGCAAACAAATAAAATTATGCTGAATGGCAGGAGAAGCATAAACACGGCGAATAAATATACAGAAGGAGTGAAGAGGGGCTGATATTTTCCCCGGGGTCCTTCAATGCGCCCATTATGACGAGCAGAAAATTCGTTCTTAAAAAAAAATTAAAAAAAGAAAACACATTTCTTCTGCAAAAGCCTGAGCAAGACAGAGTTTTCTCTGAGACAGACTGGAGGGGAGTGCTGAATCGACGATTTTTCCTTTTTGGTGTTTAATGAGCTAAGCGGAAGGAAGTCAGTCAGCGACGTCGAAGTTGACGTTTGCAAAATAAAATAAAACCATACAAAAAACCGACGAAAAGTCGCAAAGCACCCGAAAAATTGAATGGCGAAAAAGAGGGAAGGACGCAGGGAAAAGTTGAAAATTAAGGCGCTTCTGTCACTTTCACTTTTCATTGCTTACCGAAGAATTTTCCCGGATTTGCTCGTCATTTGCTTGACGAATTCGAGGGGGTTTTTTAGAAAATTTAATTTCTTTAAGAACACTTTTTGAGAGCCGCATTA
This sequence comes from Drosophila erecta, assembly GCF_003286155.1. Lineage (NCBI taxonomy): Eukaryota > Metazoa > Arthropoda > Insecta > Diptera > Drosophilidae > Drosophila > Drosophila erecta. Next base: position 13,451,825 of record NW_020825200.1, read on the forward strand.
GAACTGACAATAAAGGGGCGCAAATTGTGGGTTCATTTTATTCTACTTTGAGATCAAACATTGGTTAAAGAAAGACTATTGGTGTTCCGTAATGTAAGGATACATAATGTACATTTTTTGCATTTATGCTTTTCGTTTCCTCTTGCTGAACTCCAATCTGAAACCCAAAAGCGAAAGTATCACCTTACAAAGCCCAAAAATATTTATATCCAAGGGACAATTCTCAGTCTTGAAACCATTTAACCCACCTCAAAACCTGAACCCAAAACGGATCCACTTCATCCCACTAAGTCCCACCACTCACTCAAACCATTTGACTGAACCAACTGACTTAGTTTCCCAATGTAAAACATTCGCTGAACATGGCGAGTCACTCTAAAACAAGCGGGAGCGAGAGGAAATCAGGTAATAAAACACCGTCGTTTAGATATTTGACTTAGATTTTCAATAAAATACTCCGCCAATCTACGCAGCCAAATGCCTGCGACAGCAACAGCCAGCCAAATCCTTTGCATAAGCCAGGACAATCTAATTTTATGGCCAACGAAGGAGGAGGAGCAGCAGCAGCAGCAGCAAGGCTGCGAAAAACTGAGGAAATGCGGGCCAAATAAATTGCCTCAGTGGAAATGTAAGCCCGGACCTCATTCCCATCCGCAGACTTCCCATTTGAATCGCGTGTAATGCGCTCAATCAAAAGTCAAATGTCTAAAAATATTATGAAAAGCCCTTTTGCCTGTTAGCCAGGCCCAAAACGGAACAGACCGGACCAGGATTCGTCCAATCCGTGGCAGGACGTGGCCAGGACCCAGCACTTCCCAGGACTGACTGAGCAAGAATTCCCCAAGGGCTTGTAGTCGCCGCTGCCGGATTCGGAAACTTGTGCTCGTACAGTGGGTGCATGCCGCTCAATTAGTAGGTAAAAACTAAAAACATATTTAATAATATTAATTTAATATTAATTAAATGGAAACCTTTTTTCATTTACTTTTGGTTGAAGCTTGCTTATTTTAAATTAAATATTAAATCACTGTATTAAGTCACTGTACTAGAACATATTGGACTGACGTATTGATTAGTAACGAAAGTTCCTACACCAGACCGAGCACTTATTAGCTTTCCTATGTGACATAAAATGTGAGGAACATGTTTGATGTAATTAAAGTTTCAATTTTCTTTAGATATTCGTTTTTCAGAAATTGCGTATTTGGAACCACTGTGCCGTGCACTTGCCTGCTTGGGATTCATTTATGCTAGCTGGCCCCGGGTTCGATTTTGGTCCGTTTGTGCTGTTTGCGTTTGACTCCTGCCTGCTTATCGCTGAGGTTCCCTTGGCCCGCAACTTTGGTCGAAACGGTTTCGATTTCTTTTCATTTATACACTTTCCTGAATTCAGTTTTTCCCCGTCCAAAATCGAATATATCTGGAAATCGTCTTTGCTTGTTATGCTTTATTTAGTTTTTTTTTCGTAGTACATTTTTTTTCTATTATTGGCTCCATTTGCTTTTAGCCTGTGTTTGTTTATGCTTCATTTTGATTTTCTCAGCTCAAATTGTATTTGTTGTTTCTATTTCCGTGGGCGGGTGGCCCAATCCGCTCCCCTTAGTTTACACAGAGCCACTACCAGCATTTTTCCTTACCCCTTTTTTAGTTTGCCATTTTAGCCTCTTTTTCTGCTCTAGTCTGTTGGGTTTGTTTTGTTAGTTGAGTCGTTTCGTCGGCAAGTTTATTTGTATTTCGGTTTATAAAACCCCAGCTCGGTGGCTTGTTTGCCCTTTTTTTGTTGGCCCGGCCAATGGCAAATGACTCGCCGCCTTGCTTCCTTAACTTGGCCTCCTTCTCAATGTCTGTATTTATGTGCAACCGCAATTTATTTAAATTTATGTGGCTTTTGTCAAATTGATTTCAACGCTAAAATGGGTTGACAAGGTAAAATGTTCGGGCCAAAAAGGGCGTTGGCTATGCGATTTTTCAAGAGCCCTGATTGAGTTAGCATTCGCAAATGGCTGAGCGGATAAGGTGGTGCTCGGTAATCAGTGGGGCAAGTGGATTGGATTATCAGCTGAATAAATGATTGTGCTTCAATAGGGCAAGTTTCCGTAATTTGTCCTGAAACTTATTAAAAGAATGCATAGTTTTGGAATATTTTAGCCAAGACAGTTCAAGGTCTGCGTTGGCAACAACAGCACAAATACCATTTCTCATAATTGGTTATTTACCATAAATTCATCCTTGTTACCTTCTTGACGTGCTATTGCCTTCGATTCCTTATAGCCTGGCAAATACGTTTTTATGCGAATGGCAGGAACATATCTGTGAAGCCCCCATAAAGATGGCAAACTAGGGGCACGGAAAAGGTTCCATATCAAAATGGCAATAAATAACAAACAATGCTGTCTGCAATTTTCCACTTTATAAAAGAAAACCCATAAACAAAAGCGGCCTGCTGGGGAAAGGGGAAAGGGGAAGGCCAAAACGAGCCCGAAAATTACCATGGATGTTGCTCCTTTTTTCCTGGCAGAGACGGGGTTGCTCCCTTGTTTTTGTTATTCCGACTCATAAATGCAAGGATAAGAGTTAAGGCCAGTGGGTGGAGTGGAGCAGGAAATGACTGACAGTTGTAGAGGCCTCGTTGGGCTGAAAAAGTGGAGTCAGCGGGTCGGAAGGGATCTGAACTTGTAGCATATTTCTGCCTCGCAATTAATTAATCTCCAAGGTAATAACGAACAACAGCCGACTGGATCACAGGGTAGCAATTGTTGGCGCTTCTGTTTTTATTGTTTTCATGTGCGCTGTCCCCAGAACACTTGAAATTATTTAAAGTACACATCTCTCAGAGTTTAAATACATTTTTTGCACCACTTTGGGACTGCAAATGCAATGTAATCATTTGAACTTCTATAAAGCTGCACATTGGAATGTGAGAAATGTGCAACAAAGTCCTGCTTTTTTTCTCTGTACCAATAAAGGACTTTCCGTTTGTCTGCAACTCATTTTGGGTACGTCATGTGTTTGGCATTTTGTGCAATGCCGCTGACGCGTCGTTTTAATTTATGAAAATGTTTTTGCACAAATAAAACAGCAGTCAGCACCATCAATGTCATGGACTGGAGATGAAAGGTGTGGCAAGGATTAAGAGTGGGCGTGGCCAGCGGGGCGTGAATAAGTCTGTACTTTATTTGACATTGAACTGGGTTTGGTTTAAACCTTTTAGGCGGATTACAAAAGGCTCTTACTGGTTTTTATATAATGCGTTTAAACCAACATATACGTGTATGCAGAGATATAATAACATACTAATTTGGTATATGTATATTTCAAAAAACAACTAAGTTAACGCATTGCGATAAGCTATCTAAGCCGAACTATATTAAATCTATAATAGTTACAACTTTCATTTGCTCATAGTTTTGGCCTGAAAACCCAAAAATTGCACACTAAACAAGGCGAGCCGCAACATAAATAAAAGCGAAAACAAATAATGCTTACAAAGTGCCGAAAATCTACCAACAAAACCAAAACCGTCTATAAGAAACTACTGTAGAAATATACATACATTGGCGATAGCTAAGCAAGTGGAGGTCGCTGGGTTTAGGAAAAAAACCAGCAAAGTTCATTTCCACACCAAAATCAATGAACCGACAGATGCAGGCAAGAGCAGTGTGGAAAAGCAAGTGAATTGTACAGGAAAAAAAACGAAATCTAAAATCTACAAGCCATTCCCAATTTGGGCTATAATAATAACAAAAAGCCTACGCTCTTTTAATAGTCGTATACATTTCTACAGTTCCAATAAAGGCTTTCTGACTTTTGGCTCCTTTTGGCGACTTATGGCTTTTATATTTCCAGTACCAAGGAAGAATGGAGCGAGTTGTTCTCAGTGTAGATTCAGACGGGCCACAGCTTGTGTGGGTCGGGTAGAAGTGAGATAAGAAATGGGGATTTTGAGTCGATGGAGAAGGTTATGCAGGGGAAAAGCGAGCACAGCTTTCCAGCTTTTGTTTTTCCACTGAAGCAGTCGAAGACCGCAAACGCAGTTACACAAACACTCCACACACACACACACGCACACACACATGCATGCACACACTAAAAAACGCACACTATCACAGTCAGCATGTACCAGAGAGCAAACACCAAAAAATGGTAAAAGGAGAACCCGAAACTAACCGCAATTTTCGAGGCGCTTGCATGCGATAGAAATAGAAAAGGCAAACGAATAAAAAAGGGATTGAACTTGGCTTAGAAACAACGAAGAGCTTAATACCTTAATACTTATTTCAGGGTGTGATAAAACAAGAAAAATTTAAAGACATTGCATTCTAGTTTCGACAGGATAGTTACTTCACTAAATTAAATATATTAGCTGAAAAGGTTACAATTTAAGTGTAATATATTTAATGACTAATAGCATTAATAAATCTAGAGGATTTAGAAATAAACAAAACGAAGAAAAAAGTATAGCATACCAAACGGCGCCATTTTATTAATGCTTTCCGCACCAACACACTGCGGCTGCTTTCACTTTTCACTTTTTTGCTCAAACATATTTTTTATAGCTTTATATTTTATTTTATGTGGGGTCACATCCAATTGCTTTTTGCTATTTGCCGACCGAAGAGAAGCCACAACATAAAATAAACCGAGAATCAACATTTGGAGCAATTTCATTTACTAATTTTTTCGGTGTGGAGGACCTTAGTTATTGATTTGGAGGGTTCATTGATATGTGTTCCGAGGAAAAGTTTGCAGACGAATGGTATGGCCCACTCTTGCTTTTCGAGTGTGTGATTAATACATTTGGTCAGGCATTAAAAAAAAACACAGGGCAACCCACTCGAACCGAACTCTGTTTTATTTGACTTAACCACTTCAGATGGCCATGTGCCGTGTGTTTTTATCCCTGACGTGCCCCTTTTTTATTATTTTTATTTGGCCCGAGTTTAAGGACTCTTGAGTAATGATGGCCAGACCAAAAGCGAACTGAATTCATGGCGGGGACCCCGCAAATTTGCGGCAGCCAGAGGTCGAAAGGGAGAAAAGGAAAAGTGCTGACATGTTATTTGTGCAGTTAACGAGCTGAGTTATTTTCCTGGGAACAAACCGCACTTGAATACAATAAAATGAAGAAAATAAAACCAACAGCAGAAATCGAGTGAAAATATAATAAAAAGGGGACGAGCGGGCAGGCTGGCCAACCCAAACCCAATTTCCCCTCGCCAATTTTGGTTGCAGCCTAACAAATTATATAAATTGTATTTTGCTGGTTGAAAGTTGGTTATTTGTTTATTTGATTGCTGCTCATTAAAATTGGAAATGTAATATTTATGCATTGGCCCCGCAAACTGCACCCATTTAATTATATTTTGTAAATCAAATTTTTGGCAAGCATTTGCACAAATAAACTTGTTTATATGGAATGCTGGATATCTTTTTAAAGAGAAATGTTTTAATTGCTTATTGAAAAATATTATTACAATTAAGAACTGATTTTGCAACCGCGTACAAATAATATATTTAACCGATAGTTTTTAATATTTTATTAGCAAATTTAATATTTAAATATTTTTGTTTGAGGCGTAGAGATTCCACAACGCGAAAAAACAATTTTCGCAAAAACCTCGTTTTTCTCCTTCAACTAAAAACACATAACTATGCTAGTAATTTATATGCAACTTTCTATTTTTATTTGAATAACAAATTTTGGAAAAAGTGAGCAGATGCAAGTCAACTCAAGCCAACTAACACACCCGAACAAATATTTAACATATTTTTTCCAAATAAAATTTTCATAAAACAATAAAGGTGAAAAGTATGCAGACACACATGACTAACACAAATGCATGTTGAGCTTGGCTCGAATTGCAACTATGCAAATGGCAAACATGGAACATCTGACGCAACCTGTCTCATCCACAAAACATATATTCTTTCGCAAGCACTGAGAAAAAAATTCTACAATGTAAGTTACAAAATTAAGTCTAAGGCTCAAAACATATTTACACTTCCTTTAGTTTATTTAAAGAAAGCCACTATTTTTGATAGACTCATATAAAGGAACGAGCACCTACTTTCGCTCAGTGCCTAGGGAAATGGATGCACTGCCCCTTGTCGGCTGGTTTTCGATTTCACTAGAACAAAACCCCACAAAAAGTCGCGGGAGCTGAGCTTACTCACTGGGTTATCCTTGAATGTCCCTCAGCCAGCAGCTAAATTAGCTTTTCCCGGGTCACACACACACTCACTCACACACCCACGAATAAAGAAAAGCTGGATGTTTTCAGGGGGTGGGGCGGTTGCTGCATAAACAAACAACAAAGCAACGACAGAAGCAAAAAGCAGCAGCAACAATTGAAATGATACAAACACAGAGAACGCTGCAAAGTGAAATGCAATGCAAGAATGGGCTATAAATAGACGACCGGGGTGGAAAATGTGGAAAAATTGTTCTGGGTGCGTTTTCCTTTTATTTTTTTGGCTCAGAAGAAAAAACAGCGCAGCATTCTTTTCAACTGCTTTTGTTGGCTGAAAGGTAAAGAGGTGAAATTGGAAGGGGGAAGAAAGTGGAATTTAAGAAAACGACCTTCAGATCATGAAGCGTAATTTGAGAAAATCTAGAAAATTATAACAGAGATTGCAGTTACTTTTAGCTTGAGATATAGTAAACAAACGCTCACATCTCATATGGTTTGCAAGTTTCCTGCGAGTGCCTATGCAAATTGCTAGTGATTTTTCTTACACATTTTCCTTTACAATTTCCCTCACTTTGAGTGTACTCTCCTTTGGCTCACGCAGTCCATTGTCGCCTTACCTTAAGCCACAGAAAAGCTGCACGGTACTCTGAGAAGAGTCCTTTCCAGACCTCCTCCAAACATCCTTGTATTCACATGTGCTGGGCATTATTTGCTTACATGACCAAAGCTCCTCCCCTCACACAGCCACCCACTCCTGGCCACTTTAATAAATGAAAAACCTCTCTGCGTTCTGTTTTTGCACTTCTATTTGTTTAGCGCAGCTACTGTTTTCCTACATTTTTGTTCTGCTCATTGTTGTTTGTTTTGGCGCGCATTAGAACAAAGTCATTTCACTTTCAGCAGGAAAATACCCCATTGGGGATGAACTATTATTATATGAGTCCCGATTTATTTGATATCTGCTTTATCTGAAGCACCAGCGCCCAGTCGCCAACTAATTTAATGTCACATGCAAACGCAACATTACATTTAGCTCGAGCTAATTGCAGTGCAACACGCGCTTTAAAGTCAATGAACGATTTGGTATTTCGCCATTTTACTTGGCCACAATTGCAGGCACGCAAATGTCAAAGCTTTTTAAAATAGCCATAAAATGCCCAGAACGAAGGGAGACCACGAAAATAGCAGCTAAAGTTGTAAATTGCTAGGGCAGTAAACATAAAATGTCATACTCAATGGGTTACAAAAAATGTACGCAATGTTTGCCTTTTGTGGAAGACGTTAGAGATGCGAGTATGTAAACTCTGAATATATCGAAACTTTTATTTGTGTTTGCTATATTTATTTTATTTTGCTTAATAAAAATATACCAAAGTTCCAAAACAAAGTTTCTATTTATATGGGTTCTATAAAATAATAATCCCAATTCCTCATCCCTTGTTCCCAATCCCATTTTTGTGTATAAATGATATCCTAGAGCGTTTTCCACCATAGGTGGTAACTGTCAAAAAGGCGCCTCCCTGGGCGCCAACTATTTGCATGTGTGATAGGGCTCAGACGGTGTGGGATGGGCAGGTAAAGGAAAAAGGGGCAAAACCAATGGCAAAGCGCCCTTTGCAGGGCCACAAATCAAAGGCAGAATCGTGAAAACAATATGTCAAATGATATTACACATTAAATTAGTTAAGACCAAACAAATGTGAATAATAACGCCGCCTGTCGCGTGTTTGCGGGGATGTTTGGGTGTACGGGTGTAAGGAAGGAGTAGGTTTCGTGTCGAGCATGTGCTCGGAAAACTCGATTTTCCTTACACCTACACCTCCGAACACACTTAACTTAACCTAACCACCGCAAGAGGATTTCCCTTTTGCTACTTGGCTTATATGCACACATATTCGCCCAGCGGCAATTTGTCACGTGACATTTTCGTTTGCCCTAAAATTACAAATGTTTTTATTATTTTTGGTTTGTTTTAAGGATTCGCGATGCCAAGCAGGTGCTTCAAGGCGTTGCCAAGGTGCGTGTTTCTGGTTTTTGATTTCTCGGCGTGTTTACACTGAGGATACAAGGCAACATGACAGCTCAATCAAGTTCCAAGGCAAAACTTTCTCTTTAAGCAAAAAACATTTAAATATTTTTAGCAATAATCACATCAAAACTGCGCGCTGAATTTCCTTTGAATTTTTAAAAATGCAATGGAGTTTTAAAAGCCACAAAAAGAAGAAGCCTATTTCACCATATACACCTGACTTTCGATGTTTATTTATGCATTCACCCGAATTAACGATGATTTTAATGGATTTTCGCTGTATTGGTTGTATATATTTTTTACATTGGCATAATTATATAGCTTCTTGTCCATTTCTGCTAATGAATTAAGTTGAATTTCAAAAAGCATTCTTGTCGTGCACGCAAACATGCAATGCAGTTAAAACCTTGCGGAAAAAACTAAATGAAAATGGTTTACAATTGCAGTTATTATAGTTTCTTATGTGACAGGAAAACTCGTTAAAAAGCGAAAATTGTGATTTATGATTTAATGCAAAATGTACAAGGAATGCAGAGGGCACATAAAAATGATATTGCTGTTAATGTTAATTAATAATTAAATTGTTTGTTCGAGTGCGTTCTTTACAGAGAGTAATAATCTAATTACCGATAAAATGATTAAATTAGTATTATTATGACGTTGTGTTTCCGTAAATTAATATTTAAAAGCACGTAAAATACCAATCACAAACATTACAAATAATTGGGTCTCATATTAAACACTGACGTGTTAAGCAAGTGAAATATTAAAACCAATAATGAAAGCATTTTGTTAGAGGTCAGTGTGAGTTGAAGTTGGTTTCCGCAATAGATCACAATGTCGTCATTCGCACACTCACCTATCCCTCAGGCAAATTTTGAACTCCGTCTGGGAATCGTAGTCGCTGTTATCGATAAAGCTGCTGCGATCCCGCTCCCGCTCCCGTTCCCGCTCCCGCTCCCTTTCGCGCTCCCGCTCCCGCTCCCTTTCCCGCTGGTACTCCTGCATGGTGGCCAACTGCTTGTTGAACAGCTCCTGCTGCGTCTGGAGGAGATCGTGGTGATCCTGCAGAGCGGCCAGCTGGGAGAGCTGCTGCTGGTAGGAGGACGTCTGTTGCTGCTGATGCGGTGGCGATGTGGCTCTGGGTCGCTGGTACGGATGATGGTGGTGGTGGTTGTGGTGGGGCTGATGGTGGTGCAACTGCTGATGCTGCTGCTGCTGCTGCTGCTGGTGGTGGGGCAGCGGATGGCGCTGCAGCGGATGGTGGTGATTGTGGTTGTGGTGGTGGTGCTGCTGCAGACTGTGGCTGCTCTTCAGCTGCGTCAACTTGGCATCCACCTCCGCGAGGCCGAACTCCAGTTCCGCCTGGGCCTGCTGCTCGTAGGCCTGTTGCGCCTGCTGCAAGCGCTCCCGTTCGCTGCGCGGGGAATTGGCCAGTTGTTCCGCCGGTGGTTCGATCTCGACCGCTGAGTAATCGTAGTCCAGGCGGTGGTGGTGGTGCAGCGACTGTGTATTCTTGCTGTCCGCCGTCACCGCCCCCGTTCCGGGCGTGGCAGTGGCTATTTTGCCGGCCAGCGCGTCCAGCGAACTGAGCATCTTAATGGATACGCTGATTGATCAGAAGTTGTGGCTATAATCGATCTGGAATCTTTCGCCTTTCGGTGGGTTTTTCGCTGACATGCAGATTCTCAACGCTCAAACCCTTCGCTTCGCCACTAGCTTCTTTTGGACACCTCTGGGTTTCCTTACTTTTGTATTTCAGTTTTTTTAAAATTGTAAAATATTGCCTATAATTTGCCTGAAGGAGAAGTTGAGAGGCAAATTGCAATGGATTAGTAAATTTAAATGATTATTTATTAGTTATATTAGATATATGAGCGGATGCGACCTTCAGACATTCACGCATGCAATATTTATTCCCTGTTTAGTTTACAGCTTAGGTCAGCTACATTTCACTTAAGCTCACAAACTCGAAAATAAAGAACCCGTTCACACACACTCGCACACACTTAGTCACCCACACAAGCACCCGCTTAGTGTGTGTTCTTCCGTCTGTGTCCGTCTGTGTCGGTGGTCGTAAAATGCAAACACTTGAACTAGAAAAGAGGGCCAGAGCTTGAAAGGCAGGAAAGGGGTTTCAGGGATAGGAGGATGCACTGCTGGAGTGTGGATACCACTCACATTGTGTGCACTGTTTGTCCACCACCCACCACCCACTTTCCACATGGCCACCCCCACAGACACAAACATCTCGAGGGGCAAAAGTCGCTCTTCTGGCTTCTGCGGTCAGAATAATTGGGGGACACATTCAAATAAAGAAAATCAAGAGGAATGCCAAAGTTATACCTCTTTAGCAGACTGAATTCGTTGAATTTTGTTTCACACTTGCTCGGCTGCAAAATGAATATTCATTTATCGTACTGCCTTTAAAGTTTCATCCACTAGATAAATATCTATACCTATTGCTTGGGGCCAAAATAATCCAGATAGCAATACTATATGGTCAATAGCAGTGTAGGTAATTCCATTAACAATGCATTGACAAATTTGAGTACACTTCTGCTAAACATATTCTTAAAGCTGACCGATCCTATAGTCTCGAATCCTTATGCACTCTGCTCAACACCTGCTATATCTGCAATCAAATAGCAGCTTACAACAAAAATCCATTGTTGCAGTTGAGGCTGCAGCAGTTTTATATCTACAAAAAACTACAAAGTTTGCTTAGTATCTTTTGCCAGCAATGATTGAGGTGCTGATGGAGAAAAAGAAGTGCAGAGTGGGTGGCTGAGTGGATGGGCGATATCGTCCCTGGGATTTTGTTGTATGACATACTATAAAAGTCAACTTGAATGCGGTGTGTAAATTTCACCACATCTCCTACTCCAAGGATGCTGCAGCTCTCAGTGTAGTGCCTTGCAACTTTAAGTAGTTCTCCCTGCCACACATCCTTTCTGCATCCGTAGCAATGGTTGCATTTGAAAGGAATTTGCCTTTTACAAGATTTTACTCTTTGCAATTTACACGCGTCGACCGCTTTTCCATAAGCACACAAATGCATCTAAAACACACTATGTACACGACGTTTTGCTCATGTGTTTGGCTGACTGTTGCAAGCAGTTGGCTTTTGTAAATGTTACTTCCTTATTACATGGCATTATATTACTCCAGATACACAGAGCTGGTCCCGGCTATCAAAGTAGTCGCAGCCACAAATGGGAAACAGTATGCGAGTGCAGAGGAAGTTGCAGGAGCAAAAAGATGTGGGTTGCTGGTAGGAATATTTTCCTAAATGCATTCCAGGATGTTTGCCCACACAGGATGTCTTTGCAGCTCCAGAGACGGAAAGAAAGAATTCATTGTGCCGGTAATTAGCGAGAGGTAGATGTGTTTTGCAACTCATTTTGAAGTTTAGTTCAAGGGCCTTAAATTTAATTGGGAAATGCATATTAAATGACAGATTGGGGGTATCCTTATTAAAAAAATGCTGATACGCGTATTTTGATGAGGAAATATTAAATTAAATATCCTTTCTGCTCGTCACCCATTCAACATTTATTAATGATTTTTTAAATGTACATTTAAAAGTGCAAGTATTACGGTGAGTTAAAAAACAGCTTGTATTATTTATAGTGCGGACAACACAACAAAAGAGGGGATAAATAATTACCAGCACAATATTATTATTTTAAAAATCTGTGCGAGTAAAGCACAAATGAATAAATCATACATTTTACCGAACGTAAAAACGCTACAGAATTATCATTAAAAAAGCTTAATTAAGTGCACAAAACCGAAATTTGCATTCATTAGTCTCCAACGAGTATAGCTTTAATCCTTTAAAAAACAATTCAGCAACTTAATTAGGCAAGCAGCTAATTGCATTCAAAGGATATCAAGCTCAACCCACAGCCTCAAGGCAAAAGTGCCAGACAGTTGGAAGTCGGCTCCTTTTTGTACTTTTCATTAGCCTTCTCATAATAGAATTTGAAAGGGCTTTAAGAGCGGCACGCTCACGCTGTGTGTTATCAAAACTAACAAACGGAAAACGGAAAACTGAGAGGAATGTGCGCGGAAAACTCAGAAAAAACTGCAAGAGAAAATCGCGATAGACGGAAAAACTAGCGTACTCCGAGCTTCAAAGACAAGCGCGCCATAACCCAAAAACATAAATCCTTTGGCGCAAAATAAATAAAGCAAACTGGCAGCAGGAAAATGAATATGCTCCGCTTCGGAGACAGAAGAGGATATATAAGTGGAAAAAGTTGATAAGCGGCATCTGCAAAAGCTTTTTAACACCCAGCCAGAAAGAAAAAGGCGAAAGAGACACATTGGATGCGGATTTTTCCCGCTGCGGGTCCGCAAATAAAGGAAAATAATGAGATTTCCCTGGCCATTCGAGTGACAGAGAGTGACTTGGAAATTATTGAGCTCTAACATAGAAATTGTAAATATATATGTTTAGTTTTGCAATGAGCTGGGTCAAATAACACAAGTGGTTGTAATTGCACACTCGGCCCAGATTAGATTCCTTACAATTTATTTGAAAACATTTACCGTAGATTTCATTCGATGTGTGCACTAATTAATTTACCTAAATTAAACCCGGCCCGGTTGTTTTACTTTGCAATGCCCTATCATCTTCCCAGTTTTATGAATAAATATGTACACACTATGCAATTATCAGCTGAATCTGAGCACAATTTCCTGCTTTCCATGGTGATGCGAAACTAGTGCAAACATTCATTTTGGCCAGCATTAAATCAATCGAATCGTTTGTTGCGGCACACAAACATTGTGTCACTTCGCAATATAATATATAATAATCCTGAGGATGATATAGAAACCCAATAACCGACCACCTACCCCGAAGACAATGGCATAAATTGTCGGCCGACAATTTAATAAACAATGCAAACTCAGGGCTAAAGTAATTAGACATTTATGGTTGTGTGCTCGGGGCCCATGCAAATGTACTCGCATTTAAATGCATCGAGTAACTAATTAAGCAGCAGGAGATGGCCTAAAATTCGATAATAAAAATTGAGAAAATATTTTCATTTGCCTTTAAAGCTTGAAGCCTTGAAATTAAATTTTGCACACAATTACTGCCTTCGCTGTTGGCCGTAAAGAAGAAAGTCTTAACCGCAACAAGCCAAAGTCACGATGAGCGGGAGAAAGCAATTACTTTCTGCTTTGCTTGTTGCTTCTGCCACAAGGAGACGTCGGTGGTCCTGGCCCGAAAAAATGGGAATAGAAAACTTTTTGTGGCCCTGACAGCAGTTTATGCTACACTTGCTCCGACTCAAACTGTCAATATTTTACTTTAAGACACCCAGCCACAAGGAGTCGGGCAGCAACCACATCATTTGCTATAAATTTACTTCATGCTGCTGCTGCTGCTGCTGCTGCCGCTGCTGTAAGAAACCAAAACTCAGCGGAACAGAACAACAAAGTGGCAACTTCTTGTGGGCGGTTCCAGACATAAATTCCTCCTTACTGATTTTCCCAAGCTGGACATGTAATGGGAATTAAAATGAAAAAGTGCTCAGGATTCCTTCGCTGGAACTTCAAATAACGTTGTATTTATAATTTGTTGCAAGGGAGAAGCTTGTTATTTGAAATCACTCACTAAGGTGTATGTAAAGTACGCAACACTTTATTGTAAATCATTTACATTGTTAGAAATATTTACTGTGGAGCAGTAAAATCAAAGTGCCTGCCCATTTCATGGCTTTTGTAGAAAATAACCCATACAGAACTTACCGATTTCCCAGCTACCAAAAATCCTACTGTACTTTGTGGTTGATGCCGAACATGTTTTCCTGCCAAAGTTAAGACGAAACGTGCCCCACCACTGCCTCTCGATTGAACCACCCACCCAAGTGGGCCACAAATTTTGAGGTCAGTCCTGGATGGGCTGGCATAAATCTGAGTGCAAACTACGCCGAGGAGAAGCCGTCTTGGACACAGGACATCTCTCCTTTGGCCCGTGGCGAGTCCTTGGAAACGGACTCTGAACCCCACGTTGATGCTGGTAATCAAGGCATTAAGTGTGTTTACTGTTTATTTTATTAGACTTTAAGGCTTAATAGCTTTTTCGATAGCGTTGCTGGGCTCGCCTTTGTTTAGCTGTCCCACTCGAATTCGCCCCCGCCCACTTAAGTATTTAATTAAAGTCAACTTTGATTTAATTAAAAGTTCTGGCGCTTGCCCAATATTTTGCTCATGAATTATTTATGCCAACAAGGGCACAAAAAAAAGGTGACCAAACTGATTAAGTCGAATAAACATAAAAAAGAGAGGCAATTGCTGATGGTTGAAAACAGAAAGAGCGACAAGTTACAAGTTTGCGCCGCAAAATAAGAAAAACTCTTACTCTCATTAGCGAGAAACTTTGCCCAGGACTAAGACTATAACCTTCCCCATTTTCCTTAATATTCTCTTCCTTTTTTGAATGGCAAACTTTTCCTTAAACTTTTACAGTCCTCTTTACGTTCTCTCACTTTTCCTATTTGTCTTAGCCAGTACTTGGTCAATTTCCTGGTCAGTTTTGTAACTTTATTGAAGTGTCCTGCGATCGACTGTCATTGACTGCTTCTTTGTTGATGTCCTTGGCGCTAAGTATATCCAATAAGACACCATTATTCATGCGCCTACTTATAGCTGCCTATAATTTTACGATTTCTTTTAAAACATTTTAAAAGCTAGTTTTATGCTAGTTGCTTTAATAAACTATTTGCTGTGTATCAAACAAAGGTTTGAAAACGGTATAATTATTAAAACAATGTTTGGAAAATTTCGATTTTATTTGGCTTTCATTTTGATATCCACTACCACTTGAAGCCAACTGTTGTAGGGAACTGTTGCATCGTAAAATTTACTAATGCAAAATTCGCTGGCAAGGGGTAATCTCTAGCCTATACCTTGTGTGTTGTTTCTGAAGTCTGGGGCACAGCACTGACCTAGTATAAATATTAAAACAGTAGCTGAACGAATTTCCAGTCACACCGAACCAACTGGGGAACAACTGCGACGACTCTGTAATAATTTATATTTATTTTCTGTTATCTATTTGACCAAAAATTGCAAACTGCAAAATTGCCAAACCGGAGCACCAGAGTCTGCGAGTCTGGGATTCTGGGCCTCATGAAATTTCTATTGGCCATGTTTGTGGGTGGGTGGATTTCCACCAGGTGGGTGGACAGAACTGCCATTGTTGTGACAGGGGCATGTTCATGTTTCATGTCCATATGTGAGCTCTGCTGTTTGTTGTTTATGCAAATCTCAAATGCCTCGTAAAAGTAAATGAACAGACAACAGAAGGCAGCAGAACAAAAAGCCGCAAAAAACCGAAAACAATTTCATATTGAAAATAAGCTGTTGCCCTTTGCGGCTCAGTTCTTGTGAGTGGATGATGAAAACTGAAGTGTTTGCTTTTGGGATAAGCAAAAACTCTGTAGTTTGGTTTTGCTAAAGAAGTTAGAGCAGGTAAAAATAGTACATTTTAAGGCCAATAAAGAGCCAATTCCTTGATAACGGCCCAGCTTAAAACATTTTGTACTTTATTACTAATACACCAATGCTTTTAGTCCCAAAGGCACGACTGCCATTTTAGGCCCATTTATTTAGATATACTGCAGTGAACAAACCATCCCAGGGCTTTCTTCACGACGTGTTCAAAGCAATTAACACATTGTCCACCTTTTTAATGCTTTCAGGCAGTAGGAAAATGCCAAAACACTTTCCACTTGGGCCATCGATGAGAGGGCCAACAGAAAGTTGCGTGCCAAAGACTCGCAAACTGAACAATTTTATATATCAGACCTGGCTCTACCTTTTATTGGGCAGAATTGGGGGAATTATTTATGGAACCCACACACGCAGCTGGCGGCACATTTCTCATTTAACTGCCTTCACCATTTGCTAATTAATTCGAGAAATTCCATTTATTTCAACGCTGAAACAACTAAATTTCACTCCTATTTGCTCTGCTCTGTTCTTGAGCCGCAAGAATGTCGAAATCAATTTGTGTTGCGTTTGCTTTTTCGACTTTGGCAGCGAGATTTGTGTTTTTACGACTTTTGGCATGTCCAGCAGGAAACGGGGAAAACTGCTTTTCCACAAGTGCGTGTTTTCGCAGCGGAGGCTAGTATCGTTTAACTTCTGACCAACTGCTCACGCAAAAAATATTTGTACGAAATCAAATTAATGGCCTCCCGTTGATGTTTTATTAATTTATACGGCTTTCCTCTCCCGCCGTTCGGGGGCTACGAAATAAATGATATTGCTCATACGACGCGTGGTTTGCATTATTGAGTAATTAAATACTAATTAAAGCGTAACATGAGCCAATTCCCTTGATTTTTATGTGCAGTCCCGTGGCTGAGCGCTTTGGTTGGGGTGCAAAAATAAAACAAGTTAACGAGCAAATGGTCGACTTTGTACTTATCCCCAGATTGCGTCAGCATTAATTAGTTGGCTGAGTATTTTACAATTGCCTATGCTTTTTACGCACAATAATTAAACATATTGCAGTTGACGGCCTCTGCAAATAAATAAAATGCAGTGCTTCAGTTTTAAGCACATTGTTTTAAGCAACCTTATCCTTTGGGCTAAAGGATAAAGGCAAACGCATTAAATCTGACACGCAAAGTGCCGTAAATAACAAATTAGACGAAAGGAGCCCAATAACCATTTTGCACGGCTAGACGACTTTGGTCCTGTTTAATTGCCCCACAGTGATTTGCATCCTGTTCGGGCATCGTGGTTGCCAGTAAAACCAGAAGCCAGACATTCAGGGCATGGGTCCCATAAAGGACACTTGTCTGGCTTTCGCTCCGGTTCGGAAAACTCCTCAACTGAACTAATTACTCGGAGAGTTTCCCGACTCCCTTGAGTGCGCTGCCAACAAAAAAAAGAAGAAAAAAAAACAGCAGGCGCTTTATACATTGATAAATGCAATAAACTTTGACAATATTGTATTGTCGCTGTTGATAAAAATGTATAAATATATATTTTTTCGCCGCCCCACACCCAGCAATGGGCTTTTTTCACTTTTTGCTGCTCTGTGCTGACATGTCACTCAAATTGTGCGACGTTCGATTCTGTTTGCCCGACTTCCTGCTCTTGTTGTTTGCTGTTTGCTCCTGTTGTATAATGTATCCTATCATAATCTTTCCTGACACGCGATGCTCCCGGTGCCGCTTCAGTTTCCTTTTTTATTATCCTTATCTTTAACTGGGTTCGTTTGTTTTCCATCCACTGACTCTCTCTGTGTGTGTGTGTCCCTTCAAATATTGTTGCGACCCATCAATTTGATGTTGTCAATTTTCGTGAAAATTTATTGTTTGTTGCTTTCGAAATTTGACATTGTCATGCAGTTCGTTAGCCATTTCTGGCTGTGTTGTGATGTATTAAAACAGTTGACAGACCATTGCATGGTCAGAAAAAGAGGCGAAGGATATTTTCGGGTCGAAATGAAAGCCTGAGTACGCTAATATAGGTTAACTTCGTTTAATCCATTGAAAACCATAAACAAAACATTCAGTAATTGATGCATGCATACTATGTATGAAAGTACAAAAAACCGACTGCTGCCACTAGCAAAAACCAACTGTCTGCGAAATAAGTCTTCCCTCATATTTCTGTGCGACATGGAAAATGCTGCAAATATCCTACACAAATGCACAGGTTTTCCCAGCATTCGATTTGCGGAGCCGCATTTAAATCTTTCACTCGATGTGTGTGCATCTGGTGTGCTTATCGGGTCTGCCATAGGTTTTTGTCAAATAAATATTGGGTGCAGCACTCGTACATAAAATACACAAAAACAAACCAAAATGCGCCAAAACCGGTATAAAGAAAACAGACGATGGATAAAAATAGGAACGAAAGATATCGAAAGGGGGAAAACAGGTGCGGGGAGCACACAAAGCTGTTGACATTTTGTGGAGGATATTCACGGAGTGGATGCACCAGATACAGATACAGATACGGATTGAATGGGGCTATATAGCTTATGGTGGGGCTTCCCCTCCCTTGCCACGCCGTTTGTTTATTTTCCGGCTTCATGTTAATTCGTGTGTAATAGACAATGTGGCCGAAATCAGCAAAAAGACCAAAGGGACTGGCCTGAAGAAAAAAATACAGTTGAAATCCTTTTTGCTTGCGTGGTGTTTTGTGTCTCTTCTCGATTTTTGTCCTCGTACGCTTATCAAAAAGGGTTGTGCTTTGTTTTACACACAATCTGCAGGTGTCCTGTGACTTTGACCAGTCAGAAAACCTTTCTCTTTCTGCGGATATCTGTATCTTTGACTCGCCTTTCTGTCTGTGTGCAAACAAAAATATTATCAGCAATTTTCCTCCCCTTTGTTAAAACGATTTAAAAAGGGTTCAACGTAAAATTGAATTGCTTGCAGAATTGTGTAGATTTGTTTTGCAAAAATGGATTTAAAGATTTTACGCTGATTTGGAGCGGTTTAATGGTGGATTAATGCAAAGCCTAACTAAGTGGCCCATTAAAAATATCATATTTAATTCCTTAGGGCAGGTGAGCTGAATAATTAAATGCGATTCAAGTTTTGGTGATTTTGCGCATTCATTTCATTTAGCAGTGCTATTTATGTTCATGAATATTTCACGAAGTTGTGCCCAAGTCAAAGACTTTAATAGTTATCTGCAAAATATACAAAATGTATTTAGCAACAATCGAGAGATTAAAGCTGGGCCAAGCTCCACTTGCAAAACTGAACTACATCAATAATTGAATACAATAAATGTGCTCCAGAATACAGTGCGTATGAGTTATGTTGTCGTTGCCGACGTCGCCGTCGTTTGTCGCTTGTTAATATGGCTCATAAATAACACATTTATGGCACAGACACACGCACAGTTCAGGAGGCATTACAATGAACTCACACAGACACGCGGATGCGGGCATGTGTGCGTGTCTCTGAATTTACACACACACACACGCACACACGCACACCCATTTGTTTGGCCTGTCCGTGTCTCTCTATTAGCAGCTTTGATATGCAAATTTTGCGCCTACATAATAAAGTTGCACCAGATTTTTAACCCGCCATTCCACTAAAGCAGCACAAATACACACACACACACACACGCACCACGCCCAGTTACGCACACTAATGCGCCTCCTAATAGTTTAATATGCTTATAATTGTTGGCTAAAATTGCATTGCCCTGCTGTTTTGTTTTCCTCGTGCTGTCTCTGTTTGGCTCTTAAATATTTTATTAATTTCCTATATATTTTCGACCATTTAAATTTTCGTCGGCGCCGAGCGCTGAGTGCATTTGACAGACAGACATGCATTGTTTAGGCTTCCCTGTACGCATTTCCCCTCTTCTATCGCAGGCTTGATTTATGTTTTATGCATTTTACCAAATGAATTTAATTTATGGTAGAATATTCTACACTATATTTTTTTACAAATACTCGCTGTCAGAAATGCTCATTTCGGGCTCGACGGAAGTGGCGAGCGTTTGTTTGGTTTTCAGGCAGTTTTTACTATTTTTGCAGTGAGACGTGAAACAAATTGATTTGAGGGGGGAACGGGCCTAGGCATATATATCGATTTTAAAACAATGCGTTAAAAGGATATGAGGCTTTTTGCATTCAAAATGCTATCAATTTTTAATTGTTACGGAAATTTAGAAGTACTTCCATCGGTTTTTATCTACTTGACGCGGCTGCCTGCAATGAAGTGAGAAAAAACAGGTAACCATATGCAGTTTCGCAGATGTCATAACTATTATATTATCTTAGAAAAGTTTGGATTTGGCTTTTAAATTTATATTGATGCAAACTTGTGTCTGGCAGTGGCTTTCACTTTTACACCATAAGATTGGAAATTTTCCAGTGATTTCACTTGCAGAAATTTCACTAAATTTTCGCATAAAGCCCTGGGAACTTGGCCCAATTATGGCCCGGCACAAACAACACAAGCCGATGTTGTACCGCGCCAGACGCCCAAAAGTCGGCAAATGTTTTTTGTTTGCTCTGGTTACGGGAGGAGGATTCTGGGATCTGGGTTCTGGGATCTGGGTTCTGGGCTCTGGCTTGGCAGTTAAACCGCACTTGCGGCAGTCACCTTGTCGCTCCGCTTCCCATTTCCTCTTGCTCTCGCTTTTATGGAAAAACCATGGGTGGTTTGGCTGGCTTGGGTGGCAAGTGGGTGGTCGGTCATACTCGTACATACATATACACCGTCATAAATCTCACAATTTCTGCATGAAACTCAGCTGCGTTTTGGCTCGGCTTTATTGCCGCCAGTAGACGCGACTCGTTGTTGCTACTCCATTCTATATACTTATGTATATATAAGTTCAGCGAAATGTCTTAATAAAGTCTTCTGAGCGCAGAGATAGCAGTGCAAAAAGCTAAAGCGAGCACCCCGCTAACATCTTTATGTCAAGGACATTTTTATGCCTCCTGCAGCCGTCAGACGGAGCTAGAGATTAGAAGTCCGGTGTTCTTATTACGTTCAGATCTGACTTTATGGCCTAAAAGGCATTACTTTGAAAGTATTATATATTGGGTATAGTGTGTTGGTAACACCTATTCAGCGAATGCAAACCCATTGGTTTGTATAGGGTACAATGACATTAAACAACATTTGTAGGCTTTCCCAGCTGGACATTTCCACAAGCATTAATTCGTATCTTTTAGTTAGCCTGTGCTTAAAGTAAAGCATTTGGTATAAATATATTTAAACTAAAGAGAGAGCTGATGTGGATGTAGATTATGGCAAGTTGTTTGGTTTTATATTCTTTTTAACAAAATCTGACTTCATCAAGGATCTTCCCCGCCAGTGGAAATCCTGTTTGCTACTCAGTTTTTGCTTTTCATGTGCTGTCGCCACTGCTGCTCCAATTTAATAAACTCTAGTTGGGGGCACTTTCCTCACCCAATTTCCACCCAGCCCAATTAGCGAGCGTCTTTAGCAACAGCACTCGCCATTTGTCCCGCCTCCTACTCATGTCTTTATTAAATGCTCTCGATGTCTGAACATCTGGCATATGACCATATGGAGGAGGTCTAGCTGTGAGGATATGGCAAACATATGTCGAATGTTGCGTGTGTTCGTAATTTAATAAATTTAATGAACATATGCCGCCAGAGAAAACAAGCTGAGATTGGAGAGGGTCAGAGGTGGAAGAAGATGTTCCATGGGTGAAAAACACACAAACTTCAATGTCAATGGGCATTTGGCTGGGAGTAATTTTTCACTGCCCCTCTAGAAATATACATAAACACGGAAAAGTTGGGGGAGAAAGATTATGTGGACGTGTATACCCACTGACTTATGATTGATGTCTTTTGTTATTGTTCCCTCTTTTATGTATTTCTCATCTCGTTTCTTGCCCCCAAACTTTCTTTTTTTGGTTTATTAGATATAATATTTTAGTGGCCTTTTGTGAGTGAGTGTGCTCCTTTTTTTTTGTTATTTGATGCTTTTCAGCAGACATGTGTTTACTCTTGTTTCCGAGTGCAAAGCGGAATAGAAGGGAAGGCGGACACGGATATATAATTTAACGAAATTTTTTCTCTGTGCATAACAAAGGCGGCACTTAAATGATGTCTCTCTCCTTTTTTTTCCCCTCTAAATTATGTTCCATATGCTCTGCATTCTCCTTTTCCTTCAACAATAAATGTTTGCCACATTTTTCTTAACAGTTTCATGGAAATTGCTTATTTTATGCTCAAATTTTGTGAGCTGCTTTTTGCTGCTTTGCTCGTGTTGTTTGCAGAAATTGTTTATTTTTATTTATATGGGCGGGTTTAATTGGCCGCACACACACATAAAAAGGGGAAGGAATGCGAGTAGAGGCTATAAAGATTATGTTAATGCGTATAAAAAATTGGGATCAAAACGGTTTTAGAGTCATAGTAACTAGAAGGTCTTTGCCTTGAGGGAAGCAATAAATCACTTAGAAAATGGCACTTAAAATGCTCTACGCAGTGGACTATTACACGCACGGAATTTAAAAAGGTTAGTAGTACCCGAAATTATACTTTATAAACCTAAAATATAGGTGAACAAACCTTAAATATTATCAGCCCCAAAAAGTATGCTTTTATATTCGGCTATCCCGTTAATTTAATTATGAACATTACGTATACGCACCATATGCTGCAAGAGAACTGCAAAAATCAATTAATTAACAGAAAAAGAGATATATTTATTTTTTTATCAAATAAACTTAATTTTTTCCTACATTCAAGTTCAGTTTTAAGCCCACACTGTAGTTACGGTTATTTATTTGGCTCAGATGTTGCACAATTTACTGGCCATTTTCACTGCATTTTTTACGCTTTGCATTGCGGTTGAGTTTCCTGCGTCTTTTGTTGTTTGTTTGCTGTTGTTGGAGTGGCGTCAGCTGACGTTGGCACATATTCAATACATTTCCTTTATGCCTGCGAACTGGAGCTAATTTGTTTACTGTCGGGTCCAGCCATATACCCTATTTACGTATACGGTTTTCGGGCCAATTTTCCCTGCCGCCATTCATTTGTGCCAGCTGGTCAAACCGTTTCCATGGCACACAATGTGCTTTTCCATTGGCTGGCAAAATTAATTTTTAAATACGTCCCGAAACAACTTTTTTAATTAAATTTCTGCCATGCCACGGAGTTGACTTAATGCCACGAAGTTTAGCTAATACTTAAACAATTAGTAGAAGAGTGCCTCGTCTTTTCATCATTTTGTTTTTCTTTGTCTTTTGTGTCTGGAAATTCTTGGAGAGTTTTTGTTTTCACTGGTTTACCTTTTTACATATCCTACTTTGGGACAGGGAAAATTAACTTTGCTTTTTATTTCATCTTGGCTGCTAAGATTTGTTCGGATTATAAACTCAATTATATTGTACATATATCTAGAATTACTTGAACAGCTGAGGTGCTAGCTTAATTTGCCACTCCATAAATTCTGGTTATTTTTATATAATTGATATTCAGCCGCATGGGTGCCAACAAAAAATATTTCCTTGTTCACTTCCAACGCAGAGTAGTTACGGACTTATTTTATTTTTATAACAAGAGCTTAACCTGAATTCAGCGTTTCGGCAGCTGTTACAAGAGATTGCTTTTGTTTCGCTTATTGTTAAACAATTTACAGGCTTAGCCTCGAATGGACAAAAGTTGAATAAAAATGTTTTCATTTGCATTGGAAGAGCGTTTATTCATTGCCATTTATTAATTAACTATAAATTGAAACGAATTCCCTCCCTGCCTTTCGCTTTCCATTCAATTATTGACGGCAAACAAAACAAAATATTTTACAAGCGAATTAATTTTTATAGAAAACAATCCTTTTTGTTTTACTTTTTACGAATGAAAATGGGGGCAATTAGTAAAGAATAAACGTGGTAAAAAATACAAAAATAACTGCTGACCTCTGTACGTGGCATACTTTTTCACATTGAGCCCAAATAAAGCTTTTAATTGTTGCGAATGGATTAAGGGTTCAAGGTGCGTATACTTAATGCAGTCTAAGTAAATTCATATTGATGTCAGCATTAAATGTGTGGCTGATGCTCAAAAATGATTATGCAGTTGGTTATTACTCTATAAAAGAGGTACAATATAAAAACACATGGGGGTATACATTATTGCTAACATACGATGTTGCAGATTCCAAACTTAAAGCTAAATAACCTTAGAGAATTGTTTCCCAATTCTGATGTCGAACATGAAAATGCATAGCCCAGTTCCTTACTCCCCGCTGGTAGTAATTAAAACTATAAATTTTCGCATTGCATATTTATATTGTTTTTGGTGTTGAGCATTTTTTTTTTTTGATAAGCAATTAATTGAAATATGATTGCCAATTAAAAGCATACTTGATGACCAACAAGCAGTGGCATATTTTAACATTTAAATTCATAATTAATGCAGCTGGCAATAAAAACAGCATAATAAAATAAAAACAGTGTATTTAATTAAAGTTTGTGGGGATATTGAAAATCCGTGTCGTTCACTTTTAATGGGACAAATGCGCAAAGGCTTGTCACGTGCAGTCTAGTCTAGATCCAACAACTAATTGAAAGGCAGACGGAAGGAAAAGTAAACAAAATTTCCATGCAAAGGAGTGGGAAGTGTGAGTGGGAAGGACGAAGGCCTACAAAGGATGGCGGCGGAAAGAGCAAGGATGGAGGAAGGAAAAAAAAGTGGAGCACAGCTGCCGACCGACGACGTCCTTGCCCATCGTTATTATCCTGTTATCTCTCTAATAATGCCTCAGAGAGTTTGTAATTAAATTTTTCAAACACTGACGTCGCCGACGAGAGTGGCTGGCAGGGACTTGCGATCCGCAGACCAGATACAGCGAAGATACAGCGAGGATACAGCGAGGATACAGCGAGGATACACGGAGGAGGGTGTATTCAGATACAGCTACAGATACGCTCACATAAAGAACGTTACGCGCACGAGTGCCACTAGTTAGTTAGATAATAACGCTCAACGGAAGCCGTTCAAAGCGGAAACGGAAGTCAAGTTAAGCGCACTACTAAACAGATACTTCAACATGGGATGGATGCGGAATGAAATGGAATGGCGAGCGGCCGAGAATAGGACAGCAGATGGAGCAGGATATTGATTGACTGCTGAAACGACGTAAACAAAACCGATTAAATCCAAATGACTAAACGAAGGAGTGGATTGAGTTATGCTCAATTCATCCCTTACGTCTTCTGTTTTAGCCAATTTCGCATAAAAGAACTCATTACTCGGAATTCAATTCAGTTAGAGTGCATTAAGCACATGTATATTTCAAGTCCTGTGCAAATTATAAATAATTGCAATTTTATTATATAATAATCTCATCCAATCTCTTTAACATTAATCAATCTACATAATTCCTTTGACGCACATATTATTTTTTAATTACCCTTGCTTGCCATACAAACAAAAAAGATTTGATATTGGGATGGTTCTCTTTTGTGAATATTTCTGCAGTGGATTATCAAGTTTCCCTGCTCTGTTGAATTTTCTTTTTGAATATGTGTGGTCTCCGGCTTTCACCAATACAAATTAGTTACGTACGCAGGACGCTTGGGCCCTTGTGGGAGGGAGACGGTGCTAGTCTGGCAGCGTTCCTCCCTCTCCCTTCCACCAGTGCAACCGCAGGAGACTGGCAGCGCAACAGTCAAGTCACGTCAAAGGCAGTCTGTCTCCCTTGCTCATTTCGCTTTTTCCGATTTTCCGTCTGCGTATTTCATTTCACTTTGAATACGTCCGATGTTCTATTTAAATGGTTACGTAATTGCATAATTATGGGCAAATGTAAGTTGAAACTTGTGGTTTGTCTCGCTCCTCTGTAAACAAGATTTTCACAAAGAGCTTTGGATTTGTTGTGGGTGGAAAATTAATTCGGGGAAAGCATTCAGGGAGGTCACTGAACTGGCAGGAACTTTTTAGCTCGAACTTGGTGGTCATTTGCGAACGGAAGCTCATAATTCAGGTTTTAAAATAGTAAGATATATCTCCAGTAGTAAAAAAAATAAAATCGATTTTAAGTTGTAGAAAAATACCGAAGATATTAAAGTAGGGTGTGGGTAAAATTATAAAGAAAGACTGTAACATTGGACAAAAAGTATCCAATAGGTTTGACAATTCCCATCTTTTCTAACCTAATTCATAGCATCTCATCTCCACCTTCCATCAGCCCCAGATGACAGAGTTTTAATTAAATGCGATAAATCAAATGCCTGACAACTTTATGCAAATATCGTTGAACAATTTGTAGCCTTAGGCCAAAATACAAGAGTATGCATTTTCACATCGAAAAAATCAAGTTTTCATTAAAGAAATTATATTTTTAAGAATAATAAATATTAGGACAAGGACCATGGGACATCTTTTATACCACTCACGTTTTTCAATTAAAAGCACGTTTCCTTTTCCGGTCTTGTCTTTTATCTCGCCTTACATTTCCCCAAAAATTCCCGCAGACTTTTGCTGTCAACAGACTTGGCGAAAAAAAACGCCAGCAAGAAAACGCACTCGCGTTTATTTCCGCTAGGCAACCGCGCCGGCACGTGATTGGCGACGAATTTCCATTTTTGTTGATTTCTACTGTTGTTTGTTTCCCCGCTTGCGGCCACCACTGCCAATTTAAATGTTGCGGTCTACTATTTATGCAATAGATTGTTAAACACAGTTTTGTGCCACATTATCAAATTTAAAATTATATTAAAATCGAAGCACAATATTTGACTTGATATTTGCCTGGCAGTTATTTGCCCGATTTTGTCAATTTAACATGAAATTGGTTTATTTAGTATAAAATATCTTTCTTAAGTCTTAAAAGCTCTAAACCGCTTTAAGTTTTAGAAAGAAATTACACATATTCTGCAAGTTGTCTGGCTGCCAAGACCATGAATTTGCAACAGATTAAATTATATGAATCATTTTCACTTCGTTTTCCCTGGCCAAATTATTTTCAAATTTGATATAAACTGGCATTACTCCGGACCATTCAGATAACAAAAACGCTCACAAATTATGCGCAGACCATAAAAACGAAACGGGATTTCACTTTGCCACCATACATTCCCACACCCATGGAATATTCTTCTCAGCCAGGAGCCGCCAGCTGCTGCCCCAAAGAAATCAAAACACTTATCAAATATGCATTGCGCATATTAAAAATCAATTAAATATTTACACAAACACACAAAATGGCGGCGGCCAAGAGCACTTAAAAATGACTGGCACGGCAAAAACAATGCTCACTGCGAATTTAACAAAGGCGGCGAGCACTGTAATGTAATTGAGGCAGCAGAAAATATACAAGGGCGAAATGAAATTATAAATTTATTATGCCCCAGCTGTTTTTGTTTTCAGGGAGGTACGGCATTGTTCAGATTCACAGATAAAGGAGCTTAAAAAAACACTCAAATTCCTTGATTTATACCAACTAAAATATATTCAGATTCTTTCCTGTGTACCTTCTTAAAATAGTAAAATTGATATACTTATATTTGGTATTTTTTGCATATTAAATAGTATTGTAAAAATAAAAAATTATGGACAAAAAACGCATTAAAAGAACGGGTGCAGGAACTTTCTTAAGTAACTTTTCAATGATAATAACCAATAAAAGCATGTTTAATACTAGTACAACCACTTATATTTGCATTAGCAACACCCCTACCCGTATCAGATGTTTTTTTACATAGTTCTCCAAATCTTTTAAACCAGTTTCTATGGATTTTTGAATTTTATACAGCCTGGCAACCACGGTAACGGAAATGGAAATTGCAATTGCAAAACAGACGCGCAAACACATCGGAGGAATGCAAGTGTGGGAAAAGGCGAGGGCGACGGCAAACGGAAGGGAGTGAAGGAGAAAGGCTGCATTGCTGTTGTTGAAGTTTTGCATTTCCGGTATGCAAACACACACACACACATGCACACACACTCAGACGCTGAAAGAGGGAGAGAGTGGGAAAGACACAATCTGAAGACGTAACAATGTGTAATTGTTGTTGCCCATTGATAAAGCTTAACAGTCAAAAAAGCCGAGAGAAGCCAGCCACAGAGCCACAAAACTCATTTGCATTTAACACGTTGACACACAGCAGGGAGTTACAGTGACAACTGGCAAAATGCAACTATGCGACGCCACTTTAACGCAACATAGCGTAATTGTTGGCCAAAAATGATCACCTACATATTTGAAATACTCAAGCAAATTTGTGGTCCTCCGAAAAACCAAAAAAAGGTTGATTGCAATTAACCAATCATAAAACCATTACTTTTAGCAAACTAAACTTAACTACATGGTATCAAAAAGCCTTTCCCAACTTGAATGACAGATATTTTATAAAAGACCACATTTTAAATTGCTTACTTTAGTGTTGGCGTTGAAATACACTTTAAGCTGCACAGTGGCAATCGAATTCACGGCAAAATCAACAAAGGACAAAGGCCAACCGAGAGCCTTTGATTACGACTGTTATCATTCGAGCCTGTCTCTTTTTTATTGCACACACAGACGCACTCGTTTTTTTATATAGATTTCTTTTCCACTTTGACTGATTGAATTTTCGACGGCGCACCTAATTATACACTTAACCGAATGCGAGGGAAAGGACCGAATATAAATAATTAAAGGAGCCGGGCTCCTTGGTAATTCTGTTTTGGGTTAATTGCAGAGTTAAATTCGAGTCTTACAAAAGTGTTGCCTACTTAAAAGGGCACACACTGGCGCAAACGTCCGGACGCGATAACGGTACCAAACGACAACGACCAACGACAATCGACGAACAGGACGAACGACACAGGATAACACCGCTGATCAGGACATCCGCACCGTTTGAAAGCACGATTTATACTAAATACTGATTTCGCTTCGGCAGCAGAGTCGGCAATTGTCAAATTGAATTTCGCACACTCACACAGTTTCCTTTGGCGAAGGTCCTGCAGGAATTGGCTCTCTGTTTACAGGCGGCAAACGTTCTGTGCTAAAAGCCAGAGCAAATAATTTGATTCTCTCTGGGACTTTTTCTCTCGTTCGCTTCGAGTTCGGTTTTCGTGGCCGCCTCTTCTCTTCCACATGTTGCCATCATAGCAACCTGTTAGACTGAGCCCTGCATCGCCCCTCCGAAAATTGTCAATTGAATTAATGAATGAAAAAGGGGATAGCTTGAATTTGAAGCAGTTCACGAAAGAAAATAGCAAAATAATAGGCTTAATAATAAGCTTAAATAAAATTAAGTTTTTCTTTGGATTGACTATAATATAAATTATTACTTTTATTCAATGTTGAGATTGCTTAACTAAATTCCGAAGAAATAGATGAATAACGATTTAATACTAAAGTTGTAAAATCCGGTATACAATTAAAACAACTATTCCTCACTTTGTGCATAATACAACCACTTTAAATATGAATTTATTTTGTCAGTTACTTATATATTAAAGTTAGGACACTACTATTTATTGTTTCTAATAAAATAAAAATATAAACACAAATAAAAGAAAGGATAAGGGATATTTTATGATATAAAGAGAAATTGAAACCAAACAAAAGAGCGCGCCTGCGTAGGTCTTCTTAACGGTAAAAGGAAATTCCGTAAACGAAACGGTTCGGGAAATATTTGATGCTCCAAAATGGACCAAAACAATAAGCTGTACGCACCAAAATGTAAACAATGAAACATGGAAACAAATATAATATTAAAAATATAAAAAATTAATTAAATTTTCCATTACATAAACAGCAACAACTAAAGATTTTTCAATAAAATATTTCTTAGAGGTAACGATTTCAGTGTGAATTAAGCATGTAGTATAAATATCTAAAAACAAAACGTACTTCAGTTACTTAGTGAGGTAAAATCTCACAAGTAGGTTCTTGAGTATCTCAGAGGATATTTGCCAATAATTGCAGAGGGTTGTTATCCCCACAAACGGCAACCGCCTAACCAACTGATGGGCATACAACAAGGATAACAACAAACAAGGACAACAGCCACAAACGTTGACAACGAAACGTGTGGCCAGCCGAGGAACAAATGCCGGCAACTTTAACCGCGAAAAAGCAACAGAGACGGAAGAAAAAATAACAATAAGTATTCCACTGTATTGCAAAAAACCGCATTTTAATACTCTAAATAATTGTTGTTCTAGCTAAAACATTTTTAAATACTACTTCATAGGCATTCAAATAAATTAGTTGGCTTTCAGTTTGAGCATTGTCTAATTAAGTAAGTTGCTCAATAATAATGTGATACCCGCGAAGAGGGTATCTGAATGAATGTGGCAAGTTGAAGTGGAAATGGAATGTATCCAACATCATCCAGCAGAGGTAGTGGGAATGGGAATGGGAGTTGAATGTGGCGATGTTGAACCTAGACGACAATAAATACGCAACAAAAACTACAACCATAATGGGGAAAGGCTGGGGTAATCAGGTGCGGGGCGGCTATAGCAACCTATCTCTGTCCAACTCCCAGTGCCATATCATCGCCGCATCATGATGTAAAAACTTTACCGGCTTGCCGCTTTAACCCGTAGGAAAACCACTAACCCAAGACCCCCGATTTTCCACCTCCCCTAGCGGAGAGTCTGGCCTTTAACACAATTTTTGTTTACAAACTTTTGCTTGTTTGTATATTCCATCCGAACGGGGGAACGCCGTGGAGAAGGCAAAGGACCTCGATCCCCGTCCACAAAGGACTCAAATCCCCCACCTCGCCGCCAACCCCGCTGTTGACTTTTTCTGCGGCGACGCGACGCCCGCTAAAGTTGCGAAAATGTGTTCTTTTTTATACAAGTATATATATATATATATATTTTTGTTCTTTCCCTGACGCTTAACAAGAAAATTCCTGATGCGATTATGAGGCTCTTGTTAAGGTGAGCCAGAAAAATGCGAGGCACAACCAGATCGCATGACACAGAGAGTGGAAATTCCTTTGTGGCTGCTCTTCCGGTGGTTTACCGAAGCCAAAAACTTGATTGGGAAGCAGGACTTTTCCTTGCAGTTGCTTAACAAATTTAAGAATTTCCCAAGTTATGTATATCCATTCTTAATTAAGAACTTTCATTCGATGTGCATGGTTAATAAGTTGCGTTTTTAGTATAACTTAATTGATCTATAAAATTTATGTATATTTTTCCGAGATTACTAACGAAAGGAAGAGATAGAGTTTATTAGTTCTCAAGACTTATAAAAAGTATAATGCATGTGTCATGAAAGGGACCTCACTCACGAACTAGAACAATGTACGAATCAATTAGCTGGCTGAGATACTCATAAAATCGCCCCTTGAAAACGTATCAAATTGCAAGACGGGCAGCTCCTTGGGAGCCCAATAAACTTCTTGAGCATCTGCAGGAGCGACCGCAGGAAAATGCACTCAAAAGTCTAGGTGACATCGCACTCCGCCGCCCATTTCAAGCCGCCCACCTTGGCGAGCGACCACACAATGCAATAACGCCGGCAGATTACAAAGTGCACATGTGGTAAGCTCCCGAAGTGCTGGGCGCATTGGGGAGCTACGTGGATGCCAATGGAGATGGGCTCTGGAAATCCATGTAAGGAGCAACGGAAACAAAGCACTTGGAGCCTTGTGGTTGAAACCTTGTGCTCTCTGGTCCTGCGATACCCTTTCCCTTGGGATCTCTCGGATCCCGATTAGATTCGATGGGAAATGAGGAACTTGTAACTATAAAATGCGCCTCGATGAGCATTTTTAATTCAAAATCGAGTAAATCCCACAAATTTGATCTAGTTTTTGTATATTTCAATGGCAAGAAACTGTGGTTGAACGAATCTTTTTGGAGCTTACATCTGAGTCTAAAGCTGCCTTACAATAACTTACAATAATGTAAGTGCATTAATTAAAGGGTGTTTGAGACTCGGCTTTTTGTGGACATGTCCCCTCTCTTATTTAGGTGGCATTTGGGCGAACTCCATTAAGTTGACGCGAAGAACTTTGCGTTTGTGGTCGCTGCTTGTTGCTCCTGCCATTGTACTTCATGTTGCTCGGAGTGTGTCCAAAATGTATCGTTGTCTCCATGTCGAGACTGCTGCCCCAAGCTTCTCAATGGGCACAGGCACAAGGAGTTGACCTCCACCCAAGCTCGTGGGAAGGGACACAGGCCCACAAGGGAGGATATGCCCTTTGCAGAGCCCTCAACTTCAGTGGGCATGTAAGGGATACAAAGCTACTCTATTCATAGGACTGACCTCTGGCAACCTCTATTCATAATCATGAAGGACTTGAGCTGACTTCGTGATGAAAGCTTGACATAAATAAATCAAATGCAGGCCCACGTTGCACGCATTAGTTAATACTTTTCAATTAAGTTGATTAGATACCAAGCTACTGGCTGGTAGAAGCACTACGCAGAAAACAAACAGGCAAAGCTCGGAAGTTGCCTAGTATCCTTTTTTAATGCGACAAAGAGGCAGTGAGTGGCAAGGACTTTTCCTTTTTCTCCCAATCTATCCATTCCAATAAGCTGCTGCCGGAAAAATTTCTGCACAGGGCCTTTTACAAAAAATATCAACGCAGCCTCTGCGAAGAGCAAGCGGATGAACTTGCCACACGGTGGGGAATACAGGATCTGAACTGGGGGCAAGGCGCACACACGTACACAAAACAGATAAATGGTAGCAAGTTTTTAACAAAACCAACGGAACGGGCAGTGCATTGAGCTCAGACATTTCCTGCCCCATGCATCCCCATGCAAAATAAGTCTAAGCGGCGCTGCATCGACTATTGGATACCCCTTAAGCGAAGTACCAACTAGAGCATGTGCTTTTGAAACCATGTCTGGCAGGAAAGATACTCTTACGCAACGCTAAGTGCTGGGCATTTTTCAGACCGATATGTAAGCATACCCTGTGAGTTTAGAGAACAGGGTACACAAAGGAAGCAACAACGACAACATGTAAAATTATGCGTCAGTAGGAAGAAGTTTATGGGGGAGACGACCCCAGCAAAGTCGAGGAAAAGAAGATTCGCAGACAGTTACGGTCCAAGTGCATTCAGTGCCCCTCAAACTCGCACAGGGGAAAAGGAAAATCGCAGGGGGAAGGTGGAAAGCAGGCAGCCAAAAGGCGAGAAAGAGACGGGACACGCAAATATGCCAAGGCTTGCAGAGACAACAAACAGGAAGTACGCATTTCCTGCACTCGAGAAAAAAAAAAAAAACACAGATAAAATAAAAACATTCCAAGGAGCAGGAATTGCCGGGAAAATATGGAGAAATCAGGGATGGAATCTGGGGAAAAGGGAAACGCAGTCGAGACACAGTAGAAATGTCGCGACGACAAC
The DNA here is from genome assembly GCF_003286155.1 of Drosophila erecta. NCBI lineage: Eukaryota > Metazoa > Arthropoda > Insecta > Diptera > Drosophilidae > Drosophila > Drosophila erecta. The sequence continues at coordinate 13,484,864 of NW_020825200.1, forward strand.
TTTTTGACACAAAAGTGCCCGGAAAACAGTTTTTCCTTAGTTTTCCCAGCCAGTCGCCCTTCGCCGTGAAATTAATTGAAACCGACTAGACCTCTGGGGGAGTGAACGAGTGAGGTGGACGTGCAGACTTGATCTTGACACTGTCCCCTGGCGATGTCCCTGAATTTTCCAAGTACCACAACTGACCCTGGAATTGCAGCAGAACGCTGGCTTTTATAACTCAGCAGAAGTTTTGAATGGTAATTGCATATTCTTCAGAAGAACGAAAACTAAAATTGATTAAATATTTTAAGTGCCCTAAAATAGCAATAATTTTCAACAAGTTTTAGTGATTCTCAGTTGCGAATTTGTTTACTCAGCACCTCACCCACCGCATGAGTTTCGTGTCACAGGCTGACCCGGTCGAGATTAAGTGGGCGTTTAATTTGCCAACTTGCAACTTGCCACCCGAAAAGCCAAGACCCCTCCCCGCCAATCCCACTCCCTACCCTCGTCTATGAAAATACTGCGTTAATGTAATCCACGCTCCTGGCATTTCCGTATGCTGCCGTTTGCTTTTTCTTCGCTGTTTTTTATTTTTCGGGGGCTTTTTCTTGGTTTTCTTGGTTTTTCTTGGTTTGCAGGGCTTTGTCCTTGGCAGTTGCCTCGTAACTTGCCACTTGGATGATCTCTCCCCTGCTGTTATGCTATTTTAGCTTAATCAACAAAGTAAATAAAATGTTCTGGCGATGACCTTTGGTCGGAGCTTATTTTCTCCCATTTTTTATGAACTCAATGTACCAAATGAGTCACATAAATAAATAATTCTAAGATTGCAGTTTCTACATAAACGCAAGCAGTCAAGTTAAATTTCTATAATTGGAAGTAGTAAGAAAGAAATGAATGAATGGATGTTTATTGAAATACATGCAACCATACCCACAACTCATTAAAACCTTTTGAATTTGCCATACACATATGGCCATGGAAAAATCAGAACTAAATCAAGCGAATTCACTTTGATGTGCAACAACAATATGCCCCATATGCGCAGGAAAATGAGGAGCCAAACCAAGCTTCCCCTTTTCCCATTTTCCTCACTGCAAGAAGTTAGTTGTCAACACTGTGCCACGTAATTATAGAGTTGCAGGGCTTATAGAACACCGCACGAACACCTACAGCTGGGGGAAAATGAATGGCACTTTTTTATAGGCATCTATATTCATATTCTTATTTATTGAATTATTATTTATGGGATATGATATTTTTTAAAATATTAAATTGCCAGAATATTCTTAAATATATATATTTGACAAAAGGATTTTAAACCGATGTTAAGTTAAGTGCGAGCACTATCATTTTGACCGAGGGTGTGCCGCACATCGGGCCACATTTCATTTGCTTTCTAATAATTTCTGTGGAAAATTCCGATTGCACATGTGGGACTTTATATTGGCAGCACTGTGGAAACCAATTAAAATGCTGCACTGGCTCTGATTATGGCCAACGACAACTATGCGGGGGAGTGGCGGCGTGAATAGATTGGTATGTGTCAACTAAGTGCAGTTAATTAGTGCGAAAATCACTTCAGTTGGCTTGGGATATTTTTTCCCACTCGGATTTCTTTTCAGCTTTTCGCGCCATTGTTGTTGGCGCCACCTCCTCGACGGAGCGTTTTTCCTTGGCGAATTTTCACGTTAATTGCTCGGCGTCCTGCAATCAGCCGGAAAACAGGAGCAGAAGCCCTGAAATTCAGCTGCTTGCAGGCGAGCTAAGCCACTCAGGGATTTACTCAATTTGTTGTCACTTCATTCCGCAATTTATTTCGGTTTATTTTCCTTGTTTTACTTTCGTTTAAATCTACGCGGTTATTTGTTTCTTTCGCAAGGCTTATAAGGAATGATAGATACTTGTTAATATGCGATGATTCGTTGGATAAATATAGAAAAAGTATTTCAAACGTATATTTAAAAGGTAAATATCGTAATATCGTATTACATTACATTTAAGCATAGTATTTGGCGTGCTGAGAAATCCCCGAGATATTCTAAATGGCGTATACATGCCCCAAATTCATGGGGCATTTGACTTAAACTTAAGATCGGCCACAAGAGCAACGTGATCGGATGGAAAAACAGCCGATGGTATCGCAGAGTTGGCCTTCAACTCCTCCTCTGTGGGCAGTGGAACCACCTTCAGCATTTCGAAGCGATCGCTCTGGTAGAATACATAGTCCAAGCAACCCGAAAACAGGGTGGTGTAGTGGGTATACGCCGGTGCCCCATAAGCGGAGCCCATTTTGAACGGCTGTGAGAGCTCCACATTCGAAACAGCCTGCTCGGCATTACTTCGCCAATCCTCCAGAGAATTATCGGCAAGCTGCTGCGTCATTAACTTGTAGATACCACACTCGGGAACGCTATTAAAATCGCCGCAAAATATCAGTCCAATGTTTGTGGGGCTACTAATATTAAAGTCCTTTAAAGCTTTGCTAATTGAGTGCTCTACAAATAGCATGGAAAATCCCATTTGCAGCAGTCGAATGTGATCAGCATCCGGATGGAAATATAAATGAGTATTGGCCACCAGAACGTAGTTATCGGTACCCTTGATCCTCAGCAAACAAGTCTGCAGAGTGGTGGACCGATCACAAATTCGTTCTGCTAATTGTGCGTTCACTTTGATCTTGTTCCAAAGGCTTTCGAAAACGGGCAGTACGGGAATATTGGATCCCAAATGCAGAACCTGGGTGTCCAAGAGGTCAAAGCGTGAGTTTCGGTAGAAAATGGCCACTCCCTCCGCACATTTGCCCTTTGGGGCCATTATGCCGCGATAGTTATAAGGAGGTTGTTCCAGGATTTCCTTTAGATCAAAATCAAATATCCGCTGATCGACCTCCTGCAGGCAGAGAATATCGGAGTTGTAACCGATGATCTCGTTGATGAACAGTGGCTTCCTATAGTCTATTTGCAGATATTTCGCCGGGCAATAGGAAAACAGAGTGCTGCCGGCATAGTCACTACTGGCATATAAATCGGCCAACAGATTGTAGGACACCACCCGAATCTCATTGGGTTCGCCCAAAAAGTTCGGGGTGTGCCTGTGGCGATCTTGGAACGGACAAAATCCGGGAGATTCCTGCACCGCAGAGCTGGATATCTTCTCCACCACAGGACCAGCCATTCCCTGCGCATTTCCGGGCGTTATCTCGAACTTCAAATGGTAACCAACATCCGCAGGCGCCACCAGATACTGAAATCCTTCTCCGCACACCTCCCAATCGTCGTCTGTGGGGCTCTTGGCCTTGGACCAAACTCCCTTGCTGAACTGGCGCTCTCCGAATTGTATCTGAACATTGGTCGGGTAAGTCACGAATCCCGCCAAAACGCACGAGGGCAATTTAAGGGCTGAAATCCATGGTGGATTGAACACCAGATCGTAGACTGTATCTAGCACCTGCAGTTTTACGTTGCTCACATCCTCCCGGGTGAATAGATCGGCAAATGTCAGTTCATTCAGTTTGTCATCATATTCGTCACTCAGTAGCTTCACATTGATTTCAGCAGGTGGTTTGGTTTTCGATTTCTTGCACGACTTTGCCAGCCTGCCTTGAATATTACTCTGAATCCGGGCCAAAATCGCCTGGATGGGCTCGGTCATTTGGCGACGGAAATTGAACTCCCGGTTCATCTTCAAATTCGCATTCACAAAGCGAAACACAATGTCCAATTCCTGGCTATCACTCGCGTTTCTGAGATACACCTTCTCCATTTTACCAGCGCAAGTTGAATGAAATCTGGACAACAGCGAGACTCTAGTCTGAGTTTTATATTCGAGCAGTCTTTGAGAATTGCCGACTACGTTTTTTACCAAGGAAACAGCCAGACTTTTTGCACCTTTGGTAAAACCCATCAATGTTGCAAGTCGAGTGAAGATCGCTGTCGAAGAAGTTGACTGGTTTTTCGCCGATTTATCTGCGAAATACTTGAGTTAGCCCACTTAAACTGGTGCACAGCCTTCGCATCAACTCACTTGTGCAGATTTGCTTGCAGAATTAGTCAATTTACAGTAGTTTTACACCTTTTAGCAGCGGCGAGCAGGCGTCGTGCACCAAAACAACACAGAAATTTCGATAAAACTAAGAGAGTTTTTCACTTTTTCGCTCTGCCACGCTGTGATCAGCTGTTTGGCATTCACACCGAACAAACCGCATGCTCGGCATAGAGAAACAGCTGATCTTGAGAGAGCTTGGCAGTAGCACCGTTAAAGCTTTAACGCAAAAGCTTTTACACAAGCTTTCAAAGTAATAAATAAATAATAATATAGTAACTTCGATATAAAAATCAACGTCGTCTCTCTAATTTACTAATTTGAGTCCTGATTAGAATTACTAACAATTAACATACATTGTGTTGTATTCCCATCCCATTGGGGGAAAAAAAAAATGCAATTCTGCACAGATATTTTAGAAGTCTATAATATTTAGTTTCATTATAGGAACTGTATTATTCGGAATAAATACACCCGAACTGAACTATAAAACCTCCTATTTCACTTCAGGTGAAACTATTTTGACGGCAAACTTCATAAACATTAAGCTAAATGTTACGATCCAAATGAGACATGCTGCCCGAACGAACGAAACTCAACTTTCGGCCAAGTTAAGAAAGGATAACTGAGTCGACGGCCATAAAAATTCGAAACAGAAGCCAGATCTTATGTGCAGAGCGTATTTGGAAAGGGGGTGGCCATAGGTAGGGAGCACACAAGTGCATGGAACGCCGAAACAAGCCAAGAGAATGACTTGGCCAGGCCAAAAAGGAATTGGCTTGGCCCCGAAACAGAGTCAACAACTGTGCGCCACACAAGAGTTTGCCAAAAAGATTGCACTACACCAAGGAGCAAAAACAAAAAAAAAACAAAAAAAACTAGAGAGAAATCGCATAAAACTCTATAAAGGACACAGAGGACCGAAAAGGACAACAACCTGACTGGCAGGGCAAACGAAACCAATTGAAGAAATGTTGCTGACACCAAAAACGAAACTGCAGGAAGACGCCGATGATGAGGATGAGCCAGGGAATGAGGCTAAGCCCGAGGATGCCGAGCGCATCCTTGGGCCAGTGATGTGGAGCAGAAGCGGTAAGGACAACAACGAAATTAGTTAGCACTTGAGAGAAAGCAGCTTTGGCTCAGTTCCAGGACTCGTTGCTGGCTTACAACACCTGCGGGAAAGGAAGCGGACCTCTTGCCACCCCTTCTGCCCGCTCCGCTCCAATTGACCCGAACCAGAGATGGCCAAAAAGCATCGATTAGGTGAAGGACTAGAAACTAACTATTACCCATCTAAGGGTTTTACATTTCAAACATTTTTTAGAGGTATGAGTACACCTAAGCAATGTTTTACAAACTTAAAATGTATTTTTATTTTACTTTTGTAGAATTGGCCAGCATTTAATATGAAAGCAAGTATAGATTTTCTCAAGAAGAACCACTGTTATATAGGGCTAGTGCCGCACTTGCAAAATCGCTAGCTCAGCTTCAACAGAAGTAGTGAAGCAAGTTCTGAGCGGCAGGCGGCAGCAATTAAATAGCTTCGAGCACTCCGAACTCAATTGCAGCAATTTCAATAACCGTTGAGGACACTCAAAGGACGGCAAGGTCCTTGCGATAATCTGTCATGCAGCGAGGAAGCCCAGACACCCACACACCCACAACACACAGGACGAGTGCTCAGCACCCCACTTTCCATTCACACCCAAGGACAACTGGAATATCCGCTTTGGGTCTGGACCCTTGAGGAACTTTCTCGCACTCACCTATTTCACTTGCTGCTGGAATTTGTTATATTTCTCCTTTTTTCCTCTTAACACTTGTAGAATTTGTAGCCGAAAGCTGAGAACCGGGCTATTCCATTTGTAGTCTTTGTATATTTTTTTGTAGATTTTCTTATTTTCTATTATTGATAAAAGCATGGGAAGATTGACGCGGTACGGCCGAAAGTTTAACACATTGAGAATTTTGCCACCAAGAAGCCGAAAAATTGATGAACTTTTATAAAATTATATGTACGCTACACAATCTGATTTGGAAACACTACAACTAAAAATCTATATTGAAACGATTTGACAAGCTGTCAGGGCGGCCAACTGAGATAAGAAAATTCTCTCTGTTTTTAATCTTTATAAACATTGCTAAAAATTCCAAAAATATTCCTAATTGCGAAACATGAAACAAAGTTTGAAATGAAATGCCATTGATTGCTATCGCTGATTCATATCAGTTGCTCACAGTTCACGAAATCGAACGTTTGACATTAGCAATAAATGAATCAACAAATATAAAAGTTTTGCCAAGAAAGTAATTTGCTAAAATTGGCGAGTCGAAAAGAAAGTCAAGAGGGTGAGCAAGAAATACCCCAAAGAAATTCAATGAGGCTGAAAATTTCCTGGCTCGATGCCAATTGATGCCAAAGAAACAAAACAAAACTCGAGTTTCTAATCAATTAAAAAATACAACAAACAGGGGCAGGGGCAAATCAAGAGTGGGAACGATTTTCGGCAATAAATAAATTACAAGCAGCAGGCAGTCAAAGCGATTAAATTGATGGGAGGGCTTGGCTTGCAGGAGTATCTGGTGCTGGAGAAAGTACAAAACTTCACTACGTCTGCTGCAATTTTAATTACGACTGCGATAGGAGCAGGTCGAAAGTAATGGGAAGGCAACCAGTCACGAGATGCTCGCACTCGTCTCGACGATGAGAGTGCCCAGTACCTTATGGCCTGTTTATTGAAAATGTGTAAAACTATTTTTCTGCCGATTAAGTGGACTCTTTCGTTATACTGAACTAAACTGTGCTAAATGGTTGTTGATTTACAAATTTTACAAATATTATTCATATATACTTAGGAAAAGCAATACTCAGACGTTTTTTTTTAAGGTTTTCATATTTGAATTTCCAAATCCCTAATTTCCATTTCCAAATAAATGTTCAACCAATAGCACAATGAGTTTTTCATATTTGAATTTCCAAATCCCTAATGTGATATATCTAATTTAATACATCTGTGCAGTATCATTGAAAAAAAAAAAATAAAAGCTCAATCAATAGCACAATGAGTTTTCCATGAAAGCAACTATCAAAAAAGTTTATCTTTGAACATCATTTGATTCTGATTTGCGTGAAAAATGACTAAAAAAATATAACGCCTTGGTTGGTTACAAAGTGCCAGATGAATACACATATCCTACGCACAACTATTACAGGGTATGGCAAGGCGAAAGGCGCCGAGTCGACTAATCCTTTGGCAAAGACTTTGACAGTTGTCTTAGATTGCACAACAACAAAGACGAGAAGCACAATAACATCTTCATCATTATCATTATCATTGTTACCAGCACTGTGGGATGAAAAAGTACAATAAACAAAAGCAAACGAAGAAACAACAAACATTATCGCACATCATTATCGTTGTCATTCAGGGAGCGTTCCAGCTTAAAAACACACCCAACCGCCAGGCCAACTCGTATATATGTATATAGGGGTTTGTATATACAAGTATTTGCTTTATTTTGGTGTTTAGTTAGTTTTTATGAGCGTCATTATTTTCGCTTGCCATGGCGCTAAGCATCTTAAGTGGCTCCCCTCCCGCACTTCGCCCCATTTTTTAGTGGAGCACTTTCCTTGTGTATTTGTTTGCATAGGCGCAAAATGTCTTCGTCAACTTTTGACGATTTTATAATTTAACTTTTGCCGGGAGGAGCTACTCCTGCTTCCGCCCGCCGGTTTTTCATCCTCCTAGTTTCGAAAACAACTTAATAATAAGTGAGTGCTGAGTGCCGAGTGCCGAGTGCTGGTTGGAGGAAAGTTGACTTGGTCGGTTGCAATTAAGGTGGCACAACCAAGGCTGTGTGTTTTTGTTGGGTCTTTTGGGCTAGCCAATTATTACAGCGGATCCGCCGTGGTGTGCTGCATTAGGAAAGTTTTCTGTGCGGAAATAATTGTCAAGGATAACCATGGTAATTGTAAGGAAAAAGTGGTAAACTGAAAGGCAATGCCATTCCTGGAATCATTGTTGTCTGTCTGCAGCACAGAGAACTCTTGGCAAAACGGCTCTAAATAGGGGCATTACAAAAGCAATTGTAATAAATACCAAATGCTATCCTGAAATAAAGAAATACCTGCATACCCAAAATAAGCATATTTTTAGAAAGAATGAAATATTAAGATGTAGCTAAATGAAGATATAAATATATTCCTCAGTCGGAAAAATATACATAAATATATTCCTAATATTATATTTGATGTTTTTTTTGTTACAAATAAGGCAAAAATTATTGCAAAATTATAAATAGAACAGCTAATAGGAATGCTTTTTACAGATCTAACTTATTTTATTCTATTTTTAAGAACCTTATTCTAGGAACATAACCCAGTGGCATTTTAAGGCTTCCCAACATAGAAAGTAAAAGAAATGGGGTTGGAGGAAACAACATTTTCCTTTGAATAACATTCAAGATATCTGGAAGTGAAGTCTTCTACGTTAATGCCAACTCCATTAATACCCGAGCTTACTCACCTGTTAACTTAACCCGAAAAGTATGTTACCAAACTAAAAGGTACTAGGTACTAAAAGTTCAGTATAAGTTGGCTAATTTGATAAAGGTAAAAGGACTGGCCATCTGTAAAGGCATAACGATTTAAATGCCACAGTGGATACAGCCATTTGCATACATCACTCCCAGGCATCGTCATCAATATAAATTTGTTTTGTCAGAGCTGCTTTATTTTGTAAATATCTAGCAAATGGCTTGGAACATAAGTGAAGCATATGTTAAAAGCTGGAGGAGTAGAATACGAAAAGCGTAAACAAGCAGCTTTCCATGTTTGACATGCGTTTGGGAAGGAGCGCAAGAACTAAGAACCCACAGATACATTGGCAACATATTACAAAAGTCAAGCCAGTAAAAACAATAAAAACACGTACAAAACAATGACAATTCACAAAAAAAGCACAAAGTAAAGAACACCAAAGAACGCCACATCGCAAAAGGTTGCTAGCAAGCGAATATAAAAGTATCTTTAAGCTTCTTTTTTATCTGCGCCAGCAGCACCGAACTTTATGTGCGAAGGACTGGGACCACGCCCCCTTTTTGGTTCCATAATAATGAGACATCTATAAATTGTCAGCCACTTTCATCGATTCCCGGCTGCTCAGCTTTCCCTTCCGTTCGCCGATGTCCTCCGGAGGACCATAAATAATATTATTATGGCTCCAGGAGGCAACTTGTATTTGTCAAAGCAAACAGAACTGCTGAACTGGAGCTGGAAGAATCCTTTCCGATCCCCCCAATTGGACCCATGCCATCCCTTGTTAACGGCATTATTATTGGCCGCCATTATTCATGCAACAAGTGATGCTCAGTGGCAGAGCGGCAACTTCCGTCTAATTACGGCTAATTGAATGGCTCTAAGTTCCGGGATTTGTCAATTGATTTGTAGTGGGATTTCCGTATGATATGGCAGAGTACAAGTGAATGTTCCCTCGCAGGTATTTAAATATAGATATTGCAACTGCAATTATTAATTGTTCCAAGCAGATAATCCTGATTATGAAATATGTATGCCACAAATTACCCAAACAAATCTATTAATTCACATGTGAACTTTAAAGATAGTTTTTCCGTTCGTTGCACAGTATTTGCGAAAAACACAACTGTATCGTTAAATTGAATAAAAACTTGTGAAATTAATCTGTCACTCGAGGAAAGCAGATATGCACATAACATTTTAATCAATTATAACGCCATAAAAAAGTAAACACAATGCTGAGGATAAGGAAACCTTTATTGGCACATCGACAGCAAATAAAAACCACAGCATCACATGAATAACAACAAATAGGCGAAAACAGATAACCCAAGCAACAAAGATTTATTGCATTTATAAGCACATTTATAGACTTTTGTGTACGTACATATACATATATTCGCTGATTTATATAGCCGAGTTAAACCCATGTGGTTTATAATGAGACAACACAGTAAATGAGGTTAGAGTTGCGTTCGGTTTGGCAATAAATGGCCCGAATGGCCAGATAAACACAACGTTTAAGTACTGACTTAAAGGCTTAAAAATAAGGATACTCCACTCGAGGTGTACTCACATAAGACTCAGATGCATGTAGGACAGACAGTAATAGTAAATGATACCGAAATATATTTGAATATATACCAAGGAACCCACAAAGAAAGCAAAACAGTCACTTTTTTACGTTTTACGGGAGACGTGACGTGACGTGACGTTACGCTACGCTACGAGACGTAATGACATAAGCGTACAATACTTTCGTTCTTCTATTTTCTTTCAACTGCGCTAGCGTCCACGACAATAACGGCACTTTTCCAAGTATTTCACCAATTTGAAAGCACACTTATAAGAAATTCCAGATTTTTTTTAATGAGCAGCAGTATTTTATAAACGCACAACACGAAAACGCAGACGAAACACACAGCAAAAAGTCGAATTGAATAGTATAGCAAATTAGACACGATCAGCAACGTTATCAAGACAACAGACTCTGACAAACTAAAAAATCACAAGACGACAAAAAACGCAACAAAAACTTAAATAAAATAAATGAAAATGCCAACAACAAGTGCACGTATTCAACAGATCGGTGATAATGCTCACACTGAATTAAGAGGCGGCGATCGGGAAACAGAGAAATCGCTTCGAAAAGAAGAGAGCTCCATCGCCAGATCTATTTTCGACTAGTGATAAGACCGCTTCGAATCGATCCGATCCGATCCGATCCGTTTGGCATTTGGTTTCGAACAAATAAAATCGAATAGCTATCAATGCAACTGGCAGAAGAGGCCGACTATCGAAACGAATCTCCGAGCGGAACGCTTATCAGTTCGAAGTGAGAAAAACGCAAGTTGGGATCTCTGAGTTCCTAAACATGATCTACAGTCTAGTCGGTCAAGGGCAATGACTTGAAACTGACCTTTTCGAATTCAAAAATAAGATGATGTTTTACTTATTTTAATTAAACAGTTACTGCTTCCCAACAAACACTCATTTGAAGTGAAGAAATAATAGAAAACAGCCAATCGCATTAGAACCCAGCAATTAGGCAGTGCTCAGCTGCATACTTGGCACTGCAGTTTATTTTTTCCGACCCATTGAGCCAAACGCCTTTCAGGACTTCCTAATGGAGTCCATTCGCTGATACTCAGCCCGACAACATGGGAACCAAATCGATTTACAGGACATGAGGCACGTGACCACCAGGTATTATCACCGACTCCAGACCGGATCGAAATACCACCCACAGCGACGGTTTCCAGTTCAATTGGCTACTTAAAACTTTAACAGCCGTAAATTCGCAACAAGCAAGGGCTATGAAATTTAATAGCACATACGAGCAAATCCCCCATCCTAGAGCCAAAGAAAACACCCTGCAAATGTCTGACCAATACAATACGCAACTGTATTAGCTCACGTATCAGTAAAAGTACGTATTTCGTCTGGTCATTATTCCGATGTAGCTGCTGCTACAGCGAAACACACATTATTGACTTTTACGGCTGTTTCTGCGACTCTGACTGCGTTGTATCTGCTGGTATGTATCTTTCACAGTCAAAGCTGCATACATCCCACAACCATTTAATTCAAAAATATCATTGTATTGAAATGATACAAGTTTACGGGTTACACCAGCTGCCCTTAAATATCTCGCTGTAATTGGGCATTGTGTGGTATGTCTTATGGAGGTTTCACTGTGCTGCTGGATTTCCGCTTCTTCTATTGCAGATACTTCAGTTACTTCTGCCTTTTCCTTAACCCTTTGCGTGTGTTTACATTTTCCACTATGTAATTCGTTGCATTTTCTTGCATGCGTGTGAGTGCGAAATATTTATGGGGGTTGCTTCTTTGTTCAGGCACATGGCCAAAACGGGTCCTCCCCGATTCTTCCGCTCCTGCTGCTCAAGTTTAACGAAGTGTTAAATGGCCAGGAGCAGCGAGGGCTAAGAAACGAGGTAACTGCTTCGATTTCATCGTTTTGCTGGCCGTGCTGGTCAACGCCTTTTTATCGAAATTTGTCACGCACGGTGGAATTTTTGGGCTCCTTTTTGTTTGGTCTGGCTTAATAGAACGAAAAAGATTTTCATTCGGAAAATGCTTGCTACATGAGTCGCATGAATGACAGCTCTCAGAAGCAAAAGTGTCGATGGGCCAAAGGGAGTTGGCATGTTGACACGGCTCAAAGCGCACGTGTGTGGTCTAATACCTTTCGATGACAAAAATTGCATTACTTTCACTTTCTGGCCGGCTTAAGAAGTATACTTCTTTGTTTGCCTATAAATGCCTGGACAAAGGTAAACATGATTCTTGGGATTTCCCATTTTGGTCCGTGATAAATGTAAGTCGTTTAATGGACGTTTATTGAATTCGGAGCAGCTCAAATGGATGAGATTTCCCAGCCCAAATTAAAGTCATTTTCGACATTAGTCATTACCAGTCATCCATTCCACAGATACTTTAAATATATTTGTACTTCAAGAATCCCAGTTTAACCCCTCAAATTGTATTTGTATCTTTATGTTGTGTAATTTTCCCGCAACGAGGAATCAATAATGACCACACAATAAGTTAATGGCTTCATTTACCGACAGGAAAACCCACCACTTGTGGCAGTTGTGTATCTTCACTTCCAAGGTTCCATTCGAATCTAATAACCGGCAATTTGCCAAACACCGAGGACCCAACCATTTTAGAGTGTTGCAAAGAAATTAGCCATCATTTAGTGTAATGAGCATAATAATAGCAACTAATGGCCAACCACCCACACCAAAGCAGCACGAGTCGATCCGCCATTTGATTAAACAAAGATTGACTGAAGTGCGATTAACTTTGGGATAGGGCGCAAAGTGTTATAAATGTGGTGCAATTTGTACGAAAGGAAAGCCAGCGAAATGCTGGTAAATACATATTAGGCAACAAGAAAAATATCCAAGGCCATGTGAATTACTCAATTAATTCAGCTCGGTCTGCCAATAATCATAAATAAACTCCCACGGAACCTACGCTCGCTACACTTTTAATTATTTTCGCTCTCGTCCCTAACAAATTTAATAAAGAATAATTACAAGGAAACCAATAACAGCAAAGCAAGCACATACCAAAATGGCTATGTCTGTGCGGAAAAATAATTAACAAAAATCCGCCCAACAGCGGCAGTTTCTTTTGCCGACCTCCACACAAATGTATAACCACAAATGGCATGTAATTAACATATAAATTAAAGCCTAATACATATTTACGCCGCAATAAAGTGCTAAAATTGCTGCTTTAGCTCATGTGGCCATTCATCAAGGATTTTAGCCGTACCCGTAACATTAATTAGATTACTTGGCCAGCATATTTTTAGTTATTTTTAAAACGAGCAAATAACCAATTTTAAGTGAATTTCAACCTGGCTCAGAAAATACATAGAAATGCTTCAAAAAATAATAAATAATTGACATTTAACTAAGTCGGGGAAATTAAAATATAATGGAAAATGTGAATAACGCCAAATCAATTTCCGTAGCGAAATTTTGAAATCAACGAACAAAGGCTACAATTAAATGTCAACGCGTGGCACGGGCTTAAATAATTTTCGCTAAATTAGTTGACATTTTGCGTATTCAATGGATTCGAGCAGGAAATGGAGATGGTTAGCTGTCAGTTTGGTTTAACAAGAAACGAAAAAGCAGTATGAGCCAGACAGAAATGGCAGATAAAATAAAACCCATTTTACACCAGAATCATTCATTTGCGGAGCGCATTCGTAAAATCGTCCATCGCATTGTTTTATGTCAGCTTCATCAGCAGGAACTGAAACCGAACTGGGGCATCATCGAATGGGGATTCAATTGTGCTGAACAGTAGCAGTAAAATCAACAGCAAGTCGCCACATATCTAGCCGAAGTTTGTATGTCCTACAGCTATTAACCACAGGTTTAATACTAAATAATAGTGGGGAAATAATAGACTGCTTCTTAAACTTTAGGTAAGAGTTTTTCTTTAAGGTTTTTATTTTTATTGATGAGCCTTACCAAAGTAAACATGTGACTTCCAAGCCAAACACTCATCCCATTCAACTCGAAGTCCATTGATGACTTTAGGAAGCGCTAGTGCTGATACTTGCTGATGATGATTTCGGTTTGACTGCAGTTTTTAACATGGCACGTTCCTTGCACCCCAAATGCCCCTCGGTGATTGCAACAAAATGCTGACGGATTCGGCACTGCCACACATGGACAAAACATCACAAACAAATTGAGACAGATGCACAGGGAAAAAATTAGAATTCTATATTTCCTACAATGACTAGTTTTTTACCGAACATAATCCTTCTTTTTCCCAACATTTTGGATTGTTGAAGCCAGCTAGAATTACATTTGCTCGTGTTATTACATTACATTATCTTATCTGACCTTTTTCAACTAATGTTTGTGTTTTTTTCTTGTTTGTGTAAGAAATAACAGGATCTGCAGTGAAAACTAAAACAACAGAAGAGAACGCTGTAGGCGAGTGACTCGACTAACAGATACCCGCTACCGTCGTTTTTAGTAATACACATACAGACAGTCGAAAGGACAGATAGACGGACATGATAAGATCGACTTGAGTAGTGATGCCAATTGAGAACATTTGCATAATTATGTAGTTCCCCATACATCTTAAATAATTTACTACGTATCTACTCTGTGAGTAAAGGGTATACTGCTTTTCCGAACGGTTTAAAAATGTATTTTTGGAAAATTATGTCGGCTCTTAAATACACAATCGTCTTAATTTAAAACGAGACAGAAAGCTATAGTCCGAGGTACTGGAATATAATTTTCTGAATTTCTACATCATACATCAAAAAAATAACAAAAAAAATTATATTAAAAAAAATTTCTAAAATTTATTTCAGATTTTTAGAAAATGGCGCCAGAACAATTTAGAGGTATTCCACTTAAAAATCCGATTAAGATAAGTTGACATATGGGGTTTAGAACTTCAGCCGTGCTACATTTTTAATTTCTTTGCATTTCTGCAACATCTACAACATCAGAAAAATTGCAAAAAATGTAAAAAAAAAAATAGATTTCTAAATTTGAATGTAGATTTTTAGAGAATTGCACCAGAAATATTTAGAGGTATGCCACTTCAAAATCTAATTAGGATAACTCAACTTATGGAGTATAGAACTTCAGCTTTGAGAAATTTTTTTATTTTTTGGAATTTCTACATCAGACAGACAGACAGACAGACAGACGGACGGACGGATAGACGGACATGACGAGTTCCTAATACCAAATTTTGTAAATTTAATACCCTATTTTTAAATGGTTAAAAATTGAAAAAGACATATAGATGCATCAAAAAGAAACCAGATAAAATACGTAAAACCTTCTGGCCTTCTTATAAACTCACAGAACTTTGTCCTTAGCTCGAATTCGCTAACAACTTTATTCAATTTCGTGGCTGTTCTTCACCCTTTCGAAAGATTATCTCTGGTTTTCCATCAACCACATCAAATGCTTTCCGTGCTCCATTTCCCCTTGCAAAACTTCAATGCAGCGCAGGGCCGCAAATCCCGAAAATCAGTCACAATTATTACACCCAGACTAAGGGAAGGTCGGCGCTGAGGTTAAGCCAGCCCGCCCCTCTCTATTAAGCCTTCCATTTGCTGGCAAAATCAAGGAGAAAATGCCGTGGAACAATGCTAAAACTATTCCCCATAACAAATGCGAACCGAAAGTGGGCTGCCTCTTGGGGGAAGAGTTGGGGATGTGAAAGTTGGTTGGCTGATTGATAGACAAGGAGACAGTCACCGACACCATCGACGTCTATGGGTCCATGGCTCCACTCTATCCCGGTCTTTTGAGCAGTGGCGCCACCATCTTCTCCCCCTGCCCCTCCCCCTCACTTCCCTCGGCTGTTGTCAATTAACGTACGAAAATGACTTCCGCTTTGATTGTGTGCCGCATTGCCTCCCTTGCCACCCTGCCATAAACCTCATCCATCGATCGAATGTCAACTGGTTGACTGCCTGCCTAACTGTCACAGCCTGTTTCCGTATCCGATTAAAGCTTTGGCAAATAGTTTTGAAAGTCCTGCCAGCGATTCAGGCCCTTATCGTTGTGGTGGCGAAAGGTTTCATTTGAAATGGTTTCTGCAATTGTTGCCGATGCCCCACCATCATCAATCGCTTGATTAATGACCGGTTAATTGTTGGCTTTATAGGAGGAGCTATCGCAAATTCTTTGCTTTTTTTGGGGGCACTATTGTTAATGTTGATTTATTGAAAAAGCAAGCAACTACTGGCCATGCCTGGATAGTGGTTAGAACAAAATAATCGAATGCATTTAAAGCACCCTAAAGAAGTTTGAAGGGGTAAAACAATTAAAATGCTTTGATCAAAATAGTTTCTTTGAAACTCCAACGCCAAAGGACCGAATCGCCTTCCCTCTGCAAGGGCCGCATGCAAATTACACTGGGAAAATCAGAGTCGCAGGGCATCACTTATACATTGGGCGACACCTTTTGGGAGCAAGCAAAGCATGAAATTAGGCAAACAACTTTACCCAGCCAAACAACAGCAAAAACACAGAAGGAAAAGCGTCGCGCCTAAGCTGCAAAAATAAGGAAAATAAAAAGAAAATGCCAAGGAAATAAAGACAGTGGCAGACTGAGAAAAGCGCAAACAAAACGAAACGCACTGGAGCACTTAAAACGCAAGCAGCATCGAGTAGAAGTCGTGCACTGACAAAAACACCAAGCACTTGGATAATTGGAGCCATTTTTGATGCTCAAGCCAATTGCCCCAAAATTGCCCCTTTGTATTTATAGGCGTAAAAAACCTCGTTAGTTTGAAAGCTTCTCCCAGGAAATCAGTGTAGTTGCAAACAGAATTCAATTGTAGCAATTCAGAAACTATCACCTGTTTCTTTCAGTTGTGGCCAAAACGGCCAATGGGTGCAGAATGGGGTGGCAACAGTCGTGGGGGCAATGAAAATCTGAAGACGTCGCAGCCGCAGTGCAGACGACGCAAACAGAACGCCTAAGTAATTGCAGAATAAACAAGCATCAACAAAAGATTAAGACGCGCTCGGGGATCCGCCTTTAATCGCCCAACGCCCCACGCCCACTCACAGCCCAGCCCCCATTTCCCCTCCCCGCCACACAGGGGAAATAAACCAAAATAAATAAGCCAAGAAAAACATAAACAGCCAAGAGTGAAAAGCAGCGACAATTGCAAACATCTCGTCTGCTTCGCTGTTGCAGCAGTTTTTCTGCCGGCTAAATTCAAAACGAGTACTAAACTTAAATATAATTGAGAAATATAGAGTGGCTAATTTTAAAACTTATTATTTTTTACTAAATATATGTAAAGTATTGGATTTAATTGTCTCTATATCTATGGCGAAATGTTCCTATTTATAAAGCACTTAGGCAAATCCATACATTTCTTTAAATGGCATAATGCAATTAGTTTGTGGCGGTTTTTAAGTAATTTAGGAAGTGCTTAAGCACTTTAAAAGGTAAGAAAATCGGGCACTAATTTAACGTTATGAGCAGACGTCGGTACTTTGGCAAAGAAAATGCGTCGGTGAGTGGAAACTTTCTCTATATTTGCGGTCGATGTGCAAATGAAGCTCAACGGAAAAAGTGGTCATTACAACCCGTTCACCTTCCTTCCACCAATCGTTTGTAGAACTTGTCGCTGCAAAAATGTTTGCAAAACTACTCGAAACTCCGGCGCTCCACCTCAATCGCCGGAATTTCTTTGGATTTTTGGAAAGCACAAATTTTTAGCGCAAAAAAGTTTTAACAACTGCGTTAAGAAAACAAGGCAAAAGGAGTTCAAGCGGCGCTTTGAAGCGTTAAGCAATTTGCCAGTTTCATTCACATTTCCCCAACTAACCCTCTTACATCTTTGTATTTTTGGACGGCTCTTGGCCTTTTGGCCAATTTCGGTCTAACAGTTAAGTGCGGGATTAAGAAAAGATAAACATTTGTAAGGATTTGGGCGAAAGTTTGCCTTTTGGCTTGCTTGTTTTTGTTTCAGTTCTTGTTAGTGTTATTATATTACTTAGCAATGCTTTGCGCCAGTTTGCCTAATACTTTTAAATTTCAGAGGTCAAAGCTAGAGTGTTTGCAGATGAAAGGTTAAAATCTCACTTAGATATACTTGAAATAAATTGGTATAGCACTCTAAGATACATATCGCTACCAAAGCACCATATCTCAACTTCCCCACTTACTCTCCCTTCTGTAAACGGTTCTAACTTTTTACGAGCGAGTGCTAACTCAAGAATTTCATATCCACAAACAGCATCCATTGCAGTGGATGGACCATTTGGCCGATGACTTGTAGACAAGAATCGTAAAATATCAACGCCAATAACTTTGGCCAAAGGCTGTCATGGTGCCAACGGAATTGCGATGAGTTCTGCATGTGGCGGATGTTGCTCTGCCAACGACTGAAGATGAGCACCATGCAGCAGCCGGGGTCGGAAAACCGAGGCAAATGGAAAATCATGTGGCAAACAGTTTGCGACACAAAACCAAGTATGACGAGACCCAAAGGCCTTCTGGACCATGCCACGCCCCCCGGCGAATGCAAAGGCAAGAAGAGGCGAAGGATCACTGGGCAGCATTATGTGTGCGGATAGCTCTGCCAGGGAAATTCTTTCTGCCCCAAGGCGTCAGTCATACGCATATGGACCAGGACCAGGACCAGGACCAGGAGCGGAGCAACCATATTGATGATGCACTTGCTGCGGCCACTGCACAAAGGTTGCCCCATGAAGCCGCAAGCGGTGCCCGATTCCCTTTTTTCGCTTCTGCTGTTGCATACCAGCTACACTTGACAAAAATACTGGTCATGACTAAAAATACATATGTAACCTCGTGCTTTTCTATCCAGCTAATCAATTGAAATTTGTATAAATTATCAGAAGTGGAAAAACTATCAGTTAAGTAGACAGATATTGATTTACTTCAGGTCTATAAAAAGCTATAAACTAAACTGACTACTTTATGATTGCTTTCCGTTTTTAGATATCCCACTTGCGCACTCTGGTTTCTCCCAGTGCAGTCGAAGTTTAGTGCATTTTTTGCCATTCTTTTCGTTATGCAGTTGGCTGTCTGATTCCAGGGGCGTCGAAGTCTGAGCCCTGCGTTTTGGAGGCGCAAAATGTTTGCACAAAGGCTTAAGGCAAACAAAGCTGAATCAGCAGGGCAGAGGCGACTACTGTCTGTCAGCAGGCACTCTCCACTGTACGGGGAGACAATGGGAAACGCGGGGCACTTTGGGTGACAAAAGCAAGCGGCGGGGTTCGAAGGGGAAATATTCATTGGCGTGGTACGAGGGTCAGCCCAGCACTTCTATTTTACTCTTTTTTTGCCAAGGCAAACAAATGAAAGTGGATCCACTTGAGCGCTGCAAATGAAGTGCCATAGTTGGTTGGCAGGATATGCGGGGGGAAGCAGTTCAAGCGGGGGGTAATCGGGTACAAGGAGCAACAGCAGCAGGATCGGACAGTAAAAGTGCAACGAAAGCGAAAAAGAGCACATGATACAAAGACAAAAAATGGAAAAAGGAAGCAAATGCACACAAAACGTCGATGTTAGCCATACAAATGATACAAGCGAGGTACAGTGAAAAACCTTTGCGAGGTACTTTTAGACACATCGACGTCAGTTTATTTCACCTGCTATATTCAGCTGTAAAATGTAGAGCTGGAAATATAATAATGGCGTTTGTATGTTTTAAAAATATATAAAGCCCAAGGCGTAAAATTTCATTTAATAAATATTTCACATTTCTTTAGTTTGAGAATTGCAAACGAGTTGCAAACATAACAGCTTTTTAACACAGGTATTAACAGTCACTAGAAAAAATACTTTCGTAAATAGTTTGTTCTGATTAGTGTGTATTAGTTGCATGTTGTTGGCATCCGATATTTGGAAAAATAAAATACAAAAGAATTTTCTGGCATAACTTACCGCGAGTCCTCACTGTAGCCATGCTGCCGTGTGTGGGTTCGGGAGAAAGTTTAGTTGGCAGCAGTGTCGTATGTGTTGCACACTAGTTGATGATGTTGCTGACGTGGCCAGGAGAGGATAGGTCAGGACTCGAGCGGTGGGCGGTTGGGGGTTGGGCCTGGAGGAACTGGAGTGGGTATAGCCCATTGGGCTGCTTACATTGGATGAGCCGCGCTGGAGCACAATTTTCAAGAGATACGTCAATATTTGACAAGTCGTCATTGTCGTTGGCTGCTGCCCCTCCCGGCTCCCGGCCCCCCGGCTGCCACTCCCACCCAGCTTATTTTCCCGCACGACGTCATCGTTGTGTACTAAGCGTTATTTTCGCCTTGCTACTTGCCGCTCCTTGTTGCTCTTTTTATGAATATTAGTTTGTTTGCTCGCTGTTTCCTGTCGTATGTCGAGTTCTCATGTTTGCCATGCATTCGCTAAGCGCAATATAAATTTTGTTTATGCACATATTTAATATAGAAACTTAAGCAGAGAACATCAGGCAATAATGCCCAATATTTTTCAGAAACCTCCTGTATGTTAGGTATAAGGTATTAAGGTATTATTAATATTCGTCACTATTCTATTCTATGCAAACACTTTGCAGTTCTCCTTTGGCTTATTAAAAGTGCCTTGCAACATGAAACTTGTTCATATGCCCTCGAAGCGAAACAAATAAATAGAGCCGAACACAAAACAATATAAGCCTAGGGCTCAAACTCTATTGAACTTCACTTCAAGCTTGGTTACCCACACGAAGTGTGAAGACCTCTGTTATGTGATGAATCTGGGCATCATGACGGGGAAAATGCACTGGTAATATGTGAGACTGTTTAACAAAATTGTAAGTTTTGTTATCCAGTTGATTGTACAATGGTTTGATGGTTTTAAGACACTGGCTGAGGCACTTCCTAATATTTCACAGACTTTAGAATTTTGCGAAGTGTATTCCTCGGGACACCTCAAGCACCGGAAAGCCGCTACTCAATGCCCACTGAGAGGGACTAGGACATAGACAAAAGGACAAAGCAGCAGCAGCTGATGCTCATGTTGCATTTGATGCCGCTCACCTAAATGCAATGGCAAAAGTTTTATGTTCGAAACACGAGCAGGCAGACAACAACGACCAGGACCAGGACTAAGCTCACTTCCGCCGGCATTAACGATGCAAGCCCATGGGTCGGGGTAGATATGGCTGCATAATGGAGTCTGGAACAGCCAATGACCATTAGATGGGGCCCAGGACCATGCCCACTTGCCGGGGGCCAAGTTTGTCTGGCGGAGTGTCCTGGTCATGGGATGGACAATAAGGCAAAACGAGTTATTAATAAGCAAGGTTGCAATACGACCATAAAATATAGCTGAAGTGCAAATACACTTTGCCACCATTACCAGAACATGATCACAGAGTTTTCGAGAAGATTTCGAAAAAAAACTTTTAATGTAAAATACTAAATAGGTTTAAGAACTGCTGATTACCCGCATTTTGTTTATTTCTTTTATTTTTTGAATTTCAGATAATAGTGTATGAAAAAAAGAAGTGTAGCTCTAGTTCTATGTATTGTACTATCTGGTGTATTATATATCGAACTTGTTTTTCGATGTATGCTTAGTTTGTGCCTTGCAACTAAACTCGTAGAGAAGAAACTTCAACACAACTATTAATTTTAAACTTCCGTTAATCGGTAGCTTCAAATACAAATGCAGCCTAAACCAAACAAAACTCAGCTTGAACAATATTAACAGCCGTGATTATGGAGAATAGATCATAGGCCAATCCCCGAATTTCTACCAGAACAAGCAAAACAACATCGCCTGATTGGCTTATGGTAAGTGTATTATAAACAAATATGAAGTGGGCTGAGCAAAATATTCCGGCCTAATACAGGAAACGGAAGTGCCGGCAAACACACACACATATGAGCAACAGTAAACAAACAGTGAGAGGAGATGTGTATGAGGGAGAAGGGAATAGACGGAGTGATAGGCAAACTAAATGCGAACAAATATTGCAAAAGTTTTTGCTGTAGCACATAAATTTCTGTCATGGGCATCATTAATTAGAGCTCCACGCTCACCTCGCACCCAAAAAGGAAAAAACGGAAAAGAGATACATTAGCTCAAACCGGAAGTACAGTAGCGTTAACATAAACAAGCTGGCGATAAGCAGAGAAAAACGCAGAGTTACAAAAAGTTAAATTAAGTTGGATGGTAATATGAGGCTTTTTTGCCGTTTATGCATCACCACTTGACATGAAAATTCTAATTGAAACCATCAATCATGCTGCTGAAAGTCAGAAAAGATGAAAGTAACTAATGAAAACCAAACACAGCAGGTGATGTTGATATGTATGTTATTAGAAAGAGGAGCAGGTGCAGATGAAGGTGGAGCACAAAACGCTGTCGCTGCATTTTGTGGTGCCTTTACCTTTGCTTCACTTTTTGTTCCGTTGTTCTATTATTTTTTTTTTTTTTTATGTTCAGGTGGATGCATTTTTTCTTCCTTTTTGCATTCTGTTTGCGCGGCGGTATCAGTGTAGTAATCAGAAATTTTAATCAAGAGGAGAGATGCCCTCCTCGTCATTTGCCTCCTGATGCCGCCTTAACGCTTCACTTAACTTGGCTCCCAGCGTCGGGGTAAACATTGCAATTATGTCGAGCACAAGAGAGCAGTGCGATCCAGGTGAGCTATGATTAAAAAACAGGGCATGAAAGCAGCTGAAACGAACGAAGGGGCGGACTCCTATTTGAGTTTATGAGAAGCGCAGAGAGAGGCGCTGTAATGTTAACGAATCAAGTGTTTGCAAAGCTGTTAAATTTTACATTTTGATTAATGTGTGACGTAAACGGCTGTAAACGGCTAGTAAGCCAATAGAAAAAAACCTTGAAAAATAGAATAAGTTTACATCAGAGTTTACATTATTCTGCTGAATATTTAATTAAAAATCATTTATATTATAGTCGACCTTTACAGAATGCGAACAATTCTGCAAGAAAATCCAGCTTACAGCCCAAAAATGGCAAATGTTTGTGCAAAGCGCTTTCCCCCAAAAACAATTGAAGATAAGTAAATACGGCAAACCAAAATGGCAAAATAAACGCATTGGTGCATAAGTCGCACGGAGGAAAGAAAATTGGGAGCGGAAGTGTAGATATAGATGTGACTGGGTCCGAGGATCCATGCAAAGCAGCCACGTGCAAAATGGCGCTCAGCTGCCAGGCGGAAGTGGAAATGCCCCCAGCTCCCAGCCCCCCGTCACCGCTGCGAATTTCCCATGTGGAGTGCCTTTTGTGGTTATGATGAATATGAATGCTATGTGATTGCATTAGCAACTTCAACTCCTCGTCCGGCCCTCACTTCTGGGGCAGCATTCAGTACACGACATGACAACACACTCATTTTCACATAATGCCCCACCAAAGGATGGGTAATTGGGGCTGGGTGGCAGATGGGGTGGAAGTTGCAAAATGGAAGGCCGTTGGCCAACAAACGGAAGCTTTTTGAAAAATGTGTTTAGTGTGTGACAAAAGATGAAGAGAAAACTTGCACCGAATGCATAGAAGAGCAACTACTTCTGAGGACTGGTTCCAAATGATTTCCAGAAAATGTACAAATGATGCCAAATATTTGAAAGATAAGTATTCCCATCTTAAAAGTTTCCTGTAACTTAAAATAGTTCATATGCACTGCCTAAACTAAAATATTGAGTCATAAGGATTGTGCCATCTTCGCACCTTTCAGCACATACAATTAACTAATATATTTTAATAATGCTTACCCCCGCTGGGCTAAAAATCTGAACCAGTTCCATTGGAGATCCCTCCCCCTCGAGTTGCACGCAGCCTCATCCACAAGCGGAAGTGCAGTACTCGAGCATGCAGCACGAACCGAAGCGAGTCCTTTTCTGCCCCACCATCCGTCTGGTTGGCGTCCTGTTTGCGGTCAAAAACTTCAGTTAGTGGCATTTTAGTTTACTTGTTCCTATTCGCTGGTGTGTTATACTTCCCCTCTTTAGTTGTGTGCGTATGTGGTGTGTGCATGTGTTTATTTAAATTATGTCGTGCGGTTTCTAGACTTCCGTTGGCTCAATTAGTGGTCAGTTAGTTACGGACACTGCTTTCCGCCGTCCAAACACACGCCCCAAAAAAAAGGAAAGAAAAACGGACAGACAACAAGGATACAGCCATGCACACTCATAATATCACTCGTGCAAGTTTCCGGCATTTTTGCTGCATTGCGTTTCATATTAAATGTGATTACTCCTCGCCCAATGCCCAGAAGATTGGCAGGACCCAGGGACAGGAAGTCCGCCATCCAATGAACCGTTAAGCAAACGCATTGTGGGCGGGGGGAGTGGCAGGCGGCCCAGCGGCTCCCCCGCAATAACCGCCAATTCATTTGAGTGCCGTTGTCGAATTGGCAACATTTGCTGGCCTCTCCGTTTTTGGTCCTGCGGGATGTCGGTCAAAAAGGGTTATGGCTCACCTTACACAGATATAAGCCCACAATAGCGGACGAAGTACTAGTGCTTCTCATGAAGAAGAAGTTAAAGTAAAAATACAAAATATATTTAAAAGTACATTCTCAGAGATACCTTTGGAGAAAATATTTTATTAGTTGAAATCTTTTGCTTACTAGCATTAGGAACGTTTTCTAGTAACGTAACTATTACTAAAAAAATTAGCTTTTATTGGAACTTTAACGAAACTATGCTAATAACTTGACCGCTGCTGTGCGTATGTGCGTGAGTGGAGGAGCCGAGCCAAAACAATCATAAAAATGCCTTAACCCAGCGGCTGGCGAGCCATCAACATTTGATTGAAAAAGTCTGCGACCCCGAAAAGCAAAGGAATGGGGGGAATCGTCATCAGTTGGAGATTTGATTGCATTTGCTCGCCCAGCCGCTTCCTTCAGAAAAAAGGATATCATATTCGCACTGCTCTGCCCTGAGGCACTCAAATTTAACGACACTAAATTTAGTACTGCATACTAAAAACGATAATAAATGCCGCTGGATGTGAAAGATTTTTCCCGCCTCTCCTGGCGAATTGTTAAATTATTTGTTGATTATGAATATGTAACCAGGTCAGGGCGTGCCGAAGGGCATTTAGGCGGTAGTGAGCACGGAAATTTATTGCAAAATTAATGTTCATTAGGCAGTTGCGTTGGGTTGTGAAATTTTATTTAAAGTACTCGAATCGGCTTGCATAAATCATGAATTGCATTTAGGGAATGAGGGGCAATTTATAAGATGCACGACGCAGAAAATCAAATTATCTAAGGAGGGTTTTGGAAAAATATACGAATTTGTAATTACATATATTTTCATATACGAGTATATATAATAAAATTCAATTGAACATAGAGAAACTGTGTAATTGAAACCAAGCAGCAACTGAGATTCATCCATTTAATCACAATATTCGCAGCTCATTGGACTGTTTTACATTTTGGCAATCAAATACGGTGTACACTCCCAGATTTGGCTCAGTAACTGACCTCATTCGAAATCCCCAACCTCGATCTATTTATTTGCACCTCGATTTCCCTGTTTTTGCGGGGGTAACACATTGTGTTTGGCTCACGCGATGCAGCCGAAACAAATTGGTTTCATTAACTTTTACTATAGCATTTTGGCCCGCTGGATGGCAATAAATTGTTATCTACTCCACATGATGTTCCCTGTTGCTCTGATGCTCCTGCCACCTTTGGAAGCCCGGCTAGTCCTGCTAGCTGGTAGCTACTTCAGGCTAAATGCCAATACATATTCATTTTGTTGCAAAATTTTCGCACATATGCAGTTGTCCTGCGGAGTGAGCGAGAGAGAGAGACCGTGCGAGCGAGCGAGTGAGTGAGGAACAGTGTGCTACGGTTTGAAAATTGTGTGGGGAATCAGTTTTGCAAAATTGAATTTATTTCGCCTGCGCTGCAGCAGCCCCAGCCAAGGGGACCTGCACTGAGAACAATACTAGCCAAGTTTCCAAAACCTATTTTTCAAATTTTTTTGACAAGGAAAAAAAGGGCCTCATATATATCATTTCGTAAAGCTCAACTCTCTTCCTTTAAAAGAGTTATTCTTTTTACGGTGATCAGACCTTCATGGCCGAATTTTCTTTCGGTGTATGCCAGAGGGAGGATCCACTCGATGAGTTTGTTGGTGTGTGGCGCTATAAGTATCAATAAGTCCAACGGCAACATCAGCTGGCGTGTAACTAAGAAGGATAAGTGCTCTGCTCCACTATGTTCTGCTCTACCCATGCCATCGAAATTTTCATTATTATTTTTACGGGGCCTTTATCTATCTATGCATCCATCTAGCTGGCCATGGCTCTATAACAATTGTTTAGTGGCGCTGCAATTTATTGCTCTGTTTGTGCGCCACCAATGGGGCTATAAATTGAAGCGAGTTCCCTGACTGGAGGCCAACGCATTATGTGGCAAATAATTGTAAGAATTAGAAAGTTCTGCAATATGCAGCTGTTGAATGGTATCCACTGATTTGTATAGCGTTCCTTAAAATATATTATAAACTAAATTAAATTGAGAGTGCAAGAACTCAGCACTGCATGTACTATAAAACATTCAACACAACTAGTTTCTTATGTGGCAAAAACAATGAAATTTTCCAAGAGATCAAAAAAGAATTTATCCAAACCAGAAAAATAACTTCCCCCACAAGCAACGCATGAACCACAAGGATACCGAGGAGTTACGAACACACAAAGTCTATAAACAATTGCGAAAGTTGTTCCAGGCCACAGCCACGAAAATAGCAGCAACAGGAAAGGGGACACAGAAATCCTTAAATGCCCAAAGAGTAGTAAATATCTGGGAGGATGAGAGGAGCCAGCTTAAGGAGCAGCACAAAAGCCACAGACAGGAAGTGAACTCACAACGAGTCTGTCTTCCTGGCAATGAATTGCAAATTTCATAGAAATTGTTTTCAAGCGTTCAACATGGCGTATGCGTAACGCATTCGCAGTCCTACCGCTTTCCAACTCCATCGACCTTTAAATGCCGTTTTAGACGACACACCATTCTGATTTCATTGAGTCGACAACAACAGGGATATAAGAATGGAACGTCAACCGAACGACGTCACTTTTATTGGTTTGTTTATTTGTAGCACACATTTTTATGATTTTTCCTCACTTGCTCGTAGTGGCTAAACTGATTTCCATGGGGAAATCATAAGGATACGCTGGGCAAGTTTCTTGTTCAGCTAGATATTTTTGTTTTTGTGCCTTCCAATCGGCTCCCTGCACTGCCTTTTTGAGCAGCTTGATTTGCTTTAGTTTATTGAGTTTATATCGCAGTTTAAGGCAATTGTGAATGAAACAGATTTTTGTTTGCGTTCAAATTAGGTACGTATATCCTTTCAAAATTGTATATTTGGGCTTGCAATAAAACTTTATACTAGTTCTGGCAAACCTTCAATTAAAAATTAGTAAACCATTTCAGAACATTCCACCTCAATAAATCCGACATCAGCTTGGGCTTCAAAAATACGAAATCAACTTTAATTAGCTTCTGAAATAGCAGGGCGGAAATGCATGTAAGTGCACAAGTAAAATGGACTTTTAAATCAACCTCACAGGACTTTGATCCCTCATTCCTGATGCCGGATAATTGCAACTTAGCCACGCCCAGTTGGTTAAGCAGAACGCCCAACTCAGCCGAGCCAAACACTATTAAGTAACAGATGCCGGAGGTAGACGGCTCTCCCAAATGAAATGTAAAGAAAATGTTATTTATGGCCAATTTCACGAGTGTCTGATGCTGTTCCTCCTGCAGCTCCTGCGGAAAGTGCAGCTCCTCCTGTTGCTCATATTGCTCATGTTGCCCATGTTGCCCATGTCCTGGCAGCTGCAGCGGATAGCTCTTGGCCAGAAGGGGAGCGGAGGCATCTCCCTCCGGATCACCACGAAGGATTCTACCAGAATGCGTGCGTATTTGAAGGCTCCACATCGACGAGGAATGCAATCTGTAATGCAAAAGGCGAATCAAACGTATTTTGCTGAGCCAGCGCCAGCAACAGTGCTGTCCGTTTAGCTTCTTTCAAGCCGATTCGAAACATATCTTTAATTTCTAGTATCTGGAAGGATAGGCTTTTCTCAGAAATAGTAAAATTAAACTGAACCAATTAATAAAAACTGAACATTTTAATATACTTGTTCGTTACGGCGAAAAACACTCATTGAACTTAAGTATTCATTTTAAATTGGCAGAAAATCATGGTTTGCTTTTAGTATTATTTTCGTTAAAATAATTTATAATTAAATTAAATAATTAATTTGGTAAGTTCAATTTTATTTTCAACTAACAATCAAAGTCATCTCTAGCACTTAAACCGGCAGTCGTTAATGGACACATACACTTGAAAAAAATAAATCAAGTAAATGCTACTACTTGGTAATCAAACTGATCAAACTATCTGATACCCTTTACTCAGCTTTGGAAGTGCGAGGGAGAAATTTCAAAATGCTTTGCAAGTATCGCAGAAATTGGCAAGAGAAATATTAAAATCAAACATTTTTAGCATATTTATAGAACTTGAAAATGCAAATGGTATACAAAAATGTATTAAAAAGAATGGCGAGTTTTGTGGGCAAGTCAGCATTTTGAAACAAAATTGCACATAATCTTGCTTAATCACAACTTTCTTGCTTTTATAGTTCCAAAGATCGCAGCGTTTATACGGACAGACATACGGACATGGCGAGGCTAACTCGGCTGATCAAGAACGTATATACTTTACAGGGTCAGAAATGCTTTTCCTCTTTTACATACTTTCCAAAGACTCTAGTATACCTTTTACTCTAAGGTATAATGATGGAAGTTGTTCTCAGTGCACACATGTACGCACATATGCAGTCACTATCTGTGGGTAGCAGCATATCCCTTCATTTCTCCGATTCCTTCTCTGTCTGTCGGATTCTCTTGGTGCTTGGGAATCGAATGCAGGTTAAATGAAAATGTTATTTCATTTGGCCGCCACTTAGAGTGTCGGAAATTGAAATTTATATCCGTGTTTCTGGCCAGGATGCGGAGGACGATCCGACTGCGAAGGAAAAGCGGAAGAGAAGTAGCCCATTGAGGAGCGAATTCATTCGATTGTGGTTTATTGCCCCGATTGCTCAGCTGTTACCAAGCTCAGACTGCCAATACGCCCCTTTGCCTTTGCAAATTTACAATGGATGCCACGCCCCCTTTTTGGGTGCTCGGACGGCCCGTATTTTGAGGGTAATGCTCTGTGACACTTTTAGACGATACATTAATATCGAATTTATTCCTCAACTTTCTTTTAATTTATGGCACTTTTGGTATCGTCACAGATGTGACTCCATACTGAGGGTTTTCTATTGCCAGAGTAATAGTTTAATATATGAATATAATAATGAAAGTAAAAATACCATATGCATTGGAAGTATTTTGAAAAATATTCATGAAATCTAAAATAAATATTTAAAGTCTTTCAAGTCTTGAATAGTCAGCATTTTCGTCAACTGTTTAGTTATATCTGGTGTGGTAAATCTCCACTTGCCTGCTTTATCCAGATTTATTGTTATTTTCGTATTATGTGCATCATGTAAACACAATGGCCTGTTTCACCCTTTTGGGAAAGGTCTAAAATCTGCCCGGCACTCCAGGATATAGATTCCATTATCTAGGCTGGAGCCTGTACAATTTAATTAACTTTCAGCAGATGTGCCTCCTATCAATTGGATTGCACTGCTGTTGCTCTTCTCGGTTGATTGTTTTAGTTTAGATGTGAGGGGAATGTCGATGTCACAATCTGGTTAAATGCCCGTTCATTTTGTTATATTTACATGGACAGTGCATCGAAATTACCTTCAATTGCATTCGGCACAAAGAAAACAAGCGAAGTGTGTGCTTTTGGTTTAAGAATAGATTCGGCTTTATCTTGTAAGCCCGATCATATTGAAAGGGAATTAATTTAAAATTGAACTAGTACTATAATAGCCATGTAATTAAGTCAACATTGTTTTTTAATTACTTTTTATACAGACCATAAACGCTTCCCTTAGAAACGTGCCAGTATTGGCCAGTATTGACTTAGATTGAATCTCGGTTATACTCAATTCCATCAAAACTGCATTTTCAG
This sequence comes from Drosophila erecta, assembly GCF_003286155.1. Taxonomy (NCBI): domain Eukaryota; kingdom Metazoa; phylum Arthropoda; class Insecta; order Diptera; family Drosophilidae; genus Drosophila; species Drosophila erecta. The sequence continues at coordinate 13,515,056 of NW_020825200.1, forward strand.
ATTTAGCCAAGTGAGCTGCTTCTACTGCTGCTGCCAAAACAAAAGTGCACTATCATTTTGCTCCCCAAAAGTCCATAAACACGTGCCACTTTGGAGACATCTCCTCTGCCATTTAAGCCCGGCCAGATCCAGTATTCCTCACCCCATTCCCCAGAGCCACTGCTTTTATGCCCACGTGCCAAGCGACGTGTTGCAAATTATTTCGACATCTGATTTTAAGCGGAAAACAAGAGATAGAAAACGTAGATGGGCGAGGGAAGCGGGCCAAGGGATTTTCTCGTTCACTCTCTTTGGGTCTAAGCGCAAAATTACTGGCCAAAAAGGACAACAGCCGAGAAGGCCAAGCGGACAGAGGGACAGGACTCCAGTCGCCATCCTCCATGCTCGATTCGGCTATAGCTGAGCTTTTCGGGGGCCACTTATGGCCTTCCTGTGTAAACTTTTGAGTGCATTTTTCGCTGCAGTCCAAACAAAAGACCGGGGAGCAGCGATGGACTGGGATGCCCGGCAAACGGCACATTATGGAACGTTAGTTCTGCCAGCTGCACTGGCAGAAATTCTCACAACTAAGGGTAACTATGGGATTATTACAAATATGTGATTTATCGAAGCAGATTTGAACTAGAGATGATCCAGTCTATTAGTTCTTTGTATTTAACTCACACAGCTGCAGAAAATTATAAAACCTACGCGAATTCTTCAGCTAAACACCGGTAATCTCATACTAATAACCGTGCCTATATTCATATTATTTTTCAATATTTAGTATTTAACGAATTAGAAAAAATTTGATTATATTGTGTTTGCTATGACAGGATTTGAACTAAAGATGATCCAGTCTATTAGCTATTTGTATTTAATTCACACAGCTGTAGATAATTATAAAACCTACGCGAATTCTTCAGCTAAACACTGGTAATTTCATACTAATAACCGTGCCTATATTTATATTATTTTAAATATTTAGTATTTTACGGATTAGAATAAATTTGATTATATTGTGTTTGCTATGATTGTAGAAAACGATTTTATTTGACAAATTAATATATATTCAGTAGTTATGGATCGCCGCTTATAAACACAAGTTTAGCCCAACTTTTGCACGTCTAGCAAACAAGTAAGAAACTTGCGATTCTTCCAGTGCTGCCAAAAGTTGAGTCTTCATGCCTGAGCCTCAGTCAAGGGGCAGGGGCAAGGAGCGGCGCCAAAAGAGGCGGACTGGCACTGGCGAAGCTCCATCAGAAAGTGGTGCAGTTGGTGACATTTGCATGAACATAAAAAGCTCATGCACAGCAATTTGCGACTTTGCCAGTGACATTAAACGTGGACAGCAGCAGCAGTTCAGCAGCTCCAAGTTTGGGGCATCTGGAATGGGATGGGCTGGCTTCGGATGGAGCGCTGCATAAATGCGAAGTGGTCAGGGGCTCATTTCGCAAAAGAACAGGGGCAGCTGCAAGGGGGCTCACCGAACCGAATGCACCAAGCCACACAAAAATAAGCATCTCGCTCGCTCAAAACTAACGTAACTTAATACTAATGATGAGTCTAGTACTTATTAAGAGTAGAAGAATTAGTTAATTATTCATTTCATTCAGCACACAAAAACATGTTGTGTGCTGCTCAAATGCATTTATTACACTTTCCGATTCGCCATCCTGGTAACAGGCACATCTACGCATCTGGCGATGGCACTGGGACTCCACCGCACTGCATACGAGAATGGACACAGAGGTGGGGCTTTGGGGTTGGGCAGACAACACTTTGCACACTTCATTAGATCGCAAGTGGAAGATAATGGAAGGCGACCGAAACAATGCCCCGAAAAATGATGTGTTAACTGCAGCGTTAAATATCTAGAAAAATAAGCAAAGCAGCGAGCGTTAACCTTAAATAGCCCCGGGGGTGAAATTGAGTACAGTGAGGGTGCCAGTTCACTCTATCGCTTTTCTGCTGATGTTGCGTAAAATGTGCAATTTATGCCGCCCCCGAAGTGTTGAATTTTAAATTTGCCACCAAGTGCGAGGAGGTGAAAGGACCTTCAAGTTCAGCCAACAATGGCCAGACATTGATTTCTTATCGTTGGCCTGGAAGCCTCTAGGTTCGGATACACACATCCTGCAACGTCATTTTGATTTATTGGCAATGATTTTCCAAGTTATTGAGCAGATTAGATGGGCGTGCCTTAGTTTCCCTGCAAAGTGCCAAACAATTTGTTTATGTTTTTTGGTAATGGACTTTGCTTCCTCGATCCTGCTTACCCGCCATTAAATGCAGGAAAGTCCTGAGACGAAATTGAACATTTTCAGCTCGTTTCTGGTAGAGCAAGTTTTCCAAATGAAATGACAATTGGCCAGACCAGAACTGAACGGAAAGGAACGGCGAACGGAGCCGTATTACATTGGGAAGACCAAATAGATGCCCCCGCTCCGAACTTATTAAAATTGTGCACAGCAAGTCAAATTTCCTGGACGGATTTTCTCCAATTTGTTGCAGTCCGTGTGCAACGAAAAGCAGATTGAATATAATAAGTATGAAATAGCTATAAATATCATATTGCGAAATGGTCAGCAACAGGCAACTGGACACCAGATACAACCTGGACCAACTGGTCCCCATTGGGCAGTAGAAATATGAAATGAAAAGGGGTGAGAGCATCAACCACAGCATGATGATAATATTGATAACACCCAATAACGCCGCAGACAAGCTGAACGAGTTTGTAATCATAGCCGACATTTAATTGCTCTGCAAGTGCAGTACTTTGTATTCAAAAGAAAAAGTATCAGCAAGGAACTTACTGTTTTTATTTTATCTTATACATAAGCATAATTTTTAAGAACATAGCAGCTTTCAAGCTAAATTTAAAAAAGAGTATTCTACGAAATGGATGACTGTCTGATATTTCCATTCATTTTTAGCCAAGCTTTTCCCCAATATATAATTGAATTCTAAACCAACGCAAACATCTCCAGAGAAATAAGTCGACAAAGAATGCAACTGCAGCTTCCATGCCCCCTCCTCATCAAAAATATAATAGAAAAAATTCTATGCTCCTCTATGCGGTGGCGCAAAAAAAAGATAAAAGAAATTCAATCAGAATTTTCTGCTGCAGCTGACCACCCACCACAAAGGAAAGCCGAGCGAAGTTAGATGGAGATGTGGCCAAAATGGGAAAAGCAAATCCGCTTAAGGTATTGTATAAATCATGAGCCACAACATTCGACTCCCTGCCCCCAACTCCCCCATTTCCCCCTTTTCACCATTTGCAATTATGTGGCAAATTGGCGGCATGACAATGCAATTGAATGCAAAATATTTGAACAATAAACGGCGAAAACCCGCCGAGAGGCCGGAAATTGAAATTGTCCTATGTCGACCCCCAAATCCGAACCCTTTATCATTCAAGTTTTTCATTATGTTGCTATTGCATCGATCCAATGACACATCGCTAATTACGCGAAACCAAAATGAGTTGAATACATTTTGGGCAATTTGGATGACGAAAACTAACAAATACAAATTTAAAAAAGAATCCATGTTTCAAATAATTTACATTTAACACAAAGTTTACGAACTGTAAAAATATTTAGTAAAATACAAGTGGAATATTTTTAAGATTTGTTGCTATATATCTATATAGCTATGTGGTTAGTAAAATCATTTAAGTACAAGTCATATACTGAGTGGATCCTAATATTTGATATTCCATGCTAATTGACATACTCGTTGAGTAAAAATGTTGTTTTGTTTTCGCGGCGCAATTGAAACAAGTTTCGCTACACAAACAAATTTTTGCGCTCAACGAAATGTGGCTCAAAAAGCTTCAAGACGTGAAAAGTTAATTTTCCATGAAGAGCTTCTTTAATGCGACAATTTTCTAGGGGAAAGCCAGCTTTCGTAGTAAAATGAATCTGATTTATAGATATGTACGTACTTTCGTATTGCAATTTTGCGACTTCCATAGACAAACTCCAGCTTTTCCTTCTCGAATAGAATTTGTTGCCCCCCAGACGGCTGTTCTTATCAAAGAATTTTCCTCTTACAGCAAAATTGCCATGGTAACAGACAAAGAAGGCAGATTCAATGAGTCGATTGCTCAAATAACATGCAACAAAATAAGCAATCAGTGCCCAAAAAGCGTACACTTGCAAGGTCCTTTTTTCCTTCAGCTGTTCAAAGATAATACGTAAAGGATTAAACGAGCTGAAGGTCGCTGAACTGAGGAAAAGTTCTCTTTTCCTAAGATAGCCAGGCTTCAGTAGTAACTAAAAGTATAGAATTTTTAAGTGCAAGCAACTGAGTTTACAGTAGCTCCTACCTATACAAAGATCTAGCCAAACTGTACATCCATTACTTCACTCAAGTAAAGTGGCTTACAATTGAACTCATTCCGCCAATCACCTTTCCGAGAAAAGTTCGATAGCCCAAATCAGAGAACTGTGTCAGTGTGCAATTAAATTCCATTATTCGCACTGAGTTTAATTGAGTATAAGCCCACAGTTCAACCGCAGTCAATTCACACCGCTAACAACAATTGTACCCACAACAGTAGTAAAGATACAATATACTATGTGACCGCCTACGAAGCTGCTGATCAAAACAAAATAGTTGTATTTTGTAGTGACCCCAATGCGTGGATCGCTGGATTGACATAACAAACACATAACTCGTTCCGAGTTTCACTCGACAAATGCCAGCTTCTTGAGTGAATGAGCAAAGCTTTTCAAGCCTATCGCACTCGAAAACAAGTTGCAAATGTGGAGCGTGCTTAAAACAAACCCAAAACTAATTTCAGTTGTTCAGCGGCTGGCAAACGGTTCGAACCGAAAGTGATTCGAATACATTTTACAAACATTCAAGATTTTTAAAAACAGCCCCAAAATGCTGAAACAAGTGATTACCCTGCTCCTCGTCGCCTTGTGCATGATGCACAGTGGTAAGTGACTTTTCTTTGGGTGACTTTTCACCGGAAAGAAATTAAAAATCGGTGCCAAACTATAACCAGTTTTGAGTGAAAACGTAGGGTGTGTTAGAAAACCAATTACGATTCTGGGTAAATGAATGCACATATACGTTTTAAAATAGAAGAATTTCTAAAATGTAAATAGACATAAGCAAATGGAGCAAATAACCAGCATTAAGTCATCACGTTCACCGAAAAAGTATATGAATAGCGCCCACAATTATTTCAAATACCGAAGCAGCACCGAATGATAGGTAAATAAATAAAATACAGAAATATTCACGTATTTTTCCGTACGTTTTCGAATCGGATATAGAAATGACTTCATAGTCGTTAAACAGCAGAGGTCTTGAGAAGTTTACGAGCTTAGAGTTATTGTTTATTCCGGCTGAGGGCGTTACATAAGGCGAACGAGTGAGATTGCGAGCGAAATGGAGATCTCAAACTGGTTACAAGCTATCACATTCAAATGGCTGTCCTTGACCAAGCCATTGCATATGAATTGGTATTAATTATTCCGTCTAATCTGCCCACTTCAGCCTCGGCCATCAAGTGCTATCAGTGCAAATCCCTCACGGATCCCAACTGCGCCAAGGACAAGATCGACTCCTCCTCCAACATCCGCTCCGTGGACTGCGACAGCGTGCCCAAGCCGAACATCATGGACCAACTGCAGCCAGTGACCAGGTGCAACAAGGTGGTCACCAGCGGTGAGTGAAATCCCACGGAGATGCCCTCTTGCATACCAATTTTACTATTAGAGGCGCACGCACCTTGAACGCAACAAAATAAATTAATAAGACGTGATGTCACCTGGGTACGAGTTCCAATTAACATATGGCAAACGAAATACAAAGTCAGAATTCGTATGCAAAGCAGATACAGTGCGTTTCGCAGTCGTAGTACCGTAGGTCCTAATTCTCTACGGGAAATCAAAATAACTTAGTAAATAGGAAGTAGGCAAACGCCAGCTAAGAAATATTCAAACTAAGTTGTTTATACATAAAGCTAACAATAACAATATTTAAAATAAAGCCAGAATTGATTAAATTTAAGTGTACAATTAGGAAGCCCTGGTGAATTAATTTTAGAGTGAGTCTGTGACTCATTCAAAGAAAACAAAGTGGAGTATTTTTCCGCGCTTTTTACAGGGGCATAATAGTGGCAAATTTACCAAAGGCGGCATTTTGTAAAAGATGTAATTTTTAACATTTGTGTTTGTTCAGCTGCAGTTGATTATTGTGGCTTTTCCACAATGCTACTAAATGTTATACTTTGCGTATAAGTCACTTGCATTATTGATAGTTATAGCTTTCTTGTATGCAAATATTTCTGCAGCTAACTGAAAATCGATTGCAAAGATAGAAAGCATACAAATTTTCTGTTTTAGGCAATGAAGTAATTTTTGCCACAAATTCAAAACATCGTTAGTATGTGCGATGCACGATTTAGGTTATCTTATGATCTTGAGATTATCTTATGATTTAGTGTAAAATCATCGTGGTGACTTAGTTTTAAGCGCCGCAAGTAGCTGTCGAGCATTATTTTGACTTTTTAGGTCTTAAGTCCTCTTATCAGTTTTGAATTCCACTCCACAGACCGTGCTGGAACGATCGTATCCCGCGACTGCCACTTTGAGTCCATCGGGCAGAAGAAAGACGAGTGCACGGTGACCCACAGCCGGCAGGTGGAGAGCTGCTACACCTGCAAGGGTGACCTGTGCAACGCATCCGGAGCAGGTGGCCTCCTGGCTGTCAGTGCAACGGCTCTCCTGGCGATCCTCGCCCTGCACATGAGCTTGTGAGCCGACTCCAAGTTCGGTGCGGTGCCGAAGCTCGTGAAATAAGTGTGAATAACATACCTGTACAAAGGAGAAATGTAAATGTTAACTATTAATATGGATCAAAATAAAGTAAACTAAAATAAAAAACAAACTTAATTTGTACGGGGTAAGTCATCCCGGCATTTGTTTATAAGGCAAATCTTTGGAGGACGTCTGTCACAAATAGCAACTCAAGTTCTAGCAACAAACACACATACATACATTACATACATACATACATACAATTAGAGGAACTATTTGCGTACCTGTGATAGTCCATGAGCTCCAGTCGCATCTGATTAAAGCTTAGTAATATTTCGCTGGGGAAATCGTCAGAAGTGGAAGCAACATCAAGGTCGAGGCCCGAATCCATCAGTTACTAAGGATTAGTTAAATTAAACGGCACACTACTCGGCACAATAACAATAAGAATACGGTGGACAAAGTACGCGGAAAAAGAAAAGAAAATGGCGATAACGCAATCGGCGGATAAAAAACACAATTAGGATCGAAACAAGACGGCCACACACAATTTAATTCACAAATTCACTTCCTTACGTATATAAAAGCCACATTTTATTTACGTTTCTATCGAAAGACAATAAACACGTTAAAAAGCCCGAAACCGCACAATACGAACAAAAACGAAAGGAGGAAGGAATTAGAGATGGCAGATTTAGTGGCGCGAAGAAGCCGATTATCGATAATGGAGCCCGGCGCTATTTACATAACCTATTTATAATATAACTTTTTTTATAAATTCCATTGAATATATTAGATTGCACTTAAAATCATTATGCTGATCACACAGCTATGCGCTCGTAATAGAAACTATAGAAATATATGTATGTAAGTTTTCCGTATTTACTACGAATATCAAACTTTCCCAACGGTTCCAATTTGAGAACAATGAAATTAGGTCAAATATAAACTCCTTGAATCGAATCTTTGCCGATTCAAAACAGTGAAAACTTCATGCCATATAAAGCAATAAAGCTTTGCGAATTAGAAAGTAATTTATTTAAGGCTAGCAAAGGGTTTTTGTTTGAATAATTACATGCTCTTCCAGATGAAAACCTGCGTTACTGCTCGCCAAAATATGGAAAAGCCTCCGAACTGTGGCGTGAAACACAAATTGGAATTTTATTACCAATATCTGGAGGATTCCGAAGGTCCAGTCTACAAACGTAATAAATACGACGACTTCTTGGAAGCTGGCGGATATTTTCAAGTAAATCCAAGCAATCATTGTGAGAATCGAAATGAAATTGCGTACTTGTACCTAGATTGTACGGAAATTTCCTCTCCAAGTGAGATTGTGTACCAGGACATGGAGTTCGATTGCCCCATTTCTATTACTCCTCCTCCTAATGGAATCGTTTCAAGGAGGTCCACATTTTAAAACAGTACAAAAGGAGCTGAGAGATTCTAGATCCTGATATTTAGCTGCATATTAGTCCTTTTGACAGAAACTTCCAAGCTAGATGTCAAGGGCTAGATTTAGAAGTGTACTTTATGTAAGAAGTTTGATGGTTTCATTTCGGAGAAAGGATTCCATAACGTTATGAATGGTAAGAAGCAATGGGCGCCTGGTGTATAACCGTTTATTTCAATTACAAAATTGTCATATTTGTCTTTGCATTACAATAAAAACTTGTAAGACATTTGGCGACTAAATCTAGGCGTTTGTAAAAACATTACAAAATACATGTAGAAAATAGAAAGTATTACAAGATTCTGTTCACGAGATGGAATGTCATATGCGTAAGATACTTTTTGGACGGAAACAATATTTTAGTCTTAAGTTACAATTCGAGTCGTCTAAAGAAAGGCACTTGATTACACATCGCTCATTTTCCGCAAGACTGTCCGTACGCCAGTTAAGCGGCTTTCAAGGAAGTAGTTTACAAATGTTACAAATATTAGGTACATATCTCGGTTACAATTATACACCTTTCCAGTTTCTATCTAAGTCGAACACACAAGCAAACATGCTAAACTGTTTGCGAATAATGCTGTTTTGGATGTTTTCCTGTTCCTGGACAGTCTTGTGGCGGATGAGGCGTGGCATTGGCTACAACTGGAGCTGGCGTATCCACCTATTGCCGCAGCAGATGGGCCACAATTGCCGAGAGCAGTGTGCCAGAGAGGACGCCCATAAGTCCAAGCCGATGGATGCCCGCAGAGTTGCAGCCGTCCTTGCTGTTGCACGTGCAGAACTCCATGAAGATGTTGTAGCTGCCAGTTCGCATCAGGCAGAAGCGTTCGTCGCCCTCGATGCCCGGCTCGCCCATGAAGGCGCAGCTGCGGAAGTAGCGCCACTCCCCGTGCACCTTTTGCCGGATCTTGCGGCACATCGTCGGCCGCACGCCCTGCAGGTGGTCCAGATCCGGCACCTGCTGGCAGTCGGTGATCGCCAGGGTGCTGTTGTCGAAGGGGTCCCCGCATTTGGGGTCGTTATCGCTGCGACAATCCCAGCATTTGATCGCCTGGCCTGGAAAGGAAGTTACGCAGGTTGTTCTCACTGTCGGTTGCGCAGGCGCGGTTTTTGCTTCAAGAACTCACCCATTTGCAGCAGGCAGAAGAGCACAATGGCGGACAGCACGCATTTCTCCAGCGTGTTCATCGTAATATTTGTGTTTTTCTTCGCGTTTCAATTGAATAATTTTTTGGGCGTGTAAATAGTAGTGTGACCGTCTGCGCAGCGTTCGGATAATCCTCTAACATGCATTATCATTGACACAAACCAGGGAAAAAAACGAAACCGTGGGGCAATACTGTTCAAGCCCGAAAGCACCGTTGGGAATTTTAAAAATACCCCCTCTATGCAAAACTTTTTATATCGAAAAATGATATACATATACGTAAAAACATATAATCGCAAATCAGTCTTAAAATCCTGAGCGATTTCATGCACCAGACGCTGAAAAGGCAGTTTGCGGATCAAAAGCTCAGTGCTCTTTTGGTACCGACGGATCTCACCTGTTCCAGGGCGATAGCGATGGCCAGTTGTTTGCGTGGGGCTTTTCCACCAGTCGATTTGCGTGCAGTTTGCGTCGTACGGGCCATTTCCGATTTGAGTTTTACCACAGTTCACGTTCACTTCTTCACGTTTCAAAACACAATAAACGATCAGAGCATTTACTACCTACTTATATAGCAAGCGTGGATGGTGGAAAAGAGAAAGAGAAACAGATGCCATCTCATTTAACGAGCGAATAACGAAACGAACATATGTAAAAACATATATGTATACATATAAAAACATGCAAATAATATTTAAAATAAAAAAATACTAAAGAGAATCAGAAATTCAGACAAGTTGGTATTTTTCTTACTTGGTATTCTAGCGCTGCTTACCATATGGTCACACTGGGGCTTGCGTTATTTATATTCCTGGCTTAATCCCATTTTATTTAAGTAAATCGAAGCGCACAATACAGTTTTAAGTGAAAGATGAATGTCATGCTCCGTTGCACGTTCCTGCTGCTCACCCTGGCCGTTTGCGGTAGGTCATAAAGACACCGTCGCAGGAATCCCAATATGCCACCTTCTAATCTCGGCTTTTGGGTGTGGCTTTGGCAAGTGTTTGGGTAATTTAAACTAATTGGTGACTTATTACAGGCAGCTGGGCCATTCGATGCTACCAGTGCTCCTCCGACCAGGATCGCAAGGGGCACGACAGCTGTGGCGCCTACAAGAGGTTCAACCGCACCGAGCACATTTCTATTGAGTGCAACAGCGACGAGAGCCACATGCCAGGATCCTTCTGCATGAAGGTGGTGCAGCAAGGACCCCGCGGATTCATCTGTGAGTAGGTGGCGCACACGCCCCACAAGGGACTCTAGCTAGTCCCCAGGACAACAAGTAATCTGCCAGGCTCTCTGTATTTTCCCACGGTCACCATGATCCGGGAAAAGAGCTCCCTTTAAGATTTGGTTCTTTAAACTCACGAGTCTAGTAGCTTTGCAGTTTGCCGATGTAGGTTAATCTTCTCATCGTTCAACATGAAGAATATAGCTGTTAGTTCGTTGAAATGCCTAATGGAGCCCATTGGGTGAAATATAGTTTTGTAAAGGCTTATCTCTCTTTTATGGCAAATATTTTTGTACAAATTAACAATTACATTATATTTTCCAGGGGACGGTCGCTGGCGTCAGGTGATTCGGCGATGTGCATCCGTTTCCGATACCGGAGTGGTTGGCGTCTGCAACTGGGGAGTCTACGACAACGGAGTGTACTGGGAGGAGTGCTATTGCTCCAGCGACAGCTGCAATGGCTCCAGCTTAGCTCAAATGCATGGATCCCTGCAGCTTCTGTTGGGCCTTCTGCTAATTGGCGTTGCCTCCAGAACTTTTAGAAGTTAATAGGAAAACCGGGCTTACCCTAACCACAAACAAAACACAAAAAAGTGCCTTTCGCCACTCTACATGAAATTTAAGCTAGGATTGACTTTTGATATCAGGATCACATTCCGTCCAATCTTTTCCTGCCTAGAATTAAGTCGAAAAGTTGAAAACAAAGGTATACTAGTTATCTGGCAGGTAAATTTAAGAAGCCCTTAACTAGATAAAATGTTTAAAATGAAACGTATTCAATTGTAAATTTCGTTTTTCGCCTTCCCTATTTGAAAAGTTAACTTAATGTACATGCGTTTCAGTAATGATTTTACTATATTTATAGATAGTTTGATATACCAAAATAGACCATTCCGAAAATGCAAACGTTTGACAATTGAAAGTTTTGCCCATATTAGTACAATTTACCTGCCATACCAGAATACCCTCCGCATATCGAAACACCAGTAAATTGTACACACGGAATCTCGAGTTAAGCACCTAAAGTGGAAATATATACTATATTAAGAATATTAAACCATTCAAATTTCATTTCGATCTAAAACGCAGCCGGCTTGCGTTTCCATTAGAGTTTTCAGACCGTTTTGTGACCAACCAGCTTTCGGATCTTTGACCACCGCTGAGTAAATGGTGATGGAACCGTCTTCAAACGTCTTCGTGGCGTAGAAGGACTTTCCCTCCTCTAACCAAACGCGCATTTCATCGACAGAGTTGGCGGCCGAATTGCCAAAGTCTTGACCATACTGAAAAATAAATAATTGAGCCCATGGAACCGCTGCTGAACTGCAAGACTGAACTTACCCATTTGCGATACAAATCCGAAGGCTGATTCTTGTGCGTCCATCTTAGAACTTTCAGATAGAACATCAGGAAAATATGCACATTTTCCTTAATCCTGATCGACGAAGCCTGGTGGAACTTGACGAGATCCTCCAGGGTGCTTCTACATATCTCCCGATCTTTTGGCCTTCCTAGATTTTCGCAAATGGCCAAGGCTACGCGTCGCAGATTCTCGAACTCCTCGTCCAGCAGCTGCTGCCTCATAATGAGAAATTTTGTGGATTTGTTTAGACTTACAAAAGTATTTCCAAATCAGAGTGAAAATGACTGGGCGTGCTTGTAGTTTAGGAAAATGGAGCACAATTCTTACTTCAAAAAATATATAGCGAAAATGCATTACTTGACCATTTAGTAATCAAATAAAAAGTAATGAATAAAACCAATTTGATTCATTTGTATAACATTTATTCTTGATGTTTTTGATTTTGCCATATTGTTTCCATTACAATATATTAATTTAACTGTAACTTACTTGATAAACGTTGAATGTTTCGTACTCAGTTATATTTTATTTGTATTCTTGCTTGCTGTTTTTAAATACTTTTTTATATTATACGTATTGCCCAACTTTACGAAGAAGAATTGCGCGTCTGTTAACACTTTCTCAGCTTAAACTAGTACGCTAAAATGTTCAATTTACTCATTTATAATATCAGTATACACTAAAATCGACTCTGCGCTAAGCCTATTTGTAGGCTTCTATAGATTATGACCAAGAAAATCATGTAAATTTAACTACTAGGCAAATAAAAATTTTTCTATGAATGAGTGCAACGAGAACAAGGAAAATACAATTCATTTCGCTAGGTGCATGAGAGATAAATGAGATTTATTAATGCCAAGTCCCTAGGGGCTCCGATGGACTCTATGAGACCCAACAGACCAACTGGCGCCTACGTTCTTCTATACAACTTCCTTTTGTCGATCCGAACGAAGTGAGAAAAATTTGCTCAGTGTTGATACTTTTCTGCGGTTTTGAAAACGATGAAGGTCACGGATGATGGGTTAATGATTGGGTGTATGGCTAAAAAGCGAAAATAAAACGTTACACATGAAGACTGCGTTTATGCGGCTGGAGAATTTAAGATGATGGAAAGCTCTTAAAGTTGAAGAGATGATACGTAAAAGTTAGGAAGTCATGTTTACGCTTTAAAATATATTTGGTGGGATATTTCCTACATTTCGGGGTTTCTATGAGTACTGGAAGATTCACTTCAAATAGTTTAAGCAATGAAATGATTCTAATGACTCGAAGCAGAAATACAAGTTATTCCGCATAAACGCCTTTAATATTTAAACAACTTTGACAGACACATACACACAAACATTATTTAAGACTATATTAAACATTAAGCGGCTTATTTCTCGCTAACTGTTTGTTGTAGCTCTAAGACTGTGTAAACATAATCACAAGTTAAGCAGATCGGGATTGGAGTATCCATCAGACCACGATAGGGGTGCGACCATCCAGGGTTTTGCTATCCGTCAGATTCGATGACAGCGAACAGGACGTGTTGTTCCCGTCCTCGAGGAGCTGCAGATGGTGTGGTGGATTATGCAGCTGCACCTGCTCGGTGATTGTAATGCTATCACTGCCGGACAGCATCGGTGACTCCAAATGCTGGGGCACCAGGAGCACACCATTGGGATGAGCCGGAGACGGCGTGTGAATGGCGTACAGAGAACTACTGGCCGTGGAACTGTCGCTGGATAGTGGGAGCAGCAGCTCCACCTCCACCGGAGGTGGCGATGGACTGTTCACCTGGGTAACCATCGTCTCCTCCTCGCTGCTGGTCAGGTCGTTCATCTGGGCCACCGTTTGATGGATCCTCACGTGCTCCGTGTCGTCCAAATCGTTGAGTTGGTAGTACAGATTCAAACTGTCATCCAAAATGGGCGCAAAGAGGCGGCGAAACTGTGCGATCAAGGCCGCCTCCTCCTCCGCTCCTGGCCGCTCACCTTCCTGGATAATCATACCCTCCTCCGAATCCGCTAGGTGGAAATTAAACTCAATGGCATCCTCCACCGGCGTGGTGGTGCCCTGCCCCCCATCGACTTCTATTGAGCAATCTTTAACACTTCGTTGACCTCGTCAGACTTTGCCTTTGGGCGATTTTAGTTTCGTTGGCGTGCTAATGGAGGAAAATAGGATCAGATATATTAAATGATATCCTTTTAAAAGGATGTGTATGGCTCACCTGTTCTCATCTTTGCCAGTTTGCGTCTGCGCAGTGGAAACCGTGTTTTTGCTATATGGCGCTTGAAACGAGGTTGAAGTTATGGTGAAATATCCGCCCGGCTTTGGCTTCAGATGCCTGTTGTTCATCTGCATGTGCACAGTCTTCATGAACTCGATTTGGTGGGCCAACTTCTGGACTTGTTCCTGTGCGGACATATACCACATCATTAGCTGCCCAATTGAACATCTCTCTGTTGCCTTACCTTGAGCTCTTCATTCTCCTGGTAGAGATCCGGCGACTCCTCCGGCACCAGACCCACTCCATTTAGCGAGAATGAAGCTGTTATGCTCCTCACCTTGGCCTTCTGATCCCACTTGTCGCCCTGTCCCTTGAAAACACGCAGAATCTTGGGCCCAAACACCAAAGCAATGGTGGTGGTCGTCGAAAGCTGGGTGCGCACAAATCCCAGCATGTATTTGTAATCGGGTCCGGCATTCGGGAAGAGCATTACGCTGCAAGGAAACATCGGTAGTAAGTAGTAAATCAACAAATCAAGGAAGAAGGAGGGATCTTGCCATCAAATATGCTGGCTACTTCGTGTGGCAGCCAATTAGGCTTATTAGGCTAACCCAATTGTAATGGCGTCAGGTGCGTGGGAAGCCCGCATTCCCACAAATTGCATTAATTATTAGGACTCCATCAGGTTAACAGACAACTGGAAGCCAGGCTGAATGCCCAGGAATGTCCGTGTAAACAAAGCGACACCCGGATGGCAGCCCGTATAAATGGAGCATGGAGAAGGGATGCGAGTCCTTGTGACCAACAAAAAGGATTACGCGCGAGCACGAGTGCGCACAAAGCAAAGGAATTTAATTAAAACCGGGCCGCGTAAGACGGGCAGCTTTTCGTTTCCCCCAATGGACGAGATGCGTTCCCCAGCATTCTGGATTACCCAACATGTGTCAACTGTGTAATTCAGTTTAGTGCAGGTGGGAGCTTCCTCAGCTGGGGATTCCACTATGTCTAAGTGAACATATTCATGCGAATTTATGCCACTTTCACTCTATGTATAAATAATATTACTCCGGTAAGTTGGATCGGTAAAGCAATGTATGATTTAAACTACGAGAAGTTGACTAAGGGAATGCAACATATTATTTAGAGGTTGGAACTTCGCAAGGAACAAATACATTATTTAATTAATTTATATCAAGCTCTAAGGCAGGTTTACACATAGTTTTTATGGAATACTAAAAAGCTGCAAATATTACTGGATTATATATATTTTATATATTATATTGTATATATATTAGTTAATACTACACTTACTGGAACACCACCATGGCGATATTGACGAGGGCTATGTTGTAGATGGCGTAGGAGATGAGCCGAGCCTCGTTGTACAGACTCTCCGCATTCCGCACATTGTAGCACACCCGGATGCCCCAGGCCAGGAAGAATACTTCTCCGATGGCCAGGCTGTGATCCCACCAGTTGTACGAGCACTGCTTGAACTTCAAGTGGCTCTGGTCTAGGATCTGTAAGATACACGCATTTAAAGCGGATTCCCTAGAATCTCATATAATTTTTAGGAAATATACTTACCACTTCTGCTGTGGGCGTTGCCGAAATCGTCCATGTGCCCAAGTAGATGAGCATGACCAACAGAATGGGCACCATCCACTGCAAGAGTTGCTGATCGTTCAGTTTTATTTTGTGGGCCGACTTGACACGATAAGTTAAGGACACCCTTTAAATGAAAGCATTACTTTATATATACACAACATATATAGTTTATTATACAACTACCGCCAGGTTTTCATCAGCAGCGAAGTGTAGGTGATGCAAAAGCCCATGTGCCGCGTCCATTTAGTAGCAATACACCAAGTGGTGTCCAGATAGGGAAAGATAGCTACCATCTGAAAAAATAAGATGTGTGGACTTTAAAACTGTGCTGCATAATTACTTCAATTTAAATATGTTCGCAAAAATATTTATTGAGTACATTGACAAATAGTAAGCAACATGAACAAGTTATAAGATTCATTCAGAACCCGAGGCTTTGCTATTTCGCTGCAGATCCGATCCGCTTTTGCGCCCAGCCCTGCCATCGCCCTTTTCCGGGTCCGAGAACTTGCGTTTGGCATTTTTGTCCAAAGGACTTAAGCATTGTCCGCAGTTCTCCATATCCGGCGAATACTCCTCGATTTGTATGGTTGTCTCGAAGAATTTGAATCGCTTGTGGATCAGTGCGGTGGCCTCCTCGAGGATCAGCTGGGGATCGGCTTCCTTGGAAATGGCCAAGTGGGCGGATAAAGCCACCTTATTGATGGACAGGGCCCATATCCTCAGGTTATGGACGTGCTCCACACCCGGAATAGAGAGAAAGGTGCGTTTCACCTCCTCGTAGTCCATGTAATCCGGCGTGGCCTCCATCAGGACCATGAGGACGTCCCTTAAGATTTTGAACGTAACCACAAGAACCAGCACCGAAAAGACAAACGTGCAAACCGAGTCCATGAAGGCCCATTCCGGCCTAAAGTATATTATCAGGGCGGCCACGAAAACGCCAAAACTCTGGATGATATCCCCAACCACGTGAATGATGGCAGCTCGCACATTGATGTTTTCATGTCCCTTCGCCGCGTACTGGGTGGAAACGGACTTTCCCAACAGTAGGCGATTGTCCTGGAACCCAGAGATCATCTTATTTCCTTGCGGCGAACCCGTGTCCTTTGGCCTCCTCACCTTTTGTCCTGGAAGGGAGTGCGAGTGGCCGTGTTGCAACTGAAGGGCCATTATCACATTGAATAATATGGCCAGAGCCGATGTGATCAGCATTATTATGGCGTCCAGTTCGAAATCCTCGTTAACCCAACGCATTATAGCCATGTACACAAGGATGCCTGGGATGGAATCGTAGATTCATTTTCAGAATCACACAAGACAGCTTGTTTTAATTTGAAGCAGTTAACATGTTTGGCCACCATTTCAAATTCGGGCTTACAGATGGCTGTTCTTAAATCGATATATTATAAGGACTTAAAAAGGCATCAATCTGCTGACCGAATGATTAATTGGCATGGCAATATGTTAACGCAGTTCTTTGAAAGACCAAAGTTCAACTACCAGGACGAATAATTACCGTTCACCTGTGACTATCCAGATGAAGAATACGGATACCATGGCCCCGATGACTTCAGCACGATGCCATCCGAAGTTGAGGCGCTCCGATGAGGGTCTGCCAGCCAAATGCAGTGCAGAAATTGAAATAAGAAATGAGGCCAGATCCGTTAGCAAGTGAGCAGCATCCGTGGCAATGGCCAGGCTATTGGATAAGACGCCTCCAACAACTTCGAGTATCAGGAAGAGCCCGCATAGGAAACAGGCGATTATCAACACCCGCCTAGCGTCCTTGTCCACTCCAGTTTCCTTATCCTTGAAATGGCAGTGGGCATCCCACTTGGCGGTTATGTGCGAGTGTCCTGTGATTGTGACAGTCCTTTGCGAATCGGACTTACCACTTCTGCTTTCCTCCAAATTTTCAACATTTTCAGGCGACATTTTGTCATCCTTTTGCGCAGAATCCACTGCGGAGCCATCGACAGTTTCTGGTTGAGAATCTGATGTTGCTGCACCCTTATCTGGACTAGATGGATCTTCTGGAGCATAATATAAGCTACGATGGAATGGTATCTTCAAGATATTTATATACCCATGCGCTGCTTCAGTATCTGTTTGTGGCTTGGTCTCCACCGCATTTTCAGGCTTTTTGGTGGCGGAACTATTCTGATTTGGCCATGTGACTATTGGTGTTGGTCTCTTCCAAGTTTTGGGCTTCGAGGCCTCCTCAATTCTTCTCAACTTATCAAGAAACTCCGGGGATTCCTCGCCCGATTCCTCATCACTTAACTTATTTTTATTTGATTTGGCTGCTTTGCCTTTTATTTTAGAATTCTCATAGTATTCTGTTCGTATTAGACATTCGTTAGAGGTGTCTGTAGAAGGTTTGTTTGCATTTTTTGTAGTTTCCGTGAAATCCTTTACGGATTCCTTGGTATTCGGTTTATGTTGGCTTTCTTCCAATGGATCAGCTTTGGCATCAGTTCTGTTGCTATTTGTCCAAGCAAACCTTTTACTGAGAATTGCTTGCCAACTATCGTCGCTTTCTATCTTTTTTAGCTTTGTGCTTGAAGTTGTATCTTTTCCATCGCCCGTTTGCGATCCACGCTCAGATTGATTTGTTCGAAGCACATTTCGTGTCCACTCTTCTTCGATTACACCCTGAGAAAGCCGTCCACTTATACTTGGACTTATATCTATGTCAGGGGTCTTGACCATTTCCCTAATTGCTGCCTGTAAGTCCTCCTCATCTTCTTCCTCAGAATCTGTATCTTTTGCGTGCTCATCTTGTCTTTTAAGCGACTTCTTACTCATAATTCTTTACAAACAATTTTTGTAGTTTATATGTGTTCATTTTGATTGGAAAATCGACACAATTTTGTTCTTTTAGTTCCTTCTTCTGTTCCACCTCTTAACCCATTTGTTTTTTGTTCTAAACTCGTGTGTTGCCATTGTGTGCTATTTTTATGGCTGAAAGGTGGTTTTATGTCTCCACCGGGGGGTTCAGCATTGTAGGTTTGCTAATGTGGACAACATAATTGCCCGCCAGTGAACTCGGAAAAGCAAACTAAACGTCTTTGTCTGGTGAATGTGTGGTATACCTTACACTTGTAACATTTCATATTGCAAACTAAATGATATAGTGTAATACTAAGGATCTCGCTGTAGATTGAGTAAAATGAACTCTATCACGTTATACTCTAAAATATTTATTTTAATATATTTTGAGCCAAGATATTTGACTTCCTTACTATTTTCGTCACGAAGTAATCTGGAAAATCTGCCATACCCTTTCGACGCGTAAGTGCTTAAAAGGCGCATTTAAAAACCCATAAGTGGGACTTTTATGTGGTGGTTTGTTCGCAAATCCCTTTACCGTCTGAAATGGGAGTGGGATAAGGGCCAAAACGGGTACACACATGTGGGTTAATTATGAATGCGCGCGTGCCGACCACTTTGGGCCTTTTGTCGCATTAGCAACATTGTTTTCAAATGGCCTTTGTGTGTTTCTGCCCCTTCTGCCCCTTTAATGGGTTAAGAGTGTTGTCCCCAATGGCCCAAGTACTCAAGTACTCACCTCCAGATACATGATGGCGCAGCCGATGAGCGTGATCATCAGGAAGATGGGGCTGGCCACCTTGAAGACCTTCACGCGACGATGCCGGAAGAGGTAGCCGGCGAGGACGAAGGTGCCGCAGGCACAGCCAATGGATATGGTCAGCAGGGATATTCTAAGGGAGCGAGAGGACAGTCATTCACATGGCGGACTTTTTGGTTTAAAAAGTAATTTTTTGTTTTGTGACTTAAATGCGCGGAAAATGAAGACCTTCGTGCAGTAATATTTACTGTAAATGCAATGTCTTCATCCGCCCATTTTTATTTGCCAACTGAGCAAGTCAGCCAGCGTGGCAACACACGTAGGTATCATTGCTCCCATCACTGGCCAATAAAATGCACACGGATACCCACCTGAATGGCCAGTGGTAGTTGGCCAAACATGGCTCCGGACCCGTGCACGTGTCGCAGCCGGGGGCGCAGGGCAAACACTTGAAGACCTCGGAATAGTAATTGCTTATGTTGTCCTGCTGCTCCTGCCAGGCAATCTCCATGATGGTGCCGTTGAAACCGTCCGGATGCCGCAGCGAGTAGAAACCCCCGCGGCACAGGCACTGGTAGGATCCACGGGTCCAGCTGCTGCTTCCGGTCAGCGTGGTCAGCAGTTTTCCACCAGTTACGCTCGGTGTCTCCGCACTCGGCTGACGGTAGTCACACTGCAAGGAGGCAAACAAATGCATTAGGATTAGGCTGCCGCAGGTGGAATCCTTACAAATTGGACAAAAACTTGTACTAGCACAACACTTTGATCCCGCACAACAAGTTTTTGTGGCACCCAAATCATATTTACTTTTAAATTTAAATCGGAGTCAGTAGACAGCTATTTTTTAACTTAAAACATTTTTAAAAGTTCGGGCGTGGTAAAAATTTTTTTTGCAAATCTATAGAAATTTACAAAATATATAAAAAAGTGAAGAAATACCACATTTTTTTTGGTCGGTTTGTGGGCGCTGCGTCTATGTCTGTGTAGTATACCCTTATACTCTACGAGTAATGGGTATAAATGGGATTTGTATTAATTTTTTTAAATTAATTTTTTTATTAATACATATATAATATATTTTTGGCGGTTATTCAACTATATACATAAGCAATTTGGAAAGCAATCAAAAATTAGTAAAATAAGTGCATGGCCCTATAAATCGCTTTTAAAAAGTTGTTAAAAATAGAAGGCGTACTGTCCGTTCTCGATTGGTTGACTTCAATTGATGGCACTAGAACTATAGCATCATTGGCAATGAGTGAAAGTTCCTCATCATTGGCAATGAGTGAAAGTTGCTCATCCTGAACCTGCGTATGTGTAGAAGGATTTTCATGCAATCGAGCAGCGCTGCTCCTTTGAAAGGGTCGCTTTTCCTGACGGCTCATTTTGCGCCAAATGGAGACGCCCTCCGCAAGCAGACTTCCTGGATTCGCTCTCCTGAATTTGTTAATAAAATTCTTAAATGACGAATAGCTACGACCTCGACGCCTTAGCACGGATGGACGGCGATAAACGGCATGCGGAGTATTAGATCGCAGATTATATCGCCTGGTGCCAGATCCGTTTGGGTTCACAGATCCTTTCAGTTTTCCATTGAGACGCTTTACGGGCAATGGATTGCACTTCTTTCCCATTCTCTACTGGTTTCATAAATATAACCTTTGTGGTTGGTCTTAAGTAAGTGGCTCCCGGAGGTCGGTTCTCCAGCAAAGCTATTTACCTTTAGTTGAAATGGAATGTATAAACTGGGCAAATGTAAAGTCAAGGGTAACTAGTTCGTTAGTCTGTTTATAAATCAAGAAGCCTGCCTAAAAAGCTTTATCATAACCTAAGCCGAATCTATAATAAGGACTACTATACTAATCAGCTTAAACATTTACTCACCACCATGGAGGTGCGATGACACTTGTGGGAGCTGTGGAAGGCCTGCAGATCGTTGATGGTGCCCTCATCGATGGCCATGGGGGCCATCCTGGCGCCCAAAAAGGGGGATCTCCGCGCCCCGAGGCGATTGTGCGGCTGCATCTGCTGCACTTTCTGGCGGCGACTCCCAAATGGATAGGGCTCCGCCTCGCACTGGTTGACCCGCAGCGTGGACACGTCGATGTCGATGCTGATGAAGCCCCTTAGCCCGTGGCGCCCAATCGGCGGGATTGCGATGCTGTAGGAAACCAGCCAGCGGCTCTGGGAGCACGAGAAGTAGGGAAAGGTCCACCAGCCCTTGTAGTAGTTGTTGGGCGGACTGGGCGCGAATTTGGGCGAACGCAGCGTGGGTGAGGAGGTCTCGTCGTCGAACCTGCGGAGGAGTTTCCAGATGAGTTTTCCAGGGCAAGGGATGCCACTTTGGCTTTTATCTTCAACAAATAGTTACCAAAATGTACCATTCCCACACATACACTTTTTACAAAGAGAATAATGACTTCAAATAATAATAAGTCTTTGGCATTACTTCTGATTTGCGAAAGCTTTTAATTGAAAGGTAAAGTACATGCAAATATGCAAAAATTTTAATAAATATTAAATATTTATTAAATTTGAATATAATTAAATATTAATTTCCTTTGTAATTCTCTGATAAAAATCCTAATCGCAGCACTAAGCTGCTCTACAAGATATTAAATTAAAATGCAATAAAAGTGGCTGTCAGTTACGTATCCCACACCTGCTGATCCAATCTACAAACTGCCCGTTCCACCTACCAGGGATAACTGCCTGCGGGCTTTTTGCCAATCTGCAGTCCGTCCTCGTCGTACCGCTGGGTCTCCGCCGCTGCCCCCTTGACCCACCAGACGTAGGACTGGACCGCTCCGTTCGTCAGATTCAGGGCCAAAATGCGGGCTCCGGTTATAAAGTCATCGGTGAGCAGGCCCTTGGCCAAAGCATCCGAGAGTCCTGTTGATGAAGAGCGGCGGCCATCGTTAGTATTCTGGGTGAGATGGCCAAAGTGTTATTTCAATAATTGGTGGCGGAAATGAAATGAAAGTGCGCACAAAGTAATTACACAACGTACTTGCAATTGGTCGTGTCACTTGACTGCCCGTAATTGCTGATTACAGAGCACAAATTGCCCAACTTTAATTATTTATGTTGCGAGGTCTGCGGCTTTCATTTTCGGCCCGCCATCGTTTCGATTTCCCAGAGGGAAATGCATTTCCATTGTTGATTTCCCAGCCCAGCGACGTGCTTCGTTTGATTGCATTCTCCGTGATTTACATAAATATTTTTGCAATTTCAACATTATTGAGCGATTGCAATAATTCTGATGTTCGCATGCAGAATTATTAAACTACCGAACTACCGATGTTGTTAACCATTGAAGGATAATTCCATATTTATTTATTCCTACTTATTGCATTGCAACAGTAACTACATTTTCCTCAGGCTAATATGAAATGATAAAGTTTGCAATAACTTCTATAAATATTTTGCAAAGATCTGTTTTCAATTCAAGCGTTTTCCAAGTACTTAACACATGTTTATAACACATTCTCTTCAGCAACAATGGCTTCTGTTTTGTTAATTAAAGCGCGGCTTTTAATTAAACGATGATATGCAGTCACATGAATTATACATGTGCAGTTAAATGTTTTAATCGCGCCACGAGACTTTCGATTGTTTACCCAATTGAGTGGCATTCTGCAAAACTTTAAGTGCTTAACTTGCCACATCTGTTTCTGTTGTTGCGACCTTGAAACAGTCATTAAAATTCGCCGCCCTTGTTGCAGTTGTGCTTTCGGCCTTGGCGGAAGTGTCAAGCCAACAACAATGATTAATATGCGCGGCAGGACATCAGAGGCCTTCTCTTTCCCTCTTCTTCTCCTCCTCCTTCCCTCTCGCTCCCTCCCTCGCGAGTGCGTGCAAGTGTGTGGGCGGTGCCTGTCAAAAGCTAATATTTTTGCAACACTCGTCCGCACTTCGCCACTTCCTGTGCTGACAGGATATCAGAAACGAATCCCAAAAATAGCTAAATACTCATAAACACTCATAGCTTTCAAAGATATTCAGGTGCCATTAACATGTTCTTAGATAGCAAATAAGAATACGATTTGCAGAAATCGCAAACCAGTTCCTTTTATATTTTAAAATATTTTAGCTAGAAGTTGTACCGAAAATATTTTATTTTTTTAAGGCTGTTAAGTGCTTTACAATTTAACAATAAATTTAGGGCAAAAGAAAAAACCAGCTAGATTAGCGGGAAAACGCCCAAAAGGATATCACTGTTGTTTAACTTTCAGCGATGGAAAAAAGGGGGAGGAAGCCAAAGCGAAACGAGAATTGTTTACAAAGTAAACTTATTTAAATTCGATTACCGCAACTTCCGTGGCACTTTCTTTATTTTTATGTTTTAGTATGTATAGGGTTTGCTTATTTTCCTTTTCCTGTTTGCTGCTGTTGCTACTGCACAAGGTACGCCCAACAACTCGGAAAGTTTTCCTCTTTTCCTGGAGAAAGCAACATAAACCGAGTACGTGCGATTTTTAGTTGGCTAACTTTTTTTAATCCGTGTCGAGGGAGTGAAACTGAAACAAAGGATCTGTGATATGGCACTATATGTGGGAAAACGGCGCTCTATGTTTACATATTCCAGTCGAGTAAATACATCCTTGTGCTGTCGCTCTATGGGTTTTTAAATGTGTGTGCACTAGATTATGGAACTTCATTTAAGATAATAAAGTAGAACAGCAAGGTAAATTATATCATCGACTCTTAAAAAAGTAAATTAGGCCGGATGTAGTGAATTTCTCGTATATTTCCTAAAATTTTAAACCTAGTCTCAAGTTCGAGTCACAAAAATTTTATATTTCAAAATATTATGGCATATATACCTTTTGTTAATAATTTATATTAACTTATATATTTTAAATATATAAATAAATTTATGTAGCTGTTAGGAACTTGTAATATTTCTTTGAGCACTAGTATTCAACACTTTCTTTGTGGGAAGTGTACACAACAATTTTTTTACGGTGTACACATCTGTGCGTACTTCTTATCCGTTTGCTACTGTGAAAATTGTGGCCGCGACAGAACGCTTATGGCAAACAACATTTCGCAGTGGCTGTCAGCTGGTTTTCACCTGAGAAGGTGAATAACGTGAATAACATGAATAACGTGAATGATGTGCTTATGGGTCACGGGCTCATTCATCATCCGCTCAGCCATTTTGTTCCGCACTCGTTCGTATTCCGTCATCAATCTTTTTGCCACTTTTTGGATAGTGGGTGGATTTACTGGCTCTTGGGCCTGTTTTTGTTTTATGCGCAGGAAAGGTGTTGCAGACAACATAACAACAATGGCAACAATTTGTGTTTCCCATTTTTTCTTGGCTGTCCGGACCAACAAAACTTGCAGGGTGTGTAAAATTGGCAATTATTCAAACTACAGTCGGACATGTTTTTGCTGTCTCATGTGGGTTTCTTTTTGCACATGCCAGGTGTTTCAGGAATAATTAAATTTACCCGAGATTCGGTTTGCCTGAAACTGGACATTTGGGTCCAATATTGTAGGGCCGCAAGTGGAACACTCAGGTGGGAAAGGCGACTGAATAATTCAAGGAAATCCCTTAAACGTTTTGTGATATATATTCCCAATTAAAAATTTAACATGGCACAAGTGAACCACAACTTTATTTAAATTTATAAATGTAGATGTAAATTTTAAATGTAAATATTGAGGTTTCCAGGCGTTTCTTGTTCTATAATCTAGGAAATTGTTTTTAAAACATAAAGGAAGTCCAATCAAACCGTTTTTCCTTGTCCCTAAATAAAACGGGCCTTCCATGCGTAACCCTTTTCCTTAAGCCCAAAGGCTGGCAGCTCTCACATTCGCCAGATATCCTTTGAGTGGCTACCGATGTTGGCCCTTTTAAATTGGCTTAAATTTATTCGATTTGCGAGGGCACTCTATACGAATAATTTATGCGCGGCATCAAAATTTCAAGAGTCAACATGGTCGGACGAGGCCAAAATGGAGGCAAGTGCCAAAATGTTATACAATTGGCCGCCTCCTGTTGCGCTCCTTCGTTCAACATGATGATGGTAGGTGAAACACAACGGCAACAAAAGGCAGCAATTTGCCTTCGTCTTTTGCGATTTTCGCTGACACCTCTCACCTTTTTGAGCACGAAAGGAAAGTCTGATATAGCTGTCAGCCTGTTTCAAGACGCTGTGGAAATCATGACCATAATGGCAACTTGTGCGCCCCAACACGTCCGAGCTACCCTTACAATCCCAATCCGATGCCAAGCCCGAGAACCGGAGTCCTGGCGATGAGTTCATTGTGCGTTCGCTGCTCTGGTTGTCCTTGACTCTGCATGACACACTGATAGCGTTTTATTGCACGATTCCTACACTTCGCAAATAACATGATGTCCCTAGTCCTGTTTCAATTGCTTGGCGACTTATGGCAAACCCTTTAAAGTGCAAAGGGTAAAGGGTAGCGTGTAAGGGTATATTCGTTACAGTTAGAAGGAAGCCAATAAATATATATATTCTTCATCAGCATCTAATCAAGCCCATCTGTCCGTAAGTTTGTCCGTATGTCCGTCCGTATGAACGACGGGATCTCGGGATCTGTAAAAGCTAGAAGGTTGACCTTTGCTTTGCGGTTCATAAGCAAATGTTTAAGTGTAAGGTCACCTTATGTTCCATTCATATTTTCTTTCAGTCCATCACTTTGTTGGGCATTGTCAAGGCTGCTGTCGCGCGACTGGCGACTGGCAACTGGATCAGAATGAAAGTCTTGTCCTGACAGCCGTGCTGCAGCATTGGGGTTGACAAGGAACGACGCACTTGTGGCGCATCAAGCGATGCCGACGCCTCGTCCTTTTTTGCTTCGCCTGCAGACCCACCACGCACCGACTCCCACTCAGTGTCCTTTTGCCGTTGTTCGACCCAATGTGAACGTTGTTGCTGTAGATTTAATTTAAAGTTCACATTGTGCGTTGTGTCGCCCGTCGCATTCGTTCTTGTATTCAACTGTGATTTACCCACGAACCTTTTACGGGAACATCCTCAACGAGAACAAATGGATGGGGGCGTCCAAGAGGAGCAGATTTTGTAAAATTAAGCAAGGACATGCATGGCAATAAGTACATATATGCACAGCATTTTACAAGGTTCGAGAGCCAAAGGAAATCTTTACACAGCACAAGGGCTTTAGATTTCCACTTGGGGAACAGAAGGATCGTGTTTGAACTGGGTAGGACCAACGATATTGTGAAAAAATTCCTTTAATTCTGAAGCATTATTGAAAAACATGTCATTGTTTATTTTGCAATTTTTCATGAAAAACTCTTAATTAATATATAAATAGCGATGAAAGCTCCAAGTATTTTGCATTAAAAAGTAATGGTATTTGAGCAAAAAACTCTGATTCCTTGATGTTTTTAATATTTAATAAAGTTAACCATCAACCGAATGTGTCATCCCCAAATGAGTTGCAGTAAAAAGTGTTCTGGTAAAAGCTGGAAATTTCAGAGCACCGAGATCCCAAAATCAACTTCAGTGTGGCCTTCCCAACAAAATAACTTTAAATGGCCGCCATTCAATAAAAAGTTGTGGAACTGAGACCATATCGCTACAGTTAAGCCCACGCACACATACTATATTTTAATCGGCCGCATGTGGGCCACGCGTATTGACTTGGGTATATGAATTTTCACAGCAGGAAAATGTCATCGTGCTGCGATAACAGACCAAACATTGCCCACACGCAAACAAAAACAAAATCAATAATCGATGATGGGATACAAAATATGGCTATATGTACATACATATATGCTGGCTGAAGGTAGGTGGAATTATTTTCGGTCCAAACTCACCGCCGTGCCGAATGATGCCCACTTCCTGGAGTATCGAGGCGGCCAAATCGGTTTTCTGCCTGGAGCTCTCATATCGTTCCGAGTTGATGGGCACTTGTAGGGGGCGATATAGGGTCGAGATGCACAATGTCCCCAAGTTCTCGGTGGCAATGTCATGTATCGTCACCAGCGATTGTTCAATGGCGGTCTGCAAGTGGTTGGGGAGTGGGTCATTGTTATTATTTAAGTCGGCTTAAAAGAGGGTGGAAATAGCCCAAGTACTATACTAAAAAATATATTCAAGTCCAAGTTAACGGCGGAAAAAATCTGCCAAAAAATATAAAAATTTTATGACTTCCTCACAATTCAAAATTAAATTATTTGTTAGATTGAATCCCATATATGTACATATTTTTAAACAGTTTTTGAATCTAAACATTTTTAAATCTCCTTACAATTCAAAATTAAATATTATATATATACATACGTATACGTATACGTATATTTCATTATGTGTTTTTGAATTTGTTTGCCCTATGACTTTCCAACTGCGTTTTTCCGAGTGCATACTCATATTTTTGGGCTACCCAAATCACCTTTTGTTGTCTATTCAAGGGACTGTTTCGCTGGCAAAGGCATTACAAATATATATATATATATATATATATATATATATATATATATATATATATATATATATATAGGTGGGAAAAAAATTCATGGGCACCATCATTTGTTAAGACCCTTTTATCGTTTGATTGGAAAATTACGTTATTGACTTTTCTTTTTATTTTTGAAATTTTTGTGTTTTGTTTTGACTTTAAATTGCATTGAAAACTTTCTTGAGAATTTTCACTCCAAGCTTCCATTGTTAGGCAAGTGTTTTGTGTTTTGCTTGACAAGCCAAGACAATAAGATTTTGGTCAAGAGAAATGGAGCACAAATGCGGAAGTTAAGTTACACTAAAGCTTTTTCCAACGAATTTTCCTCGGCAAGTGTCTACATCAAAATTCGCGTGTCTCAACTGCTAACCATTTAACTTAATTAACTGGGCTCATTATGCTCACTAAGCCGAAAGAAAATACGCCAAAACTTTTTCCGAAGTCAACTTGTGTGAGTTGTGGTATTTAACTAAAGGAATATGCCATAATTAAATGTTTTTATGGGTATTTGCAGGGCATATTTAAATATGGTGTGTTAGGAATTGCAACTTTCTGTTGAAGGCGATTAAAAACTATTTCGTTGTATGGTGTAATATCCTGAGACCCTATAATATTTTGCCTAGCGTACTGCATTCGACAGCTCTTATCGTGCCCATTGAGCATTATTAAGTGCACCCTAAATGGCCACTTTATTAATTGTGGAGTGGAAGTGGGAAATGGGGCTCAAGTGGGCCCCGCCTGCAATCGCAATTCAATTAAATTCAGCCGCGTGCCCCAAGCTGCAGAACGCACCTTGAACTCGGCTCCACACTTAAAGCCCCTCATTTCCACTCTTGGGCAACACTTATTCTCATTACTTCAATTGCACTCCTGTGTAATTGCGGCTTAAATGGGTTTGCACTAGGCAACATGAAGTGCTGCCAGCGCGGAATACACCTTTCTAAAGGTGCAAATGCCGGAAGGTAATCGAGAAGATCCACTTTTGAAACACACACAACTTTTAAGAAAAGTAATGCAAACAACACAACGTAATTGTGTGGAGACATGTGAAAATATAGCCAAAGAAATAGATATAGGAAAACCCATTTTATATGAGTTAAAGCAATTAAAAACCCCACACTCTTCCTTATAGATCGGTTTTGGAAGTGGAATTGTTGGACTTACCCGTGTGACCGTGTTGCCATCGCCGATGCGCACGACATTCCTGAATGAATCCTCCAGGTTGGCCCAATTGCCGGAGAACTTATCGCCCGCTGGTGCGGAACCAGAAGCTGAACCCGTTGCAGTGGCTGCCGTGGACGAGGACAGTGCTGTGGTCGTCGTCGTGTAGTTGCCCACTGTTGTTGTGCTGGCCTCGGGATTTGTGGCAATTGTGGTGGCTGCAGCCGCATGTTTGGCAAATGCGACCAGGAGCAACAAGTGCAGCCACAGCAGAGGGACAGCTTGCGTTGTTAGCCAAGTGTCGAGGGCCACTTGTTGCTGCCCCTGGCAGCTGGCATCTGCATCTCGCGGACCTGCCACGCCTCCGTGCGCCCCCTTTGATCCCGCCGCCGCTGGCGCCGCCGCCTCCGGCTTCTTCTTTCTGCGCCTCACCGCATTGTGCCAGCATCTCATTGTTGTTTTCGCATTTGCAACTGCAAGGAAAGGACACGGAACGTGGATTAGTGGCGGACAATAGTACCCATTAAGCGCGAATTGAGCCCGTAGCAGCGCGATAATGCAAAAGGTAAGGGTTCCTGAGTATGGAAACTTTTTTCGCAGTGAACTGATGTCCCACAACGGAATCGTGGATCATTTAAAACATACTGAAGGAGAACTTAAATCAATGCCATATTATGCCAACCAAAACGCTTTACTTTAAAAGGCTTTTGCCGGTGAGCGGTAAAGGACTGCAATCGATAAGGATATATGTACGTTTTTTCAGCCAGGTTCTTGTTACACTTTCTTACAAATGGCTGCCATTTTCTGAGTTTGAAAGCACTGCAAATAAAAAGAGAGTAAGATGTGGGCTTGGAAAAGCCATTATTATGACAACTTTCGCAGACAGAAGTGGCGTGGAAATCAAGTCCAAAACTTACTTCCATGCCTTTCAGCTCAGCTCAAACGCAAATGTGTAGCATTTGATATTTACATTTCGCTCGCTTTCACTGCGCTGACGTGGAAATGGGTCGCTTCTGCAAGTGTTTTCCACCCATTCACTCTTGTTTTATTTATGCTTTCAGTATTTATTTACGAGTTCGTTTCATTCCGATCAGAGTTGTAGGCGTTTAAGGTAAGCAAATGGCTATCACTTTGCTGTCATCGCATTCTCTAGTTTCTCGTTCCTGGCTTTTTCGAGTTTCTTTCGGTTCGCTTACACTCTCCCTGGCCATAAATAAATATTTGATCAATTTATTTGTGTGTGGGCCTAATATTTTTTGCATGTGGTAGGTGCGAAAGTGAAAGTGACGACGAATAATTGAGCACGTTGAGAAAGCAAACAAATACTCTTAGTTTTTCATAAGCTAATATGCAGCCATCTTGGGGAAAATGTGTCTTTTAAGGATTCTATTTTGTCTCTTTGTTTGATTTGAATCAGATTAACGGCTTTACTAATGAGCTTTGTACTCAAATACTTTATTTCGCAGCATGATTTATTATGACCTTTGAGCTATTGTAATGTTTTACACTAAAAGCTACCAACTTGCCCAAATGCTGAAGAAAAATTATTGAAGGGAGCAAAGAATAGAAGTTGCAATTTTCAGTGTTATCTTGCATTATGGATAACTGCTCCCTTGTTTGGCCGGAACCCCTTCCCTCACCTCGTATCCACTTTCTAAAGCTGTAACCACCTCTTGGCCCCAACCCTATATGCATTAGCCATTTGTTGGTATATGGTAAATGTTTATAAAAAAATTTGCCAGCCATTTGAACTTGACTGACGACAGCATGTGGATAATGACGATGATGGCGATGGTATGGGATTATTATGATTCCGCCCACAGCGCTCCATGTTTATATTTATTGTTTACAGTTGGAAAATTCCTTCTTCTCCATCTCCATGCTGGCGTTTTTCGCGTTTCATGAGCATGACTAAGCAGCGAGCCAGGAAAAAGGACCGCACACACAACATGGCAAAAACTGCAGACAGCCAGCGATGCTGAAGAAATATGAGCAATATGCAAAGGATTGAGTGGATAGCTTTTGACTGGCTTTGCCACCAGTAGCTCGTAGCCAAATGTGCCGAAAGGGTTCAAGGCACACACACACACACACCAGTACATCAAAAACCGAAAAAAAGAGACTTATAAGCAAAAATGCTGTTGAACATGGCTGCCAGTTGTTGTTTATCCTTTTTATTTGCTGGCTAAAATAAACATGAGCGGGGACAAAAACGAAAGTCCCTCTAAATCTGTGTCGGTCACATTGGGAATATGTATGAAAGACTACACTGAACAGCAAAATAATAGCTATAATCTGGTTTATTAAAAAATATGCCCGAAAATTATTGTTTTTTATACACCTTAGCCATATTTTGGGGTTGTATGTAAAACATCTCATGGATTTCTTATGTTATTGTTTAAAATTTGGTGAAGAAATGTCGTGTAGCCAGTGAAAAAAATGTAAAAAGTTCTTTTGAACCCTTCAGCCTGTCGCATTTTTGAGGGCTTTTGGTTGTTTTATTTTCTGCTAACCTCTTCATGCATTAAAAATGTTTTCGGATTTGGCTTCCCTGATGGAAAACCGCTTTATAAATGTTTCGGTGGCCCTTTGATAGATAGTAAACCTATACTATTCCAATTGTCTGAGATTGGAAATCGTGTGCTATAGGGTTTAGAACATGATAGATTTTCAGTTCATTTTGTACGCCATTCTCTTTGTGGGCTTAAGTATGTTGATAAAGCTTCATTTACAGAAAAATATCAAAGGTGTAGACTGTCATTTTAATTGAAGCCACCATCTAGAGTGAAAATCCGTTTCCATTTTGCATGTTATGTATATAAACTATATAATATAATCTAACAAAACTTCTCCCCTTACAATCACAACTGATCCAGTGGCTTATGCTAACTGTGGTCCTTGAGGAGTCCTGCCAATTATTTTGGCCACGCCTATCAGGCATTTCATATCTTTGGGACAATTTGGCAACACCCGCCGAACCAGATTTTCTTGAATTAACCAAGGTCCTTCCTGCCGGCTTTTTTTTTTTTTTGGGCTGGAGAAAAACTCCTGAGGCTTGCATTAATTTAATGAGGTTTCTTCTGCCTTTGATTTGCCTGCGGTTAATTTTTTTCGGCCATCCCATCATTTTTTCGGCTTGAGTGCCGACAGACGTTGAAGGAAATGAAACGTTCCAACGCCTTTTCACTGGATTTTCTTGCCGGCTTTCCTTTTCCCCTCCCATTGAATTCATTTGCCAACTGCCTGCGGTCAGGATGTCACAACTCAACTGGAATAAGTGAAGTTGTCAGTTGGCTGTTTTAGTTGTTGTTCCTGGGATTCCTTAAGTTGTTTCGGTTGTCATGCGTTTTTCATAATGCTCTGGACTTGATTGAACATCTGATTCGACATGGATCTAGTTTCCCCTGTCTGCGGCGAAATTAGGTTGTAGAAATTGGGTAGAAGATTAGGGTTAGCAGTACCCTTTTCTCCGCGTGGTCTTCAAGAATGTATTTCTCAGGTAAAATACAATATAAGCCTTCCTTGTTAGAAGTGCACGTATTTTGTGAAATCTATTTATATATACTTCTACGTGAAAGAGTTTAATTACTGAATAATTTAGGGTCGGAACAAATGTATACTATTGTCCTTCTTATCGAAGTCTTACCTAACCAAATTGCCATTTACCAAATCAGACCGAAAACATTTGTACAATGATATTGTCCACATTATAAAGTCATAAAAAGAAAGCACACAATGAGCTTATGGAATGTCTTGGTAAAAAGACAGGAAACGGAAATGGGGAGGCAAACGGAATATCATAAAAATGAAATCATTGCACAGCTGAAATCCTAGCATATGAGCAGGATAAATGCATTGCAATGGATTGGCAGATGGCTTTCGTCCTTCTTAGCGGGCACTTTCCGGCACATAAAGCACATGAAATTATTATGATCGAAAATCAATGACAGAGAAAAGAGACAAAATCAGCAGAATGTGGCTAAAACGCACAATTGCTGTTTGGGGCACTGGATTGGGAGTGAATGTGAGAAGCTTTTACTGGCGAACTCTAAATGGGGCTAAAAGGACCTCCCACGCTTGACCCTCCCCCAAGCCACGTTCCCATTTGAAGAGACGCACAAATGTGTAAAGCAGATAAAAACGTGCTTATGAAAAGGTCCCTGGAGCCATAGATATAGTTTATGCGATGAAAGGCAGCAGGCATGGAACCCAAAATAAAGCCGCTGGTCGAGGAGCCAAAGATGGGGACAGCCCCTGCTCCTGCCAAACAGCTCAAAGTTTGTTCGCCTTTTTGCCTCAAAACGAGGAAGCAATTTAGCTTTAACCCATTTCCATAAATAAAAGTTTACTTTCATGTCCGCAACTTTGGACAGGTGCAAGTGTTTTTCCGGTGGCCTTAAAGGCGGAAAAGTCGAAAGGCGACAAAAAGTGTCGTAGAAACTGCAACGACATCAAATGAGATAGCGGCCACAGCTGGGAAAAGTCATTTTGCTCCCGGCTCTAAGAGCCACATTAGAAGCAGATGCACAAAAGTATCTTTACAAAAAATAATAAAAATGTATTTTTCCACCCTCTTTCTCTCATGAAAATGCGCTTGTTTTAATATTTTTAATTTTATCATAAACTTTAACGATGCAGTTCAGCAATTTAAATAAATAAATTCTTAGACTGACTTAAAATAATACAAAAATATTTTTCAATCCTCTTTCTCTCCTGAAAATGCGTTATTATAAATATTAATAATTTTATTCCACAGTTTAGTGATGCAAAAAAAATTGCAGTTTAGTTATTCGCAATTTAAATAAATAAATTCCTTGACTGTCTTGTGAAAACTTTCAGGTTTAATAAATGCGAGAGGACTAGCAGTGCAATTATGAAAAACCATGAAAAACCATGAAAATTGACAAGGGCAAAGTAAGAGCCAAAGTCAAAGGAACAGAAACAGTAGTGCCAAATTTAAAGTAAACTTATAAACATGTTGACAAATTTTGTCTCTGCCCCTTTTACTCGGTCCTTATTGTTTTTCCTCCTCGTTTCTCCAACTCGTCCCTGTTAAACGCATGTCATGTGGAAAAATGCGCTGGAGGACACAACTTGAAGCCGGCGGAAGCTGAAGGAATGCGACAAAAAGTAATAGTCGGTTGCCCCAAGAGGAGCCCCACTAAAAAGACTTAGTACGAGCAGCTGGAATAGCACAGAGTTCAGGAGCAGCTGCGTTTGATGTCTTTACCCAGGATGTGGGTGGAGCTGGGCGGCATTGCATTGCCCCAACGGCAAAGATATTCTATATAGTATTCTTCTTTTAGGCGAAAAAGGAACGGAGGCCACCAAAGTACAAATACTGAACATTTTTATACCATTTACTCGTAGTGCAAAAGTGTATACTAGATTCGTTGAAAAGTATGTAACAGGTAGAACGGGTATCAGATAGTCGAGGAGCTCGACTGCAGCGTTCTCACTTGTTTACTTCTGGGATACTTAAATTGTGATCTTGAGCTTCTGAATGATGATATGGAACTTTCATATATTTAGAATAATAACTGAAAACTGCTCGAACAAAACGATTCAGTTGGTTATTTAGTACATTTTTAAGCCTATTAAAGCACTTAGATCTTTTAATAAATAACTAAAACAAATAAAATGTAATCTAAAGAAATCTTTATATTTAAATGTTTTGATCCATGCTCAAATACTTAATTCTAGTATAAAGTCTACGTCCATATGTGATAAATGAGTCACAGGACGAAGCATGTGTTAGATTGGATAAGGGTAAAAAGGAGCTCGTTAGAGGACACATTCTATGTCGCCATCCTCACTGTCGCCGTGTCAATTGCAGTTTGCATACAAATTAGCGTAATTAAATGTCGAACAAGTGCTATAAAATTGCAGCAACAAAACGGCTCCTAATTGTGTTTTTTATGGCTTGGAAGTAGCTATACAGTTTGATAGGTGGCTTAATCTAGTTCGAGCGTGTGCTTATAGATAATATAGTTGTATGCCACTACTGGGTATCAATATCCATCACCTCTGACATTTAAATATTATCCTTGTCACAAATTCATCACTCTAAAGACACATTTCCACTTTCATGCCATGTATTCAATTCGCCACTTTTTCGCACTTTGGCGACCACCAAGTGCGAAAGTTCACTTTAGAGGAAGAATCCTGAATTGTTTGCACCAGTTTCTTGGCGCTTTTAAAGGATTTGCCAGAGTCACTGGGTAGAAGGCAGGCGAAATTAAAATGGAAGTGCAAATTTGTTTCTGTTGTGAAGGCAACTCTTTGGCGTTTGACTTTTGGGCCACGCCCATGGCTGCCCACTGGGAGATGCAAATGAATCTGCCCACTCAGTTTATAAAAAAATGCACGCCCTCCAGGATGTCACGCCCCTTTCGGCTCGCTTTTGGACAAACCATTTCTGTTCACTTTGCTGGCATTTAGTTATTTTCCCTGTGTAGGGAATTATGCAGATATATACATATAGATTTGAGTAATGAGAAAAGTTGCGATTGGGGGCAGTGCGGATTATTCATTAGCAGTGGTTTTTGCTCGGTTTTAAGCTTATTTACTACTACTTCATTTTTTATTTTTGCTTTGCTGCCTTGCATCGTAAATTTCTGAACTTACATTTTTTTGGCAAAGCATGTTTAATGTATACCTGTATTAAAATAAAGCTTAAGAATTGTTAACTTCAAGAAGTGGGTATAAAATTTAATATATGAATCTTCACATATGCCTCTCGTGCGTCAGTAGCGGATCAATGGGTATCTTATAGTCGCGTCACTCGACTAAAGCGTTTCTTATTATTCCAATCAATTGCGTAATGTTATTTACGTTGCGAAATAATAATAATAATAGTAATAGCTATCACCGTTTGACCATGCTGATTATTTAATTTTTATTGTGGCTCGTGGCAGATCAATAATAATGGAATTCCCCGCTTTCATTAGGCCAAAACAATCAGCAGCCAATAAAGAGGGCTACTATGAGTTGAAGATTTTGTGTCCTGGTTCTGGCAAGTTAATACCAAGTAAATGGCTTCAGCAGTGAGTTCCATTTGTTTAAATATCTATTAATTTTGTTGCTCATTACTATTTATTGTCATTGGCAACAGACACCATGTGGCTCCTTTTTATTTCGTGTTTTTTCGCCGTCGAGTGTGATTACGTTGGAAGTAAACTCGGCCTGGAAATGAATAAGCAGCTAATAAGCCCCAAGAACATAAGCAGACTAGCGGCTCAAATGCTTACACACTGCCACCCATAAGTTCGCTTACACTTGGGGCTTTTGTGAGGTCTATTATTTCCCAGGATCTGTTTTGAAAGCTGCTGGTGGAGCATTATCGTATGACATTGAGTGCTATGATTGATGTGGAAAAGCAAATGCCTTATCCATGCAAGCAGGGCTTTGTTTGATTAAAACAAATGAAAGGGTGTTACATTAACTTGCATTTATAAGTTCTTTAATAGTCGTACAACGTTTTGAGTTCAACCAGCAAAAATGCTATTACTTGTGTGCTAAGCCTATTTGTTAGCTTCCACTAAACAATCATTTTCAATTAAATCTGCCATGTTTTCCATTTAAGTAATTAGTCCGTCGTGCAAAAGCTTGTCTTTGCCATTAAAATTGAGTCATTGTTTATGTTTGCTTGCAGGCAAAATGTCTTTAATTAGATTAAAATGAAAATTATGTTATTTGGGCTAATAATTATGTGACTAGCAATCAGTTTATAGGATTTTCCAATTAAATGCGACTTACTGAAATTAAATCTTACCATATATTATGCTTATTTGTTCTAAGATGATATGGAATGCAATAAATTTAATATCACAAGGGATTTCAAAAGCGATTATACACCGCATTAGTATGCAAATTTATACTACAGGCTGGGTTTGATGGTTCAATGCCTTCTTCAGGTTCAGAGTCCTGAATATTTACTGAGTAGACATGGGTACACTTTTTATTTCGGTCTCAGGAGACAAAAAAGAAGGTGAACGAACAGCCAAACGCACACACACAAACCGATAAGATACATCACCATGTCTGTCCAGAATTTGTAGCATACTTTCCAGCGCCAGCCGAGTTTGAGCCTTAAAGCCATTCAATTTTATTACACTTGGCGGACTTTAAGAGGCAAACGGCGGTTAAATGTTGCCTCTTTCAACAACCCTAAAAGCTCAACGAGTTAATAATTCAGGGGATTCAATTATGTACAATAATTTGGTATATGCTCCACATAAAATGTATGTACACACACAGGTTCTCGGAGGTCTGGGCTAAATTTAAATCTCTAGAGTGGTGGTTTCGGGTCGCATTTTGCTAATACATTTGCTGAAATGGAATATCTATGCCGTACTTTGGGGAGCTGCTTGATGATGTTGAATGAATTATGAAAATTGGGTTAGTTGCGTTCTATTCAGCGAATATGAGAAAAGGGTGTGTACGCTTCAAAAATATAATGTGAAAGAATAACTTTAATATAGGAGTGCAGCTACAGCAATACCAAACCAGAATATGATTCTGCTTAATTTATGCATTGCCTAGAATAACACTTACTCATCACTTTTCTTACATCCATACACTTACCTCCGTTTCCTGAAACTCAAATCATGACTCGCACTTTTCTTGCCGTCTGCAAAGTCAAAGACGTCTGATTTTCAACTGTTTTTGTTATTTTCACTTCATCATCCTCCCTCCACTTTAATGTGTCTTTTATTGTTTCGTTTTATTCTATTTTGTGTGGAGCTGCTTTATCTGTGTGCGCACAAATATTTCAAATACAATACATTACACAAATGTTTTAGAAATGCTATTGGGTTTTGCCAGCTTTTGAATATTTGTAAACTTCTTTTGTCTCGTTATTATTGAAATTGGCTTTATTTTAAGTTATGCAATGTTTTCTCAATGAGTTTATGCGTAAATTGTAATTATTGTATTATTGACTTAATATTAAGAAATGTAGCATATATTTTTAAATGCTCTTTTTGTTTCTCGAGTGCTAAGATTACCCCTAAACCTTAAGGTGCTTACGTTGAATCTTTCTGATTCACAAGTGCCATTTTTAGAGAACTAACATTTCAGTCTTAAGTAATAATTCATGTCTAAACATTTGGGTACTTGTAATTAAAGGGCGCACTTTTACATAAAATACCTGTGTCAAATATCCCAGATATTTGCATTAAAATTCCTTCACTTCCTTCGGTAGCTTGCAATTAATTGCAAACTTTATGCCAGCTCTCTGGCAATTTCCAACTTGGCATCCATGGAGCTGAGCACACATTATCGTTAATAATTAATGGAACTAAAAGTTTCGTACAGCCCACAAGGACAACGGGGGAAAGTTGGTGCACAAACTTTCTGATGGGGCAAAAACATATAAAACTTTTAAATACTCTTAAAATTTGCTGAAGGCAGATGGGAGGAGTTCATTTGCTGGTTAGTCCTTCGTAATTTTCCCACAGCCGAGCTGATAGATTTATGAATATTTATTAGGCGTTAACTGTCGGTTATTAAAAAACTTAATTGATGCTGCCGTGGAACCTGTTGCCGCCTCATGAAGGCAGAAATTTCCATCGGTTTGCCCGTTGGCAGCAAAGTTAATTACAATATTTCATTGTTCAAAGGCTGGTGGGGGTGGGGCGTAACTTTTATATCCAACAAATTGCCAACAGCGCATTAAACACAAAAGTACAAAAAACGAAAGCAAAATTACGCCGACGAGAACTGGTCCAAAATGCAAAGCAATTTGTAGTAAATAAAAAGCGGAATGCTGAAATGGCGGGCAAATACGCAACTCAAACAGGAAGGAACTTTTCACGCCCCCACAACAAACACCCGTATAATACACACCTACATGTACCCTTCTGCGTAAGTGTGTGTGTGTGTGTGTGTGAGTGTGTGTGTGCGGGCACTCACACCGAGGCAATCCGCACAGATGGGGCCAATACATTGACATTGGGCACACGGGGGACTTTGATTTTCATGACCAAGTGAAAGCGAGACGCCAAGAAGAAGACGCCGAAGTGCTGGAGAAAGCAGTGGAAAGTTGTCTTTTCTTTTTCAGACAGAAGGTTGAATGCTCTTAGCACACCAACGTTTTGAAAATGTGAAACTTGCAGGAACTTGGCAGCGCTCAGAATAATGGGTATAAAAGTTAGTCCAATAGCTCGTATATAGCTGAAGATCTATACTTTTTAATGATCCAAAATATAACTAAAAGGGAAAGTTTGTTAAATAAATTCGGGTTTGGTCAACATTGATAACAAAATACGCTTCTTTATAATTATATTTTTTCCAAACAGGCACAAGGGTAACAGAGTAAAGGAGTTCTTTTGAGGTACATATAAACCAATAAACATGGAATTGATTATTCTTGCAAAGCCAAAGTTCCTATGCACTGGAATTACCTCAGATTAGACATTAAGAAAGTAAATACGTTATGGTAAGTAGGGGTGCTATTTCTTGTATATGATTCATAGCTTCGGTGCAAGGATCTTGCGTTTGCATAAGACTCCAAAGGCAACTTGTAAGTAAAAATCAGGGGCAGACACACCGTTTTCTGTCTAGGAGAGATTTATGTATTTTTTATGTTCTTTTCTGTTCGTCTTCGGTTTTACTTCTTGTATTTTTGGGCAAACGCCCACGCGGCGCCAAACTGCGCAGTCTGCTCTGCTTGATTATTCAACAGAGCTCTTGTCAAAGCACATTTTTGTTATTTAATTGAAGTCATTATTTTGAATTTAGTTGATTAGTTTTGCTGTTTAATATATATAGTACTTATACAAAGCATCAATTGCTGAATTAACATAGTCTATGTCTATGTACTTCTTTTTTATGTTAGGTATTTTCTTGGATGGTTTTATAATAATAATCTTAAATTTCGGCAGATATCATTTTATAGTTTTTGGCAACAACACTGAGACACCCACACACACACACAGGCTTCCTTTGAAGGATGTACCGTTATTCCGCCTTGGCACAACCGACACACTCGAAACTCCGCGACGAACTGTCCAGTTATCCGTGGCTTCTGCTGCAAGAAAAGTTCGCCTGGCTTCGTGCTTTTCCGCTCTCCCGCAGTCGTGTGCGTGCCTTCTCTTTCCATCCGTTATCAACTTGCTTTGATTTCGCCCTGGGTCCTCGCACAATCTGCCTTCGCTTGTCCAAGGGTGGCTGCGTCTCCAAGGATGTTGGCGAACTCACCACACTTGTCGCTCGGCGCGCTCTCTTTCGCTCTCTTCCCACCGAATGGTGGCGTCCCGCTCGCTAGGACACCTGTAGTGTGAAAGCTTTCGTTTTGTGCCAGTGTTGTCAAGCCAAAGTAAACAATTAGCTTACATCAATTTACATCCTCGAATGTACATTTCAATTCATAAATTGCGTAATTTTATTTAAATATTATTGCTCATAAGATAAGATATAAGATAGTTATGCATTTGCTAATGGGTAATATTTATTACTATTTTAATTAAGCTCTTAATATAATGAGTAATTTTAAGCAGGGCAGAATTTATTCATTTAATTTCGTTCTGCATTTAAAGCTCTCAATCAAGGACATTCATGTATATTTAGAAACTGAACAGGGACAAGCTTACCCCAAATGGGTTATAAATAAGTCATGCCATCGTTGAACTCACTGAAATACTGTGAAATACCGTGTCCCGAGAACTGCTTTCCCCGAAAAACCATTACATTTTAATCCTCAATTACTGATGCAGCAGAAACAACCTGTTGACATTTGTCTGCTTGTGTTTACCGCTTTTTCAGAACCTGTACTTTCCATGCACATCCACCGCATAAAACGGTTCGGTATAAAATTAGCTAGAGTCCAAATGAACTCTTGAAAGTGCTCTGACATTTCACATTGCCTTGCAGGGGTCACGTGGCTCATGCCAAGCTTTTCACTGAAAAGAAATCCACTTCATTTAAAAAGTCAATTAATTAAATTAATTGAAAGTTGGAATAGTCTACTGTGAAAACGAAAAAATCGATATAAAAAAGATGTATCTTAATTGTTGTGTAAGGTGAAAAATAAATATAATAAATATGTCAAATTTTTTTTTGGTTTACTCAAAGTAAACTACATGTTGAGCACCAAGTTGAAAGGAAATTGCTTCATATCCTGCCTTCTTTTTTTACGGTGAACTTTTTGTAGCTGCTTATTTTTTTCCGTTGAAGAACAGACCATTTTGAGTTGAAGCCACTCCGGGTCCGCCCTCTTTTAACCTGGCCCTCATGAACGACCCAGTAACAGTTGACGTAATTTGCAGGTAATGTGTGTGTTGCCTGTTGCTTCTGTTTCCAGCCACTTTACTGACCAGGACAGCCACATTTCATCCGCTTTCTCCCCAGGCCCCTGTGGCTCTTTATTTATTTCTCCTTCAGGGGAGGAGGATTCGTGTGCAAACGAGCCAATCCAGCCATATATTGATTTACGTGTTCGGGATGTGTTCTAGTAGTCAGTCAAGCCAGCCACACAGAAAAATTGCATAGAGCGCAAAGTTTTCAATTAGGGTGTCCACTTTCCCTGATTGACAGATTCATTGATATTTGTATACTGTATAATTAATTTGAGTACCGATGTGTTTGTACATTCTATAAAACTTCAATACGTGAATATTTTTTTTTTTAAAAAAAAGTTTTTTAATATGTAGATATAAATATATTTTTTTATTCATAATCATCTGACTTAATTGCGTGATGTTACTTTTTTTTCTTACATTTTTAATACAATTTATTTCTTTAAGATCAGTAAATCGTTTTCAGTGCATTGATAAAGTGTGTAATGTGAAGCACGCAGTGTGTGTATCAAAAAGGGACAGCAAGTGTGACAAAAAATCAATTGAATCGAATTGCAAGGAGTCTTGCGCATAATGTGCAATTAATTGAGTTTCCCTCGACACTCAATGATGCTCGATTGGCCCTCTTTTCCGTGAAAATAGATTGAACCGCACCCAAATGTAATTTTCAATCTAACCTCATTCCGGTTGAAAAATTTGCATAGGAAAAGGGGGAGAAGAAACATATTTCTGCACACATTTCCGCTGCACTAAACGTGATTGAAAGCGGAAATTGCTTCATGTCCTTCTTTTTCTGCCGCCGAACATCCTTCCTCGTCCCCGTTTTCACTTTTCCACGAATCTCGACTTCCGTTCGATGGTCGCAAACTGTGGACTGCCTGTGGAATAGAGGCCCTGACTGATGACTGGCAAATCGGGTTTCAATTGACATTTGATAGAAATTGCATTAGAAACCTCTGTAGCCGTCCTCTACTCCTGCCCTTCGCATCCTTCGTGGAGTTTCGGCTGATCTGATTACCGCGGGGCTCGACAGGAGCCACCGTGCCCCTGGATTTTCCGCATCTCGTTTTGGTTACTCTCGGAAAATGTCGATGGATGAGTGATTTATGAGCTATTGATAATCGACTGACTGATAATCGCCAAGAACGTGCTGCAAATTGTCCATTTAATTATATTGGCTATTTGATTTACGCTTGTTGAAGTGTAAACAATGCTTTTATTGATCAATAAATTTTTGAAGCGCTAGCTGATAATTGTTAAACAAATGGCTTCGTTTTTCAATGTCACGCTTTATTTTATTTACACATAATGATAACATTTATAGTCAAAGAAATAAGTGGTTAATTTTTAAGCCAAATAAATAAGAGTGTTTCCATGCCGACCTTTTCAAGTGCACTTTTTGTAAAAAGCTCAATTTAATTGAGTTCGACTGGACCTTTTATGACATTAGCCCCTCGTTGCGCAAAATTGCAGTCATGTCAAACTGAAGCAAGACAATTAAATAGGATGTGGCTGCACTTACAGTCTGAAAATGGAGGCTACCAATTATTTAAAAAAAAACTAAATTAAGTAATGTGAAAACGTACCGAGAAAATGAATGTGTAGTCCAGGGCAAACAAGCCGACGCCGTTAAATTGAAAGAAACCCTCCCAGTGCAGAAATTGCAGTGTAAAAGACTTCATTTTGTTGTAGAAGAGATCGTTGCTCAACATGAATGCCGGTTTCTTCTGCATAATCTCGTGGACTATCATCGCGGATTGCTTGGAGTGATTATTGGCATTGCAGCAAAGTCGGAGCACTATGTAAGCGACTACCATGGTGGTGAAGCTCCAAATCACATACAGATAGGTCATGTAATCCAGCAGACGACTCTTGCCGCCCACTATGAAGTTGACCTTGGTCTCCAGGAAAATGCCAAAGATGCTCACCACAAAGCAGGCCGCCATATAGGGTACACACTGTGGTCCAAACTCGCCGTTTGTGATCACGCTGAGCGCCAGGATTTTATCATGCAGCTTGAAGAGATCTGGTAAATTGGCTTCCGATGTGTTTCTAGATTTCAATTGTAATTGTTTCAAAATATTAGGCGAAATTCCCTTTCGAATGTGGTCAATATACAAGTTTACAAGCTAATTAAATATTGTAACCAAGTAGAGAAACTGCTTTATGGTTTATTATTTGAAAACCAATTCATTATTTAATTTAAACACATTTTTGATTCGCCTAAAACCCCCATTTAATAATGTGTCGGCAGATAAGTGCAAATTGAATAGTCATAAGTTAATTAAACCTTTTTTGTGTGCTGAAGCCACGGACAACCGAAAAGTTTGCATATGGCTTGGCTTTCCAAATTAATTAAATTTAGTAAATAAACGAGTTAAACAAAAAGTCATGATAAACATTTCGAGGTTGACTTTGGCATAGCAATTTTCATTATTTTATGTTGACACATTCTGATTTGCCTGCTGACAAATAAATGCAGAGGAAATAAATGTCTGCTTAGCACAAATCGAAATGCATAAATTAAGGTAGCCAAACAACAAACTTAGCCATTAATCAAACCTTTTTTTGGTTGGCTAAAACCATGGCTGCCAAATCGTTGCTTTCCCCTTACCCGGTATTTTCCGCGATGGTGGCGTTGTCATAATCATAGTCATCCTCGTCCTCATCGTTGCTGGTGTCCAAATCGTCCTCATCGTTCTTTTGCTGGCCCCCCTGGCGTTTCATTTCGCCGGCCAACTTGTGCTCATTGCCAAATGTCGTCCTGCCGTCCATGGCCGTAACCGTAATCGGTGTAACGGTCTTCCGCTCCTTTTTACCCTCGCTCTCGATATCGAACACGGTGAGGGGGGCGTGGCGGTGGCGCGCCTCCTGGTTAATCTTCTCCAGCAGCATGTTAATCTGCTCGAAGCGCTGCGAGATGACCGACACGTGATAGATGAACTCGCCCTGAATGATGCTG
This sequence comes from Drosophila erecta, assembly GCF_003286155.1. Lineage (NCBI taxonomy): Eukaryota > Metazoa > Arthropoda > Insecta > Diptera > Drosophilidae > Drosophila > Drosophila erecta. The sequence continues at coordinate 13,559,325 of NW_020825200.1, forward strand.
CCGGCCAAGTACGGGAAACTGGACACCATGAACGGGATGAAGGCGAGATTGCCGAAGGTCCTAACCGAGACAATTTGGCTAGCTTTAGTGGGTTTTAAAGTTTAACTGGCGATGGTTAGGATTTTGCACAAATTTGCTGTGCTATATTCGAATAATTATTTATAAACTACAAGTTATCCAATTGTGTTAATTGGACCAAACAAAAAAACCAGTAATTTGTTTTTATTTTTTACCTACTTCATTAGTTGGTTTTTTTTCTTTAAAAATGTCACATATGGCTTTAAACAATTGCGCCACTCCTTTTAAAATTCCACTCAAAATTTAGTGAGTTTATAGTTCCTGCATCAATGAAATTCCAACTGGTCAACCGGAATACTCACAAGTACAACGCTCTGACGTCATAGTACAGGGCAAAGGTGAAAACGCAGAACAGGAAAAGCCAGGTGAAGTGGTAGGCGACACTGTGCCTCACCGCGGTTACCTTCACCTTGTCCATTTCCGCCACCCGCTGGCATTTCTGGATAACGGCATCAATGTCACCCAGTCTCGCATCAAACTGCAGGAAAAACTCCTTGCGACGATAGAGACTCAGCAGGGTGATGGTCAGATATAGAAAAGCGCCCAAATGCATGAAGAGGTGGCTGCTCAGCTTGCACACACTGTTGCAGGAGTCCAGAAAACAGAGGCCAATAAGGTGGCTAAGATTTATCAGAAGGTAGCAGGCCACATAGAAGACGGGCACAATGCACATCATGGCGTAGTCGAGTATGAAATTAGTTTCCGATTGCTGGCGGTTCAGTGGAATGAGGCCTATGACCTGGTTTTTGGAAATATCTGGTTAGGATGCACCGCAATTATGCATATTTGATTTATTGTCACCATTGAAAACCAATTCATTATTTGAATCATTTTATGGAATTTGCTTGCTTCTCCGACTTGGGAACTTTTCTATATAACTATTCTCTTTGTACTGCCGCTGGCTGGTGGATTAGAATTCCGAAAGGGTTTCCACTTTCCCTATGTACTCACTCGATTGTTGGCATAATGAAAACGCTTATACGCAGTGGCGGGGGAAAATAATGCGCATATGGTTAAGATAAATATCTTCGGAGGGGAGCCTAAAATGCTTTTAGCTTATTAAATGTGAACTGTGCACCCCGAGAAATAAGTGAGCGATGAATAAAAGGCGAGGAAGCCAATATAAAAAAAAAAAACTCACTCACAAAATGTGCTTAATAAACATATGTATGAAAAAAAATCCTTTAGGGCAGATTCAAAATTTTTTATCAGGCATTATATATTCATTTAATAAAAAAACAAAAAGGATTACATTTTTTTTTTAGTGCTTTATCCTTTGATCCGCAAATGTATTGATTAATAATATTATTGGTCAGTCGACACTGAAATCTATTGGCTTCAGTCGAAGGATATTAAATAAAGTAGAATTATATATATATGGATATATAGAACTTTTAAAACAAAATTATTTGCAATAACTCCTAAAAATACAGTTTTAATTAGTAAAGAAAAAAAAATATATTTCTAAAAAAGCATATGCGAGATTTTGCTTACCTAATTAACAATTTAAATTGCTTCCGTAGCTTCAATATTAATCTCATATTGAAATGCCATGTGCGGATTCCCAGGACATGCAAACAACCATGCTCTTACGCCCACATCCTTTGTGTAGCGTCCTTGAAATCTAATAATTTCCACATATTTTCCCCGTATTTTACTTGCTAATTAAACAATTATAAGTTAGTGCCGCCTAACAGTAAATTAACAACTATGTTAGACAACACCGGCAATAAGATTTCCCCTTCGTGTTGCCAACTAGCTAAGACGCTTCTCGCCTAAGAAAACCAATTAAAAGCAAAGCCCTTCCTAGCAGCAATAACTGACGACAAGGGACGCTGGAGGTAGTGGAAAGTGGGCCAAAACCATGAGATGATAAAATGCAAATTTCCCCAGAGTTGGAAGATGGTGGAAAAGGGACTTACAACAGTTACAACTAAAACAAGACGGCAATGGAGGAGTGGTAAGGGGATTTTCCCGCCTGCTGAATGCCTTTTGGCCCACTTAGTAAATAATTGAGTTTGCATCGGAGGCACGCACCAACCAACTTTCATGCACACGCACTCACACATATTCAGCAAAGGGATCCTGCGGGGGCGAGAAAGGACTTTCGTGAAAAGGGACGGACAAACATCCTGTGCATCTTACTTATGCTCATACACGTCCAATAGACCGCAAAATCTTCGGTTCTTCATGTCGTAGAGATGGCCAATTATGGGCACGCGACTGAAGGCACTACTAATCAATAAATTATTATACCCGTTACTCGTAGAGTAAAGGGGTATACTATATTCGTTGAAAAGTATACAACAGGTCGGAAAGCGTTTCCGACCATATATATTCTTCAGGATCAATAGCCGATTTCTTTCGATTTGCAAGAATCCGACTTCCTCACGATTTTTCAAAAATTATTAATTTTTTTAATTTCTCTCTCGCTAATTTCTCTCGTTAATTTCTCTTCCGCTAGCTGAGTAACTGGTATCTAATAGTCGAGGAGCTCGACCTGAACGTTTTCACTCGTCTTTGTTTATTATAAACCAAAACACCTTTAATTTAAGTCCCTTAAATATATATAGCTATTGCTTTTATGCATATAATAATAAGTGCCCAATAAAATAAACAGTTTTGTAGAAAAATATCACGTATACGACAAGTTAGCCAGAACAAAAAACTACGTTACACTTTCAAATTAAATTTAAGAAAATAAACACACGATTCGGGTGTATTAAAACCATGAATTTATTAAAACCATAATAATAATAATTTATTTATAACCATATATTCTTTTTTCAATAATTTATGGACATATAACGCCTTCCTTTTCAACGAGTAATATCTGTACTCATTCGACCCGATGTCCGTAAATTATATCTTTGTACGAATGTTTTCATAGTATTAAGATTATTATTTTTACAGATATAAACTTTTACACTTTGTACTTTCCAATGTATATATTATGGAACAATCCTTTAGGAACCCATCTCTATCTTGCGCACACATGCTATGCCAATGAAATGAAGCTGGTTAATATTTGCCTATGCAGAATATTGTCCCTGAATGTCGTTACTCGCTCCTCGTCATGGGGGCTTTTCCGGAAAAGTCTTTTAAAACGCCGCTGAGTTGAAGCATGCAAATTTGATGCGCACATTAGATTAGTTTATTGTAGTGCTCGGTGGTGATTGTTATTGCCTTTGTGTGTTTGGGTGTACGTAATAAACCCGCCCAGCATCGCAGGCGAACTCTCGACAAGTTGTTCCCACTGCGCTTTATAGCCGGCAATCCATTGAGATTCCTTGGGGCTTCTCGGATTTACCCGATTTGGGTGGCTTTATTTTATTTTGTATTCGCTCCCCTTGGCGGTATCAATAAAATTGCGGTCATAAACTGCGACCGTAATGTTCTTCAAAATGTGCCACGCCCCCTTTAGCCCCTTTTTTGGGGGCTGGCAGGCAAGTCACTCAATCATGTGGCACACTTTTCCCCCGACTTATTTTGGCTTCCATTTTATTTTTGTATTTTGCCGCTCTGTAATGAGCTTGTTTGCCCAAGATTTTGGCCGAAAGATTTGCCTAAACGTTTTCGCTTCCGTAAGTTAGCTGTGCGGAATCTTGGCCTTTAGGATTTGGGTGCTGCTAAAGTGGAACATCTTGGCCCTGTTCGAGGGAAAACGGGCCAAGTGGTCTGGCCCCCCAAATTATGCAGCTCCCTTGGGGCCTCACTGGCCGGCTGAAGTGTTTCGCTGGCAATATACGAGTTTGGTCATTTGATAAGGCCTAAGTGCTGATTAAAATATTACTAATAAAATTGTTGTGCAGTGAGCAAAGTGTTTCACAATTAATATCATTAATCTAGAGACGAGACTTCGTATCCCACGTTTTCTAGCCACGTGATCCGCTCCTTGCGTCTTTGGGTGAGTCTCATGTAAGCCGGGAGCCAACAAATAAAGCCGCACAGACACATCAGACACATCAGCCGAGATATGTTCTATGTCTGGCTTAGCCAACTTTCTCGCTTTCCTTTGGCCTCGTCGCATTTGTCAGTTTGTGGTTTTTTGGGCGAAACTGCCACTTCTGTGGCACGTAGCGGTTGACTGTTGATGACTTTTGGCAATACAAACAGCAAAGGAAGTTTTCGACAAGCACTCAAAAAAATTCAATTAAGTTCTGTTGCGGTTAAGTATAAAAAGGGTGAAAAGCGACCAAAATATGGCAAAATATTTATATATTGAGCGAACTATAATTGTTATAACTAACAGCTTATTAGGATAATTTCTTGTTTATACAAGACGTAAATTAGTAAACAAAAATTGTAACATGCAGTTACATTTATAATATATATCAAGTTGCATTTTACCAGCAAAAATGAACTATAAACTTCTATTAGTGTGTTTGTGGCAAGTTGTGACAAGTGTGTGTTTCCTCGTTTATGTGTTTTGCTTTATCTTAGTTCAACGTACCGTCAAACTTAACTAGCCAAACAATTATTGCCAACACTCCTGTGCTCCCCCTCTCTTTCTGCACTTCTATTTCGCAATGCTGCTATCTCTTTCGCCTCCGCCGAGAAGCCAAAAGTGCTCCTTATTGCCTGTTACATAAATATTTCATTAAAAGCCATTCATAACCAGGCATTCGGTGTTGACAGTTGCCTCCCACCATCAACGCCCACCACGTGTCCAGCCAGAGCGCAGCGTAGAAAGAGACGGCTGCTGGCAAACGAAAGAGAGGGGGAGAGCTCGAGGAAAGAGAGAGCGCAAGCTTTTCACCACATTTCTGTGTAAACAAGTCGCTGGCGTGTTGGAATTGTTGCTGCAATTTGTTGCTCCGTGCAACATGGCTCGCACTAAAATGTCAAATGCCAAGGATGGGGCTGGGCCAAATTAAATTCGAGCTACAAGTTGGCTGGAATATTAAAGCGTTTAGCGGCTGGCCGCAGGCAAATGAGCATAAGCCTTTGAAATTCAGGAGCGAATCGCCTTTATATCATCTAACTCTTTTCTAGAACTAGCATCCACTGCAACTGATTAATGTGCTGATTTAATGCATAAAGAGTGCAGCTCTAAAGATACACAACATACATAAAACCTTAATAGGGATTCCTTTTTCTCTCGTTCATTTCAAAATGCCACTTAAATTTGTAAAGGTTATTATTGAATGGTACAAATGTTTTTCTACTTTAAGCCTTGAATAAAATGCCTTGAGTAGAAATATTGCAATCTTCTGACGGGTATTTAAAACAGACAGCTTTTTAATCTCATTCCCTGTGTGTCTTTCAATAAGAAAGTTAAAAAATATATTTTCAAATAATAGAACTGAAAACGAAGTGCACTTACTAACGAAGAAACCAATATCTCATATCAAGTGATAGTGTAAAGCTGAAGATTTTCCTTCAATGTAATAAGAACTGAAAAGCAGTCGAGACAAGAACCCTCGCTCGCCTAAAAGCATGCTTCTAAAAATCGCAAAATCGGCGTATGAGCGCCATAATCAAAATGATGTTGTAGGCAGCCGGCGCGATTCGGTCGGATCGGAATGGATCGTGGGGCTTTTGAAAGAACAATCACCCACTCGGCCTAGTCGCGCGTTCAACGTTCCGCGCATCGGTTGTCGCCGCCTTCCAATCGCATTATGTGTGCCCAACTGGAGAGCCATGGTGGCAGTGAAAGTAATAACAATTGCGTCAAGGATGTCAGGCTCCTGCTGCTGCCAGAGAACTCTTCGGATTCGGATGGCAATCCGGCGAGTGTCGTTTCCAGCGCGGAATCGCACAAGAAATCCATTGATGACCTGACACAAACCATTGGCGTGGGCCATGTGAGGAGGAAGCGATTGTGGCGGGTGCCCTGGTTTATTTTGCTGATGAGTTTTATGCAGGTTCGATTTTATGCAGTTGCTCCACTTGTTCGATTGTCTATTATTTGTGTTTTTTTTTTGTTTTTTTTTTTTTTATTTTGTCTGCCCGTCAACGTGGCGTATGAGTAATGCGTGTGTTGCATTCAGAAATCATTTAGAAGCGATGAAAAGCTTTCAGCAAATAAGAATAACGCATGCCAATAAATTACCTGTGAAGATGATTATCAATGTTAAATTAATTGAGTTATGAGTTCCTGGATGTGAAGCGAAATTTCAATGCCATCTGAAATATAACAAGCGCTTTTGAAAATATAATATTCACCAAAGACGAACTTTCAACTGATAAGCTCCTAATTTTTTCCATATTGTGCTAAAAAACCGAATAGAAATGCTCTGTTTATAATCCCGCATCTATGAATCTTTTTTGCTAATTTGTTTTAAACAAAAAAATTCGTTTGCTCTTGTTTTGTTTACCCGTGCATGGTGCTATAGTGAGAGTGCTTCATAAATAATTGCTTTTCAATTCATATGAATTTTCATTCACTGGAAAATTTGTTCAATAGTTTATGTATGTGGATTTATTGCGGTTTTAACTAAGCGGAAAATAAGTGATGGATTACACCGATACATCCCAAACAGCAAGCAACTGCAACATTTACTTCTAAGGGTTTTACTTACCTCTGATGGATTTTCAAACAATTATGGTTTTTAATTAGTCACCGCAGTAAAATTAGGCGCTTTATTACAATTTATTTTTATTTTTGATTATTCACAGTGAATCGAAATTGTTTGGGCAACATGCTTAAGGCAAATTAGCCCTGTTAAGTTAGTTCTTTGTTATTTCTGTTAGCAAGTGCTCAACCGCTGTATTGCCAATTGGATGTTGGGAAATTCGCTTCGAAACAAAGTCCCACAAGTGTGGCCCATTTAATTCGCAACTCATTAATTGATACCTCAAGTACACACTCTGCACACATAGTAATGCAGATCGGTGATTGGAAAGGTTTTATTGTTTGGCCCAACCCAGAAATCGCCAATGATTGCACAATCGAACGCGTCGCTTAGTCGTCCGACTTAGCAATATTGCCATTTTAGTCATCGGATTGATCGAGTGTAGCAACTTGAGGCAACTTGGAGCTCTGGCATTTGTCATATTTGGTGGGATCTGGATGCATGCTGCACCGATTTGGTGTCGCCGCCGTGTTTCTGTGGCTGCTGTCAACTCATGCGGCGCGCATTGTGCGGCATCTCAACTCAACACTCGCACTTCTCAGTTGGCCAAGTGTCGATCGATTGAGCGAAAGTGACAGCCAGTCACCGTGACACTGTTCAGCAAAGTTGGGGCTTACTTTGCACGACTTCAATTGAAAATCGTATTTCCTGCAATATGCCAAAGTTTCGTTCTTACGAAGAAGTTATGCTGAAATGTGTTACTTATCAAAATATGAATTTTGAATTCTTGCTTTGCTTGTGAGTAAGCAATTTTAAAGTTGAAAACAAAGCGATGCCGCGCTTATTCACTGCTGCTTATCAGGGCAAGCTCCAAATAATTTCGCTACTATTTATGTTAAATTCAGGCTTCCCTGCACCAAGCACATAATCTTTTCAAGTAGTCAAGTAAAGCTATTTCTTCGTTGCTCATTACCAGATATCATTGCACTGGCTAGCTGGAGAGTGTGTGCAAAAACTACTGATCTTCAAGCCGGAGTGGAGCGGCGAGTACTGGCGACTACTGACCTACATGCTGCTCCATTCCGATTACTGGCACCTGACTCTCAACATTTGCTTTCAGGTGAGTACGCAGCTTTGACCTACTGAACTTCACACAATATTTAAGTATAATTTTATTAAATTTGTGGATTTGCTTGTTTTTTAAATTATTGAAACGATCATCAGCAGCTGTCTACAGCTTAAAATGACATAAAGCACCTAGTTGGCAGCAGTTCGATAGTAAAAGTGAACTCACATCCTGCCGCGAGCCACCTGTTGTTGCATTGTGTTACTAAGAAGGTTAATGTCTCTGCCAGTGCTTTATAGGTATCTGCCTGGAAGTGGAGCAGGGTCACTGTCGCCTGGCCGTGGTCTATATGATGGGTGGCGTTGCCGGTTCGTTGGCCAATGCCTGGCTGCAGCCCCATCTCCAGCTGGTGGGGGCCTCCGCCGGGGTCTATGCCATGCTGGGAAGTCATGTGCCGCACCTGGTTCTGGTCAGTCAGCTGGAAACCGCAATTTAATTTTGATTTAATGTTTACACGATCCCTACTTTGTCGAACAGAACTTTTCGCAATTGTCGCAGCGCTTCGCCCGCGTCGCCTCCCTCTTGATTCTGCTCCTCAGCGATGTGGGCTTCACAACTTACCACTTCTGCCACAATCACAATCGCAATCCGCGGACCAGTCTGGAGGCCCATATTGGAGGGGGCGTGGCCGGACTTGTGTGCGGTTTTATCATCTACCGACGCCTGCAGCCATCAAATCAAAAGGCCATTTACTCTTAGTCTCAATTAAGATAGTTCATTTCACATACAAATAATATTTAATTTAATTTACATTTAATGTATAGCAAAAAGCTGATTTAAAGCAACTTGAAGGCAGTTACTTTAATCTTATCTTATCTTGTCTTTGATTAGATCAATAATTTAGTGCAATTAAAATTTGATGAACTCATTAAGCAATGCGAATAAGCTCCACAACTCATTTGACTATTTAATATTCTGGCAATCCAACAGTCCTTAACTGAATAGCCAATTTTTTCAGTTTGCTACTGTTATGGACTGTCTCTTTTATTTGGTCGCAAAATCCGTTGAAAACTTATTATTCTTTCATCGATGGTCATGTTTAATTTTGGTGTTATGCATAAACATTAATTTTACACCTCATAAAGGGTGGTCTGTGTTTTATGGCTTGTTTTTATGTGCTCTTCACTTGCCACACATTTAATTGGCCTATACTTGCTAACTGAATAAGTTTCTATAGATGTAATTAATTACTCATCGAGGGGTTGTGGCCAATTATTGCTGACAGAGACAGGAATGTTGAATTTAAAGTCATGGACTCCATAATAATCTTGATGGGCAATTAAATTCAACACAATTCGTAAAATCATTTCCCCAAACTAGCAATTTTTTATTAGTCACAAGGTTGAAATGCGATCAAACTTTTTTTTTTAGCCCAATTTGTTGGCTTGGCAGAAAAGATGCTGTTGACTTTTAATCAGCCCCTTTTCAAAGAAATATTTAGTTTTGTTGATTAATTTGTTCATTTTATTAAATATATTTCGTGTACTTATCTATTTATAGCCTAATAATTATGTGTATGTTATAAATGCCATGCTAAGTATCTATCTTAAATATGTGAATGTGATCTCTTTTCTATAATACAACTTAGGGTGTGGAGGAGGCCTAAGCTACCCTGTAGTACGATACAGCTAGGGATTAGCATGCGAACTAAAAGCTACTGCTACAAACTGACACTTAACCTCTACAGACTTCATGGGGACTACAATCATGGGGGAATATCTAAATTAACAGTCTAATGGGCCGCACTTGACGCCCACCTCGGTGCACTTGCATTCCAGGCACTGGCTGGATAACTCCACGATAATGCGACCCACCCGATACATGCGTCCGTATATGTTGCAGCCCGCCAGCTTCAGCTGGCCGAGCGGATCATCGCCACCCGGAAGTCCGCCCACTCCGCCCGAACTGGAACCCGAACCCGAACCCGCATCCTGGGGCACATCCTCCGGGGAGGATGGTGCAGCTGGTGGGGCTGCTGTCGACGGTCGTGTTGCATGTTGGTAATGGTGGAATTGCTGCTGCGGTGGCTGCTCATGTTGCTGCTGCTGCTGCTGCTGTGGTTGCAATCTGTGCGGTTTTACCTCATAGCTGGCGTCCATGAAGGGTAATTTGTCGAACGGTGAGTTTAAAAATGGATGCAGAGTGCTGCCCGTTGTTGTGGCCTGCCCCGCGGCTGTTGACGCTGTTGATGCCGCTGATGTCGCTGATGCCGCTGATGTCGCTGCTGGCGGGGATCGAGTGGTTGCCGGTGTACTTTGGCGTCGCGTGCCACTCTGGACTTTGCGTCTATTGCCGGTGGTCTGTTTGTTTTTCGTCTTGCCGTTTCCCTTTTTGGCCGGAGCACGTGTCATCACTGTTGGTCGACCTGTTGTTGATGTTGCTGCCGTGCTTGATGCAGTTGCTGTTGCTGTTGCTGTTGCTGCTGTTGCTGTTGCTGCAGTTGCTGTTGCTGCTGTTGACTTTGCCGTCGTTGGCGCTGCCGTAGGCAGTTGCTTAAATGCAGGCACTGTGCTGCTCGCCGCATCCTCTTTGGACAACTCCAAACCGAGCAGCTCATCCAAGAGCTTATCCAATTTATTGATTTCATATTTATCTATCACGGGGGCTTCCTTTTCCGTTGTCGTTGTCGTTGTCGTTGTTGTGGATGTGCCGGAGGTGCTGGTTGTGCCAGTTGCAGGTGAGGATTGGGAGGAGGCTGTTGAATTGCTTACACTGTAGGTGACGGTCTCAATGTGCTCTTCAATCGGCTTTTTGTTCGCCTTGTCAACGATTAGTTCATCGAGATTGGGCGACGGCTCTGTGTGTATGACATCTTTGAAGGGGTCGGGAGTGGTGATTTCTGAAAAAGGGGGAAAACCAGTGGACATCTTCAGTTAAATCTGGATGGAGGCAATTCTTTCATTAATTAATAGTTTGATGTGCTAGTTTAGTTTCATATTTTAAATAATTGCAATTCATTTCAGCGGAAAGCGCGAACAGCAAACCTTTTAAAAGCTTTAAATGCAACCATAAAAGATATGATGATCCACTCACCTATAGAAGCAGTATCATTTTCATGAGCTCCCGAACCTGTGATGTCGATAATGTGCTGTGTCACATGGAAGTTATCAAGGGGGCCGCTGATTCCACTCGAGGTGACGTGCTCCTGCAGGACTTCGCCATCGATAACCAGCGGTTCCTTGGGCATGAATCCGCCCTCCGTTTCGGTGGGCGGCGAGAATCCGCTGTGAGGAGGTGGCACCACAGGACTTTCGAAGTCGAAGTTAACGTAGGCCGCACTTCCTTCGTATTTCCCACCCACATGAACCACTGGCTCTGGAGCAGCTTCCGCGGCTGGCACTTCCACGTTGAACTTGTACTTGTAGGCAGCCTGATCCGGCTGGGACTGCGAGTATAGAGCCACCGTGTCCTCCATGGTATCATAGCCAACCACGTCCATCTTATCCGAAGCCACCTTCTGCTGATAGAAGTTGGTGGGATACTGCTCCTTGGGAGCCGTATCCACAGCATCGGTTGGGAGGAATGGTATAATCTTCAGGTTGGGCAGACTGGGAGGCAGTGTGGGCTCACCATTGGTGTCCAGTGGCTCAGCCTCCAGGATACTCGGATTGGTTTCGATCACCAGCGGTTTCGGAGTACTAGTAACATAGGGCTTGGGTTTTGGCTTGAATTTTGGCTTGCTGGTGGTGCGAATGATGGCTTTTGTTGTGGTGCTGGTGGTGCTTGTGGTTGTAGTGGGTTTCGCAGTGGAAGGTATCGGAGTTGTGGGTCTTTGAGTTGGGGGTTTCGGTGGCGGTGCGGGTTTTGCAGAAGTTGGCTTTGGAGTAGTGGGCTTTGTTGTGGAAGGTTTTGGCGCTGTAGGTTTTGGAGTAGTAGGTTTTGGAGTAGTAGGTTTCGGAGTTGTAGGTCTTGCAGTTGTAGGTTTTGGAGTAGTAGTGGTTTTTCTAGTGGTCTTCGACTTGGGTTTCACCGTAGAACTCGGCTTAGCTGTGGTTTTAATGGTGGCATCTACTTTGGTTCGCTGGGTGGTGCTTGTACTTGGTGTTTCTGTGCTTTTGGCTATCGTAGCACTAGTGGTTGCATTGACCCTCTTATTTGACGTCCGATGGGTCACCGGCTGACCATATTTGCTAGTCACCACCAACATGGGCGGTGTCACTGTGAGGTTTGCCAGCTTGGAGTTGATTCGTGTGTGAACGGGCTTGCCACTTGGCAATGGTCGAAACATGGGTGGTGCAGGCAGAGTGGTTGGTTTCTCAGTGGTAGTTGTGGTACTTGTGGAGCTGGAGGTTTGATTGAGTGGTTCTTCGAGTATTCCAGACAAGCCATCAATTAAGACATTGAATAGACTCGGTTCCTCTTTTGGAGGGGGCATTACTTCCGTAGCTGGTGTTGGCCATATTCCAGCATTCGCGATGCCAATTTGTTGGGCCTCCGCCGGCAGTTCACCCACAGCCATTTCTCCATTGTCCAATTGCTCGTCAAAGTCTTCTGCAATACGTTTTATGCTGTTCGTTGAAGGACTGAACCCATCTGGTTGGTTTAGAGTGGTACTAGTCTCCAAATAGGCTTCTGTTTTGGGGCCGAGCTCCTCTTCATCCGGTCCCAAGAGTATATCCATCCAGGAGAGTGTGTTTTTGGGCGTAGTGGATTCTGGTTGCCGTAGTTCATCGTGGCTCGTGGATTCCGCATTGGGACCCAGGAGCAGGTCCAGGAAGCTTAGTGCCGTAGTACTGCTCACCTCCTCACTGGATTCCGTTCTCATCAGAGGCGGTGACTGGGTGGTTCTTATGCCCACAAGGTCCAAGTTATTGGCCAACATTTTGTTGTTATTGCCATCTATGAACTCCAGGCCTTCGCGAAGTGTGTCCATAATGCTCTTTTCGCTACTGACCTCCAGGGGATTCCCCAGAGCTGCCCTCGTGGGATGACGATCGTGTGGATACCTCTCGGCCATGGAATTCTGGGGTATTAAGGCTGTCTCCTGCTGCTCCGGTTCCTCCTTGCCAAACAGCATATTATACAGATTAAACTGCCGGGAGTTGTGCGACCGACGATAATCCCGCTGACTGCCACAATCGTAACTCGATGGACAGCACTGACCCTTCGGCACCACCGGAATGCAGTTCTTCAGAGCCGGCGAGCACTTCTTGGGAGCACATCGCCTGGTGCCCCGGATACAGAAGCATATGTCGCAGGGCCTGTCCGCATCCGATCGCATCTTCTGACCCTCTGCGTAGAACTGGGCACCTACAGTGCAGCCTCGATTGCGCTGCAGGCGCTGGGACATGCGCAGAAAGTGCTTGTTCGAGGTCTTCCTGTAGCGCACCTCTTGGGAGGATTTGCCCGACGTCTTGCTGCTGCAATCGTATCTCACGGGACAGCAGGTGGAGTCCACAAATATGGGCTTGCAACCCTCCACGGGCAGCATGCACTTGGGCTTCACACACTTCTCGGTGCCACCTATTGGGCAAAAAAGAAAACTAGTAATTTAATTAATGATGTTATAACTATATCTTTTACCTATGCAATAGCAGTAGCTGCACAAGTTTGAAGATGACATGGCAGATCCCGACTTGTAGACAGTGCCATTCTTCACACAAACTGTAAAACAGGAAATTAACTTTAGGAACCTTGCGATATAAAATACTACTTGTATATAGTGCATACCAAACATATCCGTGTCAGAATCATCGGATCGTCTCTGCAGCATGTTATCGTTGACCACCCGGTCGATGGACTCCCTCTCGTAGTGATCCAGATAGGCGATGATGCGGCGCTTGGTGGGTATCTTGTAGAACGCATCCAGTCTAGCGCAGGAAAGATACGGGCAGCAGGAGCTCTTCTTCTGGACCACCACACAGCCCCTGGGCGGTGGCATTGGCATTTCGGGACACACCTTCAGACGACACACTAGCGTCCTACGGTTGCACTGGCAATTCAGACACTTCTCCATGCTGGGCACCACCGATTTGTCCGCGAACCAAGTGCCATTGTGATGGCAGCCTGACATGAATGCAGCAAATTTGAAATTAGTATACGTATATAGATGCTAAACTATGTTTTGAAATGGTTTCTATAGCTAGACTAATAAGTCTGAAATCATCGTTGCATAGGAAATTTTCCACTTTATCAGCTATCATCCGCCGCAGAGATGCAACCATCTCACCCAATGCCACACATTTCACAGACATTATCCGCTAGCCCCGAACTCACCTGTATTCGGTGTGATAAATGCATCCAGCTGTGCGGGCCATAGGAGCAGTAATGCCGCCGACAAAATGCTGACTAAGCGCAGCGTCATCTTCGTTCGTGGATTCCGTTCCCGATCCCGATCCCGTTCCCGTTGCGTAGCAGTGGACGTGGATGCCGCCGCAGAGCATGAATAATGCAACAGTGGCGACTTTGGACTTGGGCCGGCCCGCGCAGAGTCCCCTGGTTGTTGAGGTTGCCGAGGTACCCCTTGGGTATGCCCACGTATGTATATGCTCCTCTACAGATGCGTATATCTCCCAGCAGATGCGGCAGGGCAGAGCTCCAACTTGTCTGCCAGTCGAATGCTTCTAATGCTCCGAAATGTGTGTCACGCAGAGGCAACTTTCGAATGACAGCGGCGGCCAACGGTGCGCATGCCCATTTGGCTGCGACTTAGACCAAATTAAACCGAGCTGGAAATTACCCGCACAATTTGCTCGAGCATTGCCACAGGTCGTCGCTCGTTACCTGTCGCCAGTGCCAAAGTTCTGCCACACTTTTAATGAACCATATATTTATATACGGCGGCAAGGAAGGAAAATTTGTTCGCTTCGCAGCTGCAAAGATACGGAGAAAGACGAGATGTGGGTAAGTGCTGGTCATTAGTGGGTAGTGCGATGTTGAATAATGTTAGCGAAACTATGCAACAGGTTGCCGGGGCAAACAACTTTATTTGCATAAACCTTTCCACTGAGCCAAAGCCACATGCGTACTACAAGTACGCGATGTGCGAGGGATTGTGAAGATTCAGATTAAGTAAGACGGCACTCAGGTAGAAACTGAAGTTATGACAGTCTAACTCGGGAAATGGAGATATTTATATGTGTACTCATGAAAAAGTCGGAGCTAATTTCTAGTTTCAAATACAGGCAAGCCATTTCGTGTTCGGGTCTTAATCAAATAAGCTTCTTTTGGATTATTAATAACACTACTTAAGCTTACCGGTAATAAAACATAAGTTTAATATCCCTTGATGTTGAGCCCTTGCTAAGATCAATGCATATAAATCTTTCACCCTAAGACTATAAACTTTCAACAAAAAACAGCTGAACACAAAACAGATTTCTCAGAGTAACCAACTTAATTCCGCAATAATTTCACACAACTTTATCGCTTTGTTTATCCACTGCACTTCGAGAGTTTGGCATAAATTGGCGCACGGAAATGGGCCAAACGCAAATGCTGCCAAAATCCATCAATAAATACACAAAACGAGGGGGGCAGCGATACCAAGTCGCAGTCATAAATAGCAACACTCAAAACAAGAGGGACACAAGAAAACTGGTCTGAAGAAGCCTCCACTTCACACTCCTCCAAGTCCAGAAAGCCAGACGCGAGTTGCATGCAAACGCAACAACTGGAAAACAGCCAAACAAACATGAAAATCAAATAAAGCCCGGCGAATGGCGGTCATTGCCAGCACAAGATCCACCGACTGCCAGACTTCTGGCCACCGAGTTCTCCCAGAACCAACTCCCCAGTCCAGCGGTCAGCAGCCAAAAGCTAACTAACAACACAGAAACACACAACACACAACACACAACATGCAACTAACAACAAGCCACAGAATCGTTGGACGGAGCGGAGCACTCCGAACTGGCCACTGCAGCCACTTTCATTAGGAACGTGATTAGCAGCGAAAACTCACTGGCATGCAAATGGAAACGAAAAGTCTGGAAAGAACCGGGGGATTTTCCGCTTGTGGGATGGAGAAGGATTTGATACCCTGACAAAATTCGTAATGATAAATTAATGATGAAGTAAAATATTTAAAATGTTTTTTCAAGGAAGTTACGATAATTCATATGAATTAAAGTAGGAATGCTAATAGGAATATGCGTCTAAATGTACATATAATTATTAAACTTATAGAAAATTTATTTCATTTGATTTAATTATTAGAAACTGTTCCTAAAAACTGGTTCAATTATTAGAAACTGTTCCTAAAAATTGGTTTAGTTATTAGAAAATGTTCCCAAAAATGGATTTAACTAAAGAAACTGTTCCCAAAAATGGATTTAACTAATAGAAACTGTTCCCAAAAACTGATTTAATTAATAGAAACTGTTCCTAAAACTGATTTAATTAATAGAAACTGTTCCTAAAACTGATTCAATAATAGAAACTGTGACTTGAAACCTCAATGACACCTAACCTATTTCTGTTTTGACTGAATTCCCTATATGAGATGCATAAAATATTTTCATTTGAGGTTTTCAGGCAACTAGATTGAACGATTCATTTGAAATATGTAGTGGAGTCGGAAAAAGCCATCCAGGGGCCATACCCCCAGTGATCGCAGCAGGAACCCACTCTGCCATGTGGAGAAGAGCTTCTTCGCTTAATTGGAGCTCTCTTTGCATACCGGACTGGTGGGTCTGCTTTTGGCCTTGCACAATTTAGTGGCAGTTGGTTCTCATGACAACTTTTAATCAAGTCATTATCTGAATGCCGGGCCACAGGAGATCTATGCTAGAGAAACTTTCACGAGGCACGAAACGAGCAGAAGTCACCGAATCAGACCCAGAGAATTTCAGTTTCACACAATAAATCAGCTGCAGTTGACTTTTATTTTGTTGCGCTTGACTCTGCTTTTAATTGAGAGCCACTTGTGGCTGCGGCTCATTTGCATGCCAGTGTCGTGTACTTGGCCATGAAAATGGAGGCTTAGAACACTGAAATTGCTGGCTGGATCGAGGCGAAATCTCTCTTTCGCGGAGATTGCCCTAGGACCTGCAAAAGAAACTGCAGTTGGTGAAAATCGCCTGCTTAATTACACATTTTCCAAAAGCAATTTGCCCTGGGGCCAACATAATTCCATATTTTTCCACGCACTCGCAGATACTATCTAGAAATTCTATGGTGATTCAGCCATATTCAGAACGTGTGTAAGCCCAGTCGCCTCATAAATAAATTACGGTAATTACATGGCCAAAGACAATACCAAACCAAGCCAAACCGAACCAAACCAAACCAAGGAGAACAGAACCGAAAGAAAGCGAGGCTGTGGGAGCAAATGCCACTCAGGTGTCCAGCAGAAGAACCTCTTTAATGGGGCCAAGTAATTACGCCCGGACAGCTTTATTTATTTACTCTCTTTATTTTTTATTTTGGCCCGAGCATACACTGCGCCAAATTAATCAAGTCATTTATAGACTGCCACCGGGCTTTGAGCGAAAGTGTTGAGATTAAAAGACCCTGATTGCTCGATTAGTTAATCACAGTGAAGAGTTTCGCTCGGCTTCATCAACCCAGTTTACTCGAATTTCGAAGAAATTAAAAGTCTTTAGGGTTTCGGTTTCACTAACCTAGTTGGATGGGTTTGTAAAGAAGGCATTTTACAATGCTTTTGAAAGCTGAATCTAGCAAGGAACTGTAAATGATCAAAATAAAAGTGTGATCAATAAAGAAGTGGCATTCTGTTCCAGAATTCAAGAATTTTCCCTTCGAAAGTTAAAAAGTTTTCTGACTGTTAAACATGGGTATTATATAGCAGTTTACCTGTTAGGTATGAATTAAATATACTCAAAACATTTTTAAAAATAATATTCCATAATTCCATGGTAAAGGAATAGAAACGGTTAACTCATTAGAAGCTCTAAAATATATTCCACCTTAAACTTGAAAATAAATGAAGTGTGTAATTTAGTCATTAAGAGCACAGTCAGCTTCTCAGCCGAGTGTAACATCAGTATTTAGCAAAAGTGAAGACACAAGAAATCAACCCAATTGACTAGTTCGACTGTATCGAAACGCCACAAAACCACTTGGTCGACAATAAATTCTCTATTTGAGCCAGAAAAGAGCTCCAAGTGGCACTGTAGCCGTGACATCGATTCGACAACAATAAAATTGGGTATTGAGCATTCGTATCTGATAGATACTTTGTTGGCCCGTCTGACCATTTGACACAGTAGCAACGCCCCACTGACAGATTTATTTATCTGTCTTTTCGGGAAGGCGATGGAGAGCACTCCCGCCATATTTGGACGTTGATTTGTGAAAGGCGAAAAGCCAACGCCAAGTCGAGTGCAGCATTTTGCGTTGTTTTCCACTCCAGATCTGTGGATCTGGCCTTTGTTTTGTGACTACTGGGCATATTTTTGGGCGCATTCTAAACTTATAATTTGTAACAACTTTCACCGAACGATCGTGGCTCAAAGAAGCTCAACTAGCACTTAGGATTATGTAAATCTCGGCCAGGCAAAGTATCTAATAACAATGGATAGCTCCGGAAAGAGTCGACTGAATGGAAAGCGAAATACCGCGCCCGAGATTCAGATCTGGGCCTATTTTCACTTTTGCAAATTGTCTTAGAACACGGAACGCGAATAGAAATCGAAGTCAGTGCGAGTCAATAAGCGATCATTGAGAATTGAAACGTGAGCATGACTACACTAGTTAGCAAAGTTGAGATCGCTGATTGTGTCTATCAATACGCCAAACTAAAACTTCACGTTTTATTCATTCTTTATGTTCTTAATGCACGACTAAATAAATATCACTTTGGTTATGTGTACTTCAAAGATGTCAGTTATGTGTAATAGCATAAAGGTTCTTGGGATGTTATTGCTAGGTACTCAAATAGCCAAATTATCAATTGGGATAAAATTCCAGACCAAAATCAATTTCAACAAAAGAAGCTGTAGGCAAGACCTTTCCCACCGCAAGTAGATGTAATTTCTTGAATTGAAGTGTTATTCTCTTTCCTTTCTCAACAATTTGCTATGCTTTTAATAAGCACATTTGCATATGAGCTCGTGTGCGCGGCTTCATCATAGAGTGAAATTCGTGTCATCATAATAGAAGAAATGCCAACACGCTTCAGCTTCACAGCAAAAAAGTAAATTCGGCAATACTCGAGCCATTGAGGTAGCTGAACAAAAAATAAAAACCCGGCTTACAAGCTGTCAGAGCCATCAACATGTGTGGCTCATTAAATATGCTGCGAACACACAGCAAGTACAAGAAAAGCAGTCGAGAACCAAGGAGTTTAAACAATTTTCCTGTCCAACTCTATTGATGCGACTACTTCAACATCGGCGGTGCACACGAAAAAAATTGGCCAGCAAGTTGTTTGATAGTGCAAGAGCAATAAGCCTAATAGCCTAAGTTTGGTAGAAACCACTTAAGCAATTGGTACATACAAGGGGTAATAAATGTCCATTTTATGCGTAATATTAGTAATGTTTCAGAATTCATCGCAAAGGTCTTAGGTCAAGATTGTGCGCACCTCTTTCGCCAGGTGTACCCATCCGAAGTTCCCCTCGGCTGCAGACAAATACCTGTCATTTAGTGGACGTCAAACATGTTCGACCTAGCCCCTTGAGCACCTGTGGCCCTGCTCCACCTCGATTTCCACCTCCATTTCCAGCCGGCGATCGACGATCGGCGATCGACGATCTGGAGCCGGGGACTCCCCATCCCGCACCCCATCCAAAGTTATTAGAGCCGCGAGGGCTCAATAAATGGGCGTCGTTTATGCACCTCGTCATCGGCGATTGCACAGATCGCAGCTCCGTGTTTTTGCTTTTTTATGCGCGCTGTTTGGCCAAGCGGAAGTGGTTAAATGAAAAGGCAGAAACGAGCCAAAAAGGGGAAGAGGTGTCGCCGTTTGCGGCGCGGAACGAGGAGCAAATGATCTTAGGGAAGGGTCCTTCGGATGGCCATGTCCTCCGTGGAGTGGTCATGTTAATTCCAGATTCCTGGAAGCTGCGATTCGCATGCTGGTGCTAAAGCAAAGTCGGAATGTGAGCATTCCGAATAACTAAAGAGCTGATGGACCGCAAGCTGAACGTAGCATTGTACAAAATAATTACTAAAATATACAGGAATTTGTTACTTTCTTTATAAAGCCTCTACTACAAGAAGTACCAATAAATAATTAAATTTGAGTGGCTATAAATGGCTTACATAAATACAGCAAATCTCATTCTAATTGCACCTATTTTTGAAGAATGGAGAATATCTACACCCCAACACCGTCTTCTTCCTAGAACCATAATGGAATAACCCATTCACTAACTGGGCTTGTACCATTAGTCAGGAAATGTAATTGAACATCTTTCGGTCAGTTGAATGTAGTAATAGCTGACTTGTTAATTAGAAATGTCCAGAATCGGGCTATTACATGCAGGCCAAGCCCTCAGCCCGCAAGACAGATAACTAAACGTGGATCGGGTGAAAGTCAAGTCAAGTCGTCGTTTGCGAGCTTCTCCTTCACTGTAATGAAACTAGAACAAACTGCACGATTGTGGCAAATGGATAAGAGAGGAAAAGCTGCAGAACTGGGAAAGGTTTTTGTGTCGTCCAGCTAGCACCTTTCACAAAAGCCGAAACCATCAGCGGACCCACAACGAAACTGCTCCAAACAATCAACTGATAGTTCTTAATACCCCTAAGTACCCATTGGCAAATCGATGTCGCCCTGCTTGGTTCTGTAGGCACAAAGTTTCTATTGGCGGGTAAATTATCGATTCGTGATGCAGCCAGAACAGCGTAATAAAATTGTCAACATGACAGGCCGCGATTAATATAGAGTTCAGATTTATAATGCATAAATCATGCAGCAGATGGAACGTGCTCCATTGCTCCAATGCCTTGCATTACTTTTCCCACAATTCAAAGATGCGACTCCTTGGGCGAATTCTGAATGCATTCTGCTAGAGATGGGCCTTTGTTGGGCTTCCAGTCAAATGTATTTTTTTTTCTTAATCAACGTTTTGATTTCAGTTCACTTTTGTGTGCCTCAAATACCTAAAGAGCCCGTCTTAAATGTGTCCCAGTTTCTTGAGTCATAGCAAGTAATTCTGCTGTGAAGTTCAGTAGAGTCCATAGCCGCCGCGAAACATGATCATAATTCCATCACAGGCGCATCTCTATAGGCCAAAGCCAACGACCGGACAGAGTTTGTGGCAAACTTGTTCTGACTTTTGTTACAATTGGCGATTCCTTTCTTTTTTATTCTGCTTTCTAGCGCTGTAAGACAATGCACCATAAAACTGCAATGGAGCTGTGATCGCTGCTGCTTCTCACTCCACCCATTTCCATTTCAGTTGCCATGCAAATTTCTGACTCGTGTTGTTTTTCCGTCTCGAATGTTTTCCTCTTTCCGGGCACATTTGTCAAGGTGTCTTGTAAACAAGGCACCCAAGCAGCCCAAGAAACCCATGAAGCCCAAAAGATCCCAAAAGAACCCAAAGAACCCAAAGAACCTCGAAAGAACCCAGAGGCAAGCACCGTTAGATCAGATGCAGACATTGGGCTTATATAACGCATTGCGCCAGCCAATTGTACTTTTTATTGGTTACCTCTTTAGGCCATAAATGGTAGTGACAAAAGTCGGAATTTATGGCCCGCTGACAGCTCTGATAAATAACCCAAGGCCCGACTTTGGCTTAGAGTAGTGGCCTGTTGTTTGGATTTTGTCTTTTGACTGGTGGATGGGGCGTGTTGCAGGTGGGGAATTCACCTAAGAGAGCCATAAAATTTTTTATCTTTGACTTTTTTCTTGCAGCACGTCGTCGTGAGGAGCCCGGAGTTAATTAGCAGGGAATAAATGGCTTTTGAAATTCCTTCTCCTTTGGTAATTAATCTGGCAGTGCGTTACAAAAAGTGTGCCGACAGAAGCCAAGGAAGCACATGGACTTACGTTTTATTAAAGAATGGAGCAAAGAGCACAAACACATATTTCGTCCTTTTAAATAACATTGATATCATTTATACATTGATCATATAACATTGATACATTTATATGCAATCTTTACCGAATTAAATGTTTTGTTAAATAAACAAGAATCTAAAGGATTAATTACGAAGCACATATTTTTCATTGTCGCCGTAATACATAATATAAGCCTCATATATGGACGACCAACACCCCTATATAGGGGTAGCTATATCTAATTTCCATAAGTTTGTTTATTTTCCGTGTATTTCGCTGATGTTATTCGGATAGTGGCGACACAAAAGAAAGAGATTCTCCTCATATGGCCAGGCTAGGTTGGTTTAGTTTTTCGCTGCCTTCTAAAGATACGCGCACTCTTTTTCAGCTGGTTGCTGGTTGCCTCACCGTTGCAATATCAGATTACGTGCGGGCCAGCTTTTGTTGTTGGCCGGGAACTGGGGCCTCTCCTTAAGTGCCCAGTGCTTTTTGGCATATCAGATGTTGCTAATGTGGCTGCGCTAACTGTGGGCCGGGCTCTAGCGCTCCACTTGAAAGGAGAGCTTAGAACCAGATACAAGATACAAGACACAAGATACTTTTTCCGACCTTGAGATGGCGGTCGAAGCTCAGCTCCCGGCCCTGATAATCGAATTTGTGGCACACCACACTTTGGCAAGATTATCGAGATGACCAAAGGGCATTCAGGAAGTTCATTTGATACCTTTACAATATCGAGTAACTTTGTAAGATCATTTCTGGTAAGATTACACATATTGTATTTTGAAGATATTTGAGAAACATTATTAGAATTATCTTTAGTTTTTACGAAGTTAAGATTAGAAACTAAGATCGATGCATAAAATCGATCTAAGCGCTCTAGAAAATGGTTTACGCCTTATAAAGTTAATTATTGAATCGCATAACTGCAGTATTCCGACATCGAGTTAAAGACTTATTACATACATATGTAATCGCCTAATGAAGCTTTCTTCCCGTCTTCGGACTCAAACTCGTAGATTTCCTTCATCTCCCTGAGTTCTTTTCCTAACATTTTCAATTGCAGGCAATTAGCAATTTCTGCTCGGGCTCGCTTTAATGGCATTCTAACGTAAAATGTCGTCTTACATTCGAGTTTTATAGCTTCCGCTTTGCATTATCAAATATTATTGGTGTTGTTCTACCGCTTGTTATAGCCCGCTTCATCTTCTTCTTCCTACCTTCTTACCTTCTTTGCGATTGCATGTCGTCACGTCAAGCTCTAAGAAGTGGCAAGAAGAAGCAGAAGAATCGGCGCAGCATCTGGATGAAAAAACCCTTGGCAATCTAATGATGATCATTAGGAGCGGTACTGTAATCACACAGAAGCCAAACTCAAACTCCCAGCTGAATCTTAAGCCAGTTCCCCTTCTTCTTCTTCCTGTTCTTCCGCGCCTGCTTCTTCTTGCTTTTTGTCAACATAAAACGGTAATTTCTTAAACAAAAAAGTAGAAACAACTGAGTAGCAAAAGATTACTCTGAACTTTTTTACACCGGAAACAAAGAACGAGTCGAAAAAGTACAAGGCAGTTCTTAGAAATCAAAATTGCTCGCTAAGCTAATGTTTTTTAAATGACTATTCTGCATTAAGCCAAACGGTACTATTTATGTTACTAAATATTACGTTTAAGTATTTTATCCAAAAAATTAACATTTTTTTTATATATTATTTAATTTCTTGTTTAATGTTATTCTTCTGAATTCATTATTTTAGAAATTTATACATTTATATATATTTGGTACCATGCAGATTTTAAATCTAAGCTGTATTTGCCACCTATTTTTTGACCTTCCGTTTGTGCAGTGTAATTAAAGCCAATGCAACCTATATTCCCTCCCTTGATCTCCACACTCTCGGTCCTCTCCCTTCTGGTTTCCCCGGTTTTCAAACTCCGAGTGCGTTTTTTGCGGCTGTGCGACTATTGTAACGGCTTTGATTCGTCTTAGGAAGTCGCCTAAGTTTTTGTCGGCGTTGCCTTGGGTTCATCTGCCACCGACCGACCCCCCTTTCTCACAGTGTGCCCTAGTGATGCGACTTCTTTTTGTTTGCTTGCCGCTGCTGGCATCTTAACAGTTAAATGCTTAGTTTACATCATTAGCATGCCGTTTCCAGATATTTCATTTTCTTTTGGCTAATAAATAAGCAATTTAGTAGCTGCTTCTTCTGCTGTCATCGAATACTTCTTTAATTGGCCTGCGCAAGCTGGTAAGCATTATTTAATTAGCATAGATGTGCAGGGAATTGGAATCACTTGATTACCATTATACAGTTGGGAATTTAATTTCGGATTCAATTAAATAAAAGTGAATAAAATAATAATAATTTAAATACCCTTGCTATTTAATAACCAGAAAGTTCGTTGACTCAGTCTTCCGTTTGTGTTAAATAAAATATACATTTCCATGTTTTCATTTACGCTTTGATAAATACGCGAGCAAGTGCAGAAATATTTGATAAATAAACCACGGCATTATTATGTCTTCCAAGAAATGAATTAAAATGTATATGTTGTTTTACCGCAGTCATTACACTTAGATAAACACACAGGAATCATTGCCTGTGGGGCCAGTTCGTTGCCTGAGTCTTTCGATTGTGTGTGATTTTGCTTTTGTCTCTGTGTCCGCAAGAACGAGTGCACTGAAGCATGGACTTTTGGCTCCGACTGCAGGTTTTTGTGTGAGTCTACTATTATTTATTTATCTGGCCACCAAGTCGGTGGGTTCTATTAACCATGTAAACAATACCGTTAACACGACACGACACGTTAGAAAAAAAGCTTTTGGCAGCGGGAGCGAAATAGATAAATGAAATGTGCCGCAAGAATTTGCCAAGTTTGTGGGCAAAGAAGGGAAACGTCGACTTGCCAACTGCATATTCGCCCCCCTTGGTAATGCATCAAAGAATTGAACAACGAGAACAGCTACATAAAAAAAAGCGTGAAAAAGAGGCGACAGGAAAACGGTTTGAGGAAAACACTTATTAAATTTTAGCATGCCCAAAGTGTGGAAAGAGCAAGCGGGGAGGCCACAAAGAACCGCAACAACGACCCCAAGAACGAACCAAGAATTCCCAGTGATGCATTCCTGGAGTTTTCCGCAAGTTCACATACCTGTCTAGGTTGTGGTTTCCTTATATCCACTATTACTGTGGGGCACAAAAACAAAAAAGAACTGAATACAACTCCACAGATTTGTTTGTTTGTTTATGCTTGCACTTCACCGCTGCCACTCAAGGGTTCGATCATCCTTGACCACAAAAAGTGTCTTCTAGTCTTTGAGTCTCCGAAGAAGAGTCTTTTAATGTGTGTGTTTTCTTTTTATTTTTTACTACAGTATCCACGGTCCGATTGGTTTCCTCGTTCTGAACGCGTCGCGTGCTGTTTTCAAACTGAGGCTCAGCAACAAGTTCGAGTTGCTTTTAAGAAAAGCATTCGGAAGAAAGTTGTCTGCATACTGAATTCT
Organism: Drosophila erecta; assembly: GCF_003286155.1. NCBI lineage: Eukaryota > Metazoa > Arthropoda > Insecta > Diptera > Drosophilidae > Drosophila > Drosophila erecta. The sequence continues at coordinate 13,584,466 of NW_020825200.1, forward strand.
GTTTCTGTTCGAGCGCGCCAAAGATTCTCGTTCGAAAGCTGCAGCGAAAGAGATATATTCTCCCAAGAGAAAGAGAGAATCCGCTAAGAGAGTCTTCTCTACCGAAGATAGATTAATTGCTGGTTGTACTGCAGATAAGCATGAAATGTCCCTTGTCCGCAGTTTGTTGGCCAATTAAAAATTAGATTTCGCTTCAGATTTTGCCCATGAGATTGGCCAAAGCTCGCGGAACGATTGCAAAGATAAATGTCTGATGGGTTATTTTTCGAAAAATAAAAACCCTCAGTAGTGTGTTGAAAGGGTTGAATGAACTAGAAAGTGAAGAGCTGCCTTTATTGATATCACACATAATTGTCCGTGAAATGTGATGAAAGTAATGGTGTAACTTTTGTGGTGCTTCGATTTAGTTTTAACTTTATGTGCACCAAATTATGCCAAGCAATACTCAGTTTAAAACGTTTTCATTTATTGAACTTATACAAAAGTATAAAGTTAAATTTTAAAACAACACACAACTTTTTTGATAATATTCACGAAACCTAACTAACTTAGGTAATAATCAATAAGCAATAAGCATTAAGCGTAATTTTCAAATGAAACTATTTTTTCGAATACATTAGTCATTTTATTTCAATCAACAATGCAATCTAGATCCTCTTATTTATGGCCCACTCATATCTAACTCATTTCAATAATCCGTACTTCCCTTTACCAATTATAAAACCATTCCCAGTCCCCCCGACCACGAAATTCAGACAAGAAAAAATATAATAATAAATACGTGTGTGTATACACACAAAAGACCATAAGGCACAGACATTCATTCCGATGCCAAATGCCGACGCCAATAAAGCCCCCAAGTAAACAATTCCAGGCATTACTCCATTACTCATAATGGCGCAGCCAAATGTCGCGGTCGCGGTCGCATCCTCATGCTCTTGAGCGGCGAAACGTAGAAACCGATTGTCGGAGCAGGGATCTGGAGTCTGGAGACGGAGCAGCACCCGCCCATGTCGTTCGCCAGGTTGCATAAATCTGTTCGATTCATAACACGAAGATTGCGAAGGAAGCACTGGGATCTGGCCTTGCCTTGGCTTTGCTCAGGTGACGGAGATGCAATCGTGCAGGCAACATAGGTTTGTATTTACTTTTTAAATGAGAAATGAACTAATTATTTGATTTTGTTAGAGTAACAGCTTTTAACAAAAATGTTGTATATCTAAATTACAATAATATTAATAATAGTACTAATATATTATCATTAACATTTAATAGTTTCTTAATACTCTTATTGTAAGTGCGGTCTGAAAAGGAATGGAAATCTGTTCCCAAATACTCAACTTTTGAATACTGTAATGGATATTATACACTCTCTATGTGCAATTGTACCTTTTACTTTTTAGATATTCGGGTGGACTCACAGTGCCATCTCTGGTTCCCCCATTGTGACTCCTTTATCAGCCTTGTCTTCATCGATCGCGTCGGAGATTTTGTCTGTCTGATTGGGTCGGGGGTCCGTCGGTGGGTCTGTTGTAGTGGACTCTTGTTCTGGGGCGTGTTCCACTGGATCTGCGGATCTGTGGATCTCCCTGTCCGTTCCCGTTGAGTCGTCGCTTTGTCTTGACTCCTTTGGCAGGCAGCTTCGCTGCGGCTCGGAGGCGTGTTTGGCTGGGGGAATAAAAACAGAATAATATAGAATGAAATATTTATCGCCATTAGAGCCTGATTAGCTGCGGGCGTGTTCTGGTCATCGTTCTTTGGGCCACGTTCCTCGCTGTTGGCCGCCTTGGTGCTCTTGGTTGCGAAGCTGTTTTGGAGGCACTTAATAAGCTTTTCTGGTGTGATTGTGATGGGAAATTGATATGTCCATTCAATTATGTGCTGGTCGTGTCAATAAACTGATTGCGATCGTGTCCAGCAACTTACTGACCAATTAGTTTCCCAATGAGACCTTTCCCATCAATATGATTGATAAAAACGGCGGTTAAAGAGGAGTGTCTGGGTTGAAATGAAATCTGGACGTGCTGACACCAAAAATGAAACGGATTTAATAACAAAACTCATTCCATGAGTTCTTTGGGGAGAATTGTTCTCCGAATGGTTGTACAATAGAAAAATGGAAAGTTAATCCGGGTATTTCTTGGTAAAGATAAGATCTCCGTTTTTTGGTATGCCTGGGCAGAAATTTCTATTTATATTCACTTTAAGTGTGTTATAATAAAAAAGATTAAGATTTTTTATAATACTTAACATGTGCTGCTTCTTGGAAACCTTTATCTATTTTATATTTTTTTACAAATATAATTTTGCTATCTTAACATTAAAATTCGTATCTGATAAAAGTTTTAAAGTTGCATTCTTAACCTGCATTTCATAACAAGCACGTGATACTGCAATCTTACAAGTATCTCTTTATTTAGACACTATCTAAAACTGCAAAATCATATCTTTTGGTTGGCTGCTATCCAGGATATGAACGAGGACACCTGGACATAAACAGACGGAGAGTTGGGCTGACCGCATGGTAGTTTTCCCCAAGACACGATGCCGATTAGGACATTTCCCTGGACCAGCGGACCACCGGAGTCCGAGGTGCAAAAGCTGGTGCCGCCGGTGAGGGGACCTGTGCAGAGATTTGTGGTGTGCACATCCCGACCCTTAGTGCCCAGTGCCGCAGCACAGGAGTCGAGGCTGATGATGGGTATGTTTCTTGGCCTCCTGGAGGGTCTTTGGATAGGAGGGGCTATTCGTTTTGCTGGTGCTGCCCCAGCCGAAGAGGTCAGCGTTTCCAGTTGGCCTCACTCCGGACGATGGCAGCTTCACAGGAGCCACGGCAGCGGTCCAAGTGAAGGCGGTGGGCGTGTAAATCAATCCAATGTCATAGGGCACAGTTCCACCGGTGTACAGATCATTGACCACATAGTGGGTGACTTGCCTCTTCTGGGTGGTGCTCGCTGTTCCGGCCACCGCAATGCTTCCTGCCACCAAGGTGCTTCCAAGTACTTGATTCTTGTTGGCCAGGCAGTGAGCAGCCGTTACCAACCAGTTGGAATTCACAATGTTAGCTGCGCAATAGTGGGTTCCTCCGTACTGCATTGACACTATAAACGGAGCACTATTGGCCGCCGCCGCTTTTCCTCCCACCACGCGTCCTTCGAGTTGGGCAAAGGCTAATCCAGATCCTTGGCAAAGGCACATCGCCAGCAGGAGGAAAGTGAACAGGGAGCGATGGCGCCACTTGGTTTGTCCATTCGCAATCATGGTTTTCGAAGAACTATTTACATTGGCAGTATCGGTGGCTTTTTAAATTATTTCGTGATACAGCCAAGAATATGATAAGAACTTTCAATTAGAGCCCTTGTCTTTCAGATAAGAACCAAATATAATTCAAGATTATACGTTTTTTTATATAATATATATTGTTCTCTTGCTATGATAGACTTTGTCAACAAGGGAACTGCAATATCTCAAGCTTGTCATTCTGTGTTTTCGAGGGGTTCCCCGCCCACTGATTAGGAAAATAATGTAAAAGATATTAACTAATGGGAGAAATTGAAATATTACATGATCTGCTCACAGACAATAATTTGGCGAATTTTTCTGTTGTTTTATTAGCGGCAAAGAACTTGTTATTGGCAGCCCGAAAATATGTGAAGTATATATTTCTGCTCAGTTGGTCCCTTGCTCACTGTGTTTCTCACACTTCAAGATAAGATAAACTTTAAAAACAGCTTGTTGTTTTGTATAGTCGCTACAGTGCGATGGAAAGTGCCGCACTTAAGTGACCAGCCACTAAGAGCACAACTTTGATTGCTTTTATTGAAAAAATGTGGGAAAACTCGGCATTCTAGGGCACCTGCTGGTTAGCCGATATCCAGGAAATAAACGACGAGACCTGCACGTAAACCGAGGGTGAGTTGGCCTGACCACAAGGTAGCTTGCCCCAGGACACGATGCCAATGAGAACATTGCCCTGGACCAGTGGTCCTCCCGAATCCGAGGTGCAAATGCTAACGCCGCCGGTCAGAGGACCAGTGCACAGATTGGTCGAATGGACATCGCTGCCCTTGGTGCCCAGGGCGCTCTCGCAGGAGCTCAGCGAGATGATGGGCACATTGGTGGCCACCTGTAGGGTGGATGGATAGGAGGCGGTATTCGTGGTGCTGGTGCTGCCCCATCCGTACAGATTGGCGGTGCCAGTGGGCACAACTCCGGAGGATGGAAGTGTGACTGGAGCCACGGCGGCGCTCCAAACGAAGGCGGTGGGCGTGTAGATCAATCCGATGTCGTAGGGAACTGTTCCACCGGTGTACAAGTCATTGATCACGAAATACGTGATACTGCGCGTCTGCGTAGTGCTGGCAGTTCCGGCCACCTGGATACTTCCGGCCACCAGGGTGCTGCCCAGCACCTGGTTACTGTTGGTGAGGCAGTGGGCAGCGGTGACCAGCCAGTTGGCATTCAGGATGCTGGCCGCACAGTAGTGGGTGCCTCCGTACTGCATGGACACCGCATAGGGAGCACTATTCACCGCCGCCGGACCTCCGCCCACCACTCGCCCCTCTGGTGCACCGATAGCCACTCCGGATATTTGGCATATGCCCAATATCAGGAGGAGCACTCTGGCCAACGACTTTGTTTGCTGTCCGTTCGCTATCATAGTATTCGCGGAACTGCTTACAGCGACCTTTATCGCGAGCTGTTTAAATTAATTCGCCATTCCAAAATTTTGCCAGCGCCAGCAGATAAGACTTTCAATTAAGGACTGCGTGTTCTCCAGATAACCACTTATTATAATTTGAGATTAAGCGACGTCTGAATAGTGACTCTTTGACAGAAGTACGTCAGGTTACAACAGCGATAGGATGGACAAATAACTACGTTCGTTTATCTCAAGAATGCCAATTCACCTTAAGGAGCTTTCGGATTTGCACAGACAAGTATTAACATTTGAAAATCACCTTTTAGTATTTCTTACTGTTGGTATTCACTGTTTAGTATTACAAAAATTGTACGCAAGTAGCTGGTACTACATCGTTTTTTAAACAATTTTAAGAAATTCATTTGTAGATTAAATATTTTTAAAGGGTTTCAATAACGGGTCCCAATATTCGATATTTGCAAATAAAACATCGATTTCGCAAGTGTGCACTTATCGATTACATCGTGAGAAATCGATTTTCGTTGCCTCTCTGGTCACACAGCAACTGACTCAGAAGTTGAAGAAGAAGCAGAGACCGTAATTTTTCCACGACTCAACCTAGCGATTTACCGAGCCATTCGAGCCGCAATCGGGCCTCTAGCCAGCCGGAATCATTTAGAGCGTGTTCAGCAGAGTGCGGCAACTTGGAAGCGGTGCATCCCTAGAAATCGCAGTGCGAAAGGGCCCCGAAAACCGCTGGCCCAGCCCCATTATAAACAGAGAGGAGGGGTGGAGAGTGGAGAGTGCGCAGCCGAGGAGTGTGGAGATTGGAGAGAGCGGAGCGAGAAGAGAGGTCAGCAAACCCGTAATTAAGAAAAAGTAGACACGTACGTTGTGGAAGATGTCATCCGGAGATTTTGGCAATCCGCTGCGGAAGTTCAAGCTCGTCTTCCTGGGCGAGCAGAGTGTGGGCAAGACCTCGCTGATTACGCGCTTCATGTACGACAGCTTCGACAACACGTACCAGGCGACGATCGGGATTGATTTCCTATCGAAGACCATGTACCTGGAGGATCGAACCGTGCGCCTGCAGTTGTGGGATACGGCGGGACAGGAGCGATTCCGCTCGCTGATACCCTCGTACATACGCGACTCCACGGTGGCTGTCGTCGTGTACGACATCACCAACACCAACTCGTTCCACCAGACCTCCAAGTGGATCGATGACGTGCGTACGGAGCGGGGCAGCGACGTCATCATCATGCTGGTGGGCAACAAGACGGATCTCTCCGACAAGCGTCAGGTTTCCACCGAGGAGGGGGAGCGCAAGGCGAAGGAGCTTAACGTGATGTTCATCGAGACAAGCGCCAAGGCCGGCTACAATGTGAAGCAGTTGTTCCGAAGGGTGGCCGCGGCACTGCCCGGCATGGATTCGACGGAGAACAAGCCCTCCGAGGATATGCAGGAGGTTGTGCTGAAGGACTCACCCAACGAGACAAAGGATCCCGAGGGCGGCTGCGCCTGCTAGAACCGGTTGAGCCGACGATCCGACTATCCTCTCCCCTTTCAACAGCAGGAGCAGATGCAGGAGATCGGCCAGCAACACTGGTGTACACAGGTGTCAAGTGTATGTACTGGCCGGATCTGCGGCGGATTCCTCAACATCTATACACACATACACACTTTACGTTTAAGTTTATTTATAAAGTAACAAATGATAGCAAAGGCAAATAGACTAAACAACAATTAACGAAATCGGCTAACTAATTACTGTTAATTGAGCAGTTCAGACGAGATAATCCCGAGCGTAGGCGAATGCTAACTTATTGACACGAGATCAGGGATCAAGATCAGAGTAATATTTGCGAGTTAGCTACCAGGCAAGAATATAGTGTTGTGCATTTCCGATACCCTTAAAACAAACCCAAAACCATGTACTTATGGCAGGCCAGGCGGTCCAGAATCCTCCGACATTCCAGCTCTCGGCATCTCCAACAGTCGTAGATACCACGCAGCCAGCCTGTGTTCAATGATTCCACCAGCCAGGCATTTTGTTTCCAATTTTAGCCCCCGTTCTGTTCTGTTTGCGGCTTTTGTTTCGCCAGTTTTGGTTAGGTTTTCGGTTTTAATTTTAGCACAGCGAACGCGACTGCTAACTGGAACTTTGGATGGCATAGGACTTGGCCACGTGCATCTTATGAATAAATATACACAAATATAAAATATGTATTTTTATGACTAAAACTGAAACAGATAAGCAGCACGAGCAGAGCAAACACTTAACAATATTATTAACAATTTTTGCTTCGATTAGCGAGAGAACTTTGTGCATTTTTTACGCGAAAAGCAAAAGCTTACAAAATTGATAATTGAATAAAAACATAAACTATGGATGCAATTTTTAATAAATCAAATTATGAAAATGAAAAGTATACAAGATACTAGCAATAAATTAATAATAAAAAAAAAAAACATTCAAAACATGACTCATACTCTGCAGGTGCACACACACCTTCCCCAAAAGGGCTCCGAAATATGTGGGGCGGCTTATCTTATCATTTAAAATCGTTCCTGAATGGATGGCGCACCTGTGTCGGCATGACTAGTCCTAAATTTCTGACAACTTCCACTGATTCGTCAAGAAACTGGAGTGTAATAGGCTTAAGGTGGATTCAAAAGATACGATTCCTAGTTGGGGCAGCTTCATAATCGTATAATGAACTGGAATTGTTCTTTTTGGCCTGCCTCTGTTCGCAGAATTAGTTGTATATTTTATAATCCGACATAATCTGATGTAATACTCATTTTATGAGCTAACTATTTAACAGTAGTACACAGGAATTCAGGATAAAATGTGTTCGGATTTGGTTTTTATTTGTGAATTCCGGTTTCGTAAGCGTAATTACATAGAAAGAACAAAAATGCGTACTTGCTTTGCCATGCAAATGTTAAGTATACTTTTGATAAATAGTTCGAAATAGAGTCTTAGAAGCTGTCCTCGTTGGCGATGAATTCGTCGCGAATCTTTTGCAGCTTTGTGATGAGTTCGGCCACGGAGACCTCGCCGTGCACCTTGTTGTCCCGAGTGCGCACATTAACGGTGTTTGAGGAGCGCTCCTTGTCGCCCACCACCAGGATGAAGTTGAACTGAGCCAATTGAGCATTGCGTATCTTCTTGTTCATCGTGTCGCCGGCATCGCAATCCGCCTCGCTCATGAATCCAGCATCATGTAGCTGGTCCCGCACGGACTGGGCGTACTGATCGTATGCAGGACCCACTGGAACCACCATCACCTGGCGCGGTGACAGCCAGAAGGGCCACTTTCCAGCAAAGTTCTCCGTAAGAATGGCAATCATCCGCTCCACTGAGCCAAGAATAGCGCGATGTATGATCACCGGCCTCTTCTTCTCGCCATCGTCGGCAATGTAGCTGAGATTGAAGCGAATAGGCAGCTGGAAGTCCAGCTGAATTGTGGCGCACTGATGGGCACGCTTCAGTGCATCCATAATGGTAATATCAATCTTGGGTCCGTAGAAGGCACCATCGCCAGGGTTCTCCTTCCATGGCATTCCGAACTCGTTGAGCGATTCAGCTAGCGCCTTTTCCGCATCGTTCCACTGTTCCAACTCGCCTAGATAATTATCCGGGCGAGTGGACAAAACTAGTTGGAAGGAGAATCCGAAAATGGTATACACGTACTTCAGGAACTCAAGGCAGCCCTTCATCTCGCTTTTAATCTGTTCGGGGGCACAGAAGATGTGCGCATCGTCCTGCTGGAAGCGACGCACTCGAGTAAGTCCGGTTAAAGCACCGGAGAGCTCGTTGCGGTGGAGCACACCGAAGTCGGCCATTCGCAGTGGCAGCTCTCGCCAGGATCGATTGCGGTTATCGAAGATAAGACAATGTCCTGGACAATTCATGGGCTTGAGGGCGAACGTCTCCTTCTCGGCTTCGAAGGAGAACATGTTCTCGGCATAGTGCTGCCAGTGGCCGGAAGTCATCCACAACTTGGCGTTGTAGATGTTGGGCGAAATAACTTCTTGGAAACCCCGCTTTCTATATTCCGACTTAATGAAGCCCATCAGGGTGTTGTAGATGTGCGCTCCTCGCGGCTGGAAAAAGCATGAGCCAGGAGAAAGCTCATGGAAGAAGAACAGCTCCTGCTCGCGACCGATTTTACGGTGATCCCGCTTCGCTGCCTCCTCCTGAAGTTTCTCCCACTCCTTCAGTTGCTTGGGATCGGGGAACGAGATGCCGTAGACGCGCTGCAGTGTCTCAGCGTCGGCCTTGCCCTCCCAGTAGGTAGAGGAGTTCTTGGTGATCTTCAGAGCCTTCACCTTGCCGGTGTGACGAACATGGGGTCCGCGGCAGAGATCGATCAAGGAACCGCACTTGTAGACAGTGGTGCGATCGGTGGTCACCTTCTCGTTGAGAATGCGCACCTTGAACTCGTTGTACTTGAACATCTCCAGCAGGTCGGACTTTTTCATCTCCAGACGTTCGAAGTTTTGCTTCTCCTTGACAATTTGCTTCACCAGGCCCTCCATTGCGCCGTAGTCATTGGTTGAGATCTATTTGGGCAATCCATTTAATTTCATTCTTTCTGAAAATCACTAATTACTTACGCCCTCGCCCTCCAGATGCATGTCGTAGTAGAAGCCATTTTCAATGGGCGGTCCGTAGCACAGATGTCCACCATAGATGCGCTCCATGGCCTCACCCATGATGTGGGCTGAGCTGTGCCAGAAGACGGCCTGCGCCTCCGGGTCGTCGAACTTGAGAAGCTGCAGTGTGCAGTTTCCCTCGAGCACGCGGTCCAAATCCCACACCTCGCCGTTCACCTTGGAGATGACAGTGTTGTCTGCGAGACCCTGACTAATGCCGCGGGCCACCTCGTACGGGGTGGTCTCCCAGGAGGTGGCGTCCACCTGCTTGCCATCGGGCAGTGTCACCTTGATGGCCTCACGCGGCTTGGCCGCCAGTTCGGCCTCGTACTCCGCTTTGCACTTCTCCCAGAAGACATTGCGCTCCTCGATGTACTTGGGCAACGGACTGAGTTCTGCAATCAATATAGAAGGGATCAATAGAATTTAAGGGATTTAGTTACTTTGAGAATGGGCAATAAATGTTGCAGATCAATATAAGGGTATTGGAGAGGAGGAATCTTTTGAAAGCGTATTTTTCGACAATACATTGAAAATCCTTACCATTGATTTAACGTTATTGATTTAACTAAATTGTTTTTGAAATAGGAAAACTTGTAACAGCTAATCTTAAATATATGCTACATGTTTTTAAACAGGACAGCACGTAGGGTATCTGACAGTCGTAATGTTATGTTCTATTAATTTAATCCTAAGTCAGGATTCCTTACCCTTGCGAGTATCTCCGCCGCCGGATGGCTTCTCCTTTTTCTCCTTCTTCATCTTGGCAGCCTGCAAATCCATCAGAAAAAGGTTAAAAATCAATAAAAAAAAAACGAAAATTTTCAATTGGCCAAAGTGTGCTACGTATGCAATTAGGCAAACGCTCTTCTCAGGTTTCAACTTTCGACTGATGTTTTCTTACTGTTTAAACAATTGGGGACACGGCAATGAGAATAACAAGACGTTTTCGACTCTTTTTTAACAGTACTCCTATCTCTGTTTTATCGAGTATGTTTTGAACGTATCTTCATTTTATGGCTGATGCAATAGAGTAGCAAAAAAACACTGAATTTGGTTGGTTGTTAGTGACGTCACAGCCGGCGGCACTGATTCATTGGAGAATCGCACACACTCACACAGACAAACATTACATTTACACGTGCCAGCAGAAACAGGCGTTTAACTTGAAGTTTAGTTAAATTCTTTTTAGCTTAAAACACCAACCAAAGTTGCGTAGCTGTGTTGTTGTTGTTCTTTCAATAGTTGTTGCTGTTGTTGTGGTTTTGGTGATTTCGACTGCGTCTGAACTTTCGGCAAAATCCGCTGGCAAATGCGGCTTATTTGGCTATAATATCTGCCGCCCTGCGGTGCCAACTTCAACATAATTCGGCTAACTAGCACTTTTCATACACTCGAATGCAGTTCGAAAGGAGTTTAACATGCCTTTTGCTTGTTCAAATCCAAGTTATTTAGTTCCGTCACCACGTTGTCGCCCATTTTTTACGAAACAAATTTATCAAAAGCAGGCACAGTGTTACCAGGTGACAAAATAACAGTGATACGGAAAGCTAGCACTAAGCTACTCAAGCATTTGTTAGAAATACAACATTCTCACCAAGCAAAGGACAAGTTTTAAATAAATATTCTTCTTCAAGGTCTCTAGACGTAAAGGCGAATACGAAAGTCAGTTTTACCTTCAATTGTTTAAACTATTCTTTAATGATTTAGATTCAAGAGATTTCAAATATATTTAGATCAATTTAAATAATAAGCCATTTGCTACCCATTCTTAAAACTCGATCTTTCCAACTAATATAGTTTAGCAATTTATACTTTTTGAATTCTTAGACCACCCCTCGAATGGAAAGACTCTGGATTTTCAGTGTGTTTTGGCCACACCGCGCGCACAACAGCGAAAATAACGGTCAGCTGTTGATTGTTTGGCGCCAAGTCGAGTTCGAAAGTGCCCCCAATTCGACTCCTGCGATTCGGGCTAACTATTGATTTTCTCACAGTGCTGACATAATTTCCTCGCCATCGACTGCAGACGTGTTTACCTAGCGTGCTACGCTCAAAATTGGCCAAACGGAGTACAAATTTCGGTCGGAGGGTAACGGAAAAAGGCGACAAGATTGCACACCTACTGGAAAACCCCCTGCATCAAGGCAACGGTGGAACGGCGGACCGTCTGGGCGTGGACTTCGAGTTCTACATGGCCTCGAAGGTGCATCCAAGTCCGGGGGCGGCGCGTAGTGTGTGGGCGTTGCCCCTAACCGCCTCCTCCTCCTGCAACATGGTCGTCGCGGAGGAGGATGGCCATGCCCACGCCGACGACATCCATTTGGATCACCGACCACACTCGCCACCATTGACGGGTCGTGGCACAGACGGTGGTCACGGCAGCGGAGGCGTAGAGGACCACGAAAATGTGCTCCTCTTTGAGGGGTTGGATGGGGCCACCACCGTGAGTCTGGACGACATCTTCGATATTATCAAGAACGGAGAGGTCAGCGAGGTGGAGAACCTCGTGGACAAGTTCGGCATGGAGTGTCTGTCGGCCAGAGATCGTCATGGCTACACGCCAGCCCACTGGATAGCTCTGAACGGCAATGTCCAGCTGATGCGGTACCTCATCGAACGCACGGCTCCGATCGATCTGCCATGCTTGGGTACGCAGGGTCCACGGCCCATTCACTGGGCGTGCAGGAAGGGCCATGCCTCTGTGGTGCAGGTTCTTCTCCAGGCGGGAGTTGCCGTCAATGCGGCGGACTTCAAGGGGCTGACGCCGCTCCATCTGGCCTGCATGTACGGCCGTACTGCCACGGCGGCCTATCTTCTGGGAATGGGAGCGCTGAACAACCTAACTGACATAAACGGTGATACGGCGCTCCACTGGGCGGCCTACAAGGGACATGCGGATCTTATGCGACTGCTCATGTACTCCGGCGTGGAGCTTCAAAAGACGGACAACTTTGGATCCACACCGCTGCATCTGGCTTGTCTCTCTGGCAACATGACGTGCGTTCGCCTGCTGTGTGAGAAGTCCCAGCTGGATCTGGAACCGAGGGACAAGAATGGAAAGACGCCGATCATGTTGGCACAGGCGCATCAGCACCAGGATGTGGTGCGTCTGCTGTACGGCGAGGTGAAGAAGAAGTCCCGATGGATTCCCTCGGTCTCGGAAAGTTGGGGCTGGCTGTTTGGTGGAGCCGGAGACTCAAAGGGCCCGCTCTTTCTGTTTCTTTTCTCGGTGCTGCTTTGGGGCTATCCAATGTACATGATTCGTGCGATTCCCATCACGTGGAACATATTGAGGCGCTCGCACTATTGCTTCATATATTGGAACGCCGTGATGTGGATAAGCTGGGCAATTGCCAATCGCCGGGATCCGGGGTACATACCACTCAGTTCGGATGCCTACTACCGGGCCATCAAGCAGATTCCGTACTTCGACAAGCTGAAGAAGCGGAATGTGATGTTAACCAGGCTGTGTCACAGCTGCAGATGCCTACGTCCGCTGCGGGCCAAACACTGTCGCGTGTGCAACCGGTGTGTCTCGTACTTTGACCACCACTGTCCCTTTATCTACAACTGCGTGGGACTGCGGAACAGGATGTGGTTCTTCCTATTCGTCCTCTCGGTGGCCGTCAACTGCTCCTTCACCATCTACTTTGCCTGCTACTGCGTGATGATCGAGGGCTTCACGATGCTCTATGTGCTTGGGCTCATCGAGGCGGTTGTGTTCTGCGGCTTGGGTTGGATACTCACTTGTACTTCGGTAAGTGCTTCTCTCCCCAAGAAATTATTTGTTGTGACACCATTTACACCGGCAGATCCTGCACGCGTGCATGAACCTCACCACAAACGAGATGTTTAACTACAAGCGATATCCTTACTTGCGGGACAAGCGCGGACGCTACCAGAATCCCTTCTCGCGTGGTCCCATCCTGAATTTGCTCGAATTCTTCGTCTGCTTGCCGGATCGGGGCGATGACAACGATCTCCTGCTGGAGGATAACATTTGATTAAGGATCTAGGATCGAGCCCCTGCTCGCCGGCGAAAGCTGCCCGTGCGTGGATAATATTGCGAGGAGGCAGCCAGAGACCCACTCGGGTAGGCTGCCAGTTTGGTTTTGCTCCGCAGGCTTTCTGCTTACTCGAATGCTTTAAAGTTCGAACCTAAGGCCATCAAGTGCGTGTTTTATCATTTACAATTGCAATCTACATATCATTGCGGAAGGACAAATCGAAAGACTTCAATAAACAGCAAATTTAAACCGCCATTAAGAGCATTAATAAGTTACATTGCTGAAATGCCATTATTGTTTACGCCTCCGAATGAATTCCTTCCGCAATGGTGTTCAAGCGTCGGCCCGCCGTGCTTTTTGCTTTTTTAACTAACTACCATATAGGCTTGGATAAGAATACGCTTCTCTCGTTAGTTTTTGTACAAAATTGTTATGTATAAAATGTGTTATTTAATGATCTCTATATATTATATACCTATTATAATCATAAATGGTGTAAAGTTCACTAAATGGCTAGGCAGCGGTAAGTCACTTGGAAGTGTCCGCACCGGTTTGTTCATTTTGTGTTTGGGAATTGCACAAGTAATACTAGTAGAAGATCAGATCGGAGAATACGATTATGTTGTGGGTACACTTTGGCATGTATCTTGGGTGATGGGAGTCTAGAATGAATCGATATTTCGTGAAGTATGCAAATGTGCGTGTTATGCTTAGCTCTCAAAGCAGAAGTCATAGTTCTCGGGATCCTCAGGTATTGGCGGTGGGTCCTTGCTGATGTCCACGCCTTCAGTGTCCAGCAGGCGCAATTTGATCTCCATGGACAGCAGCGTGTCGAAGTCCTCGTTCTTTTGCTTGCTGACCATCGGTTGACCCAGCAGAGCGTTTATTCCGTCCGTCCAGTAGTTGAATATGCTTTCATCGGGTGCCACAAAGTCCAACGTAGAGTGCTCCATGTTTTCGAACGTTATGGAAAAGGCCAGGTTTACCGCGGACTTCCTAATGCGAGTTTCTTTCATATGCGGACATTCCTTGCCCTCTAGCAACTGCTTAATCTCGCAGATGGGCAGTTTCTTGGGCAGCTCCTCCATGGTGGGTATTGTCTTCTCATCGCAGTCACCGTAATGAATCACCTTGTGATTCGGCGAAAGGCGGGCATACCAGAACTTGTCCTTAGTTCGAGTGCCTCGCAAGTATTTTGCAAAATGGGTACCTATAATTACAAGATTTAACAATGTTTATATTGCCCAAAAGAGTTATTTATCAGTCGATCTTTACCTTCCACCAGAAAAGAGAGCCGCTGCTGCTTGATTAGCTCAAGAATGTGCGGCGATATCTTCTCTTTAAGCTTTACAATCGCCGAAGCTGTGGAGTCACACTCCTCCTTCGAAGTGCGTTCCTGCTGACGCAGTGTTGTGATCTGCTGATAGGTAAGCAAAGCGATCTTGTTTCGGAAATCTTCCAGGTTCTCGGGTCTGCCCTTGAGAGTGCGTTGGATCTGCTCCCGCACCACGCTGAAGGTTGTGCTGAAGTCCTCGGCAGTAGCACGCATGTCCTTCCATGTGCGATTCAGCGTAATGACGCAGATACAAAAGAATTCTTCGAACGGCGAGTCGTGGGTAAAGAACATGGGCTGGAAGTCTCCGGATTGCTCGGCAGGCGGCTCGCCAATGCGCAGGATGTCGCATAGTACCTTCACAAGTTCGATGGAGGTGCGTCCGAAGGGACACTCGTGCTCATCCGCACGGCAGGAGTTCTCCCTGACAATCTTCACATACTGTTGGGTGTAGTTGCGAGCAAAATACACCATACAATCCAACGCTAATATACCTAATAGATATGTTTTTGACTGGGATATACAAACACTTCAATACATCAATTAACCACTTCTTACCTGGCGGCGTCTCAATGAAATCCTGGGCAGGATTAATGTCGCACTTGAAGCCCAGCTTTTTGTAGTACTGCGAGAAGTTGGCGTTGCCAGCTGCAGAGCCACCGCCCCGGCGATTGTGATCGTCATTTTGATTCAAAGCGTTCGTATGATCGTCGAAGGCTATGCGTCGCAGCTCCTTGATCTTTTCATGTGCATCCTGGTCCTGTGCATTCATCTTATTTCGCATTCGCTTCTCCAAAAGGCCGAGAGTCAACGTTTGCAGCACGTACAGCTGGTGGGTCATCTCCGTGCCCAGTCCATTGCCGATAAGGGCCAGGCGGAACTGCTTGGCACTGATAGTTTGGGCGATGGTCCGACGGCGGCCCTCGTCTGCTTTGACGAACAGAGCGTTAAGCAGGGCTATGGCATTTTGTCGCATCACCGGCGAATTGATGTCCTGAAGCAATCGAAGAATATCCTGCAGTTTGATGTCCTCGGCAACCAGGACATGTTTATTGCTGGACATAACAATGTTTTCCAAGTTGGAAAGGGCGCTCTCCCCACAATTCGGAGGATAATTCTGGAAGTTTCGCACGATCTCGATGTTCCGTGCCACGAAGGAGTTCTCCGGCACTTCCCAGGACACTGTACCGTGCTCCATCAGCTCCACAAAGCTGGCCAGGCTGTATTGGAGAATGTCTACGTTGGTCTGGCCGCCATCCTCGACCATCTTAATGAGTGTGTCGAGGCCCTTTTCCTTGATGAACTCCAGGGCAAAGGTATGATCGGTGCTTAGGGAAGTGAGCTCCTGGAGACGCAGCTTCTTCTCCTGGGGACTGCCATTGAGCAGGACCTCCATGGCATCGCAGGCTGTCTTGGAGGGCGAGTACTGCAGTCGCAGAACGGAGCCATTCTTGATCTCATTGCGATTCTTTTCGGTCACGTACTTCTGGTTATTGGACTCGCAGAACTGGAGGGCGTAGTTCTGGTGATCGCTGATGGACCAACCATTGCAAATGTCCTGGATTTTACCTGAAAGCGAAGACGAGATTAATACGCTGTTAAAGCAACTTCCTGGCTAAATGTATGATTTGCATACAAATGAAGAAGGGGAAATGAGTGCGCTGACATCACGATAACACTTAAACATAAAGCGAAGGGCGTTGGTTGGAAATCTCTGTTTATGATGGCTCTTTTGCAACTTTTAGCATAATTTATGTGTAAAAACTTTTGGGAACTTTGTTGTACATTATTGGAACAAATTTTTTTTTTAAATTTGTGACCAGTTTTTATAAAATCTGTGTTTTTATCCGCTATTTACTCACTTGCCAGCGGATGCCTCTGATCCAGATTTATCAGCTGAGGCATATGGTTCTCCCGCTCCACGGCTATCTTCACAATGTGTGAATCCTTAACCGTCGTCTTTTTTGGTATCATTTTGGCCCGTCTTTAATTAGCGATAATGGCAATTATTATTGTTTTCCTGCTTAAACGTATCTTCTTTTTTATAATTGAATGCAGAGTGACCAGTTGCCAGTTACAAGGAAATGTCTAAAAACTTACGCACAGTGCCGTCGCGTTTTGGGCATAGGCAGCACTGGGCGGGAAAACCTTTTGGTTTTGAAATTAATATTTTAATGACAACTTGGAGTAATTTTCTAGCTATTATAATATATTTTAACGAAAATAATTCAATTAAATGTGTTTGTTATGGTTTTTATTTTATCGTCAACAATTTAATAAGTTCGCCTACAACCTTGACATTAATACTATTGCCCAGCAGTCGATACTTTTGTCGATTCGTCGTTTCTGGCGAAAATTCAAAATCCTCCGGGAAACTCATAAGACGAGCAACTTCCCGGGGCGTAAAATAGCGCAGTTTCACCTGGTGCAACAGGTCCAAGCGTTGCTGCAAAATCTTCTCTGACTTCACGGCATCCTGATAATTTGTGTCAATTTCCTTGACTAATTCGAAGATGCGATGGGACTCCTCCTCCGCAAGAGGTGTATATGCAGAGCCCGTTCCCTCGGTGTAATGCGTATAGCCCTTTGTGAAGCACATGGATCTACTTTGGGCAGGATGGATTATGTCCATGACCAGCACTCTTTTGGTTAAGACATCGTCGGGCACCAGGAAATCGGAAGATACATTTTCCTCCACAATCTCGGAGATTTGCGAAAGCGCCGGATTCTGGGCTATACCTCCCGGCATTGCTTCCCAGATTTTGCCACCAGCGAATGGAAAGTCTGCACCCTTGCGGGCAATACAATAGTAGCGATATCGAGTGTTCGGCACATTGAATTGCGTGGGCGTAAGTATAAACTCACGCCAATGGAATCCCGACCGCTCCAGAGCCTCAATGAACTGATTCCGCGCCTGTGAGCTCTCGAATCCCTTGACGTTCTCCATGAGAATGTACTGCAGGTTCTGGCACTCTGGGATCAGACCACAAAGATGAGTAAGTGCGTCCGATCGCTTGTCCTCCGTGTCCCTTTGCAGACCTTGGCGAGTATAGGGCTGACATGGCGGGGACATCAGCAGCACGTTGGCCTGAAGCTTATTCACCTCCTTTGCACTCAGGCTTTGAATATTTCTTGTTTTCACCAAATTATTGCCGTAATTGTGCGCATAAACGGCATTGGCCACGGTGTTGACATCCAAGGCGGCAACTATTTCCCCATCCAGTTGGGCATCTTCAAAAATAAGTGTTAGTTCTGCATTTATCATGATCGAAGAACTCACATTTGAAGGCATAATGCATGCCGCCAATGCCACTAAATAGTTCTAACACTCGAAATCCCATTTTAATTAAATATTTTTGTTTACAAACTACACGTTGTGAGTGGCACGTTTTCCAACACTACCTCAACCAGCAGGTTGTCTACGTTTCCTTGTGATTGGTAGAGCCCGACAAGAGAAGAAGAAGAATATCAACACGTGCCGCTTGCATTTTTGTGAACTCGTCTTGATTGTCCGGGAAAAATGATAAAAATTAAGCGAAAAACAGCCCCTCCGCCCGTGGAACAAGACTCGGACAGCGACTCCAGCTTTGACGATGAGGAGCCACAGGATTTGGATATTCAGGAGGGGCCAGTCACTGATAGCAGCGATGATGAAGCCGCCTCCAGCAGCAAAAAACTTCCCAAGAAAGGGGAAGCTGGTAGGGATTTGAAGGGCGAGGACGAGGAAGATGACGATGATGAGGAGGATGAAGACGACGAAGAGGAGGATGATGACGACGACGACGACAAGAAGACACGCATTCCTGTCTTGAATCCCCTTAGCTTGATGCGCAACAAGGAGCAGCGTTTGGCGTTGTACAAAAAGATGAAGAAGGAGAAGCACAAGAAAAAGATGCAGGAGCGCCGTGCCAGACGCAAGGCTGGTGTACCCGCTAATCCTGGTCACACCATAGAGAGCCTGCGAGAGAAGGACCAGACAGAGGTCGCCAATCTGAACGATTCCGATAACGAGGAGCTGCAAAAGGAACTGCAGCTAGACGATTTCAGCTCATACTTTGAACGTTCCTACGAGCCCAAGGTCCTGATTACCTTTGCCGACAATCCGGTGACCAAGACCCGTAAGTTCGGACTGGAACTTTCGCGCATATTCCCGAACGCCCTGGTTAAGATCCGCAACAAGTCGTCGGTAAAGAAGATATGTAAAAGCGCCGAGCGCGAGGAGTTTACAGACGTCGTGATCGTTAACGAAGATCGTAGAAAACCCAATGGGCTGCTGGTCATTCACCTGCCCAATGGTCCCACAGCCCACTTCAAGCTGTCCAACGTGAAGCTCACATCAGACATAAAGCGCGATCACAAGGAGATAACCAAGCACAGGCCGGAAGTGATCCTGACCAATTTCACCACCCGCTTGGGTCTGACCGTTGGCCGCATGCTCGGTGCCCTCTTTCACCATGATCCCGAGTTCCGTGGCCGCAGGGCGGTGACGTTTCACAACCAGCGAGATTACATCTTCTTCCGCCACCATCGCTATGAGTTCACCAAAGAGGGAAAACGCGTAAAGCTCCGCGAACTGGGGCCGCGGTTCACCCTGAAGCTACGATCCCTGCAGGAGGGAACATTCGACAGCAAGACGGGCGACTATGCCTGGATTATCAGCAACAAACGGCACGCCATGGAGTCCCGACGCCGCTTCTTCCTCTAGTTGTATTTGGAGGTATTGCTTTAGGTATAGACAATTTAATAAACCAACAGGTTATACGAAAATAATTGCTTGATTGAAGAGAGGTGATAAACAAAGGCGACCGCCGCATTGTTTTGTCGGGGATAAAATAAAATACAAATTTGACTTAGCCTAAAAATGTGCAACACTCAACAGTTAACCAATTGGCACACCACGAGACTACCGTGCTCCGCCACCCTTTACATGGTGGGGCACTGGGGACCGGGTCCGCCGGCAGCTACGCCGGCCACGGGATCCCCGAAAGGCAGGTCGCCGCCCGTCTCGGCCAGAATCTCTGGTGGCGGCTGGCCGTAGTCTTGCAGTTTGCGCATGTCGTCCAGCACGACGCGAAACTTCTCTCGCTTCACGGCGGCCGAGTCTTCGGCCTTCTCGCTTTGTAAATGCTCCTCAATCACCTTGTACAGCTCCATCTGCTTCTGGTACCTAAAAATATTGGGCTTCCAGTAAATGTATTTCTTTGGGTGTTGGCTTGGAGCATACCTATCCTTGTCCTCAGCGGAGAGCTTGGCGTCGTTGTCCTCGAGGTACTTGGGGTACTTCTCCAGCAGCTCCCGGATGCTGGGCAGCAGAATCTCCGCCGAAAGCAAGCTCTGCATCATACCTTCCATGAAGGGTAGGAACATGTTTCCATCGCCCTCGGCAGCCTGTCAAATGCGGATTGCATTAGGATTGAGCAAGGAGGAATATTTCATGGCAAGCATACCCCATCAAGATTTAGTGAGCCAAACATGCTGGCTATGTCGTTCTCCGAGGCGGGAGCAGCCAGGTTCTCGGAGCCCTCTTGCAGGCCCTTGAGAGCCTGTGAAATGCTGTCAGAATACTTGGAGACATCCTCGTCGGTGGCCGAATTCTCGCCGCTCAAGGTGAGCGCGGCTGCCTCGGCCATCTTCTTGAACCCGGCCATGATCTGGTCGGGATCCTGGGGCAGCGGCGGGATATCGCCACTGGGCGTGTTTGGACCTCCGAAGAGCGTGTTCATGCGATCGGCCAGCACCTTGGCCTGCTCACTACAAGCGGTTTACAGGTCAGAATACAAAGTTCAAGTGCCGCGTTGCAATGGCGCAGTGACTCACATGAAAAACGCATCTGGATCCTCGGAGCCCTCAGCTCCTTCGGTGCCCGCCACATCCGAAGACGAGGACTGCTCCTTTTGGTCTCCTGCACCACTTTTATCGAAATCCTGGAGAGCACCTGTGCGGAAAGTGGAGGACGCAGTGTGCATTATGTAAGGGATCGAGAAGAGATCGCCAAACGCATTTCCGAGTTGTACTCACTGTCCAGCAGGTCGTTTAATTCATCGCCATTCTTCTTTTCTTCGGACATTGTGTAATTTCGGTCTGCTTTTCCTTTATTTCGAGGTGGGTGGGAAATGATAGAAAATAAAGACCGACTAACCAATCAGTGGGACCGTTCATCTGCTGCTGGTGAATACCGAAGTCCGCTGAACAGGTGTGGCTACACTGGCTCGCATCTTAGTGCGACCGTATTGGTAACGGCTTTGTCAAAAAAATTTGTGCCGATATTCCAAAAAATTATGAAATTTCTCCTTCGCACTTCCACTATCTGAGTTACGGGTATCTGATAGTCGGGGAACTAGACTGTAGCATTCTATCTTTTTTTTTAAAGTCTCTTTTTTATTTTTCTGATGTATGATGTTGAAGAAATTCAAAAAAATTAAAAAATGTCCCAAGGCAGAAGTTCTAAACTCCATAACTCAACTTATCTCAATCGGATTTTGAAGTGGCATACCTCTAAATGTTTCTGGCGCAATCCTCTAAAAATCTGCATTTAAATTTAGAAATTCATATTTTTTTAATTTTTTTGTAATTTTTTGATGTTATGATATTGTAGAAATTCAAAAAAATTAAGAAATGTCCTAAGGCTGAAATTCTAAACTCCATAACTCCACTTATCTCAATCGGATTTTGAAGTGGCGTACCTCTAAATGTTTCTGGCACAATTCTCTAAAAATCTGCATTCAAATTTAGAAATTTATTTTTTTTTTCAATTTTTTTGTTATTTTTTTGATGTTATGATAATGTAGAAATTCAAAAATATTAAGAAATGTCCTTAGGCTGAATTTCTAAGCTCCATAACTCAGCTTATCTTAATCGGATTTTGAAGTGGCATACCTCTAAATGTTTGTGGCACAATTCTCTAAAAATCTGCATTCAAATTTAGAAATTTATTTTTTTTTTCAATTTTTTTGTCATTTTTCTGATGTACGAAGTAAAAATTACAAAAAATTAAAAAATGCCCCAAGGCTAAAGTCCTAAACTCCATAACTCCACTTATCTTAATCGGATTTTGAAGTGGCGTACCTCTAAATGTTTCTGGCGCAATTCTCTAAAAATCTGCATTCAAATTTAGAAATTTATTTTTTTTTCAATTTTTTGTCATTTTTCTGATGTATGATGTAGAAATTCCAAAAGTTAAAAAATGCCCCAAGGCTAAAGTTCTAAACTCCATAACTCCACTTATCTTAATCGGATTTTGAAGTGGCGTACCTCTAAATGTTTCTGGCACAATCCTTTAAAAATCTGCATTCAAATTTAGAAATTTATTTTTTTTTAATATTTTTGTAAATTTTTGATGGTTTGATATTGTAGAAATTCAAAAAAAATAAGAAATGTCCTTAGGCTGAATTTCTAAGCTCCATAACTCAGCTTATCTTAATCGGATTTTGAAGTGGCATACCTCTAAATGTTTGTGGCGCAATTCTCTAAAAAGTTGCATTCAAATTTAAAAATTAATTTTTTTATAATTTTTTTGTTATTTTTTTGATGTTATGATAATGTAGAAATTCAAAAATATTAAGAAATGTCCTTAGGCTGAATTTCTAAGCTCCATAACTCAGCTTATCTTAATCGGATTTTGAAGTGGCATACCTCTAAATGTTTGTGGCGCAATTCTCTAAAAAGTTGCATTCAAATTTAAAAATTAATTTTTTTATAATTTTTTTGTTATTTTTTTGATGTTATGATAATGTAGAAATTCAAAAATATTAAGAAATGTCCTTAGGCTGAATTTCTAAGCTCCATAACTCAGCTTATCTTAATCGGATTTTGAAGTGGCATACCTCTAAATGTTTGTGGCGCAATTCTCTAAAAAGTTGCATTCAAATTTAAAAATTAATTTTTTTATAATTTTTTTGTTATTTTTTTTCATGTTATGATAATGTAGAAATTCAAAAATATTAAGAAATGTCCTCAGGCTGAATTTTTAAGCTCCATAACTCAGCTTATCTTAATCGGATTTTGAAGTGGCATACCTCTAAATGTTTGTGGCGCAATTCTCTAAAAATCTGCATTCAAATTTAGAAATTTATTTTTTTTTCAATTTTTTGTAATTTTTCTGATGTATGATGTAGAAATTCAAAAAAATTAAAAAATGCCCCAAGGCTAAAGTTCTAAACTCCATAACTCCACTCATCTTAATCGGATTTTGAAGTGGCGTACCTCTAAATGTTTCTGGCGCAATTCTCTAAAAATCTGCATTCAAATTTAGAAATTTATTTTTTTTTCAATTTTTTGTCATTTTTCTGATGTATGATGTAGAAATTCCAAAAGTTAAAAAATGCCCCAAGGCTAAAGTTCTAAACTCCATAACTCCACTTAACTTAATCGGATTTTGAAGTGGCGTACCTCTAAATGTTTCTGGCACAATCCTTTAAAAATCTGCATTCAAATTTAGAAATTTATTTTTTTTTTAATATTTTTGTAAATTTTTGATGGTTTGATATTGTAGAAATTCAAAAAAAATAAGAAATGTTCTGCTGAATTTCTAAGCTCCATAACTCAGCTTATCTTAATCGGATTTTGAAGTGGCATACCTCTAAATGTTTGTGGCGCAATTCTCTAAAAAGTTGCATTCAAATTTAAAAATTAATTTTTTTATAATTTTTTTGTTATTTTTTTGATGTTATGATAATGTAGAAATTCAAAAATATTAAGAAATGTCCTCAGGCTGAATTTTTAAGCTCCATAACTCAGCTTATCTTAATCGGATTTTGAAGTGGCATACCTCTAAATGTTTGTGGCGCAATTCTCTAAAAATCTGCATTCAAATTTAGAAATTTATTTTTTTTTCAATTTTTTGTCATTTTTCTGATGTATGATGTAGAAATTCAAAAAAATTAAAAAATGCCCCAAGGCTAAAGTTCTAAACTCCATAACTCCACTTATCTTAGTCGGATTTTGAAGTGGCGTACCTCTAAATGTTTCTGGCGCAATTCTCTAAAAATCTGCATTCAAATTTAGAAATTTATTTTTTTTTCAATTTTTTGTCATTTTTCTGATGTATGATGTAGAAATTCCAAAAGTTAAAAAATGCCCCATGTTTGTGGCGCAATTCTCTAAAAAGTTGCATTCAAATTTAAAAATTAATTTTTGTATAATTTTTTTGTTATTTTCTTGATGTTATGATAATGTAGAAACTCAAAAATATTAAGAAATGTCCTTAGGCTGAATTTCTAAGCTCCATAACTCAGCTTATCTTAATCGGATTTTGAAGTGGCATACCTCTAAATGTTTGTGGCGCAATTCTCTAAAAAGTTGCATTCAAATTTAAAAATTAATTTTTTTATAATTTTTTTTTATTTTTTTGATGTTATAATGTAGAAATTCAAAAATATTAAGAAATGTCCTTAGGCTGAATTTCTAAGGTCCATAACTCAACTTATCTTAATCGGATTTTGAAGTGGCATACCTCTAAATGTTTGTGGCGCAATTCTCTAAAAAGTTGCATTAAAATTTAAAAATTAATTTTTTTATAATTTTTTTGTTATTTTTTTGATGTTATAATGTAGAAATTCAAAAATATTAGGAAATGTCCTTAGGCTGAATTTCGAAGCTCCATAACTCAGCTTATCTTAATCGGATTTTGAAGTGGCATACCTCTAAATGTTTGTGGCGCAATTCTCTAAAAATCTGCATTCAAATTTAGAAATTTATTTTTTTTTCAATTTTCTGTAATTTTTCTGATGTATGATGTAGAAATTCAAAAAAATTAAAAAATGCCCCAAGGCTAAAGTTCTAAACTCCATAACTCCACTTATCTTAGTCGGATTTTGAAGTGGCGTACCTCTAAATGTTTCTGGCGCAATTCTCTAAAAATCTGCATTCAAATTTAGAAATTTATTTTTTTTTCAATTTTTTGTCATTTTTCTGATGTATGATGTAGAAATTCCAAAAGTTAAAAAATGCCCCAAGGCTAAAGTTCTAAACTCCATAACTCAGCTTATCTTAATCGGATTTTGAAGTGGCATACCTCTAAATGTTTGTGGCGCAATTCTCTAAAAAGTTGCATTCAAATTTAAAAATTAATTTTTTTATAATTTTTTTGTTATTTTTTTGATGTTATGATAATGTAGAAATTCAAAAATATTAAGAAATGTCCTTAGGCTGAATTTCTAAGCTCCATAACTCAGCTTATCTTAATCGGATTTTGAAGTGGCGTACCTCTAAATGTTTCTGGCGCAATTCTCTAAAAATCTGCATTCAAATTTAGAAATTTATTTTTTTTTCAATTTTTTGTCATTTTTCTGATGTATAATGTAGAAATTCAAAAATATTAAGAAATGTCCTTAGGCTGAATTTCTAAGGTCCATAACTCAACTTATCTTAATCGGATTTTGAAGTGGCATACCTCTAAATGTTTGTGGCGCAATTCTCTAAAAAGTTGCATTAAAATTTAAAAATTAATTTTTTTATAATTTTTTTGTTATTTTTTTGATGTTATAATGTAGAAATTCAAAAATATTAGGAAATGTCCTTAGGCTGAATTTCGAAGCTCCATAACTCAGCTTATCTTAATCGGATTTTGAAGTGGCGTACCTCTAAATGTTTCTGGCGCAATTCTTTAAAAATCTGCATTCAAATTTAGAAATTTATTTTTTTTTCAATTTTTTGTCATTTTTCTGATGTATGATGTAGAAATTCCAAAAGTTAAAAAATGCCCCAAGGCTAAAGTTCTAAACTAAAAATTAATTTTTTTATAATTTTTTTGTTATTTTTTTGATGTTATGATAATGTAGAAATTCAAAAATATTAAGAAATGTCCTTAGGCTGAATTTCTAAGCTCCATAACTCAGCTTATCTTAATCGGATTTTGAAGTGGCATACCTCTAAATGTTTGTGGCGCAATTCTCTAAAAAGTTGCATTCAAATTTAAAAATTAATTTTTTTATAATTTTTTTGTTATTTTTTTCATGTTATGATAATGTAGAAATTCAAAAATATTAAGAAATGTCCTCAGGCTGAATTTTTAAGCTCCATAACTCAGCTTATCTTAATCGGATTTTGAAGTGGCATACCTCTAAATGTTTGTGGCGCAATTCTCTAAAAATCTGCATTCAAATTTAGAAATTTATTTTTTTTTCAATTTTTTGTAATTTTTCTGATGTATGATGTAGAAATTCAAAAAAATTAAAAAATGCCCCAAGGCTAAAGTTCTAAACTCCATAACTCCACTCATCTTAATCGGATTTTGAAGTGGCGTACCTCTAAATGTTTCTGGCGCAATTCTCTAAAAATCTGCATTCAAATTTAGAAATTTATTTTTTTTTCAATTTTTTGTCATTTTTCTGATGTATGATGTAGAAATTCCAAAAGTTAAAAAATGCCCCAAGGCTAAAGTTCTAAACTCCATAACTCCACTTAACTTAATCGGATTTTGAAGTGGCGTACCTCTAAATGTTTCTGGCACAATCCTTTAAAAATCTGCATTCAAATTTAGAAATTTATTTTTTTTTTAATATTTTTGTAAATTTTTGATGGTTTGATATTGTAGAAATTCAAAAAAAATAAGAAATGTTCTGCTGAATTTCTAAGCTCCATAACTCAGCTTATCTTAATCGGATTTTGAAGTGGCATACCTCTAAATGTTTGTGGCGCAATTCTCTAAAAAGTTGCATTCAAATTTAAAAATTAATTTTTTTATAATTTTTTTGTTATTTTTTTGATGTTATGATAATGTAGAAATTCAAAAATATTAAGAAATGTCCTCAGGCTGAATTTTTAAGCTCCATAACTCAGCTTATCTTAATCGGATTTTGAAGTGGCATACCTCTAAATGTTTGTGGCGCAATTCTCTAAAAATCTGCATTCAAATTTAGAAATTTATTTTTTTTTCAATTTTTTGTCATTTTTCTGATGTATGATGTAGAAATTCAAAAAAATTAAAAAATGCCCCAAGGCTAAAGTTCTAAACTCCATAACTCCACTTATCTTAGTCGGATTTTGAAGTGGCGTACCTCTAAATGTTTCTGGCGCAATTCTCTAAAAATCTGCATTCAAATTTAGAAATTTATTTTTTTTTCAATTTTTTGTCATTTTTCTGATGTATGATGTAGAAATTCCAAAAGTTAAAAAATGCCCCATGTTTGTGGCGCAATTCTCTAAAAAGTTGCATTCAAATTTAAAAATTAATTTTTGTATAATTTTTTTGTTATTTTCTTGATGTTATGATAATGTAGAAACTCAAAAATATTAAGAAATGTCCTTAGGCTGAATTTCTAAGCTCCATAACTCAGCTTATCTTAATCGGATTTTGAAGTGGCATACCTCTAAATGTTTGTGGCGCAATTCTCTAAAAAGTTGCATTCAAATTTAAAAATTAATTTTTTTATAATTTTTTTTTATTTTTTTGATGTTATAATGTAGAAATTCAAAAATATTAAGAAATGTCCTTAGGCTGAATTTCTAAGGTCCATAACTCAACTTATCTTAATCGGATTTTGAAGTGGCATACCTCTAAATGTTTGTGGCGCAATTCTCTAAAAAGTTGCATTAAAATTTAAAAATTAATTTTTTTATAATTTTTTTGTTATTTTTTTGATGTTATAATGTAGAAATTCAAAAATATTAGGAAATGTCCTTAGGCTGAATTTCGAAGCTCCATAACTCAGCTTATCTTAATCGGATTTTGAAGTGGCATACCTCTAAATGTTTGTGGCGCAATTCTCTAAAAATCTGCATTCAAATTTAGAAATTTATTTTTTTTTCAATTTTCTGTAATTTTTCTGATGTATGATGTAGAAATTCAAAAAAATTAAAAAATGCCCCAAGGCTAAAGTTCTAAACTCCATAACTCCACTTATCTTAGTCGGATTTTGAAGTGGCGTACCTCTAAATGTTTCTGGCGCAATTCTCTAAAAATCTGCATTCAAATTTAGAAATTTATTTTTTTTTCAATTTTTTGTCATTTTTCTGATGTATGATGTAGAAATTCCAAAAGTTAAAAAATGCCCCAAGGCTAAAGTTCTAAACTCCATAACTCAGCTTATCTTAATCGGATTTTGAAGTGGCATACCTCTAAATGTTTGTGGCGCAATTCTCTAAAAAGTTGCATTCAAATTTAAAAATTAATTTTTTTATAATTTTTTTGTTATTTTTTTGATGTTATGATAATGTAGAAATTCAAAAATATTAAGAAATGTCCTTAGGCTGAATTTCTAAGCTCCATAACTCAGCTTATCTTAATCGGATTTTGAAGTGGCGTACCTCTAAATGTTTCTGGCGCAATTCTCTAAAAATCTGCATTCAAATTTAGAAATTTATTTTTTTTTCAATTTTTTGTCATTTTTCTGATGTATAATGTAGAAATTCAAAAATATTAAGAAATGTCCTTAGGCTGAATTTCTAAGGTCCATAACTCAACTTATCTTAATCGGATTTTGAAGTGGCATACCTCTAAATGTTTGTGGCGCAATTCTCTAAAAAGTTGCATTAAAATTTAAAAATTAATTTTTTTATAATTTTTTTGTTATTTTTTTGATGTTATAATGTAGAAATTCAAAAATATTAGGAAATGTCCTTAGGCTGAATTTCGAAGCTCCATAACTCAGCTTATCTTAATCGGATTTTGAAGTGGCATACCTCTAAATGTTTGTGGCGCAATTCTCTAAAAATCTGCATTCAAATTTAGAAATTTATTTTTTTTTCAATTTTCTGTAATTTTTCTGATGTATGATGTAGAAATTCAAAAAAATTAAAAAATGCCCCAAGGCTAAAGTTCTAAACTCCATAACTCCACTTATCTTAGTCGGATTTTGAAGTGGCGTACCTCTAAATGTTTCTGGCGCAATTCTCTAAAAATCTGCATTCAAATTTAGAAATTTATTTTTTTTTCAATTTTTTGTCATTTTTCTGATGTATGATGTAGAAATTCCAAAAGTTAAAAAATGCCCCAAGGCTAAAGTTCTAAACTCCATAACTCAGCTTATCTTAATCGGATTTTGAAGTGGCATACCTCTAAATGTTTGTGGCGCAATTCTCTAAAAAGTTGCATTCAAATTTAAAAATTAATTTTTTTATAATTTTTTTGTTATTTTTTTGATGTTATGATAATGTAGAAATTCAAAAATATTAAGAAATGTCCTTAGGCTGAATTTCTAAGCTCCATAACTCAGCTTATCTTAATCGGATTTTGAAGTGGCGTACCTCTAAATGTTTCTGGCGCAATTCTCTAAAAATCTGCATTCAAATTTAGAAATTTATTTTTTTTTCAATTTTTTGTCATTTTTCTGATGTATAATGTAGAAATTCAAAAATATTAAGAAATGTCCTTAGGCTGAATTTCTAAGGTCCATAACTCAACTTATCTTAATCGGATTTTGAAGTGGCATACCTCTAAATGTTTGTGGCGCAATTCTCTAAAAAGTTGCATTAAAATTTAAAAATTAATTTTTTTATAATTTTTTTGTTATTTTTTTGATGTTATAATGTAGAAATTCAAAAATATTAGGAAATGTCCTTAGGCTGAATTTCGAAGCTCCATAACTCAGCTTATCTTAATCGGATTTTGAAGTGGCGTACCTCTAAATGTTTCTGGCGCAATTCTTTAAAAATCTGCATTCAAATTTAGAAATTTATTTTTTTTTCAATTTTTTGTCATTTTTCTGATGTATGATGTAGAAATTCCAAAAGTTAAAAAATGCCCCAAGGCTAAAGTTCTAAACTCCATAACTCAGCTTATCTTAATCGGATTTTGAAGTGGCATACCTCTAAATGTTTGTGGCGCAATTCTCTAAAAAGTTGCATTCAAATTTAAAAATTAATTTTTTTATAATTTTTTTGTTATTTTTTTGATGTTATGATAATGTAGAAATTCAAAAATATTAAGAAATGTCCTTAGGCTGAATTTCTAAGCTCCATAACTCAGCTTATCTTAATCGGATTTTGAAATGGCATACCTCTAAATGTTTCTGGCGCAATTCTCTAAAAATCTGCATTCAAATTTAGAAATTTATTTTTTTTTCAATTTTTTGTCATTTTTCTGATGTATGATGTAGAAATTCCAAAAGTTAAAAAATGCCCCAAGGCTAAAGTTCTAAACTCCATAACTCCACTTATCTTAATCGGATTTTGAAGTGGCGTACCTCTAAATGTTTCTGGCACAATCCTTTAAAAATCTGCATTCAAATTTAGAAATTTATTTTTTTTTTAATATTTTTGTAAATTTTTGATGGTTTGATATTGAAGAAATTCAAAAAAATTAAGAAATGTCCTAAGTCTGAAATTCTAAACTCCATAACTCCACTTATCTCAATCGGACTTTGAAGTGGCATACCTCTAAATGTTTCTGGCGCAATTCTCTAAAAATCTGCATTCAAATTTAGTTTATATATATTCTTTATCAGAATCAATAGCCGAGTCGATCTGGCCATGTCCGTCTGTCCGTATGAAAACCTCAATCTCAGGAGCTACAAAAGCTGGAATGTTGAGATTAAGCATGCAGCTTCCAGAGACGTAGACGCAACGCAAGTTTATTTCCAAATGGTGCCACAACCACTCCCACGCCCACAAACCGCCCAAAACTGTCACGCCCACACTTTTGTTTTAGTATTTTTTCACTTTTTTAAATATCTTGTACATTTCTATAGATTTGCAAAAACCTTTTTGCCACGCCCAAACTTTTAAAAAATTAAAAATTTTTTTTTCATTTTATATAAATATATTAATATTTCGAAATAATGTGAAATGCATTATTGTTGTGAGCTATACATACGAGTATGTATGAATATATCTAGTTACTTATAATATATAGAAAATATCTTATATAGAATAGAATATATATTGACTATGAAAATGTCACATTTTAATTTGGAAAAATATATGTTTCACCATGTCCGCACAAATCTAGGCCGAAACTCAACTAATAAACTGCCGAAGCACTTCGCGAAGCATTAAATATCCCTCCTGTCTCGCAAATTGAGACAAACCAAGGACATTAGGCGAAGATTATCTAAAATAATCACCCAAAATATTTACGCATCTTCTGCGAAACTCTCAGCCGATCTCCCCGGGAATGGCACCTTGCTGTGCGCGGACGGAGATCGGCGACCAAACTGCGACCAGAGCCCAAACCGCACATACTGAGTGGTGAGGGGTCGCAAATCCATCAAGGTCACGGCGCGACGCTGATGCGCGACCAATTCCGAAACCAGAACGTCACACCCATGGACGGGACACATGGATTTTGCAGTAGGGCGTCCCGGTGTAGGTCCACTCCCGGCTGAAGGTCACCGCGCCGGAGGAACCCCGCTTGGTTTCCTCGATTCCTCTCATATGGTCAAATGGCTGGGCTGGGCTCGGCTCTTTGCGACTTTAACCGCACGGTTTACCAGAAGAGCAAGACGAATCTTCGATTCGGTACGCCCACGCAGCGAAGTATTGTGGTAAATTTGTGTTTTTTCCTCACTATTGGGGCGGAGTTTTCTTCGGGTACTCGGTTCTCTGAAAATGTCAGCATGGGCGGAGCTTCGCCTGAAATAATGCATAATTTGGTGTTTTATTTGCGGCTTAGGGTGGAACAAGCCGCCTGAAACTCTTGCATTCCCTATACAAATTAGGTAGTTTTACTTTTATGGGGTGTAATCCGTTGTACTCTACAAATTATACACACATATTTTAATATGACTATAGCATCAATTTTCCCCTAAAAACCATAACCCTCTTTTTAGGGAAAAATTAGTTATTCATAAAACAACACACATTTTCATTCTATATCCTCGTATTTAGTTCAGCTTCTATAATTCTAGGAATCCAAGCAGTTCAAAAAGTCAAGACAACCGTCAAAAAGTCAAAACAAAAGTCGAATACGTAAAAACCCCTTCGCTGGCCAAAACAATGGATCTGGGCCATACTCACACCCGATCCCAATAAACCCAGTAACTCGCTCTTTTTTGACATCATTTTTAAGGCACCAAAAGGCTCGCCATAAACTTGTTTATTCGGATATAATCGGTTGCTAGACTTTTTCATTTACCTGCAACTCCAGCTCTACTTCCCCAGAAGAGAGCTGCAATGGAACCCAGGATGCTAACCGTCATAAAATCAGCCCATCAGCATCTTCGCCAGCATCTTCACTTCCTTTCCGCACGCACACATTTTTTCGGGAACTTTGCCAGGATCGCCTGTATATCCTTTTCATATGCTGGCTGCGATTTCACGCTCGCTGATCGCAGCGCTTTTTTTCCACATTTCCGTATCCTTCCAGCGAAAGATGCCCGATTTTACGATCCACTGATCAGGAGATAATGGATTTCGCGATTGTTCGGTAATGACGATGATTGCGGTTTTATATGCACATTATTTATATTGTGGCTGCTGTCGTGTGGCTGCATCAAATATTCATGGCAATAAATGGAAATAAAGTGAATAAATATAAAGGTTTAAATAGAACAAGGAACTAAATAAACAGCTCATATTGAAAACAAACCTAAATTACATTACATTAATTTAAGTATCACATTGGGGATCTCAAAAGCGGAGTATAAGATGTGTATATATGTTTCGGCATGTTTTTGTCTGGCCAGGATTGCGTTATCTTTTGATATTTTGGCCATGATAATTGCGATTACAAGGCCGACAGTCGTTCCTGGAAAACTCTCAGTTTTCCTTTGAAATCCTGCCCCAAAAAAGCTGGAGAAGACAACTGCCGCTTCCCGAAAGACAAGATACCACTGCCACCATCCACCATCCACCATTGCGCAATGGGGCGAGCTCTTCATGCACCGACACCCATCGCTCTCCATCAAAGTGGCCATGCAAATGAGCCCTTGCGTCTGCCATACGTTTTGCTCCAGGGGATTGGGTCGGAGGGTCGCCTGCTCCAGATGACGTGGACTGGGGTGGCTGCCCCAGTCGCTGTTCTGTTTGATTAAGCGGAAATTAAGTGTGCGTTTCGGTTGCAGCCTCCCAATTCGCCATGCCCTGACTTTTTATCGTGAGCTGCAGCACATTTTTTTGTGTTTCCCAATCGATTTGGAGTCTCACAATTTTGGGCAACGCTGCTGTTTGCTTTTTCTTCTTCAATAAAGTGGTTAGCTACTACGCCCAATTAAGTTCAGTAGGAATTAAAGATGCACGTAGCTAAAAGCTAAAACATCTTCTGTTCAGGACTTGTATCAGCACTTCGATTTCGATTCACATCCTCCATATTATGAAGCCGAAGATTCGTTCGTACTAATGTATAAATAATCACGGGCTCTGGAGTCCATTTTCCATTGGCATGCATTTTTTAATAGAAAACGCAGCCCAGAGCCAGTGATTAATGAAACAATTGAATAATATTATTTAAATTCGCATACATCCGATGCGAACCGTGGCTAATGGACAAACGCCGCCGAAGAGAAGATCCAAGATCTCCAAATCGAGATTCCATAGAAAGACTCGAGATGTGAGAAAAACGCCACCTACTTTGTGGACTCTACGCCGAGAAAACTAATGATGTATATGATCGATCCGCGATTCAAGCTGATCGACTACAAAGCAGGGCAATTACAAATCGGGGAACTGGACAACAGGTTGCTGGCTGCTGGAGATGGGAAATGTGGATGTGGATGCGGCTGTGGCAGTCACTGTGACTGTGGATGGAGATGGAACCACTCGACGAACCTGGCCGGAAAACAAATTAATCTTGTTGACGTCGCGGCCTCGTCACTTTCTTCGCCAGGTCGAGGGACCAGGTGTTTGATCTCGACCTGATGCTCCGATGCTCGGATGCTCGGATGCCCCGATCTTCTGTTGGACAAAGATGGGTTGCGCCTACCTTTGCGCCTTCTGTTTAATGATCAATTTGTTGGCCTCCGTCTCAGATGTGTGCCGACAGCGTTTAGCAGTCGATTGGGCCGGGATTGGTTTGTTTGTGCCCCGAGCTGCGTTTGTTGTGCCCCAGGCTAATGAGTTTCTCGAAAGTGGGTGTATGTGGCAGGGGCTCCCCTTTTTGCCCTGGGACACTTGCTGCATGATCGGCGAAAAGTCAGCCAGACTCTGCGACGTCGAAATACACAGCAAGAGAAGCCCATTGAAACTAAGGGCATATAAATATCAAAATACACAGGATGCAAAGCCTTCATTCTTAATTCTTATTTTATTTTTAAGATACCAAGATAAAATATGTTTCTGAACAATCAAAAAATTGCACATTTTGCTGAAGGTGAACCCTTTCTGCCGAGTGTTTTCCCTGAGTGCATGACGAATGTCATGTGGTCGCAGTGCCAAAACCAAACGATTGTGGGCAGAGGCGCGAAGTGCCCTCCGATTGCGATCGATGGAAATACGCCATGAGAGATGCTAATTTGAGGACAAAGGAGTTCTGCGGAAGCCAGCTCGCGACCCACAAACAACTAATGCCTTCAATTAGCCGGGCTAAACTGCTACCAAGAGCAAGGGTTAATCGCCCGGAGGTCGCAGATCGGAGATCGAAGATCGGGAAAGGCCCTCAGCTTTGCGCCCACCTTTTTTTTTAGAGTGGGCGTGGGTTGCGTTAAGCCGCAGCATTTTTTCAATGACTACCTGGACAAGGAGTCCACCTTGGCCCGGATCGACCAGTCCCACCCCGAATGGCATGGCAAATCGTTTACAAATGTTGATCAATAAAACGTCGGACTGTAATGCGATTATCCGCTATAATCGGGCGATCAACACTCGAGAACTTTTCCAAAATATTTGAAAAAGTCAACTGGCGATCGGCGGGATCCAGGACGCGGGCTGGCCAAGGATGGCCAGCGATGGCCAGGATCCAGGGCCTAAGCTGGTGCGACTTTCCCTCTAATCTCGCACTTTGCCGCTATTTGTTTGCATGCTTTAGCGGGGATTGCGATTTACGATCGCTCCGGGCACAGGACTCTGGCGAAAAGTCGCTCTGGGAGATTCAGAGGGATGGCCTCGGGATGGGATGGGCCGTGACCAGGGGCACTCTTTGCGACTCGTATTTACTAAAACTTACTGCGGATTAGGAAAAAGTCAATCGCCGCCTGTCAGTCTGTCGAGCGAGTGGAAATATTTGAGGATCAGCGCCGAAACGGAGGATCAACTGAGGGCTTAAGATTCCAGCAAGAAACATAGATTAACGATGCAATTTAAAACAATTTAATAGAATATAGAGTGTAGTACTACAAGTCTTTTAAACATTTATAAAAACATAGCCAAATAAAATAGTAATTTTGTCTTTTCTCTAAAATGCCTTTAAAATACGCCATTTATTCTTGCATTGGTTTTCTTAGACTTGCTAACTGAGGATAATATATGTACGATGCCCTAAGATGTGGCATGCCACGGTGTGTTAAGATATTCCTGCCAGAATTCCCTAATTTCTGGAAATCATGGCTCTAAACAGTTCATTATCTAAGCATCCCGTAGTGCGTTCAACGGGAAGAGCCTTCTGTGGGCTGTGGACATGGAGATTCGATGCACAGCATCCTACGAAGAGGAAGGAACCACTATGCCAAAGGGCCTGATAAAGACATTAGGCCCAGGGAACGTGAAACAATCAAGGCCGTTCCAATGTGTGACAACAGACCACATTACGTCCGGCCAAAGCGAATCGATTGCCAAACACAAACAGCAGCAGAATCTGCGAGAGGATAGGCTGGAAAAGTACCCTGGGATTCTGAGGACTGTGCCATACCTATTACTACTGCATACATATTCGATGGTGACTCGATACTGCGCCATCAAATGTGCATAATGAGTGGCACGGTAATATAAATTACATCTGATTCAAATATTCACTTAATGATGGGTTTCTATAACTACACTTTA
This sequence comes from Drosophila erecta, assembly GCF_003286155.1. Taxonomy (NCBI): domain Eukaryota; kingdom Metazoa; phylum Arthropoda; class Insecta; order Diptera; family Drosophilidae; genus Drosophila; species Drosophila erecta. The sequence goes on from NW_020825200.1 coordinate 13,619,906, forward strand.
TGGCACTACAATGGCATGGTATACTAAAGTTTATAGCCTGGCAATAAAAGAAATTGCATGCGAAGTGTTGCGCAACTTTCGTCTGGGGTTTCAATCTTAGGGAAAGGTCAAATGAACACCGCAAAAGTTAAACACCCTTTATAAAACTGCTTAAGATGAAAAATATTTACTAAAATGAATGTTTAAAATGATTAAATCTTAACTTAAATAGGATCTCATTTTCAGCACTATATAATCTTGGCGTATATAACAATTAAATTTGTTGCCTTAATTAGGATCATAAATTTTCCAGGTCTGTAATAGCACGTATATAATCTTTAAGGATTTTGGGTTCGGGATTAAAGCAAGTACTATTACATATTTTTTCTACAAGAGCAACTGCGATACCAAAATGTTTATCACTCGAATAAAACGAGTACAACGCGTATGATCGTATAACACGCACAATATGTGCATTGTTTCATCGATTATATAGCTATTTGTCTGCATCGATTGAGCGCACGAGCCTCTGGAAGCAGGTCCTCCAAATCCCAAATCAGATGGGACTCAAGTGTTGTAGTCTTGGAGATGTGTAGTAGTCTCGCAGGTACGAAGGATCCGCTGGCGAAAGTTGACGATCGCGAGGAGGATTTTCATTCATAGCACCCTGGGTGGCATCATAAAAAGTCTCTTAGCATCCTTATTCATTGCACGGATGTGTCTTCATTTTCCCGCTGGCTGATTCGTGGAAATGCGAGCGAAGCTGACTCGCTGCGTTTATGGCACCGATGCCTCCTACTGCTTCCTGCACTTCGGCCAGGACCTTTCTCTACCCAACGTACCGATGGCATTGCAGGATCGTCTCTTCCAAGCGTTGATAGCGCGAAATTAGCGTTATATGAGTTGCCTATTCAGCGCTCATTGTCCTGCCAAATTGTGAAATCAACGAGGATCAGATCGGATAGAGGGTATCGATCGCGGATGGAGGCGCCATTCCATTTGATTCGACTTGCATAGGCCTGCGATGATTGAACTATCACAGGATATGCCATGGTGGCCATGGGCTCAAGGTCATCGGGGATTTTTGCTATCCTGCCAGGCGAAAATGCAGGGATTCCATACTGGGTGCCTCGTACTACGAACTCCTCCCGTTGGGTTTGCTTAACCAAACGCCCAACGGGCAGCCGCACCGAGCAGTAGAAACCCAACCTTTGTTGCCTTGCGGCCTCCGTTGTCCTTGATCAGCATCTGCATCCGCGTCTGGATCTGGCACTCGGCTTGGATACGGATCCTGGCCAGGAGGATGCGCATTTGTCACGTCTCTGTGGGCCAATTTGCTCGCTGGCGTTTCAGCCGCACTGGGGTGGGGTCCATCATTAATTCTTGCAACACTTGGCGCTCTGTTCTCTATTGTTTGCGGCTTTCAGGTTTTCCGTTGTTATCCCGCTCGGCGCTTTCTTTTCTTCTCCAGCGGTTTTATTTAACTTCTTCTCGAGGGCCTCTGTTGCGTGAAATTCCATAATTAATCAAACCCACGACGGCCCATAGCAAAGGGTCGAAACGATGTTATAAGCCTGAGCAGCGGAGCATAATGGTGCCCTATGCATGACAAGGATGTGGTCATGGTGGGGATGAAGCCACTTTGTTCAATGTTAAATTGGAAATAGAGCCGTTGTTAAAATATTATAATATTTCCGAGTTTTTTTCAACTGAGTACGAATCTTCGATTGTTTCTGTTCATCCAAAATGTCAGTTCCTTTTCGTTTTTTAACGTATAGTATCATATCTTATATCATATTTTGAAATGAAAATATTTTATTTGTGATCTCGATTTGTCGAAAATGAACACAAACACAATTTTAATAACCGATTGATAAGCACTGTTTCATAAATAATATACTGATAGTCTGAAAACGCAGTTTGAAATGGAAACCCTTGTTTACCGCTTCCGAAAGCTATAAATAACTGAGAGAAAGGGGCTACTCGCGTGCCAATATAAATGAAAGCCATAATTAGGTATCAATAAAGGATATATTACGCTTGTAAAGAGTGTTAAACGCGTACTCGATTGCATTACGGGTTCCAGTGAATATCTAATTTGATTTCCGGGGTCAAGTGGAACCCCAAATGAGTGTAGCCCCAAGCCTCCAGGCTAGATCACTCAAGTCAGTACTCCCTTATCCTTATAACGAGGTATCGCTAAAGGATATGCTACGCGTAGTCTATGATGCTATTAGGTCCACCACTTGATGCGGTAATTAATTTCCGGAAGCCAGGGGAACCCCCCACTATGCATAGGATTTGAATGGGCAGCCCAGGATCCTGAGCAGCATTGGGGTTGCCCTGTTCCCGTACACCCCTCCAAAGTTCTCGGTCGACCATCCATTCCACGCTGCCCGCCGAGCTGAGACGCCTCCGGTGGCGAGCGAGATGGGTGCTATGTGGCCAAACGGAACGATGGCGGGCCGAGTGAGCCAGAGCGAGAGGCAGTCGTGGAGAGCGCTGCGATTGGTCCGCGTGGTGGTTACCTGCCAAGTGGCAGTGGGATATGGCCGACGTCTGGGCCGGGGCTTCACAGAAAGGCAACGATCTTGGCCGGCGTTCGGATGGTGAAGTCAGTCAGGCACAGACTGCGCAACGAGCCACACCGCATCTCGTCTTGCGTTCGCCCTCGCCTCCGTTTCATCTTTCTTATCGAGATTGCGAACTGAGATACAAGATACATACATCGAGAACTGCAACTAATCGGTTAATCAACACCTCGCAACGCTTACTTATGACTTTGACAAAGTGCGGAGCCATTGTCCAGAACTAAAGTGATTATCAAGTGATATACGAACTTCAAGACTGAGTTAACGCCGGTTTTGTGCCGGGACAGCTTTACGCATCTTGGAGCTCCAGGAACTATGACCGTAACCGCCTTTGCTGCCGCAATGCACAGACCCTTCTTCAATGGATATTCTACCATGCAAGGTGAGTGTCTCCCCATTTGAGATCAGTATCAGTATCTTAGTATCTTAGGGTGATCAAATTAACTTAGCCACATCCTTGATTTCTTTAAGACTTCCCTACTTTTATGAAGAATATATTCTTTTTGTTTTTTTTTTCTCGTATTTAAATATTACTGACTTACAAAGCTCTTTTGTTAACGATCTCATGACAATCTAAACCTTAAAGCTCCCTTTCTTCTAAAGTTTTTCTTATAAATTTGCAATGACTAGGTTTATGTTCCTTTCTAAATTGACTGCCCAAGTCCCGCTAAGATCTCAGTTTGGACCAAGGCCGTCGGCTGCTCTCTAATGGCCATTAGTTGCCCGGCGGGAGAGTCGCGCGCCTCTGACCTTCGACCTTAGCTCCGAGTTTCCCTCTTCCCGGGAAGTCAACTCCGGTCGAAGGTGTCGTAAATCAAGTGACACGCGCTCCGCGCTACCTAGCAAATTGGAAAAGCCTCTAAAATTTCCATTTCCTCATCTTCCATTCCAGACATGAACAGCGGCCAGGGGCGCGTCAATCAACTGGGTGGAGTTTTCATCAACGGTCGTCCTTTGCCCAACAACATCCGTCTCAAAATCGTCGAGATGGCCGCCGATGGCATTCGGCCCTGTGTGATCTCCAGACAGCTGCGTGTGTCCCACGGATGCGTATCGAAGATCCTGAATCGCTACCAGGAGACCGGCTCCATCAGGCCAGGAGTGATCGGTGGCTCCAAGCCGAGGATTGCCACGCCCGAGATCGAGAACCGGATCGAGGAGTACAAGCGCAGTAGCCCGGGCATGTTCTCGTGGGAGATCAGGGAGAAGCTGATCCGCGAGGGAGTCTGCGACAGGAGCACAGCGCCCTCTGTCTCCGCCATATCGCGCCTGGTGCGCGGCCGAGATGCTCCACTGGATAACGATTTGTCCTCGGCCTCTGGATCGCCGGCGGGTGATGGCACCAAGGCATCCAGTTCCTGCGGCTCGGATGTTTCCGGCGGCCATCACAACAACGGCAAGCCCTCCGATGAGGACATCTCCGACTGTGAGAGTGAGCCGGGAATCGCCTTGAAGCGCAAGCAACGCCGCTGCAGGACCACCTTTTCCGCCTCCCAGTTGGACGAACTGGAGCGCGCCTTCGAGCGCACCCAGTATCCGGATATCTACACCCGTGAGGAGCTGGCCCAGCGCACCAATCTCACGGAGGCACGCATCCAGGTGTGGTTCAGCAATCGGCGTGCTCGCCTCCGCAAGCAGCACACCTCGGTCTCGGGCGGAGCTGCTGGCGGAGCAGCTACCTCTGTGAGCCATGTGGCCACATCCAGCTCGCTGCCCAGTGTGGTATCAAGCGTGCCCAGCATGGCTCCGCTGGCCATGATGCCGGGATCCCTGGATCCAGCCACTGTGTACCAGCAGCAGTACGATTTCTACGGCAGCCATGCCAACATTTCCGTATCCGCCGCAGCTCCAATGGCTCCAATGGCCAGCAGCGATCTGTCGCCCGGAATCACCACCACTCCACCACACCACCATCAGTTCTACAATCCCAGCGCCAACACAGCCAGCTACATAATGCCGGGAGAGAACGGCAACACCACTCCCACCGGAAACATCATCGTCTCCAGCTATGAGACGCAGTTGGGTTCTGTTTACGGAACCGAAACGGAAGCCCACCAGACGATGCCACGTAACGAGAGCCCCAACGAGTCCGTCTCCTCCGCCTTCGGACAACTGCCACCCACACCCAACAGCCTTTCCGCTGTGGTGAGTGGAGCTGCGGTGAGCTCCAGTGGGGTCAACTCGGGAGCCGATCCCTCGCAGTCGCTGGCCAATGCCAGTGCTGGAAGTGAGGAGCTATCGTCTGCCCTGAAGGTGGAATCGGTGGACCTGGTAGCGGCCAGTCAGTCCCAGTTGTACGGCGGCTGGAGCTCCATGCAGGCACTGCGCCCCAATGCGCCACTTTCGCCGGAGGACTCGCTGAACTCCACCAGTTCGACCAGCCAGGCTCTGGATGTCACCGCCCACCAGATGTTCCATCCGTATCAGCATACGCCGCAGTATGCCTCCTATCCGGCACCCGGGCACGCCCATTCGCATCACGGACATCCCCATGCGCCCCATCCGCACGCACATCCGCATCCGCAGTACGCGGGCGCACATCCGCACTATCCGCCGCCCAGTTCGTCGGCGCACTTCATGCCGCAGAACTTCAATGCCGCCGCCTTTCCTTCGCCCTCGAAGGTCAACTACACAACGATGCCGCCACAGCCGTTCTACCACTGGTACTAGAATCGGAGAAACTCGGATCCTGCACCTCCTCCTCCGCGAGCAGGAGCAGGTGTCACCAGATCCCTGGGACAAGTCGCCAAAGATGTACATATGGAGCAGGGGACGAAAGTAAAAATAACACTTCTTGTGTGGAGCAGTACAGACATTTTCCGCTGGGGAAAACCGCTGACAGACTCGCTCCCAAACCATATAGTTCCAATTCGTAGACCTAAGCCTAGAGAATAGCACCACTAAGATTAGAGTTTAGGATGAGTAGCCTAAGTAGCAAGTGCCTTTAAATAAAATAACTAAGCTAATTTACACCGTACTCCATGGTCTTTCACTCGAAGCGCTGGCCATTCAGCAGCCTTGACACGCTTCCGTACGCAGCGGGAAATGGGAAATCCTGTGGGCCATTAGAGCCTTTAAGTAGCTGCGCATTCCACGGACCTGGCTGGAGACCTCGACAGTCGCCCCGGGCGAGATTACCGCTCTCGGAACTCCTGATCCAGCTGTGAGCGGGTCGCTCACTTTCCGGAAAAAGAGAAAACTCCCGAAACGCAAGACGTTCCATCAAAATAGCCAAACTAGCGAAGACAACTCCAACCGAGGTGTTAATTGCCCCCTTGATTCCATCGAACAGAGTGTTGCTCTGTGGAGTAATTGCCCTCGTTCGGACTTACCTCAAATTCACACCTCATCCTCGGGGATCTGCCCATCCATGCTACGTGTCCGAGCGATGGCAATTAATGAAGTCATTATCCTTGAATCCTCGCCTCCAGACAGCTCAGACAGCCTAAGGCACTGGCTCTATTATTTTAATCTAGAAAGAACTCCTAATCGCTGTTTGTTTTCAGGCAGTGGAATTTCAGTGCCATCGAAGTGAAAAGTAAATATTGACTTTACAATCGACTTAGGATGCGGCAAAGGGCTTTCCAGGTAGACTGAAAGATTTGCAAGATCGCACAGATTGCACAAAGCCCATTTAGATCTAAGATCTTCTCTTTCTTTTTGAAACTCTAATCTGCTGACTTGAGACCTTGTCCATCCTTAGACACAGAATCGAATGCCAATTTAATAGCGCCCATCTTGGCCAACTGGGTTAATAAACCAATTACGATTTTAATTCGCTGCCCACTGCGATGGGGTGAAAATTCTCAGCCACAGTAGCTGAGAAGAAAGCTGCGATCGGCGAATCATTAAATTCAAAATATTACGCATTAATTTTCGGTAGCGATATAGAATTACCCAGCAAAGCTGCGAGAGGAAAAGCTCGACGATGTAACCTCCAAAAACTGAGGGGCTTCTGTGGCGATAATGGAAACTATGGTTACCCGGAGATCATGGGCACTGGCACCATACCCTCCCCAAGAGGCCGTGATTAATGAGCTGACAAAGTGTTGAACATCAAAGGCAGGGAAAACAGTAATTTACAACGACGCAACGCGACTCGAGATGAAATTTAATTTAATTTTTTATTAATTGTTTCCGAGCATCTGGGGCAGGCAGAACCCGATCGAGATTGAGATTGAGATCGAGATCGAAATCTACCTGCTGATCCGATGATGAACCAATAAACCCAGGCGTTGCCTGGCACATAAGCAGCGCAAAACCTCAAAATATTTACTCGACTGCAAGGTGGACTAACCCAAAATGGGGATTTGCGAGCGATTTGCGAATCAAAATTCCCAGTTCCAGGAGGTGGCCTTAGGGTTGCGAAAGGATTTGTAGCGTCAGTGGCTGGCTGTCCTGCTCGCACTCGCACTCGCACTCCCTTTCTCGCAGCCAGGATTAGGCCGTTTCGGAAATAATCCTTTGCTGCCAGGAAGAATGCAGTAAACGGCGCACAGCCCTTCGGACCAGGTCAACTCGTTTTCGGCCGTTTACGATGGTGCCATAAACTTTTATTTGCTGTCATTCTTCGTCCTCGTGCGCGGTGCTCATCGCTCAGCCGGGACGCAAACCCCTTTCCTCGCAGGATAATGCGTCCTTTCGCAGGCAAGAGTTAAGCCAGCCGCGCAGCAAAGGCTTAGCTTTCACTCGGGCAGTCAGTCAGTCAGTCCACCAGTCCAGTCCAACCGAGTCAAAGTCAGGTAGAGGATGTGCTTCGTGCTAGGCAGAGTCCTTTCCCCCGAGTCTCGAACTGCTGCGATAATCCCTGCTAATGAGGTGTCCTGTGCAAAGCAGAGCTGTGCGCATCGCGATCTGCGAGGCGGATGAAAGTCTATAAGTCAAGGATAATAATGGAATGTAGGCGGATTACGGGGATTGTAACGAAGCGCTCCAAGTGAATGAAGCAATCATGCCATCATTAATGCAGAGGTCTTAACACCGTAAAATTATATTTAGATATGCACAAAGAAAACTATCAATTTGATACATTTAATAAAAACATTTTTAATGTGAAAGATAATCCTATTTAAGACTATACCTTTTGCATTGCTTGTATGTAATTATACAAGTTAAACTATATAAGAAAATGTTTATGGATTTGATTTTTGATAATCCTAATTGTTAATATCAATTTAAAGGGCAGCAAATGTGAAAAAATCGAATTGTTCTAAAACTTAGTCAAACGATTTGGACACGAATTTGGGAAAATCAAATACAACTTAAAGGGTAATGATAAAGTTGTAGCAACAAATTCGTATTAATTTCAAACCAAGTGCTAAGGAAAGTGCTAAGATTTACATATAATACTTATTCATAGAAGAGCACATTGTAGTAGAGCAGACCCTTAAAGCAACCCATCAAGCAGATTGATTGAGACATTGGGATCGTATAGTATCTACAACCCTGAGACCTTTTGACAGCAGCTACACTTGCACACCACGATCCGTCCAAACAGTTTCCAGCCGTATTGGCAAACATTTGGTTTGGTCTGTTGGGCCAACTACTCGTACTGTGATCGCTGTGATGGCTGTCATCGCCGATGTAGGAGGAGATCGAACTGGCTGTAATGCGTGCATATTGGGTGAGTCCTTGGCTCGTCCTCGAGCTATCCCACTGACTTGCAGCGGACTGGGAGTCGAGCGCATGCTGTTAGCGCACAAATTGATTTGTCGAGTCGGGGCGCACAAGGACATTGCCATCATTAACGATGATTGCTTGAGGACCCGGACCCTAGGAGCCGTATCCGTATCCGGCGAAGGTCGTTGCGCAGTCGGTGCCAACTTTGGGCATTGTCAACACTTTGCGTACCACCAACTGTTTCTGTTTCTGTTGCTGTTGCTGTTTCGCGCCGTCTCTTTCGTCCGCCGTATAGGCGTCTCTTTCGATGCGAAATGGTTGGAGTTTTATTAATAAACACCTTGCTAGCGGAGAAAACGGGATGGCTGCACGGGATGGTCTCTTTGCACTCGCTCTTTGATCTCTGGAAAAACAGTCGTAATCGATTTGGAATGCTTGGCGGGATCTGCTGCTCCTTGGCTGGCAACTTGTCAGCTTCCTTTTGGCATCCCTGCCCAGCAAGTGTCTTCTGTTTCTGGCCAAGTCGGCCGGCTGCTGAGCGGTTCCATCGCCCTCGGATCGGAGTGCCAAAGTTAACGTGGCCGGAACGGTTACGCTACTTTCCACCAATTAAGCGGAGCTGCCAGTCGGATTGGCTGGCTAATGTAGGTTGTATTGGGAATCAGATATGCAAAAGCTGATCGGCTGGTAGGGGGTTATTAAGGTGCGGCAAAGGTAACTGCCTTTGTTGGCATTCGGTAACCTTGAATATTTTGTGTGGAAAGTAATTTCAAAATAGAGTACTAAACTGAATAGAATATTTCTTAGAGTTTTTGTAACAATAATAGGTACTCTAGGTGCTCTAGCCTACAAGTGCCTATGTGCTCACTTAAGCTTTATAAATGTCTTTCTAAGTGCAATGTTCTGGCTTTAATCACTTCCCATTTGAAATAAATACTATCTTGAAGCTCGATCTGAGCTAGTTGCACTTACCTCTCCACCTGAACAGGTGACTCCACAGCCCCAACCGCCAAATTTCCTGCTCACACACAATAGCTCAAAGCCAATTTCATGAACAATTCGAGCAATATGAGCCATCCAATTCAGCATTTGGCCCAATCCAAATGGTAATGCGCTCGCCTCATGCCGACATTATTATTAATGATAAGCACAAGTCGCCCTTTTTGCGGCGGCGGGGCAACAATGGAGGGCTCTTAGGCACTGAGAGAAAAATATTACCTACTACCTCACCAATGATATATGATACATTTTGTATCTAAATCATTTTATAAAACTATAAACTATAAATTAAAAATCTTATTTAATAATGGGTCTGAAAAGCCATTCTTGGCACTCTGAGCATTTTTTCGGTGCCCATGCTCGCAGTTCGATTTCGATTTTCTATGTGGGAAAGCGCTGTGGTCTTATCGCCGCGTTTCTCGCGGGGAACTGGCATATTAATGGTTCATTACGGTGACCCGCTGGCCCGATCCGCTCTCGACCCGGTCTGCACATGGACACGGAGGTGGACGTGGATATGGACTTGGGTGCACCGCACAGCTAGCAGCCTCAGTGGTAGCTCCTTGTGGACGCGGTTCGCTTGGGGTTTCGATGGCTTTGTTTTGTGCCGCGACTGTGGGCTCGGTACTGTGGGGACTTGCACTGACGCCTGGCGTGACGGTTTTAATTTTATTTTATTATTATGTATATGGTGGCGCAGGGTGCTTGCAGTCTATGGCAGTCCAGAGCCCCCGATTCACCCGCCTTGCCCCGCTTTTCCCGCCACTAGTTGGGCATTTTATCATGAACTTGTTTTTATGGCCGGGTCTTGGCGAGCTGCCTCGTAATTAGTTGTGGTGCTCCTGCGGCAGCGCCACCTAGCGGCCGTGGCGGGAGTAACGAACGACATTGCCCGACATTTTCAGGCCCCAAAGCTAATGAAGCAACAGCCCGGAGCCCACCTATGCCCCCCTAGATGCCTCAGACTTTGGGGCTTCATGGACGCGTGCAAATTCCATTGAAAAAGAAGTTTAACTCCGCTTATATTCCTCGACCTCCTGGCTTTATCTGCATTGGCCCGGCAATTTACGTGGTTCGTATTTTGTTACTTGACTTCTTTGTATTGTTTTGCAGTTCCGCTGAGTTTCCTCGAGTCGCGGCTCCACACACAATGTGGCAAGCTGAAGTTGCCGCGGCAGCCACTAATGTTGCATGCGGAAATTGGAGTTTGACATGTGCCCATGAGGGCTTTAGATATATATGCACGGGGAGTGTGGTATGTAAATTACAGCCAAACTATCGTTAAACGTTTAAAGAAGCTCGTCATAGTTTCAAGTTGCTGTACAATTTCGGTAAATGAGAAATATATTAATATTATTACTTATATTTCTATTAAGCAGCTTGGATTCGCTACACATGCTGCAAGCATGAATATAAATCCATTTAGCATTTGAAAATCTCTATTGAAACCCTTAGTATTCTTCAAGTAGTGGACCCTTAAGATAGTAAGATGCACATACAAAGTATTTAGTCGTTTAGAAAACCGCCGAACGGCATCGACGAAGTTCTGACTTCTTCTCCTCCAGCGTGTCCACGCCGAATCCATGCCACAATGTATCCGGCGGTTTGCTCCACCGCACAAAATATGTTTTATGTACGGCGACCGACTGGGACTTGGACTTGCTCCTGGTGTCCAAGCGCCGGCGGAAGGGCCAGAGGAACCAGTGGAGTGGTCCTCGACTTGTGGGAGGCAGCTGTCCGGAAGCCAATGATTGGATCGCCTCCAGCTGCAGCGTGGGATGCGGCTGCTCCACTATCACGGTAGCTGGCTGAGGACTTCGGCTTGGCGTATTGTTAGTAGTTAGCCTGGTACTGCAATCGAAGACCTCCATCTCGTCCTGATTTCGTGTCGACCAGGGCTGTAGGCAGCTGGATTGTGGTGGAGGGGACTTTTCATCCGATACCTCCGGAATGGGGGAAACGCGACTGCCACGGTTACATTTGAAGCAACGTAAAATCCTGGACTTTGAAGGTGGCGGAGAAGGATCCGGTGGCGGCATTTTAACCAGGATAAAGTGGTCATTCAGCAGACAGACATCCGACACCTTCTCGTACCTCGGCTCTTCGCCGAAGAAGGCGTCCAAGTCGACGTTCTGCTGGTATATGCGGTAATCCGCTCCAAGACGATTCGACTGCTCCAGCTCCTGTTTCAAAAGGCTGGACTTGCGGCATGTTCCGATAGTCTGGACAGGATGAGGCGGCGTCCAGACAATCCTTTCGGAGGACTGGTTCATGAGGCTGCGGTGCAACAAGAGGATCCTAGCGAGGATAGGACCATGAAGGCGATGGTTGAAGAACATCCTGATTGAATTTTATACAAGCAGGCCTGCCAAAAGTTGGGATGAAAGTAAGTCATTTCAAGAAGTTAATAGCGTTGAATGAAAGGAGTGCGATAAGGCTAAATATGGTAGCATACTTTCAGGCTGTTGTTAAAATGCAACCGAATCTCTTACTTTAAAACAAAAAAACATTTAGAATTAACATTTTAAATGTTCACTTCTGAAGGATAATTGAAAAATTCAATAACTATTTGACGTAGCAAAACTTTGTTAAACAATTTCACATCCGTCTCAGATCTCTTGCTTTTTAAGTGGGCCAAGTTTAGATTTGCTTTTGGATATAGGTTACACAAAATTGACTGGCGTTTTTCCTGTCGGACAAGCACATTATCCTTCGCTTGACTTTTGACACTGCACTTGGCCAAGAAACGGAGGAGGAAAGGAAGCGGCAGACAGGCGTCGAGTCCTTCGCCGGCTGGTTCCTCGAATTTGCTACCAATGCCAACAGCAACAGCAACAACTGGCTGTATTTTATGCCCCACGAAAACAAAAGTTATATTTATTATTTTGACAGGTAAACAAATCACGAGCTCACCGCACTCACACAGACACACAGGCGGTGGGGAAAACAACGAAATGCAGGCAAGGAGACACTCACATTTTGACGCTACCCTGCCCTGTGCGGTCTTCTTCTTGCTTCTTGCTTCCGGTTTCCGCTTTCCTTTCCGCTGCCAATTGGGCGTTGTTTGCCGCTCGGCTCACCAACGGCAACTGAAGCCGCCTTTCAGGCCGCCGTTGAATGCAGCGCAGCCACATGCGTGGCCAATTAAATACCCTTTCGCAATGAGGCAGCATGAAACCTGCGTGCATTTTGCCTAGCTGAAGTGCATAGGCAATAAGTCCTGAAACAAACGTTTGATTTTTAGGATAGAAGAAGGTGCTAGGGATAGATTTATAGGGATAGAGTTTGCTTGAGATATACAGATTATCTTTAGCATCTAACCATTCCTTCTTTAACACAACTTACATAACTTATAAACAGCAAGCTGAAATTGCACATTAAAACTGGTATAGAGTATGTATGCTTCGGTATTGCATTCGTCGTTAGCTTTCACTTTTTGTTTAGCATGTTAATGGAAGGACGTTTAGACGAATTGATGGTTGACAATTAGCAAAACATACCAAGTGCAATGTTTTTTAATACTCAAAAAAAGAACTTGTTACATTAATGGAATAAAGGTACATAACAAAAAGTGCTATCCAATGTCAAGGTTACATATGTTTAGTTTTTCCCATTTTCTTCCTAATCTTTTATTATTTTGTTTATTATTTTGGTTGTGTTGAGCACTGAAATAGCTTATAGAAGCGTGAGCATTAATAAAAGTGATTCTTTCTTTATTGGCTTATATTCCAATACAATTATCTTTAAAGTATATATTTTTACTAACAGAAAATGATACAGGTTTTTATGGGCCAAAGTAACACGCGTAAACATGGCGCATTAGTGGCTATTTTTGACATGATGGAATTAGATATATTCCTGGTCTATGCTATAGGTCTATAGATCTATTACGCTGTTTGGGCTCGTCGATTCCAATCTTATTTCCCAACTAATTCAGGTGCCTGACATGGCGTATTGATTGTTAATGCACGCCACATCGATAAGTCAAATGAAAGCAGAAAAGCAGAGGGTGGAATAGGGGAGAATATTGGAATGGAGCCATAAAGACTAAACATTAAGCAACAAGCTGCCCCAAGACGAATAGCCCCACCCATTAATCATGGGAAGTACATAATAGGCAGAAATTCTTTGTTTACTTTGGTTTGTGGTCGTGATTATTTGAGCAAAAGGCTATGCGTTAAAGTTGCGTTTGTTCTCTGTTGCGAATGGGGAACGTACATTCATTATAGGTATTCTTTATGTACTTAGAAACCTTTTAATAAATTTTAACATTTGGTTGCCTATGCACACCAAAGTTACAATGTTAACTAACAGTCTGCAAAAGTACAATGCTCGTCACTGTTGTTGCTTTCATACCTCTTACTTCTAATGCAAGTGGGTATACTAGGCTTCTCAAAAAGTAACTTAAGGGTCATGCCCATCGAATATGTGAGAATTCTTTGATTCCGACTTTGGGACATTTTCTGAAATTAAACAAGGTTAGAAAAACATGAGGGCGGTCTCATATATATTACTTTAGGTAAACACGATGTACACATACATTTTATTGAATAAGTTAATTTATATTAAACATCCTGGCATATGTCCCACATTCAAAAGGGTATCAGATAGGCAAGAAACTCTTTTCTATATTATATGTTACTATGGCCACTACTGTTTAGTTGGGATGCTTATTGCACTCGAAATTGACACCAATTATGTAAACGGGTCGTCGATCGCATGAAATTGAACGGCAAATGCGCGAACAGCCCTTAAATGACCTTCCAACAAACTGATAATAAAACCAGAAAAACTCAATATTTTCGAGTTGCTGAGCTGTAAGATACCTATTACATAACACGAATAATGTACTCTCTTTTGAATTATTTTAAAAGACGACAGTGTAGAATAGGTTGAAGAGTTATAATATAATATATATGTCTTGCCGTCATTTTTTATTTCGCATGTTTTTAATATTAATATACTAACATGCCGCACGAGTAAAAGGTGTAACAGCGAATGAGAACAAAAGAGCATAATAAAATTCGTTCGAGTAAAAGTGATTTTCGAATCGAAAATGCATATATAATACATACTTGAATGTTTTTTGATGATCAGCAGTGAACAAACTGGATAGACACATTATCTACGAAACACTTCCCTGCTCTCTTTTCACTTTTTATGATCGTTGAACTTGAACTTGTCAGCGAACTTCGGCTTACTCATCTTGAAAATAAGCAAAAACAGAGCCTGAAAACTGTAAATCATGCTTAGCCAAGTTGGTTTAAGCCACGTTTTTGCTTCCCGGTCTTTTGTTTTCGTCTGGACTGCAATGAAGGTCACTTAAGTTGTTTTTCTTATTTATGTGATGGAAAGGGAAACAAAGTGAACATAATTTTTTCAGTTTTCAATGGCTGTGGCTCCAAGGATCGCGTTCCAGCGCTCTTCCAATCTATCCGCTCTCTTAAGCCTCTCTCGGAGCTTCCACTATTCCCGACTTTGCAGCGTAGGCTTCATTGGGTTGGAAGGCCTGAAACTGGAATCATTTGGCGCCGAGCAGCCAGACATATCGGTCGTTCCAGTCTCGACTTTGGTTTCGGATCTTCTGCAAAACCAAAGATAACAATCCATTGGGAATAATCATACTGTGTAAATAATGCACATTATTCATTTAAAATTGTATTGCCGAATTAGAGTTGAAAACATTTAAATATAGTGTAAACTGTGTGATTTGTGAAAGTGATTTGAGTGGCTTGCAGATATGTTGCTTAAAAGTTAACTGAAAACAAGTTTTTTATTGCAGGATATTAAATAGCAATCCAATCGATTTTATCAATTCACACCTATTAGCAAAAACCAATGATGTGATAGCTAGTCAAATCAATTAAGGACTATGCATTTTAAATGCCATACCTATTAGTATCTATAGTTTAATTGTTGAGCTTAAAATACGTTGGTAAAAGTACATAATTATGCTGTAACTGATCACTATTATTCACCTTTGCGAAAAGGAAAATGTATAACATTTAAAAATGAATTCAAAGAGTAATAATAGCGATGAATCCTAAACCAAAATTAATGCCATAAATTAATTTACGCCTAATACGTAATTACGTAATTTGCGATTAGACAACATAAAATAACAGGGAAAAGTATTGTTGCCACCCTCGTTGCATTTTATGGTTATGGCTTACGGTTGCTGCAACAAACATTTGGCTTCCCCATTGCAGCAGGCCATGTGTCTGCCCCTTGCCAAGAAATTCAAAGAGGCCGATGGTGCAAGAGAACTGCAAAAAGAGAATAAAGAGGCACTTGCGCTTTTTGGGAAGTAGAGTGCGGAGAAATTTGTAAGGGGGGCTTAAACATTTTTGTTGCTCGAATAGAAAATTTTGGATATTTGATAATATTGAACTGTTTTTCCAGTTGAAGTATTTACACGTACAAAAACTATACAACAATGTAGGGTTGATATTGTAGGTGATTAAAAACTTAAAAATGTTAAGTATCATTTTCGAAATAAAGCCCCCTTCCTACGCTCCTGCCCCCCGTTTTCTTCGTGTGCGTTTGTCTCTTTTCTGTGTGCCACATGGGAGTGCACGTAATTTTCCATTTAGTGGCAGGCGAATCGAAAACGAAAGTGGAAATGTTGCACTGTCGCTGGTGGCTCCATCACCTCCTCGCTCGCCCACGCCGCTCGCTCTTGGCCAGCCGGTTGTAAAGTCGAGGAAGAAACTAAAGTGAAGAAACGCAAACTCAAAAGCCAAAAACTTGTGAAAAGGAAATCCGCAATAGCGGAAGTGCCAGTCCAGTCCAGTCCACACCAGTCCAGTCAGTCAAACGATCCGTGACTCAAAACCATTATTTCTCATTATAGCCATTGCATCGCACTTGGTTCTGCCCGATTAAGCTGTCAAAGGGCACCGGATTTCGAAAGCCAGGGAACCCGTATACCCGATAAGAAACCCTCACCATGATAGAACGAGAAATTATCCAGTAAGTGTTACTGCTTATCGGTTGTTTGACCGTACGAGTATATGGCACAGATGAAATGCTGCAGCATAAACAATACATGGTAGACAGATTTCACTTTGTCGTATTTTGTTTTAATGTCAAACCTACAGCTCTAAATATGTTGATTTTAGCACATTTACTATTTTCTAGTAACTTAGGTGGAATCCACCAATAGAAGCCTCCATCAATCGCTATTTTCCAACCCAGGGAGCCTTGACTGTCATGCGCTGGGCCCCTCGAGCACCCGAAAAGGGGCCAAGACCCAGTGTCAATACCTCGAGGCGGCTTCAGTATCTTATGTTGTACTATATTATGGGTACTTGGCAAAGTCCGAGCGCTTGAACATTGCACATGCAGCGGTCGCATACAAATAGATAAATTAAATCATTTCGGTGTTGCCCGAGACTTGACTTCGTTTCAATATTTGCCAACTCGGAGTGGGCAGCAAACGCTTCTAGCTGTTGGAAATTTTGCTGCGATCCGCGCACTATATTTGTTCTTTATTTCAGCACGACACCTGCCTCCAAGCGCATCTTTGACGTCCTCAAGGATGTCCTGCAATTTGCCGAGCTCTATGTGCGAATCCTGCTGGAGCTGTTTGTTACCCTGGTGCAGATTGTGCTGCCCAAAAAGCAGAAGGATGTCAGCGGGGAGATAGTTCTGGTAAGAAATATGATAATTATTTTTTTGTTTCATTTGTGCTTTTACCTTTAATAACTTATCATACATACCCGCAGATAACCGGAACTGGCCACGGAATTGGTCAGGAGTTGGCCCTTCACTATGCTTCCTTGGGCAGCACTGTGCTTTGTGTGGACATCGATGGAAAGAATAATCTGCAGACGGTGGAGAAGGCCAAACGGCTCCAACTCGGCGAGGTGTACAGCTATAGGTATTACCCTAACTAATTGAACTGATAAGGAGATTACATTGCAATCCATTTGGCAGCTGCGATGTTTCCAAGCGCGATGAGGTTATGGCACTGGCAGATCGGGTCAAGTCGGAGGTTGGATGCATATCGGTGCTGGTGAATAATGTTGGCATAATGCCAACCCATCCCATCCTGCAGCAATCGGCCGAGGAAATCCAGCGGGTCTTCGACGTGAACGTGTTCTCGCAATTCTGGACCATCCAGGCCTTTTTGCCGCACATGCAGGAGAAGGGTCGTGGCCACATCATCTGCATGTCCTCGATTGCCGGCTTGGTGGGCATCTCCAACCTGGTTCCCTATTGCGCCACCAAATTCGCAGTTCGCGGCCTGATGGAGGCACTGCATGCCGAACTACGAGAAGGACCCTACAGGGATCTGGTAGGATAACCAACAAACAGCTTAACTATGTGAACAACGTGTGAGACTTGGCCATTTCCAGATTCGAACCACCACCATCTTCCCCTATATGACCAACACGGGCCTCTGCAAACATCCCAAGGTGAAGTTCCCATCGATCCTGGGCCTGCTCGATCCCAAGCAGGTGGCCAAAAGGATCGTGGAGGCGCACCGCACCGACCTCATGGAGGTAACCATCCCGAGCTGCCTCCTCCACATCAACAATTGGACGCGACTTCTGCCCGACCATTGCGGCCTGATGCTCAAGGACTTTATCGACAGCGGAGTGGAGTCGGATTTGATTTAGTTTTCCTTTTATATATTAGTTTATAGATCGAGCTACAATGTGTTGCAGTACAATAAACTTACTATGGGAGTATGTACTAAAATAATACCATCTGGATATTCAGCTTTGATTTTTGGAGGAACAAAAT
The DNA here is from genome assembly GCF_003286155.1 of Drosophila erecta. Taxonomy (NCBI): domain Eukaryota; kingdom Metazoa; phylum Arthropoda; class Insecta; order Diptera; family Drosophilidae; genus Drosophila; species Drosophila erecta. The sequence continues at coordinate 13,637,845 of NW_020825200.1, forward strand.
ATTTCCGGATTTTCCAAGTAAGAAGTAAAATTATCATACAAAACTTTAAATTCAAACTTTAAGCTCAAGTTACTCGATAACTATTCAAATATTAAGGACATTTTGTATTATGAATTATCCTTTAAAATGTTACTGTGCAAATTACATTGTGAGCTGTGTTTTAAAATGGCTTGAAACAAAGAATATGACTCCAACAATGAATTTCTTAGATCTTAATTTCGTTATTATTTGCGATACCTGTTGCGCTGCTATCGATTGCGATAACACCAACAATCGATTATCGGCCAATCTGGCTATTTATAGCTAAATCCAGCTGCACTGTCAACTTCACTGCAAATCAGCTGTGTGATGAAAACAAAAGACGATGGCTTGCGAAGTAAAACACTACGGAGAAATCCGTAATTTTAGGAAAGTTCAGGAATACTTTGGACTCGGACATGGTAAGATAGCTTTGCCACAAGCCTCTGCAGCATGTATTCATAAGCAGTCCGCTCGGAACAGATGATAACTGGTTAAATGCGGTAAACTATGCCATATCACCCACTGGGGAACTGATTGCCATGGCCCAGGGTGAAAAGTTGGCCTTTCTCAGCACCTGCTGGAGCAGCCATGGCAATGGCAACACCTACGTTCTTGGCTGGTGCGGCGAACTGGAGGATCGCAACCAAATCGTGACCAGCCTTACCTGTTTGCCGATGACTCAGAACAAAAGCACCGACGGAGCCATCGAATGGACTTGCGTGGCAATTGGGCTGTGCTCTGGCATGGTTATCTTCTACACGGACTCGGGCGTCAAGCTCTTCTCTCAATGGTTAGTTGGGGAATTCAACGTATCTACGTTATTAACCAACTATAATTTCCAGCTGCCAAGAGGATCCAGTCATTGGAGTTAAGTTGCACTCCGCTCCGCGCCACTCTGAGGCCGATTCCCTGCTCTATATCGTTTATCCACGCTGCCTGTGCTTCATCCAGGGACAACATATTTTGCCCACGCTGGCCAACTGCCGGCACAATGTGCAAAGAAGTGCCTTGGAGCGTGGTTCGTATCCCACGGCAGATGTGGTGCCATTCCAAAAGTATAAGTTCAAGCAAGAGCGAGAGGCCGTCATCAACGATGCTGCAATCTCTACCACCCAACGACCTCCCACATACGACTACATTGTACAGCAGAGCATCGGTCTCGGCTACTTCGCCAAGGTGCATGCCACTCCGCCGAGGAGCTCACAGGTTCTGGCCGCCGGAGCAGAGCCTTATTTGGGCTTCTTTCATGCGGAGGAGGGTTATAAAACGATGTCGCTGGGTGAGGTTGCCAAAGATGTTATCGGAATAGCGTACAAGAACCTGCTGGGCGGAATCTTTCGACGAGCTCCAGAGCCCCTGCCATCGCCCGAGGAATCCCCACTGCCCGTGCCCACAAAAGAAGCACCTATGCGGATTCGCTGCCGTCTATACGACGGAAAGAGAGACGGTCTGACCTTGGCTGTGGCACCAGGTGGACGCCTGGCTTTCGTCACCGATAATCTGGATCGTGTGATGTTGGTGGACACGCACCAGGCCATTATCTTGCGAGTTTGGAAGGGCTATCGCGATGCCCAGTGCGCATTCGTTCCAGTAAAGGAAAAATCTGTTCGCGGAATCAAAACGCACAAGCGAAAGTCTTTGTTCCTGGTGATCTACGCTCCTCGAATGGGCTGTCTGGACATCTGGGCTCTGCAAAACGGACCAAAGGTGGCTGCATTCAATGTTTCGAAGAGCGGGCAGCTGATATACAACAATCACAATGCCCTAGGCTCCGGCGGTAGCAGTGGATCTGGTAATAGTGGCAGCCAGTCAAGAAAAGCTTTAGCCATCAATCATTGCTTGTTTCTGGACCCCAGCGATGGCAGCCTAAAGGAGATACACATTCCCTTTCACTACGCGCTCAGCGAGACCAGCTCTCAGACATCCCGGGATATCCATATGCTGAGGCGCCTTAGAAATCAGTTAAGGACCATAAACCATGGGCAAGCCAAAGATGAAGCGTTGGGGGAGATTGCCGAACTGGCAAGTGAACTACAGACGTTGGAGGTGCGACAACAGTGCCTGGAGATGTTGCTAAAGAGCAAGAAGCTACAGCCACAGGTTTTTCAATGCCTCATTAATGCCTTCATCAAGAAACCTCTTTCGGAGACAACGGGTTCCGAGGAATTTGTCAACCAAATCGAGAACTATAAACGCTTGACTGATCTCTACTTGTCCCTAAGCCAAGCCAAGCAGCGGGAAGACAACGAGCCACCCGTAGAATACTTGGAGCTCTCTGATGCTGATCTTGTCACCATAAACAAGTTGGTTTTGCTCCTGGACGACGGCACTGAAAAGAATAAACCCGCCGCCACCCGCGAAGTCAGCTTCCAGTTTCAGGCGGAGCACAAGATCGAAGAGTTTGTCGATTACCTGAGCATTTTTAACATCGATAGTCCGGATGGCATAAGTCTACTTCCAGAGAAGTCGGATAAGTTTGGCGCCGTAAGCATCGATCTCTTTAGTCAGTTCTTTGCCCAGGGTCTATGCTTTGGTCAATTCAAGCAGTGGATCAACCAGGCGTGTCTGCCCAGCAGAGATTTGCTTAAGTTGATTATTTGGTTTTGGCTTGAGAAGCCCTTTAAGTACAACAACTGGTAAGGAAAACAGTTTGTAAATTCCAATCGTGACTTATGTAGAACCTCTTTTCTTGCCTTAGTGATGAAGTAGTGGAAGACATGTCCAGAATCGCTGCTATGGTCCAGACCATTTGCGATCTGGCCGGTGACCACATCCACGACTATGCCTACAATGCCATTTCACCGTGGTGGCAAGAAGTTCGGGAACTTCTCTTGGAGAGTAAACAATTTTCAGGCTTGCTGGTTGCCATTGTGTGCAAAACGGTGGCGAGTAATTTGTGGCGAAACAGAAAAGAGGTAGGTCTGCTGTTTATAAAACCCAAAAACTCTATTGCAAAAACATGTTTTCATTAGGGATCTTGTGATGAATCCTCGCAGAACGAGGATGAGGAGCGCTGGGAACGTATCTCCCACGATGAGGCTCAGTGGGGATTGCTCACTGGCAAGCTGGAGGATGTGGCCGTGCTAGGAGCCATACTCAGGTAAGTGCCGAATCAATCTTTCCGCTCAGTTCTTAATTAACTGCTGCTCCCTTCGCAGTAAGCCTCTCAAATGCCGGGATCCTGTAGGTCCAGAGATGTCCTACGAGCCACCGGACTGCAGTCTCAAAAGCATTGTGAGCAGTGGCAAAGGCATCGTCACCGAACTGACAGCCAAGTGGCTGATAAGTGCACAATTACATCCCAGTAAAGTTCTGGAGATCTCGCCTCCCGAAAACGAGTTCGACGATGAAAGCAAAGTTAAGATAAAGGATAGGCCAACTAAGGAGCCAGCCAATGAGGATGCAGAGTCAGAAGAGGATTTGGAAATGGCAAAGGAAGCGCACGCGCCGAATAAAGACGCCCACGAACCTATTCTTGAACGATTGGCTCTGCTGCGTGCCCACTTTCCCTTTAGCTTGGAGTCGGGCGTCCTCTTAAGTCTCATGTCGTGGCAGTACATGGTCCAGTGGAGCAAGCAGCTCTCATCGCTAGATCATCTAAAGGCTGCTTTGCTTTGCTTAAACCAATTCCGGACACCTGACTGGGCTCTAAAGCATGGAATATGTTGCATGCTGTGGAATGCCACCCTGAAGTTTCCTCTCCAGGCGGCGGCAAAGCTTATTCAGAAAGTGGGACGCCTGCCAGTGGACAAAATGTGCCAGCAGGATCTGGAGATGTCGGCGGGAAAAGTGCCAGAGTTTCTGGAACTCAGCCTCGAATTCCTGCAGCATTTCACCGCCTCTATGGAGCACGATAAGCGGGAACTCCACTTTGAGCAGTCACTTAGTGAAGGAGCCCTGCCATTGCAGTTTCTAGCTCTCCAGCAGCACCATGCCATGCCGCAGCTGCTCCGCCTTCAAACAGAACTGTGTAGCGTGCTGCACTTCGTGTCCTTCTTCCAGCTGCGCATTCCGAAACCACTGACCACGCTTTTTGACTCGATGAGCAACAAAGCTCTGTTGGCGGACATCAATAAGGAACTGCCTTATGTTTTGCCTGCACCAGATCTTGTCCTGCAACAGCAACGCACTGATTTCCTATGTCGCCTTGTAGCCGCAACCATGGACCTGATTAGGGAGGATTTGCAGCACCTGTACATTCTCGATCATGTCTTCTACATGTCCAAGATCTGTGCTTTGGCCGACAGTTGGGAGGTCGACAAATTACCTATCCTACGACGGCAGGTGAGAATTTGCCTTTGTGTTGGGATCACTAGGATATAGTGATCCTAGAATTTCTAATCTAGCAACCCATGAACATTCAAATGGCGCTTACGATGCCTTTCGGCTTATAACTTCAGTTTGTTTTTGTGTTCAGTAGGGAGCACAACAGAGGAAACACTTTGGAATACAAAATATTTCAAATATTTTTCCCTCCTCCAGGTGGTTGAGCTGTACGCTTTTGGGTATGATGCTGAGGCTCAAATGTTGCTCCATGACATCAGCGATGACGAGGAGCTGGGACGACTGCTGCTAGAGATCGCTGGACGTAGACTCAACCTCTATGCAGAGAGCTCGCAGTCCACGTTCCTGAAGATTGCCTCTGTTGGCCACCAGTTGCTGGCCTACCTGGACAACCTGGTAAGTGCTACCAGCGTATACCATCCGCAGTACTGATCCACGCTCACTCCTCACATCGCTCCCGCAGAAGGAGCCGATGACGGAGAACAGCATCCAGATTGCGGCCACCAAGCCCGACGAGATCGATGTGGCCGCCCTGGACAGGCTGTTGTCCCACGCCTACAAATGCCTCTGTCGGCGCGAGTCCAAGCAGCTGCCCATCATTGCCCAGATGTACAACGCCGTGCGTATCCTGCAGAAATAGGAGTGAGGATGACACGAAAACACTTATTGTATTTTACGTTTATCGCATGATTTGGATGGGTTTAAGAACAAACCCAATGTTCAATGGTAAAGCACTATATCGTTTTGTAGCCAATAATCACAAAGTCCGCATCGTCTCATGAACATGTTCAATCAACTTACGGAAAGCATCACGTTTACTACTACCAAGACAAAAGGAAACAAGGATCGACACCGATAGGATATATCCAACACGAATTTGATGTGAAGCTTACTCTTTGAATTGTTAATTATCAAGAGTATTAAAAGGCATATAAAGCAAACTCATACAAGCCTTCAATGCCTATGAACACATATATTTATTTCAATATTGTTTTAGACTTTTGGGATAACTTATGGTATTCAGATAGTAGAGCAATATATTCTTCATTGATGCCCAGCGTTATTCAATTTTGAATTCAATTTATATTTAAGCAGGGATCCAAACGGGACCTTGAAGTTCGAGTCTTAGGCGCCGCCTCCAAGTTCTCCGCCTGTACTCGCCCAATGGCCTCTGGCGTGGGCAATCTTTCCGGCATCCTGGTGGCGTGCACTTTGAGATGAGTGTACACGGCAATGTAGCTCTGACTGGTGTCCAGTTCGATGGGTGGACTCTGCCCTATGCGGCCGGGCAGGGCAAAGTGCTTACCAAGAATGGGTTCCTTGAGAGATCGGGCCAGAAGGTTTTGTAATCCATTGCGGTCAGTCTCCCACTGCTCGGTCTTGAAACTTGAATTCATTAAGAATTAATCGAACGTAGAAATGTTGAATTCAAAGGTGTAGTGACTAGAATTTTTCCGAACAAAGGATACGACGTCCCGAGTTGCACTAGGTTAGTGGCACTGACTCCGACTAATCGAAAAACAACTTTCCCTCCTTCATGGCAACAAGTAGCTCAGTTTGGCATACCTTTCGTTACCGCCCTCCACTGCTCCTCCTGCTCGGTTATGACTTATTTATTATTCGAGGCAAAAATCTGATTCTCTGGTTTGTTCAATTTGGGAACTCGGCTGGGACACGCAAGGCCAAGAAGCAAGGAACTTGTTTCGTGGGTGAAGTTTATCATGTTGATAAACATGTAGGATAATGAGGAATGTCGTTAGAGACAGTTTCATGTGGTTCCTTAATAGTCGCAGGATTGCTTTTATAGGCATACAGTAAACTCACGATACAGCCTAACTGGCCGTCCATTGGCTTCTTTAAATAAGTACAATCAAAAAGAACATGTATGTATATAAATGTGTATTGGGCTTAGCTACAGAATGGGTTATAGAGGTTGAACAATCACTTAAAGGTTTACTAGGCTAGGGTCTCTACAGGCAGCGGGCAATCAATTCGTTGATGGCATTGCCACGATCGCCGTATTCGCCACCGCGTTTGTACGAGACGGATACCTTTTTTTGCCAACCATTGCTGGGACTGGACAACTGCAAAGAACCAAATGACAGCATTAGGATAGTTGTAAGAATCCCATGAGAAAAGTAAACCAACCGTGAAGGCGCACAGGAACTCATTGACAGCGGAGAAATTAGGACCCACTGTGCAGATTTCATGGATTATATCCTCCAGACAGATAACACCCTTGGCGCCCAGCTGTTCCTCCACCATGGTGTTCGACTGGATGGCAGTCTTCTTGCCGTCAATGCGGGCGAAACCCTTCTTGAAGACCAGCTCGCGAATGGAGCTCAGCGAGGGGTTGCCGTAGACCACAAAGGGTTCGATAACGCGCAGCAGCAACTGGTTCTCCTTGGTGTTCTCCAGGAATACGGCGTTGTGGCGTGAGCCCATGCGCAGGGTTCGGAATATTTCCGCGGTGGTCTTGTCGAAGATCTTCTTGCCCGCATGGCGCATTACGAAGAGCAGTTTGGGATTGGAATCGTCGGCAGATTTGGCACTTTGCTCGGTGACATTGGTGCGCAAAATGGTTTGTTTGATCCGCTTGGCCGTGCGCTCTGCTTTCAGGTAGCCCATTACGAAGGATTCGGCACGGCGGAACTTGTGGTGATTCTTGGTGGCGGTCCTCTTCTTGATGCGGTCATTTCTTTTCTGCGTCACAACAGATTCATCCTGGAGAATTCTCCTCTTGCGATGCTTCAGCACCGATACTGTTTTGCCGGGCAATTTGTTGGGCACTGCGTATCTAGGGGGTCAAGTTATAGGTTCAAGTTTAAGATCAACAAATTTGTATCGCTTTTCAATCACTCACTTGTCTGACATTGCTAGTATTTGGCTTTTTAAACGCAGTAAAAGAAAACACGTGCAAGCACCAAAACAATAACTAAAAAGGATGGAGGTGAGCGCCCAGCGATAAGTGCTCTGCTATCGATATGTGCTGGGTGCAACAGCTGAGCGGCTTGCGTGGTGAATAGCTAATAATTTGAAATTCAGGCGGGATAATATATTCGTTTTCAAAATATTATTATTTAACTGAAAACTAAACTTATTAGTTGTCCCATTTAATACATACATACAAATTCATTTTATATAAATTTCAATGTTTCTTTAAAAATTTGATTGCTTAAAAAATGTGTAATCTTAGAAACCTAACATATGATTAACACAGTTAACAGCAGTGTTCTTAAGAGCTTTAAAAGTCCATTGGCACTGGACGATAGTGTCGATCGATGGGCAAAATACAGGAACTATCGGCTCACGCAGAAATGCCAGGACCATCAAGTGGATAAGATATCGACAGTTGGCAACAATCGATCGAGATGGAGAAAGAAAGGAAAGTACGGAATGGATGATGAATAACGGCGTTGAAGCAAGAACCTTCACGTGAACGATAACGGCGGGAGATTTGAAAAAAAAAATTAAAACAGCTAGCTTCGTTAACGAAGAACTGGAACTGCCAGAGGAATTACTCACAAACACAGGTAGACACGCAACATACACGCACACATATGACGCACACTCTCTCCACTCTCTTTCTCTCTTACTCTCTCCAATTCTTACTCTCACTGCTTTTTTAGGGTGGAAATTGCGTTAATTTTAGTACGAAAATGCCGGTCTCGATGCCAACGCACAGTCGCTGTTCGCAGTCAAAGCCGTTTTGTTGTGTCGCGCTCTCGAGGTAAAATAAATCGTGTTTTACGTGCAAAGGCGGTGAGACTAGATAAACCGAATTAATCATCCAAACTGCATTCCCAACCTTGCTTTCCAAAACGAGAAAAAGCATTGGTACAATTTCCAGAAAAACTGCAACTCTGCAACTGCGTATTTCATTGCCACGCGTCGTGAGTTGATGACGAAGTCGTGAAAATTGGCACGCGTCAAGGCGTCACTATAAAAATTGTGTTCCCTATTAGGAAGCTACACACGTCACGTCCAGCCCAAGTCCCCCCACTTTAAAGCTCAATGTTGTGAATCAAAGATAGTGGTGTCAGGAAGCACAATTAAAGTTTATGTCTAACGGTGGAAGATTAGTTTGGTGCCAGCGAAGCAAAAATCGGGTCTTCAAATAGCAATTAGTGACTAGCAACAAGAAAAGACACTAGCATTTGTTTACAATTTGCGCAACACGTGTTGAAGTCTCATTTGGTGATAGTAAGGGTTAACACATTTAAACTTTTACTTTTCATTCCAGTGGCAATGTGCGGTACTCAGCAGTAGAGGATAAGCAGAATCCCACAGTCCAGCCATCATGACGGACAGATATGCCAATGGAGTGACCACTAGCCTGGTCGAGCCCACTAATGGATGCGCTGCCTCGGAAAAGGCCGGCGATGGAGAGGAGAAGATTGTCCTCAAACGGAAGCTAACACTCATCAATGGAGTGGCCATTATAGTGGGCACCATCATCGGATCGGGCATCTTCATCGCTCCCACGGGAGTCTTTTTTTACACTGAGTGAGTGGGGCCTTTGCCCACAAATGCATATGTACTGTACATAGTGTGCTCCTTAATTCAATTTATTCACAAAAAGGTCAATTTAACTGTTAATTAATGGATAGATTGTCGCAAACATTCCTTTAGCACCAATTAAGATACATTTATTAGTTCTCGATGTTCCCTCAAAGATTCGCCCTTGAAATTCTGCGCACATATTGCGTCAGCTTTTGAGTGTTTTTAAGCGAATCGTCTTCAGTTACAAGAAAAACGTCAATAAGGCGCGCCAAACATTTAAATTATTGATAAGAACCAGGAATAAGGTATGCGTCATAAGCTTAAGCCAACTGGAAAAGTTCCAGGAAGTTAATTCACGCACATGGTTTTTATTCATATCTTGTTTATTTTCAATGACTTATGAATATAGCTAAGTTAATATTATATATCTTAGTCTCTAATGGTTGTATTGTAAATTGGTACTTGCATATACTAAGATGGTAATATATCCTAATTTATAGTGTATATTTTTATATAAACATTTTGATAGCAATACTAAAGCAAATATTTACATATATGTATGTAGTTCTTGGTCATATTTGTTTATATGTATATTTTTACTGAAATTGTTTATTTACCCATTTTGACTTCAATGAATTATTTCAGATCCGTGGGAAGCTCCCTCTTGATTTGGCTGACCTGTGGCATTTTGTCGACAATCGGAGCTCTTTGCTACGCAGAACTGGGAACATGCATCACGAGATCTGGCGGGGATTACGCGTATCTGCTGGTGTCCTTTGGGCCGCTGGTGGGATTCCTACGGCTCTGGATCGCACTGCTCATCATCCGGCCAACCACGCAGGTCAGTTCCTAAGGCACATGAAGGCAATTGAATTACGGAATGTTTTGATTGCCTTGATTGATGGATGGGTTGTTGATGCAAATAAATAGAAATTTATTAAGGGGCGGCTACCTTCGACCGGAATTGAATTCAATTACGAGGAGACCAACTTGCTCCACTAGAAACAAATAGAATAGCACTTATAGTTTGAGTACTTTATTTTCAGACCATTGTGGCTCTAACTTTTGCCCATTATGCGGTCAAACCGTTCTTTCCGGAATGCGATCCCCCACAGAATGCGGTAAAACTGCTGGCTGCCATATGTCTAAGTAAGTCAGTTAAACAATGCAATCGCCATTATTAATTCAAATTATTCCCAGCTCTGCTGACCACAATCAACTGCCTGTCTGTGAAGGTGTCCATGAAGGTGCAGGATGTGTTCACGGTCGGCAAGCTGCTGGCCCTCATCATGATTATCCTGGCCGGACTGTACTACATGGCCACCGGCGAGTTGGACAACTTCAGCAATCCGTGGGAGGGCATCTACACTACCCGCAACATTGGCTACGCCTTCTACTCCGGTCTGTTTGCCTTCGGCGGCTGGAATTACTTGAACTTTGTGACGGAGGAGCTGCAGGATCCATACAAGTGAGCAGTGCTGACAAAGACAAATGGCTGCCAGAGTGGAGTGGGTGGGTCTTGTTAGCCCCATTCATTCCTTTTGCGTCATGCGCAGGCAGCAACAAGTGAAAACTTGTTGAGCGTCCTTGATGTCATGGCTCCCAGAATACTACCCGGTGGGTGGGATGCTGCCTCATCCCTAACGAATTCAATTTGCAATCAATTTAAGTGCTCTGCCAAGTGGCTTTTTTCGCTGAACAGCACGTTCTTCCTTACACAGAAAAAAATTACAAGTAAACGCCATGTGAAATCTTAATTCTAATTTCCAGTATAGCCATTAGATTAGTAAACTTTTTCTAAGAGCTTTTAATGGATTAGTTTCGAATGGAATAGTTTCGTAACATGGAATCTGTAATAGTGATTCACACTTTATGCAGTCGTAGCTTATTACTCACTACCGATGGTAAAGACAGCAGTTTTTAAACAGAATTCCATGATGAATAAATCATGTCGATACAAGCAGTTATTAATCTGAAATGGATACTCGCTTGGCGTTTCTACAATGGAAACCTCTGGTGGTCAAGCATCGCGAGATGCACCTGATTACCAAGTACTCGTCGGGCAAGGAGCTGGGATGGCATACGACTGAGATATTCAACAGGTCCGCTTCACACTGAATTAACGTAAGCTGTTCGCCAGGTAGGGATCTGAACACTAAAAGTATTTCCTATGCTAATGGGCAAAAGTTTAGGAGTTTCTTAAAGGGATAACTTCTAACAACGAAGAATACCAAATGCATTTCGTAGTAGTTAACAAATGATTTACTTTGCTATGCTATTATAGATCTCCCTCTATCTTTTCTCATTCGGCAGGAACCTGCCGCGCGCTATTTGGATAGCCATGCCCCTGGTCACGGGCATCTATGTTCTGGTTAATTTGGCCTACTTCGCGGTGGTGAACAAACCGGAGATGCTCAGTTCATTGGCCGTGGCGGTGACCTTTGGGAACCGTGTGTTCGGACCGCTGGCCTTCATGGTGCCCATTTTCGTTGCACTGAGCACATTTGGAGGCGTCAACGGAGTGCTCTTCACCTCGGCCCGCCTGTTTGCCACTGGAGCTCAGGAGGGGCATTTGCCCAAGTTTTTCCAGCTGTTCCACGTGAAGCAACAGACTCCCATTCCCTCCCTGATTTTCACAGTGAGTTGGCACTAGCATCTAAAGTCGTGCATTGATATTACCGCATTTTCCCACAGTGTCTGATGTCTCTGCTCATGCTGCTCACGGATAACGTCTACCAGTTGATCAACTACTTCAGCTCGGTGCTCTGGCTCTCAGTGGTGGCCAGCATAGCAGGAATGTTGTGGCTCCGGCATAAGAGGTGGGTGATACAAGTTACCTGTTGTTAAATAGGATTGAGTGACCCAATGTGTATTCCTTCCAGGCCCGACTTGCCCAGACCCATTAAAGTCCATATTGCGCTGCCCATTATCTTCATGGTGAGCTGCGTGACACTGGTACTCCTGCCGAATCTGGAGGAGCCGCAAAATCTGCTGATTGGCATCGGCATAACATTGGCCGGCATTCCGTTCTACTACGCCTTCATCGCCTGGAAAAATAAGCCCAAATGCTACGGACGATTGTCCAACTCCGTAGTGGAGATTTGCCGGGCCATCTTCAATACCACCATTATCGAATCGAATGAGGCAATTAACTAGGCCTACATACATATGTACCACACACGTAGAACTCGAGCATTTAGTTCAAAAACCGTCGTAATTGATACTCGAAAACACGGAAAGCTTGTTAAATTTTAAACAGTTTTGAGTAAGCCCCTGTCCCGTTTGTATGATATTTTAGCATTCCTCACCACCAAATTGGCATATATTAGAATTTAGTTTTATCGTACGTACGTATTTATTTGAGCAAGCCCCTTAGTTAACAGGTTTTACAAAACCCCAGCCTTTTTGGCCTACTTCCCACTACAGTTTACTTCCGACTCTATGGTCAGGTGCAGCAATCCGAATTCCTATTTTACACAATCAGGAAGTCATTGAAAGCGCTTATATGGGAACAAAAACTACAAAATGTGACATGTTTAGGGAAGCTACACAGCAGTACAATAAGGAACATATAACATTAATATGTTTAACTTAACCGCTTAGCAAATAAATGTATTAATGCAATCTCGTTACTTTGAAATTTCAAAAGGACTGCAAAAAAGGACTCTTCTAAGATCTTGAGGGGTTTTGAAAGGATCCCCATCTACATATAAATTTTACGGGCATTATATTCAATAGCAGTTTCCACAAGGGTAGTGCCCCTTATGAAATCCGCCGATACTATATTCGCATTCGTGCCCAGTTCATTCCGGTATAGCTGAGAGATCCGCCAATTCACGTTATCGGCCATCTTGCGCAGTCCACCGGTCTTGTCCAAAATGACGTCCCAGGTCTCCGGGGTCAGCTCCGCCATATCGGACACCGGCCGACTGGAGAACCGACTGCGGGAGTAAGAAACGATAGATGTTCCATCTTATCTAATCATTAAGGTGTATCTCCACTTACGACACATCGAAGTCATTTATGTTGCGCAAATAGGTCTCCAGTTGGGCCCACGTCTGCTTGTTTCCCCAGCGCTGCTCCACGGACCCGAACAGGATATCTGGAAACTCCTCCACCATGGCCTCATGGTCGTAGGCGAGGAAGACGTTCTGCCGCCGGGCCCAAATGTCCCTCAGGGATGCGCGCCAAGTGAGCGAAGGATGGGCTATCAGATCCTGGAACTGATCCCGCAAATAGCTGATCAGCAGGCGGTGAACAGCAAGTCCCTTCCCAAAACCTAAAGAAAAATGAAATATATAACGCTCAAATATGTGGGCTGCATGCACATATCCAAGGGTAAGCGCAATCCTTACCCACTGGGAACTCCTTGAGTCCAAAAATGACAATCTCGTTGGTTTCGTAGATGAAGTCCCGAACCTGGTTGATAACTTCCTGCAGGGGACGTTGCTTTGTGATCCCGTGATAGATGAAGAACCGATCGTGCGAGCTGCGGTAGTAGCCCACGCGTATGTCCAAGTAGCGGACTCCATGCATCAACTGTCCCCGGATGTCGTCGTCCTGTGTGAGAGCATACTTGGTCACCAGACTCTCTCGAACCAGCGGATCGAAGTTGGGCCGATATGAGCCGGAGTCGTGGCTGCCAGGAATGAAGAGATCTCGCAGGCGCATCTCTCCTATCTTGGACTTCAGATTGTTCATCCAACGGGGGAATGCTCTGAGGCAGGTTTTGGCCAGGATATTGCCCTGCGCATTGATGTAGCTGGCCCAAAAGCCGTAGCAGCCAGTTTGTACCGTCACATTCTGGGACAAGGCATAATCAAATGGTAATCCTGTGGTGAACCACTGGGTATTCAGACCCTTTCGTGGCTCAATGGCAGCCACAACCTCGGTGGCTCCTCCATTGGCCACCCAGTACTTCTGCTCCACCTCACTGGTGTCCGATTTGGTCTCCGGCCTTGCGGTGAACCCACTGATGGGCATGTAGCTGGGGGAGCCATCGTCCTGGCCACTGCCCTCCTCGTTGCGAAAGGCCGCCAGCGGAGTGTGTTTGGGCAGGAGTTGGGTTTGGAAGCTGAGTGCATCCTCCCTCGTCACCAGCAGCTGGTCACCCTGGTTCGCCGGTGCATTGCTCCACGAGACCTCCACGAACCGCTTGCGGGCACTGATGGTCAGCCACACCTTGAGCTTGTTGGGATCCTCGTAGGATTCGGTCAGTGCCTGGCCCTCCTCCGACCAGAAGGCGACCAGGAGCATCGCCAGTGCAAGGCGTACAACTTTTCCCACCATATCGCACTGATTGAATTACCCGGGCTGATTTGCGGTGATTGCAACTGACGCTAATCGGCGTTTCTGAATCAGAGCGGTAATATAAACACGACACCCCGAGAGATCAGAACAGATCAGATCAACCGTTCGCGCCGAGAGCTCCACACTCAATGAGCTGCGACCCAGGCCCCAAATAACGTTGGCCCAGGTAGATCTTATCTATGTATATGCTTATTAGGGGGCTCCAGTTGTAAAGGAAAATGGGAACCCGGCACGGGGGAGCTAAGCAAGGGTCTGTGTAAATTAAGCTTAATTTCTATTTACTTCGGGGTTCCCAGTAATTAGTGCTTATGCTAACCGGAGGATTAGGTTTCAACATTTACAGTGACTGCGTAAACAGAACACTTGACTGCGATCCGGAACCGATAAGATTTTGAACAATAGTGGGTGGGCAGATCCACAGTAATGTGCCAATTATAGAAACTTATTTATTCGCACTCGACTTTAATTGGCAGTGTAATGTTCGTTGGCCTTTGGTAACTCTGAACACAAATATGTAGATTCACGGAGGTTGAGTAAGCGTACTAGGGAGTTAAACAATAGATGCGTTTTGATTTGATTTAACTCCGCGCCGACTAATAAATTAATGCAAAAGCGACCGATCTGTACGTTACTGACATTCCGAATCCAACGTCGCCTCTCAACTGAAGCTCAAATGCGCGGACAGAACCGAGCAGAGCTTATTAAATTGGCTCTATAATTTGTTTAACTCTTTCAATTTCCCTGTAAAGCGCTGATATTTGAGTGTCAAAACAAACCAATTCCTGTGAGGGTTGCTTCATGTTCTGTAAAGTGCATTGGCTTATTTTAGGTAAAATTTGTAAATCTAACACTTTTTGTATAGTGCACTTTTTTGAAATATAGTTTTTTAGAAGCTAGAAAATAAGTTTTTAAACTATCTAGTCTTAAATTCACTTTAATAATTAATTATTGCAACCAAACGTAAAAACTCTTTCAAATTCCCATTTTTAAAGTAACGGGCGAAAATACTAGTCAGTATTTTAATACACCGAACCGCTTGTTGGTCACACTGCTGAACAGCTGTTCTGGCGTTCTATTGCAAAACATTTAATAATTTTGTTTATATCGAGTGTTTGTATTATCTAAGCTGCAGAAATGCTGCACTCACAGGCAATGCCATCGATACCCACTCTGCACCAGCCGCTGCACTCCAAGGTATCGAATTATCTGAACAACCAGCGAAGAACCGGACAATTCTGTGACCTGCTCCTGGAACTGGATTCGGATGATTCCCTCAGTTTGAGCGTCCATTTCTGCGTGTTGGCTGCGCAGAGCCAGTTCATAAACACCAACCAGAAGCAGCAGCAGTTCTCCATTCACAACCCGCTGAAGATCACCATCCGGAATTTCAGCTGCACCCAATGCCTGCACACAATTGTGGACTTCTTCTACGAGGATTTGGTGTCCGTGTCCAAGGAGCACGAGCTGCACTTTCGGGAGCTGGCGCAAATCCTGGCTGTCACCGAACTACTGAATCTCTACCAATTGCAGCCCTTGGGCGAGGTCAAGGAAACAACAGAGATCTCGGCCCTTGGAGAGACGCAAACAAATCCCGAGCTGGCTAAGAAAGCGGAGGCTGTGTTTGAAAATCGACAAAGTTACTTCAAGGTGGATAATATGTCATAGAGCCACTCCTGTAACTTATATTCGCCTTTTCCTTAAAGCTTAAGAATCCACGGGCAGTGAAGTCCAGCAGCAAAGTGAACTACTGCATAGGCTGCGACTACAAGTGCTACCAGGTGCAGAAAATGATCGAGCACATGGGCATCTGTGAGCCCTCCCATTTGACCTGCTCGCTGTGCGAAGTGGGCTTCCTGGACTGGAGGGAATACGACACTCACCTTCGCCGGCACTCTGGTGATCTGCGTAAGCCCTTCTTTTGCTTGCAGTGCGGCATCCGCTTCAACACCCGCGCTGCCCTGCTCGTCCATCAGCCCAAGCATTCCACGGAAACGCCGCACATTTGTCCACATTGCGGCAAGGGCTTCAAGTGGAAGCAGGGCCTGAGCAACCACATCCTGGTCCACAATCCCGAGAAGCAAATGCTCTGTGACGTCTGCGGCTACAGCACCACGCATATGAAGGCCCTCAAGTCCCACAAACTGCTTCACACCGGCGAATTCTTTGCGTGCACAGTTTCAGGCTGCAAGCATCGGGCCAATCGCAAGGAGAACCTCAAGCTGCACATTGAAACGCACAAGCAGGGTCGTGACTTTATCTGCGAGATCTGCGGCTGCAAGTTCAGCCAGAGCAAAAACCTCAAGCGTCACGCCTTGAAGCACACGGAGAATGGTCCGAACCGCTACAAGTGCCAGCTGTGTGGATTCAGTAGTCATCGCTCCGACAAAATGAAAGAGCACGTGCAGCGGGTTCACACGGAGAAAGCGGTGCAATTGGAGCTCTCGGAGACTGTGGATAGCAGCTTTCCCGATGACTTTGATCTTCCCGTGATCGACACGTCACCCAAGAAGAAAGCAAAGGATGTTAAGAGCAAGACTAAAAGGGATGTGAATCCTGACAAGCGACTGAAAACATTACTGCCCAAGAAGACTGTTGAATAGGAATAATATGGAAGGTTACTATTGCAACCTTCTAAAAAGAGATTTGTGAAAACCAACATTCATACATATATATTAGCTACAGAAAAAGACATTGTAAGACATATACGAATTGTAAATAGTTATGATAACTTGGTTAACAAGAAAAATGTGTATAATTTCAAAATGAGTAGAGGGATCTCATGTTCTGAGCTATAATACAACAAAGTGTTATCTAGAATATTCACGGCAACCCAATTTTTTTTTGAAGCCGTAAAAAAAGAACCATCGAGAAATTTAAAAATTGATTTGCTACCAATGAGCAAGGTGGTATGTATGTATATTGTGGAAGGTTCTTAATACAACATTGTTGAGGCCGTTCTATCTTATCTAAGAAGGTGACTACGATCTATTGCGTCGTTTCCAGACAAACTTCCAGAACGAATACCTGCCTATACTAACAAAAGCGATAGTTAGCATCTTATCAACGCCAGAAGGCTGCGTAACATTTGTTTATATAAAACCCATTAAACCAAAACAAACTGAAAGCTTTTCGCCTTTCAAAAATAAACAAATGCGTTGCTGGTGGGAGGGAGAACTGGGTCAACCGATCAGGTTCTAATGCACCAAAATAAATGTCCATTATTGGCAGTTAGTAAATATGGTCGACATCATTTCAAAACTATTTCCTTTGTTATAATAATATAGCAAATGGTTTCCGGTTTCCTCACGTTTTATTAAAAAATATTTTTGAGTTCTCAAAGAAAACTTATTTTGAGCAGTGTATTGATCCAGAACTAATTTACTGCATTTAATTCTATATTAAGTGGAGAAACAAATGCAGGGTAACTGCACTTTGGGGGTCGTTTTTTGAGGGCCAAGGTGGGCGGGTGTTACATAACGTGTGTATTCTGAAATTTTCTTTAAATATTAAAATTAATGGACGAGGCGAAATAATATGTTTGCCGATTTCTGTTCTTTTTTTGTTTAGCGCGCACTTTGTAAACAGCAAAAAATTAAATTGCGCAGCAAAAATTGTTGAAAATGCGCTCTCACAAGCGCAAAGGGTTGTCAGGGTGAGTAACTATGAATTTTAATCACAAAAAAGACTTTTATATATAAATGGATTAGCCTATTTGTTAAAAGTTCAGTAGAAAGTATTGACAAAATTAAATATGCTTAGTAACTATAGGTTAACAACAATTGAATGCCTTTCTAGTAGTTTCTAAAGCAAAATCCGGCAACTCTGGCGGAGAGCGAGCTTTTGGTGCGTAAGAAAAAGCTTTACCGCCTATAAAAGCCGATGCTCGGCCGAAAAAACTTCAATTCCGTTCGCAGCTCAGCGAAAAGTGAACCAAAAAAAGCGCAGCAAAGAAATCTAGAAAGCAGCCTGCAAATTTGCAGAGAAACAAAAAGCAGAGAATCAGCCAAGAACGCAGTTAGTTTTGCAACCTCAAATCGCCATTATGTCCGAGGCCCACTTCGATGAGTACGAGCACTACAACTTCGACCATGACAAGCACATCTTCTCCGGACACAGCGGCAAGCAGCGCAACAAGAGGGAGGCCAATGAGCACACCAACCACTTCGATCCCTCTGGTCACTCCCGCAAGATTTTGACCAAGCTGATGAACACCAACAACAACAAGAAGGCCGCCGCCTGCAAGAACTGATGCAGGGCATCCACGGAGGCGGTGGAGCAGGAGAGAACGAAGTAACGGGGACACGTTGAAAGGAGAAAAGAAATCTTCGAATTTAAAAGGAAAGCAAGAGCAAAGGAGAGAAGAAGGATAAGAAAAAGCAAACGGCAGCAGTTTTGCTGAAAGGAAAGAGAGAAAAACAAAAGCCAGCTGGAAATACACATTGCATTTGTATTGTGCATTGGCTTTTCATGCGGCGCTAAACTTTGTGAACATTATAATAATTTTATTTCGCTTATAATTTCACAAACACAAAAAAAAAGAAAGGCACATACTACACTTAGCTTCTAATATATTCCTAAACTAATTCAGACTTGCAAGTTTTAGTTGCTAAGCCTTAGAGCGTTTCAAATTATGAAGTTTGATTTAGGCATTACTTTTAAAATAAAGAGAAAACCAAAACTGAATCCCATGGTGCGTCTTCTTATTTTTATTTTCATTTGCATTTGCAGCTCACCTTTCCAAGCGAGAGAGAGAGAGCTCTTCCAATAATTTCCAATGCCGTTGGTGTGCTGGCGCGCATATTTATAGCCTTTTAGTTGAACTCATTTGCACTCAGCTCCGCGATTATCGCGAATGCAGTTGCAGGCCACTTTTTTCTTTGTTTATAGCGATCAACAAAAAAGAAAACATGTATGTATGTACATAAATATTTGTATGTACATGCCGCTTGACATTTACATACCTAGTTTCCAAACGGAAATATTCCCGAGACCTTCCATTGAAAGTTCACCAGTTACACAGGTAAATAAGCACGCACACACATATGCAAGCAACATTTCTTCCGGTTTCCATTTTGCGTGTGAGGTTGCATTCATGAATATTGGGCAGCTTTTTATTGACTTTTCAAACTAAAAGGTATTTTTACATTGGGTGTTCAAAATTACAAAAGCTGTGTTATTTTCCACTCACAAACAAACAACCACAAACGCAGAAACAAGCACACTTACAAAAATAAAACGAACAAACTTTTCCAGAAAGGTCCACTCTAATGGAATTCTCTTTTCTCTCTCCCTCTCTGTCTCTCTCTCTATTTACGCCATTTGCCGGCTTTTTGAATTGCGTTGTGGATATTTGGTAAACAATAAAACAGACGCGATCAGGTGGTTTTGCTATACTGAATATTAATGAAAAATTTCAAACACTTCGGCAACCGAAATTCCAAGATGTTTAATTTCGCATTTGGAAAGTCATAAATATTCCTTATCTTAATTAAAATTGCATTTTTTTTATGAAATATCTGTTCTTTTTTTTTATAAAATTATTAAACATTGCAAGTATATTGTGCGTTAAAAGTGTCTTAGAATCGTTTTCATCTGCTGGTAGTGTTATTAAATAGGTTTCTAAAATAAAAATACTTGATCATAAATCTAACATTACAAAAATTAAACAAAATCGAGCGATTAACATTATCGCGTCGGTTTAAAACAAAGCAATATCAACAGAACATTTACAATCAGAGCTTTTTATAGGAGACAGTAAGTCTTAAAAATGAGTAAACAATTTTGGGGGTAACGAAACTAGTTTGCCACGCTGCGTTTCGCCGGTAAACAAATGACGCATTAGTAGTTCAGTAAGATCTAGAAATCATTTATACATATATACATACCGTATTGTATATTTACATACATATTTAAATACATTGTAAATGTATATAAATGGAAGATTAGAAGGTAACTTGTTCATGGAATATATATATTTAGAACTAATAAATAGGTTCAGTAATTATGCGAATTCGAGGACGATTGCATTAACTTAGTTGTGCGCTTAGCATGAAATACTTCATTTGCTTTCAAATTAAAGTATAAAACTGAGAATATTGGCTTACTTTCCTGAGATATGACTCCAAATAGCTTTAAAAAGAAATAATGTAGTTTTAATTGGTTGGTATTTAGTTATTATTTTTTTTTTTTTAGAGAGAGAACATTAAACTAAAAAGTGTAAGTAATACAACTAATTAGTAAGTACATAAGAGATTCCAAAATGATTTTCTCTGGTTTTGGCCATTCTGTGACACAAATTGTTAGTCACAAACTCAATCTTAAATAGAACTGGTTGTTAAAAATTTTCAAAAAAGTGTTATCTACAGATTACATATCGTTTAGATCTCACCAATGTACAAATACCCCATTGATGTTGACCAAACGTATCTTAATTGGGGAAATGGATTTCTTTCCGAGCCCATAATGAAAGTGGCACGCTTGCCACGATCCAACTATCCAACTATGGTCATGTATGCAGCTTCCTAGATCGTGATCTTCGCCTGGCACACGACAGACGATGGACCTCGATGGCGGAGCACTATGCTCCAGCGACACGGAGCCATTCCAATTACGACTTCCTAAATTCCACAGTTCATCTTCTGGGAAGAGAATCATATTGCACACTTTCACCGCGAAAAAAACGAATTTGTGGTAAACAACAGAATCGGGGATTATGCATAACTGAATGGAGATGGAACCCAGCCAGCATCGGATGGGATCGTAGTACTGGCTACATGGAGATATGGATGGTGCTAATTGCCGCGGCACAGGGTGGCGGATGAACCGTTAAATCGAAACTGGAGCACTGGCCCAATAACGATGATGCACGCGGCCCGCGGATTAGCACCTTCCAACGAGCCACTACAGATGGATGTTCTAGATACCCAAATGCCGCCATTAGCACCATCGCCGGGCGTAGTTTTTCTGGAGCAGCATTTGGGGATCTTCGGTTAGTTGTCGACTTAACTCCAAGCCAACTGGCCGTGCGGTGTGTGCTGAACAGGATTCGGAACAATAGAAACAAGAGTGCCAAACGGATAATGTCTGCATACAAGGAAATTCCGGCGAAGGCGCCACAACGCCTCTCACCCATTTGGTTTCTGGTGATCACGTTCCTACTCTTTGCCACCACCTTAACGGCGCTGGCTGTGATCGAAGCTGGACGGGCACAGAGCCACGCTGGCGGAGAAAGCGATCTCCTAATCCTCACACGCATGTGGAATCACTTTAGGGCCGGTGCTGAAAATGATACGGAAACTGCCACGGTGGAGCGAATTGCTAGGGATGCTGGAAATGCAACCAATCCGAGTGCATCCGCAGCGCAGCAGGGCAGAAACTTCTACGAGGAGCAGCAGGCGGTGGTGGTGAATGCGGAGAGCATGGATTCTCCCGTGATGGGACAACGCCAAGACGCCTACGGTCCGCCGCAGAGTCGCGAGGATTCCTACGAGCAGGATCCGTACTACGATGTGGCCGATGACTACGGACCTGGACGCTATCCAAGTGCAGAGTCCAGGCCAGAGTCCGAAGAGGAGGAACACTTCTATGATAAGGAAGACACGGGTGAGGGCAGGGCCCATCAGGCACGTCCCTACGACTCCTTCTACGCTCCCTGGTCACACACACAGCAGCCAGCTCCAGTGGCTACTCATCCCGCGGCTGAGGGCAACAATCGGAAGCTCCAGGCGCCTTCAGCTCCCAATAGGTGAGAGATACTTCATCAAACTAGATCTGGGTCATTGGTGTTGGATAAGATGGGGAAATACACTTCCAATGGATATGAGTTTTTCTTTTTAAGCCACTAAGTTCGTTCATTTCTACAGATCACCCTATCCCGCCTACGATGAGGTGTACGATTATCCCATGGGCTTCCAGCCGCGCCCTCACCCGAAAACAGAGTTAGCCAAACAATCTCAGCCCGCCTCCGACAATGCAGTAATTCAAGTGCAAAGTGAATCCACCCTGGTCACCGTGCTGAAGAGCCTCAAGCAGATCTGGGATCTATATCAGGCACTGATGAGTGCCTGGAACGCGGTCAGCGAACGCCATCAGGAAAGCACTGAGAAGTTCCGCCAGGAGCAGGCGGCAAAGAAGGCGGAGAAGGAGCAACTG
Organism: Drosophila erecta; assembly: GCF_003286155.1. NCBI lineage: Eukaryota > Metazoa > Arthropoda > Insecta > Diptera > Drosophilidae > Drosophila > Drosophila erecta. The sequence goes on from NW_020825200.1 coordinate 13,660,114, forward strand.
CGTCAGCAGCAGCAGAAGACCAGGATAAACTCCAAGAAACCACCGCGTATGGAGGGCAACAAAAAGAACCAGAACAAGAAGCCGCCCACGACGACAACTAAGTCAAGCACCAAGTCTACGACGACAGCTGCCCCAGAGGTCTCTGATGAGGAGGAGGATGCTAAGGAGCAACCGCAGAAGACAGTGGAGAAAGTTGAGACAGTCACGCCATCGGCTACAGACACCAAAGTCTCGGCACTCAAGGGGGAAAAGGGAAACCTGAGATCTGTGCGTGGACTGCGCCAAAGACGCGATGCCGAGGCGGAGGAGAAGGCCGACACGGATGTGGGCGAGGGCCGCTATATCAAGGGTGATCCTCTCAAGGGCTACTACGATTTCGTCATTACGGAGGGCTCCTACAAGTTCTGGGCCGTCTTTCAGGTGAGTGGTCATAAGGAGCGGACGAAACACAAGTGTAATGTGTAGTATAACATAAATGCTTTAAATGTATAACCTGCAGGTGGGCACAGCACTGCTGATCATCTACTCGACGTTCGCTGCCATTTACTACTCCAAGGTGAATCCGCTGACCAGTGACTACGATTACACGGATTACCTGGGCGGAGTTCGTTCCTTGTCCGGCGGAGATGCGGATTTCGTGGACGACGGCGATGCAGCGACTCCGCCCGTTTCGACCACCTCCCGCATCATGGAGTGGCTGCCACGGACGGCGCACTCCATCCAGTTTATACTGGATGCCATCGACAAGGTGCCAGTGGATCATGACAAGGACAAGGAGCTCGGATGGTCCGCGGCCAAAACGGACACTCCGGCGGTGGGAATGAGATAGGGAACTGACTACCATATGCGATATTTGTTAATATAATAATGTTGAAGATAAGCTGGAAGATGAGTTTAATTTGTTGGAGCACGGGACTTTAAAATAGTTACTTAGTCACAAAGTACTCTTCTTTTTTGGATCTTTATACAGATTTTTTATTGACTGTACTCATAGCCGTGAAAGACCATTAAATCTACATCTACTAAATCTACTTAAAAACTATTAAATCTACACTAAGCACGTATAAATTTGTTTTGATAATTTAAGTTTGAAGAATTTATTTTAGTAATTTATTTATAAATATGAAAAAGCTAGTTTTAAATTCGAAAATGAGATCACAAATAATCTAAATTCAAAAAATTGCCAGTGCTGTCGGCTGCAACGGTATTTTTCAATTTTTAGCTATTTTCAAGCTGAAATACTCTTCTTCTTTCGCAGTCACCATTCACAGTGCAGCGGCGACAGTCAACATCTGTTTCTTATTTTTTGAGAAAAACAACACGTAGCATTTGCAATTATTATTATATTGTCACGAAAATACTCATGTAAAGAAATCGCTACTTTAAGCACGAAAATGGCAAAGTCCTACGTGATAGTTGCGAGAACAGCATTGCTGCTGAATTTGATAATTGCAGCGGCGTCCCACGAAGCCAAAGATTTTGACGATTCAATTTTGTATAAAATTGATTTCGAACTGCCGGAGTTAATGGGCCAGCCAGTGAGTACAAATTTATGAATGCAAACATAAGCAAATGTCTTCAAAAACTGGTGTTTAGGACTTGAGAAATCAGCTAAGAACATTCTACACAGCGGATAAAGAGAAGTACGAGTGCCTGATTCCCACTTTGGAGCACCAGAAGGAGGAGGAAAAGTCCGACAAGTCAGAGTTGTGTAAGAAATTGGCTTTGCAACATACATATGTATATTCCTTTAATCCCAAATTTTGAATTTACATAGCTCCGATTACACTGCTGCAGCCCATTTTCTCCGCCCTCACCTGCACGTACCGCATCGAGGCCTACTGGTCGTACGAGATCTGCCATGGCCACCATGTGCGCCAGTATCACGAGGAGCGCGAGGGAAAGAACGTCAAGTTCCAGGAGTACTACCTGGGCAAGTGGACCGATGACAATATGGAAATACTGACCAAAGCCTGGAAAGCGGACGTCAAGGCGGGCGTTAAGCCGAAATACAAGAGCCTGAAGATCGACAACATTAAGTATCCATACTTTGAGATGGAATACAGCAATGGCACCATGTGCGACATAATTAACGCTCCCCGAACCACAATGGTGCGCTATGTGTGCTATCCCCATGGCAAGGACGACATCTACTCCTTCAAGGAGACATCCTCGTGCAATTACGAGGCCATTATCCTTTCCTCGACACTGTGCGCCATTCGCGGCTTTCATGCCGAAGAGACCAAGGAACTGTCCATACAATGTTTCAACTCCGAATCGGAGCCGCACAGGCCACTGAGCATGCTGCGATCGGAGCTGAGGGAATGGGCTGAATCCGAGGCGAACTTACTGGTATCCAAGGAAAAGGCCAAAGCCAACCTGTGGCCCCAGTCGGATGGCGATTTAGTCACCTTGCAGTACGGCAGGGTTATGGACAAACTCATACTCGAGCTGTTCAGTAATGGTGACCTGGAGGTAGACGGAGACTATCAGCAACTCCTGCTGTCTGGAGCGGTCTCTGGAACAGGACCCACTCCCATTGCTGATCTAACGCCCATAAAGGACTTTATTTCTGGCAAGAACTGCCTTATTGGGGTAAGAATATCATTCAGCTAACCAATGATTTTGGTTCAATAATACTCTGTTTTAGGGCAATGGCTGGTGGAAGTACGAGTTCTGCTACGGGCGACATGTACGCCAGTTCCACAAGGACAAGACTAGTGAAGTGGAGCTCTTTCTTGGCTACTTCTCAGAGGAAGCGCATCGCGCTTGGTCCAACGCCAACCCGGATAAGGGAGCGCGCCGTCCCGGCTTCACGACTTCCGTCTGGCACCATTATGAAAAGGGAACCCACTGCGAGCAGATTGGAATGCCCCGCGAAGTGGACGTGAAGTTGACCTGCACACCTGTGACCAACAGCGGCACCGCTGTATCCATGTACCTTCTTGAGCCGAAGACGTGCCAGTACATCCTGGTCGTGGAGTCGCCCACAATATGTGATCTCATGCACTATGCTGATTCCCAGGGCCTGGTGAAGCTAGAGAATCTGGACAAGATCTTGGATACGGAAACCGATAAATCGACAACTAAATCGGATTCTGCTTCTGCTCCTGCTCCCGCTCCTGTTCCCGCTCCTACTTCCAACCCAGAGGAGGAAATCCGCTCTTAGGCTGTGCGTGTATTCTAGTGAATTACTTTTAAATGTATTGATTGTAATTTTACAAACTTGCTTGTGTTTCAAATATTTAAGGGGCTTGATTTCGCAGGTGCATACGTTTTTGTGTAACTGGCAAGCTACAGCTGTTAGCAAGTGCATATAGCAGCGGATGAAATTATAGTACCGCGCTCTTAAAAGAGAAATTAAAAAAGACTCGTGCAAATGAAACCGATCTTAAAATTTAAGAACCCAAGCTCACTGATAGATTGACTAGAATAATTAGCTTAATAAATTTAAACCAAAGTTTAAATTCATGACTATTCAAGACTTGTACTAGATTTGTGAACATGGTTTCTCCCAAATTGCTCATCAAAATGCATTTTTTAAGCCCGGCCTTACCCCAAACAAATTTAATTTAAGTTTTTGCTTAGTTTTGCTAAATCAAGAGAATAATTTCGGAATTAAGTTAAATCAACTTTTAACACTATTCACATACAGCTCTACCAACTGCTCTTCTTCTTCTGCGATGAGCATTCCCAGCGCAGTATTACTCCATACCTATCGTTTTTCGATGTCGTGTGCGCTCAGCAGGCTGATGTACAATAGAATCTAAGTTTCTCGAGTTCTAACTGAGAATAGAACAAACAACGTTTCATATTTGCCAAATTCACAGCATTGTTAAGTTTTGAAAAAGTGTAAGTTCCGTTCGCTGGATGCAGTGCGTCACTTGCCGGCCAGTTGGGGGTGTGAAAAATCAATTGGGTTGGGGGTTAGGCACCGCAGAAACGTGCCCCCCGCCCGGCATTTAGCGGGCTCAAAAGGCTCCGAGCGATAAGCCAGCGGAGTATTACACAATTTGTGGCGGCACCCAAACTGATTGAACTCTCCTCTTGCAGTTCATCACACAATACACACATCCATAAGGAGACCGGCACGATGGCGATGACTCTGAACATTGGCTCGGTGAAGCTGACTAAGTGGCAGCTGGCGCTCATCATTGGAACTCCCTTAGCTATCGGACTGGGCACCTACGCTGTGCAGCGCTGGACGGCTGGGCCCAAGGAGGTTGACGGGGAGAATAAGCGACGAAAGGCCAAGATCGAGAAGCAGGCCATCTCCCTAGACGGCACCGCCCCGGACAAGGAGCTGGAGCGCAATCAGAAGTCCGCCGAGCTGGGCGAGAAGCTGTCGCCTCTGAAGGAGGCCAACAACTACAAGACGGAGGGCAACAACTGCTACCGGAATGGAAAGTATGACGAGGCCATCATATTCTACGACAAGGCCATCGACAAGTGTCCCAAGGAGCACCGCACTGACATGGCCATCTTCTACCAGAATCGCGCCGCTTCTTACGAGATGCTCAAGAAGTGGTCCAAGGTCAAGGAGGACTGCACAGCCTCGCTGGAGTTCAACCCTCGCTACGCCAAGGCATATTATCGTCGTGCCCGGGCTCATGAGGCCACCAAGGATATGAACGATTGCCTGGACGATGTCACAGCCACCTGTATCCTGGAGATGTTCCAGAACAATCAAACAATCATGTTTGCTGACCGTGTGCTCAAGGAGACCGGCCGAGTGGACGCCGAGAAGGGTATGCGCGATCGGGTGCCTGTTGTGCCGTCTGCTTGCTTCGTAAACACCTATACGCGTTCCTTCATCGCGGATCCGCTGCAGACCATGGAAGTCCCGGTGTCCTCTAAGTCGGACGCACCCCCAAAGGGTTTCCTGCGCGCCCACCGTGCTTTCCTCGAGGAGAAGTACGAGGAAATCATTCCCGCCTGCACCGAAGAGATCGAATCCTCCGAGGCCGAAGCGCAGTACAAAGTAGAGGCTCTGCTTTTGCGGGGAACTTTCCACCTTCTCTGCGGCTCCTACACAGAAAGCCAGCAGGACTTTGATGCCATTTTGGCAAATGGTACGAATTTTTTCAATATTATTAAAATTAAATTTTTGTTTCGATTTTTTTTAATTAAAATTCTATTTACTTTACTTTATTGCAGCCGATGCTGATCCAAATTTGCGCGCTTATGCCTACATAAAGCGAGCAGCTCTCTTCATCCAGCTGGATCAGCGCGATAAGTGTCTAGCCGATTTTGATGAGGCGGAACGCCTGAACCCAGAGAACCCAGATGTGTACCACCAGCGCGCTCAGATACTTCTGCTGCTGGAGCAGATTGGACCCGCCTTGGCTGAGTTCGAAAAGGCAGTGCGCATTGCACCCAACCACGCCATCGCCCTCGTCCAGAAGTGCTATGCCGAGTACCGACTATCCCTTCTGGCCGGCGATGAACGGCGCTTGGAGAGCGTAATGCACAACTTCCAAAATGCCATCGAGCGGTTCCCGAGCTGCGTTGAGTGTTACAGTTTAATGGCTCAGATGTTGGCCGACCAGCAACAGTTTTCCCAGGCGCAGGAATACTACACGAAGGCCATGAAATTGGCGCCGACGAATCCCGCACTTATCGTTCACCAAGCCATCATGGTGCTTCAGTGGCGCGGAGACATTGAGGTGGCTGTCCAGCTGCTCAACAAGGCGATCGAAGTAGATCCCAAATGCGAGCTGGCCTACGAGACACTCGGAACCGTCGAAGTGCAGCGAGCGCAACTTCAGCGGGCCGTCGAGCTGTTTGAAAAGGCACTGCTTTATGCCAAGAGCCAGGCGGAGTTGGTGCACGTCTACTCGCTGCGCAACGCGGCAGTGGCCCAAATCAACGTCACCAAAAAGCTGGGTATCGACATGAACTCGGTGTCGGCAATGGCCCAATCCGGTTTAATGCCCCAAGGCGTTGCATAGAGTATAGAACCGGTGTGTTGGGATTGATAGCCCGAGGAATAGGAGAGCGAGTGCGGAGCATTTAGAGAGACGACCACCAGCAGTCCTACACTAATTAAGTTAATATCGACCATACCTGTTATTTATATATATATAAAGCTTGTTTACGTTTATGCTCCTAGCTTTAGCATAGAAATTGTCATGTATTATGGTACATATGTAATCTAGAATCTGTTGCCTAAGGAATCCACTAAGACAAATCCAGTAGCTTATGTTTAAGCGTAATATTAAACTAACAACAAGCAAGTCTGCTCATTGTGGCTCCAGTTCCGGTTGGTTGAACGCCTGTACATCGCCGGATATGTAGCTAGCGCCGATTACCCACATGGCAGTCCTCACACTGCTCACCAGCTTGTAGTCGCTCTCCAGTTGTTCCAGATAGGGCATCAGAAGTGCCGGAAGGGCGCCCAATCCGCCCGAAATGCCCATCAGAGTGCCAGCATAGTTGGGACTCATATCCAGCGGTAGCAGCTTGATGCTCGCATAGTAGGCACCCATGCCCAGAACACTCCAGATACGTGCTCCGCTCGTCTTGATCTGCAGCATGTACATGGAGCCGCATAAGAAGACCAACCAGGACATGAGGCGGCGCGTCTGAGTGCGAGTGAGTATCTGCTGCTCGATCAGCACATCGCTCAGTCGCCCTGTGGTCAGCGACGCCACCCAGTTTCCAAGGTAAGGAGCTATCGTTTCGATGATGGTGACCAGCTCCGACAAACTGCTGCCACGGGCTCGTACTTCCTCCAGCGCAGCTTGCAGCTCCTGTGGCAATTTCTGTTGGAATTCTTGTTGCATGGAGGTGGAGACCAGTGCCCAGAGCGGGGTGCTGGTAAGCATGCTCCTCCAAGGAGCAGTGTTGTTACACGTTGCTTCTACTCCTCTGCGGTGCTCCCAGTCCTCACCTTCGTATCCATCTTCCCCTTCCATGTCATCTCTGCCTCCGCTGGTGGTCAACAAAAGGGTGGTGCTGGTATTGCACCTTATATATTCCCTTTCTTCGTTCTGAATGAACGGACAATGGTCCGGAGTACTATAGCAAACGAGGGTCTAGGAAACAAATTGACCAAATTGGTTAACTAGATTAACTTGAATTTGGCCTTGGTATAGACTTACGAATCCCAGGAACCAGGCCACGGCGCCTCCCCCAACCAGATAGAAGAACACGGGCCAGTCCTGCTGCGCCATAACCAAGCCGCTGACCAACTGGACCATCGAGATGCCGATCTCACCGGCACTGAGGACGCAGCCGGCCAGCATTCCGCGCTCTTGTTCGGGCACCCACTGAGCCAGGAGTGCACACACGGCCGGAAAGCAGGGGCCTTCACAAATTCCGATCAACAGACGGACAGCAACAAGGGCATACGGACCGCCCTGGCGCACTGCAGTGGGAGTTAGCAGGGTCAGCACCGCCGATGTGAGTATGGCCACACCGAGGACCCACTTTCCGCCATACCTCTCCGCCAGACGTCCGCCCGGAACATGGGTGAGCACGTAGCCGGCGTAGAAGGCCATCACAACAAGGGATTGGGTTTGACGAGGCCACAGCTGGGAGCAGCTTATTCGTTCTTGAGGGTCCTCTTGAACAGGATGATTCCTGCGCACAGGCCCTCCACTCTGCGGTCCCTTGTGGCCCTTCTGGTTGGGATCTGGCTGCTCCTTTCCCGCTCTCAGCCTGCTTCTCAGTTGATATTCCGTCTGATTCAGTGCCATGGCCAGTTCAAAGCGCCAGTTGGGCAGCGCCTTCGGATTCAGTACCTGAGGACCGTGGTCCACCCTATGGCCACCACATTCCAAGACGATCCGGTTAAGCGAAAAGTCCAAGCACAAGCGCATTGTGTAGGCATTGATGATCGCCAAAAATGTGAAGCAGCAGAGCACCAAGCGCTGTCGCACCTCCAGATCTGTGGAATGGGTTAGATAATGGATGCCACGTGAGTTCCCTGGATTATGCTCACATACATATAAAGAAATCGCTTAACTTTTGCTCAACGACGGGCAGCATTTCGGTAACTTTATGTTTTATAGGAATTGGACAAGCCTACTGAAAGATGTTCCCCAGACTATTTTATACCCATTATATTTCATACTCATACTTTTCAGGATTATAGTTTTAATTTGCTTTATACACTTTATTTGACTAACATCATAAAAACAGTAATGTCTTAACAGAACAGCTAAAAACACGCTTCACTTTACACATTGATCAACAATATAAAATGTACAAATTTCATCATTTGATTTACAATACGGCAATACGAGCTCTGTTACACGAAATCCTTAATGTGAAATCGCTGTTTATTTAAAAACTAAATAATAATTAAGAGAGTACGTTGCGTGCGCGGCGAAGGGGGATAGTCTTGAATTAGGATTGGGATATGGATTAGGCTAAGGGCTATCCTAGCTAAAAGAAAGGGATACACATGGTACACTGCGCACGTTCGGGAGTGTAAGTAAATTCGCTTAAATTAGTTAGTTGGCGCTTGGGCCAGGGATCGGCCAGATCGGGAATACTATAAAACTAGCAATTTGAACAACAGCCACTGCGTGTACGGCATGACACTGCTCTTGGGAACTCCGAGTGGTTCCCAGCTCACGGATCACGAAACACGAGTCACGAGTCCGCGTAGACAGCGCTTTAACTAGATTACAATGTATACATATATGTATGGCACTTGTTTGGGCGATCCGCCTTAGGAGCTCTGCTCCAGACCCTTCGACTTTTCACCATCCACCTTGCGCTCCTGTGCCTCAAAGTCCACGGAACGCGGCTGGATGGGGGCGTTGTTGAACGGCTGCACCTCTCCGGATGCCCAGATGCAGTAGATCACGGCAGTGATGCACAGCACACCGAAGGCCACCCAGAACACAAGACGCCACTCCAGCAACGAGGCCTGTAAGGGAAGAACCAACTGATTAGCTAGAGGTCCACAACATCACTTTTCACTCTTCAGATCAGGTTTAGGTAATCAAAGCAAAGGTCATTGATCTATTCCTCCTACTTCCTACTGATACTCACATTTGGTGTCATCACGCCCACCAGGTACGGCGTAATCACTCCGGTGATTGCTCCAATTCCGTTTGTGATGGCCATGAGCGTTCCGGCGTAGTTCGGACTCATGTCCAGGGGACTCAGCTTCATGCCCGCATAGTAGGCGCCCATCAGGCCCATGCAGATGGTGAAGAGCACCACGACGAGGACTCGATCGCAGCCGGCGTAGGAGGCGCCCACCATGAAGATGGCGGGTCCGAAGGCGGCCAGACCCGTCATCACCTTGCGAGTGTTCGTGGTGCTCATCAGGCCAGAGCGGATCATCCAATCGGCCACAAAGCCACTGCCCACGGACACGATCCACATCATGATGTAGGGCAGCGAGGAGTACAGACCGTTGGCCTTGATCGAGAACTGGAGCACGTCGGCCATGTACTTGGGCAGATCCGTCACCATGATGTAGAAGCCCCAATCGTGACCAATCTGGGCTGCCACCAGGGCAAACATGGGCAGGTTGGTGAGGATCGCCTTCCAGGGAGTGGGGGGCAGGTCCTCGTTGCGGCTAATGGTGCCGATCTCCTTGACCAGATACTCGCGCTCGCTGGGCTTGATGAAGGGATGCGAAGTGGGATCGCTGTAGCAGAGGAAGATCTACGAGCAACAATAGTTGGGTTTAGTACAATTATTGAGTGGGGAAGTGCTTTTAAGCTTTACTTACAAAGATGGCAAACCAGACAACACCTAGGCCGCCGAAGAAGTAGAACACAAACTCCCAACCATAGGCGTCTATAAAGACTCCCGACAACATGTTGCCCATGATAGTGCCCACTTGACCACCACCCAGCACCAGAGCACCCAGCTTTCCACGTTCGTTGGCCGGAACCCAAGCAGCCAGCAGGACACTCAAAGCGGGAAAGGTGGTTCCCTCGCCCAGACCCATCAGAACTCGGGTCACAATCAGCCAGTCGGAATCACCCTTGTGGATGGCCAAGGGCGTCAGGAGGGTGAACACGGCGGTGGACAGAATGCCAAGACCCAGAGTCCATTTGCCACCGAACTTCTCGGCCAGCAGGCCGCCGGGAATGTGGGTGACAATGTAACCGATGTAGAAGGAGGACAGGATCAAGCCTTGCAGCTCCTCGGACCATTCAAAGTTGCCACCAGGCTGGAAAATAAATGATTTACGTTTTAGGTAATATATTTACGTAATAGGATCCATTCTGATAATGGTCTTCGGCGCTACTCACAGCGGATCCCACGTCGAGGTCATCGGCTGGGCAGATCGCTTCAGAATCGTCGTCCGAGGAGTTCTTCTTGACCACCAGTACGGTGATGGCCTGCGAAAGACAGACGCGCATCGTGTAGGCATTCAGGATGGCCAGGAAGCCCATGATGGCCAGGATCACTCGCTGGGGTATCACGAAATCTGCGGGCGAGAGAATGGAGATCGGTATTGACGTCAGTGGATGTCTTGGTGTACAGCGTACACTAATTAACCTGCTGGGCAACATTTGACCAAACACTGCGTCAAACATTTTACGAGCCAAACGGATTTGCGTCTCCCATATGTATATGCACATATATTGTTCAAGCAATTAACTTATTTAATTCGGTTAGCGTGCGAATAAATAGTTTGACGGGTGACTCAATTGGGTACAAATCAATTTGCGCTGATAAACTTCAAATTGCACTTGATTGCTGTGGCACTATATCAATTGGCGGAACTGCTGAACTGGCGATTTGAGTAACTTTTCAATACAAGCGATTGGGAAAGGTTTGAAAAAAGCTTACTAAATTAAATATAATACATAAAGAGCTAGTTGTTCAATGCGGAAAACTAGGTAAGTTAATGAATTGACCAAGAGTTTCAGTTTTTAAAGCTTAAACAAATTATTGGCCGCGCAGATACTAAGTAGATATTTAAACAAGCATGATGACACCAAAGTGTATTTTTTAATGCTCACGAGAGATACATTTGAAACCAGTTTACAATTTGAAAGATAGAGAAATTATGCGTAAGCAACTGCGACTCAGAGAAATAATCGTATAAAATTATAGAATATACTAGGCCTGTTCCGATTTTTAACCCCATTTGTGCTTTCACTAGACATGAATTGATGTGAAATGGTATATATTATATTTAAACATTTTAATTTAAGAACTCCCAAAACTCCGATTCCAAAAGTATCATCAAGTGATCTACGATAAACCAGCCAAATAATCAAACTCAATAAATAAATACTCTTCATAGGCGGCAATAAAGAACTTATTACGATTAAATATTCAATAAATCACTTGCTGATATACGGGGTTCGTATACTCCTAATTTTTATGCTCTTATTTATAGACTTCCAGCACGAGTTGCTTTATTGTTCATGTAGTTATTCAAAGGAATTTGAGGAACTTCCTGTCTCGTGAGGTATATGGCTTGAAAGATTGGGGTCTATATAAACGGCGCTAGGCACTCGTGTCCCTCTATTTTAATCACCAACAGACGTAGTTTATGCGATGGCCATATCGCAATCAAATTGTTAAGCGGAATTACGCCCTGATAAGGCGGAGTGCGGTAGATCTGCGATAAACATTTGGAGTACACCGTGAAGTATGCGAAATCGCTAACCGAGCACAATGACCATAACCATAAACCAATGGCGGTGCCAATTAAGTAATTTTGGGCATAAATTCATGCGGCTTCAATAATAGATGGGCTTCAATAATGGATGTCGAAGGTTGAATTGATTAAGTTCCTGGACACGCTTGGTTAACATTGACCAATTCCATTCAGATGGCATAGAAATAAACGATCTGCGATCTAACAAGAACAGCACGCAAAGCACTTGGATCTCTGGATTGCGAGTAAACAAACAGGCTGGCCTCTTGGGTAAACACAATCAGAATCCAATTCATGACAATATTATTAGATCACCCCCACAGCCGCCGACTTCTGTTGTTTTGTTGACACTTTTGTGAGCCACGATTCCCCACCTACGTCAGAAATCTTTATACATATTGTCAAGAAAGCCGCCCGCCAGTAAAAGTTAAACATTCATGTTTGCCTTTTTAATGGCATTCAAAACTCCCTTAGTTTATGAGAAATTGTTTCGCAAAAAAGCCCATCGACGTCACCCACTAACAAGTTTATTTTGCCTATAAATTAACATCAATATATCTTTGCTGGCCGCAAATTGCATTAAGCCACCGTAACTGGTCAAATTAACAATGTGTCTGTATTTGACAGGTTACTTAACCAAATTCGACACAAACATTTATTGGCGCTCACTCCACGAGTGTCAAATGAAAAATAAAATCAAGAAATAAAATATGATTACCAAGTGATAAGTTGATAAGGCCGTGTATGTAAATGGGTGCTAATCATATCGCCGCCCGTCAAGTATGCCAATATTTTCAGCCCACCAATCCACTTGATGATGGCGTTAATATATGACCCCTCTCCATCTAAGAACCACCACCCACGATAAGCCAGTTAAGAGTTCAGATTTAATCAGAGTTTAGTAACGCGACCTTATCGCGCATGTGAGTGGGAGAGCGGGCACTCACTTCTAACTAGATTTAATCGCATTAGCTAACCCCTTCTACATACACTCACTTCTTGCAAATACAACGAGCTTGTAAAGCTGACCCTTGCTACACTGATTACTCTACTGATTAGAAATAGGTTTCACAATCACAAGAATAAATTATCTCTGAAGCTCAGAGAAACTTTCCAATTAGCCAGGCAATACAATTGAACTAGTTTCAATCGTGGGAGCTCTGTTGGAATTCCAAAAAAACTAAGTACATATGTCTATTTTAAATAACAAATATGTTAATAACAATTAAATGCACATCTCATCAAACTAATTCCCTCAATAGCGAATGTGATTCCCTTCCAGCTCAGTAATAGCTCACTTTATTACCTTAAAGCTCGGCTAATAGTTAATTCTATATGAGGAAAATGACTTTTGGTTTTTTAATGTGATGGCGATGGTCACTCGTATCCGTTGCATTAATGAGAAAACGAAAACAATTCCATCTGTCCGTCCGTACTCAGATTCTGCTGACATTTCTGGGTCCGTGGCTCTTTGTCCGGCGATCGAGAATGTCTAAGAGATAGCCTCGAATGAATAACCCTCATTTCTTTTGCTTGCATTTCCGCGGTCTTGCGAAAATTATGTCAATGGGCCTGGGGGCCAGAGGGTCGTCTCTGGAGTCCGATTGCCGCATAAGAGCATATGTATATAGCAGATAGTACTGCTACCCATGCCGGACCCTTTCCATATGATAATGAGTCTTGGTGTAACTGGGACGGGCCACAAGCGATTAGTCGGGCTGATTGCCGTAGCTCAAAACTAATGCCCCATGCTGCCCCAATGCCAATCGGCTAATTTATGGCAAAATTGTAAATTTGTTAGTTCATTAGGCTAGAACTTGTGGCAAAAAAGCAGTTAGGCATCATTTAACATTTCAGCCCTTTGTTGGGAAACATTCACAACGGAGCCATATAACTCGTTGGGAAACCGAGCCATATATCATATCTTGTTAGGTAGAGCTAGTACTGCCCAAAAGCTAATTAGTTCAATAATTGCTTTTGTTGCGGTTTAGGCTTAATGCAGATACCATGATACGAATATCTTCGTCGGCTTACGTGATTTCTACCACAACATTTTATTTTCGTAAAGCTCTTACGGCTGACATACTCGTATGTCTGTATGTAGTGGTTGCCCAATCGGACGAAAGAATTCTTTATTGCATTGACCTTGCCCAAAAAAGAACAGAACAGAAAGAAAGATGGGGCGAGGAAATGGTGTGGGAGGGTATACATATATGTCTATGGGCATGGGCAGGTCCATAATCGGTTCCACAAGCCCCTAATAACTGTTAGCCCTTCAATGGTCGTAATCGAGCCGCTCGAGAACCATAATCCTACGCGAAGGTACCACCTGCCGTGCGAGATGATACCCTTTACTTTGGCGCTGCGCTGGTTGGCTGGTAAGCAGCAAGTCACATGCAAATCGTATGCAAAATATTTACCAATATTATGTGAACGCATGCCGGGAATTTCAATTTGTAGACACCCAAACAAACGTGAAATGCGAGACGCGAGGCGCAGAAGATTTGAAACAAATCGGAAGTGGCAGAGGCGTTTGTCATTGTTTTCATTTATGCACAATTCATATGGGTTTTATGTCTGTTTTTTATATCTGTTTGTTTGGTCAATGTCGGTTAACTTTAGGCGAGCACTACCACTCGAAAAGGCCCCTCACGATCGCAGGTTCAACGATCCACACAATCCGCATTCTGAATACTCCGCACGCGGCGCACGCGGCACTTCCTTATGGCCATTTGATGATGATGGTGATCGTGATGGTGATGATGATGGCGATGATGATGGAGTGACGATGGTGGTGGGGTGATAGCACTGGGATGTGGCACACTTACACCTCGAGAGGCTTATGCCCCACTGCGGCTGTTGCGTCATCTCGGGACTGTTTTGTGGCTGCGTCAACAAGCTGGCCAGTTCCTTCGCCACGGTTACGGGTTTAAGGACAACGGCGGATCCTTAATACCAACAAACGCGCACTCGGCTCTACGCTTTTTACCGCTCTTTCGGCTATCGGCGGTTTCTGTATCGGCTCTGCAGTTTTCCTTGGCGCACGCGCAATTGCGAAGGCGAAGATGCAGAGGGGAATGTGAATTGGTTGGTTTACTGTTACTGTTGGGTCAGTAGTGATTTTCGAACTCGATCTCGCACTCGAAGTCGAACTCGCAAACTGGGCTGGGTTCTAAGTCTCCAAATCGAAATCCTAAACGAATTCGAACTCGAATTCCAAACCGATCCGCGCACGCCGCCAGCCAAATTACAAATGAGAAATTATTCCCGCTGACTTTAGTTTATATTTATATGAGAGCAGATAAGCGTCGCTCCGCTGCTGCTGCGCAGCCGGCGTCTCTGCGGCAGCGGGAGTTTTTTCATATTATTTTATTTTATGTTTTTCTCTTTTTTTCGCTCGCTGTTGTTGGTTTTATTGGTTGCCGGCCAACGAACGTGTATCGCTACATTGACAAGGAGTTGACTCGTAAGACTTGCTGTACATGCTGCCACAATTGAGCACTGCGAACAAATACGTGCACCAATACAGTTTGATCATGAATTTCACTTTTGGGGATGCCAAGCAGTAAGTATTTTTATCTCAAAAAATAGCTTGTACGTAAATATTTAGTCACAAAACCCAATGCATCACTTTATTTACTTACCTATCCATTTGATATACAAAGTTTGCATAATATATACAAATCTTAATATCCATAGTGAAATATTACAACTAAAATTTGTGTAAATATTTTATAACTATAACTAGTTTAAGCTCGAAATGCAAAACACTGTGTGGAATATTATTTTAATCTGATTGCTTTCTAACTTTTAAGCTCACCAACACTTACTCTATTACTTCTTTTCTTTATACGTAGTAAAACAAAATGAAATTATTCTTTGTAATCTGTGGTTAGGAATGCAAGGAGCGTATAACTATCATTACAGATGACTGTATAAATTTGGCTTTTGAAAATATTTTAAAATCTTGCTAGTTGAAAAGCTGACGGCTTTTCTCTCTGTGCATGCCTTGTAGCACCTCATAAACGCAGTCGCTATCTTGGCAGGGTCGATCGGCGATCCAATCGCATTCTATCAGCCATCGGGCCGCCACATGCCACAACTACGCACAGCTATTGGCCAATTGAAGCCCGATTTCGATTTCGATTTCAGTTGGTATCAGCGGGCAATCGATTCTGCGCTGAATACCTCAACGGGTTTCCTCACCTGCACGCGCTCTCTTTGTGTCGCTCTATAAGCTATTGGATCGCGAATCGAAAAACGCACCTTACTATGTATGTACATGCATGTGTGCAGCCAGTTTCAGTTCAGAACTCGCGGAACCGGAATGCCCGAAACCGAAACATTGGCCAAAAGAATGGCCCAGACTGGAAGGTAGCTGCACCCAGATGCACCCAGCGAAATACGCGTCTGTCCATTGCCGATTTCCCCAATGAAACTATCGTGGTCCACGGGCTTCTTACCCAGAACTTTCCCCCAAGCATACCCTACCCTTGCAAGTAGTTACATATGTATTCACAAAATGCGAGTTGGGAATTATTGCCTTGTCTTAATATAGAATTTCCATAGAATGGGGTGTTGAGTGTTGAAAATGAAAGCACTTAGTCCTACGGAAGAGGCTTATCTTGCCATTGATATTATCTTATTTATAGAACTGAATAATCGTATTCCCACTGATTAATCGTACTTATAACTAAGTAATCAGTTCAAAGATACAAGACACAACCCCGATTAAAGTTCGGCATAACAATAGGAGCCCAGTAAAACGTGCGGTAATAAACTATTCTCGCTTTGCACACATTTTTTAAAAATAACATTTCAAGAACATTTACATTTTTTATACACGCGGCAAGGTATCTCGTCTGGATATAAAACTATATGCCTATATATACTTTAAATCCCACAAGTATGTCACAGCAGCAGCACATTTCTTTGTTCAGCCATCCAACCGAGCCACATATTAAATGAACATGTATAAAATGGGACATCGATGGCCGCAGAGTGATAGCGGAAGCACAATTCCTTATGCCACAGCCTAGCTACCCGGCTGGCTGCAGCGTAGGGTATTGCTTTAGTTTGGAATTAGTTTAGATGCAGTTTGGCTGTATTAGTTAGTCGGCTGCTTTCACCGGTTAGAGGCGGGTTGCGACTTTATGCAATGCAACTAGCTGGAAAAGAGGGGGTGGTAGTGGGCGGTGGGCGGTGGGTGGTCGCGAGAATGGGCTTCTAGCCGGGTGAACCACCTCAAACCGCCCCTGACACCTCAATGGTACGCTCGCTATTCCGAATTCATTACGGGCTCAGTTTCGATTTCAGTCGAATTCGGATGAATTGCTATACTATACGGGTGTATCTGTATCTGCATAAGTCGGAGCGCACTCGCAAACTGAAGGCTTAACCAGTTACAGATGCGGTTCAATGCAGCTTAGCTGGGTTATTAATAAGCATTCGTTGTTTCGCTTATATATTCGCATATATCTGCCGATATACTCGTATACATTTCATGGGTTTGCCTTGTGACTTGTGGAATATTTTGCGATCCGTTTCGGTGTCCCGAGGAAGTACTCGAAAAGGTGTCTCAATGAATTGTACTTAGGGCGGGATTATTGTGCGTCCGCTAAGGTTTGGCACATGCATTGTCTCCGTCATTATCGCCGGAAATATAATCCATTGCCGAGTGCTCTCCATGTAAAGCCAGAGCGAAGTGTACCCCATGTTTATCAGTTAAACTTTGCCGGCCTTATCGATGGCACACTTTGTCCAGACTCGAGATCATCCAGGTGACAACTGGGCTAGATAAGCGGCGTTCGCTGTGAATTCCAGCTTGACAGCGACATGGACTTGGACATGAACATGGACTGGGAATATTCCGCCTTTGGCTTTTTAATGAAAAGTGACAAACTTCAATTGATGTGCACCCCATCAATTAGCCGCACGCACATCGCATCCGATCCGCTTGGAACCATCCACCATCCACCATCCACCATCCATGATCCATGATCCACGATATCTGATATGCGATATGCTGATCTTCAAACTCGATCATCTCGTGTTGGCTTTATTAAGTCAGCGAAGCATGCTGCGCAAAATGATGCTACTCTGCAATTGAGATGTTTGTCCACATAAATTATACGAATATTCTGAATGTAGCCGTCGATATGGTAATGGATGGTAATACATGTTCGACGGACTCTAGAATCCAGCTTAAACTGGCTCCAAACGTCCATGACCGAAAACCCAACCAGCTTGAACTGGTAGTTTGGACGGTTGGACGGTTGGACGGATGGACCGACTTCGCCGCAGACGACCAATATAGCACTCAATATTTAACTCGCATACCAAATATTTTGCGTTATATGTATACTATACTATACTGCGAATGAATTGAAGCGGCCAGAAAGTCGTTTAATGGAATGCGACGGGCGCCGCCAAACATTATGTACATATATCAACGCAAAATTACACACTCTTTTCGAGTGACATGATAGCAGGGGAATCTCAAAATATGTGTTTTATTACGTATTAACTAAGCGGTAAATAGAATCGGATTGATCCAGAGATTTCACAGAAACAACGTGAAAAACACGATGAAACGATGCGTTTAACAGATAAGGATCGTATTTTCAACGCTTCAAGGAAATTTGCGAGTGCGCCTTGAAATGCTCCAGAATTTTCTAGTCAACTTGATCGGTCATGTCTGTGCCAATTAAAGCCTGCAAATCAAGTGAAAATTTCATCTATGAATTCCAGACAGAAACAGACCTCCAGATTGCAGAGGGTATAAGGACATAAGTCAGGAACTCTGAGTGGTGAGGAGGTATCAATCATCATCACCATATAAAGGGGGAGAAAACTAATAGTTGCGCAAATATTTTTAGCTGCCTTTATGAACGGCCACTTGAGTGGCAGGCAATTGAAGCTGGTTGAACGAATAATAGTGCTCTAGAGAATTTCTTTGGCAACAGATAGCAGCATCAGCATATGCTATCTTTATGGCAGGGATCAGCGGTAATGATGATATAATCTAAGAGTATATCAAGTTATATCCGTCGCGATAAGATATCCTTTATCTGCAGCTGATCACGCTGCCTAAACTGTGCTTAAAATGCCAAGCTCATGATATAGAATGAAGTGTTTTCTAGTCCTAAAAGGACAATTGTATTTCCGCAACTATATTCGTGTTAGCCAGTCATCGAATGAGAGCACTTTTAGACACATGCCTCTAACGAGTTTGTAACAACATAAATCATTCGAGCGAAATCTCAACGGGTGATCGACATCGGTTGGCCGGAATAGTGGGAATCGTTCGAGTAAAATGCAGCAAGTAAGCACTTAAGTAATTAAAACAGCCAACAAATAGTCGAGTCAAGCAAATGGCCGCTCTATTGACATTTCGAGGGTCATCGGCGATGCTGAGAAAACACTCGAGCTCACTGAAATAAAGCCCAGACCGCAAAACGTCACGAGACTCGAATTACTTGGCCAAATTGGAGTGGAATGGATTGGATTGCATGGAGTCGATTGTAGATCGGGCAGAGTGGTGTGGGGTTAACTGCTCGAAGGCTGAAGTCCATGGGGTCACGGGGTCATGGGGCTACGGCTATGGACCATGGGCCAGTAAGTTCTGGGTACGTTTCGTACTGTTCTAATATGGCCATATTCGAGGCGATCATAAAAACTATAAAGGAACGGGCGTAACGGGTCGGCCAGAGTTGGCTATCTTAAAGGTGCCTTTTACAATGCTACTAACCATAATATCGGCACCAATCTTTATAGCCGACAGTGACTTTATAGTGCGACTTTTGTACCAAGGCTTCAGGCAAAAGATAAGATTGGTCGCGAGAGCGCAGGCGGGAATCTCCGCGCCTCAGCCAGGGACACATGGTTCACATAGCTCCCAAATCTGCGCATGTGACATATATGATGCATCCCCCACCTGCGGCTCCCATTGATACCGATTTGTGGGCTGGAGTGGAGCACGACTTCGAGAGCTGCAAATCGCATGGGTGCGTCATTCTCAAGGGGCTTAATAACTTAATTGGCCATATCTCACTTTGATCGCCTGTCGTGTGCGCCGCTTTATAAGCTAAGGGAAAGTTTATAAGCCAAAAGCAATTGCAGCACTCGTGTCGTATACGGGTTATTTTCGTACTGCTAAAATTCCGTTTTTCCCCAAACGGGGGACTGACTGGCATTCTGCCCTGATACATGATTTAATATACAGTCAAGATGCAGCCCCTGTAAAAAGTAACCTTTTACTTGTTTGCACAACTCGTTTGAAGTGTGAAAAGTGGTCAGAACTTTTAGCAGGCAAACACATGCACATCATTTAATTGTGGCACTTTGCAAGTACCCAGCTCCACTGAGCTTCCTAACCACATCTGGACAGCTGGAACCGAAGACAAGCCTTTAACACGTGATTCGGATATTTATATGCCATGTTTATGACCTCCAGTTTGTGCGAAACGGAAGTGAGTCCGTGCAACGCATGGTGAATTTTTTGGGGGCAGACAACATGAAACTGCTGCTGTATGCCGCTTGCGAGTCAACAGGGTAATCTAAAATATATGCATGTGAAAACCAAGCATTTTGACCTTAAACTTGCTCTTTCAAGTGCCGTTCGCAAACAGGAAGAGCAGCGCGAGATGGGGAAAGTCGGTCTGCAGAGGGCGGCAACATACGAAACCGACCAACTGATAAGATTAGAATTTCGGATGAGAATGCGGTGTATTTGGCTAGGGGAGCGTGGGAATTTCCACGAGGGCAGCAAACACCAAAGATTAACCAATGAGCTTTAGGCAAATTACCTTTGTTATTCGCTTGCCTACAGCTAATAACTAGGTGTAAGCCCTTAGTTGACGCCTTAAAAAATAAATTGGTGCCTCAAGATAATTAAAACGAAAAAAAAAAATATTTTTTTTGACACCGATGAAAATAATCAGGCGCTGAAAGTTTGTTTAGCAGTTCGTTCCGTGCCGACTTAATCAATATATTTGTGCATATTTGGCTCTTCGGATTCCAAAAGTTGACTGCTGATAGCACGTCCTTTGATTACTTTGCGTTTATTATCGGTGAAGTGCTTCCCACATGCGTCGCATGCCGAGCTTACATGGAAGTTGTTGACTTCGGCTGAAAATGAACATGTGTGATCAGCAGGCCGAACACAAATACGAGTTTCTGTGGACTTGGCGTATTGCTCGAATGTTTTCTTAACAATATTTGAATATTATTCTAATACTAAGAAATAAGTATTCAAAGATGTGAGTACTGTAAGCGATTGAAATTAAGGTTTATTTAATTTTCTTACATTTATTTGCGCAACATACAAAATCGCACTTTATAGCAAGATTTATCTGTTCGTCGTTCAAACGAATCGTCGCATTTTTCCTGTCTATTCATAATAATTCACCAATAAGCAAATGAATAGCTCTTTTTCTTAGTGCTTCATAGTTTTCGTGCTTATGAAACCGAATTAATTTCGGTTATAGCCAAATTTAAATTTTCGCGCCTAGTGTTCTAAAAGTAAACGGATCTAAAATACCACTCGGTATTTTTTGTACAATTTCCAAGTGCTGGGCGCTGCGACTGGTCACATTGATGAACAGCTGACTTCCTAAGTTCGCGAAAAAAAATAGCAGCGTTCTTTGATAAGATAACAGAAAATCCTCGAAACACCCAACAAATCGAAGAGCTTAAGGCAAAAAGTCTATGGCGGAACTAGATCGAACCTCGCCCAGTCGAAAAATGTGATCGAACCGCGGTGGCAGGCAGCAGCGAATTGAAATCGCAGGATTGGCAATTGGAGCACCCACCCTATGAAAATGAGCGACAGTGAGCAGATTTGGCCAGAAATCGGAGTGGATCCGCAACATGTTTGCGAGGCGGGCGGCGATGGTAGATTCCAATTGATCTGCGACAAGGCGTGGCTGCAGTCGCTGGAGCGGAACAGGCGATTGACTCAATTTCCCAGTTGGCCACTGCTGGATCGCAGGTCCTATCCCGCTGGGCCGTTGGAGCACCCGTGGACAAGGATTTTGGTGCAAACCTATAGGAAGCAGCCGCAGTCAAGGGTGTACCCGCTGCCTAGAATCTCTGGAGATGCCCCTTCATCCGAACTGCCGCTCTCCTACTCGCAGGCAGTATCCTTTGTGGCCCATAGCAACTTCAAGCAGCTTTGGGAGGAGGCTTACAGGAAGTACAATGGCGCCCATGTTAAAATGTGCCGATCAAGCCCTGCAGCTCCCTCGTCGAAGCCACCAAGTGGCCAGGGCCAGCTACAACCGCACGATGTAGTGCTCAAAGAGCTCATCCAGCGGGTGTATCAATGTCCCGTGCTACACTGTCAGCTAGATCGTGACGGAGGTAGTGACTCATCCAATGCTACTTCGTGTGCCCCTGGCAGCTGTCATGCCAACGTTTTGCCTGCTCTGGTGGCCATTGAGTCCTCCACGCACATCAGCGTCTTCTTTTATCCTCCAGCTTTGGAATGCAGCCTGTTTGACTGCATCACCTTCAGTCCGGCTCTGTTGGGAAAGAACTACAACAAGACACTTTTTGTGATCTACCAGATCGTGCAGCTAGCGAAGCATCTCCAAGGACAGGGACTTTTTCTGGGCGATCTGCGTCTGCAGGATATTGTGCTGCGGGAGAATCTGTGGCTGCAAGTCCTTCCTCGTCTGCAGTATAATCTGCTGGACGGCGATCTGGCTGGGGAGGACATGTCGCCCCTTACGCCACTGGCCAGCGAGGATTTGGGAGAGGCGAGGGAGTCGCAGCAACCGATTCCACCCAGCAGCACCATGTTCGACCTGCGATTCGCCTACGATCCCGCCCACTTCAACTTGCGCGAGTATGCCGAGATGTGGTGCAATGGCCAGTTGTCCAATTTTGACTATCTTACTATCCTGAACAATGCGTGTGGCAGGAGTCTGACCAATGCCGCCTATCACCACATTATGCCCTGGGTCACTGACTTTAGTGGACGCGGAGGAGGCGCATGGCGGGATTTGACGAAAAGCAAGTATCGTCTGAACAAGGGCGATGTCCATTTGGATCTCATGTACGCCCATGCAAGCCAGCATGGAAGCGCAGACGGTAGTTATCAAGCAATCGGCGATCAGGCGCCTCACCACGTCTCCGACTTTCTTTCCGAGATCACCTACTTTGTATATATGGCGAGGAGAACGCCCCAGGCCATCCTCTGCGCACATGTGCGTCCCATCTGGGTGCCCGCCGAGTATCCTGTGTCCATACAGCGACTCCAGGAATGGACGCCGGACGAGTGCATCCCCGAGTTCTACTCAGATCCCATGATATTCAAGAGCATTCACGAAGACCTGCCGGATCTCGAGCTGCCTGCTTGGGCCACCTGTCCGGAGGATTTCATCTGCAAGCACCGCGAGGCCTTGGAGTCGCAGTACGTAAGCGAACGACTGCATCACTGGATTGATCTCAACTTCGGGTGAATTTTCTTTGAACTAAGTTCACTTAATTGATCCTTATTAATTTTGTTATTCCATGCTAGATACAAACTGAGTGGCAAAGCGGCTGTCAAATCAAAGAATGTTTGTCTTACCCTTGTGGACCAGCACAGGAATCTCAGCCAGCGCGGCATCGTCCAGCTCTTTGCAAGCGCACATCCTCCACGTCGATATGCGACGCCCTGGTTTAGTAAAACTGCACCCAGGCTAAGCCAGCTGTACGCCAGTCCCTCGAAGCGCCTAGCCAAAAGTACGGAAAACCTGCATGCTGAGAGTGGAACCGGATCATCCCACCTATCTCTGCGTCTTGGTGACGATGGTTCAAACGGCTCTGTTCACAGCAGCTCTGCATCCGCATCAGCTTCCAATTTCTATGCAATCACAAATTTCATTGAACTGCCGGAAAACTATAATCCAGCGCTTTTGCTACACAATCTGGAAGCTCTTGAGGCGTTTTACGCACGCACTTTCCCACAACAACGGGCATCTGCCAATCCCGAAGAGAAGATGATCAGCAGTGATCTGATGTTCGAGCAGAACTCAGCGGAACATTCGTTCACGAATCAACTGTTTGCCAGTGGTGGTGAGATGCCCCCAAAGTCTAAGAATCTCTTGAGAGAAAAAAGGAATTGTCTGCAGCATCTGTTGAATGCCAGGAAAGAGCGGGATTTGCACGTCTTGGGATGTCTCATCATTGAACTCTTCGCCATGCAACGTTTGCGACCACTTCTGATGGGAAATGGTTTGGCTGCAACCTTTGAGGCTCGACTCTCCGCCTGCCGGACGGTGGCACAGCTGCATCGTCAGGAACTTCCAAAGCCAGTGCGCCGCGTAGTGCGCCTGCTGCTTCAATTGGAGGAGCCCGGAGAGGAGGATCAAGGCTTGCCACAGCCGCCAAATCCTGCCCAGCTGTTGGAGCCCATGTTCAGCAACTTGTTGCTTCCATTTCCTAGCCACTACATGGCCGTCTATGCACTTGTCAGATCTCTACATGCATTTGAGGCTAATGCAGTGCTACTGGAGCTGCACACTCACTTCAGTTGCAAAGGAGGCAGGGAATGTGACAGATACACGGAGATGGATCGTCAGAGAGTGCTGTTTGAACGTAAGATCGCCGAGTGCAAGGTGATGTCATGCTGTGCACATGTAAAGAGGCTTCTTGAGCCCATGGCCTTTGCCTATGAGCAATTTACTCCGGTTGAGTTGCTGCTTCCGCACATTATAGACCTTTTAAGAGATGAACGCACATCGATTTTGACTGCCTGGAACTTGTTCGATCCGATTGCACAGGCACTGGGAGTGTCCCAAACCCAACAGCATCTGCTGCAACCACTGCTCAAGCTGTACGATGTGGAGAGCGTTAGTTCCCCGGACGACGGCGGCTCCAATGGCTCCACAAACAGTGGTGGCCATCTCCGCTTCTCGGCCAGCAGTTCGTTCAAGTCCCGGAAATCGGTGAAGCTTTATCACCACAGTTTCCTGCTTCGACTAATTGTTCGTTTCGGACTCCGCTGTTTTCTTCATCACTTCATAGCGCCGCTCATTGAAGCAGTTGGCGGCTACAAGGAACCGGAGCAGGGCAATGGCTACCACTATCACAGTGGCGGAAGCAGAAGGACGAGTAAAAATCTCAACTACGCCTCAGAAAACGAAACTCATCAGACAGTTGCACCAGAAGTGAAACCTGACATTGAGGAGCTGTTCACCTTCGAGGACGACCAGGACAGGGCGTCCACTCAGGACAGCAAGTCGATTGACTCCTTTGACATGCGTCCCAGCACCAGTGCTGCCAGTGCGGAGGAAGCCCGAGAATCGGATGGTTCCCCGGATAAACTGGTGATCAACGAACTCATCTATGGAGAAAGAATTTCGCCAGATAAACTGTCTTTAAGAGAGGGTCAAACGCCGCCTGTATTGGTTCCACCTCCCCTAGGACCGCGATCGCCCACCATTGAGATTCCCATGTGTCCCACTGCCGGCGGCATTCGTCGTAGTTTTCAGCTGAGCGCCATCGACTGCGATATTGGTTCCCGAAAGAGTGTGGACAGCTTTGAGCTGATCAGCCAGGCGGCGGAGCAGCTGCCTCCACCGGCGGAGGAGACGGAAGCGGAGGCATCGGACTCCCTGCAGGCATCGGTCATCTCTCGCTTATCGGAAGCCAAGGCCGTGCAGAACAACCGCATCAGTGAGATGAGTGCCGAGAGTTTGGTGTGGCTGTCGCATCGGCTGGGTCCGGTGCTCACCTCTCGGTTCATCACCAGGAACCTTCTGAAACTGCTCTCCCTGTGCTACGTGGGTCAAGAGAACCTGCTTCCGGAGGTGGACGATGGTGGTTCCAGTTTCAGTTCCAGTCCCGATGCAGCCAACCTCAATTACTTCAGCATTGCCAACGCGAGGGTCGTGGGCGACCGAAGTGCAGCTCGAGTCCTGGAGTGCCTCATGTCCATTGCGGGTGAGCTAAGCTATAGATCTTCTAATCACATTGAAAAATCATCATTTGTCCGTGTCCTTTATAGCTCTCTATGGGGAAAACTTTTTGCTGCTGCAGTACTTCCCCCACATCAGCGAACTCATTAGTCTGTGCTCCAAGCGAATAACTGGCAGCCTCGAGGGAGCCATAATCAGTTCCCTACAGCTGCTTAAGTACATGGTTCCATGTCTAACCGATGCCAGTATCATGGAGCACCTTCAGCACATAATGCTAGATGCAATCCTTCTGCCCATTCTGCGTCTTTTGAGCTCCACAAACCTTGTGATGCCCAGCGGTTATCTGGGACGCTCGCTGTTGGCGCGGAAGTTTCTGGATGCGATCTACTCTTTGAGCGTTCGCTTGGGCTCGGATATGACCCGGGAACACCTTTGTCAGCCGCTGCTCAATCCCTTTTTCCTGATCTTCAACAAGGCCTTTGGATTGCCAAATGACTTTGCCTGCGATCTCGCTAATCTTTCGCTCGTTGGTGGCGCATCGCAGCCGGAGCGTGCGCTGGAGGAGTTGAGGGATGTCTTTGGACCGGAGCTGGCACATACCGCTTATCTAACATTCCTGCGCTTCCTGGGCGAGGCCAACATGAAGAGGACGCTGAGCAACCTGGATTTCGTGCTGACCTTGTGCCACGAGCACGAGCAGCCCAATGGACAAAGCAAAACTCAACTAGCGACCAGTGTGAGTTCTGGACAAGATGTGGACTCAGTAGATGCCACCTGCGAACTGGCCGCCAACAGCTTTGGCACTCAGATCGTGGGAAACCGCCTGCAAGTGGCCAGAAACAATGTGGAACTCATCGACATGGTTGCGTACAAACTGGACCAGATGCCCAAGACTCGTCACCTAAAAGGCAACTGGTTGGCCTACTGGCGCAACGAGACGACGCGCAATGAGAAGGACAATCAGACTCTTAATCTCAAGCAAATACGCCTGCAGTCGTTTGTAGGACACACCAACTCTGTGAGAGCTATATATGCCCTGGACAATGAGAACAGTTTCATTTCCGCCTCCAAGGACAAGACGGTGAAGCTGTGGTCCCTTCGCAGCGAAGGAGATGGCCGCAAGACGAGCGCCTGCCAGTTCACTTACACGGCGCACAAGAAGTCCATTAACTCACTTGGCTTCCTGGAGTCCTTGCGATATGTGGTGTCCTGTGATTCGGGCATTCACCTGTGGGATCCGTTTATAGGAAGACCGCTTGGCATTCTGGATGCTCCTCGTCATAGTGCTGTCACAGTAGTCAAGTGTTTGCCCTCCCATTCACCGCTGGTCATTGCCGGAACAGCGGAGTCCACTGTCAAGATGGTGGATGCCCGCAGCTGTGAGTACGTGAACGAGTGGCGGGTGTGCAATGCTTCTCTGCCCAATGCTACCGTCCGATGCCTGGCTGTGGCCCCTTCCGGCAACTGGCTGGCAGCAGGACTCTCGTCCGGATGCATCGTCCAGCTGGACACGCGCACTGGCATGGTGCTGAACTCGTGGCGACCAATGGAATGTGATCTGCTGCAGCTGGCCGCTCCGAGTGATCAGTTCCTGGTGAGCTCCGCCTTGGATCATAGCCTGGCCGTCTGGCATGCCCTGGATGGCATCATGCACTACCAACTCAAGTGAGTGATGCACAGAGACGTATCAATCATATTAAGTTACTAATATCATGGTTCCTTTTAGACCTCCCCCGGAACCCGCCCATTTCCTGCAGAGTGTTGGCCCGTCGTTGGTCTATGCCACCACTGGCAACCGTGTGGGCGTCTATGCAGATGTGGCCCACTCCCACGCCTTCAGCACCATCACCAAGCTTCGCTCGGAGACATTCCGCGGTGTGCTCACCTCGCTGGCCGTGTTGCCCCTGAACCGAGCCTTCCTCGCTGGCAACGAGAGCGGAAACATTGCCCTGCTCTGCTAGAATGTTGGCATCATACCATTGTACCATACTTTGATATTTTAGTCTAGTTTATTTTATATTCCACGGCACCAAATATTATTTTAATGCAACTAACGCGGTTGGACGTCGCTAAGAAACCTACCCCGCCTAAGCCAATGAATTTATGTATCGAGGTAGCGTTTGCATTGCTATATATTTATTATACTAACGATCGCACAGGCAGTAGCTACTTTCTTCTCATACTCAAAGCTGAAATTATGCCGTGTAAAAGCATTCCAGGTCCACAGTTTATATATATTTATATCTATGCCCATACAATAGAAGACAAAATTGTATTTACAAGTAACTACTTAAGCGGAAAGAGGTAAAATATTTATATAGAGATACAGGAAAACAATAAAAATGTAAAAGCCAAATGGGTTCATTAGTATTTCGTAGTTTTAGGATACGTTATTTCGTATTTCATAAGTCAAATATTATATTATATCTCTGCAGAGCATAGGACCTTCCCAAGTTTAAGTATTACTGAACGGAAGCACTTTGCCAAGAATGCCAAGATGATTGAATGCATCGGGAAGAGTTTATAGCCGATAACGACCGTACTTCGCAGTCGTAACCCTGAAACCAGTTTGCGGGACGCAATCTGAATGATTTGCTCGTTCAATTTTCGCTGTGCTTCTCCACTCGATTTCCTTGCCTTCGCATCGCCTTGAGCTGGGCCAATGAACCTGCTGGGAGCAGCAGCAAACGCAGCAACATCCCAGCAACAGCGGACATTGCATCCGACGGGTTGAGATCTCCAGGGCCTGGACGGGATGGAGGGCCAGCGGGAGTATCTGGGAGATCGTCCATTCGAAGGCGTTGCATTTATTTTTGGGCGACGGCGATGGCGATGGTGATGCGGAGATGGGGACGTCGTCGTCGTCGACGTCTCTTTATGGCAACTTTTTTGCATTGGCATTCTGTTGTGCTGCTGCTGTTGTCGCTGCACTTTTGCGAAGTCTGGAGTCAGGGCGACTTGTGCGTGAGGCAATGATTCTGGGCGCTTGTTACAATGAGGATTTACAGAGGACAATAGTGCGTCTAACTCCAGCAGCTCCACTGCCACCCACTTTCGGCCAGTGGGAGTGGAACACTCACGGCAAGTTGGCTCCGTCTTACGAAGCTGGACGAGATTGGGGTCTTCCAGTCGAGCGGTGTAACCTTGAATTTAAGGAGTCGCATCGATGGAGTGCGTAATCTGGAGAGGGGTTATTGAGCCCTCCTCCCCACCAAAGCATCTCCTTCACTCCTGCACTCGATGGAACCAACTAGTTGGGCAGTTGGTAGTGGTTCGCCATATGTTGCCCAGCAGGTCTTTCTCACTGCAAGACTGTGCTCAAGTAATGCACTTTAGGTTGGCAAGCTACTAAGAAATTATTTTCAGTGTGCGTATACCCACAGTCCTTGCCCATTTCGTACTCAGATTTTACCTCATCAAGGTATCTAGATACATATGTATACACTTAGTAATAAGTAATACTTTTTTATATTAGGTATAACTTTGATACTTAGTAATAATATTTTGTTTCTGCCCAGTTGATTGATACAATGACAACTAGATAAAGATTATGAATATAAAATACTATTTTTTACTCTTTGTTTATTGGCCAAGTTTTAATGTATACCTCATGTTACATATGGTACATAGAAGTATTTATTCTTATATGCGTAGATAATGATTTTCAATTAATGGTTCTATGTGGGTCATTTAGAGGCCACTCAAGGTCTCGAATATCAAACTCAGTCGTTGTGTCCTCTAACTTATAAATAAAGTATAAACAATTGCCATTCAGCTAGTCCATTGACCCGCCCACTGAAGGTCGCGATGCGCCATATGTATGTACAAAAAAAACACTGCGAGCGGAAAGCCAGCCACCCTGCTTATAAGCCATACACCATACATATGACCATAACATAAGCCACCAGCCATAACGTCATAATCACGAGTAGAGGAGAACGGAGGCAAAAGTAACACAAATGCCAGCGGCACGCCACGAAACTATGTGGGGAATTCGAAATTTGTGAGAATCGCGCTGCATGAAATTTCACTCAGCTGCCCGAACAGGCAAGCAGCGCAAAAAGCAGACGGCTCGTTATGTTAGGAATGCCATTGGGCCGTGGAACGCCCGACCAGGGTTGCCGTGCGGCCGTCGGTGCGGCGGCCACCTGTTGCGCCTCGATCCCGTGCGCTGGCCTGGCTACCCTGGCTCTCGACGCGATTCAAGGTATGCGGTCGTTCGGGGGAATGGAATGCCGCCCCAAAAAATTCCAACGATGCAGGAACCGAGCAGGCGGGATGGGGGATTTAAGGCAAGAAGCGTTGCCAGAGCTGCCGCCGCTTCCGCTGGCGGGCTCAAACATTTTTTGGGACCACAAAATGTTACCAACATACAACCGAAAATTTTTACCAGGCCCCCAGAAGTGGGCAGCTCGTGGTTGGCAGGCTGAAAAGTTCATTGCTCACGCGGTGGCGCATAAAATGGCTACTAAATGTTACCATACACTCGAAAAAACGCCTGGGAGGGCAGGAAATGCAAATGTGAAATGGGTGGTGTGTGGTTTATAAATTCACCAGACAGTTTATGCCATCAATTTTATAACTCACACCCCCAACTGGGGGCGTCGAGTCAATAAATTCTCGCCGGCCGCATACGTATTTTATAGTCGCACATTGCAGATCTGACATAATAACTAAGAGGCGCGCAGAATGCGTAGAAAGTGGCTTCTTGGCTGTTAGAGCGTTTCCAATGCCAAGGGGGCCTTTTGTTTGGTCTCGACTCTGTAATTACGATTATATGTACATATACATATGTACATGTATCTGGGCGAACTCTTTTCTCGCTCTTCGGGGCGTTGCTGGAATTCTATAAAATCGAATTTTTAACGTTGAAATGTTAACAGAGCCGCAGGATAGGATGGCCAGTGGGTGCCATCCAGAAGCCGAAGTGCCATCATCATCTGCTATCGATTTCCGTCATGTTAATGCTGTAAGCCTGCTGCTAGTTAACAGGCGCCCACCCCATGAATTGGCATTATTAGGATTGCCAAAATCATAGAAAGACGATTAATGTCGCGCGACGGAGATGGCATATGGTCGACTCTCGGAAGTGCCCTGTGTGCTGCGGGAGCAAGCGAGATGGCAAACGGGTAATGTGAGTGCCCTGTGGAAAATCCGATGCTTACCCGGCAATGCAGTTCCATAATAAATAATTTCCTTTAGAATACACCAATTCATAACTTATATTTACAGAATAAGTAACTAATGGAGTTGT
This sequence comes from Drosophila erecta, assembly GCF_003286155.1. Classification (NCBI taxonomy): domain Eukaryota; kingdom Metazoa; phylum Arthropoda; class Insecta; order Diptera; family Drosophilidae; genus Drosophila; species Drosophila erecta. The sequence continues at coordinate 13,690,865 of NW_020825200.1, forward strand.
CATCAGCAATCTTTATTTACTAAATATTGTGATGCATAATTTTTTATTGTATTTATTATTTTGTATTTTTTATTTCCTTTATTTTATTCACCCAGCCATTTTTATTATTCTTTATTTATCTAGCGTGAGCACTTATTAATTGCGTATGCACTTTGATTACAGCAATGTGTTTCACCGAATAATTGAGTCAGAACGGTTCTAGGCAGCAAATTCGCCACTGGGGCTCAAGGTGCTCGCCGAACGAGTGTGGGAGCGAGACGACCGTAGAGCGCCGCCCATTCGGTGGGCAATTTAAACTCGGTGTATGAATTTCAATGCGAGAAACGCAGCGGCCATAATGGCCGAACGACCGCCTGTGCGACGCTGAGCGCCTGTTCGCAAACGATTAAATTCAGTTTAATCATCCACTAAACAGCTACGATACCGTTTCGTTCGTTATTATTATTATTACATGCAACAAGTCGGGCGGGCACACACAATAAGAGGAATGTCGAAAACGACACACCACACCGCGCACAGCGGAAAGAAAAAGTTGGGCCGCTGAAGAGGCAAGCGAATTGAATCGACAAATTGGATTATCCGGAGAATTGAATCGAGTGGGCTATAGAGTACCCCAATACCCCACCCCAAGCCATTTGCCACTTACCGTTTAGCATTCAGATGCTGATGAGTGCACTAGCACATCTGTGCATCTCTCTAATCCCTACGCTCGTCTCGCTCGCACCTGCGTGCGCGGCTTCTAACGGCGTTTCTATTGAGTTTCCATTGGAAATCTAATCGCTCGCTAGCCGGGCGGCATGCTGCTAAATCTGCTGCATACCTAGTAAAAATGTTTGTTGTTTCTTAAAGAGCAAGAAGAAGCCCCACTTTGCGCCACTCGCTCGCACATCCGACTGACTCGACTGGTCTATATGCCATGCCATATGTGTATCTGTACCTATACCTATGTGCACACACGCATCCACATGCTTCCATTGCACTGGAGTGCGAGCACAAGCACCCAGCACCAGCACGAACAACTGCAACATTGTTGCCATGCTCCTCGCTCCGGAGGTATCCGGTCTCGATCTGCCCACCACCACACCCACTCGGCCAGCCAATCACGCTTCCAACGAGCGCGTCCAAATGTTGTAAACCGTCGCTAGCGGCTCTGTTCACCTGGTATCGTGTGGAACATTCGCTGAATTGAAACGCCGCTTTTCGTATTCGGATTGGTTGGATGTGCGCAAGCAACAAAGAAGCACAACTTCTTCAACCTCGCCGGTGGTTGGACTGCCCGCCCGGACCGCCACCACCTATTGAAATCGCCGTTGCCGCCGCCGCCGCCGCTTTCATTTTACGGTTCCCCGTTTCAGTTTCTGTTTCCGAGTGTGCGCCCTACGAGGCGCCAGTCGAGCGAAAGTGTTTCGATTAACTTTTGCCGTTTTAGATAGGATGCGATTGAAATGCTCTTAAAAATGGGATATAATCGAATCTTTAATCTTCCTATTACTAGGAGGATATGATCCCTGAATATGGAAGGAAAATATACCCAAAGTCTAAACGCTTCTCACATGATTAGATGTTGAGAACAAACTGTAGAAGTTTTAAATTATAATTCTCATTATTTTACGTTTTTTAAAGACATTTCTGCATGTAAGCAAGCGGTTCAGATATGGTAAATTTAAAGCGATATACTCAATAGGAATAAATGCCAAAACTGTTTAATGTTCAGTTAGTAAAATAACTAAATAGATTTAATGACCTAAACGGTCACAGAAAAATGAAGTGTTTAAGAATGCCACTTGTTACTTGTTAATTTTCATCAAAGCTGCAAATGCCAGGACTTAACTCAATTCTTTAATCATTTAACAAGAAACACTAGTTTTTCAATGCCAACTTTTTTTGGTTTGTATTTTTTGGAACTCTTTCAGTTCATTGCACGCCTTACAACTATTAACTAATTAGCTTAATATGTTCTTCAGCAAGATTTCAGCTCGTTAATCAGACAGTTGCACCATTAGTTTTGCACGCTGAGTGCCAAGGTATCGCCGCTGACACTGGCCACACTCTCCGGGCCGCCGGAGGTTGCGGATGTGGCATGCTTCTCGCGGATGCCCAGCCACGGCAGGCGGCGCTCCAGCTCCAGCCGGTACTTGGGATGACTGGTGGCATAGACCCAGGGATCCAGACAGGACACCGACTTGCAGGCCAGGCACGGAAGCATCGAGACAAAGGGCGTGATTAGCTGCTGCTCCCCGAAGCATCCGATGAGGGACACCACCGAGTAGGGTGTCCAGGCCAGGATAAACAGCATGTATATTATGAGGGCCGCCTTGGCGATCCGGAGCTCCACACTCATGTTATCCGCATTGGCATTGGCCGACAGCGACTTCACGTTCATCTTCTTGGCCTGCTCCGCCAGCATCTTCTCGTGAACGCGTACGTGGGTGAAGAGCTTGTAGTAGGACACCAGGATCATGGCCATCGGTATCACGTAGGACCACACGAAGATCGTGCGCACAAACAGACGATTTTCTTCCGTGTTGGTCAGGTAATCAAAGGAGCAGGTGGTCAGGAAGCCCTCTGCAAAGAATGTTTAGTCAGTTCAGCAAACCAATGGAATCCTGATGTATCCACTTCTTACCCGGCTGGTAACGTCCCCAGATCTGGAACAATGGCAGCACGGAGAACGGAGCGGCCCACAGCCAGGTGAAGAGTATTAGCAGCACAATTTGTCCGTAGCTCAATCGTCCGTCAATCGGATTGGATATGGTCTTGTACCGATCGAATGCAATGAAGGCATTCGTTATGGAGGCTCCCATCCCGGAGATGCCTCCGTTCAAAGCGTATATATCGCAGCCCAGATCTCCGCCCACTATGTAGCCAACTGTGGCGTTAAGGAGATAATGCGGCATGTTGGTGCACATGAACAGATCGAAAACGGCCAGGTTGAGGATCAATAGGTTAGAGGGAGTTCGCAGGGACTTCGAGCTGAAAGAAGATGGATTTTGGTGGGTAAAAGGTGGATTTTTGTGTTAGCATGTTCTACTTACGTGGAGAATATCCAGATGACCAATCCATTTCCGAAGATATTCGACAGCATGAGGGCGATAAAGGCGATGTAGATGGCGGCGTGGTAGTAAATGGGAGCCTCTCGGAATCCCCGCCAGTGGGCGTGCACCATGTGCTGGTACTCCGCCGGATATCCATGCCCCATGGGGAAGACGCCGCCATCTCCGGAGCTATCGTTCACATAGGCCTGCGGCCCACTTGGGCCGTTGAGGTGCATACTGCTTGATCCGCTCCAAAATCTAGTTTCCTTTGCAGCCCGACATTCCGGCCTCCGACTTGAGTCACCTTTGGCCTGGGGCAAGTGCCGTCAAAACGCTTTTATAGCCCGCCAAAGAATCTAATTAAGGCGGATTAAGAGGTGCCCATTCGACCTTGGGGTGCGTGTGCATACCTGCAAGGATAATCCCAACGTCTTAGCCGCAGCTTAGCATTCTTGAGGCGGTCAAGTTACGACTGTCAGCGTGAAGTAAAGTAAAGATACATTCGATAGAAACATACGTTTTTATTTTATATATTTCACAGATTTTTTCATTTTATTGCTTATTTTAAACGGTACAAGAACACAGAAATTTGATACACAAAAATTGTTAGCTAAGTAAATAGATAAATAAGTTCATTTAGATACATTAAGATACATTTTATATACATTACTACATATGTAATTACTAAAAATATAACTATTTTTTGGGGCTCTAACAATATAAAAAATCAATAAATTTAATTTTAAGCATTCAATTAAATAGTTAAATTACCTAAGCGAACATTTACTTAAGGGAATTTCAATCTTATTTTCTCATTGTTCCCATTTTGTATACTAACTAATATTTCAGCACCAGTAAAAAGAGGTGCTCACTAATGGCCCATAAGGGCTGCTCCAACGGATAAATTTCCCCCAGTCAGATTTCAACGCATTCAACTCAACATTCAACTAAACAATCAACTCACATGCGACTGCACGATTCGAATTCCCGCTTAGCGGTACGACCACCGCAGGCGGAAACAAGTCAAATTCGAAATGTAACGTCTCTTTCTGGCGCTTGCAGCGACAAATGCGAGTGCGAGCGAACACTTGCACGACATTTTCCGACATCGAGGAGCAGGAGCACAGAATTGACCAGCCGACCGCATGCGGCATTCGCCTCGAGCAGCGACATTCGCATTAATCTCCGTTTCCGCGGGTTTTGGCCCGACTTCGACCTGTTTCTTTCAGACGCAAAAATGAGCACCGGCGCCCAGCATGCAGAGACGGCCGTCAAACAGGGATGGCACTACGGTGCTGCCTTGCAGCAACCGAGCAGAGAGCTATCTCGCTCTGGCGGCCACAGAGAGAGCATGCTGTTGGGCGCATTCTGCGCGCCTGGTTGGTTCGGCGCTGTCATTTCACAATGACCCACCTTCACGACTGACAGCGACGGCAAAAAACGCGTCGCGACACGTCGCTTCGCCTCGCGCGATTTGTGCGGTTTGCTGTTCTTGCGGCTTGGGGCGGCGGCTGGGCTGCCTGCGGACGCCTGAGTCAATGTTTGTTTGAACAGCACCACCGGCACGGCAACGTCGGCCGTGTTTTATTATATCAACAACAAAAAACAAAAACAGCAACATTTTCATTAGGCGGCCAGAAAATATCGTACACATGACGACAAGAACACAGCCGACAGCTCAGCAACAACATCACATCGCCGCCAGAAACAACACGGCAACTCGAAATCCTCCGCTAAACACTGGCAACAAAAACAAGGAGCAATAGCAACAACAAAGGGCCACACTTGATTCGCTCCGCCTTTGTTGCGAGGCGGATATCGTGTTCATTGTACGGTACCCCTCATGCAGCGAGAACAGTTCGCGAATAGGCGGCTCTCTGTGCACCCTGCTCTTGTAAACATTCTCTGGATATGGTTTCCATTTTCTGAAATAAAAATGTTTTACAGTATTCATCTAAAAATATTGACAATAATGTTGATTGAGCGTGCTTTACATTAATGCTCTACATTAAAAATAAATTAGTTAAGTCCTTTAAATTTTTATATTTTATACTTCATTATTTTATTTGTACAATATGAGTTATATTGAGTCATACAACTAATCCCTTTTTAACAGGGAAATTTCCCCATCCGATTAAATTGATTTTATGAAATTTTATGAAATTTTATGAAATTTATGAATTTATGAAATTCCTCTTCATACATAAGACTCGGAGTAGGCAGTTACCGACAAGAAGTTTTTACTTACTAATTCTTTTCATGTAGTTATCATTCTCCCTTAATATCGTTATACTAATACGCCTCAAATTGCAGGGCATTGCGTGAGCGAGACCCCTGCTGACACAGCCGCCATCCCGCTCTGGCATTCTCATTCTCGTTCTCGCTGGCCTCGCCCGCTAGCATTAACCTTCGGCTGGTGGAGCACTCGCCTTGACCGGAATTTGGGGGCCGTTCCCATTGCCAAGTGAAGGACGCACCTTGAAACTCAAGGATTTTGCGAGTTTTGCGAAATTTCGCAAACTTTTTCGGCAATCAGTAGGTCAAAGCGAATTTTGGCAAACTTTTGGGGACGAGCAGGGCAATGTGGGGGGCACATAAATATATTGGGGGTTTTTGCTCGACTGTCGATGACATAAGCAGCTCATATATGTAATCTCCAAGTGGCATTGAGATGCGTCGAAACAAGTTCCGAGTTTTTTTTTTTTTTCTGTATGGATTTGGTGAGGGGGGATGGGGGCTCAAATATATTCACTCGATGCGTGGCGAGTTAAATGAACTCTCGCCGGGTTTTCCTCGACGCTGGTTTTTCGGGTGGCCCGGCCACCAGCTAAACACTTTTGGGCGCCTCATAGCACAGGTTTCGATTTGAGCTTTTTTGGAAGCTAAGGTTAAGGTTACTCGCTAATTGCCCCACAGTCAACCACAGCCCACCCACCCGAATGGGTGTGGCCCGCTGTAGCGCGGTCGGTGGTTGTGCGGTGGTGCAATGGTACGTTGGTGCGATGGTGCGATGGTGCGGTTCGGTGGTTCCCGGCCGGTTCGATGGTTGATTGGTACGTTGGCAAGTGTCAACGCCTCGCTTGTCCGTCCCGGTATTCGATAGTGCGGTCAGTCAGGCCCCAAAATCCAGTTTGGGTAACAGGCGCACACGATCGCGCAACAAGTGGATGGGCGGCAGCGGCGCAAATCACATTCACGCCAAGTTCCCCAAGTTCCCCCATTTGTGCTTGGCCAGGGCGTGGTCTGCCAGTCGACTGGCCAGTGGCTCTCCACAGGGGAATGGGCTGTGATGGGGCCGTACTATGGGGGGCAAGCCAGGGGTAGGGGGCTGCCCCAAGTCGTTAACTCAACTTGGCACTCGTCCAGAAATGCCGGGCATGAAGTATTTTAGAGCGTAGCCAGTGCCAGGGTCACTTTGACCTTAACTGGCCCTTTCGCTTGGAGCGTATTTGGTTCAAGGCTGTTCTCATGGCCCGCAGCCATGAGCTCCATCAAGTTCAAGGTATTAAACTTGGAAAAATGTTAATTACACAAGTCTATGTATGGGTAAACTGAGAGCAATGTTCCGCTGCACTTTGTTAAATTGTTATATTTTAGAAACTGTTGTTTTAAAACGTTAAAACAGGCAGATGAATGTGAAATTGGTACTAAAACAGTTAATACTATAATAAGAGCAGCTGAAATTAATAATGAATTAGTTTATTTTAATTGAACACCCCAATACTTTGTAGCACCACTCGTATAAAATGTACACATTCATCGCGCTAATTGGTGGAGCACTTAATCTGCGCCTGTTAAGCAGCTCCCGATTGGAGCAGTAGGGTTGCTGGCGGTGAAGAAGGCCAGGGCAAACATCAATGGCTGACCATACGCTGGTCAACAGCTCCACTGGCCATTTGGGGCCAACGCCGGCAGAATAGCCGGCGGACTCTTGGAGCAGCGCCAACAAACTGGTTTCCCCCGTCGAATCGAATGCTGCTTCTTCTTTTTGTATTTTGCCTTGGGGGCGCACTCACACACGCGAGGCAAATAGTTGGCTTCGCTTTTTGCCCCCCTTTTTTTGTTCAGTTGGGGGGATACGCTCTTTTTGTGGCTTGTGGCTGCTGCTTGCCTGTTATGATTCATGTGGGAAAACGTTGAACGCCCACAATAATGGACGCTTTTAGTCGCCGCTTCTTTGGCGCGGCTGTTAGTTAGTCGACGGCGTGGCGGTGTTAGGCGATAGTTTTTTGGCGCATAAATGGCAAGCTGTGATTTTTGCTGCGGGCCGAGTAGAAATTTGTGCAATAAGCAAAATGACGGGCACAAAACAAAATGTCCGGCCGGAGTGGGCGCCCGCAACTTCCGCCGCGGGCGCCATCATGCAGTTCTCTATTACCGCACCAGCGGCATCGACATCGACATCGCCATCTTATCGCGTATGTGCCATACCATACCATACCATACCATACCATACCAAACTATACCATGCCATACCATGTACCCCATGGCATACATAGTGGCATAGTCGTAGAACACAAGGCGTAGCGTTTGGGGGCAATTTTCCGTTTTCTGTTGGCCTGTGATGTGAGCAAACAAAATGACTGCTCAAAATTGAGCAAAATGTTCAAGCGTTTGCAGGGGCGCGAGTGTTTGCATTAGAAATTGCGGTGTTCAAACAAACAATATTTACTTGTATTTTTTTCTTGTTTTTGTTTTTCTTGTTCTTCTTCAATTGCCTGGCTTGTTGCACAGTAGAAACGAGAGCGAGATGGCAAGAGGGGCGCGCAGAGCTCGCATTTGTGGGCGTGTATAGAGCAGAGCAATGGGTTTTCATGACATTTTCGCCCTGGGTTTTTATATGAACCCCTCACCAGGTAGGTGGCGCCCTCTGTTGGCCGCTCGGCGAACCAGTCAATTTGCTTTGATTACCCTTGCTTGAAACAAGAAAGTAAACGTGCACTTTGGAGCGAAAGAGAGCGATGAATTTGTTTGCTCGGCTTAAAGAGTTTCGATTATCACTAGCATTTGCCTTAAACTGCCGCAATTTGTCAGCTTTGGCAATTTCATTGCCCACACACACAAACGCACACACCGGCGACCAGTCACATTGAAAACCCCTGCCATTGCGACACTATCGTCGTCTCGCTTGCACCCGGCCAAATGCCGTTTTACACACATTTGGTGGCATTTCGTTGCCCCGCTCGTTCTGGGCGCCTGGTGAAAAAGAGGGAATTCACTTTTGGCGGGGTTCTCGTTTTTCCAATTTTGTCCAATCGGCCTTTGTGGGCGCTGCTCTGTCGGAATTGCCGCTCCGCCCGTTGAACGGAATGAGTCCCGTACACAGGCGGATGATGGCTGATAAGGCGGGCGGGCATGTTGGCTATTGCTGTTGATGATAAGGCGTCGGCTTTTTTAGGGGAGTAGTTAGCAATTTGCGTTAAATGGGCAGCAACAGCAGAAGCAGCAGCAAATTAATTCGCACGGTAGGCGTGGTTGCGGGCCTCCGCCCGCCCACATACAACAAACTGTGTGCAGCACGTGCCGTCCTCCGGCCCAGCGGCCTTTTGCTTTCGGAACAAAAGTTCCAATTCCGATTGCGAATCGCAGTCACCGAACAACGAGCTGCGAAATTCGACAACGGCGACAAGCGATTCGCTCCGGCTGGCGGCTGCCCATGCAATGGATAGCTGGGGAACGGAATCGCTTGGCATCGCATGGCATCGCCCCACAGACAACACCACACACACGCGACTTGGCAGGTGGGGACGTGCACCGGTCCGTGGTGGTGGCGGACTTTTTCAGACACGTTCGGTTTTCGGTTCGGTTTCCACCAGGCGATCAGCAAATCTAGCTGCCATGCTGGCTCATCGCTCAAACGGCCGACGTTCGCTGGGAAACATCAGCTGCCGCCTACAGTGGGCTGCTGCAGGGGAAATGTAGTTCAAAATGGTACGCGTAAATGTACATGCGTCTAATTGTCAATTAATTATATAATTATATTTAATTATCATTTAATGTTGTTACCTTGCTCAATTTAACTTAGGCGCTTTAAAAGGTGAAATAACTTTTGTACATAAAAAGGCATACCTAATTGTTGTAGTATTAGGTGCATATACTTAGTTTGACTTGCGATCTGTGGATTTTTGTACCCGAGGACTTTGAAAGGGAAAACTAATGGACTACCAACAAAAAATAAGTTCATGTTTTATATGTTCCCAAATCTTGGTTTATAGCTCATTCGAAAATGTATGGTAAAAATCTTATGAATCTTGACTGAATTTAATAGATGAGCCAAAACATATTAGGATAGTAATAATATATTTTATAAATTATTATATAATATATATTTTTTTTTTTTTAATTCATCTTTCAAGGCGACTTATAAGTGTATTTGAAAAATTTAAATAGCGGATTATACAATTATAACAATAGGAAAATGTTGTATTTATTTTATTTATGAATATGTTTTATATGGGCGAGGGTATTTGATGCTCGTTTCATTTCAAGCCCTTTAAAACCTTGGTATTTTTTGTGTGTTCGCCGTGCGGTCATACTGACCCAATCAGGTGAAAGCGACTTCGGAATTATCGCGCTACAGGGCGATAAGTCTGACGACTGATTAGTTAACCAGCGGCGATCGTCGAGGTGAAAGTTCACACAGCTCCGCTCCAAGATGTCAGCAAAAGCAGTCAAGTCCAGCAAACCAGGCGCCTCCAAGGAGCCGTCAGCGGTCACTAAGTTGTACCTGTTTGCGTATAACGCCGGTCAGGTGGTCGGATGGAGCTACATCCTGTGGCAGCTGGTCAACTACTACCTATTGCAGGGTCCAGAGTTCCGTGCGAAAGTCACGCTATGGGAGTACACACGGCTGGCCGTGATCATCTTTCAGAACGCCGCATTCGTGGAGATCCTCAATGCTTCTTTTGGCTTGGTCAAATCGAACCCTGTGGTCACTGGCTTCCAGGTGTTCAGCCGCATGATGGTGGTCGTCGGCGTGGTGATGGCCACGCCAACTGGAAAGGTTTCACCCGGTCTACCCATCGCCCTGCTGGCCTGGGCCATCACTGAGATCATCCGGTATGGATACTACGCCCTGAACATCGTCAAGGTTGTGCCCCATTTCGTGGTGTTCCTGCGGTACACTACCTTCATTGCCCTGTATCCCATCGGCGTGACCGGGGAGCTGCTGTGCTTCTGGTGGGCCCAGAGCTATGCCAGTGAAAACAGCGTTTGGAGTGTGGTGATGCCCAACAAGTGGAACGCCACCTTCTCATACTTCGGATTCCTGTGGATCGTCATGCTAGGCTACATCCCCATCTTCCCGCAACTCTATCTGCACATGTTCGCCCAGCGCCGCAAGATCCTGGGCGGTGGAGCCAGTGGTGCGACCCAGAAGAAGGCCAACTGAACCTTGACCAGCGGCGAATGCAAAATATTGCATCATTTGCATATCTTTGGCCGTCGCACTTTGGAGTCGTTTTCGCTTTTTGGGGTCTCTCTTGCCTCACCTCTTACACAAGCACATTCGTTCGGACTAAGCTTAGTTATAAGTGGTTTTGTGTACAAATAAACCTAGATACTCTTTCCAACTAATTTATTTTCCCTCCGCTTTTAACGTGTGGTGTAACAGTAACGGCTTAAATATTAGTACATTAATGCTGCGACCATTGGATGGTCTTTAGGTCGATGCCCTCCTGGACCATCTCCCACAGCGGCGACATCTCGCGCAGTCGCTCCACATGCTTGATGCACTTGTCGGCGGTGTAGTCCACCTCCTCGACGGTGGTGAAGCGTCCGATGCCAAAGCGTATGGAGCTATGGGCGAGATCCTCGTCGGTGCCGATAGCACGCAGAACGTATGATGGCTCCAGGGAGGCGGAGGTGCAGGCGGAACCACTGCTGAGGGCCACATCCTTAAGGGCCATCAGAAGGGACTCGCCCTCGACATAGGCAAAAGACAAGTTCAGGCATCCATTGTATGTGGCTTTGGCATCACCATTCCTAATGACATGCGGCAAGGCACTTGAAATCCTGTCCAGCAGGCGATTGGATAAAAAGTCCACCCAGTTCTTGTCGTAGTCCATCTCCCGCAGGGCCAGTTCTGCAGCAGCTCCCAATCCCACCGCCAGCGGGGCTGGAACCGTTCCACTCCTTAAGCCACGCTCCTGACCGCCTCCACTTTGGATGGGCTCCAGACGAACCCTCGGCCTTCGTCGAACATAAAGGGCTCCTACACCCTTCGGGCCGTAGATTTTGTGGCCCGATATGGACATTAGATCAATGTTCATGGCGTTAACGTCCAGCGGGATCTTTCCCACCGCCTGGGCGGCATCCGTGTGAAAGAATACTCGGCGAGACCGGCACAGTTTGCCAATCTCATCGATTGGCTGCCGGACTCCGATTTCGTTGTTAACCGTCATAATGGAAACCAGCGAGGTTTCCGTTGTGATGGTTTCCTCCAGTTGCTGGAGGTCGATGAGTCCGTTGGCCAGCACTGGCAAGTAGGTGACTTTAAAGCCCTCGTTTTCCAAAGCACGGCAAGAGTCTAGCACGCACTTGTGCTCCGTCTGGGTGGTGATCACGTGCCGCTTCTTAGTGCCGTAGAAACGGGCAACCCCTTTTACTGCTATATTATTCGATTCAGTGGCGCCGGATGTGAAGATGATCTCCTTGGGATCGGCGCCAATCAAGGTGGCCACCTGCTCGCGAGCTTTCTCTACCGCCGTTTCTGTTTCCCAGCCGTATGCGTGGGTACGGGAGTGGGGATTTCCGTAGAAGTTGGTCAGATAGGGGAGCATGGCGTCCAATACACGTGGGTCCATTGGAGTGGTGGCCTGGGCATCCAGGTAAAGTGGTCTACCCTCGGTCTGTTCGTTCTTTATGTTGAATCGCACCTGTCTCTCCCTAAATTCTGTGGAAATCCGATGTTGGTAAGCGGCTATTGTGCATGTTGGTGGAACCGCTTACCTTTGGATGTGGCGGCTGGTTTTGCCGAGGTGGCCTCGTGTCTCACTACATTGGCCACCGCATTCGTCGCCCGGGAGCGGATGACCTGCGTCTGGATACGTCCCAGCACTTTTTGCATTGTGATGGAATCCTAGAAATTCTGGTGTTAAAATTCGTTATCAAAGCGGATTTCACAATCAGTGGGACCGTACTGAGCGGCTCAAAATATACCAAAGGACTCGGGTATACACTTTAAAATCATTTGGTTCGATTATGCAGAAGCAAGTTTATAAATTTGTATAGATTAATACTCTTATTGCAAGAAACCGATATTTCGACAAATTATTTGCATTCAAAGTAAAATTTACAAAGAACTAATAAAGATACATTTTTAAATATACTACCTCAACATTTTATTTCAGTCATATCACGAACTAAAGCGCGGAGTTCGTGAAATTGCCTGCATAGGCACGGTATATTTTTGCAAGTAAAGTATAAAATACCCTATACTTACTTTTGATATTTTACCGGCACAGTGCGCCTGTTGTTTTTAAAGCATTCAGATAGAAAATAAATCCAAAAGATAGAAAATAAATCCGGATATGGTTGTCTGCCGGTTCTTTCAACAAGGATCCTGCCGCTATGGCACAAAGTGCAACAACGAGCACTTCGATGTCAAGTGAGCGCATAGATATTAAAACTAACTCATGATGAAATCATTTTTTTATATATGCACATATTTTAGACAATATCTCAAAGCCGACATGGAGTCCAGCCTCAATGGCAAGATGTGGCCTTTCTCCGTCTACGGACCCTTCAAAGACAAGGCGAATTTTCCCAACTTCATCGAGGATCAATCCTTCGAGGAGGTCCGATTCATGTGCTACGAGGCCAAGCGACAAAACCAATTCGAACAATTCAGCCAACAGTTTAACCGCGAGGTCCTAGAGGCTACCAACAAGATGAAGACCATGCTTCAGATGTCGCCACAGGTCCTGGACACGATGATCAAGATCCACGAGACGCCGGAGGGCGGCACTGTGTCGGCTGCCCCTCAGCAGCCCAGTAATCCCTTCGCTGCAGCCGCTCCGGCATCCAATACATCCGCATCCATTTTTGGAAAGCCCACGCTGAGTGCGGGAAATATATTTGGAAATTCCACAAGCCAAGCCAGCAACACCACCAGCATTTTCGGCGGAACTATGGCTAATGCCAATGCAGGGAATAGCATTTTTGGTGGAGGAGCTGCGGCAACAGCAGCAACAAGTGTCTTTGGACAGCCACAGCAGCAACAGCAGCAACCTGCTGCTCCAGCCTTCCAAGGGGGCAATATATTCGGCCAGGCGCAGGTGCAGGTGCAAGCTCAGGCAGTGAATCCCAATCCGTTCGGTGGCTTCCAACAGCAGCAGCAACCGCAGGCAGCGGGAATCTTTGGCCAAGCCACAAATACCAATATGGGCGGAATGTTTGCTCAGGCAGCTCAACAACAACAACAACAACAGCAGCCGCAGCCACCTCCCTCCGGATTATTTGCTCAAGCAGCAGCATCCGCATTCCCGAATCAACAACAGATGCAGCAACAAATGCAGCAGCAGCAACAGATGCAACAGCAACAAATGCAGCAGCAGCAACAACAAATGCAACAACAGCAACAGCAGCAGCAACAGTTTCAAATGCAACAGCAACAGCAAATGATGCAGCAACAACAAATGTTGCAGCAGCAACAGCAAGCTCAAGCGACTAAGGAAATCCAATTGTCAGTTTACAGTCGAATGGAAGATCTCAACGAACAGGAAATAGAAGCATTCAAGGCGGATCAATTTCTACCATGTGCCTTGCCATTCAAACCACCGCCACGGGATCTTTGCTGAACCAAAAACTTTATGGCAAATTGGCCTATAATGTATATATTTTAACAGGGGCTGATATAAAATAGTTACAACTAAAATACTAATGCATCATCATATTGAGTCGTTCCATGTTAATAGAGTAGACGGCATGGGAGCCGATCAGGTTGCGATCCCGGAAGGCCAGTTGGCAGTCCTTGAGAGTGATTACTGTGCGTTCGGTGGGTTGACTGAAAGAAACATAACTTAAGCACGACGGCATTCTTCATCATGAATTAAATGCTTACACTTCTTCGCAGGCGGAGAGGAAGGTGACATCGTCGTTCTGTCGCCGCATAAAGTTGGCCGTATTTAGTTCCTTGTCCAGTTCCAGCGGCGTATCGTCCACCTTCTGACGGGTGACGGTGTTGCGTAGCGAAGGATCACGGAGTTGCGCACCTACATCGTAGTAAAAGTTTCCCTCGCCGCTGGTCTTGTAGTGCTTTCGCTTCTTGATGATGGCCGATAGCAGATCTTTTAGCAGAACTTGCACGGCCATGGCAACGTACTCGGCGACATTGTCGTCCACGGAGACTAGTCCGATTTCCCAGGCGCCGATCAGAAATCGTCCCATAATGAATCCCGCGTCGGGCAGGAAAAGTTCTTGGGCGCAGTAGCGCTGCGACTGGAGCTGCTGCTGCTGGTCCGATGGTGCCCCGATTGTGGACGGCGGACGGATGATTTGCATATTGTCCTCGGCGACAAACTCCAGGACGTCGCAGAGCTCAAAGTTAAGGCGCTCGGCGAAGGTGCGGGAACTTTTCTTGCGCCGTTTGCTTCGGTTTCCACTACTGCTGCTGGTTTGGACAGCAGGAGGATTCTCCAGCGGAGCGAATGCGTCGATCTTGTTGAGCAGCGCAAGCAGGAACTGATTGTGCAGGTGCAGTTTGTCCGGTGTTAGGATTTTTCGCGACTCCGCATCGAATTCCTCCTTGGACCAACGGCTGCGGAACCAGTTCTTCATATTGGCCCGATAACGCTCCCAGTTGTCGCCCAGAGCCACCACTAGCGCCTCCTTGGTGGCAAGAACTCTGTCGGTAAGCATTTTGGGATTGGCAATATCTATTAAACAGGAATATACAAATGTTTGCAATGAAAACAAATGGATGCAGCTGTTTCGAGTGACCGTACAGGACACTGCTGAAAATACCAGAACCATTTGGTATAAGTAAACCGCTATTTTTGATGGGCTCTTGAAAGGAAACAAATTTAATTTTATTTGTTTACAAATTTTTTATTGTGTATAAGTTACATAATTAAAATATAAAAATAAATAATTCAGCCCACACCATTCACACAATTTAAAGATAGAACTATATAAAAAAATAGAATAGAATACATCTCTTGGTTAATGTTAAATTATATAACTCATAAATGAAAGTACTTAATTTAAATTTAACAAAAATTGTCAATACAATGAGTATTGTATATTAATGCTACACATAGATGATATTAGCATAAGCTAATAATATTGAAGGTAAACATTACACTGAGGAGAACTCTTGGTTCAATAAATATTGTAGCTGATTTAAATATTTTCTTTTAAAGGAAATCTTTTAGCCTAAAGTTAATTAGCGCGATCCCATCGCCACACTGTGCTGTCGTCGCACACGCATACCAAAATGGAACCGTCTTTGGAGAAGGAAGTCTGTCGGATGGTGGAGTTGCTCTTGGGATGAACCAGCTGGCTACATTTTGTCAAATTGGGATCATTACAGTCCAGTTCCCAAACGAAGGTTGTGCCCAGTTGGTTGCCCAAGGCTAGAATCTTTTGCCAGGCGTTGAAGGCGAATCGGACGAACCAGATCTCGCACATCTTATAGTCAAAGTGATGCAGCACCGTGGTGGCCGACTCCTGTGGCTTAATCTCGTGCCATGGGACAGAAAGTTTGCCCGGCTTCCAACACACAATTGAGTTCTCGCAGGATTTCGAAAAGACAAAGTCGCCAAACCACTGAACGCAATCCACATAATTACGGTGTATGTCCCTCGTAGAGAAGTCAGGAAAGTGCTCCTTGATTGTGGGAAACGGACCCGTATTCTTGTTGGGACTAAAACCAGAGCTCAGCTCGATGGCCTCTTTTATATCCGGCTTATCCAGTCGCCAGAGCTTCAATGAATGATCCATTCCACTGGACATGATGCGATCACCGCGCAAATCGAAGTCAACTGACAACACTTCGTCGCGGTGTCCTTCCACGCCGCCGAAAACTGCCACACATACGTCCGACTGAATGTTCCAAAGGCGCAGGGAGTGATCCTTGCTGCCGGACAGAAGTAACTGCGGCCTAGTTGGATGAAACTTTAGCTCATTAATGGCGTGCCCGTGACCAATGTAGTTTTTGCTGCACTGGTGCTTCACCGGGTTGAAAATGCGAATGACGCCGCGGTAACCAGCCGCGGCCAGGACAGGATCGCCGGTCACAGAGTCGTAGGACCAAGCGCATGTGTAGAAACTTTCATCGGTCTAACGAGGCAAATGATGTACATTTGTATGTAAGTAAAAGTGTATGATGAGTACTTACATCTGGGTCTGCGTAGACCTGCAGCAGTCGAATGCCTTCGCAGGACTCCTGGCCGGTGCTCCTCTCGCACTCATAAATGGAAACGCGATCCTTTCCAACGGTGGCGAACACCTGCGGCTGGCTTCTGTCCAGGTACGGATTGAACTGCACCCCAAAGATCTGGTGGTTGTGGTCCTCGCGGACATGGGAGCTGCAATGCATCCGGGTAATAATCTATGTGCATTATGCGGTGCATAGTAAAACGCACCTATATTTGTACAAAGGCTGAACCATTTTTGGCGCTTTAACCCGCCGACACAGGCGGTTCAATTTCCGTGTGTTCGGCGATTTGCTCCTGGTGGTGGTTGTAGTGGTGCTGAACAAACTGGCGGTGTCCTCCCGATCCACGGAATTGACTTCGTGCTCATCATCCGGCTCAACAACATTGCAGACACTCGAGGAATTATTGCTCAGCACTGCCTCAGGCGGCGATTGGTTAGTAAATTCGTCCACCTCCGTGGGTGGCTCTTCGCTAGGGGAAACTATTTCACAGGGACTCGTTTCTGTCATGTCTGGTTTACTCCGGCAAACTTTAAAGCTTCTTTTGTTTACAAATTGGTTTTCCACTAGAGTGACCGTTTACAAATACTACCATGTAAAACAGCGTTGCCATTCTGGCGCAAAACACCAAAACAACCCCGTTTAAATTACAATTGTAATGTATTTAAATCTAATTTACATAGTTATAGTTTGATTAATCTACTTCTTGGCGGCGAGCAGCTCGTCCAGGTGCGCCTCCACCTCCTTGTGTGCCTTAACACTATTTTCGGTGCGAGAGGCCGCCTCATGTACAAAAAAATTTCGCAGTAGTTCTGCTTTTGTTTGAACGAGTTGCGCCTGCGCCTGTTGCAATTTCAGTTCATTGGCCAATTGCGGTCCCAATTTCATTTCGGCGGTCTCCTTGAGAAGGGTGCACTTACGGGTGAGGAGCCCAACCAATTTCTCCACGGCGCTGCGATGCTCTTCCTCCAGGCGCAGGATCTCCTTTTGCTCGCAGCTTAGGTCCGCCTCCTGGCCGAGGGCATCCGGAAACTCCTCGCGTATCCTGTCGCACAATTCGGCAATGGGTTGCAGATTTGCACGTAACTGAGCGGATAATTTGGTGCGCAACATCTTGTGATCCGTATAATTCAAGGGCGGATAACTGCTGCCGCTCTGAAGGCCTTTTGGATTACTAAAGATTATTCAACGCTTTTGGGATAAAACTGGAGATCTCCTACCAAGCACTTGCTCCTGACCAGCTACCTCGGTTTCGCCCAGTCGCACATAGCTTCCAATGGAAACCGATTTGAGGGCCCTTTTGATTTCAGCACTCGGATTTGGCCCCACATCCAGGCGTCGCAGCTCGGCCAGCATTAGCTTAAGCTTGAGCACCCTCTTCAGCTCCGCATCGCGCGTCTCCAACAAATCTTTCGGTTCTCCGGGCAAAAGAGTGGCGGATGGATCATCCATTTAGGAGGCAAAATGCTTAAATTGACCCGAAAATTGATAGTTAAATTCGAATGGGCAAGCGCACATGGCTGCGATACGGCAACGCAACTGAGAAAAAGTGTGACCAATAGCCACTAACGATATAATATTCTCATAATGGTCACCCTAAAATCATTATTCAAAGCGTAGCGCTAGAAAAACGATCTTAGCTTAAAAATGTTGAATACCCAAATAATTATGGAACAGATGCGATACCATCCCATCGTGGCCACTATTAGCATAGGAGTCAGCACTGTCCTGGCATCCGAAGTAATATGGAAGGTGGTCCAGTACTTTCGGAGCAAACGAGAGCGCGCGAACCGCGTGCACGAAGTGGTCGTCTTCAATGAACTGGGCGAAATATGTGCGGCGCAGCACCTGCGGAGCACCAGGCCAGGATCCCAGGAGCCGAAGGTGTCCCACTGCTGGAACACGCATTGCACGCTGCGAAACGTGGGCAAGATTGCGGAGCAGATCGACCGGGCTGTGTACTCCATTGATCTGGCCATCTACACCTTCTCCTCGTTTCTTTTGGCGGACGCACTTAAGCGGGCCCTGCAGCGCGACGTGAGTATCCGAATCATCAGCGACGGTGAGATGGTCTACTCCAGTGGTTCTCAAACTACTGTGCTGGCGCGCTTGGGAGTTCCGGTCCGAGTGCCCATTACCACGTACATGATGCACAACAAGTTCTGCGTAATCGACGGTGTGGAGCGCGTTGAGGAAATCCGTCTGCTTAGGAAGCGCAAGTGGATGCGTCCGTGCTATAGCATCGTAGTCAGCGGCTCCGTCAACTGGACGCGTCAGGGCCTGGGAGGCAATTGGGAGAACTGCATTATCACCGCGGACGAGAAGCTTACAGCCATGTTTCAGGCGGAATTCAATCGGATGTGGAAGGCTTTTGAGAAGACCGGGGAGAGCCTAATACAGCACAAATAGAAATCAATAGTTTTAAAGTATGACAGCAACTTTGTGCCAAACTACCTGTAAGTTTCTCAATATACCAAATAGTTAGTTTTTATTTTGTAAGTGCCTCCTATTAAACTAATACTCTGTAAGGCAATTATGATCTTCACGCAAAAACGCAGTACCAAAATAAGTTGTTCTATTATCAGTATAATATTGTGAAATTTAACATCACATTGAATGTGTTGACTAATTTTGCAAAATGAAATGACTTCAAGGTGCATTTAGTTATGGATCAGATTAGACTATATTCATAAATCAATAAAAGTTAATGTATGATATATTCATACAAAAAATGTATGAATGCACAAAACATTTTCAATAATGGTATGACTGCCACATTTTATGAAAGACTTCATTACACTTAAATATCCCCTTAAGTAAATCGACTAAGCTATTTGTCCTGCTGTTTCAGTTTATCAGCGCGACGCGAGAACAACTCCTTTAAGCCGTTGAGTCGCTCGATTTCAGCCCGAATCTCCTGATATTCCAGATAGGATACTGCCGATTTAACCAATATATCCTGTTTTAGGGTGAGCACGCGGGAGACTTCCTTTTGCTTCCTATGCAAAGCGGTCAGTTTAAGCGAAACAGACGATTCCTTGGGCGCCTTGGACTTCTTGTCGTGCTTCGATTTCTTGGACTTCTATGGAGCTCAGGATGAAATGAGTTTTAGTTAGTAAATAATTTTGTTTACCTACTTTAATTTCCATTGCTTATGTCGAGAGCTCCGCGTGTTAGTTTGTTATTATGTGCGTGGTGAATGGCAAAAAATGGCAGGGGAAGAGTTGTGGCGGTAAAAACTGTAGCACTTAAAAACGTAAAAAATAATAAAAATTTTGTACATGAGAAATTCGAAATAATACATTTTATTTTGAAATGTTTCATGCCAAATTAATAATTACATTAGATTTTAATATTTTATACATTTTTCGGTGCTAATGTGCGCACATAACTGTAAATGACAGTCTGGAGAGTGGTATTCAATTTCACTCGGTATTTTAGGCACACTTGGTATATTTCCGCCTGCTGATTGCGGTCACACCGGCGTCGTTTACTTGTGAAATTTTCTGTATTTTGTTGAAAAAATAATATAAAGTATGGGTTCTTCGTCGTCTGGAAAGAAGCACAAGAAGGATAAGAAAAATCGCCATCGCTCGCGATCGTCGGAGCGTCAGCGGCGCGCAACAGAGGACGAGGATGTTACTCTGGACCTCACCGACGACTCCTCGTCGCGGCACAGACACCACAAGCACAAGAAGCACAAAGAGCATCGCCACAAGCACCACAAACAGAAGGAGCGGGAGCGTCCGAACGAGGTCATCTCGCTGGAGGAATCGGACTCGGATAGTAAGTGTTTGCCCGCTATTTCACACAAAGTGCAGGCCAGGCTCAAGGGCGATTGCCGTAGGCGGGGGATCCGACGGAAAAGCGATATTCTGATTGACGGACCACCCATTGCCCGGCAATTGTCTTGGTGCTGCACTTTTCCTTTTCCGAACGTACTAAACCCATCGTTGCGTTTCTCCACGTTTCTCCTTTTCTTGCAGGTGTCCCGCTGCTGGAGCAGATTGTGAGTGGGAAAGCGGATGTGGTTGAAACGTTTCGCCTGCTGTGATGATTAGACAGTTCTAACCGGTGTTCCCTATTTCCAGGTTCCGATTGCGTGGAGGTGCCGGTGCAGGCGCAGGAGCAGGCCAAGGTGAGGGACGCCAGAGAATCATCCAATCGTGACAAGGAGCGGGATTCTGGACGCGAGCGTGAACTCCTTAGAGAAAAGGAGCGAGAACGTGAGCGGGAACGTGAGCGGGATCGTGAGCGCGAACGGGATAGGGATCGGGAAAAGGAGCGCGAAAGGGAACGCGAGAAGGAGCGTCTTAGAGAGCGGGAGGAACGCGAAAGAGAGCGTGAGAAGGAACGTCTCAAAGAACGCGAGAAAGAACGCCTTAGGGAGCGTGAAAGGGAACGGGAACGAGAACGGGAGCTCACAGCTCCACCACCACCCCAAATCTCCAAGCATGCCGAATATGAGTCTAGGCGAGAGCGCGAGATCGAACGGGAGCGGGACGCCCGCAAGCGATCAGGCAGAGAACGTGAACGTGAACGCAATCGTGAACGCTCCCGATCCCAGTCGCCACCCTCGGCGTCGCGTAAGCCAGCCACCAGGGAACGCGAGCCCTCCTCTCGTTCCTTCTCGCCCATACCGGAAAACGGTGCCGGCGATGTCCTGTCCATTACGGAGACAAACAAGCTTCGCGCCAAGCTGGGTCTGAAACCACTCGAAGTTGATAGTGGTCCGAGTAAGGTAGGGCCTCCTGCTGGAAGCAGTAGTAAAGGGGAAAGCAAGAAACCGCCTGGCGAGGCCGATCTATCCTCGTACAAGGATGAGTGGGGCGAGTTCTTGCACAAGCCGGCCGACAACCTGAAGGAAAAAAAGGAAGCAGAGAAGCTGCGCGAGAAACTCAAACAGCGCAAGGAGAAGCGTTTCTTAGAGGAGCGCCTGGCTCGCATTAAGACACTGGGAGAGTCTGATGAGGAAACTGACAATGTGTCCAAGTGGGTGGACAAGAACAAGCGGGTCGTCAACGAACGCGAAGAGGCGAAGCGTAAGGTATGTAATTAGTATTCCACCTTTGAAGTTGTTGTAATAAACCTTTCCATTCCTAGGCCAAAGAGTTGGAGGAATTAGATGAGGCCTTTGGTGTTTCGGAGATGCTCGAGAAAGAGAAAACCAAAGCCCGTCAGCGAGCATATGGCGATAGCAATCTAAAGGGCCTGCGTGTGGATCATGATATGGATGATTTCGGCGAAGGGCGCACTGTTATTCTAACTCTTAAGGATCAAGATGTGCTCAACGAGGAGGAAGGCGACACTCTAGTCAATGTTAACATGGTCGACGAGGAGCGCTACAAGAAGAATGTGGCCAACAAGAAGCAGAATCCGCTCAGTTATGGTTATAACGTATACGAGGAGCAATATGATGAATTGGGCAATCCCATTGAGCGGTCGGTGCTGGAAAAGTACGATGATGAAATGGAGGGCCAGCCGAAAAAGCGCAAGAACTTTGTTATTGGTGAGAATATGGATGAGGAGCGAGAGCACAGGCGCAAGCTCCTGGAGATCAAGACGAAATTAGCCGGCAAGCGTTTGGAAACCTTGGAGGACACCAATCTGCAGCTGGCATCGGACACCTACAGTGCAGAAGAGTTGGCCAAGTATGTTTTAAATCGCACAATGAAGTATAGTTTTAATGCAAATACTTTTATTTATTTCCAGATTTAAGAAGCCAAAGAAGAAGGTTAAGAAACTTCGACAGAAACTAAAAGCCGAGGATCTTGAGCCTTTGGCGGAAGGCGGTACATCAGGTTCTTCAAACTTTGGTAGTCGAGGAGGACGTTATCGCGATCACGAGGATGTGGAAATGGAAGAGAGTAAACCTCAAGTTAAAATAGAAGTAGAGGATGATGATTTGGAACGCGTTCTTGCCAAGGCTCGCAAACTAAAACAAAAGGAGAATATCATCAAGAAGCCTTTGCCCGTTGACTTCGAAAGTATTCAGCGGGAGATAAAACCCGAACCTGTGGAGGACACCGCTTCAGGTGTGGTCCTTACCGGCGTCGATGGCAACATTGTATTGAACGCCACAGCTGAGTTTTGCCGCACTCTGGGCGACATACCCACGTACGGTATGGCGGGTAACCGTAATGAGGACTCCAACGACATGATGGACTTTGACAAGACCGAACAGCCGGAGGAGCACACGGAAACACATACCGATGAGCCTGCCCTAAGTCACGGCACCTGGAATTCGGTCAATCCCGATGAAATTATGCAACCCGCCGATTTGGATAATCTGGGTGAAGACCTGGAAGATCGTGCCATTCTAGACGAGGAACCCGACGTGGGAGCAGGTGTAGCGAATGCTTTGCGACTGGCGCTGTCTAAGGGATACCTTGAAAAGGAGGAAAAGAACAGACCTAGCAACACAAAAATGGCCCATCTGCAGGCCAAGAACTATTCCATTGAGGATAAAGCGGCTGGGTTAGTGGTTATACATCCTAAACAAGCCATCTTATGTTAATGTGATATCTTTTCAGTGAGGACGACAAGGTTGGCCGTCGTGATCGCTTCCACTTTGGACCGATTACTGACTTTAAGGACAAGGAGACCTTCAAGCCCAATGTCAAGTTGGATTATATCGATGACAACGGCCGCATATTGAACCTCAAAGAGGCTTTCCGGTACTTGTCACACAAGTTCCATGGCAAGGGACCGGGCAAGAACAAGATTGAGAAGCGTCTCAAGAAAATGGAGCAGGATGGGGTAAGTTTATCATTAATCAAAGATTATGGGTATAAATAAAGTGGTAAATTTGTTTCTTGCAGCTAATGAAAACCATGAGTTCGACAGATACACCCTTGGGAACTCTGACCATGTTGCAGCAGAAGCAGAAGGAGACGAAGACCGCTTACGTGGTGCTCAGTGGCAGCAACAAAAACGTGCCAGGTGTCAGTGGCTCCGCAATAGCCAAATTCAAGTAGAGAAGGGTGCAGGAAAGGCAAGCGATTTAATTACCAAGTATCCATAACCAAATGCAATAGACACTTCCTAATCCGCGTACTAAATACTTAAGTTTACTACTCCCACATATGTATCCGGCCCAAATATGTAATTCTCTTCATATTTATTCAAATACACTTTGGATTCATCTTAAAAGGCTGATCTCGATGGGAGGATCTTCATTCCGACGGGTCACTGAGAAGTAAAAAAAAATAGAACAGGTATGCAGCAGTGTCACAATGTGTACTTACAGTTAAAGGATCTGCCAAGAATTGTCCTCTTCGGGCCTTGAGCCATCTGAAAGCCCTTACCAATCCTGTCATAACACCCAATTTCAGAGGACCTGCTTTTGAATCTAAGGGTACACTTTGCTTTCCCGTATGGAATAGAGTTGATAAAGACTTCCTCAACATTTGGCGGCGTCAGAGATACACCCAAAATCATCAAAAACTGGTCGTCGCCAGTTCGCCCGAAATCCACGCCACCGTAGCCGAAGATCAGAGCTTGCAGGAAACCACCAATGCCGGTGAGGAAGTTCGCCGACCCATCGTAACCCATGGGGGTTTCACTCCACACCTTAAACTCGGGTCGAACGTAGCTCCTGTAGCCACGCTCGAAATACTCATTCGCCAGGGTAAGCTGGTAGTTTCGGATATAATTGGCTGCGAACATGGACCACGTCATTGCAGGACCTGATTCACGGGTCACGTTTGCGTAAAACCGAAGATCATTAATGTGTGCGGAGCTTTAGCAAGAAGGAGTGCGGTTATTAAATGGATACTTTCTATATCAGGCATCAACTCTAAGCCTCACCTTGTATCGAAGTTCAAAGGATATCCGAGTAGAATGGCGTCTGCCTGCTTGATAATAGTGTTCCGCACATAGCCCTCATACTCGGGATGATAGTTTAGGCCCTCATCGTGTAGAATCACCAAACCATCGCTGACTACGCGCCATTTTTCAGTGCGCTCGGTGCTGGCATTACCACAATGTTTGGCCAACCACTCGGCGAAATTCAGTGCTATTTTTGCCACCGCATTGGTGTACACATTATCGTTAACATTCGGATGATCCTCATCGGGCCCCATTACGTTCAGCAAGTGGCATGTGCTTGAGGAATCATCGCAGGTGGCCCGGCTCACCAGGAAATCGGCCACTTCAGCGGTTATGGGCCATGCCGTCTCACAGGTCCACTCGCTATCGTTTGATTGGGCGAAAAATCTCTGCAGGGCAAAGGATATATCGGGGGATATATGAATCTCCTGCTCGGCCACCTCGGGACAACAGGGATTGGTGACCTCTGCTCCAGTGTACGCACTCTCCCAGGGAAATCTTCAATGTTCAAGATGTGTTCAGCTAATTATCTGAATGGCATCCACTGAATGGCTCACCTAGCTCCCTTGTAACCAGTGGCATTGGCATGGTACTTAGCCGCCTCCAGCTTTCTGCTGCGATAGCCCAGCAGCTCCTTTGCATAATCCAAGCCGAATAGAGTGACTACGGGCAGCATCCAGATCTCCGTGTCCCAGAAGTTGTGCCCCTGGTAATCCGACTCCAGATCACCACGCCCCAAGCCAGTAGGACTTAGTCCAAAGAAGGGTTCGTTTTTCTGGTTGCTTTTGAGTGACGGAAGCGAACTTACGATATAGAATATACCAGCATTCACAATCTGCGACAGTTCCAGAGCATCACCCTTGATTTCAATGGAAAATTCATTGTCCCAAAAACTGTTCCACGCCTGGGTGTGATTCTGGAGAAGATTTCTGGAGCTCAGCTGAAGCACATCCTGCAGTTCCTTTCGTGCTACACTTTCATCTCTGTCTATGGTAAGGATAACTCTATGGCTCAATTGATCCTGCCAGGTGGGCCACTGCAGTTCGAGGGGTTGCTCCAAGGATTCACTGAATAGAACAAAGATCTCCTGAGGATCTGGTTGGAACTTCTCGTTCTCGACCACCTTTGTTCGTCCTCGCAGTGTGCGGTAATCCCCGCTGGATGAACTGCCATTGTTGACAACGACGAAGTCAAAAGCATCACTGGAGTTACCGGCGAACTGGGTGAGCCTCAGGTACTTCGGAGCTGCACATATGGACAATTGTAATTATTATAAAAAAATCATATAACTAAGCTTACAGTTAATCCTTGAGTTTCGGTTGGCAAGTCTATTAGCCACCACTTCATAGACCAGCGCACGATTGTAGAACTTGTGCGGATAGGTTCTCTGTTCCACGGAAATCCCTAGACTTCTGTACGTTGTGAGAACGCGGAAGCAGCCATCTCGGAGATCCATCTCGTAGCTGGTTCCATTTACCACATCGCTGCCAGTGGCACAACCGAAGCGATCACAAGCTTCCGTGCTGATATTCATCCAGTTGGGAATGCGAGCCCGCTTGCTGTTTCCGCCGGCTCCGTTGTAGACTCCGTTCATGAAGATCGCATCTCCGAAGACCGTGTATCCCACGTGGCCATTGCCCAGGGTGGGCATAAAATTCAGGTCCGAGGGCGGACTGCAGGGCAATGATAATTTATTATTATATATTATATTACGTTTAGGCAATTGTTTTTGACTGTATAAACTACATATTCTTGGTCTTAACTGCTCAAATATATGCAGATAACAGATAAAAGTGGTATTCCTCATAAAGTCATACTTATTTTGACAAGAGCTAACTAGTCACTTATTAATTTTACATACTAATATTATATTATATTGCTATAGTACCATTTTCCTTAGATTTTCAATATTACCTATGGGTTTTCAGAAGATACGATTCCGGCGTTTCCGCCCAGCAACTTTGCAGAAGCGCTATTAAACCGATAAAAGCAATACTCCTCAGCATGTTTTCGCGATCTACTTAGCAGGGAGTTCCTAACTATACTGAATTCGTTTCTTTCCTCAGCTGGTTGCAGTTTCCATGAATTCGATAAGAACGCTGATAATATATGTATTAGATTTAATCTTTGCGGGGTGGCATGAGCTGATTTCTACAATCGTCTGAATTGAAGTCACTTTTCCTATTAATGAGCACTATCGGTGCTTTCCCTACTCTTATCAGCTCATATATTGCAATCGAAATCCACTTAAATATGTGATTAATAAAATATTACAAAGGAATATTACCCATAGTAAAATGGGTGCAAAAAAAGGTACCTTGGGAACTAAACCTTCATTTACATTTTATAGTTTTATCCAAATTCTTCTAGTTCATTTCTACTTCAGCAATAAATAGTGTTTCTTACTGATAAGTTCAATAAACAATACATTAAACTTCTGTTGATGAACCCATTACGTTCAACTGCCTTATTAGCTGTGACTAAGAAATAGGAAAACTGATAGGAAAAGTGCTCATGAAATGCAGCAAATATAATATATTAAGAAGGTTGCCCTTCGGCATTGATCTGAATATCTTTTGCCGCAATTCCCATAATAGTGTTCCATGTCCAAAGGCAATTGGCATTCTTCCCAAGCACTTGACGATAATAAAAAACTAAAATACGGACAGAGCTGTACATTAAAGAACCTGCCTTTTTGTCGCATCGCACTTGGAGATCTGAATGGGTAGATTCAAGACCAGAAATCGACTTGGATGGGCATCCGAGATTATCAAGACGCAGATTAGACCTGACCCAAAGAGAAGCTGCGAGTGCTGAGAGGAGGACAATCATGGGAAATCTCATGTCTAATGCATAGGAAAAACTCAAACACCAAATGGGAATAAAAGTCATTAAAGATTGACTACTGTCAGGTGGCTAAGGTCTGAACTCGGTGGCTGCTGGGTGGCCCTAGACTACATTTTTTTCACCATCTTTTCTGTCTCGTTCTTTTTATGATATTTTCATAATTCCTGGTTACAAGGTAATTATGGTCTTTGTTGTCGACTCTAATTACCTGGGAGTCAACGTCTGCCCTTTCCCACATCGGAAGTGGGCTGTGCTCCCTTGCAGAGCTTTACATCTGGTTGGATGGATCCATATAGATCCGATGTGTTCAACGCCATCTTAGATATCTGACAACGAAGCGTAACCAGGCCAGGAACAGACTGCCTATAACCGATATGCGTTCGTGACTGGAACCCCATGTGATGGCTCTACCCCTAGGTGCATACGTGTACAGATATGTCTTCATTCGCACACTGGAAATAATTACGTTGCGCCTCGTATTTCAAAAACTTTTCTATAAGATCTTTTCTATTTGATCAACTATTTAGTGCTTAGTAGATATCCATTTTGTATACTTATACTTAGGTATCATATCATGCAAATTCTATTGATTTTGCTCCTCCAATGCACAATAACATTATTGGCTTATACGGCATGTCGGCATTTTTCTGAAGTGCACCCGTATCTGTGCCTTTATCTGAATCTTGCCGTGCTACAGTTCTCTCTCCGAAACTTGAAGTTCGGCTCAGCCGAGCTCGGCACTAATTTTAATGGCGTTACGCCGCGTAGGTTTTCTGCTCAAGATGCATAAAGAAATGCTCAGGTGTTCGTTCCCCAGCCAGTTGGCTCACTTGGCGGAGTCTTCCACGGCTGTGGTTTGGGTTGGCACGAGATCCCCATCGGCGAGTGTGTGGGGCTGCCCCCCAGTGATGTACCCCATTTCACTGTATCATCCCCCGCCACGTATGTATCTACATATATGTATCTACGTACGTACGTAGATACATACGAGTATGTGCATATGGTACTTTTCAAGAAGTCAAAGTCGCGGCTCTATCGCGATGTTGTCGCTTGCCGGAGCGTAACTGAAATACTGAAATATTAAAACAAATTTTTCCGCTTTTTTTTAGTTTAGTTTAGTTTTAGTTATGTTGTTGATTTCCTTTTGTTACTGTCGGCCATTTTGCTGGCGGTTTTGGTTTGGTTTGGCGTCAGATTTTTGTTTTCTTTCTTCTTGTTTTATTTGAAGTGTTATTTGTTGTTCTCCCGTAGTTTTTGCTTTTTTTTTTTTTTGCCAACCTGTTGGCCAAAGAGTCGAGTCGAGAATTTTACGCAACGAAGCGTTGCCAATGAGTTTCCGCTTTTGGAGGCATTGGGCTTAGTGGTCGCCATCCAATGGCTAAAATGCCATGCGATGCCCAAAAGTAGCAAAAACAATGTACAGTGTAGTTAGCCAACTCGATTTGGTTTATAAATGGGGCGATATATTGGAAAGGGCCTGGCTCGCAGATGAAAGTAATATTCCACATTATTTATGACATTAGGGTTATGAAGCACAAAAATATGTAGATAATAAAGAATAAAGTAAATAGAATAGATAATAATAAATAAATAATAGTAGAATAAAGTAATGGGCTGTTGGAATAAGACCCAAAGAGCAATTACCCAAATATCTTAAGACGGTATTTTAATTTATACAAGTATTTTAGTTAGATATTTAATTCTTTGCCCAAACTAACAGTGTAATAATTCTTTTGATGGGCATGCATACATTTTCCTGAGTTTTGAAAGGTATTAAACTATATATTTGTGAACTACCCGGCTAATTCTTCACACCGCTTTCTAATCGCAGCAGAATTACGAAATAATTTTGAACTTTTCAAATGTTTCTGCCCCCACCCCTCGCCAGCCCGCGGTGACCCAAACTATTGGTGGCTTTTTATATGTTTTTAGGGCCCAAATGTTTTTCTGCCTAATTTGTGAGCAGGTGGGATGGGGTGCTCCCCCCCACCTAAAAATGAAACGCGTGTGAAAATCATGTTTATTGTGCGGCCACCCAGCCATTGTGTTCCACACAAATACAATGTACAATGTGGCAAGCGGAGGGACACATTACTACAGGCAGCCAGCAATCATGTGCTTTCCCCTGGCATGGTTTTGTTTTTTGGTTTTCTTCTGGTTTTTGAGCCCAATTGTTTTTGTTGGGTTTTTGGGTGTTTTCCAACTGTGAGCCGGGAGCTGCCTAATTGTTGTAATTTGGCTAGATATTATATTTATTGTTTGCCAGATAATTATGATGATTATCTATGAAACGGAGTGTTTAAAACGTTTTCCACCGGCCTGGGAACCCGTGGCCCAAAAGACCTCGCAGCCAACAGCCAACAGCCAACCCCACCGAGCATTTGCAACTCAATTATGGACGAGCAGCGACTTCTGGCTCATCCTCACCAGCTGCTTCTGCCGCTTCTGGTGCTTCTGGTGCTTCATTATGCACCTGACCACTGCTGCAATTTCTAGCTGATAATTTGCATTATTTTGTGCGCCCAGGTGGCTGTTCCCCGCATCCGAGGTGGAGGTCCAACATCCATGGCTATGGCTGTGGGTTCTGCCTCATTCATGGATGATCTCACGCGTTGGGCACTCGATTTAATTACACTAAACAGAAGGGACATGTTCGGAATATGTTATAGATAACATTTGTGTGGTATAATAATAATAATAAAATGTTACAGCATTTGGTTGGTTTTGGGACCCACAAAAAACTAACTTTAGACAGATAGTTGAAGAACTGAACATGATATTATCATACTGTAAACTATAATTTTTTTATTTGAGATTGTATAATAAGATTTTATACTTAGATTATCAATCATAACTTAATGTTTTAATATTTTTTAGAAATATTAAAATTATTATTAATATTAATGTTAATATTTTTGAACAAAAAAAACGACTCTTTGTGCATATTTTGCAGCTGGGTGTTGCATTTTCGCTGGATGCGCCTGCCATGTGCAGTGTGTGTGACCTTTTCGCGGCTGCACTCCAATTCAATTACAAGCCGCCGGGGGAACAGAGAGAGACAGGTGGAGAAATGCGAGAGAGAGGGCACCATGGTGTGCGAAGATAATTATCAGCATGAGGCGCAGGTTTCGGGGATTGATATGTAAATGTTCAGTTGCTTCATTTGCAATGCGTAAGTCATCCACCAAAGTGGACAAAAATGCACAAAAAGCGAGAAGAGCTGCAAATGCAACTGCAACTTCAAATGGGTGCGACATGTGGTGACGCTTGGCTGGCCGCCTAATTAAGGCAGGTCAGGATCGTGGGAAAGGTCTCGCAGGGCATTCCTGTTGCCTGGAGGACACCACTGACCAAGTGGCGTATGCGCAATGCTCGCGAGAGTGGGGTTCGCCCCACCTCCCCAATTTTTGGCCCGCAGCGGGGTTGGTTAAACATTTGCCGTAATTTTACAGCTGCTGGTTGGTTTAATGCTTAGACAGCGGCCAACCGTAACCGCAGGCCAAAAACCTGAAGAATCCGAGGAAGAATATATATTTCTTGGCTCGCGCGCTCACTCAGCGTGATTAGGGTTTTGTGGAAAAACAGATTTCAATTATTACACCTGTTGCTGCTCGGTCACCGAACACCCCTCCCAAGATTTCCAACTTCTTGGCTTTATAACTCTGCCCGCTTTTTTCATTTCTTTTTTACATTTTCATAAGTTACTTGGAGCGTGCTTCCTGCTACGCAATGATGTACTCAGGAAAATCGTTCCTTAATGGATGAAAAATAATAAAAGACTTTATTGAACTACATATATAACTGTCAAAATAAATGTATTTTTAGATATATATCTTTTTACATAACTCATAGGTTCAGTTTTAGCACTCTGTCATCCCGAATTTAAAGCTGCTTTTTTGAGTGCAATGCACATCAGTGCTGCTCCGTGGCCTTTCGGAGATGGAGTGCCGATAGAGTGAGAGGAACTCCCCTAGATGGCCCCGCGATAGTCCATTCAGCTGGCCAGCCAGCCAGCAGCTTCCATTGATGAGGATCTGAGCTGGGGCCATCGGTTCATAAATATTTCTCGCTTCTTTCTCAGGTAATCACAGGCTCTCGAGTTACCAGTCGCCATTTAAGGTGTGATCGGGCTAGGATGGGGCATGAATCCACAGCCACATCGACATCCACATCGACATCTACTGCGACTTGGGTTCTTTAACTTCAACTTCAGCATCAACCGGTAGCCCAGGTCCCTCCATTGGCATCCACCTCAGCACGTTTACGCATCAATGCCGCATCTCGAGGAGAGTCGGACTTTGTGGAAATTGATTTCAGATTTTTATTGTTTCAGAGCGCTTCATATCTCACGTCATCGCGGGGAGTGGATACTCGCTTATTGATACGACCATTGGCCAATAATAGAGTTGTTATTGCACTTTAATTGAAGTTATGTCTGTGGCGCCATCGGCAGGTCCTAACACCTGGCTGCAAGTCTCGCAAATTCCGGGGGAATGGGTAATATTTGATTGAAATACCTACCTATGCCCAATTGTTGATTGTATATAAGCCGAGTTGGGTTTGTAATACTCTCAAACATTGTTAAAACAAATTACTTATGTAAGTATATAGAATAATTTGCAAGCAACTTAAGCGGGGTTAAATTAATAAACATATGCTAAAGGTTAGTAGCTTAAACGTTGGCTATTTTTATATAAATGTGTGGTGTGGTTTGCCAAGTTGGTAGAGCTAAAAAATTACAATGACTTTTGGGCAGTAGGTTGATTAAACTTAATTGTGCAGATTTCTAAGATTTATACTTGGTTTATTAAGTTAACCTATCGGCATTTGATAGGCATTTTGTTGCACAGTGTAGACGGGAATGTGCTTTATAGCTTGTGCTAACTGTACTCACTCAGCCTGCGTGTTTAGCGCATCATTTTTGCTCGGCTTTCCACTCACAGCAGCGGAAAACTGTTTGCATTTTACAACCAAGTTGTACCTAGATCCGTGCCACATTGCATGTTGGATGGCTTCAGCCGGAGATAACAGTCTAAATTATTATCATACTCGTAGGGTCGCCAGCACTATCTTGTGGCCTCTTTCGCTCGGTGCGGCCATCTCGCTTGCACCCACTCCGACTTTGGCAACCTGTTGATGTGTTCTGCCTTTTGCACTTTTTTGATTTTCTGCTCCGCTGGGCTTGATATGTTGCACGGCACATTCGGTGGCACCGCTTGCATCCTCCGCCAAACTCAACTGTACCCCCCGAGGTTGGCCAGTGGCTGGGTCCCCCATGAAAATGTGGAAAACTATAACGACTTGCGAGTGCTTGCGGCAAACACCCTGAAGGAAAACACGTGCGACACTTGGCTCGGCCTGAAAATGGTCGAAAAATGCTCTTTTCTCATTTCGCTATCGTAGATCTGTCAAAGGCAGCCGTCCGTAACCAGAATTTCATGTGAAAGTGAACGGTTGGAAATAGTGGAAATTAGGGGGTTTTTGATATTGATATTTTAGTGCCCCTAAATTTAATGACACTAGATGGGATTTTTGGATAGGTTTTCTATGAATTATGAGTACATTGCAGCAGTGCAATGATTGTAGTTTCGTATACCAATAATTCTTGGCTTTTAATAAAAAGGTTTTGGTAGAAAGTAATGCTACTTCCTCAGTCGATTTCATAAGCCTTACTTATTTGCTGGCTGGAATTTTTCTGCGTGTCCGTTTGAAAGAGAACCCTGAATGGTTTTTGAGCTGGTTATTCTGGGTTCAGTTACATAGGTCGTGAAATAATTAGCGACTAGTAGAGCTGCGATAGAGCGCGACACATATCATTGCCCGATGAACGGACTTGGAGTTGGACTTGGACGCGGACGTGGACATGGACGTGGATGTGGACTTGGACCTGGGATCGGCAACTGAAACCGAAACAGAAACAGAAGAAGTGCTCTGTAATTATGATGAGGCCAATACAAGAAACGACCCTAAACTCGGCGATTGTTGTTGTCTCCCCGCCGCTTCTCCGCCCCCTTTTTCTTTTTTAGAGTAATTAAGAAATCCTCTTTACGGTTCAGTTTCTCTCCCTCTTTCCGTAATATATTTTTTATTTTATTATTTTTTTTTTTTTTTTTTTGGGTTTTTGGGTTTTATGTCCGGGGCTGTGGCAAAAGTTTCACAGAATTTTGATGACTTCACTTACAGTCAAATGGAGTTACATACCGGTACATGTGGGTTATTATTATTGTTTCTAGCATTTTGGTAACACAAGTAGGCTGTTTTGCCCTACGAAAATAAATGAAGGTTCTACAGGGCGGCGTGTTACCCAACAAAGATGGGCTTAAAGGGTTGTTTTCGATAGCAGATGTGCTTGATTTAACAAAATAGCTTAGTAAAATACTTAAGTATATTGGAAGTTTGACAACTACAACGCAGTTCTTCATTGTGTTCTACCATTTTATAAGCGCATAATATTGCCAGGCCCAACAGGGTATGGCCAAGTCCAAACCTGACTCTTGTTGACCCCTCAACTGGTCAGTGGAACCTTAACCCGACTGCTGTTCTTTTCAGTGCCGTGTTGATATGGAATTAAGCACTTGGCCCTTTTCTCGTGTTGGCCGTTCTCGCTGGGCGGCCAATTGCTTTTGACCCGGACCCCAGTTTCCCCCACTTTGCACATCCGTTAGGTTCTGGAAATGAATTTTCCTGTTTGGTAAATTTCGGTGAAAGTTCATAAGACTGTTAATTGCAGCAGTGAGGAGTGATGGCGCGCAGAGAACTGCATTGCAGGATTGACTGATTGGGCTCCATGAGGTGAAAGTTTGCCGATATTGTATGTACACGGTACACAAAAAAAGCATTTGGGAAACCAAATGCAATTTGCCAAATGTCTTTGCCAATGATTGCAACACAAGCGGCAACGAAAGCCAGCCAAAAACAATAACGAAATCACAAAAATTGCACAATTGGCCGAAAGCAATCGAGCTCAGCTGACTCATTTTCATGGAAAAACTATATCATCTGCGGCACAGACACCCCGTATATACATACATATATGCTTAGACAACAGAAATGGGAAAACAATATCATAAGCGGAAATTTTGTTCTTTTCTAAACTGGAACTTCCGCAGGCGAGATACTACCTCCGTTTAAGGTATAAAGTGTTAGTTTGTATGAAGGAACCCATGAAAATTTTCTGCGTTTTTTGCGCCTCGTCATTTCCTTATCGCTAGGTGAAAAGAATAATGTCACCAGCAGCAGCCGACTGCCGGCATAATTAATTATCCCTGCTTTTCGGGGCTACCGTTCCGATACAACCTCGATGTCATGCAGGCGCTCATATCCACCAGTTACCAGTTGGCATCGAGGGTTCCGATGGTTCACCCCCATATAATCGGGTCTTGGTACCAAATGCGAACCGAGCACCGACGGCCATAAACATTATCGCATGTTCTACACTTAGATCATCATCGGCTTCTGCGGGGTTATACTGCCTGTCTATATGGCATACGTATATAGTATTCGTATGTAGGTACAGGTACATCGCAACAACAACAGCGGCAACGCATCGTCACGGTTCGATGACAATGTAAAAAAAGTAAGGAAAATAATAAAAAAAGAGCATTTCAAATGAAACACATGAACGGCCCGAGTTTTGTGGGCTGTTTTCTGGCCGAAATGATAGCTGCGTTCGTTCACCACGCTAGCTGTCTATTTAACGTGTTTCTAGAAATAACTATAAATGGGTTCCAGAAAAATAATCGCAATAGGCCTCATGGGTGTGCTATTTACTATATAGTTTTTAGTAGAGCATAGAAGTCACTGCAGTCGCTGAGATCGTCTGTGATCTATTTTATATCCATTTACAAAGAAACTGATAGGTATAAACAGATACTTTACCAATTTAATGACAAATTAAAGCAATTTTCCAAGAAGTCGTTCTAGCTCATACATATATAAATCACAGATGCACTTAATCCCATTTTTTGCCGACAGCTGGGTGGAATCACATCATTAGATGGATAAATGTGTTTCGCCAACTTCCTTTATTATATTTTGCCACAGATCATTTGCAGAACGCTTGTATTTGGGCTGCTGCTTAGCCAAATGGAAAGCGGACCGCCGGGCTTCTGGCAAATGTTGCATCCTCGATCCGCGGCAACTGCAGCAGCAGCAGCAGCAGCAGCCAGAGCAGCAGCTGCAGTTTGTTGCTGCAACTAATTGCATTTGGCCGGGATCGCCGGCCAGAGCTGGGATTCAGATGCAGCTATAGCTGCATATAGCTGCATATAGCTTTGGATCCAGCGTCTAACGGTGGCGACCGCTTCCGTTAAGCAGCATGAAAAACGACAAATGAAGTTTTTCTTTATTTCTCTGCACTTTCCGACGCTGTTGTTCTGTTATTTGCTACGAAATCAAGGCGTCGAACTACCCGTTAAGAACTAACAGTAGCGCCAAAATCTCCACTCCAGTGCGCACAAAATAAATAAATCACCAAAAGTTACCAGTGATTGGAGCTGCGATTTAACCATTTTCCTTTTCTACATCCTCCAACTTGATTTACTTTACTGAGCGGAAGGTTATATAATGTTTATGGTAAATATCTGTCAGTCTTAGGATAAATTGTTACACAGTAAATAGCTCTTTGCGGTTTCAACTGTTTATATGCTACAAATAACACTCATCTGCGTAAATTTATAATATTTTTAATACATTTTGTGCAGCAAGTCTCTATTTTTGTTGCCTTAGGGTTTTCCATGCAGTTGCGAGCGGAAGCGTGAACTTATTACAATGTAACAACCTCGGCTCGAACCTTCCTTAATGGTAATAGGGATCGATTAAGGCCGCGTGCTGCGACTTCCGATGCGCCCAAAGGAAGCTAGTTCCGCTCGGTATGGCCCATAATGATAAGGAGTGCGTGTGGAGGCTGCTAAGAAGATTGCTCTAAACGGTTTGGTAATGGCCAAACAAATTATGTTTGATCGTCCAGCGGAAGTCTTGGCCAGCGAAAATGTCATCGACGCAGCACACGGCGAGAAATTCTTATACAGACTCGAAAACGTATGTTTTATAGCTATGAACTTGTAACCTAAATGTGTTTAACTTTACCAATGAGTAATCAACAGTAGTAAATGCTTTTCGTTAGAGTTCCTACTATCTCACAGTCTAATAATCTTGCTACTAATAATCTTTAAATAGTTTGAAACGTATATTACATATTGAAGACGAACTTTGAAACTGTGCAATGTAGATAAGAACTGCGTGCAATGGAAATATCTTACAGCTACAAACCGAGACTTGGATCTTAAGAATTCAACCTAAATCATAGAAACGCTACATTAATAAGGCAAACTTAAGTATATCATTGTGATATTATAATAGATCTTTCCGTTCCTGTGCGCAGTGCCGAGATCGGATACATCGGAAGAGTTCGTTGAGGAACGGCTTGATTCCGAACTCAGGTGCCTAATGATCATTGCGACCGAAGAGCGCGGCTCTCTTGCGCCAGTGCAAGCGAGAGGAAAGACAGGTAAGAGAGCGGGCCGCAGAGAGAGAGAGAGAGAGAGAGAGAGAGAGAGAGAGAGAGAGAGAGCGAGAGAGAGAGGGAGGGAGAGCACGAGCGGGACGGCTATAGCTCGCGCACCTGGTAATTACACCTGTGCTAATACGGTTCGCTGCTTTGCCTGCGACAGAGCGAGACGGCCAGCTGTGCGCAGTTTTGGAGAGTTCGTACCGCCGCGAGGTTACAAAAACCCCGTGCCATCGACGATAGCTGGCAAGTCGCAAAGTGGAACGCAGCGGCGAACGAGCTAAGAAAGTCAGTGGAAAACAGTGGAAACGCGGTGCCAGTCACTTTTTTTCATTGCACACATATAGAGAGAGGGCCCTGTACTCACCCACCTACCGACAAGCAACCAACCGACCAGCCGACCAACTTACCTGTCGTGTTGGCCACGTTTGTGGCGATCCGATCAGTGCACCGTCAGCCAGCGACGCGCACACACCGCACCACCACACACAATCAAGCAGAATGGGAAACGAGCACCACTGTCTACTATCAAGCGAAGTGTTAGAGATAAACTGATAATACTACGGAGCCGAGAAAAGCACTAACGTGGCGTTAACTCTATTAACTAAAAAACACTCACTCACTCACTCACAAAAAACGGCCAAAATGCTGGCGCAAAAACAACAACAGTAAAGACAATAAACCAAGTAAAACAAAAACGAGTCAGCGGCAAAGTGTCAATAAAACTCTCGAATTCATTAACACAACTCAAAACGTTCTATTAGTAAGCACTTGCAAATTTCAACGAACCAAAAAAAAAAAACAAATCCCGAGAGACAGAGAGAGGAGACTAAAGACAGAAATTAGCGTGGCCAACAGTCAAAAGGTCTAATAGAAGCGCGTGTATACGAGTCAAAATGCCCGTATACACCTCGGCGAGACCCAAAAGCCATGATCGTAAAAACCACATCAACAAATGTTCGAAGCGAGAAAGCAAAAAAAAAAAAAAACCGAGAAAATCTGAAACTGAAAAATACAGAAAAAACGCCACAAAAACCCAGACGAGACATGTCCTTGGCCTGTAAAAGGGCAGGTGAGTTCAAAATTAACAAATTTTTATATATCCAGGTGGTGTACTTTTTGCTTTTTATGATTATTGAGTGCATCATCATTAATCACCGCTATGGAGCGGATCGGCCCCGGGCTGGAAAACCTAATGGATCTCGGGTCCAAGCGAGGAAAATCTATTGATGGCGATTGTTCGCTGAGAAAAATTGAAAACTAATTGACCTGAGCACAGTAGATTCCATTCATTGGCCGGGTCTGGATGAATGGTTTCCAGGGCAATAGAGGGCTTTCTAATGGGAGTTGTGGCCCTATAGGGTTTCTGAACTTAAATTCATAAACTGAAGAGGGCTTAAACTTTACTTTACAAATAAACTTCCTCGAGCAACATCTGTGGGCAACCAATTCCATTTATAGAGAACCTATTTTATTCTGCTGTAAACTCACAACCATGGCTTAGCTTAATAATTTTTGGGGCCATAATTCGAGCTGTCAGAAGAATCGAAAAATGGGAATGGAGGGAAAAAATCCGTCGGTTTTGTGCTCAATCATTTCACATAATTTGTAGCACAGCATTCGAATGGCATAGAAAACATTTAGCGGCGCTTTAAACAAGTCAATAAACGATTAAAATAATGATTTTTCAAAACCCCCCAAAAGAAGTCGAGATCCCCCCTCCCCACCCCCCTACACACACACACACACACACACTCGACTATGCATGCGTATGTACATTACAAAAGCAGTCCGAAAAAAGAAAAAGGCACGAAAATGTTTATAACCAACACAAGCGATATAATAAAAGGCAAACTCAGTGAGCTCAGTGCTCAGAGTGTTGGCTATAATTGCGAGCTCGACTTTTGGGCCATCGAGTGACATCATTTTTGGGCAACTTTTATATTTCGCTTTTCATAATATTTCGAGTGTCGGCGAGCGGCTTTCGGGCAATATCTCTTGCCAAACAAGTTGTACGCTGTATATTGTATATTGTATATTGTGTATGGTATACATATATCTCCGAGTGCTTTAATTGCTATGACTTTATTAGGTTATCAGAGCCACCGAGCAGCTAAAGTCGATCTTGATGCCTGAGTTATGTCTCATTAGCAACACGTGTGTGTCTCGGCCGGATCGAAGACGCCGGAGAAGACGAGTGCTGGAAGAATGGCCAGCGAAAGAACCCACGATCGTGGCCATTCTGCCTTCTCACTCGCACACACACACACACACACCGACACACACACACACACACAGTTGCAATATCAATTACAGCATGCCACAGGAGCAGTAGGCAGTGAGCAGTAACTGGTTTTGGTGAGGGTAGATAATGCCAGGGTACATCGGCTACATTGAAAGGCTAATTGTGCGCTGCTGAATATGATTAAATTTATTACACACTTCTCGGAAGTGTTGGCTGGATCTATTGGGTTCTGGTTCCAGTTTCTTGCTTATTTGGCTGCCAACGGTTCTGTGCTAAATCACATTAGAGGTGGATGGGCAAACACCATTAAACATGAAGCCCATCAATCATATTCCCTGCTGTCCCATATGAATTTACAACACTTGTACTGATCTCCATTCCTGTGATCCTGTCACAGAGCCCTCCAACTGGTTGAGCCTCCACTTTGCTGTTAGAGCACCGGAAGGTCGACCAGTTAGCCCCTCAACTTGGCAGTGGCTGTCGCTGGGACACCTTGTGCTCCTCGTGCTCAGAGGTTTCATGTTGCATTTGCCTTGACTGCATCCTCTCGGAAAATGACCCAGAGCTATCGCCACGACCAGTACCAGCAGTGCTGCCCGCACCGCTGCTAAAATAAGAACCAATACCCATTGCCATAAAGCTGCAGCAGGAAACCGAGTTAAACCGGCAGCAGCGGCAGCAGCGGCAGCAGCGGCAGCAACAATTTGCAAACTCATGATGCAGCCTTAAAAGGCCGCCTCATCCGCTCGGGCAAATAAAAAGTGCGTGATTTGTGTGATGTGCCAAACCACCAGAGAGCAGAAGACTCGGATCTCGGATCCTCCAGCTTCCAGCTCTCCAGCTCCCAGCTCTCCAGTCAGTCGAGTCGAGTCGAGTCCCTGGCAATCCATCAGGGCAGTCAGGGCCGACAGTTTGCCGGAGGTCTGTTGACCCCTGAGTGCTCCTCTTAGCCCGGCAACAGCAGTTGCGCATGTCTAATTGCAGTCAAGTTGGTAGTGAGAGGCTTTCAGGGTTCACGTCCCGGGCTCCGTGAGAATTTGCCACCTGTCAGCCGGCGATAATTGCCAGGGGGTCAGGCAGCAGCAGCAGCAGCAGCAGCAGCCACACTTACTGCTGCAACATCCACAGATAACTTGAGCTGCTGAAGAGCGCTTAGCCGAGCCTTCAGTGCCCAAATCCGACATAGATTCTACTCACAGGCGTACTGGCCTGGAGAAGATTAGAATGTGCCAAGTGGCTGACATAGATTCCACTTAAGCAGCCCAGATAAGGTCAAAACTTAAATAGTTTCGAGTATTACTTTAGAAATGCTTTGTATTAGGTTGCATAGGTCTACTTACTGTCTTGTTAATCAAACAAAAGCTGAATAGTGACCCTACGACCTCAGAGTTGAAAGTTTGAGTCTTCGCATGTATGTGACTATTTTCGAGTGTAACCTGTTGGAAGTATCTTTTGTGTCCCAGTTGACAAATGAAAGATTGGAGCTTTGATTCGCTTACATCATTATTTTCAAGCTAATCGCCTGTCGGAGATTTTGGGAAATGAGAAATACAAAAAAAATATGAACAGCAGAAACCAGAATAGTGGCTGTGCTTCCGCTTAAATCGCTGCCCGCCCCATATGGAGATCATATAAGAGTTCCCAACCAACAGCAGCTACAACATTTTTATTAGGCTGACTGGCCAAAGGTTCCCATTCAAGTGGCTTGTCACTTGTTGTTCTGTTTTCTGTTTTGTTGGGCACTTCTAAAAAAGTTGTCGGGTTTCCTGGAATGGCCCCAGCTCAGACAATCTCTCCGCCAGTCCCCGTCTTATTTTATGTTTTTTTTTTTTTCCTTCCCCCCCTATATATGTATGTACAATATATGTTTTTCTTGGGCTGACGGTAGCTGACCTTTTTGTAGAGGTTTCTTAGCTGCTGCGGTTGCCGGCTGCTCTTTTCGGGCGAAGTTGTAAAATGTTGTTCAAAGCGCCGCAGAAACCGTTGGCGTTAATGATCGCCTTTGGGCATGCGACCAGGATGAGCTGGCTGAGTTTCCTAGTAGCTGAGAGGAGTCCACAGACCCAATCCCAGGAACATAGCAATTGCAAACCCTCCTCAGCCGAAGAATCGCAATGCTGAACGTTTTTTGGCTACCGGTTGCGTTTTCACGCAACAAATGGCAACATTTAAAAGTCCATTTCGCCTGCTCATCTGCTCGGCTTCAGCCGGGCTCATCTGCAGCCTCGTCCACATTCACATCCACATCCACATCCGCATCCACATCCACATCCACATCCACATCCCTGGGTGCACAGGTGCACAGCGGGCAGCAGTCACAACATAGCACTGGCTCATATATCTTGGGCCTGAATGGCTCACCGGAGGAGCGCAGATCCCGCAGATCTTGGGAGCCATCGGGGCTCGGCTTTTGCGGTGTGGAGCTGGCTCAATTGATGCTGACAGCGAATGAAAGGCTGTGGCTGAGAGTCTGCAACTGGGACCATGGCCAGAACAGTGCAGCCCTGGGCACAGTGGTTGAAAAGCGATTGGGAAATCACATGTTTATCTATAGGATTCTTCAAAGTATCCCAGTATCTGATGGACAGCTTTTCCGCATTTTATCTAGATCTTAATCTATAGAATCATATTTAGAATCAGAATCCACAATTTTGGTTTTGAGAACATAAATACTTTTTAGAGTATTTCTGCTTATTGGCCTACTTATTGAGCCATGTGGCACGCGATCTAACAGCTTTAATAGATTTTATTAAAAGCCTCGCTTCGTTCCATTTATCATCCAATAAATTCTAGATTTGCTGCATATTTGTTAGCACTGCAAACGCTCCTAAAAAGAGTTCATAAAATAGGATTTGATGGAGCTGGAAATTGGCTTTTTAATATTCGCATGTTCTAGGCTTGCAGTCCAGTGATTTTATAGCTTCGTTTCCCCAGGACACTGTTCCTGGCCAAGCTGCTCTGCCTTTGGGCCAACTTCCCTGCCAGATGGGCAAACCAGTTTTTTGGCTGCCCATTCGAATCGAGCGATGCGGCGCAACCACAGCCGAGGACCAAGACGATGACTTCGACTCCCCACAAGATCAATTCTAGCAGATTTCACTTTTTCCTTGGCCCGGCTCAAAGTTGGGATGTCAGTTTTTTCGGTTTTATTTCTTATTTTTTATTTTTTTGCAGCTCTTCTCCGCGTTTTGCTTAGTTGGCCGCGTGTGTGTGGAAGGTGCAGCTCGAACGGTTGCAACATCTGAGCCTGCCTTGTCGTCGTTTTGTAGCCATGCCTCCCCGCATTCCAGGATCTCTGCACATTGCACGTTGCACGTTGCACGTTGCAGTTTTATCTCAATGAGTTGAGCGAACAACATGTTGTTGTTGCTGGTTGCATGCCACAAATGTGCGATTGGCATGTCAAAAGAATTATGTATTGATTTTTGATTTCTGCCTAAAAGCGGAAGTTTCTTCTCCTGCATTTTTTTTTGTAGTGCTGTTTTCTTGCTGCTGCTGCAGTGCCCGCCCCGTACACGAAAACTTATTAAATTCAAACAAATTAAAATCCGGGGCTTAGTCG
This sequence comes from Drosophila erecta, assembly GCF_003286155.1. Classification (NCBI taxonomy): domain Eukaryota; kingdom Metazoa; phylum Arthropoda; class Insecta; order Diptera; family Drosophilidae; genus Drosophila; species Drosophila erecta. The sequence continues at coordinate 13,733,270 of NW_020825200.1, forward strand.
CAATCGGCCCATTGAACGTCTATCGATGGATGTGTAAGAGTTGGAAGTGGAAACGTGGAAACGGGTTTTGCCACAAGTGGGCGCCGCTTGGACGCAAAATGAATGACACTAAACGCTCTTGACAGCAAACATTTGTCCGCCACAGTGGTAGTTAATTAGTTTTGCACGAAATTATGTTAGTTAATTGATTAACTATCGAACGGACCACTGAAGAGGGGCACAGGTACAGGTTCGGCCAAAGATCGATCTGCTCGGTCGGCCTGGCTTAAAGGCCCTGCCTTAAAAGCCAGCGCATATAAATTGCTCTGTTGCTCTCTCCTCACTCTTTAGGATTTTCAATGTTTTTTAACCATTTTTTTCATTTTTTCCCGAGGAGCATGGGCCGGCTGCACCCACGCAAGAGTTTCGTTTCGTTTCGAAAAAAACCACAATCCAGGCTAGTCGAGATCGCTGGGTTGTGCGCTGTCTAAATATGGACATGGGCGGCCTGAAATTTCGAGGGGCCGCAACACCGAACCTGGTCATTGCGATCGCTGTGGAGGAGTAACCAGGCATGGGACTGGTCCACTGGTTTTCGGGGAGTCAGTGAGCTGCGCAGAAAGCAGAAGCGGACGCCGATCCTCAGCCGCCTGATTGTTCCTCTTCGGCGGTGAAATATTATTTTCGGATAGATTTTTGCCCAGAAACTGGTTGCTAATGGTAGGGAAGCCCTATAAGGCGAGGGATTGTAAGCAGCATAAATCGAGAGTGTGTCGTGAAAAGGATTACATCGAAAATAATGCATATTCAGTCAATTAAATTCTAAATTGGCCATTGAGAAAGTATTATTTGCTAGCTTAAAGCTGCCAAATTTTAGGGCAATCCCAAAATCGGAGGGCAAAGCTCAGATGGTGAAATAGTTAAGACCTAGCCCTAAAACTAGGCGCTTGAAAAAAGAGAATGTTACTAGCTGATCGATCTATTGTGCTATGTATGTATTGAGCCACAGAATGGCAGATCTCGCAGATAAAAGTGGCTTAAACTATGTAAGCCATCAGCGTTTTATGAGAGTGGCATAATGAACAGATACGACTTAGAACGCTCTGGTGAGTGGCAAGTTCCGTTTCGATTCGATTAACTTGTGAAGATCGTGCCAGCCACCACGTAACTATGAAATGTCTTTGTTTTCGCCCATAATGGTATAGTTGCCATATAGCATATAGGCGCTCTGTGGGCCCTAAGCTGCTCATCAGCTTTGTTGATTCGCAGTCGCTAATGAAGTTCAGAATGGCCCACAAGCGGGATGACTGTTTTTGTGACTTGTGTGCCTTGGTAATTAATAAAAATTTCAACAAATCCGACACGACACAGCGCCGCTCAAAACAGATACAGAAAAGCTGGACACAAAAAATCGGCTAGATGGGCTGGAAAAAAATTAGAGCCAGCCAGACAATGGCTATAACCGTGCCAAGCTGCTTGGCCAACGCATTGAAAATTGTGCGCATTGTTCGGATGACTATACAATGTGCCTCGGTTGCTCTCTCACTGTCAACTACTTGAAACCAGAAAGGCAAAAAAAATAAAAAAAAATCAAGAAAAAAAACCATATAACAGGGCCAACAAAAATCACATACACGACTTTTTCGTAACAGTCACGTTTTTTATTTCATTTATTTACTTTGCTGACAAAACAAGAAAAGTACTGGCCAAAAAAGAAGGCAACAGAGTCGAAAATCGGGCAGCGCTCGCGCCCAAAGTTGACGCATCGTGCCACCAAACAAATCATAAATATCACGAAAAAACAACCAGTAAAAAATGGTAGCCAACGTGAAGAGGCATAAAATCCGATCTGATTAGAAGGGAAAAGCAGTAGTAGATACATGTATGACTGATGGCTGGGCCAAGTAGGAAGTGGCAGCTATTCGGGTGGCTACGGGATTATGATGTTGCATTCGATTTAATGACAGCTTCGGGCTGCACTTGTATCTGCCCCTGCTGCAATTAGTTGCCCCGATCTCGCGCAGTGTCCGTCCCAAGTGGCGTATACGCAATACGCTCGTATATCATTCGCATTTGTTGTTGTGGTTGCGCTGCCTGTGTGAATGATGAGTGTTGAGTTGCAGGCAATAATTGCTACTGGTCGTCATCGGGCTTGTCGTGAGCTCAGCGCAAACATATAATTAAGATTGAGCTGGATTCCCGTTGGAGTCTCAGGCTGAAGTCTCCAAAAAGGTCACTCTCTCTGCTCGTTTTGCTGCCACTCGCCTCCTAAAAGGCCGTATATTAACCAAAAAGAGAAAGAGAAGATAAAACAGCATAGCTTGGCACAATTATGAAATATTTTTGCAAAAACTCCAAAAAGAAGCAACCTCAAACCGGTTACGTCGCCGTAATGAAGGATAATGATGATGATGATGACGATGCGCAGTCCAGCCGAGATCTTCAAGATCCGAGATTCAAAGCCTCAGTGCCAGCTGGAAGTGGAGAAAAGATTTATGCCCCAGACCGGGCCAAAAGGAGCCGGGCATCCGCACAAGCTGCAGATGAAGATGAAGATGCCACTTGCCACTTGCCACTTGCAACAAGCTCAGCCTTGCCTCTGCCCGCCCGCAAGCCGCTTTATTTGTCAAGATTAATTACAAAAATTTGCGTTAAATCATAATTTTCAATGTTTTATGAGCCAGCCAGCCGTCCGCCTAGAACACACTGAAAGGAAAGGGGGGCGAAAAAAAGGAAACACCTTTCGTTGATTTACGACTCATTGTGGGCTATGTGCAAAAAATGAAAAACTTAAGTAAAAAGTTGTTGACAAGCCCATGCTGCGATTGCTTTTGGCATTTTGCCTGCGAATGACATTTATCTGAACCTGCGGCAAAATGCAACGAGAATTTGTTGCCGACCATTGCTGTTTGATAAGATTGAGTGGCGAAATATTTGGCAACTCATTGGGCGTCAAGTTGACAGAGTGCACATAAATATGGCATTTTGTGGGAATGCTATGTCGCATTTTCCATAAAATTGTTTGACAATATATTTTGCGCACACAGTTTAGGAGATTTTGTAATATTTGTTTTAATTTAAAACGTTATCTAGCTACTTTAGCCAATTTTACACGCCGTATTCAAACAAAAACTCCATTTCGCTTGCAGCAAAATTCCTGGCACTCCATAACAACATCATCAAAGGAAGGAGCGCGCCTGCGGTTCCCAGGAGTCCTTTCAGCGGAACCGCTCTACTGAGTACATCATTACAGAAATTCAAAGCCCCCCCGCTGAAGCCTGAAGTCTGCCACAAGGTAAGTCAGCCCGGGAGATGCTGTTTATGGTTTTAATTAAACGGGGGCAACATTGGTGCGCCTCATTAGCGGCAATTTGTTGGGCATGCCGCCGTCAAATCGATGACTTTTTCACGGAAGCCACGCGGTCCCCAGATAACCCACTATCCACTATTCAGTATTCGATACTCGGTATCCAATAGCTGGCAGTGGATAAGCTGGCACCGGAGTCTCAGCCGGAGTTCCAGTTCCCTGCTAATTTTGCATGTGTACTGGAGGGGCTCATGGGGTTTCTCGGTTTCTCGGGGTCTTACTTGCAGCCTTATCTATCAAAGCGTTGCGGGGCGACCAGTGAAAGCGTGTGAACTGAACTTGAGACGTGGCACAGCCGAAGATATACCGCCTAGACCAAATAGTGGCGAGCTATATAAATTAAACTGAAACCGCAAATAAACAAGAGGTTTTCCACTGGGAAACAAGTGGAGCAATAGATAACGAGTGACAAATACGTAGAGAGAACAAATTGTTGGGCCGAGAAATAGTTTGGCATTCTACCACAAAGAAGTGAAATATAAACAGGTTATCTAAACTGAAGACTTGGGAGTACCAATTCACTTCAAAATAGTTTTGGAGCTGGCCCATAAACAGGTTTAACTTGCGTACCTTTGATTTAAACAGAGTCCAAATATAATTGCTTTACTGAGCCAAGCTTTTGACCAGAAATCAGATGACTCACGCAGCTCACATGCTCGTCTCCCAGAAACGAAGCCCATTTTCATGCATATGCAAACCGGGCCAGACAACAAACAGAAAAACACATTTAAGAAAAACAGAGGACACAACAAAAGCCGCTGGCACAACAATCGCCCAGCTTAACCCATAAATCTACACATGTTTACATGGGCTTAGCCACTCGATTTGAGGCTGTTTTCTGAGCCCGGTGCGCTTCCATATCAGTTGACAAATTTGTCAACTTGCCTGGCAACTTGAATGACATTTTCCAAACCAATTTCCCCCCACCAAAAGTGGATGCCACCCAAATGAAATCCAAACAATGGACAAACAGCGAACCACTTGAGTGGACGCTTTCAATTCATGAAATGGACAATTGTTGTCTCGCTACGTTGACTCAATTGCACGGGGCCCACAGAAACAGGTAACAATATTGGCCATCAGCAGCGGCAACGGTAGCAGTCGACAACTGTAATTACTCCGACTGCGATAAGACTGCCCAAGTTGAAGTTGGAGTTGCACAAGTCGGTCTTATCAGACAGCAAATTGCAGTTGGATGAGTCAATTGCTGTGACTTTCAGCCTTTTGCTAATGAAAGGCATTTTTCAAAAAGTTCTGATACAGGAGAGTTGGGCTTACAAGCGAGTTGACCTTTAACTATATTGCTATTAATCCATATTGGACAAACAAGATATATTTACCTACAATCTACATGCGTAGAAGGCACTCAGGCTAAGCAGCATGTGGCAAATTGATCTATGCTAAATTCATAAATAAATAGTTCGACGACTTCCTGAAGCGTGCACCTTTTACATTGGCCCTAATCAAAACAAAATCGTAACCCTAAGCATTACTATGCCTGCTGGAACATAAATCGTGGCCATATCTTTATCAGCTATCTGCTATCAGCTATCTAATGCCATCGATGCAGCTGCTACCGGCCAGAAGTCGAAGATAAATGCGACCGCGAAAACTTTGACAAGCGATTAACTTTACAATTTATCGCCCAGCAATTTGAATCGTCGTAAATCTCGGTGCGGCTGCTATCCGTGTGCTAAGAACTGGTGCCCCGGCTCATGTTGCGTCATTAATTTAACCAGTTGTTGCAACAAGCTTGGCTCAGCCATTGGGTCAGGTTCGAGGCGCTCTCTAAGAATCGCCCTGATTAAAACATCAGGCCGAGCTGGGAGTAAAGTTGTTCCGCCAGTCGCACCCCTGCCCCTGCCCCTGCCCCTGCCCCTGCCACTCGACTCCTCTGCTTATCCCATGAAAGTCTGTTTTTATTTATGCATGTTTAAACATATTTAATGTCATTACGGGCACCTCTTACGAGCGCCCAGCGCGTAGCGCCCATGCCACAAACACGCATTTAATTATCTGCCCGTCTCCACATGCCCCATGCGCATTAATTTAATGAACGCATGCATTTCACATTTTTATCATGTCCAATTGGAGGAGGGGCATTGCCGATCCGCGAGGAATCTGGGGGATCGGCGGTGTAGCCCGGTAGCTGTCCGGCCTGTTCCAATATATTTATTGCCTCGTCGCCTGCGACGTGGCTGCTCTGGTTAGCTGCCGTTGTTGTCGTCGCAGTCGCGTTTTTAATCGCATTTAATATTTCATTTTATTAAGCCAATCGTTGGGTCCAGTTGGCGGTGCATCTGCATCTGCATCTGCATCTTCATCTGCATCTTCAGCGCTGTCCCCGCGAAATGTGCATCCCCAAGTCCGCGGATGTCTGTCTGCTGATCGTCTGGCGAGCAGTGAGCAATTTGCTTAATGCTGTCATAAGGCTGTCAGTTTATCATTTGCATTGCGGCGCCTTTGGCGACATGGAGATGACACTTAATAAGTAGCCAACTTAGTTGCCACCAATTGGGAGCTGGCGGCTTGGAGTTGGCAGTTGGGTAGCTGTAGCTGATGGAAACGGACTAAATGCCAGCCATTTCATTACTGCCATGTGGCTGCCACAGCGCTGCAGCTGCAAACTGCATACAAACTGCATTCCATTGAGCCAACCAAGCGAAGTGTAGCAGAGCAATTGTCAATTGCACCACCCTACAAGAAATGCACAGGAAGAAATTCTATATTTTCAACTTGTTTAATAGTAAAGTACAGAGAAATTAAATGGTTCCCAAAAGGATTCTTCACTAAAACCTAATTAAAAAAGCATAATCTATAAACATTATGTATGAGTAGTTCAATTAACCTTTTTTATTTCAATTAAATGTACAGCTAGTTGATATATCAGGTTCCAGCCGCAGCTATAAGTTTTAAAGCTCATAGCTTGGGGGCAAAAAGGGGTAACGCAACTGTTGCAACTTATTGAGGCAAGTTTTTGTTGCTCCTGCATCCTGTCGTTATAGGAGCTGCAAGTTGTAAGCGGATAGGATGCGAGGGTTGCTCAGAAATTCACACAATATTATACCAGTCAAATCATGTGAAACACATTTTATCATTGGAAAGCTTTAACTACAATAGTAATCAATGAAACATAGGAAAAGTATAGGTTTCCATACTGCTTACTTATAGTTGAGCTATAATTTAAGTCCAATACTAACCAATCTGCCCTCGCTTCGCATCCATTGATACTTATGTCAATTACCATTCTCCGTTCGCCTCTTTGCAGACAAATGCCATGGACTCGGTTACAATTTGGTCTCGTCTTGTCAATCAATTGGGATCGAGTCGGGGCCAAGAACTGGAAATGGCCAAGGATGACCGGCGAGCGTTTCCTGTTTCGGGTAAGTTGGTAAGTTAATACCCGGACTAGGCTCTAACTTAATTAGCCACACGACAGACTGAAGACTGAAGACTGAATACCGAAAGCACACGACCCCGACCTGTGGTGACCTCAAAGCTGACGGCGGCGACTAATTTATCAAAATGGCTAGAAAAACTGAAATAACTCTGCGCATAATTAAATCAAGCTAAAAGCGAAAAGAGTTAAGCAGGTAGATACCCAAATGCGTTTTTAAACCGCTGCGCAACGCCTATTTCTAACAGTTTTAAATTATGTTGAGAGTTTTCTTGGCGTTTTGTATACTTTGAATTTTTCCTTTGGTTAATTGCCGCTTATTAATCGCGGCTCCGTTAATGGTCTCACAAACGAAATTCTAATTAATGAAATATTTTCGGCCTTTTGCTTGCACTGTCTAGGCATTCCAACCCGCCGAAAGTGTAATCAATCATAGCCCCAGAGCCCATGATCTCACAGATGGTGGAGATTTTTGGGCAAAGTGAACTTGAGTGTGTTGACAAATTTGTGAGTTGCCGGCAGATTGACAGGAAAATTGAGTAATCAATCATGGGCCATCAAACGAAGCCGCCAAAACGAATTGGCCTTCGAAAGGTCTGTTTAGTTAGTTATCCAAATCAAGTCTTATCAACTGATGATGCACGTCGCGGCCATTATTTAAATGCTAATGCCTAATTAACGAAATCACGTTAGTCGAGAATGTTGACAAAAATCTCACAACCTGTAGTAGTTGCTCGAACAAGTTAATTCAGGTTTGCTTTTATATTTAGTCGCTGTGCCTCGCATGCGATTGAAACGAAATATAAAATTACATTAAATTACCGGATGTAATTGCGGTGGTCGTGCCAGTCGCCTCTCTCAGCCCGGTCAATGAATCACGGCCCGGCGCACACGAAATGCGTCGAAACAAAAGACTCAGGCAACGAACTCGAACGCGAACGCGAACTCGAACTCAACTCGGCCAGATTCGAGCAGCGAGCACTTATGTCCAAATCAGGCAGACCAGCAACCCACACAGAAAGGTAGAAAAACTGAAAAATAAATGAAGAGAGACCCACACAGAAAGGCCAGTTGAGTGGTATCTTATCAGGGCTAACGATTTTGTCAAATGACAATTTTCTCGGCCCCATTGAATGCCTCTTTTTCACGCCATCCATTGACTTTTGTATGGTCCATTTAGTTGTCAATTATTTTTGATAGCCCCAGCTGAGGCAGCTGATAAGAACTTGCGACTAGCACCAGACTTGTTTAACAATCCCAGGAAATCCGTACATTGAAAAGGTGGGGAATAGAGGACCGCATCGGATCTCGGCTGTAGATCCAGCTACTGCCTCTCTCCGTTTTGGCCAAATTTGCATATTGAACGGCAGTTTGTCTTGAGCCTGAGCTTTTAGTTATGGCCGAGCATTAAATTTAACTATTAAGCCATTTTCGGAGGCTAGTTTTGTGGAGCTCGACTCTCCAAACACTGTCCCCTGACAGCTGTTCCCTATGGGAATTATTTTCTTTTTTTCTGCCGGAATTTATGAGCCAAAGAGACACAGAAAGATCGACGGAATGATTAACATGAAGTGGATAGGCATGGGAACCTTGGATTGGTGAAGCGAAATGTTTAAAGCTCTTTAGCTAGCTATTGAAGTATAAATAAATAGGAGTACAAGATATATTTCTTATTTATGGTTTGGCAGTTGCAATTGAAATAACAATGGCAAGAGCGGACTTAATTTCATCATAAAAATGCGAATTATCTCCAGATGAAATTCATTTCTTGCAACTCAATCAAGTGGCATGCAACAGAGGCTGCTGACCTATATATGGCTAATAAGAACCAACGTACATGGCAGCAAATGTATGTAGGAATGCTGGTGGCAGCCCATACAGATTTACAGATATCCATATTGATATCTCCACCACTGCTGCATTTCGGTTCGTGCAACAATTTTCGTCGAAAACAATTTTCAGAGCATGAAACGAAACGTAACGAAAACGGCGGGGGGAAAAGATCAGCGCAGAAAATGAGAAATTTTCGCCGTGCATCATATGCCACGCACGTAGAAACCAAACCAAAAGCAAACGAAACAGTAACAATCAGACAATCATGCACATAATCATGCCATCAATATATGGCAATTATCAATGAAATTTATAACAATCCACGAAATGTAACGAAAACTTAACCGACCAGTGAGAATTTAATTTTTCAAAAGGGAGCACTCAGCTTCAACTGACTGCAGTTCGTCATCCTCGTTCTGCAAAAAGCTGGAAAAAAAAGATCAGCAAAAATACAGGGGAAAAATGCCAGAAACATGATCATGATGTGGCCAATGTTGCTGTTTTAGCCTCGTTCGCTTCGCCTTGTGATCTGCATCATAAAAACGTGCCAGATTGATGCGTGATTGAAATGCCAATTGGTTTCCAGTTGGACGCGGTTCGCTCCTCTGCTTTCCGTTTCTCTCACTCTGTTTCTGGTTGGAGTGTGCGTGCTGTTACCGTTACCAAACCAATCTGCATTGTCATCTTGGACAATTAGAAGCAGCAGAGATCCCAAAGATACATTTCTTTTTGAGGTACCTAGCTTAACCTAACCTACGACCAAGAACAGCAAAGTGGGAGGATGTAGGATGGCGTCTGACAGCCAGATCTTTGGCCAGTATCTCAGAGGAAGAGGGTAAAATCAATCCGCTAGATAAACAGTTAGAGCCATGGCCAAAAGGGGCGGCTGGCTGGCGGCGGCGGTCGGGTTTCCGTTGTCCACTTACCGTTGGGAGAGGTTTTGTCGCCATGACCATGACTTGTGGTGTCCGTATGTGGGTCACACGCTCTGACGAGGGCTACCACGATTTCTTGACGGGATTCGTAACGTAACGGCAGCGGGAGTCGCATTACCCACTTCAGTTCGATACTATCTAGCTTGCCGCTGATTGGGGTATTGTGCTTTGTACTGTTTCAACGAACAATAAATCGGATATCAAATTTAACACCATCTGCATTTTAGTTCAATATATTCATTCGTAAACACATGTGTAATTATAGCTAGTGGTGTTTCGTAGCCCAGATGAAAGTACAGCTTTATAGAGTGTCTGCCATTCGGCTATCTGGCACCCCATAAATATGCATGTCGTAAAGTCACTCGATGGCGTGCTGTCGCAGTTGGCTGATGAATGGAGTCTGCTGGCGCCACCGGGAGCCACCGGGAGCAGCAGAACTATCAAACTCCAGCGGATGGCTGGCCATGTAGGGCAACTTGATCGACTGGACCTCAGACTCCAGTGGCAATGAAGTAGCATCTGGCAAGAGCAATCTGCGATGGAGAGCTTCTTGTTTTTGTCATTTACAACGTCTGTAACTTCCTCTCTTATCGCTGGCAACAAATTGACCATTTCAATTAATGAAACGCACTTAAACAGCAAAGTGTTTTGTTGCCCGCCGTTTGCCACTCAAGTGTTGGCGCTAATGAACATGGCCAATCGTAAAGGCCAACACCGAGATGCTCCTTTTTTTACCTGCCACTTCTGCCGCCGCGTCCCGCTTACATTTGCATATTTTGTTGTCGAGATTAAGCGCGTAAATTTGTCGTTAAAAATCATGTTTGAGATCGGCCACAGAGACACACGCGATTGCACAAGAGAAAAGGAGGTAACACAATTTCCAAAAAAATTCCAAACACAGGCAGCTGCTGATTTTCAACTGTTTCATTTCGATTCGAGCGCGTTTCTCGTGTTTTGATTGCCAACCGCTCGATTTGATTGATGGCTGTCGCCTCACGGCGCATGCGCGGCATGTCTATGCCAACTGACGTACTGATTTACCGTTGCCTGATAAGCCAACTAACAGAGCCCAAAAAACGAGTGGCAATTACCTCAAGTGGAGCAGCATTTGGCATTTGCATAAATTGGCCTAAAACAAAAAAAACCGAAAACCCAGACAAAATCGGGGGTAAATATCAGCCAAATGAAACGAACCGAGAGGGGGCAAATCGGAGCTGAAATCGGAGCTTTCTTCGTGACTGGCGACGTTTTCCCAGCGCTGCCAGCCGAGAAGTCCTCTATAATGAGTGAAGTGAACCCAGGGGTCACAGATGTCCAGAGCAATTGGATGTTGCGATTTGTTTGGCCAACGACAAGTCAATTTGGGGTTACACGCCCTCGGCAGAATCAAGCAGCCATCCAGCTTACAAGGCGTTTCAAGAAATTTATATTTTAAAACTGGGCTTCACTTCTTTCCCATCCATCTCCATGCATGATGGAATTAACATTTTTTAAAACACACCTACGCCCAATTACCAAGCAGAGCATGGAAATGCTCTTAATCTGCCCGCTACTAATTAGTTTTTACACCATTATAATTTTTAATTGACTCTGGCCGCCGCAAACAAGATGGAAAATGGGAAAATTTCAATTGTAATTTTATGCAACACGCAGCCGCAAAGTGATTTTCACAGCAAATTATGCGGCCAACCGCAGTCGTAGCCGTGGAACATGCAACATGGATTTCCCACGCATGCCCCCAATGAATGAATCTACAACAGATACCTACATATATACAGATGTATCTATAGCGCAGAAGCGACTTCCGCGACTTTAACCTGCCGCAGAAAAAGAAGAAACGAAATTTGCGTTTTTGATTAAATCGTGGGATAGATCCGAGCCATCTTATCAGGAAGAGTATCTGCTGGGTGTTCAGGTTTTGGTTCGCTCTATGGGAACAGCTAGTCTTGATGAGAATTTAGAGACTCAGAATGACGGAAGTGGAGGCTGATGGAAGATTATGCTGCGCTGCTGACGGATTCATATAACCATGAACTCGTTTTTTATTGATTTCGTTTCTAGAATTTTGGAAACTGAAGATTTGAAGGGCATCCCATGCATGCAGGTGAGTTTACCAATTAAAAGTGATACAACAAAAAAAGTAAATATGCCATCTGATGGTGTATAGATCTCGGCACAGTTAATGGCACTGGAAGAATTCACGGGGTACTTTTGATACAACCCGTGATCTCTTAGTGGCATCTATGGTGCGAGAATAAAACATCCGAATGAAACGAAATCCAAAGCAATCAAAGTTAAAAATGTGCTAATGTGAACTGCATTGAAGCGGTAGCTCAAAAGAAATCAGTTCTTTCTGTTATGAAAGTAAATTAATAATTAGAGCGGCCTAATTAGCACCTCCAGGCGCAGAGTCAGCCCCAAATCTAATTCACAATCTAATTCATAAATTTCCAATCTAAAGGCAGGGAAAACCTTTCCAAAAATGTAAAAAAAAGCTGAGAAGTGAGTGGAGCCGATCGCGGCAATGGAGAGTTTATGGGGCCGGACATGGTGGCAGCCTTGAAAAATCACCTTTCACACCGCCCAGAGTTCCCGGTTCTCCTATTTTTTGTAAACTCTTTTTTTTTTGTCTTTTTTTACCCACAATTAACAGTTCAATGAACCAGGTTGCCGCCGATTCTTGGCAGTCCCTTGAAGTTCCAGCCCAGCGGATGGAAGAAGAAACGAACTCACAAAGTACCAATCTCCCGAAGAATAGCACAAAGCCCATGGATAATAGCCCAATGGAGCTGTTGGGCATGCCATCGCTACGAAAAAAAAAAAAAAAAAAAGAAAAAGATACATACAGATACAAAAATAAAGGCTAAGCGAGGTAAAAAAAGATAATTAACTTTTTTCTTTTAGCACTAAGTATGCCAAAGAGGAAGCACTAACAACAGCAACAGCAAGAAATTACAACACATTACAATGGATGGGGGTTCGGCAAGTGTGAGAGAGTTCCCTTGAGTCGGCGCTACCCATCTCTTTCGCCGCCCTGCTATCCGTCTCTTTCCGCCGCTAAACGCTTCAATGACTTTGTCATGCATAAATTTTGCAGGTTTGCTGAAATTTCTGCACTCCGCCAGGCTGGCAGGCGAGAATCAAATAAATTCCGGCACAAAACTCTTTTTCCCTGCTGCCCAAGTTCCGCTCGAGTACATAATACATGTATGTGCGGAAAAGGGGTATTTTTAATGATGACGCTTCCTGTTTGCCGGCCACACATATACTTATGAGACACCTTGAGCGCTGATAAGTCCCAGGCGAAGCTTCAATTGAAATTTGTACTTAATTAAGTCTGGCACGGCGAATCGGCTTTTCTTTGATCAGCGGTTGGGAAGGAATTCCGCGAATTCGTCAAGTAGACGATACTTGGCGCAATTATTCACTTATGATTAAAACTATTTTTTAAGTGCGGGAAAATAATATTCACCAATTTCAACATAGCAGAGGGCACGCATTTTGGAAAGAAAGACACATCCTAAATTTTAGGCTGTAGAAGTTCCTGTCTATAAGATTAACAATTTTAATTAAATTCCTGTCTATAAGATTAACATATGCAAAGTATGTATATTTTAAAATTCAGAATTAAGCTAGCCGAGATTCTGTACTAAATTCGACTTCTCTAATACTTTACTTAATATATGTACATTTCTCAAAATAATTTGTTATATCATATATCATAAAATATCATAAAATAATATTAGCGTAATATACAATACATCATGCAGCAGCGAAATAAAATGTGATTAGGTTTACAATAAATATAAGTTTCGGTTTGAATTTGGCTTTCGCTTGAATGTTAATGATTTTACTGACTTAGGAATGCATAGTCATGAATGTGTTTTCAGTAGGCAAGTAATTTCATAACTACAATACTTTCGTATAAAATCCAAGTAACGAATGGCTAACGAGCTCCAACAAAGTTGCATATTTTTCGTGTTATATATAATCATATTGCTAATGCGATCTGCATTCCATCGGCGCATTGTTTTAGTTACGGAAGTGCATATCCAGCCAGATGGCAAGGAAAACAAATTGATTGGCGGCAAATGGTTTAAATTTCTGCATAATTCAATGCGCACGCGTTCTGGTTTTAGATTCGGCAATTTTCTTCTCCTTTTTTCCCGCAGACACAGCTGCAGAAAATGGTCAAGAAACTTGGTGGGAACATCAAGGGAGGGGGACGCTGGAGGGGAAGTAGTTGGGTCTGCTCCGATTCGGAATCATTAAATAGACGACAGGCGAAATCGAAATTGCAGTGCCAAAGTTGCCGCCTGCTGTTGCGCCAGTTGCTGTTTTCCGAAAACAGAGATGCCAAGATACTTTTCTTATCTAGGTACTTACTTTAAGTAGTACAAATACACGGGAAGATAACTTTACTAAACTTATTTGATATTAGCATGTGAATCGGGCTCATTGTCCAAGCTTTTAAAACAAAACCTCTCAATACTTAATTTTATTACACATTAGTATCTGCTTTGCAGCCCTGAGATGCTCAATTTCAGAAGTTGCACACACATGTTTCATAATTTGCATACTAATTAGCCAATAAAAATGTATGAAAATATTTCAAGACTGTATACAGCCTAACTCATTTAAATAATAATAAATTATCCGCTAATTGATGGATAACGAAAAATGTGCACTGCAGTGGGTATCATTAAGTTGAAGTATATTAAAAGTATTTGTTCTGGTAACTACGAATAGAATTATTGATCTGATTTTTGCTAACTCTTCAATTACTTTACTTTATTTATATGGCGGGACCAAAAAATATACCTGGGTACCGAACTTTCGACTTGTACCTGAATCCTGCGCATCACTGGTGGCAAGTTGTTGTTGCTGGTGTCGCAGGGTTGTTGGGAAAATTTGAAAATTACCTTTAATCAGAGCGAAAATGAGATGGCTAATTTGAGTGTGCCGGAATCGGAATTTGGCTGGAAAATGGAAAATGCCGACTGTGGGAATTGCAGTTCCTGTCATTTCGGTCAGTGGGAAAACTTTTTGGCGTGGGTGGGCGACAGAGACAGCAGCTGTGCGTCCGAATGCGTCCCGTCTCTTTCCCGCCTCCTTGATCCTAACTCGATGGGAACTGAACTTGGTTCACATAAGCAAAAGAAGTCGCTGACCATGCCATGCAAAATTGCCCCTCAGTTTAAAGAGATCTAGTGCAGTGTATGAAAGTATCCTAGGTTTTATGAAACATAGTCGGGCACAAGATGGATGGGTTGTCAAAAATATACATCGTTTTTGGAATATGTCCTAAGATTTCGCCTGGTTTTTGAAAGAATGCCACTGGCTATTGGAATACGCTATGGAAAAAGTTCTAAAGTTCCCCTTAGCAGACTGATATTTACACCGGCTTAAACGTGTTTGATTTATGCGAAATATACCCGTTAAAAGTTGACACAGAACTTATGCTATCCTAAGCGCGTTGTAAGTGTTTTGCGAAGTGATCAGCGTTTTCTCGCCGTGCAGACAGAAAGAGAGGCAGCTAGCACGCGTTTCGCTCGCCTGTTTTGATCTATGAGCTGCGATTACGAGGCGCAGCTAAAAGCTGCACAAATAAAGCGCGGCGATCTGCTCAAGTTGATCCCCAAGTGAGGCAGCTGCTGCGGATTTCTACTCCGTGGCTGCCAGGCCAGCAGTTGCAAATGATGATGAGGCAGCGGCATCAACAACAATAACACCGCAACAACTGCAGCCACAGCAACGACGACAACTACAACAACGCGACTCGGGCCAGGAGGCCATGACAAGCGACAAGTTGTCGTTAGGCCCAAAATTAGATGCATTTTGTATGCCAGGCATAGATCGCTGGCGAGAGCAATAGCCTACACTGCGAGAAACGCAGGGCCCAACTGTCAAAAAAGCTCCCTTCAGTTGCAACAAGTATCTTCTGTCGTACAATCGCATTTGTACAAATGGTTTTGTTATACAACTCAGCGTGGGATATTTGGCAAGCCCAGTTACTCGCTTTCTGCCACTGCTTTCCCTCAGTGTAGCCATTCACCTATGTGGGAAAGAGAAGGCCAGACAGCGCGCTGACTGCAGTTATGGGCTTAGGGTAAACATTTGGCGACGCATCAATGCAGCTGGCCAAGAGCTACAAAAACAGCAACTACAACAACGCCATCGAAACATCATCCAGCAACAACAAGCACAGCGACGGCAACAACTACAACAACATTAAGCTGCAGCTTGTGGAGTGTGCAAATATTTTAGCAGCAATTTTCAGCTTAAATGCCTGCAAAACGAGGCGCATCGTGTGCCCAACAGCTTTTGGCGGCTCAGAGGTTTTCTTTATATTTCCCACTAGCATGTTGCATGATAATTATGCCTAGAAATTGGCATTCACATTCGAGCTGTGAATAATATGAGAAATTGTACTATTTCAGACTTTTAGTTCTTTCGGTTAAACAGTTAAATGGTTGTTATACTCTAAGAATAGTTCTAAAATACTCATTTGTGCTCATTTGTGCTCATTTGTATATCTTTTTTTTATTTATTTAGATAATATGTTTTCATGTATATAATATGTAGCATGTTGGTTGATAATTATGTCTAGAAATTGGCATTCACATTCGTAGCTGTGAATAATATGAGAAATTGTATATTACTATTTCAGACTTTTTGTTCTTTCGGTTAAACAGTTAAATGGTTGTTATACTCTAAGAATAGTTCTAAAATACTCATTTGTGCTCATTTGTATATCTTTTTTTTTTGTTTAATTATATATGTTTTCTAACAATCCGATTTTCGGCTGGGGGAAATGTGAACAGCATATGAATATGCAAGTGTATCTTGTGAGTCACCCGCCAATTAGTTGGAATCACACGCAAAAGGGGTTACTATATAGTTTTCCTATTATACCTGAAACTAGTTGTAGAAATTGGAAACAGTAAGACTGATTATGCACTCTGGTTCGAATGAAATAATAACTATTCTGTAATATGTATAATTAAAGGGTCTTATTCCAGCTAAGCTGTATTCTATACATAGTTAATTGTTACACAATCTACGAAGGAATCTTGTGAAGAACCTACATCTTACAGAAACCCCCAATCAATGGAAAGCATACGCAGATGGGGTTATTGAATTCGTTTACCTGGCAATTAAGTAATATCTGAAACGAGTGAGAGAAGCTTCTATATCTAGATATTCAGATAGTAGTTCAGATACTCTCTCTGGGCTGCGGGGAATTTCCTAGTGCTAATTGGTAAGCGGCGTACACGTGATGGCAATGACTCTTGATATCGGTTCATAGATCTCGCAATGCAAAACAGATACCCAGTTTTCAGTTGCAAAGATCTCAGATACATCAGCTCTCGCATTGCGTCAATGTGTGGCGACCTTAAGGCGGATCTTCGTAGATATCCCTTAATCGGATCCAAAGTTCGCTCTTTGTTTTGGTATTCCGCCGATTTGTCCCTGAATTTGTGCAGCAACCCCGTTCCCGATTCCAGTTTCCGTTATGCCCCCCCTCCGCCGAGATCGTTGCGTGTTGATTGATTTTATGCGAATTTCTGATACAAATTTATTAACAATTCAAATTGCAAGTTGAAGTTAAAATCTCAAGGCGAAAAGAACGGAAAGAGTTGTTTTGAAATTCAGCGGCTGTCAAACTGTTTTGGTTCGAGCCTATGGTGTGCTTAGCTCAGAAATCCACCGCAGTGGTGAGTTTCCTTGTCTGCCTAACTGGGCTGCGGTGAGTTTACTCATTTGAAATTCTTTTCAGATATCTTCCATTTACATTAATATTTTGGAAATTAATTGCTTTTTGGTATTATTTTTATCCCAGAAGTAATTATAACTTTTATATTAATTAATACCGTATTGTGGTTACCAACTACTTGCTTACATATTCAATCTTACGCTTTTTTTTGCAACTGATCAATTTTTTTGGAGTACTCAGCTGATGCTCGCTTGGCGCGAAGAGTAGCTTCATTTAAATCGTAAATCGAAAAGGGGTGATAGTTGTAGCTGAACACTTTCCTCTGCCCAGCAACAAGTTGATCCTGATGTTGAACACACTTTGGGCTTATGAAGTAGGGTAGTTTCATGGTGGTCGGTGTTTCCACTTCCTCAGCTTTGTGCTCCGTTTTTTCCTTGGGACTTGGGTGGGATTCAATCAAAGTCGGGAATCTGCGAATGTGGGTCAGTGGCCAGTGAGGAAGTTTATTTGCGCCGCCTCTCATCACGGTCCACATTTTTGCTGAACACGGAGCCTGGAAAATGGAGAGGTTTTTCGGGGTGACGGCCAAAAGTCAAAAGGGTTCGCTTACTAGCTTAGTTTTTTCTCGTTTTCTGAGCTGCTCGAAATCGGTTTTTGTGTGCTGCTTTGTTTGTGGCCCACGGACTTGACATTCGCAGCACAGGCAAACAGTTTTCCAGTTCTTCCTCACTTGTTTTGCTTTTCCCGCTTTTCCTTTTGGCCATGTCAGCCCATTGTCAAGCCGAAGGGCTTAAGGGAACCAGTCGGGCTGCGCTTTTGATGAACTTTTAAGTGATTTCCTGGCGAGGACTCACTTGCGTCATGCACAACAGCTGCAAGTAGCTCACCATGTCACTTCAACGGGGGCTTCTTATTTAATTTACCACATTTTGACGTTAACCGATGTCGAGGCGCCAAAGTTGTGCAGCTTGTCATTTTTTAAAGCTAAGCCAAAGCCATGAAGGGCATACGAAACTCAATTCCTGACTACGAATTCAATGTTAATCGTTCTTATTTGTGCCTGGCAATTCTGAGAATTGTTTAAATACAATTAAAAGCTATAAGAAAGAATTCAACGTTTTATTTCAAAGAATCCAGCCGCTTTCCCTGTTCAAAATAAGTGGTTGCTGATTTATTAACCGCTTAAAACTTAACTCAAAATGTGTACAAAGTAAAACTTGAGAATTTACTATCCACAATCCGCAATCGACCGCAACTTTCACTACCTTTTGCCACTTTGTTATGGCCTTGGCATCGCAACGGTCTCAGGAAAGCCAACCTTTTCTGCTCCCCCAGCCAAACACTCAAGCGCAACTTTATTTTAAGTGTACACGGGACAGACTTTATGGAATGGAGCAGAAAACTTTCGCCATGCCCCTGCTGTTTATTATTAAAAAATTTGTAGCCCTCCGCTGTCCCAAGGAAAAAGGTGCCAGGGCTTATGGCCAAGTTGCGTGCACACGTGGCCATGAAGGTTGAGTTGGGGGCAGAAAGGGGCGGCGAAAGTCGTGTGTGAAAGTGCAGCATCCATGACCAGAGTGTCAGAGTCCATGAAAGGCGATTAGGGTCAACTGGCGCTGGTTAGTTGGCCAGAAGGAGCCGCAACGGAAAATCCTTTACCACCTGTGGACGACACTCAAAACTGCTGCTGGTAAGTTAGCCTCACTTGATTGGCGGGTTGACATGAATTAAGTTTGCAAGGGAGCATGCGGACTTTGCTGAAGTCCAGCAGCCCAGCTTGAATAATCTGGTTTATTTTTTTTACGTTTTCACATTGATGCAGTTGACTAACTATAGAGTAACACAAAAACAATTAGACTTAGGACTAAAGTTAGCGGGGCAGAAGGCGTTAGAGCTTGGGTTAAATTCTTGGCAGAGTTTGCTGTATGCATTGGATGGGATGGAAAGCTGGGAGAATCACCAAAATCCCCGATTCTAGGCTAGGATCTAGCAGGTTCTAGTCTAAACATATTCGTGGTCCGGTTGGCAGATCGCTGAGGTCGCTGGTTGGAGTTTCGTATGAGTTCAGTTGAAGATTGGGCTGATTCACTTCCGAGGCTTTCATGCTCTGGAGGATTTACCAGTTCTTGGAACGACGTTCGCCGCTGCTGGCACGCAGCTCCTCGCTCTCCCGCCGACTATCCCGACTATCTGAGCGCTCATCCAGTCTGTCCAGCTGCCAGAGATCGTTGTTCAGCAGGCGGCGGCCATTGGACCAACTCAAGGCGGCTCCAGCTCGTGCGGCATTGCCATTCAGCCGGGTGGTTATCAATCCGTTGAGGTTTCCGGACTCCAAAAGCAGTGGCGAACTGATCAGCTGCGCCTGAACGGTGGCACTGGAGGGCTGACTGAGGATCAGCGGCTGGGAGCTGCGATCGATGGTGATGCGGGCATTGGGCAGCTGGCGCCAGGCCTCCAGATCGCGTTCCCTGGTCAGCAGAGTGGTGGTCCTCGAGGAGCTGCTGCTGCTGGCGGGCAGACGGGAGGCGAGCAAAGTGGGCGGATGGGAGACCACGGTGGCCTGAATGCTGGGCAGGCTTTGGGTCAGCAGCAGGGTCTGCTGGTCGAGCAATCGCTGGTTCTGGCTCTGGCGACGCTCCGCTTGCTGGCGGCGATCCTCGCGGTCACGCTGCTCCCGATCCCGCTGTTCTCGTTGTTCCCGCTCTCGGAGCTCACGGTCACGGAGCTCACGCTCGCGCAGCTCCCGATCCCGGAGTTCCTGTTCCCGCTGCAGGCGCTCGCGCTGTTCCCGCTCCCGCTGCTCCCGCTCCCGCTGCTCACGATCCCGCTCCTCGCGATCCCGCTGCTCCTGGAGCCGCTGCAGATCCCTCAGCTGCTGCTCCTGCTGCAGACGCTGCTGCTCCTGCTGCTGCACCTGCTGCTGGAACTGCTCCATGAGCTGTTGGGCCTGGTTGCGTGCCTGGTTCTCCGATTCGCGACGACTCTGCGCCTCCAGCTGCAGTTGGCTGGCTTGTTGGGCCTCGGCCAGAGATTGGGCTTCCGCAATGGCCTGGGCAGTGAGACGGGTCTGCAGTTCCTCGAGGCTGTTGAAGCGGGACGAACTGGAGGTGGAGAGCCTTTGCTGCTGCTGCTGGTCATCCAGACGCTGCTTGGACACTATGGCGTTGAAGCCACTCACATCGTCGGCCGTGTACTCCACAATGCGACGGGTGCCATCGGGTTCGATCAGGGAGTACTGACCCTTGACCAGGTCGCCGTCGCGCTTCTCCTCCTGCCGCTTGTCGTCGCCGGTGAGCGAGTCCCTCACATCGTAGGCGAAACTGTACTGCGGACGCGTGTCGTAATCCTCGCCAGAACTGGGCGCCAAGGTGGTGGCATCGTCGTCATCGTTGTTATCATCTCGGCTCAGATCCCCACGCAGTTGCTGCTGCTGCTGGAGGTTGGAGGACTTGGCGAGCTGGCTAAGATCGATTGGACGCAGGTATGCCGAGTTGGCCACATTGCAGGTGAGGAGACTCAGGCAGAGCAACAAGTATGTCTGTAACCGGAAAAAGGATTCACACAGGATTCGAATTAAATAGCTGTCCGGCATAAATCACCCGTTGGCCTCATCAATTTGTCATTCCACAATGGCTCTCCCTTTTTATTTGTTAGTTGCGAAGGGTCATAAATTAAAAACGACAACAGGCGATACAAGTGGCTGAACAAAAAATGCCGGGGATTTGTTGGTTTGTCTGACTCTATTGGCTGTCAAGTTGGCAAAGAGAAAAGGCTCAGATGTCGGGAACAATACTGCAAAATACACTGATAGCTGATGGTGGATAACAAGCACATTTTTGACTGCGAAATAGCAGCCAACTCTGTGAAACTGTGACAATCTAAATAACTTATTTAATAAGTTCTGCGTTTTGGAGCATTTTCGACTTAAATGTTTTTTTAATAGAGGATTATTTTTTAAATTGGATAACCAACTGTATGCAGATTTTCCTAGCGTGTTACATCTTTTTCATTCCCAAGCAAGCTCGGTTGATTTCCATTTGGCTTATGCCACATCTCTGGCTCTTTAAATTGGCCTAATACGCTTAGGTCCTTATCGTTTTGTATTTTTGATTATCCTGATTTATGGCCCCGACTTCCGCTTTGCCGGATTTACATGGCAACCAAAATTTATGGCCGGCAGCGGTTGACGGAAAACTTACCCGTTTCATGGCTGCTGACGTTAAGTATTCGACTAGTTGGCTGCTGGTTATTTGTTTGGCTACTGCTGCTGCTTCCCGCTTGCTGCCGTTGGCGAACTGATGCCACCTCCAACGCCCACTGGCCATTTTATAATGGCAGGGCAAAAGGGCCATCGCCAGAACCAGACCACACCTGATATGCCGGCCAGCAGCTTTCAAATTTGTTTAGTTAAGGTTACAAATGACCTTCCCCGCCACTGATACAGATGCAGATGCAGATGCAGATGCAGAAGGGGATAAATTGCAGCCGCACTGCAGCATTCACTTTTGAGCAATGGCAGTGCGAAATGGTCACCCACTGGGCCAAAACGATGTGGGCGGCCAATCGGTTGACGCTTATGAAAACGGCCAGCAAACATTGCCTACGGAAATTGGAAATAGGCCTGTCTTTGTGGCGCTCTGGTCTCATGAATTCGAAATTTTGCAATCCCTCATCCGACCGAGATCCGATTGCAAATGCTCCAAAAAACCAGGCGTTGGCACAGGAAGGGAAAAATGGGAAAAGGGGGAAACTCGATAGCTGGCCACAAGTAAGTAACAGAGGCGCCGGGCTGGAACCGTCACCTTAATGGACCGCCCCTGTAACCAGGCACACTTTATCGATTATCTGGATTCATTATCCGACGCTATGCGAAGTTTTTCATCATCATGCGTAGTAACGAGAGCTGTGGCTCATTTGTTGTCTTTTGCGGAGATAGTTTGTAGGAAGTGGCGATCTGGTCAACGGATGTGGGTTTTGGGTGGCTTCGTTGGCTTCACGCAATGCAGGTGATTGGTTTATGATTCGATGTAGCTAGTTACGCAGCTTGCCAGCTTCCAATTAGGATTTTATTGGGAGTGGTAATGGAAACACGGCATTTACAAACCGGAGTTTCAAAAATTTCCTGCTTTCATTCAAACATTTGCGGCTACGAAGTAAATGACTTTTTATGAAAGTTCAAATATTATCCGCTTTGGTTTTGTCCCTATTTTGTTTGTGCTGAAATACCTTTTATATCCCTTGAATTATTGCATGCATTTTAATTTTATGTATAACTTGAACGACTTTTTGCGACTCACAAACTTTAAAGTTAGGTAGACTTCGAGTTTTAATAGATATTATTAGTAGGTCATGGAAGTTGGATTTGTGAAAACAACTTTGGGTAACAGATTGTGACTAATAGTAACTAGAAATCAGCCAAGTGACCACAAATAGTAACTGATAGCAACCTAAACAATGATTCAGTATGATTATTCAATGGTTTGCTTTTCCACAGCCTTAAAAATAGTGACAAATAGTACCAAGTGCGCCAGCTATCAGTGGAATCTATAGTAAAGATTAATCATTTATGAGACACTCATATATAAAGTTGGACACATTAATGGGCGGCCCGTTAACTCGGCTTTGGGATGCGTACTAACTTCATCAGCTGCAAAAACAAAAGTGGGCCCAAACATCAGGCAGAACATCTGTGTCAGTGCGTTCATAAACAAAAAGAAATCTCCAACGTGATCCAAACAAGGGGGTTTCCCAACAATAACAGGAGCCGAGCCAAAGGAAAACCCAAGCAAAAAAGCACCGGAAACTGGCTGGAAAAAACTGTCCTGCATGACTAAAATACAAGAGTAAAAGCAGGAGTGGCGCTGCACTTGAAAAAAACTTAATGGCTTAAAAATGACTCTCTATTAAATAATTTGACTTTAAAAGGAAAAGTTTGTTCTTGGGAGCTCACAGTTTTCTGGGAAATTGTCAAAACCCCGTTAGAACTGAGGGCTTACATATTTTTTCGCAGTGCAGAGACAGCGAAAAAAGCTAAAGACCTGATCCGCTCTGTTATTCATGCCGTGGAGCATAGTTTTAGGCGCCGCCAGTTCGGTTGTCCAACATGTTGGACACTTTTTCCAACCACCCAACCACCAACCACCAAACCCCCAGTTTTTCCAGCCCTTCCCCTTTCCCTGCCCTTCTTCCATCGCCAGCTTTGTTTGTCTTTGATGCGCGTTTTCCGCTTGTTTTTCTCGCTGGACGGGGAAAATTGAATGCCCAACAGCCGACAGTCGGCCACGTTGTAATTGAGTTGGCCGTGTGGTATGGGAAAATAGTTTCGCCAATTCCGACACGAATCGCAATGCAGTCGCACATGGAAAATCCCTATCCCTGCGCCGCGTACATCGGGCCAATTTGCCGGGGGGTAATTAATCATTTTTCACTTTTTCATGCGATACAGAAAATGCGCTCAGCAATTTCTCGCCATTTGCAACTGCCAAAAGGCAATTAGAGTCGACACATTCACTGTATTAGCGTTCATTAAATAATCACATGCAATTGCCACCGTAATTTCAATTAAGTTTCTTGTGTGTCTGCTGGCTTGATCCTATTTGTTTCAATTAAATTGCGTGCAATTAAATGCAAACGAAATTTATTAGGTTTTCATATCAAAGATAGAAAATTGGAGCAGGCTAAAATTTTTGCAATTTATGGAATAAATGCCGAAGAGGTTAAAACTAGTGAAAAGTTCATTAAAGTGCATTTTCACTTTTAAATATTCACGTAGCTTTAAAATTGATAGTTGCCTAAAACCTTAATGGAGTTTTATAAAATGTTGAAAATAAGAGCTGACTTCTGTGGCATATGCAACACCAGGAGCCGCACAAATTGCAACGAAAAGTGTGATTTAGGCATGCCCGTTCTGAATTCCGCAGGGCTTGGCAATCAAATTGTGTTTCTGGTCAGAGGAGGCCATTCAATCTGCGGCAGGAGGACTCGTGACCAGATCTCAGATCTGCGTTTATATCGGGAGCTGCATGGCTCCTCGAACTGATGCCACCAATGCCAGGGCCCTGATTGAGTGGAAGCCTCTACGGGGGCTTTTTAGACAGACAGGCGGGCTCGGTGGAGTGTTTCAATTTATTTTTCATATTTTTGTTTAACCGCTTTTTGTTTTACTTTCCGATTTGAGGCAGGCGAAATTCCCCCGGCTGGCGCACAAAATGCCAAAAGTTAAAATAAACAGCAGCGCCAGGAGTGCGGCTCTGCGAAGGCAGCCAGTCGCCAGGAGCAAGGACAACATGCAGGAAGGCAGGAAACACTTGAAAAAGTGTGCCAACAATATTCCTGCCATCTCTCGCCACTCGGTGTCTGTGTGCTTTTGTGCTGCGAGTATTGAAAAGGAAATGAATGGCAGGCAGAAAAAGTTAAATCACCTCCAGCAATTGGGCCTGCTGTGGCGCCCAACTCTATGGATGGTTCTAAATGGGTGACTCGGCGGTTGGGCTGCTGGATTGTGTGGCCCGTATGGTGAGTGCTGCTCCCTGGGGTGGCGTATGCGCCATATTCCTCTAAGCTGCGGCTTGAGTTGCCACATTTGTCGCATTTCCTACTGTCCTCTGTGTGCGATTCTATTTTATTTCATTTCATTTTTTCGCATTCTTTCTCGATTTGGTTCTGTTTTTCGATTTGCTATTTGCCGTGGGAAATTGCTTTCAATAATGACGCAAAGTGTTACTGGGGGGATATTTTAATGGTTGCTTGGGCGCTGTGCGTTCGACAGATAGCGCCATCTGTGGGCGACAAATTTTACTGACGCAACCCCTTATCGCACCTCTCACACAGCACTGAGAGAAACGCGTGTGTTTCAGGTGATCACGCTGTCCTGAGTCAATATTACACTATTTTTCAACCTAGAAGAATCATATAATAAACTATTTAAGATGTACAAAAATCAATGTTTGTAAGATGATTGGCTCAGTGTAGTATCGACATCACTTCAGGCAATTTGCTCGCGCACTCATCTCTGCGTTGGCATCAATAAATTGCCGCGGTAGCGTTGCGTGGCGTGTCCTTGGCCACATCCTACTCCTTCTTGCCACGAGTCCTTGGACAAGTGTGCGCCAACATTTGCGCGGCGCCTCTTTCCTGGACACTTATGCAGTCCGTTGTCCATCGCACTTTTCCGGCATGCAACGCCAAGGGCTTTTCCTCATTTGCATTACAAGTAAAAGGCTCGCCGTCCACTGAAATATTTTTAAATATATTTTCCATTTCCACAGCGGCATATTCGCGTTGCAAGCGGTTTTCAGTTTCGAGATGCTATCACGTTTCATCTTCACAGCATCCACGTCGATTCACTTAAACTTATTCGCGGATGCTTTACTCAAAAATATAAAAAAAGAGTCGAGTGAATTACGCACCTTTCAAATTGACGTTGACCAAACAAATTGTAATATAATATATATATATATAAATACAAGTTTGAAAGGTGCGTAGCTCATTTGACTTCTTCTTATATATTATACTTATATAATATTTTGCATCTACAGGTTACATATTAAGGTTTTACATATCACACGTCTAAGCTAAAAAGAATCTAGGAAATATAATAAGAGTTATACTTATGATTATATTCACTTTAAAAAAGTTAAAGTAGTTAAAGTATCTTTTAAAACCCTTTCGCGATAATACTTTAAGTTCTAGGGTACGCCCAGTAATTTCTCATCAAGTAACAGGGAAACGTAATGCGGTGGAAAAATTTCAGAATTCAATTATTCCCGCTTGGTAAGAGGTTTAATTAAAAATCAGCCATATAATGTGCGTGCGAGCTCCGGGTGCTTAAAAATTGAGCATCGATTCACTGTGGCTTTTAAGTTTGATTAAATTCTGCTGATGAAAAGGGCAAGGCATCCGAAAATGTGTTTGCATCACGTACACATTTTGGGTGCCCAAAATGGCCCCAAATAACAAATTCTGGGTCCCTCGTCATAAGCTAATAACAGAAAAAGTATACGATACGATATGAATTTAAAGTGACAATAAAACAATTTAAAGGACCATTTGCAAACTATGAAAAATACAACTTACATGCACTTCATTTATATTTTTCATTGATTGGCGCACAATTTACTATTTTAATTGCAGCAACACAAAGCAGCCGGATTCCATTGAGATTTATGCAAGGTTTATGGCAACAAAATTTACAAACCGAAATCAGAATTAAAATTGTGTATACGTAAACAATTCATTTAACTATTGTATAATGTGCCATTGCTGTTCGGTCGAAACATCTGAATGTCCGTGTGGCAAACTGTTTATTTGCGTATCACGACGGGGCCAATTAATGAAATTTCATTTTCCCGCGTTGATTGCTCCACTTTTGGCCCATTTCAGGGGGCCAGAATCAATAACAATACGGTGGCCGGGTCGTGAAATCCATTTAACATTTAATTAAACAGCCGCTCTATATACCTCTTGCCCGCACCACAACGGCAAAGAGGGAATAGGCCATCTTCAGGGTGGCGAAAAAGGCATTCAAATTCAGTTCGATGAGCCCTCCTGCCATGATGACCCACCCCCTGTTCCCCATGGTCAACTGTGTGAAGACGAGCAAGTCGAATCGATGATCCCGAGACTGATCGTACCATCTGCTGGAGAAGATCGCATATGCGAGCCGTTCCACCTCCTCGGCCACCTCGCTGGCGAAATAGCAGCTGGGAAAGAGCTGCATGCAGACCACTCCGAAGAAAACCAAGTAGTAGACCAGCGAGATGGTGTCGCCCACAAAGAAGAGCATGTAGGACACAATGATGCACAGAGTGGCGCCACATCCGCCCAGCTGCACCAGTTGAACCTCGCTGATGGTCCGGCGCACCAGCCGGTGGAATCTGCGAGGTCGGCAAGAATTTAAATGGCATTGCAGTTAAAGTGAATAATCCCGGGATAAGTTACCTCACCAAGAGTTTGTGCTGCTCAATGTACTCCAGCAACCGCTGATGATCCGTCGCCGTTTCGTCCTCGAAGTGTCCCAGCTGGCTCATGCGAATGGACCACAAGTGGACATGTCCGGCCAGAAAGCATAAGGTCAGAGGCGTATAGGTGTCGTTGCCCAGACCCTGGAAGCCTTCGACTATGAGGCTCATTACCTGATAGCCCATGGCCACTGCGCCGAGGTAGCTATTGTTCTCGAAGTCGAATGGGAAATAGGCAGGGTAGATAAGTTCCCATTTTCTGCCGATAATCTGTGCGAAAACGCCGAACAGGAAAACCGCATAAACCATGCCAAAACTGACATAGAGGCATCGTGTGAAGCGCCGGGCATGGCAATACACGTGGTCCTGATAGTAGCGGTGCTCCTGATCGCTGGCTATAAATGTGTCTAGTTGCCCGATCAGGGATTCGATCTCCACAATCTGCGGCAAGTGGTACAAGTGGGCCACGTGCTTCAGACTGCAGGCCAGGCAGGTCAAAGAGATGGTCAGGTTCTTCATGAAGTCAGCCGCAGAGGGACGCAACAGCAGATGTAGCAGCATGTGCAGTGGAAACCACAAGGTGACCAGGATATTCAGCAACACCACATAAAGCTGGACAGTACGCGGGCAATCCTTGAAGAAAGTCGGCACCAGCAATCGCATGCAGATCCAGAAGGGACGGTAAAAACTAAGACTATCGATAATGACCATTGTTCACCTTTTGCATATTTCCCAGCAAGGTTGAAGCTTTTATGCAGATGCCATGAGAGGATACACTGCGAGAAATGATACCACTTCGACAAGATTTTCAAATATTCACAAAGATTTATTAAACTGTAATGTTATGTTGAGCTGCATCGCAAAATCACTATTTTATTACAAAATTGTATTCCGTCTTTGATAAAAATAAACCAAATGTATACAAGGAAGGTAGAAAAAACTGTAGTTTAGTTTTCAACCAACCTTTTGAATTTATTACTTCGCTGAGTGTAAATTCAGGTGCATAATCCGCACTAAATGGCATTTAAACGCCGCCAATGCAATTTTCATGAGGCGCGCGTTAATGGCCGCCATTAGTGGTAATTAAAATTAAGCGAATATGCAAATTTGTGGGCCAAACGCGTTGTGGGCCCACTTATTAACGCAGCGACATGGCCAGAGTGAAGAAGGAGTAGGCCAATCGCACGGTGGCAAAGAAGGCGTTCATTCCGATGCCAATCATGCCACCGGCCTTGATTTGCACCTCCGCCAGGGTGAGTTGCATGAAAATCAGCAGGGTGCGGCTGTACACCCGATCCATTTTCATCCAGTTGCTCGAATAAATCGCATAGGTCAGCTGGTTCATCTCCACGGATATCAGGGTGCCGTAATAGCAGCACGGGAACAGCTCCAGCACCATCGATAGGAAATACACTCCGTAGTAGATTACAGCGAAATGATTCTCCGCAAAGAACAGAATATTGATAAGCGATATGGAGATATTGACTCCACTTGAAATAAACTGGCCGAGCTGCGAAATGTTCATGGTGTTGCGCAGTAGCTCCACTATTCTGTAAAAAATATTTAATATAATATAAAACAAGTTGGAAAGCTATAGTCGAGTTCCCCGACTATCAGATACATATTACTCAGCTAGGGGACGTGCACAAGGGAAATTTCAACATTTTCTGGAATATCGGTAGAAATTAGGGAAAAAATTTAAATATATAAATACTTTATATGGTCGGAAACGTTTCCTTCTGCCTGTTAATTACTTTTCAACGAATTTAGTATACCCTTTTACTCTGCGAGTAACGCGTATAATTACAAAAACACTTAAAAAAAAAAACAAATATAAACACTTTATAACAAAAAATTTTCCTTTTTGAACACTTTAAAATAAAAAACAAACAACAAAAATAAACAACAAACTTTACAATATAAAATTTTCCATTTCTATGCAAACTATGCCATTTTACATAGATAATTTACTTTATAACTTTATAACACATAAGAACGATATTATTTTATATGCATTTCTAGTTTACATACAATTATCTATGTAAAATTGCATAGTTCCCTGTTTTCCAGTAGTTCCATGATCAGAGCGAAAGAGAGCAAAGTTCCGTTGGATCGTCGCTTATTCCATTTTCTTCCTCTCCTCTAAGTTCGCCGTTACCTGCCAGTTCTTAGCTGCGCATTTC
Source organism: Drosophila erecta (assembly GCF_003286155.1). NCBI lineage: Eukaryota > Metazoa > Arthropoda > Insecta > Diptera > Drosophilidae > Drosophila > Drosophila erecta. The sequence continues at coordinate 13,762,640 of NW_020825200.1, forward strand.
TCAGACGGTTGCTTTTTCGCGTCACGTGTTTCAACAAGTTTAATTAAACTAAAAGCGGTCGGAATTAGTTAAAACTTGTGTTAATACTAAGTAATCTTTATCGCTCTGTTTAATCAATCGCTCTGTTTCGATTTTGAGTAATTAAAGAACCTGCAAGAAGTGAAAAAACCCGTGCGTCGCTGCATACGTGTGTGTATGTGTGTGAGCTTCAGAAAGTGGCAGCTGCCAATTTTATGTTAAATAAACATCGAGAGGGAGTTATTTTACTTAAAATGAAAGCATTGTCGGCTATTTAGTATGTTAGTAATAACGTGCGAACGCAAAATGCAATATAATATTCGAATTTACGGTTTTTAATTTAGGCATTCAAGCGGGTGACGCGCGTTTTCATGTGTGTGTGTGTGTCTCGATGCGACAAGTTCGCTGTGTTTTAAATCCGCCGTGCTCCTACTTCGCCGTGCATAAATGCAGGTGTGTTGGCAATGATGCGAAATTCGCCGCAACGCGGTCTTTTTTTTATGTTCCATTTTTTTTGGGTGGTATTTTCTGCGCATAAATTTATTGAAATTTTAACATCTTGGTGTTTTAAAATAAAGGCAATTCCTCATAATTAGAGTGAAATTTCCCATTGTAAAGTGTTTATTTTTGTTTTTTATTTTAAAGTGTTCAAAAAGTGTAATGGAAAATTTTATATTATTATAAAATAAATTAAAAATTACTGCAAAATCACATAACATACATATTTAAATCATTCCTGATTTTAAAGCTGTCAATCAAAAAAATTACAAAAAAATAAATTTATAAATTTGAATGCAGCATTTAAGAGAATTGCGCCAGAACATTTAGAGGTATGTCACTTTAAAATCCGATTGAGATAAGTTGAGTTATGGAGTTTAGAACTTCAGCCTTAGGACACTTTTAAATTTTTTTAAATTTCTATTACATCATCCATCAAAAAATTACAAAAAAATTAAAAAAAAATTAATTTTTTAATTTGAATGCAGTTTTTTAGAGAATTGCGCTAGAAACATTTAGAGGTATGTCACTTCAAAATCCGATTAAGATAAGCTGAGTTATGGAGTTTAGAACTTCAGCTTTGGGACAATTTTAAATTTTTTTGAATTTCTATTACATTATCCATCAAAAAATTACAAAAAAATTAAAAAAAAATAAATTTCTAAATTTGAATGCAGTTTTTTAGAGAATTGCGCTAGAAACATTTAGAGGTATGCCACTTCAAAATCCGATTAAGATAAGCTGAGTTATGGAGTTTAGAACTTCAGCTTTGGGACACTTTTAAATTTTTTTGCATTTCTATTACATCATCCATCAAAAAATTAAAAAAAAATAAATTTCTTAATTTGAATGCAGTTTTTTAGAGAATTGCGCTAGAAACATTTAGAGGCATGCCACTTCAAAATCCGATTAAGATAAGCTGAGTTATGGAGTTTAGAACTTCAGCTTTGGGACACTTTTAAATTTTTTTGAATTTCTATTACATTATCCATCAAAAAATTACAAAAAAATTAAAAAAAAATAAATTTCTAAATTTGAATGCAGTTTTTTAGAGAATTGCGCTGGAAACATTTAGAGGTATGCCACTTCAAAATCCGATTAAGATAAGCTGAGTTATGGAGTTTAGAACTTCAGCTTTGGGACACTTTTAAATTTTTTTGAATTTCTATTACATCATCCATCAAAAAATTACAAAAAAATTAAAAAAAAATAAATTTCCTAATTTGAATGCAGTTCTTTAGAGAATTGCGCCAGAAACATTTATAGGTATGCCACTTCAAAATCCGATAAAGATAAGTGGAGTTATGGAGTTTAGAACTTCAGCTTTGGGACACTTTTAAATTTTTTTGAATTTCTATTACATCATCCATCAAAAAATTACAAAAAAATTAAAAAAAAATAAATTTCTTAATTTATATGCAGTTTTTTAGAGAATTGCGAAACATTTACATTGCGAGAAACATTTAGAAACAACAAAGAAGAATGAGTATTAAAGATTTGTTGTAAAGTTGATTTCTATGATTCTGCAGATTCATAAAAACCGCATATATTACTTCATCAGTTTCCGGTGGTCCTCGATGCCTTCGATTAATTGTTTTGCGATTGAGTACTTTGTTTCCTCCGGACCTTGGCCAATTATACTCAAACGCATTGCCAAAAGTCGTACATGACCGGCCACCACGCAAAATGTCATCGGTGGATAGGAATCATTGGCCAGATTCTGAAGTATTGCCAAACTTACTCCGGCAATTTGGTAGGTTACACTTAGCCAATATATTAGTTCCGAGGCCTGCACATCGTATGGGAACCAGGCTGGATATAATAGCTTATGTCCACCGCCGAAAAGTACTGATGCTATAGCCGAAATATTTGATAGTCCATAGGCCGCAATGAAACTTTTCCAAATGAAATTCGCCTCACGTCTCGTATTTTGATTGAAAAACTCGCATTCCTCTTGACTCAAGGCTCGCTGATCCAGCTCCTTAAATAATATTTCGACTTCTTTTATCTCAGATAGCTTGATTCGGAAACAAATAAATTTAAAGCTGGCGAAAAAGCAGGCCGCCGTGATTGGAATACCCTTGCAGACATCCCCAAGAGATCTTTCCATAAACAGTCCCAAAATCAGATGAATTGGATACCAGATGGTTACGAAAGCTGTAATCACCATATCCAGCAAGCGATTCAGAAAGAAATGGCTTTCCAGGCCCAACAGATGCCAGTATAACCAATAGGTTCGGTAGATTTGTTCACTTCGTATTACCGGCGGTTTGAAGTCCATGTTCGAAACAATTAAATAGGTTCTGCGGCATTTCCTCTTTTATACTAGGCCTTCTAAATGGCTTAATTATAGTCCTAAAACGTTACGCCCATCAATTTACTGCGACTGTGCTAACCCTATAATTTGTGATTCAATTCACACCTTTTCTTGGGTAACAATCGGCTGGGAAATTAACAATTTGGTGGCGGCAGCGTAAATAGAAATTTTTGCTTTGGTTAATACAATTTTATAGACCAAAGAACTGTGCAAAAGAGTTACATTTTTATTTAGATATTTGGGTGTTGTCTGTGAACAATAAAGGGACATGTTATGAATGATTTATTTGCTAAGTAGTAGCTTTTTGATATTTCCTAGACAGTGGGTTTTTCAATAATTTAACACGCTTTTTTTTAAAGCCCTTAGGCCGTACATTTGTTTTCCTATAATCGAAATGACAAGGCTAAGGTGTAAAAGGAATATGCCATCCGAACTGTTGCAAAAAACGCACTCATATCGATGCCAACAATACCCCCTGCCTTTATATTAACTGGAACCAGCGTCAGTTGCATCAGTATTATCAAGGTTCGATTGTATCTTTTATCCATTTTCAGCCAGTTGCTGGAAAAGAGGGCATACGGCAGCTTATCAAACTCCATTGTCATCAGAGTTCCGTAGTAACAGCTTGGAAATAGTTCTATTAACATCGCAGCAAAGAACACGGCGTAATATATCATTGCAAAGTGGTTTTCCGCAAAGAACAGGATGTTGATGAGTGTTATTGATATGTTGATGCCGCTGGAAAGGAACTGGCCAAGTTGGGTAAGACGTAGGACGCTGCGAAGTAAGCGTACTATCCTGAAAAGAGACATTTGACATATTATTATATTCCCACTGCGGTGGGAAATTTGATAGAAATATATGATCTTACTGCATTAGTTTCCTGTGATCCTGAATTCCCTCGATGAGTTTTTTGGTATTTTCCGATCTTGATACCCTAATATCGTGACCAATTCGACTTAATCGCATTACCAATAGTCTCACATGTCCAGTGACCACACAAAATGTAATCGGGGGATATGAATCGTTGGCTAGATTTTCGAGAATCAGCAGACTAGAGCCAACTGCCTGATAGGTGAAGCTAAGCCAATAGGTCAATGCGGTTGCTTGAAAATCGTAGGGAAGCCAACCCAAATACATTAAGTTTCGCCCACTGCTGAATAAACCAGCTATGGTTGCGGTGATTATAGCCGATATAGCAGCCACCAAGTAACTTTTCGAAAGCATTCGGGCCACTCGACTTGGATTTCGATCGAAGTAGTTTCGTTCCTCTTCACTTTCGGCTCGATTATCCAAATCCTGGAGCAATCCTTCGATGGCCTTAATCTCTTTCAGCTTCCAACGGAAGCAGAAAAATTTATAGCTGCAGAACAGGCATTCTGATGTGAAGTGCAGGCTCCTGAAGACTTGGACCTTGGGCTTCTTATACATGCCAAGTATGAGATGCACGGGAAATAAAATCGTAATGAAAAATGTGATTGTAAAATCCACTAGCCGTCGGAAAGGATAATCGCCCTCGACGCCCAAAAGTCGCCAATAGAGCCAATAGGTTTTGTAAAGACTTTCACTTTGGACTTCCTTTCTTGAATCCATATTTAAAACAATTGAACAAGTTTATTACCGCCTTTCCTTTTATACTGCTCCCTTTCAATAATTAAAGCTAAGTCGCTTAGGTGTAATTGTTATCCCAGCAATTATATTCAATTGATTCCAGCAATTATCACCTCTTTGTGTAAACTAAGCAAGTGTGAGCTGTAACGTAATAGCATTAAGAAATTCAAATTCTTCACCTTGACACATGCGGATTAGGTAAATAATTTAACAATTGTTAATTTGTATGTAGTATTACTAAGCCAGTTGTTACAAAATCAGTGTAGGACTAAAATCGATTACAACTTCTTTATATAATAAAAGGTGTTTGTAAATTAAATAAATACATAGCGCGTGACCTTTAGGTTCATTTATTCCAACAAACCCTTCTTTCATTGATCTATAAACAAATGATTTGCCGTAAATAAGCATACCAAATGGGCCATAAATATCGCAGTTAAAAAGTCGAGCAAATGTTGTCTCATGATCCGTGTTGCAACTGTACGGACTAAGTTGCCATAATTCGGCATTAAAACTCTTATCGGCAGCTGCTGGGAGTAATAAAAAAGTATAGATTCTTTCGTTGGTGTTAAAAAAGTTGAAACTTGTACCTTTCAAATGTTTTATAACCGCCATTGATAAGTTCTGAATGCAAATAGTTCGTTTACATTGTCTTTTGTTACGCTAAAGCACTGTAAAAAGGCAGTTTTATGCCATTTTGTTTTTCTGCTTACCATTCCGCAATACTTTTTAAGGTTTCTTGTGGCTTTTTGGTAATGCATTATCAGCCATTGAAATATGCGAACGCAAAGAACAAAAAATTCTTCTTTTTCTTTGAGCACACAAAAGCATTGACAAAAATTTGTGAGTTGGGAAAAGAAGGGAATTCCAACAAATGTGAGCTTATAGTTTCTGAAAAAATTTGTAGCAAAAATTTAAATACATTTTTGTCTTAACCTTTTTAGATAAAAAGGTAACACACTTCAAAAATAAACAATATGCTCGCTTTGAAATGTGAGGTATAATTAAGAGGCAGCTGCAACTTTCTTATTTTCGCAAACTTTTTGTGTTTTTTGTTTGTGGTCTGGCCCACTCCATGAAAAGGAAAAGTTGCCAAAGTTATTTGATTTGGATTTTTTTTGAAAAGTTTCTCTTTTCTATATGATTTTTTGGCTCCAACTGCCCTCCGAGTGTGTGTTCATGTGGCATCAAATTAATGAAAATCACAACTGTGTGCAAAATGTAATTTAATCTTATTTTTCCCCACAGTTGGGCCCGAGGGCAACTGGCGCGTGGCCTGCGATAAACTTCCCGAAAAGTGTGAGTTGGTGGAAGTATTCTGGTTTTATCAGGCGAAACTGACAGTTTTCAAATTTATCAAGTCGCCGAAGGTTTCGAGAAAAGACGGAGACCCATCTGGTTGTTCAGTGTGTTCGATTTGCGATAGGCAAGGTCACAGGGTCTTGAACTTGTCGTGTTGTCTGTTCATTAATTTATTAGATTTTCCACTGCCTCATGTTAGCTGTTCAGCATCAAAGGATTCGTTTTATTAGCCTTTGAGAACTAATTCTGCAACTGGAATATAAACACCAGCCAAATTCGGGTAAACAATTAAATGTTCATCTAGAACTTGACGCAGAAAGTCAATTTAAAAGTTTAAGGCCCATAAAACACATCGCTTTTATCGCTGGATAAGCAGACAGTAATGTGGTACAGCTGCATATCCGCAAAAATTCTGTGCTATTAAATGTGAATCCATTCCCCGCAATATGAAAGCAATAAAATGCAGAACATAGCTCGAATTTTGCGATCTCTTTGCTTGGCAGCACCAAAAAACAAGGAACGAAAGGGAAAGTCGGCTTCGTCAGCAAACTGAAATATACGAAAAATGTTCACTTTGCAAAGAATGGTAATATAGTGCCTTATATTCGTTCGCTTCCTTCGTCTATCCATAAAGTCAATATTTGCGAATGGTTATTAAGCAGAATCTATTCATTCGTGCACTGGCTAATATCTAATTCTGGGAATTGAGTTTGCAGTTCTTCCCCCTAAATATGTATACTTTCTGTTCGCTAATTAGCTTCTGAAAGATACCCGTGCCTTATATAAAGGAAAATGAATCTTACACAGCCTGATATAATATCTCCCATGACATTGACCACATTCAGACTTTGTTTACGCTGGACTGGAAGGCATTGTGTCAAGTATTTATTGCTTTATCGCCGTTCGTTATGTTTCGTTCAACTAATTTCAAACGATTTTTCAACGGCACTGCGCCAAAAATGGTGTGTGTTTCTCCTGCTATGTGGTGTATGTATATGTGTACTAGTGTATACCACTAAGAGGTCATGGGGCGAAGTGTTTTGGGTTTGGTTTTAGTGGGCTCCAAAATCGAGTGTCGGTGGAACAGCTGCGTTCGCCGTTTGTTTACTCGGTCTACTCGGCGCTTGTGAATGGACTCCGGTCAGCTCTGTGTGCTGTTGTCAGGGGCGTGACCCCAAAGGGGGGCGATGCATTATTTGTGCAGCCAACAATCAAGTCATGTAGAAGTGCGCACATTTTGGCCAACGCAAGTGGACAGGGCACACTTTCAAGGATAATCCATTTGTAGAATTTGAAACAACAGTTCGAATGTTACGCGTTCTATTTAAGCTTTAAAATCCTTGTAATGCTACTATCCTTGCCTATTTTTTTGCTTTAATATTGGTATTTTAAATCTATATTTTATGTCGTATTTATTTATCCAAGAACTCCCCTTTGGGTGCGCCAATGCTTTCCAAACGCTTGGTTTCTCAGTAGCAGTGTCTGTGTATCTGTACTTGCGGCCACTGCTAATCGTCTAATTTTATCATGTGGTTTTCCACATTTAAGTGCCGCCAAGTGTTGAACGATTTGTGTAGTTTTCCCTAACCGGAGCCCCGATGGCCCCGATGGCCCCGATGACCCCGTTCCCTGTGGCAGTGGTTTCCTTCGTTTTTTCTCATGGCTATCGTGGAATTTTCGGTACGCTTCTGCTGGGTTGGCATTCTTTGCTTATCATTAGACTAAGTGCTTGCACATTTGACCTTGCCACGCCCACTCATCAGCAGGTTAATGTATGACAACGCCCAGTTGCACTTGAAAGCCTTTTGTCGTCCGCCAAAGGGATGCATATTAATTGGACGCATTCGTAGGAAAGGGAAAAACGGGGAGACGAACAGGACACAGCGGTCACGCGCATTCCATATTTGTTATGTTCTCATATTGCGCATACGCCCGGGTGGCCTATGCAGACAACACTAGAGGGCAATCAATCATGTGCCCAAATTACGCAGCCGGCTCCCAATCTGGCCCAGTTCAGCCTGGCTTAATCTGCTAGCCGTGTTTCCGGTTACCATTTTGCATAGAACGCGCGTTTCGCTTGCCAAACAAAAGTTTTGCATAGTCAGCTTATGTTTGGCAATGGCACAACAACATTTGAGCCCAAGGATGGCTGCCCAAAGTTTGCCGACCCATGGAGCTACTTTGTGAACTTTGGCTATCGCACCAATTTAAGGCAAGAATTAAACTTAACTTGTTATTATGCGGCAATATGTCCAAGTGTAGGCGGAATTTATATGTTATTCATTGATTATAGTTCACATTATGCTCCTTAAGTTTCAAGTATAAGTCATTTAAACAAATAATCCACCATTTAAATCATTTAATATATATTACATTAACTAATCTCATTTATACAGCTTAAAGTAGTACAGACTTAGTGGGAAAAATGTAAGGTATATATAATTAAAATTGATTTCCAAATATTTTCCCCTGAAATCAGGCCAAATTCACCATAATCTTGACCAATGCCTTATTGGAATATGCGTTGTTGATTGTTCCACGTGGACAATTTGATTATACCTTCTTCTATACGTCTCGTTCAGCTGTTGCCTGGGTAAGTGCATTTCGATTTCGCCCTGTCAAATTATGAGCTGCCTGGCTGCCACCTATTTCTGGCTCACTCCGACTGGTTTAAGCGGCTTTTCGTAGCAGCTCCACATCCTTTTAGCCAGCAGCGCAGCTATTACACGCCCACAAATGCTGACATTTCAATTGTTCGGCCCGGCTTAGCAATGCTGTCAGTGCCAAATATTGTTGGGGTCGAGTATTGCGTTTTGGCCATTAGTTGGCAGTCCTGAGTGGGAGCTACTGGAGGCAGGAGACCTCGAAGGATATCCTTAATTCCTGCGTCTTTGCCTTCGATATCCGTGACGACGCTGGTCGTCATCGCATCCGTAGCTCAGCCCATAAAATATGAACCAATTGACGTGAAATTGATTGTTCTCCTCCAAGCTGTGCTCCACTCCGTGTTCCCTCCCTCTCTCTCTTTCATCCTGTTGCCGTCTCCTTCTCTGGCGCCCTCTTCGTCTTGGGGCTTTCTGTTTGCGCTTTATTAACTACAACTGCCATAAAATGCAGGCGAATGCCAGCTTGTGCACTACCATTTCTCGTTCACACCTACAATTCCCGGCGTGTGCACTGCGATAAAAACATCAGTACAAAGGCACTTTAGATTAATACGTGGAAAAAGTGTGGAAAATTAATGTGTTTTTATTCCTCCTAAAAACACATTAATTTTCGTTGTTTTGCATTTTAATTTTAAAAAAGAAACGCTACTTACTCCTCAAATTGCTTGTATTTATTTATCAATGAATAGCTCTTCAGATGAAATATTATAATATTAAATATAAGCATATTATATTTAATTTTATCTGTTACCTTTAAATCTGCTTATAAGCTAGATATGCGCTTATAAAGTTTCTTGTGCTTATTACCTAATATTCTCATTTAAGAAATCAAGTATATTTTCTTTGCGTGTAGTTGTATCCTTCCCCTTCCCCCTGTCCCCTTGCACATCCCTCCCTACCGCTTATCGCTCATTTTACACGCTGCCAGCTTTGCGAGGCGTTGCCGCAAAATTCCTTACAGTTGGCATATTTTACGTGCCGGGCCAAGGCTTAGAATGCGTTGGAGAATGGGCCACGGCAAGGATTAGAAGTTGGCCGGATACGGAATACTGGATCCGGGATCTGGGATCCATGCCCGGCCTTCATGGACCTCCCAGTCGAATCGAAGTATTCGAATGGGATTTTCTGGCGTGCTCTTAATTAATGTGATGACTTGCGGTCAGACAAAAGGTCCAGAGCATCATCAATACATGACATTGGGCACCGGAAGGACAATCATTCATTATGAAGCAGTAGTTTGAGGGGAATGCCAGTGAATGCAGGTGTAAATTATGGAGAAAGTTCGGAATGCGGACAATTAGTGGGGCCTCGTTCAAGCCAATTCATTATCCAGAGAATTATTTAATGGCAGTTTAAAGTGACTGAGAGGTTGTTCATTGAAGATATATTATAACAGTCTACTAATGAACTTGATCGGATCAGTACAATAAGTCGGATTTTAGTACAGGAGCTACTAAAATCCGACTGTTTGTACTGATAGGATCCGATAGGAATTATAAATATGGTTTAAATACCCCGATTTGTGGACTGAACTAGTGTTATTAATGCTTAAATAGTTGTAGCCGTCGTTAAATCTGAATAAATACTCCACTTGCTCACCATTAGCTACTGATGGGCCCAACGGCCCACACATAATATAATCCTTGAACGTGGGCCATATGTCAGGCATTCCTCACCTGTCCGTGGCGCAACAAAAATGGCCATTTATTTGATGTCGCTACTTACCTTTACACACACGCTTCATTTCCATTTGTAAGCAATTTTTCAGACCCAATCCTCGCGTGGAAATACGCTTTCCAACCAGAGTTTCCCCACCAAGAGGGCCTCTCTTTCGGGTTTCGTCCATTTGTATGCGAGTTGCAGCATCTCTGGTTCGCATGGCCAGCTGGTGGGTGGTGGGTTGGTGGAAAATGGGGAAAATCCACTTCGGCTACTGCAATCGTCTTGCTTCGAACCCAAAACACAACAATGAAAATGCCGCATCGAACATGTTTGGAGCACATGGCACGAACCGCAACCGAGAACGCAACTTTCAAGAAATGTTTTCAAAAGCGTTGGCGGAAATTCAGTTGTTTGGAAGCCATTGTAGCTAACGGTACTCTCGTCGGATTTTCCGCTCGCTCCGCTTTTCATTACTTGTACTAGGCCGTTCAGCAAACGTGTGAAAAACAATAGAACGAGTGTGTGTGTGTGTGTGTGCGAGTGTGCGAGTGTGAGTTTGTTTGTGACAAAAGTGAGGGATAATCCTCGATAAATCTAGCGCAAGCACAAATTACAAAGGAGAGAAAAGTGCAAGAAAAATAAATGGGAAAAACGAAACGAAAAACTTGGACAGCGAAAGCTAAAGTATATATACTACTTATTCAAATCGAATCAAAGTCATAACAACGACAGCAGTAACGACTTTAACAAATGACCGCCTTTCGTTTTGCTGCTCAGCTGCATTTTGTACGGCTTCAAAAATAACCATAAGTTGTCCTTGGCCAACGGACGGCTATTTTTAAGCGTTTTGCTGTTGTTGTTGCTAGCGACCGCCCGCCATCGAAAGACATAAAAAGTGAAAGCCAAGTGCAGCGAGATTCGCATCGGATAAAAATATATATGTTTATATATACGTATTTAATTAAATTGAACAAGAGACACTCGGCGGCAAAGCTGCCTGAATCTCGCTGCTCCGATTGACAAGGGAGAAAAATACAAGAGTCCTGGACTCTGATGGATGGCCCCGTGTGACTTGTGTTTACTATTGAATTCATTTCTTATGGCTGGTATTTTGCCTATTTTTCAATTGTTTTCTTTTTATGTCACACGCTAATTTGATGCGTTAGCGGGCTGTCAACGTGGCTGGCATGGTGTTGACGGATTTGTTTTTGCTCAGACAGGCGGCACACGGCGTATACGCAATTTACGGTGAAATGTTCCACGGTTAATAATTGATGTGAGAATTGGATTTGCAGCCAAATGTGCCACGGGTATAATTGTCGAGTAACTTATTTATAACAGCTTACCCAACGGGAAGCCGTGGCATTCGTTGAACTAATCAATAATGTAGAAGGGGTGTGCATAGAACATCTTAGACGACTCGCTTGTCGATCAACAATTCATATAAGCCATCAACGATGCCACGTCATTTCGGCGGAAATTCAGCTGAAATGTGGAAGGGAACCCACTTGCTCAGACAATCAAGGCAGGAAATTTAATTTCCAGGTAAAAGTAAGCGCAAAGGAACCGCACGACCTGAATGCACATGTGGTTAATTGCTTGTCCTCAAACGCACACATTGTGCCAAGCAGCAGCAGTCATTACGTATACGCCATGGGCTCCGTTCTCCGACCTGCGACCTGCGACCTCCGACCCCAGAACTGGCTTCATTCGCCTACATACGGCGCATGGGGCACGTGCTTAATATTTTCAAGTCGAACCTTTGCGGGGCACGTACCTAGCCGTAATTAATTTATGCAATAATTTTTCATTGCCGACATAACTTGACAATTTTCTCCGGGCCATGCCCGAAAAACGCAATGGGAAAATGTTTTAATTTTAGAATTTGTTTTTCCCCTTGGCTGAGGCCGTAAACTAAACTTGCCACCGAATCCCGAAGGTCTGGCTCTTATTGCCACTAAATTTTGAGTTGGACAATTGAAAGAGTTTCTGGTGGCAGGGACGTCCGTAGGTTATGATAGATGACAAAAGACAAGGCACATAAAAGCCTGGGCCAGTCCAACTTTTGAAACGTCACGAGAGGGAAATGGCCATGAATGCCGGTCATTAGGTTAACTGACCGGGCAGGAAGTTGACCAACGCTTATACCACTATTTCCTCTCGAGCTGCGTCCTCCCAACTTCAACTTTCACCCCACCAAAAAGAAACCCCTCCATTTCCGTCATTGTGTTCGGCACTTTCTTTTTTGGACGCTTCACTTTCGATGATTGGCGGCGCCACTCGAAGGAAGCACAAGTGGCAACAGTAACGCTTAGAGGGGCGGAAGGCGACAGGGGGAGTGGCTGCGACAGCTGCGCTTTTCGTGCGACGAAGGGAAAATCCAGGAAGCGGGGCACTTGACAATCGCCATCAAGGACGATGAAATACCACGTTCCTTTTGTACTTTTGTGCTCAGACACGCCATGCGATTGAAAAAAACAGGAATGGGGCAGCTAATCGAAAAGGTTATTGACTAATCCAATGGAATGCTTCGCAAACCTATGATCTCGACTTAAAGAACAAGATTGTGTTACTTAGTAGGATTTGATAGGTGAAACGAGTCAGTGAAAGATAATTTTGAATTGTGGAATTAATTTGATTATCAAAAGATTAAGTTTTAATTTGTATTGTGTATATAACATAGATATATATTGTTATATTGCTAGAAACAAAATTGATATTCCCAAATTCAATTAATTAACTTTGCTTACTTTTGCTTTTTACTTTATTTCACTACATAAAGTCAAGGTGCTAAAGTGGCCGTAAAATGTTTTTGTATTTTACTATACTATATCTTAACTCAGTCTCATTTTTGTTTACAGAAATGTTATTAAATAAAATGGGGCAGGAAAATAAATTTGAAGGAACTTTTGTTTTGTTCGGTTCAGTTCACCAACCACGTCATTGATTGCCGCCTGCTTTGAATTTTTATGGGACCAGCTCGCCTCTTTCCCCATTTTCCCCAAAACCGAAGGGCGTCCCCCACCTGCGGAGTTGGGGTTATTGGTTTTGGGAAACTTGCGGCACTAAATGTCAAGTGCACGTGCTGTACAAAAGCTGCTTTTCCTGACCGCTGTCGAACACTCTCCCTGCCGCTTTCAACCCCACCCCCCTGTTTTTTCCACATCCAAAACAAAAACCGGCAACGTGACGTATGAGTGATACAGGCATATATTAACTGTTTCCCGGTGTGCGAGTGTGTGTGCTTGTGTACTTTGGGGTGCTTATTAAATATTGCGCAGTCCCGGCATGTGTCACAATAAAGTAAAAGTAAAGTTTACGACTGTCGAAAAATGATTCGCGATTCGGCAGCTGCTCGCGTTCATAACTAACAATATACTAACTGCCATCAATCAAAATCAAAGTCGGATTTTACAGTCGTAACCAACTGGGGAGCCATATAAATCACAGAGATTTTCAAATGCCCTAAGTTTGGCGGACAGAGCGCAAAACCGAAACTGTGTGCAAGCAGTGGATCCAACAAATAATTACAATTTAAGCGGAATCCGAGAAGGCCAAAAGCACACAGAGCGGAACCCGGCGAGAAGCTGAGTAAGTAAAGCGGAATGAATGCACTGATGACCTTACCCTACGCGTCGTTTCTCAATCTCGAACCCCATTCCCTCCCAGAAGCCCAGTTCAAATAGGAAATCTAAAACAGAACAAAAAGCGAAGCCAAGCCAAACCAATGCAAAGTCATGCATAATGCAAATGCGAGTCAAGGATAGTTTTTGGCACACAAAATGGTGGCGTCGGCCTGACTTTCTCCTTGTCTCGTCCTGCACTTGGCACAGTTTTAATGCACTTGCAATGGATCCAATAAAAACTTGAAAGGAGTCAGATGCCTCAGATTGTCCGTTGCACTTCCAAGACTGCAAAACAAATTGATCAAAATGTATAATTAATAATATTCCTCAGCTTAGAGTGTCATTTAAACATGGATACAATATTTTAGAAAACAAAATGTATAATTAATAATATTCCTTAGCTTAGAGTCCTAGTTAAACATGAAAACATTATTCAAAAAGTACAATTTAATATGTTTTTTCATAAGTAAATCACATACGAGCTAAGCATTGTTCCTTATCAAAAACACTGGAATTTCTTATTAGAAAATACTACTCAAGAGCAAACCTAAAAAATCATAGCCATAATTAACAGACAATAGTTTGTCTACTCAAAACATTGAATCCACATAATGTATTCGAAGAAACAACTCAATAGACTTGGAAAACAAATTAAATTTGTTATTTTTTGGTACACCCAAAAAAACTACATTTTAAACGTAATACACTTGGTGGAAAGCAATACACTCAAAAGAATCCACAAACAAAATATTGGGCAATGCAGTGGTTTTCTTCTTTGTATACATAATTCTATTGAAAAACAAGTCCAGCAAACCAGAAGATCATTAGCAATTCTCGAATGAGCGTGCTTCAATAATTTAGGTCAGCTGCTAATTGGCTTTTAAGTTGTACACTAATAAAAGTACATAAAACTACTGTTCACTTTATAACGTTTTTCAAAGTGTTTCTCACTCTCCATTTACTTTTGATTTGTTTCTGGCGCGGTATGCAAAATAGCAAAAACTGTTAAGGAAACAGGAAAAACCATTTCTTTACTGCAAATACCCTGTACCTCTAGGGGGTATAAGTTAGCTGGGCGCTGCGCGCTCGATGTTATACTTTCTATACATAGATGGATACCTAAGTCTATGTTTTCATTAAAACTTACTTTTCTAGTCTAGTATACCTTTTTTCGCGACGAGTAATGGGTATGATCCGGTCAAACGGCTAGTTGTTGAAGTGCGGTCAGTATTATAATGTAACATATAATATCTTATTAAAATATATTATAGAATATTCAAAGGGTATTCTATAGTTGAATACCCTTTCCGGTTAAAAGGGTAGTTATTGAAGTGCTGCCATTATCCGATTTAGAATGTAATATATAATATATTATTAAAATATGTTATAGAATATTCAAATGGCATTCTAAAGTTGAATAACCTTTCCGGTCAAAAGGCTAGTTGTTAAAGTCCGGTCAGTAATCGCCTTAGAATGTAATATATACACAATATATTATTAACATTATTATAGAATATTCAAAGGGTATTTTAAAGTTGAACCTTTCTGCTTACTTGCTGTTTTGCTGCAATTCAATGGCTGTTTTTGTTTATTTTTGCGCAAAGTCCCAATTAAGAATTTTGCGCATCTCTGTAAGACTTTCCCTGCACTTCGTTTCGCCCCGCTTGCCACCTAATTTTCAACAAAAACGTATTAGCAAAGGCTGAATCATTTTTCATATCTGGACAAATAACAAATGAATGGATTCAGCTGGCCTGCTGGCCCTTTGCATCTGTTAATCACCTGCTGCCAGAAACTGAGTTTGAGGTGAGCAGAGTGCGGGACTGGGTGTATTTTCGTTTCGTAGGCCCTTTGAACTTTTGTGCTCTCAGCGAAAAGCGCAGAAAAGTTTCAACGCCCGGCCCTTGTAGCAAGAGTTTTCCTTTTTCCTCGGCTATTTTCATTATGCATGTGAGTGGCGGAGGCCTCCGTCTGATTTATTGTATGACCTGGCCCAGGCGGAGAAACTTTTGATTTCTCATTGTGATTATTTTATGATAGTTTAAGCGCAGACTTTGCAGAACCCGAAAACTTTTCCGCACACAATAGCCCGCATCTTCAAAATGAAATCGGAATGTCGAACGATGAATGCTGAGTTCTGAATGCGAATGGCAGTGAGTGCCAAGCAAATGCATTGAAATTTGTAAAGCTGTCAGTATGTGGGAATGAGTGTGTGGTGTATGTGTAATATATATTCACACTCAGTACCAGCTGAATGGAGAGTTCTTAAAAGCGATTTTTATTTTTTTTTTACCCCAATTTTCATTGATAAATCGTTTCCGATTTCCCAGCAAGGGTTGTATAAATATTTCCACATCCCTTCAATAACGAAACATTCGATTTTCAAGAATATTATTTATCTGGACCAGCTACAAATTGAATACTTTTTCATAGACTGAATGCATTGAGTGGCACTTGCACCAAAGAGCATATTAAGTATACGCAACGTTGTCACCAATTTACCAAAAATTTCTGCTGATGCCGCCGTTCTGTGCTGTGGATGGTAATGAGAACACGTGGTGCCTCACATTCGCAATTACACATTTAAGCTGTGTGTCATGCATATTGAGAGGCTCATTAAAACCCCGTGCGGACAGGAAGTGAATCGCAGAGAAGGAAAAAGGACGCTTCTGCTAGGCTTATGAATCTATTTATATTTTGAACTAATGACTTTCGCTTCACAGTTGAAAATATATGACTTACCTCCTTTATTTCTCGGCGTGCAGGTGATTAAATTGTCGCCTTTGGGGCTGGCATCGTTATTTCAAGGCATCCAAGGACGAGTCAAGCTCTTCAGAGCGAGATTCACAACAATGGCGCGTTGCATACATTTCAGAGCATATTTCATGAGCTGTTAATTTCGCGCAGCGGAAAAGTCATGTGTGAATGCGGGAAAAGCGCCTTTTAATTGAAAATTCACAAGAGGCGGGGCTGGCGAGGGGCGGGGCCAAATGGGAAATGAAGGCAAGAACGAGGGGAATGTGGCGCTTAAATATTTTGTTTTCATTCTTCCGTTTCGGTAAAGCGGCCAACAATGGAGGCGCCGCTTAAGTGGGCGTAGATTGTCCATGTAAATGCCAGTGGCAAAGTAATAGAGAGAGATGGAGCAAAAAATAGAAAGAGCCAGCGCTGGCTGGCTAGAAAAGGAGGTTAACAAGCTGAAGCTGTTTGCTGACGCCCCATACCGCTTGCTCTGGAAATTATGTGCGAAAAATACTTTTCGCACCAGTGAAGATTTTCAACACCATTCGCTCGGCAGTGCTGCTAAAAAGGAAGCTACAGTGTGCGCCTTAAATAGCTAGCACTCTATTAAAAAAGTATTTATTTATACAATCTCCACTGTTGTATTCCAGGAATACTATGAATTAACGTAACATTTTTAGATCTCGTTGATTTTTTCCATAAATTTTAACTTTAGCTTTCATTGTTTAACGATTAGTTGTTTTTTCGCTGCAAATGCATTCAGAACTAAAACAATGCCAACTGGGCAACACTGTTTTGCAAAAGGGGCTTACAAATGGAGTGGATGGGGCTGGAGTGATGTCCCTCATCATCAAGTGGTCCAAAAGTGAGCTTAGCATGCCCGTCGCCGCCACTCGAGGATGCAACATGGCAAGGCGAAATTAGACGAGTTGCCATCGCCTGCCTCACATTTGCCCACGTTAAACATATCTCCTGAGTGGAAACTGTTTCCACATTCACTTTTCCCAAACACCCACTCCCCGCAAACACCGCCATTCAGAATCCGCTGCTGAACACTCGTGTCAAAAGGCCTGCTGTGTAAATGGGCCACTTGCATTGCCAACGACCAAAAAGGCGAATGATGAGTTCAGGAAGGAGGATCCTGTAATGCGGGGAATAGTCTTTCAATCTGGTCTCCTTGCAGCCATGGCGCCAACAGAATAATATCACCCGGTAGCTGGTTAGGTAACGTGTTATTCCACCTGGAAAACTTGAAAACAAAAATGTAGCCAGACAATTAGGATAATAATTAAGTGCACATGTGGGATTTTCATGGAATTGTTTGTGCACCTGTTTTTCAAATATTTTGCGCCGTTTGGTAAACGCCAATTAAAAAGGCAATGAAATAAAGGAATGCCCAAGGTCTGTTTGCACTAAGGCTATTAATAGCTATTATATTGTAAGATTTAATATTTTAATTATGAATTTAATGTTTAACTACGTGTTGCTTCAATTTTTCAATTACCTTTTATTTTGGGTGTATACAACTTAAAATTTTCCTCATTCCCAATTAATTCATGATTTCGGTTCTCAATTACTTATACAATCATATTCATTTAAATAACAATCACATGATCTAAGTAAACATTGCATTTCTTCGAAACTCTTATTTGATAGCACACTGAACTTCGTGTCGTCCTTAAAAAAATCTGAAATAAACACATGTCACGTATTTTACTTCTCCAGTTCTTGATTTTCCCAACCTTTTGCTTTTCTGTATTTTCTTTGCCACTGCCCTCGGCGGAATCAGATGTCAGCGTGGCTCGAGGATTTTCCGGCCGTGCACGTGGATGTAGATGGGTATGGGTATGGGTATGGGCAAGGAGATGGGGATGTCGTCGGACACCTCGTGGCTGTGGCCTCGGTGCTAAGGTCTTGGATAAGTCATTAATTGCCTGGCCGCCATTTTGGCTGTGGGGCTATCCGCTCCTTCCGGTTACCAGTAACCAGTAACCCGTAGCCGTAACCGTAACCGTATCCGTGTCGCCTGCAGGCCAGACTCTACGTAGTAAAACAAATCAACGGTTTCATGGCCACTAATGCAATCAGGCCGCAATAATTTTAACGCTCAGCGTACTAGCAATTTGTCATTTTCCAATCCGAGCTGCAGGGTTGGTGGGGAGGGGCGGTTAGCCAGGAGAAGCAGCTTTGGCATTTTCATTTCCATTTTTATGCGCTTGTCATCGCTGGCTCGGAATGGGAATGGTATATGGGGGATGGGGTGGGCTTAAGTGCTGCCATTTGCAGCTAGAAGCGCCTTAGTTGCCTCAGTCTCATTTGAGATACACACACACACACAAACACAATCCACATACACGCAGGAAGAGATAGACGCACACACAGATACTCTCACGTACGTCTGAGCGAGTGTGTGTGCGGACACACGTTGAGATGCTTTTTAGTTGATGGGATTGCTTTAGTTTCTCCTTCGCTTGCTTCCATTCTCCTTCCACAGCACTTAAATGTGGCCAGAAGGTTGCAGATTTCCGCAGATAAATATGTATTGTCAAAGACTCACATTCTTGACATGGCAACTTGATTTGCTAAATAGCATCGTAAAGTTAGAACCGAAAAACTGGAACCATCAGGTACAAAGCTGAGCTACTTGGTTGCGGATATATGGTTTGTGTTTGCCAGTAGTGATTTGCAGTTTGGTTTAATAATATTCTAGTGAATATTACAGATTTTTTGCCTTTACATGAAATTATCCATACTCGTTTTTTCATTCTCAATAATCGCTTTTAAGCGACTTTTGAATTCCTATTTTTAAAGACACAATAACCTATTGCTTATTGGCTTGTATCCATATTTTTTAACCCTTGTCAACAAATATTGTACAAATGGGCAAGCTGAAAAGCAAAATCAATAAAAATCTTCAAATAAACATTCAGTTAGGTCTCTGATTGTAATATTTATTTCCATTGTTGAAAGCTAATATTTACGTTATACATAACGATCTAAAGTTAGTATGAATTTACTATCGAGGAAACATGAAAAATATAACAAGCAGTCAAAGAAAAGCCAAAGGCTAAGTTATTTTCCATGGAGCGATGCAAATGAATCACTTCCTTTTCGTTGTGACCCAATCAATTGGTTTACAATTATGTCGAAACCAATAAAACACAGAAAATCAATTTAATTCCCCCAGCAGCAGCAAAAATAGCAAATCCAAGTCAAAGTTATTCCGCATCTGGTCTTGTCCAGTCTTTTTGGCCTGCTTTTCGGATTGTGGTCAGCCAAGCGTTGAATAGATAACAAACTGACACATATAAGCCACACCAACACACCCGTGCGAGGCTCACTTACGCACACTCACTTAACATCCATTAAACACTTCATAAAATGGTCATTTCTTGTGCCTTCGTTTCTGGACTGCCTTGTGTTTCGTTTATTTTGTCATTTTATGGCGGCATACTTTCAGGCGTTTGGTGCTCTTTTTGTGTGGGCGTTGCATGTATTGTCAGTCGGTTAGGGGGAATTTTCGGTAGTGCCGCTGACTGAAACGCTAAATATCAGTCAATAAATCGATTTCCTATGCATTATTTATTATAAATGCGGCACGCAGTTGGTTAGTTAGCAGGCAACAACGAAAAACAAAATACAAAAACCCTTCGGGACCTTTTCCCATCGGTCCAAGCCACCAATTCCATTGTCTATCATTACAATCAATTTTTTTTGGTGTTTTGGTGTTTTGTGCTGCCTTGTTGGCTGATGTTCATTAATTGCTTTGCCTTGACTGATTACTTTTATTGATTCCGACTGAAACGAGCAAATCACAAGAAATCTACGCAGTTGTTTTGTGGCTGAATAAATCATTTTAAT
This sequence comes from Drosophila erecta, assembly GCF_003286155.1. NCBI lineage: Eukaryota > Metazoa > Arthropoda > Insecta > Diptera > Drosophilidae > Drosophila > Drosophila erecta. The sequence continues at coordinate 13,782,943 of NW_020825200.1, forward strand.
CACTGGACGTTAAAAAGAGGTATTTTCTTAGAATATGTTGCTCACAGTGATGTATGGAAAATTTGTTATCTGGTTAGCTACATTTCATTTGTCTATGACTTTGGCGTCAAAATTCCATTTCCGATGAATACGTTTTAAGGGCCCAATAATGGGTTTGTAAATATAATTTATTCAATATTTCTGTTAGGCACACATGAATTCTTGTTTATCTACTCTTCACCTTTGCACAACATCTGCTTGGCAATTTGTGTTGTATTTTATTGTATCTGCAAACATTTGGCTGCCTTGTTGTTCTACCATTTGAAATCGTTTCAACTCGACCGAAACTCAATTAGAGTTTGTTGTGATTCCATTTGGAAGCCAGGCAACAAATTCTGATATAACAAATTTCATCCTTCTTTTGGGGCCTTTGGTGTTGGCTTTTCGATTTCAAGGCTCTTGGCGCTCTTTGCCGAGCACTTTCCCACTTTTGCCGAGTAATAGGAAAAGTTTGAGATTTCTTTTTTTTTTTTTATTTTTTTTTGTGCTGATATAGTTTTGGGTTTCAAGCGTGTGAAATTTGGTAATTGGCTAAAAGCGAGATTGAGTTGCGAGATTGCCGTAGACCTGTTGTCGATAATGTGCAGACAATTGGCTGGGCATTTAAATTGGCTCATCTGGAGCCCTTGGCTGTGGTCGAGCTCGAGCGAGTCATATATTATGTATGACATGATTGGCGTATTTGTGGCGGCATCAAATGGGATTACGGCCTTGAACTTTTTCATCCCTTCCGCCCACTCGAGGGCTTCTCCATCACCCATCCATTCCCATTACAAGTCTTCTTCGTTGGGCTTGTCATTGATTTATTGGCTTTCAGCCCTCTCAGTCTCTGTCCTCCAAGTCGTGTGTACGTGTGTGTGTGTGATTGAGTGGGTGATGTCGGTGCTGTGGGTGGAAAATTCATTTAAACTTGCTCTACGCATATTACTTTTATCTAAAAACTCCCACGTCGCACATTGTTTTAAAAGTCCTGCCTGCCGCAAAAGCAAACGCAAACGCCGCCTACTCTTGCATAATTAAACAATGGCAAGACAGGTGCAAATGAAAGAAAATACTTGTGAAAAAAGAGCCCGTAAAAGTTTTCGCCATGACACACTTTTTGTGTTACGACACTAAGCGCCTTTTGGTCCTTTAATTATGCAGTTGACAGGACACCAACCACCACCCACCACCCACACTTCCCAATTCGCGAAGCGCGGCACTTCCCATATTCCCCCATTAATGCCCAACAAATTGCCAGCGATTGACATAATTTATGTCAAACACAAATCGGCTTCGGTGTCCCGACTCCCGAGGGATCAATAAAAATGGCCAACAGGGATGAAATACTAGACCTGACAGCCAAATGGACAAGGCCAAAATCCTCGGACGGAAAAAGGAGGAAAATAAAACAAAGGGATTTTCACCCGTCACCATGCCCAATCATCTATGTAAAGTTTCCGAAAAGCTGGTCAAGCTGATGTCCTTGGGACCCATTCACCAGTGATCGATCTAGACAAAAAGGGAAAATGTATAAAAATATATAAAATGCTTGTGTGTCAAGTGCTGACAATCAATTTCGTTTTGATTTCAGCAACTCGTTGAGTGAGTTTGCTCATCTATTGATCTATTTGATTGGAGTGAGAAGAGTAGAAAAATCGCGGCATTGACTTTGATGAAATACAATTGCAGATTGGTTTCAGATTTTGTGACACTTTCGTCAAATCAAAATAAAATATCTCATGTTTTTCCAAAGCTCAAAAGTTATAGAGAATTTTGATCGATTGGGTTTGATTTTATCTTGAAAGATTTTTACCTTAGATTGATTACTATTCTTACAGAATTTAAATAAAATTTTAAATGAAATGGCCTCTTGTTTAAAATTGAACTCTATTGAAATAGTGAGCTGATCCCTGATAGTAAAATTAAAAAATTATTTTATTCATTTTTTTTTACTTTAATTAATCATAATTTCCGCCTAAATGTATGTAATTGTCCTGGGCTTTCTGCACTGGAATAAATGATGTGTTCCTTCTAATTGCAGCATTTATAGCTATAAATGTTACTAATTCACAAAATGTTCCCTGTAACACTGCAAGAAACCATAAATTGTCGTTGTTTTGTCCTGGACTCAGCGTATTTCATACGCGGCGACATCGAATGAAATGGATGAAGAAGGTTCAGTCGAGCCGACGTCATCGTCCATCAGCCATCAGCGTCCATTCCATCACTCTGCCACCAAATCCCATCACAATGGCTGTGGAATGGGTGCTCCAGGTCCCAACCCCCATGGAGCAGTAGTATATCCAGCCGATGTCCGCCCTGTCGCTTAAAGCAATGAACTTTAAGTAATTTGCTTTTACTGCCTGACAAGTGACGAGTAAAACAAAATGTGGCGTTTACTTTCGTATTTTTTATTTCAGCCTCAGGACCTTCCATCCAGTTCCTTTTTTCGTGGGGGATTTGGGGAGGTGGGGATCGCGGGAGCGGTGTCATGTTATCAAAATCAATTTGCTAGGTCCGAGAATAAAGTGATGGTGGGGGAAGGACTGGCTCAGTTTGTCGCCTATTTCGGTGCTCTATTTTTGAGTTTGCAACTTGCTGCTGCTGCTGCTGCTTTGCCATTTTATTGTGCAATGTTCCGGAAGGCTGCTTTGTTTCAGCAAAATGCGCTATAAACAAGAGCAGCGTATAAAAACACAACAAAAGTGTTTTCACCATTTGCCAGATACACTCGTATATCTCGACCGGCGCTCCTTCGTACATACAATGTTTGTCGGATGATTGAGTTGGCCCGGCTGCAATTTATGCTCCAGCTCTCGAGCAGATCAGTTGGCTTCTGTTCCTGCTCCCTGGACGGGTATTTATCTAAGTTGTCAAGCTTTGCTGGGCTGTAAGTGCTGGATTTGCCTGGGAGCTGCTCGGAAATGCGTTTGCTGGGGATTTCAACTGGAATATGTGGTCAAATGAGATATGCTTAGGAATTTAAATAATATTTGTTTACTGCATTTGTTTTAAAGCTACAGCACAGCACAGTACCTAATTTTAATTTGTTCTACATTTTGAAATCGTTCAACATTTCTATAAATAGTGAACATCCTCCACCACAAGGAACCACAAAATGAGAAGCTTATTAAGTAAATTCCTCATCGCATTAGCCCCCTTATCATTTCCGTTTCTTAGTTCCAATTTAGGCAAACTGTCAGGTGAAGGAGCAACTGACTTGAAGCCTTGTATTAGAGATTGTTTTTCGTAAGCTGCTTATTACAGCTCAACAAAATGTGCCGGCTTGCAATCTTAGAAAGTCGCAAAATTGTCAAAAATATATTTAGAAAAATAAGTGAATCTGATTTAGCCCAGAACCTTTGCTCGCTGCCATTGCGGCTGCGATGTCCCAGAATTCTCAATACAAATATAAGAAAATGCCAGCAACGTCCGAGGTGAGCTCGTAACATTGTTTTAAAATGGCAAACGCCTTTCGCATTTGGGTCGAAAAGCACTCAGACAGCAGGGCCCAGGAAAAGTGGAGTGCCTCCGAGAGGGTGCCCTCTTCAAAGGGAAGGAATTCCACACGTCCACAGTGGCTCGCAAGAGTGCTGGTGGTGTGGGTGCGATTGTGTCTGTGTTAGCCAGGTGACAGAGTAAGCGCCTTAAGCCGCCTCAGAGAGCACACACACACACCTGCGGGAAGGAGCACAGTTGCTGCATGGAAGGGAAAAAGAAACCTACAAAAGCACAAGTTACATAGAAACGGATATTTAGTATGTAAGTGCAGGAATGCACTCAGAAAAATTAAACAAGCTGAACTTTTTAATATAGTGGATAAAATACTATAATACTAAAGTATATATAATACTATGTGTCCTTAGCTTAAAATAATATTTATTATATTTTATTTTATTTCCTATTCAATTGCCATCTTCCAATTTATCAATTAGCTTCAGCAATCCGTGCTTGAAATTTGAAATTGCACAATTGCTTGTCAAGGACTCCAATTTTGCCGCAGTGTTACTACCTTTCGCTATATATAATATGTACTTTATTTTACGTCGTATCTGTGACCATCTTCTGAACTCTTGACATCCTTGGCTGAGCAACCTAAATTTAAAAGTTTTTCCTATATACTTGTACGTATGAGTGCAAACTTTCCACTAAATTGAATTGTCTGTGGGCTGAAGTGAACGAGGGAAATCGGATGGGTCTGTGGGTGCTGCCGGTTTCCCAGCATCTGTACTTAATTTTCACTTCCGTAGCAGATTGTCTAGCAAATTGAGTAATTTAAATAAAGCGCAGCACAAATGCGCCTGACAGCCCTTCGCCATGCAACCCAGATCCTTGCCTCCTTGGGATTCCCCACAAATGCTTGCCATGTAAAAGAGAAGTCATTACACCAACACTGTCCCACACACACACAAAAAGAGACATTCTGGTGCAAGCAAAAGCCGATACAGCATCGGATACAAAGATACATTCCACAGTGTGCAGTTGTGCAGTTGTGCTGACGTTTGGCCATTTGATACAATTTGCCATCCCGGACGTTGCTCAATTTTCGGGGCAGTCAACTGCACAAGGAGTCGTTGCCAGAAAGAGAGACAGGACGAAAAGGACATGGCGAGCTGGTAACAATACCATAGCTGCATATCTGCAACTATGCCGCCACATCTATGCAACCAGAAACACAATTTGCATATTTCTGTCCCACGATTCCGCTGGCAACGCTCTGGACATGAACACTAAATGAAATGCTGTGCACTTGCAGCAGCCTTACCGCCTAATTGGAGCAAACAAATTGTTTTGAATGGGAAAACAACTAAATAATACAGAAACAGTGGGCGAGGGACAAGTACATTTTTTGAACGGCCGCCTCTCCTTGCGAACTCATCAAAATTTCATGCGTTGAAGAAATTGCTTCCTCACTCCCCAGCAAAATTCAGCACTTTACATTTTCATTTTTGTTTATTGCCTCGCCGTGTCCGTTTATGCGCATAATTTATGCATAAATTTCAATTACCTAGCCCTCGAAAGTATGCCACGAAAATGTGCGCCCCTGTGACTCGCTTTAATTCACTTACAGTCGAGTGTGTCGAGACCCAAAATCGCAAAGAACATTGTCATAGTCACACCCAAAAGCGTTGTGGTGGAAGGTCCTTTGCCAATACTTTGATTTGATTTATAATCTGCGATGTGCTGAGGGGAAGAAAATGTAAAACAGTATTCTATCGGGAAAAATTTAGGTAGGGTAATAAATTCAGCCATGTGATCATAACACTTCATCTGGCAAATATTGTTCTACAACAACGCCCTACAGACTTATTTAACTGATGTAAAAATAATTGGTTTATTGAATATTTTTTGTACAGAAATATATTTGATGCGTCGCTTTTTAAAAGTGACCCACAAGAGATATTTCCTATTTTCATCCATTCTTCACATCCAAGTCCAATTTATTTCCATTTTACTTGAATTACCCAAAACGCTTCTCGAATTCCATTACCAGATATAAATACTGCTGAGCCATTTAATTTCAATTATTTCTGCTTTAAAAACAATAACCGTATCCGTTATCATGCGATCCATTAATTTTATGCCCCAACATTACGTTCTCGAAATTCATATGGCTGGATAGCCCCCAGTAAAATGTAGATCTCGTTGGAACTTCGCATATTGGCACCCCACCTCCGGTGTCCTGGCAGTCATGTCCATATTTTCGGGTGAGAAAAGCAAAATGATGGAAAAAAGTGAGTGTAATTTGAAATTCAAAGCACGTAAAACGTGCCACGCGTTGTCGCTGCCACGCAGATACGAGTATGTCTGTAATTTATATCTGCAAATATTTGCGTGCCCCAATATCAGGATGAGGCCAGGATGAGGGGCAGTCACATGGCTGCAGTTTGCCAGGACCTGCGAGTACCCCTCGACTCATTACAACTTCATTAAAATGTCGGGTCCTGCCCTCTTGCAAAATGTTGCACACTCGGCAGAATTTTCGCCCTCAGGGGAAAGGATTCTCTCGCATGTACATGTACATGTGCATGTGAGACCTTAATCGAATAGTAGGACCGCTGTGTGTGTGTGAGTAGGCGGCAGCTGCAGCTTAACGCAATCATTAAATTTTTATTGATGACCAGGGCTTTTGGGTGTGACAAAGTTAATGGAAATCCAGCCGAACGGCCAACTGGCCAACTGGCGTGCAAAATGCAAAGTGACAAAGCGAACGCAAAATCCGCCGCTAATTCTGACGGATAATTAATTTTGTATGACAATGCACTTGGAAAAATAACGTCCATTCCAAAAGTATTCCATACTAAGAATATTCGAAATATAACTTTAATTGTAAAGAAATCTATATGTACAGCAATGCTTTTCATTGTATATTAGCATAAATAATAGATAGACCACACAATTGCTTTCAGTGCACTGCTTTTTCGATTCCCTCCTATAGCGGCATTAATGAATTTTCACAGCCCCATAATTAGATTGCGCTAAGGGGAAAATGGCCCAGAAACGGAGCTGGAAAAAGTTGTTCTAAAAATAAAAATTTGCACACAAAAAGATCCAAAGAACGCTGTCTGGTCGCTGGCATTATGCAAACGCTGCAAAAGCCAAGACGATTAGCAAGGACTCCTTGGCCCAAAGGACTCCCCATCGTTGTCCCTTGGGCTGCCTTAATGAGTGTCATTACCACGCCGTCCGGCCAACAACTTTCGTTCTGACCTCAGCAGGACTCCTGGCCGCCTGACCGCCTGACCGCCCAGCCACACCCAATCCTCATTAGCCAACTCAGCTTGTTTGGGCCAAGTTTTCGGGAATATCTTTGTCCGAGTTAGCAGAGCGCCATTAAGAACACGACCTGGCGGACAGATTGAAATGCCACATATGTTTGGTTGTCATAAATCCGAGATGCCCAGCATCAATCCACTCGAGTCTCACTTCATCTGCGAAATTTGTGGGCAAGGATGCTAATGACTAATGGGTGACAATCAGCGCAAAGTTAGGGGATCATTCGGCCCATAAGCTTATTGAGCCGTAACATAATATTTATAAGCTGCAAAAATATGCAAGTCAAGTGTGTGAGAGTCCCAGCTCGGGCACTTCAAGTCGAGATGTCCAGTCAATCGGCTTGGATAGCCAACTTTTTGGGGAGGCAGCTCATCCCTTGAGCAGTTATCCATCCGTCGGACAGTCAATCTCAATCTCAATCTCAATCTCAGTTTCTGTTTGTGCTTCTGCTGAGCTTTTAGTTCTCCATAATTTGATATTCATGCATGTATGTGAATCCTGTTTATGCCCTCCTAATCGACTCCTTTACCATTCTCTTTGCTTGCAGGCGACGGAAAAAGGCGAAAAAAGGTAAGTCCTGGCCCTTAGGATGTCTATTGTGATCGAGTGAACCTCCCTTTCGAGGGGTCAAAAGGACAGACAAACAATTTGCATACTTTTCACGCCTGACGAATGTTTCACTTTCTGCGGCCGACATGGGTATACATAATTTGCCAGTATAACATCATTTTTCAACGTCCATCTGCATTTGGCATATGACAGTGAGATTGGCGAGTCCATAAGTTATGAAGCAGCGAGCTTCAATTTCTTTAAGTGACTTCAATGGCTGAGGAGTCAATTACATCGATTAATACATTTCAAGGGTTTTGCTTACTTTAAAGTAAATTTTCTAGTGGCTTGAAATACACATAAGCTGCTTAATTAGCACTCTTTGCCTATTTCGTTGCTTTAATATATTATGTATATTGGTAAGCCTCGAAAGCCATCGACTCAAGTATGTGTTTTAAATCTCTAGATTAAATATGAATCCCCTAAGTTCGTACGGAATATTCTATGTGCGCACTGGTGCGTATTTGTCTTTCATAATTAAAAATCTACACATTAACATTGTGCCGCACGTGATTAATTGTTCCCGCTGTGTCAATATTTATTAAGACCCCACTGCAAGCAGCCAGTTGTGATTTATGAGCATTTTGGCCAGGTGATGAGCTTTAGGCCCCCACAAAATACATTTCCGTTGCGGCAAACAGACATTGCAAACATTGGCAAATTGACTACGAACTCGTAATTAATAAAGATTTTGCGCCTGGTCAAACAAAAGTGCAACAATGGCTGCCAATCTATAATGTGCATAATCATTCGCATTTAAGCCTGCCAGATGGTTTTCAAAGGCTTATAGTATGGGCCCGCATTCTTTTCTCTTTATTATTGGCTGTCACTACTGACAGCTTTATCGGCGCGATTGTGTGGTGCGAAAATTTCCTGTCCAATTAAGGGCAGCCATTGCCATTGCAAAGGAAATAGTTAAAGTATCAGTGCACTATTGTTTGTTTTCAATTTATTTTATTAAGGAACAGCACATATTTACTCATTATACGCAGTTAATTGATCGCTATTTGCTTTTATAATTACGTTAACATTATTTTGCCTGCTAATGTGCGAAAATAAATAATTTATTAAAACTTAATAGTACAAACGTGCAGACGATTAAACATGGTTTTCGGCATTATTAAACTTAATTAAAAATACACATATTTGAACTATCATAAAATGAAAGACATCAACTAGATATTGTCGCATCAGCTGGCATTTTTCCAGCATTAAATAAAATAATTATTTAAGCATTAAACTTCAGTGCCTCTCGCTTTAACGACACAATTCTGATTTTAAAGCTGGCATAAAAAAGACGAGCAGGATAGAAGGCGAAAGCCACTTTACTGGGCGTTTCCATAAAATGAAGCCAGCAGTTGGCGAAAAGTCGGAAAAAGGGGGGCGTTGTGTGTCGACTTCTGGTTTTCCGGGAGTATCCCGAAAATACCCCGCCCCATTCGGTCGACGGCGTTAATTTTGAGCGGCGGCACCAGGCGAAAGCTAAATAAGTTATGTCATTTTGGGGCGCATTTCATTTCAGTCGGTTGCCATAGAAATTTAATAAAGCAGCGTCGAAAATTATTAGCATATTTAAAGGGCCAAGAGCTCGGCATGAACAGGGATCAGGATCTGGATTCCAGCTCAAGTTCACATGGGGTGGCTAACCGAAGGAGCGCCCAATAAAACGAGGTCCTAAGTTATGCACAGCTCATCTCAGCCAGGAATGACAAGTGGTAGTGGCAAGAGGTTTTCCTCCTCACCTGGCCATCTATATGCAAGCAGCTGCATTTTGCCCACCGGAATTGTGGAGCGGATTAGCAATGGAAATGCGAACAAATTGAATTGATGAATGGCACGTATCGTCACTCACCCAGCAGGCAGCCAACTTAATTTAAGAACAGCACTTTATACTTCTCCAGCTGTGAGCGGTTGTTTATAAGATTGCTTTTTTAATGAGCCGCATTTCTCCTGCCCTTCAAGCTCTTTTTAAATTCAGTTTGTTTCTATTGCAGTTACATGATAAACTTATTTCGCTTGTTACGTGAGAAAGTACTTCCTATATTTTAATTCTACCACAATCATAATGGCCTCCATTGGGGAGCATTCGAATGTACTGAAATGGCTCCAATTGTCAATTGATTTGCCGCTTAGCCCTCTGCAAACAGCCCTTTTTGTGCCGAAGTGGTCAAGAAAGTTGCTGAGTTGCCCAATCTTTGGCTGCCTTGGCATATTTGCCAAATCCGAAATCCATTAGCCATGCCGATTACTTATGGAGGCCTTTCGGGGTACTCTATAAATAGAAACTATGCCCGTGTGTGGGGTCAACTAGCAGGACCTGGCAGTTCGACCCTAGATAGCTGACAACAGATGTTAATGCCTCGGTAGGCAAAGTGCGTTTTGCTGTTGGCCTTTTGTGTGCTATCTGGCCCGCTTTCCAACGACCAACTTGGCCGTTTTCTTCTGGCCAGGATACAGCCGTTGGATGTTTGTGGTCAGCCGGGGCATTTGTTGTTGGCATACGCAATGTGGCCGCAAAATTGTTTGGTCCTATGGCTGGCCCGGTTTTTATGACGAGGCATGGAGGTGGTTGGCGTGGTTGGTTGGCTTGGCGTACCGCTAAGGGCATTATATCGAATTATGTTATAAATATGAAATATATTTGGGCATTCCAGGGCAATACGTGTGAGCATGTTCACGCTCTGGTCCTCCGTTCTTCTCTGGTCCTGGCCCATGAAAAGTGCTGTCAATGGCACTTGGCAGGGCTTTTATGGTATTTTATGTGATGTTCGTGGCACGAAAAAGGGAATCCTTGTTGCATAATTAAGGCATTATCATTGCGCCCCTTGTCGCATTTTGGCCGCCTGATGGTTGTGGACGGCACTCATTTAAGCGACGCAGACAGCCATGAATATTGAAAGTGGACAGAGGCAAATGTGAATGACATTGAATAGCACAGATTTTAACATTATTCACTTTTGAAATTGCAAATCGTTTCCCAACAAATAGTTATATAAAGATTGTGATAATAATAATACCCTGTTATGGTTTCCGGAAATTATTTAGCTTTTTATAGCTTTAAATTCATTCATTTTGCTAACGAACAAAAAGGATGCAAAGATATTGTCCATGAATTCATTACACAGCATTTTTCAGAGCACAACGATTTTAAATAATAATGAATACGTTTGTACTTAATAATTGCAAAGGCTTTCGTTCGAAAAGCCAATAATTGTATTGTTCAGCGGCAGAAACAATTTTTGTTTAAATCGGAAAGTCCCATTAACTATTTGGTAATTAAAACATTTATCCCCACCATTGCGCGTATTGCATAACTCCAATTGTATTACAACATTTGCGCAGTTAACCCTTTGCAGCATATGTATGTGTGTGTGAGCCTTGTTATCCTCTTACGGCTGATAAATCCTCTTACGATGCCAAATTAGTTATCACGGACATTTTGCAATAAAAGTTATCGTCCAGTGGTTTCTGCTACCGGGAAATGTTGACCAATTTGCGGTTTCGCTGGAAATGGCAACAATAGTAAAAGCGCCAGGAATCTGCAGTCCGAATCGACTTTCAATGGGCAGTCGGACATATTATAGTTGCATAATATCCGCTAATTTGTGCGTTCAGCAACACAAAAGGGCGGCAAATGAGGTCCAAAAATGGGTGGTCTGGTCAATGCCACCAGCTGTGTGTGCCATTTGTTGGTCAATGCTGACCCCTGACTCCTTGGAGCGGTCGTTTACATAATGAGCGCACAATACACAATAAGTGACTCATAAATGTTATATTAATATTGTGGCACAATGACTTGCATTTCAGTGGCGAGCTGAGGAAGAAATACTGCACAACCGAGCGGGTGTGCTTGTAATTTGTCGCATTAATCAGCTCGCATAACAATAATACCAAACAATTACTGCAAATCAATATTTGGATTGCATTGTATTACATTGAAATCCCAGAATGTAATTTTCAGCAGGCGTCTTTTGTGGGCCGCCCACTCGAGCGAGCCCCGAGGTTGATCCAAGTGGGCACTCGAGAATCGAGACCGAGACCGAGAAATCGTCTCCAACCGAAACCAAACACCGAAACCCAACCAAAACCCAAACCAAGACCCCAAGTCCATGTCTCAGGCCAAGAGTTTTCCATGGCTGCCTCGAGAACATTTTATGCCTGGCCATGCTTTAGTTTTATTGATTTATACGCTTTGCCTTGGTGCAAAAGCAAATTACAAGTGCCTGTTGCAGTCCACATTTTTCCGCACTTGTATTTTGGGGAAAACTATTTCGATGTACTTGACGGAAGCATGAAACGTAGGAAAAAAAATAATCTGGGCTTTTCCGCAACTCTGCGTTGAGTGCAGAAGCTGCAATGTTTCCGCAAAAATTTGTTGGAAGCCAAACCCATAATTTAATGGAGTCGTTATGGTTAATTTTGTCAGATAACCCTAATAGTTACATGAAAAAGGACATTTTGATGGAATGTTTTGATGGAATAGCAACAGATTTAGTTGCCTTGTATGAAAATAAAAACCTTAAGTATGAAAGCATTCGTTGTACAATGTTAAACTATTTAACTAAACCCTTTATTTAGAAATGGTCGTAATACTCTTTAATATTTTTCATTTTTCTTCGTGCACTTTAAATAAATGGTGTATAAATATTGTACGTGAAAAATTAATTTGGAGGTAATCATAAATTAACTTGAATAGCGATATGTTATGAAAGTTGAATTTCAAAATGATAAAATTCCTTTAATAAATATATAAAAATTTGTTCCTTGTTTTTTTGACAATTTTTGGGATTTTTTAAAAGTGTCTTGACATTTGTGCAACATTTTGACCACTTGTTATTTTATGTGTGTTGTCTTTTCGCATTGTTTTTGTGGGCCAAGCTGGCATGGCAATTTGTCTTGCACATTTTTCGGTGTTTCAGTTTTGTTTTCCGGCTTTTTCCTCCTTCGAATTGTTTTGTTTTCGCTTTTCCGAGCTCTAATTGCTGCGGCTGTCGCCGCTGGGTGCGCAGCTCTCGTTGCCCCATTGTGGCAAATTATAAAAACACGAGCAGCGGCGGCAACTGAGGGCGGCAGCAACAACAACACCTGGAGCACCGGGGAGCAGCAACAATTGTGATGTCGTCCTTGGCTGACCTTGTGCTATGCGGGACCTGCATGAAATGCTCATTATGCGCTGCCATGTGGGTGGCGATGGGTGGCGGTGGGCGGGGAAATGCGTCGAGTTGCGCTTGCATTTTAATGGTAGCAATCAAAATTTCAATGCATTGTTATGAAGAGCTGGCAAAAGCGAAAAACCGACCAAGGCAAAGAGGCGGTAATAATAAGGAGCTGCGGAAAAACGTTGTGTTAAGCCGGAGGAAAATTGTGTCTGGCCTACGCTGCGTATACTTAACCTTCTAATTGGAAAGTTTACCGAAAATTATGGCCCTCTAAAAAGAATTGTTGCAAGCTTCACTTTTACGGCAGCAACAATGAAAAAGTTCTCCAAGCTGTAATTAGACCACGCCCCAAATGGTATGGCAGAAGCAAAAAAAAAAGAAGAAAGAAGATGGCCAGCCCATTCCACATCCGCCCTGTGGGCGTGAGCGCAATGATGAGACAAATGAATGAGAATTTAATAGTAAAGGCAAATAAAAGCTGAGCAACTCAAGTCGAGGACCAAGGACAAAACGGGAGCAGTTTAATTTCATCAGAAGATGATGCTTCCTTTTGTTGCAAGGAGCGCGGGGCAGAAGTGTAAGCACATCAGCAAATGCCTGATGATAAAATAAAATGCCAAATGTGCTCACATTATTCAAATGTCATGATAGGATAGTCTAGTGGAATACACAAGCAGCGGAGGCAGTGGGGCATATAGCACAGCTTGAGACCGAGGAGACTCCATCCATTCCACTCTACTCAGTTCCACTCAACTCGACTTGACTTGTGGCCAACATGCGAGACTTGATATCCAGCTAGATATATGGCCAGGGACAACAACAATGTTTAGGACCATTGGGGAGGTAGTTCACCATTGCAGAAATTTGAACTATTGTTTAATTTGCCGTGAAATTTGCAATTTAAAAGACTTGAAAGAGGGGCAAGTGGCTCACAGAGCAGCACAGAAGGCTATTTAATGGTAGATAAAATTTTAATATATAAAACTTTTTCTTGAGAATGCTCTTTTCTTGAGGAATATTTTAGGTTCAGAACAATTTAATATAATCTAAAGCATGTCACGGTTAGTTTTTCTGTTAGATTTTCGAAATTCGGGGAAGAAAGTTAGGGAAAAATTCATGCTTTTGTAACATGCAGAGTATATCCTTTTTCATCCACTTGACTAAAATAATTCCCAACTCAACGTCAGCTTTAATAAAACCTAAATCCTAAGAAAAATATAACATTTTCTCTGCAAAAGCAAGCCAAATCGTTCTAAAGATATATGTGTTGAAAGCATGCCAGAAAACATCCACGTTTTTAATTAACAAATTTTCATATTCATTTGATAGTAATTTCAGTGCGATGCAATCTACCCAAACGTTGAAAGGCATTCCCTTAATTATGGATCACAAAACACTTGTCCCCCCTGACAACTTTTTCAATTAGGGCTGCGCATATCTTAGCAGGCACATTATTTTCCGAAAAGCAAACCATCAACATGTAAATGTACATACTTTAACTTAGCTGGGGCAGCTGCTCAAATCTCGTTTATACGACCGCCCAATAAATGTTTTTATTGGAGTATTTTCGGCATTTGCAGAGCGGTTTGACTGTGAGAAATGGGACACAGTGTGTGAGTAGAGGATTGGGTCAAATCCTTTATGGCTGAAGCGGGGAAAAACCCATGCCGATGATGTCTGCTCGCACTCAGCAAGGAGCCTTTGTTTTGTTTCTTTATTTAGCATGCGGAATGCAGACATCGGATGACAAGGCATAAATAACTAAACACCTGCAGAGTATTGGGAGACAAGCACTCCTTAACTTTTCCTAATCTTTTTTTTTGTGTATCTTCTTTTTTTTTGTCTTAGCTGTCCTCTGCCCTTTGTCATGTCTGCAGCGGCATTATAAATTACACACGACTCGTCTGGTTTACGCCAAACATTTGTCAAGATATCCTTGGTGCCGGGACTAACCAAAAGAATGCCTTCAGATTTGCTTGCAAATGGAACTTGGAATTTGTAGAGGCGCCATCCTGCGGACAGTAGTGGAAACTGAACTAAAGAGTTCCCAAGCTTTGAGTGGTGAAAAGCTTTGGCAGCTAAGAGCGAAGAAAAGGTCCTTTTTAAGGACCTTAATCAGCTGTTGCAGCAGATAAGCAAAACATATGCACGTAGCTAATCAATAGACAACTCAAGGCTATTTTGGTTGATAAGATGTGTGGGGTATGAGAGTGCTTAAAACAATTTTTATATGCTAGGTCTATTTTAAAAAACTACATATTGAAAAATATGGTATGTACAAAATGTACCCCTTTTAGCTTAGCTTATATATGTTTACAATATCCAACTAAATAAAAGAGCTAGCGATAATAATTTTGCTAAATATTTAATAAAAAGATTAAAAATTATTTATAAACTCTTACAAAAGCGCGCTTGAGTATACATGATATATTAATGATATTTAGATAAACATATGTGTATGAATTAAGAGAAACATTTATTACTATATTTGAACTGCCTTAATGCACCTAAAGCGCATTAACTGAAATGTAATCGGCGCTCGGAAACTATTTCTTGGATAAATATACTTTCTATAATTAGCCAATTGTGTGTTTTCGTTCTGGCAGATAAACAATTGGAGCATTTTTTGAGAATTCTTGCTCTTTGGCTGTGCCAAAGCTTTTATCATTGAGCTTCCGCTCTTGAAATGCCCGCTCTTCCTCTGCGGAGGACCCACAACCAGCCAGCTGAGGCAAGGACATGATTTGCAGCCAGTCAGTTGATTGGCAACACGTTTGCCGGAAGGTAATACGCCCAGCCGAGAGCAACAGGAAGTGCCTCCAATCGCGACTTTGCCACTTCCGCCGAATCGGGCTCGTAGTTATCGTCCTTACGGCTTCGTTTTGGCCCAGTGTGTATGCATAGTTCGCGTGGCCCGTCCAAGTGAAGTGCTGGCTGAAATGAAAGAAAGAAAAAGTGATTCGAGTGGCAATTTTAATTACTCAGGAAATTACTAAAAAAATATATATAGCGAGGCGAAAGGAGGAAAATTGCGCTGGAAGTGGATTGGTTGGCCAAGTCAACTTGTTGCTTTGAGTCTGTTTTCAGAACCTGTTGCCCTTCTGGCTGATGGCCGTTCCCAATAGGAACCACAACAAATCGCTGGCTAACAGCAAATATTTGCACAGCAATTTGTTGGCTTTGTCCTGGTTATGCCTCTCGATAAATTAACAGCTTAATGCTCGGTTTGGTTGTCAGCAATTAGGGCATAAATACAACTGAACTTCACATTAAACACGTTTTAAATTAACAATTATGTAACCCGAAAGAGGGAAAACCTCCCGGCAAAGGACACCTGATCCTGCTGTGTGCGAAACAATAACAAAAGCGGATTAACACTTAACTCGACGGCAATGATATGACCCACCGACCTGAAACAAAACCCTTCTTACCTTCAAAACAAAAAAGTACCCGCTGGCCGTTTGAGCCGAGAACCTTTTGCTCAGTCAATCTAACTGGGGCCAGGAACCCTTTTCAGGTGTTGGTCGAACTTTTGCGGGGGGGTTGGGTGAGAATAAAAACTCGAAAATTACACTATGCAACAGGAAACGAGCTACAAAAGCACAAACACGAAGAACGTGTAGCAAAGCCAATTTGCATAGGCCTTTGATCGCATTTAGGAAAACAAGCCGCACAACATTTCTGATTAATTTTCATTAGAAGTTCAAAAGTTACTGCCGTCTGGCTCTTGTTGCCCAGTGCACTGTGAAGAGAGCAACCAATTGTTGTCCTTAAGCCGCAAAATGTACCCAAAGTTTATATTTGCTGGCCCTTTATTTTTATTTATGTCCGCACATACTCGTACATATATACAAAAATATATTTCTGGACCCGGCCTCAACAATTTGCCTTTGTCCATTGCGGGTTATTCTTCGTTTTCTTTTTATTATTGGTTTATAGCTTGGTAGCTTGGTATATCTGCTTTTCCGGCAGTTTCCCCTTCACTTTCAACGCGAAAATGTTTCCAACTGAGTTGATTATATTGGGCGCAAATCAAAGGCTGCCCACGGCCGCCCCTTTGTATCCTTATATCCCTATATCCTGGAATCCTTAAATTTTCAACATTCTCTTTACTTTTCCACTCTTTGTCCGATACATATACATAGCACAGTCTTTTATCTGCGTCGAGCTTCCTCATGACGTGACCTTGCGAGTGGGGTTGGATTTTCGTGGGGGTCGTGTGTCCATGTCCACGGGGGGTGGGTTGGATATTTGCGACCTAAATATTTCAGAATTAATTTACCAAATTAAAGCCCGTCTGCTTATCCGAGCCACTGAGCATCGCAATTTATCTGCGAACATGGACGCACACACCCACACACACTCATACACCCACTAACACCTATGCATGTGGAACGCCCAAAGGTATTAATTATAATGGCCCAGCGAACAAAAAATCAAGTGAAAGCGCTGGAAATCGCACAACTATAACTTGTTATGCATAGAGAATTTTTTATCTGCAGGCTAGATTTAAAAAAACGCAATATTATCAATTTAAACTGGGTTGTAATACGTACGTGGATTTCTTATGCACTTTTTTTAGGTGTGCAAATGAAATTAGATTGATTATTTCCGTTCCTTGAAGTGTATGTCATTTTTTTTTGCTGTATGCACATAAAACTCGGGGATATAAAAATCCATAATCCCCGCCTGCTAGTTCCTCCTCCTTCAGTCGACACATTGAGACCATCTTTCAGGGTATTGACACGACGTAAACGAAGACAGTCTCTTGATAATAAAACTTGATCGTCCACATAGCACAGTAATACCAGCTTTTTTAACATTTCGACAGGTAGATAAATGAGCAACAAAAATGTTATGTGAGTCGGAGTCATAAAAGCAAGATAGAAAGTTCAGTGGCTTTTTATGCGGCTTGTGATTTGTGGGCTGGGGTAAGCAGAACCACCAGTTGCGGCTTAAAATCCCTTTGAAATCAGCTTAAGTGTAGAGAATTATATCAGCCCTTCGCTATTAATAACGCACAATTCAGGAATAGTGACCCAACTGCGTTTGAATTTATTTTTATGGCCATTGTTTGTCGCTGCTGTTTGCTTCCTTTTTCCCATGGCATTTGATGTGGCAATTCCCGGCGCCTTTTCCGCAGTGCGATAAGCGGGAAAACAGCGTAAACCCCATACCACTAATGTATACATTTGAATGCCATTATCACAAAAAGCTGGCTGATAGGCGGCGGGCAGGAACCGGTGGCAATTTAGCCGCAGAAAGCCAGCCACTCATTGTCTGGTGGTTTTGCCTGTTTGTGTGGGTGAATGTTGTTTGTGGTTGTGTAAACGTGTAAACGTGTATCTGTGTATCTCTGTATCTGTGTATCTGTGTGCTTCTAGGCCTGTATGTGCCACTGGATGTGATTATTTCCAAGCAATTTACTTTAATTCGTCGCATTTTAGAGGGCCCGGCCAGAGAAATATGCCAGAGACAGCGGCAAAGTCATCAACTCAATGCCAAAGTACCGCCACTTCCCCATTTCCACTTAACCCCACTCTGCATCCGCTTAACCTGTGCGGCCCCAAAACTCCACCCACCGAAAACGTTGGTTCAGCCAGGGTAATTCAGTTTTTATTGACTGCAATCATCATCATTATCAACATCATCGTCATCGTCATCATGATCACCACCACCAATGCCTTTCTTGCCTCGCTCCGGGGCATTCGACATGTGTTTGTATGCGGACAGTAATTTTCCAGGATTTTGCTGTTCACACACTCACACAGCTGTAATTGCAATTTTGCTTAAAATTTTCGATGAAAGCAAATTGAAACTGCAAATGGCAAAACTGTCGGGAGATTGGGAGATAAAGTGAAACATATCTATTGTGGAGCCATATAACCCCGCACAGAAATACAATTTGCTGAATTGCGGTTAGGCAAAATATTTTCACAATTTAAATTAACTTCGGTAATGAGACATTCGGACGTTTTTTATTGCTCAATTAAATGTTTCGAATTGAAATTGGTGCTTGCGGCCACTTTTCTGCTGTGAAAATGGAAATGTTCGAAGTTCGCACTTAAACTGCCCAAACAAAAGTAGTAATTTAAGAAATACATTACTTTGAATGGCCAAAGAACACCGATTTTATCGAGATTAAACCTTAAAGCTTACTTCGGCTTTAGGAGTGAAATAAAAAACAGGAGAAATAAAAATGTTCAGGGACAGGGATAATCGGATTTCCAAACTAAAACTATCATGTTTTACGTTTTGAAACAGCCAATTGAAAAGCCAATTGATTTCTGTGGAGCCCATTTTCAATTTACAAACGAACCAGATATTGCCATTTAATCCGTGCCACAAGCGAACTAATTTCTGTTTGCTTTCCAATTTCCAAACGTTAATTGCAACAAATTGGCTTGGCCAGTACCAGGTCTGTCCTATAACTATTTTTTCGGATGAGCAGGTGCCTAATTGAAGCGCTGACCTTTGTTCAGTGCCAAACAAAATGAGTGTTATCAAGTGACCTGCGACAGAAATAAAGTCCACATAGCGAAAGGCAGCGAGGGACGGCCGATTGCGCGAAATGTCCAATTTGAATCTATCGAATGCCCCACGTCGTTTGGCCCCCGGGACGGCCACACCTGTGATGAGCAGAGCTCCTGTTCCCGGTTCCACTCCGGCTGTTCCGGCTGCTCCGGCTGCTCCGGCTGCAGTGCCCGCGGTGCTCACGGCACGACTGACCTCGGACAACACCGTGGCCAGCGGAGTGGCAAGCCAGCAGGTGTTGCACCACCAGGTGTCCTCCGAGCGGCATGCACCCAGTTCCTGTCCGGACTCACCCATCCGCCGGGTCTCGTCGAGCTTGAAAAACTCAGCCCTGGACTTCGCATCGCGGTTCTTCAACAAATGCAAGGCGGCCACGTTTACGGTGGATGGTGCCACCTACACAATCGGTAAGTTCCCTACTCAGTAGACTGAAGAAATTATACACGTACGATTAAAAATTCGTCAAAAACAGTAGAAGCAAGGAGCGGAAACCGTAGATGCTGCATTATTAAAGGTGCCAAAAGGCTGAGATCCTTGTTCCATTGGGCTTTCGAGACCAGCAACACACTGTTGCAACTTTCGTACGCTTTGAGAAATAATTGACCCACCTTGAGATACACAAAACACACTTTTCAGAGCCAGTCATCTCAGCTCGGCAGAATGCACAATAAGTAGTTGTAAATAAATTAAGACCCCTGCAGAACGAACACAACTTCGCAGGCGAAAGTAACTAAGTTCCATGCGAAATGGAAATTAAATCTTTCAATTTTGCTGTGTGCATCAAAGGGGAATAACAAAGGCAATTACAAGGTCAACAAGTGTCTGTGTGGAGTGTGGATGCATGCATAGCAAATGCGTTATTTCGGCCTTTCCCCCTTTGTTCTACATGCCACGCCGCCTTTCGCCTTTCGCCACCCCCACCGCCCATCTGACATTGTGTGGCAAGGTCACCGATTGACATTGGCCAGGTGTTTCCTTCGCTGTGGCTCGATTTTGTTTTCGCTTTCCTTATCGATCTGCCACAACTGTCACAGCAAAATGGGTAATTCAATGTGAACCGATGATGACGCGTCTTCGACTTGTGTGTCATGTTCTGAAGAAAGACTGATTGATGCGCCACTAAACGCAAAAACATTGGGTATATTTTTAATGTTATATCTACTTATAGAGTAACTAGCCTCGCACAGAACCAAAATTAAATTGGAGCTTATGAAAGATTCCCTTTTATTAGGTATTCTATACATAAATGAATGGTAGCTCCCACTGAAGCTTGTACACCTATTCCAAGAACAATATATGATGGCAAATATTGATGGAACGAATGCCATTTCTTATTCAATTAAATGCGATGCCTTACCTGGAAAGACGTGTGTTGACACAGCAATTGTAGCCGAAATTGGAAACTCACGTGCCTAGGTGTTAACTGTGTCTTACTGGTCCATCCTCGAGCGCCACTTTTCCTCTTTTCCCAGTGATAAGCCGAAAGATAACTTTGATACGGCACGCAACTTTGAATCCTGCCAAGTCCCAGGAGGCAAATTCGTAAACAGATTCCGCTGACTGAAGACGATTTAGCTCGCTACCTGGCTAAATGTGTGTGTGTGTGTGTGTGTGGGTGTGATGTCCTGGAAATCTGCGTGAAATCGTCGGCTATATGCAAATCGTTTGATATCGAACTTTCGAGCTCTGCGCTGCCAAGTGGAATTTAAAATGCGAGCAGGCGTAAATATTTTTTTAATTGAGAAGGCCGTGAAGGGATAATGAAATGTATCTGCATCTGATTTGATGTATCTGACTCAATGACACACGTGTCACTTAGCATTTTTTAATGATGTGAGGCTGCTTTTATTTATGGTCAGACAATCAGAGCAGCTCTCAAAGGAAATGGGAAAAAGAAAATGACTCAGCTGTGCGCCACCAATTAAAACTTGGTAATGGAAGGGGTTAAGAGTGCAGGGACTCTGGTTGCAGCCATGGCAATTTCCACAGGGCGTAATGCAATTAAGAGTGTCACCAGCGAAATGGCTAAGGAAAGTGGAAGGAATTCTCAAGTCCGGCCGACTTGGCAACATGTGCGATCCCACTTTTCTAAGAACCTTTTATTAATAAGCCTGCCTGCTGGCCAAACTTTGTCTGTGGCGTTTTAATCTTTAATGGTTGATTATGTATGCACAAGTGGCAGCGGCGGAAGCTGTCCCACAAGTGAGCATCAGCCTTTGCAACCGACAGGAAACACAGCCCAACTTCGTCCATCCACCCTTTTGATTCCTATGGTCCTGGGTTCCTCGTCTCCTTGGTGCTTTGGTGCTTTGGTTGCTTGGTTCTCTGGTTCCTGTGCTCCTAGGTTCCATTTCACCCGTCGTCGATGTCTACTTGTGTACTTTGCAGTCGGCGGAAATTGCTTTGTCAACGCTGCCAGTGTGGGAAATTCAGGCCAGACTGCAACAGAAGGTCCTGCAGGAGGTATAAGCTGCTGAGGTCCTGCAGCTCGCCACATGGCTGACTGATGTCATAGATGCGCAAATTAAAAGTAATGACAACGGAGATTTCCCAGTTAGAAGTGCAAATTGGGTTGCTCTGGCTTTCAAATGGGCTACAACTCTTTAGTCAGCCAATCAATAATCTATCTATTTTATATGCCCCTATATTTAATCCAAAGGATATAAGTATTATTATATATAGTGTATTTCATGTGAAAGAGACTTGGAAACTGTGCAATTTAGAACTTGAATAACCATGTTAAGAAATCAAAAACGTTGCGAAAGTTTCCTTTAAGCTTTCTGAATGACCTATGCCCTTGGGGAATTTGTCTCATAACTTTGTGAGCCACCTCGTTCACACAAGGGTATTCGGCAATCAACGCCTTTTTGCACCTTGATTGCAGTTTAATGCGACGCGAGGGGCAAGGGAAAAGCGCCACAAATCCAGCAGCGATCCCAGTGCCCATTCCGCATCTTCCATTCGCCGATCCAATCCGCAGAACGACATTAATCAGGGCAGTAAACGATGGCGCCAGTGGGTGGGGCATGACCAGAGCCATTACCATGGCAGAGTCGTTGATTTAGTTGCTTTCCACTGGCCAGTGGAACAGTCGTACCTGTTGCAATCGAGAATTTATCGATTTTCGCCAGAGGCAGGTCCTTGCGGTCCTTGCAAGCCGAGGCGCAAGTCCTGGCGGCGAGCAACAAGCGAGTGGAAGAAAAATGAAAATCGATTTCACGCTTAAATTGATTTCGTTTTTATTGCTCTGGCCATTTAATTTATGTTCCCCCGACAAAAGCTGACTGCTGTGCCAGCATGCCAAGGGATAACACAATGCAAAAAGGATCCCGATCCGACGGAAGGACTCCGAGTGGAATTCTTTGTTGCGTTACGCTTTGACAATATTAGCGCTTATAAATTTAAAATGCTTATAGGACTGGCAGCCAAGGGAGAGGCGTTTTTCTTTGTAGCAAAACAAGGAAACATGTCGACTTGTGGGCGGAAAACATTCCTTAGGCATCGAGGTGACGGCCCTAACAAGATGTCGCTGCTCCTCGTCCCGTTCGTCCTGTTTCTCCAGTTGCTGCTGTTCCTCCAGTTCCTGCTGCCCCTCCAGTTCCCGCTGCTCCTCCAGTTCCTGCTGCTCCTCCAGTTCCCGCTGCTCCTCCAGTGCCTCCTGTTCTTCCTGCCAGTGCTGTTGTTGCTGGCAACATTGATTTTCTGCTCTGCCACCAACTGCCACCTGCAGACTATACCAAACCCCCACCAAAAACCAAACCAAACCGAACAGAACCCTGCCTTTTGGACCCACGCACAACCATACATTATTTGGTTGTGAGTGTTGGTTTTCTTTTTTCCGGATAAAGAGTGAACAAGTGGATTCGCCACTAACTCCATCGTCCCATGTTGGAGAATTCTGTTGAGGTTTGCGGGCATATTTTGGCAAAAACGTTTTTCCACCAAGCCAAACAGAAAGTTATCGGGGTATATAGGGCTCTCAGGCGAATTTAATGGCCTTCAGAAATGCAGAACGAGAAACTAACAATAAAGGAAATAAATATTATTTAAACATCAACTATTTTTCAACATTTAAAAAATAAATAATATTTTTATAATAGGAACAATCTCTAAGAAAAAAGGATTATATTAAGCAGTATATAGCAGAAATTATAGGTTAGGGTACAATCCATGCCATAACTACCCGCTCATTAGTTTTCCTACAGCAGAGTAGCTCCATCGTTAGACATCCTGTGGCATCCTTTACTTCCTGCGACTGCCGTTGTCACTTTCAACACTCTGCCACCGCCTTTTGCAATTTGTTTCGAATTTGGCATTAATTTTTCACACGGGACTTGGGAAATTGAAATGTTGCCATAACGGAAAGTCGTTACGTAGATGGTGACGAGCCTCGGAAAATGCGGGGACGCTGGCAAATTGTGAAGGTTTTCTAGTTTCACTGAAGGCTTAAAATTCAATTAAAAGTTTATTAGTCAAGCAGGAGCAGAGACCAAGTTAACTCTGTGGCTTAAACTGTGTTAATCGAATGAAACTACTTAGGCCCAAAGTTTTCGAGCCAAACATTTGCCGTCAGCGCCGCCGTCGAGTGAGAAGCTCATAAAACACTGGGACCAGACTGGATAAGTACTTTGAAAGCAGCCGAAAATAAATATCCATTTCCAACTCCCACTCCGGGAACCATCTCATCTTTAATAGCGCTGGCATTCAATTTAATTGCCATCGCTTCCGAGGCTGATTGCTCCCAATTTCCAGCCACCAACTAGGCCCAGATCCATACGCCTGCTTTCTGGCCTGGTCGCCATGGCCAGGTGTTTGGCAAGTCGTTTGCCAACTTCAATCAACGGAAATTGAAACGCTAACGTCGAGCATCCATTTCATCCCTCAACAAAAAAACGTGCGAGCGATGAAATTGAAAGCAAGTTCGCTCCGCTTTATTCCCTGTACTATAGTGTGCCATTCAATGTATACATTTTGGACTTTGTGGCCATATCTATTCCGTCAGTTACTGTTTGCCCAATCCATAGCTGGCTTCATATTTATTTTATCGCCGGAATGGCGAATGAAAACCAGTCCGCACCTACTCACCCGCGTGAGTTTCCACCGAGGATAACGAACTTTTTGTTTATTTCCAAAGCCCAAACTGCAGAGAAAGAAGCGAGAAATTTAATTTAAAATACAAGCAGCTCGATTGGCAACAGTCTCCACCCAAGGGTGGCCCAAAAGAAGTGGCAAAAAATAAAACCGAATTGTTTACATTTCATGGCCCAACGCCAAAACCTTTGCGTGGCGGGTGACAGCATTGCGAAAAACAGGAAAAAATGAAACTATTTTAAGCGGATGGTCTATGGTGTTAAAAATACGATTCGGGCTTATGCTGATGGAGGGCGAAAAGAAGCACAGGGACTGCATTTATTTGCAGTTAATATAGGGAGAGAAAAACCTAAAATTAAATTCATTTCTTTTAAAGCTCGTGTAAAGTGCGCTCGAGCATATTTGAAAGGTTGAGCATTTTAAGAGCTCAAAGGGCATTTTTCGTGGCTCGATGGGTGCGCACTTTTCAGAAACATTTCACACATATTTTCCCTTCGATTCATTTACATCTCCAATGCAAAACCATATATAACCACACGTCAATGGGTGTATACAAATACCTCGTGCATGACGGGAGTTCATCTTTCCATCGAGCAGACCGCAACCTAATTGAAATTGTAGTAGCATCATCAATCATAGCCACATAACGTATACGCAGCGTATGCGCACTTCAGAGCCCGCCAGCATAAGCAATATTCTTATCAATTTACCAAAACACTCCACACCAGACCATAGCAGAGCAACTTGCTAGCCGACAGGCTCGATATAAATTATTATGGCAATCATCGGTGACTTTTATTCAGGTTCCGAGCCAGCTGGGAAAACCAAAAGGAAAATGCCCTGGCCAGTCGGAGAACGAGTAGCAGAGAAGGCGCAAAGCGCTGAAAAACAATAACACAGCAGGTGATATTTTTTATGGCCAGCTCGCGTAGCTTTTGGCTCCTTTTTGGGTACGTGTACTTTTTATGGCTTTCTCTTGTGGCGCCTTCAACGTGAACGAAACTGCCGGCCATTCATTAAGCATCCTTATTTCCTTTGCCTTCTGCGCGGGCTCGTGTAAATTTAATTTAAAGTAAACTTTTCAGCTGCAGCGAGTGAAACTTTTCACGCACAATAGGGGCGTGACTTGCTCGGCACTTAGCGGAAGCGCACCTGGAAAATGATGAAGCCCCGCAATAATCAGGTTCTACCATCGTTGTTGGCCTGTCGATGGCTGAGAAAACCAGTTTATCCGAATGCCGCGTTCGCACTTTGCATAATTTGCGGCCCCGGGCCACTTTTGACTCTTCTGAGCTGCGCCCTTACTTATCGAGGTTTAGTTTATAAATGTCCATAGACAGTTTTCCATTTGCCAGTCTCTGGCAATTTATCTGTAAATCTATGCGACAAAGAAAAACTTTCTGCTTTATACTTTCCCCCCATTTTTTCCGTTTTTACTCGTACTCAACCAACTTGTTGTGGGTGAGCGGAAATGTAGAATGGGAAAAGTGGTGTGCGAAGGGCATTACTGGGTGTGTCGCACTACGGAGGTCCTCATGGCCATCGCACACGCTAGAGAATTGTGTTCTTGGGGCGTGCCGGCCAAGTTAGTGTGTTGCTGCTTGGGTTTTAGCCTGGTTGCTCTACTTTCCTCCCCTTCGGCGCTGATAAAAATCTAGTAAACTTCGCGCCGCGTAATTGAAAGGCCAAAATGGATGGATGCACACCAGTTTTCGGTGGTTTTCGTTCAAACATGAAAATTTGGGCACTGTCTTGAATCATTGCCATTGCAAAAGTGTATGTTTTGAGCTCCCATTGCCTGCTCAGTAATAATGTTTGAAGAGCTTGGTTGGAATTTTCGCTGTGATAGTCCAAAAGCGAGTTGAGTTTTGTTTATCTTTTGAAAGTCCATTATAGATAGTTGACATTAGGAAAAACATTTAGTTTACAAGGGATAAAATAAACTTTTGCATAGACAAACTTATTTTAATTTAAATGTTGTCTGCTTCCTAAAAATGTGTAAAAGTTATATTACTAGATCAACATTATGTAGATGAAGTAATAGGACATTTTGACAAAATCACCTAAAACGATGCCATAAAAACATGATCCTAAGCAAGTTATTTTCGAACGGTGAAAATTAATTACAAAGTGAATAAAAGTCATAATCACAAAAAAACAACACATAAACCGATAAAAAGCACAAGCTCCTCTTCATATCACTCGCCAACGGTCCGGAATCAATCTTCATTTCGCTGTCACACGCTGCGTATACGTAGCATTTTTGCTGCTCCCTCTGTTTTATGGAACACAAATCAAATTTATGCGCTGGTCAACGATTTTGATGGCCCTCACTCGGCACTTCAGCCCCACTAACTTGGCCCGAACCGCCCACTCCACTGCTGCGCCCCTCGAACACTTGCTACGTGTTTGGAAAACTGATTCCACTGCAGCTGCTGGTTGATGTTATTATTATAACCATTCGCCACGATATGTGTATGGATGTGTATTTGGAAAAAAAGAAATCTATAGATTTGTATACATGTGACCTTTGGTGGTTCCTATTCCCATTTCCGCTGGAGGCTCCGTTCCCGATGCACACGTTGGCCCGGGCAAATTGAAATTGAATTGCGAACTTTAAAAAGTTTATGGCCAAAACGAGGCGAGTGGGCCAAGAGCGCACTTAGCGGGCCAAAAAGGGATATGGAGTGGCTTACTGGAGGATTCCTCCACGGCATAAATAGAAAAAGTTGTCTCCTTCCGCTCGACGTTCTCCTCGTTGGCAAGTTTTGTGGCAACTGCGTTGCCCGCAGGACTTTGGTTCCTCTACTTTGGCATCCTCGACTGTGTTCTCTATATCCTTGTACAGGATAACACTTACATGCATGTGCGTGTGTCTATTTGTTTGTGTTGTGTTTCAACTGTAATCAGACGCACACAAATAAACGAAAATTCATTTTTATTGTTGACTGCACTCAATTACTTATTTATTTATTTTTCTCCTGCTTAGAACTCGACGGCACGGGAAGGAGGGGAGTGGACTGCTGAAATGTGCGCAATGATTTTTATTCGATTTGTTTGCAAACTCATTTAGCTCAAAAGAGCGGGTTAAGGCGCAGGATGTTCGCTGGTCGATGGTCAGCCTGCGGTTTATACACGCCAGTTGAGTATCTTTATTGATATGTGGGCTATTAGGCAGACAGGCTCTGACCAATGAAGCGATTAGGGAAAACCTTTCCATCAATGGGCCTCAGCTTTTGAGATATTTCAGTTTGGGTAGGAACTAATACAGGGTGCTTTCTATTCACAAGTGGATTAATCAGTCCAAAGCAGAGTATTAGACATAGGTAAGCTTGAATGACAAAGCAGCTACAAGCATAAGATAATTCTTGTAAGATCCTATCTATGTGAAAGGATGGTTAGAAAGTATGCATTTAAGTAAAACTCTTTCTAAAATCACCCTGTACTGAAATCCCTGGCCAAAGGCCTGGGCAGTAAGTCATGCATGAAGAGAAACTCACTCGTCTTTTTCGTCAGTCTCTAGGCTCTAGGAGCATAAGGACCTCCGGTGAATTCAGCAGGAAGGATATTTGCCATGCCCCTGCAGCACAACCCCTTTCTATTCCCACTGTGTCATTGATTTCTGTGCTCAGAAGTGCTTGTAGATGTTGTTTGCTTTTTAAGCAGCCGACTTGACCAGGAAACGCCTCAGCGAATCCATGATTACATCTGGGCATTGGATTCAGGACTTACTGAATCCTTCGTGCCAGCACACAATTGCAATCATTGTGCCGCACATACGCACAGAATCGAATCGCACGCATAAATAATCAAAAAGATTCCGTGATATCGCAGAGCAAGTCAATAAATTAATGCTGAATGCAAAGCAAATCGATTTTCATTCGGCCCGTACAATATGTTGATTAATTTACAATGCGGCTGCTGAATAAGCAATGCACTTAATACACTCACAAATTATGAACTCATTTCGCATGCTGAAAATATGCTGAAAATGTGCTGAAAAGGCCCGAAAAAAGTTCAAACTTTTCGCTGCCCGGTAAATAATTAATTTATATTTCGCTGCCGAAACGACATGGGGAGAAACGAATGTGTGTGCATGCGGGCATATTTGGTCGAAAGGACGAAAGGACGAAAGTGAAGGGGGTGGGGCACTTGAGCCAAACTAATTAGGAGCAAAAATATAGTATTCTCGAGCTTGTTACTGTGGCTGCTGAATGTTTACCAGCTGCCGGCAGCAGTTGTTTTGTGGCACTTGCACTGAGAAAAACGGGTTTGAATGCTCTGCCTTTGGAATAAGTCTAGATTTTACACAACTTTCACATATATGGTATTTGGTTGCTGACCACTTTTCTTCCCGGTGTATGCCATACATCCTGCTTCCACGTTTGCTTTAGAATTAACCCAATAAAGTTTAAAGGCGGAGACCCTGCATACATACCGACGTATTCCCTCCGTGCCAGGTGAACTGCTGCCAAGTGCCTGGCAGCTCTTTAACACTCACTTACAGCTCTCAAGCTCGTGCCCAGGACCTTTAAGTGCATTAATACATAAAGTCGTCCTGCGACTTCCCAACTTCCTCCTCTTCGCAACCTGCCTCGTAAAGTCAAGTGGACTGACTGTGATTTAAGAGATCTCTGTATTGAAATCTCGCACGTAGCATCAGCTGGCCCGAGCTGTCACTTCTTGGATTCCGTATGCTGGAGTCAGGATTCTGGGCGACTGTGACCGAGGGGCATCAAAATAACACTCCGATTGCAGATGGCAGCTTTACAGTCCATGGTCCTTAATAAAACTTTTATATTGCATGTCAGTTCGGGAGAAGGGAGCCAGGAAAATGGGAAAAATATATGAAAGGTGGTGGAGTGGCAACGGATAAGTTGGACGAAGTTCGCTGCTCTTTGCTCGAGCAGCGAGTTGCTTCAACTAAAAGCACTTACATTAAATTGAAACTATGCTATGGCTAAAAATACTATCAAATAGTATTTAAACTATGGTTTAATTATGGTGATTAAGTGCATTTTTACCCACAAACACGCACTTAAAAATTAAATATGTTTCCATGATAATCGACATTTAAATCGGTCATACAAATTTGATATTCATGAACGCCTTTTGAGCGAATCAAATAACTGGGAACATAACAATATATTCATTAATTTATCCATTTCATTTCCACCACTAAAATATTCACTGTACACCTTAATGACGTTGATGAATATTTAAGCCATTTACGTATTAATTACATTTGAGCACATAACTCATTTCGGAAGTGCATCGCAATCAACGTTTTATTTTTTGTCAGCTTTAAAAGCCTCTCGTTGGAATTAATTCGACTTCCTTTGCGTATAAAAGTTT
Organism: Drosophila erecta; assembly: GCF_003286155.1. Lineage (NCBI taxonomy): Eukaryota > Metazoa > Arthropoda > Insecta > Diptera > Drosophilidae > Drosophila > Drosophila erecta. The sequence goes on from NW_020825200.1 coordinate 13,812,489, forward strand.
CCCCAACTGACGGGAAAATCGATCGGGCGGGATGGGTGTTATCCTTTTGGCTATCGGCATCTCTTTGCCGGCAATTCAATTTGGACAATTTTCATGCTAGCCTACGATTGAAAGTGCAGCAAAGTGGCAAAGTGTTGGCCAATTGCCTTTAAATATTCCCCCTGGCAAACATTGATTTATGTGTGTGTGTGCGTGTGTGTGTGTGCGATTCCTTGCCAAGGACTTTCGTGTCTGGCTAAATTCGAAATATGAAATTCCAATTGCAAGTCCGGAGCAGAATCCGCTCACCGTTTGCAGCTGATGGCTGCAATCCCTTGGGTACTCCGAGTCCTGGGGATCCTGCAACGGGATTAACATTTGTGATTGCAAAAGGGGTGTAGGGTGGGGCGCAGTCGGGAAACGGGATAACGTCTTTCAGGATTTTCCTGCTGCCTCAACGAGGCCATACAATTGGCCAGCGATTGTTGCTGCTTAGCCCTGTCATTGTGGCCACTCTTGTTCGCTGGCAATCGAAGGTGGGCAGCTGGGCAGGTGGCAGGATGCGCTGGGAGGGAAGGGGCGTGGTCGTGCGGTTTCCTGTTCATGGCAAATGCGAATGCCATTGAGTTGTGGCGACAGTTTGCCCATTTCATCGCCAGTTTGCAAGTGAAAGGCCCGGATAATTGGTTTCTTGCGAGGTGACTAAATGGAAAGTTCTATTATTTAATGAAATATTCCCGACTCGGCTGGCCATTTCCTTACCTTTTGGCCCCATCGCATGTCTGGCTGCAGTACATGCATTAGCCATCTGATTTATGTCCTGGGATAAACATGCAAATGACCCCCACGACTCGGCACAAATGGTGGCTTTATTTTTTTAATTATTAAACAGCGTCGCGGTCTGGCAAGTTATATATGTATGTCAACGAACTTGCTCATTAAGCCGAGCTGAAGGCAATCAAAACTTTTTCTTTGTGTTTTTTTTTTTTTTTTATTTATTTTGAACAAAAACTTTAGGCCCGTCAATTATGGTGCTTTCGGTAATTCCTGTCAAGTTTGCCGGCTGCTTGATTCACCAATGGCTTTTACTCTTTAGCTGCCATCTGACCGGCAATATTCCCCGGGGGCATTTAGGACATCTCATTAATGGCGCTTGGAGATGGGCGCCTAATGCCTTTAGTACGGCGGATTTTCCCCCAGGTCGTCCTCGCGTGTCCTTGACATAATTTACAATTTCAATAACATTGCCAGTGCGTCTAAGCTGGCGAGATGTCGTGCAATTTATTTAAGCATTATCCTTTTGGCACAACTCCTTTGTCGTAAGTCGCAATCATCATTGTCATCACGACGATGACGAGCGGAGGCTGTGGGCGGTGAACGACACGCGCATTTGTCATCATTAAGGGTGGTTTGCAGGACTAAAAATTAGTCCTCGGCTGCCGGAAAGGAAAGTGGAGACCGGGCAGGGGTATCCTTGGTCCAGGATACGATTTATGCGTGTGCAGTTCTACTCAAGAGTCACGCCCCGACATTCGTTGTTGTTGCTGCTGCTCATTATGGCTTAAAAAATGTTGAGCACGTCGACGCTTGTTTGCATGAAAATCGTCCTGCCGCCGTCCGTTGTCCCTAGTCCGTGGTCCATCGTGGTCTCTCGCTCTCATTCTCGTCCTGTCGTGGACAGGAAAACACTTGAAGCCAGTCGCTGGGGTCCAAGCAGCCCTGCTCACCACTGCGGCCACTTGATAGTCAGCGCTGACATCTCATTATGGCTGTCTGCCCGTCACCAGTGCGTATGCGTGATGTCTTGCTGCCGTCTCCAATGGCCCGCTTTTTCCTTGGCTGTTACACTTATTTTTGTGCTGGCAAAATGTCTGCAGCGCGAATTATTTTTATGTGTCATTGAGGACCAATTTCTGTGTGCTACTTATATACCTACATGCACTTCCTTTGCCATAGAAAATAGACTCTGTACATCTCACTAGCATGTGACGGGAAAATATGAAGTGAAAGCAGGAAAAGAGTCTATGTGCAAGACATTTTTCAATCTGGTTGAAGATAATCTACTTAAGAAAAAAGTTGTGCATATTTTAGAAATTCTTTAAATGCTATGAATATTTTACATTTTATCACTGCAATGCATACGAGTATAATGAATTGGTTGTACATGTGTAAATCACTTAAAATATTAAATTCTGTGAGCACACAAACAAGCTCAAACTGCAGAAATTGGAAGAGCTCGTTAACTATTTGAATTCAATAGTGGCAATTGTTTGCTTGTGTAGTAAGTTTGGCTCAGAGGTAATTTAAGCAATCACAAGCTGTGAAATTTGCAGGGAGATTAAAATATCTTTGGGCAGCCTTAATTCAGATCAATCAATGGTGAATATGTAAAATGCAAATAATTGTGCTGTAGATGCGCACGAAACATAAAATACATCCACAATGCTAATACATTAATTGCATTACACAAAGAAAAATATAATTACACATAAATTGAATCAAATTAAACTGACTGTGAAATATGCCTTCCCATATACTTGCAACAATGAGTAGGACTTACATATCCTGACCGCTGCCCGGAGAATTTTCATTTCCAGATTCCCAGAATTCCTTCCCTCCACGCATATATCTTTCGCTTGGCCCTTAATGCAGCCAAGTCAATCATGGCCCACTTGACCACAGCCACTAAATCACTTTGAATGAGCCCGTTTCTCTGTGTGCTGGCCAGGCCCAAGCCACTTATCAGATGTTTATCTTGGTAGGGAGTACTCAGGGACTTTGGCATGGGCCCAGTTTGTATGTACGTCGGTCCTGTACAATCTCTGCCCTGCATGTTGACAGCGACATTTACATAGCGCACATCCCTGTGGGCGTGGCAAAATCAATTGCATTGTTGCCAAAGAGCAGCGGGATGGGGCAGGATGGGATGTTTGAGAAGTCGCTGGAGCCACTGACAGCACATTAACCCGCAGACAGACAAAATACACAAGGACGCATGCATTATTTATTAGCATTTTCCGCTCGAAAGACAAAGCGGCGCAGAAGGATCCTTGGGGCCCCAAACAAAGGCAACTTTCGAGGAGCTGCCGAAAAAGTGCTCAATCAGCAGGTCGAATGAATCGCTGACTGACTTCGTTCCTACGCACGAATTGACACTTGAGATGGATTAGCATGACGCCTCAACGGCCCGAAAACCGGGCTAAAAAGGGAGGGGCACAGGCCTCGGGGTGGGACGCAATAAATCAATGCGATTGGAAATTTACAATCCCGAGAATGCGCAAAATTCAAATGCTCCTTCACGTGGGCAAAACTTATAAGGATGAGCTTTTAATCACGCATAACCACTTAAAAAAGTTGAAGCATAAACTACCTAAAATGAATATAATTAAATGAAGGCTTGGTGTAGCTGGCTAATAGCTTGAGCAATCATAAATACAAAACTTAATAAAATCTTATGTTGTGGAACAAAAAAGATTCATTGCCTGCTTTAAAAATGTCCATTAATAAACATTAATAATCCATTAATCTCAATTACACATACTCGTATAGGTCGCCTTGTTTTATTTTATTCATGTAATGTAACATACAAACTGAAAAATGTTTCAAATCAAAAATGAAACGATAACAATATGTACGTAACTACTTTAACAACTTTCCACCAAAAGGTTTTTCCTCTTACCAATTCTCAATTCCATCAATCCTTTGTTATCGTTCATAGCCGAGAAAGCAAGTGAAAGCCAGTGAAAGCAAGAATCCATTATGGCGAGTTTCCTAAAAAACGTGTTGTGTCTTGTGGTCGCAGTTGGGCGTTAAATTGGAACAGCTGTTCTAAGTTGTTAGCCTGGTTGGCTGGCAGTCGACTTTGGCTCATTTAGTCCGGATCCGCGGCACTGGAAACTAGCCACTTTTGTTGTCTTCGCCGGCTCATTTTCCTTTTCTCGTCATGCCATTTTCCGTTTCCGGCGGTTCCGCCTCCTGCTTTTTGATATCACAGTGGGAGCAACAACAATTACGCAGCGTTTTCCCATTATTCCGTAAATTATGAATTAGCTGTGAGTGGGATCCTTTCGCCGCCAACGCATTACCAACTCCGTTGCCATTATGTCCTTCAATTCAACCCAACCAATGCTAATCCTAAGTGCGTTTTCCGCCAGGTCCTTTATAATTCATTTAGTGGATCTCTGTCAACGTTGATTTAAAATTAACGAAAACCCCAACCGTAAGTGTTGGTGTTGGCTCACATAAAGATGGCTGTGCCTAAAGTTAATTAACCAATTCGAGTATAGCAACAAAAGACGAAGAAATGAAATCGCTGATTTTAACAATAACATTTACATAGTATACTCAACATCCCATTTATATATTTACACAGTTACCTTCTAGTATATTTCGAATATTTTTTCTTCATATTTTGCTTACCAGTGTATTCGTATTTTTGGAGCACTTTAGATCCTGACAACTTTCCAGGCAGGTCCTTCATATCCTGTCCCATGTTAAATGCTTTGTCGTACATCAAAATTATGTCGGCATTTATTAATGAGCTGTGAATGTGATTGATGCGAGTGTTGTTGGCCCTGTTCATTATTTCACTCAGAATTTGGCTGCTGTGCACAGCTGCAATGGTGGGGCATTCGACTATAATGTACGCGTACATATATTGGAAGCTTTAAATTATATTGCATGCAATTTACTTAATTCAGGATGAAGTGAAGCGAAATGAATCAAAATGAAATAGAACGAGTGCCGTTCTGCGACTGCCCTCCGCAGTTTTGCATTTCTCTTCACGATGTTGTGATGGCAGGATTTTCTGGGAAACAGAAGGAATGAAAGAACCAGGTAGATAGTCGAGTACTGGATTAAGGATAATCTGAGGAGGGGTCTACAGTAGAGGAAGTTTAAATCTTTAAGTTCGTATCTGAAACATAGCAAACTTAAAGTTTTCCATTTTCTATTTTCATTTTTACTTGCTTGACTATTTAGGATCAGTCATTATTTCCGTCATTAAAGTGGGGAAGGAAACTAAATTGTATTTGCTTTTTTCAACCTTGTCATCCAAACTACCAAGTCCCAGCAGGCGGCTTACTTTCCTTGGGGTAAATTGCAGTCCAGCACATCCTTCCTGTTTATGTATGGATCCCATTTTCATTTCCATCTTCCGCACAATCCTGTTTTTCCGCTTCGTACTCGAAATCCCCTGGCACTCGAGGCAAGAATAAATATATATAAAAACTGAACGAGGTAAATAAGCAAAGCTTCTTGGCTGAGTGTGAATGCAAAAACAGAAATCCAGCTTAGCACTCCCCAAGTTTGTTCAACAACCCGTGCAACGCAATAGAAATCAGCAATTCAACTGGCAGTGTTTCAAGCACAGCATCTAATTTGGCAGAAAAACGTCCCCAATCGCTGCATTCCCATCGCCGTCCTGCATTTTGGTGTAGTGTAATTACACCTAGTCAATTAGGCAAATCATTACAGCCCATCTGGGGAGCTGAGCCAACAATGGGCAAACAATGAAGCTTAACAGGCATCCTGTGTCGGTAAACCAGACCGGTCCAAAAATACTCGTACTTCATTAACCTGAGCGAGAAACTCTCTGAAAGGGTTCCAAAAAGCTGGGATTTGGCTGGATTTTGGTGCCTGGTGCATTAAAAGTGCATTACGCCAGCTGCAGTGTGGGTGGTGGGTGGTGGGCGAGTACGTCAGAGGAAACACAACAGACAACAAACTAAGTGAAACAGATTGCAGCTGCAGGATCTCAAGCACCTAGCTCCTCCTCCCACACCGCACGAACCCTGCACAATTTAAATTAATTAAGCTGCCAGGGGTAGGAGAAGGCAAGACATTGTATCTACTTTAAATGCAAGCCAAGCCTCTACTTATATTAGGCATACGCACTGTGGTGCCAGAGTGCTTAGCCCATTAGCCATCTAGACACCAGGACAAACTCGGAAATATCTGGCTAAATTTCCTTGGGATGGAATGGTAATGAGTTAAATCATTTTTCACTTCCTAAAATGAAGTTTTATAATGCACTTTGGGCTCTGATTGAGGAAAGCATCCTATTGCATGCATGGTGCATTAGATTAGTATTCTAATTAATTAGTTAAAAGAGACGTGGCTTATAATATTAAGAATACTGAAGGAATGTGTTAATATTATTATTAATATTATTAATATTATTCTGCACGGATCGATGGCTCGAACACAGCTGATTAAGGGGTTAAGCATACGCACCGTGTTCGAGGTAACCCAACGATAATGGCATTTTAGCACCTGACATAATTAAACAATCAAGGACCACCGCCGCTTCCCCGGTGAAGGGATCCCAGGGATTAGGTGTCGGCTTCATAATGCGAGCGCTTGACCTTCGGCGGAGGAGCGTGGAGTGAATCCAAGAATCCGGCAAGATGGATACGCACACATAGAGGGCGATGTTTGCAAGGACCTGGCAAACATGAGCAGGGATACACGAGCACACACACACACACACACACACAGCCACATGGAGGGCACTAAAATGCGCTTATGAGTTTTTGCGGCAACCTCGACAAGCTCGGCAACAACACCGACAACACCAACAACAGCAACACCACCACCAGCAACAACTTAAATATGCAAATATTTGCACAATGGCAATGCAAAGACAAGATGGGAAATAAGGGGCGAAAGGGTGTTGATGATGCCACACCACCACGAATCCCCCACCTCGTCATCATCATGGGGCCCGAATCATCCAACCGTTTATGATTTACTATATACTTATTATCGTCCATCAGACCCAGCGACTGTGGCACCGCTTTTTTGGCTTAATCCAGTCGAAAACCGAAATTGAAACGACTCCGTGCACATTATAATATCAATTTTGGCCAGCACACACATAATGACTGCAATTAAGTCGGGTTGGTTGATGGGACATTTATGACATTTTCCCTTTTTGGGGAGTGGGAAATTTTCGAGTCGCTGTTGTTTTGCTCGATCATAGATCTGGTGTAGGTATATTTGTATTTTTGTTGATTTCATGTTTTTATATTTACATATTTATACATTATTTTTCAATAATAATTTATTTCTAGGTAGCTTTATGCGTAATCATGAGATTTTATTACAAATGCAATTAAAATACGCCTGTTTTTAGTTTCAAATTTTTAAGATAATATTTAACTATATATTTTTTTATATATTTATTGTTTACAGTTCGGATAGTAAAAAATTATGTGTCACAATTAAAATTACAAGATTTAATTAAATGTTTATTTATGTGATCTTATTATTATGTAAATCAGCTGTCCAACAAATAGAATGTAATTTAAGAGCGGAGCAGAGCATCTCTCAAAAATTTAATTTCATAAAGAGAGCAAAAAATGCTATTTATCTTAAAAGCTCTTATAATAAACTCTGCCTCTCTAAGCACAGCTTTTCACCACAGGGAATGCTTTCTTAAAAGTTTTAGGAAAAGCTGCCTGCTTGTTGGTTTGCAGGGCCGATAAAAGATGGCGACTACAGGCAGGGAAAGAAGCTCAACATCTATTTTAAAAAAGTATATTCTCCCAATAGTATTTATAAATGATAAATTAATACCTCATTGAAAGAATGTAAGCTGTTTAAGTGTGTGCATTTAAATATTGAACACTGGTTTCATAAAATTTAGCGGTTCCGATAAAACAAATTTGGTTTTTACCAGAAAGTTTGCTTGTTTTTGCTATATTTTTAACTATAAGCCCGAAATTCAAAACCGATGTTGTTAGGAAGTTAGAAAATACATATACAGCTTAAGTTGCGGGTTAATATAGCCAATAAAATCACGGCTCAGCTCTGCCAGCGTTTTCAGCTGGAATTCGGCGCACCTATTTGGCCAGTATTTAACCGCCCGTTGACAATCGGGCGATAAGGAAAAAATGAATATGGCTAACTAGCCGTCAAGTGGTGTCAAATAATAGTTTGGTGGCAATGGTTAGACTTTTGATATGGCATCGACGCAGCGGTAATTCTGGTACTGCCGCTCATTAGGCAAAACATCGAAAGTTGCTGCGATCCACAATTTGTATCGCCCGCTGATCGACCGGCTCATTGAATTAAATTTAATTGGAGCCCAGGTAAACAGTCACTCAGTCAGTCAAACATTCGGCGGTCGCTAAAGGCTTCTCCCCGCCTCAAACACGCGCTGCCCAGCCATAAAAACGGATTCGAATCGGATCGAAACGAATCGAATCGGATTGGATACTCCTCGCCCCCTTGCTGACCAAAAAACAAAATAAAATAGATATCCCCGCAATCTGCGCATGCGTGGCGCGCATATTTCATGGCAAGGCGATAATTAATGCAGCCAAAAACTGAAATACAAAGTGTCTCTAGTTGTTGCTGTCCAAAGTTGCGGGGTATAAAAAGTCCAAATATTACTTTTATTAAATTTGCACGTTTATGGATACGCTACATGAAGTTGTTTGAGGCGGCGCTTTAATCGATTGCCCATATTATGTATTCATTTATTCGAAAAAGAAAGTTTGTTGACTCAGAATAAGTGAAGAGCTATTTTGTGCCAAAGATCCTGACTGTTTGCATTTACTTTTCTTATATTTCCTAGCTTTTCTTGACTGCGAAGTTTCATTCAAAAAGTTTATACTTTATTCGCAAGTGCAATTAAGAGCAGTTGAAGGCGAAGCCCTTTCGTGTCAGCAGAATTTGATTTTCTGGCTAATCAATCGGCTCCGTAGGGCAGTCAACAAATCGGTCGATTGCAACCAGAAATTGCTTTCATGTCTGTCAACAGGTTTTTGACGTTCAACTCTCCCGTGCCGAGCGGTTCAGAGGGGCAAAAGTATCTAGATAGCGACTGCAGCGCGGCTCAAAAATCTGCGCATGATGATTTATTGCCGGTGGCCCGCTTTTGGCATTTGACGCATTTGTGCAACATGCGTTTTGACATTTAAAGCTGATTTGTGTGAAATTCGAACGAACAGGCAGCAACATCTCGCTGCGAATTAGTCTTTTGATTTTATTTGTATTTTGCACCTCGCATTTGACGCTTGTCTAGTTCCAATTTTAATTAGAATTTGTTATTGATTTAGTTGTTGATTTATTAATAGCAGTGATTAAGTGCACGGCTCCAGACGCTGCGACTGTGGCGCCCGCAGCTTATTTGCCTGGCACGCAATGCCAAGATCTGATCCGAATCGGGCCAGATCCGAGCTCCGAGCCTGTCCAGTTTTGGGCAAGCCCCAAACCAGCTTGGCCAGCGTGGCCAGCACGCACCACCAGCACCTCGGCACCACCAGCACCACCAGCACCACACGCACCACTCGGTGGTTGGGCAGCTGCAGAAGTCCAGCGTCGCTTAAGCTGATCACAAGGCTCCGGTCGCGTATCGGTGCAGCATTTAAATCCGCTGATAAAGTTGAACAAGCCCGAATTAGATACAATAATTAATCGGGAGACCGGCAAAAGCCTATGTAGTTTCATAGTTTCGATAACCCTGAGGTGAGTGCGGACTGTATAAATTCTGTGTCTGCTTTTAAATTTGTCATAGATATATTAATATTCAGCACTATGCCATGTTGAATCAACAAAAAGATGTAAATATGAGCCACAACAATCGTATTTCCAATTGGTAGTTTTGAAATACCTACCCATATAACATACACCAAAAGCAGAACAGATGTAATTCAATAACTCAGTTCAAATTTAAGCCAAGCCTAACCATACTTTCCCTGCAACTCAACTTATCTGATTGGCATCCATGGTGCTCATAACTTTGGCCGACTGGCCCAGTCTTGGAATTCAGCAATTAGCATTGGCATAATTATTGCAAACCAAGTCGGAGCTTCCCAAGCCCTTCACTAATTGGTCTACCTAATTGTTAGTCCCAAGCGCAAACCCCTTTTCCCGCAGATATGCCATTCCATGGGCTCAACGTTGCGTATGAGCAATATTTACATTTGTGCAGCTGTAAATTGCATTTTGCACTGCTCTGCATAGCCGAAATTTAATTACGTATTTGCCGAGCACAAGTCATAAACATTGAGTTAGCCGAGAAGCCAAATATTTAATGGATGAAATCATGAACTTAAATTCAATTTCTGAATGTCGGGTACAGTCTTGTGAATTCACACATTTAAATGCAGTTGTTGCTAAATACAATTTTCAGAGCGTTCAAATCTTGACAGTGTCCGTTGATGTGTGTAATGCAATTTGTCATGCACTTGATCAGTTTAGGAAATGCAGCTGAACAGAAATTTTATTTGACTTTTAACACATTTACTTCGAAAGATTTTCGGTTCTTTTAGCGCTCAAGGCCAATCTAATTTTCTGGCAAACAAGATTTTTGTCTATTATTTCCTGAAAAGGAGCGACTTTTCGGCTTTTCAGTTTATATTGAGTATGCAAACTTAATCATCCCAAATACAGATGTTACCATAATATTTGTTTGGGCATCTACGCAATCGAACTTTGAACATTTTGCAATACGTTTGTGCGGTAAATTTAAACATGAAAAATGTATATTTGTTCAATTGAATTCAATAGAAGCTTGGTTTTTTATTAAAGAAATATAATATTAGACCTTAGCTATTAACCAAATGAACACATTTAATAATCATGGGAATGAGGATACTATTTGAAGAAGCAACCTTTAATAAATATTAAATGCTGAATGGACAACAAGCAGAGACTAGCAAGGACCTTCTAATCTTTCCGTTGCGGACTTCCTGTATTAATCGGATGCTAGAACGTCTATTAATTATAGGATATGTTCACGCAATGCCGCAATCTCATGTTTCCCTCAATTAATTCGGATTGCCTGACTGCTACATTACTTGAGCCTAATGATTCCACCCCCATGCAAAACAGGATTTTTCATTCGAAATCCTCGATAAGTCTGCTATAATTATTATACATATTACAACTGTTTTGATAACTGTTCTCCATCTGCTTCCTTTCAGGTAAGTCGCTGAGATACTTTGTGCTGCTTAAAATCTTCGAAGGGCTTTGGGTATTTTTGGTGCCAGGTAAGTCAGCCCCTAAAAGCAAATTATATGCAAAACAAAGGGAGTGAACGACGGGCAGGAACTGAGAAAGGAAGTTGCAAACACTTGTACAACTTAAGGGAAACAAGAAATTTTTAGAATATTTTTATCTCCAAGGCGCTTCAAAAAAGGGGGCGTAAGTGTGTGCGTGCTGGGGGTTTATTTTATAACGGTGTCGGTATGATTATGTATGCACCAGTGTGTGTATATGGTGCGTGTGTGTGTGTGTGCTGGCCCCAAGGGTCGCCCTGCTGAAAATGCTTTTCATTTTGTTTTGACTCCCGAGCAGCAGCAGCTGAAAAAACGCCCAATTGTGGGTGGCAACCTGTTGAAGGCGCCCCTCAGTAAACAACAAAAAAGCCAAAAAAAAGGCGAAAGCCATGCTCCGAAAGCGAAGCCATAGGAGAGCAGAGAGCCATCGATTTTGGGAGCGGGAAAAGCTGGCGGAAAATATTGGGAAATTATCCGACACGTTCCAGTTTTCAATTCCTTATAAAAAGGAAATTATGGAACATGCTAAATACACTAATAAATATATTTTATTGCCCACGAGTATTACTCCATATAAGTTGACAATTTTATTAGTATTTTAATATCCAAAACAATGGTATAGATTCAGCATATCTTAGGAGCTTTTTGGCGCACTAGGTAAAATATAAAATATATAAATAAACATTTAAAATAAATGCAACATCTTTGTAAAATTGTAAATTTTTGAAATACTGCTATAAGTAAAATATTTCCCAAAATTAAAAGAGATTTCAAATCGCAGCTTTCAGCAACGTTCTCCAGCTTTTCTTACCACAAGCTCTTTGGCTGGCCGAGCTTTAAGCCAATTTCCCCGTGAAAACAGCGGGAAATGGCGGCGAGCTTGGCGAATTTTCATGCGCAGATTTCTTCGGGGCCTGAAAGCTTTTTGGTGTGGGCCAATATGGTTGTTGTTGCTGCTTTGGGACGGGTTGGACACTCGTGTGTGTGTGTGTGTGTATGGGTGTGTGCGGTCTCTGTTTTGGATCTCGGTGTCTCCGTGATTCCGCCGCTGCTATCAACTCCGAATCCGAAAAATCCAGTTCCAGTTTATCCACAGCAGGCAGCATGTGCGGACGTAGTGCTGCACCTGCTCCGCATTTTCTTATCGCGTTCGCGTGCTTTCCATCTGAGCATCACCATCCGCCGGCTAATCGTGTGTTTATCGCAAGCAGATCGGAAACTCAGTTATCGAAGCTAATTTCCGTGTGAACAGTGCTGTTCTGAAATCCATTAATCAGTAATAATAATAATAAGCATTATAATCATTATAATCACTTGAACAAGTGCATAACCAAACGAGTGTCTTTCGCTATTTTTTTTTGTAAATTTCGGTTTGTGGAACTTTTCGTTTATCATTATCAAAGCGTACACGCCCATGCCTATAATTTGTTATTTATGCAATTGACTTTTTATCTCCCTGTTAGCTTTATTACGCCTTCACACACCCATCATAAAAAAAAAAATTGAAGATAAATATATATCTCTGTATATTTTCACTAATTTTATTTGATTTATGTTCAATGCAATCAGGCGAATGCAATTTGTCAAACTAGCAACAACAAATCGATTGTATCAATTACCAAGCTCTGCCCCTCGCAAATAAAACAAATAATTTTGCAATCCAAGTGTAAAATATGGCACAACGAGAATTGTTGCTAATCAAATTTATATATCTGCGCTACCGATTCGCTTGGGGGACGGGGAAATCAGACTGTCAGATTTGACGTCATTATATTTGCATAAATAAATACAATAATCCATGCCACTCCATTAAAAAACACTTAAAAGAAATAAATAAATTTATACAAATGATTAACGCAAATCTGATTCTCAATATGCTGCGCGGCCTCGTTTATGATATCATAAAAAGCTAGTAAATACAATAATAATATCGCTACACGCATTCGAGGGCCTCAGATTTATGCGTACTTTATGGCAAAATTTGTTCGTCGACAGAAACGGAAAATGAACTTCCTCAATGGTTAACACATTAATGCTCATCCAATGGGCTGACATAAAAATTTCCAATAATACGTGAATATTAAGCATTTGATTTTCAATCATCCACTTTTATTCGATGTGTAGTCGACGAGACATATCGTCAAAATCACATCTAAATGTTGCAAAATGTTTATACAAATCGCAGCAAACTGTGGCCACATCATTTTGCCGCTTTTATACACAAACATATGTACGTACGTACTTCAATGCAAACAAAGTTGAAAAACTTTTGGCCACTACCGCCACCCCTACCTACCACTCCCCCTCCAATTCTAGTGCTGATCAAAGCCAACTGCGCACCGGACGCACGGAGTCGAAATCGGCATCCAACAAAATATATTTGTAGTTGGCCGAAAATTCACATCGTTTGCATTCAGCCACACACACCTAACGGATGCAGTATGAGCAGCACACGCACGCCACAAAAAGATACCGAGATACGAAAGTATCTAGCACGTTTTCAGCATTTCGCCTACGTCACGCCGCCAAAAGCCGACTTGGCCTATGTATTCGAATAGTAATATCGTAGATACACGTATATATAGATATTCTTAATTGCCCGCAGCAATTGTCGCCCCCGAAAATTGGCACAGTGGTCGGCACATGAAATCGATCCCACTGTGCGGCGATCAAATCTATCGTTTTCGTTAGGCAAAACTCTAGGCGACTGGAAAATACCCTATTTCGTTTCAGGATTTCCTGAAAAATATTTTTTTTTATTAAATTTTACGTTATTTTTGTAACGTGAAATCGCTAGTCGAGCCCATACTTATCTTACAGACTTTTTACAACTCGGAAACGTATACTGTCTGATATGCAACATTATTACTATACAAAAAATGAATATGAAAGCCCGAGAAAAACTGGCCAATGACCTGATTATGAAAACCTGTTAAAAGTTACACTTTATATAATTTATTCATTTCCACAACCTAAGAAAAACTTATTTCCCTTTCTCATTACGCCATTGACTACAGTAGAAAAATAGGGTAAATTTAAATTTTTATGGCCTACAATATTAATATCTTAGCTAAAAATATGCATAAAATTATATCATCTATTTCGTAGATATGGCTTATTTATAAAACATTTGCGAATGCAAATAAATAAATACTTAGATATTTTATAAAATAAATATTTATACATGTTAAATATATAATTGATTTGACACAATGTTGAGAATTTTTAGAACGCATTCTTACAATCGTAAAACTGCATGAACCAGTGAAAAAATATAAAATGTTGCAAGACAACCGAAGTTATTAAATGTTCTATTAAAGTGTATTTTAAAGAGGGCACGGAATTTTTTAAAAGTATCTCACACTCTTAGTTGTTGTGAAAACACACTTCCTTCTCCTGCACTTCGGCGCAGAATTGTAATTACTGCCATTGCATTTGCAAAAATTTGCAATGAGAGAACGCTCGCTGAATAGCTTTGTCGCAGCTCTCGGATACTGGTTGTCATTCTGGTTGGCTTGCCATTGTCGATGTCCACTTCTAATTTGGACTATTGTTAGACATGGTCAAGATCCAGTCCAGCAGCTGCGAGATGCGGCAGGCGAAAAAATGAGAAAATAAGTCGCGTCGAGGTTTTAAAGTGTCTTGAAGTGGACAGCTGGTCGAGTGTTTGCTTTGGGCCAACATGCCAAGTTGGCCAGCTAATTGCGCCCATGCCCAGGGGATCAATTAGAGCCAGAGCCAGAGCCAGGTAGTGCACTCGCGATTCGACTAGGCCTAAATGGTGGACAAGAAATCAAATACGTTGGTATTGGAATGCAATTCAAACGGAGCGTGTACATTGCCCGATTTCGGTTACCCTTTTAAGCGGCGACAGGCACTCGAGAAATGCCAAAAATTTTTGACCTACATTCAACGAGAAATTAATACAAACACAGTTATGATACTAAAAAACAAAAAGCCGAGCCGAACAAAAAGGCAAGCAGCGAAAATCTCATTAAATTTCATGCAGCATTCGACGCAGATACAGCGATACAAAATGTTACAAGACAACCGAAGTTATTGAAGCGGCCCATCAATTTTCACTGCCCATCAGGCGGCGAACTTGTTTCGGGCTTACACGCAACGTTGCCAAAAACGACATGGCCAAAACGGCGGTGGAGCAGGAGGATAAGAGCTGGCCACTCAGGACAGCGGGACAGGCAATTTAATTAAAGGCATTTATGCTTTTTACTGCCAGCTGTGGTTGGCTCTTCAGTTTCTGTATTTTACGGGGCATCGCAGGGTAGCAGATTCGATAGAGTTCATATTTCGTGCTCGCCAATGACATGACATTATCGCTGAGGTTTTATAGTAGTTAGTATTCACTTTATAAAGATGTTATGAATAATTGAATATAAATAATACTGTAAAAATGTAATTTAGGTATTTTGACAGCTTTTCTATTTGCCTTAATTAGTCAAAGATACGCTTTCTTTAAAATTTTTTAAGCACACTTACAATAACTGATATCAATGTTATGATTTTCACCCTGGCAAAATCTCAAAAAAAAGTATCACTTTCTTTAAAGGGTATTCCCATGTCGAGGCCGAGCTCCACTTCCTTCCAGTTCACCGGCCACTTCATATTCCAATTGCCCTTTGTCATCGTATCTGCATTGTCCACTGGCCATCTTCACGTTCCTCGCGATGATCACAAGTGCAGAGTTCCGAGCCAGAAACGGGTTTTAATCTGGCCAAAAGGGGGAACGGAGTGGACCACTCAGTGGGCGCTTTTCTGGAACTGTCTTAACTGCCATAAATGATGTTAACGATGCCCTTTGGGTGTTAATTACGAATACGATTTAATCTGGACAATCGGGTGTCATTAAGTGCAGCGCAAATGATCCGCAGCTATGTGCTAATTAAAGCGACAGACCTTGAATAATCGGTAATTTTTTCCATTCCATTCAAAGGGTATAGCAAAAAACGGGTATAAGACGCGTAATAAATGCACATTAATTCAATTAGCCAGTCATAATGTTTTCGTTTTTAACCAAATAAACATGCGAACATAAATACTGAAAAAAGTAGATATGTGGTTCTTGTTTATAGATAAATTTAGATGTCAGCGAGCGACCTTAGAAAAGTTCACAACAAAAATCGCTGACGCCACAAAAAAGGGGAGAGCTTTCCGAAAATGTTCTCAAAATATTTAATGTGCGGCTTTTCTTTCTGCTGACTTTTCCTCCTTCAGTTTCTAGCACTCTTCTCTTTTAAATTTCGGTGTGTTTGCTTGGCGGCGTGGAAATGCCGACGCTTTTGTTTTGTAATTTTCCTTCATTGTTTGGCATTGTTTTCGCTGCCATTGTTTGGTTTTTTTTTTTGGATTGGTGAGAAGTGAGGCGGAAAAGCGTCTGCTATAAAAATTAAACGCCTTTTCGAGCCTTTTGATTGACTGGCAGAAAGTTTTGAAAATGTTGGGCAGGTGTCAACCAAATCTGATAACGCATAAAATCATTTTTGTGACTTTGACATGAATGTATTGTATATGTTATAAGGGAACTGTATAATTTTTATAAAGTGATAAGTTTTATGCAAAAGAAGGAGGAATATAGAAAAAAGCTTAGTTCAAAATGTTAGAGAGAGAGTATTTTCGTGAAAGTTGTATTTAAAAGTTAATAAACATATTTCTTACATAACATATTTGATTTAGTCATTAGAAAAGATATAAGTAAAGATATATCTAAGTACTGCAGCAACCAGTAAGGGAAAAAACATTTAAGTGAAAGTACACTTGGCCACTTGGGCTTGGAGTTCCTTTGCTAATCGGGCAGATCATCTGCTGACTCAATATATTAAGAATTCTGTCAATGTCTAATTCTCAGCCACTCTCGACTTATCGAGCAGATAACGGTCGCTCCCACTGGCCAAGTTAAGTGACTTAAGTGCCGTCAAGCTTGCTTCTTTTTTTATTTAAGCTTTTACGGCGTCGGCTTTACGCTTCTTTTGTTTTTGTTCCAGCCGCCCTTGTTCTCCGGGGCTTTCTTATATGTGTGTTTTTATCTAATCAATAATCGCAAGAAATGTCCGACTAGCAAACGTGTAAAACCGTTGGGGACCACGACAACACAAGGACGTGCTGGGAAAAAAAAAAGAAAAATCAAACACTGAAGCCAAAGAGCAGACAGCATTGACTTCGTTGTGTGTGAAAAACTTTTAAGCAAACAATTGTGGGGCGAGCCTAATAAAATCAACACACACAAGCGTACGTCAGCACACACAGCTTCATCGGCACTTAAGTACAAACACACCCACACACACACACACACTTACAGACGCACACTGGCGCACTCGTGCTGACGATAATGGAATATGGGCGAAATTGATGAAGTTATTTCGCCACCATTGTTGCCGCTTTTCGTAGCATACTTAGCAGCGCAGCCTTGCACCGAAATTCGATCCGCCGAGGCAGAGGCGTTGCCTTAATGGTCCTGGCGACGCTCAGCACACACCGACACGTGCCAATCGCCGGCTGCCAAAGCCTAGCTGTATGCAACCATTTTTCGATCCGTCAGGCACACACACAACCGCTGCGGCCATTTGATGGCTTGCACTTAATGGCATAATGAATTTATGGCGGCTAGCCTAATTATTCCGGCGAGAGCGGGTGGCGAAAAAGATAGAAGAGTGGCAGAGACAACCGCTAAAGCGGCTTATTAAGCGGCGCAAATTTGGGTAACCATGTGAAGCAATAGAATCTTCTTTATAAAATATTAATACTTTATTAAAAATATCTTCGCTTAATTTATATTAATAATAATGATACAAATACATAATATTTGCTAAACGTTTATAAATACAACTGACTGGCAGCGTTCAGAACCGCACAAATGACAAATATGTCAAGCATTCTCTCATTAATTTAAACTAAATATTATCTCATTCATGACATTCATGACAAACATCTCACATGAATAACTTCGGTTGCTTGAGGGCCTATAAATTTACCTCATTTGCATTCATCTCCAATTAGCCGTAAGGCCACACGGCGTATACGTCATTTATGTTGAATATTTGTCACGAGCCCAAAAGATGACTTCTGCTTTGAGCATCAAACTTTCTGCTAACTTTTGATCGTTTAAATTGGCCCCAAATCTCCTACTATTCCCCTGTATTCGGCTGCCAGAAATACAACAACTGTGAAATGATAGCCGTGGATGTGGATAAACCGAAACCGAAAACTTTTTCCTGACAATTTGAAACATTTTGTGAGGTTTTGGGACAAATTCGTATTCATTGCCATTGTGTCTGTGGGGTGTGGTGTGTTTTGGAGGCCGGGAGAAATCATTTCACAATTCAGCGCGCCTAGAACTATGCTACATTGTGTATCTGTGTTATTTTGGTTGCCTGCCAGCCGCAGAGGCCGCAGTAAACACAACGCAGTCATTTGTAGTAGAGCAAAAAGGGTCCTGGAAACTGTCTTTTTACTTGTCGGGTAAATTTATTTAAATTTTTTTCTTTCCCTGTCATGCCGCTCCGCTACCCACTCTTTGTTATTTCTTCATTGACAATTTTTCTGGCAGTTTTCGCAGGCATTTTTTTTTTTACCGATTTTCAGTTGCGGTTTATTTTGAAAGCCCTTTTAATTAGAAAAACTTCGGTTTCCGGGGCCAGCTGTTGTCCTGGGAACTCGGGCAGGTGGAAATCATTGCAGGCGGGTGAGGAAGTCGGGGCATTTGAATTGCTAATCAAGTTGTTGATTCATGAAATGTGACGCAGAACTCCCAACTAAAGAACAACCAAAACAAAAAAAAACGTTCTAAGAAGTTTTTAATGATGCTGCAGGAAAAAGTTTCCATTCAGTAAAAACAGAAGCAAGTGTAATTTGCTTTTAATTAATGCCGACAAAGCAGTTGAGAGTGGCATGGCCAAACTTGGCCGGCGCTTTCTGACCTGACTGCTGGATTGGCCCTCGGCCAATTGGGCCATTTCAACTCGGTTCGAGTGAGGCGATAAACATGCCAAAAGCGTCAAAAGTCGGTGCTGCACAAACTGCTCAGGAAGTTGCCTTGGCGAAGGAATCGAAAGGGGTATAAATCTGGGCTGGTGGCAGTAGCTTCTGGCGTTTGGAAGTTCCTTTTGCCGTTCCGCATTCTCGGAAGCCAAAAAGCTGTGCGAAAATGCTGCATACTTTCCTGGGCTTAGCAAAAGTTTGTTGCACCATGCAAATACCAAGGATTTTCTGAGGGCAAGGGACCAGAAGGCAAGCGGAATTTCCCAGGATATACATAATCATAATTGCAATACCTTGCTCTACAACCGAGTAGAGATATTTCACATTTCTCCTTTTTTGCGTGTAGGAAAGCCCTTGCTGTGATGTTTTGAAAGTGTTAATTGAATATTTGCGTTCATATTTTGCCATTGAAAAATGCGGCTAACAATTATTATTACTTAATTATTACTCATAATTAATTTGAATGTCACTTAGGCGTTAGCCAAAATCCCTTTGAATAGCTTTATTATTTTAAGCAAAATCATTCCCGTTACATGTTACTGCACACATGAAAATATTCCATTATAATCTCCATTTTCCTGAGAACGCAACATTCTAAAGATAGCCAAATTTATAGCCACCCTTGAGTATGCATTTGATGATGTCACTAATTTTATTCAGCCTTCGTGCGTTCCAAAAACTCCAAGTCTATGACCTCATAAATCGCATTTAATTGCGTGAATACCTTAACAAATGAATAGAACCCTCGCCCGACCCCCTAGCAATTTTCCTCCGCTAATAAACTTGATAAATGACAATGGCCGAAAGAAAAACCTCCGGGCGCCATTTTGAATTTCACACCATTACATGTGAGAAAATTGTTCAAACCGTTGTTGCTGCCGGCCCGAAAAGATTTGAGAAATGGCGCATCATTTGGAACGGAACAGGCCAAGTGGTGTCGAGTGCCAGGACTCCCAAAGTGATTCGCCGAATCATCCACAGTGGTGAAGCCACTCGAGGAGGCAAGTGGATGGGCATGTTTATTTACCCAAAAAGTCACAACTTTGTGTGTATGGCAAATACAAATAAGCAAACATCAAAACGGGAATTGCACAAATACAAACGAGTAGGAGTAAAATCGGGAATGAGCAGTAGGCTATCTGGAAAAGCATGTTTCTGTTTATGATGTAAGACATTTAACTACCCCTGTTCAACTCTTTTATAACCGGATCGGAGCGCATTCTTTGAATGTGCACTAAAATGATTTCTGCACTTAAAAACTACCTTATAAACGTCTAAGAAACTTAAAATCAGACGGTAAAAAATTCTACAAAATACCGCATCCAGTAAAATCAAATACATTTACTATAAATAGAAAATATATTCTACAAATTTCGTAAACATACCAATTATGTAACTTAAAAGCCTATTTAATCCAAGTGTTCTCAGTCAGGCAGAAAATACCACTTGTACAAGTTGCATTTTAGAAATACGAGTATATCCTTTCGATTTTCTCAATTTTACGCCATTTCCCGCTTCAGTGGAGCAAATTTGGCCAAGAAAACAACTTTCATACAAACGTATGTACGCCAGCAAAGCAACTTTTATGGCCAAAACAGTTAAGAGACTTTGTTGGGGCTCGTGGCCAAAGTTGGTTGGCCATTTTGGCACTAATCGAAAGTTTCTTTCTTTTCAGATGGCCAAATGAAGTGTTTGCATTTAACGGCCCAGGCAACAATTGTGTCTGGCTGGCATGGGGGTGTGGGGGGTGTAGGGGGTTTAAGGGGTATTATGCAAAACTGTTTCAAAAAGTTTGCACTTCGAAGAGGAGAACCGGAGAATGTGCCACAAAAGCTGCAACAATGACGTCGCCGCCTTGATTTGTTTTGAACCACACTCGGATTCAATGAGTTGCACAAGAACCGAGCAAAACTTCCACACAATCAACGGTGGGTGGTATAAGGTGGGTGGTTCAGTGGTGCAGTGGCTCGGTGGGTGGTGTTCGGGTGGCCACAGCACCAGCTGCAAGTGTAAACAGAATGAGGTCAGTGCTTGTGTTGCATGTTGCTCGGGCATTAGGGTAAACTGTTGATAGACGTTGGACGACGACTAATCACCAACTGCAGAACGGCAGATAGGAATAGATAGGTTTTCTGTTCGAGAGAACGTGGTTCGTATGCAAATGAAGCCACATTAATGGCTTTAAAAGCTGCCCGCCGGACTTTGAGAATAGTTTGTAGTGTACAATATAGTGCAGCATACCCACTGTGCAAATTGCGTACCGGGTTAGTACTTTCAACTTCTTTTTAAAGCAAAAGAAACACCTCTGCAATATGTGTTTAACCTTAAACGTTTAATGCAAAACTGCAGCAGTTTAAAACTTGGCAAAAGGCTCAAGATTTATCGCACCTTATCCGGCGACTTAAACTTTTCCCTACGGACGAGGCAATCCTTCTGCAAACTGACACCCCCATCCCCAGCCCAATGCCTCCTTTCTGCACTGCGTATGCCATAAATAATAAATACGTGGCACATTGCCACCCCAAGTTTAACTTTTCTGCAGTGCGTTCTGAGGTTCCTTTGTGGTTTCGCTAGATGCCAGACACAGCGCCCAGGGCGAGCTCCTCTGAACCTTCCATTTAATTGACAATTGTCTACAGCTGAGCAGGAATAAGGCCATAAAACATTGGCAAAGTCAACAGTGTGAAAAAAAAAGTATCCAAGGAAAAGGAAATGTACGAGAAGAGCCTTGGGAAAAAGTTTTGTGAAACAGGTCCACAGAGCCCACGAACATTTCTATTTGTCGCCCTGCCAAGTACATAAAGCAAAGCTAAAATGTAAGCACAATAAACGCATCTGAAAGCTACTGCTCCCTGCCACGCCCCTTCCGGGCCGCCCTTCTTACGTCCTATTTTGCGCACATATTTTTTGACAATTTATTTATGCGTTTAATAACGACATCATCAGCATGTAAGCGAGCACACGCATAAAGGACTCACTTTTATATATGTACGAACATTTACATGTATGATGTGTCCAGGGGCGGGGCAAGGGGGGTGGCAATAAAAATGTCGCTGATTTGACAATGTTCTTTATGTTCAGAAAGTCGCCCGAAAGGCTTTCAACGCCACAGTTTTTCCCCAGCCGCCTGTGAAAGGTGGCTAACTCATTATGCAGTAATTTAAAATGACTGGGAACTCCGCCGTGGCTGGGAAACAACCTTCGGCTTCCCTTAAAGGGTTAAGCGAATGCTTCCTGTTCCCCCATTAAATATTTAATATTTTTTCATTAGCAAGGAAATCAGTTCTCAGCCTACCGTAAAATCTGCCTTATCATTGTACAGTTAAGCTTTATTTAAATATCGATAAGTCCCATTTGATACATATAACATTACTCGACTTTACTTAAAGAATTACTTGTGAAAATATAAAAAATAAATTTATAATTAAATTTGCATATATATATAGCAGGTAATATTTTTTTAAGTGCCCCTCATTACGATGATTAAAATATTCAATGAATAAGATTTGCAAGTACCCATTATAATATTTCTCCGTCCAGTACTCGTACCTGCTCGCTTAGTCAGTTCAATCCATTCAACAATGCTCATGAAAATGTATTATTGATTAGGAGGATAAACTCCCTATCTGAAATACACAATTCGTGCCTCAAAGAAGCCGAAAGCCAATTGTTGCATGAAGTTCCGCATGGTTGATTGCCAATCTGTGGCAATTATTTTATGCCGGGAATAAGCCAACTCCTCTATTATCGTTTTGGCATTGTTTATGCGTCAATGGGAAAACGAGTAAACAAACATGGCTATAAATAAGCGGCTAATAAGGATAATTGCCTGCTTTACAAATTGTCGCAAAGTAGGGAGACGGGGTGGAAAAGGAGGAAAAGGACTCGAGATAGCGATACGAAACCCCAAGCACACAGATAAGGAGAAGCACATCTACAAGTCAAAATAGTAATAAATTGCTAAAGAAAATTGCGTGGCATGGTGGGGAAAAAGCCCAGTCGCGAAACCGAAACATATGGACAAGGATGCCAAGGAGGTCCTTTGAATTTTATGTGTGTGCAAAAAGCGCGGGGCGAAGTGGGGTAACCGAGGACAGACATCCTTATTTATGGTCGTGCGGTGCGGCAAATTAATAATGCGACTTTTCTCATTTGTTTGCCGTTTCGTCTCTGGCTTTCGTCCTTCTATGTAAATGGGAATTTGTGGCAGGAACTGCATTTAACCCACAGCTGGGCGTCCTGTGTGCTCTTGTGTGTGTGCATGCGTGTGTGTATATAATAACAAAAAACAAAAGCAATTTGCAATGTAAATGCTGACGATAATGTGGTTCCCGAAGCCAATAATGACGATGATGAGGTGGACAAAGTCAAGTCAGCCTGGCTGGCTTCCTCTTTCACATTTGGCCTCATGTGGCACCCAAGTTGCCTTTTTCCTCTGCCCCAAAATGCTAATGAGCCGAGTCAAGGAATTCCCACTCTATCTCTCCTCACTGTGTACATTTCCCATGACTTTTCCTCAAAGTGTCGCCCCTTCGGGCAGTTGAACAATTTATTGCACGCTTCCTGCCGCTCGGCTTGCTGTTCCTGCTCCCCTTCAATTACATGCAATTCCTTCTGGCTTTTTATGGCATCCTGCATCGATCCGTCGCAGAATGTCGTGTGTGATTAACGGGTGCAATTCGCCGGGCACTTCGTCCTTCGTCCTGACAGGCCGACATCCTCCTCGTCTGCAGGCCTGCCGTCCTGCGCAACATTCTTGGCCCCAAACTATCGCACTTTAACTCATCTTTTATTTACACCACTGCCGAGACAAACCCGCCACGGCGACGCATTGGCGCCTACCCCCAAACATCGGGCAAAATTACAGCAACAAACAACAGGAACGGGTCGTGTCAAGGGGCAGCAGCAACAACTACACCAAATTACAACAATTAAAACAGGGGAAACCGTAGCGAAGGCCCAAGTATATACATACATACACTCGTTTATATGCGCAAATGACAAGGACGACAATGCAGCTCCATTTAATATACACTGATCAAAAGCAGGGGCTTTTTGCCATTCCCAATTTAGTTAGGCTACTGAAGAAAATGCGATGAATCTGGATGGATTTTGAAATGTGGAACATGGCTTACATGCAATCACTGAAGGTTACAATATTGGTTCAAGCTTCAGCAATTAAAGCACAAATTTATTGTTTGAACAGAAGCATAGAACCACATGCACTGAAGTGCACAAAGCACAAAGTGCATTCAGTAAAGAACGTTTTCTAAAATTGCCAATTTTAATTGGCTGTCCTGGAAAGTGCAAAGCATTATTCATAGAAGACTCCTGTTGGTTTTGCGTTATTGTGTACGACTTTCCATGCGGCTTTTCCTTTTCCCTACGCTCTTCCATCTGAATTGTGTATGCGCTTTTAATTATTGCCATGAGATGGTATTGTCGCTTCACTTTTATTATTCTCCTGTTATTTGCAATGTTTTCCTTCGGACATCAGCCCTCATGAGAGACACGCCCCGCCTTAAGTTGGCTTCAACGCCCACATTAACCACATTGCTACATTGAGTCCTGGCAAGTGACAGCTTTTAATTAAATAATTGACTATGTTCCGGGCATCTTGTGCGTGTTGTTGCCCAGTTGTTTGGCTCTCATCCAGCTTTCATCTGTCAGATCAGTGAGACAAAAAGGCCAGCTAACAAGATGTGGATGTGGAGTTCGCCAGATAGACGTGTTTATGATGCTGGCTAGAACGGCTGACAGACGCGAGTTCATTGAAACTTTTCGACTGTTGGCTGACTTTTGTGGCCCATCAGAGGAACATATAAGCAGATATATATAATAAACGGCATTAGTTATGCGGGTCGCTAAACTTTGCTCCCAAAAAACCAATAATAAATGTGGGCGGAGCTAGATAAATGGCCAAGAACCTCGCTTTCGTTCAAGCACTGGCCAATGAGTATAAATTTTAAATTTATTCCACAAAAGGAGTTCTCTGAACTCGATATGTCTCCTTTCTGTGCGGTTGTCCAACCCCTCAGACCGCACAGATAAGACGGATTTCGCAATTTATGATGCCGCAAGCGAAAATTGCAACGCAAAATGCTCTCCACGCGGTCGTAATATCTTTCTGTTCGTTGCCCAGAGCATTGGCATTGATTTCGGGCGAAAATCTTTCGTTAATTGAGTCGTAAATGCGGTGTTATTGATACCTCATTAGGCAGGCTGATAAACGCGGCGTATGCGCAATATTCCAGCCCCTTAAAGGGACTTTAAGCTGAGTGTTTTGGGCCTGATTATGTAAGTCCTGTCAGCTGCTCCTGACATTTGCCTCTCGATTTTGCACCACTCATTCGAGTGGACGCCCTGTGGCAGCCACAGAAACAGCAGCAACAATAAAGTCGACCACAAAGCAAGAGGACAAGGGACAAAAAGGCAGGCAATTGGGTTTCCGTTCAATGCGGGCATTCTCGAGCAACAACAAAAACCATTTTATGTGTGTACATAAAAGCTTAATTAAAATTTTATGATTATCATTTGGAATTCATCTGCTTACCTTGCAGGGGTTAGAGCTTAATAAGAGAAAACAATCCCGAAACACTTATGTTTTGTTTGCTAATTAAAGTCGGTACAACCGCAAAGTACTTGTTTTTTACTCAACATTATCATAACATGCTAAATGTGCCAATATAACGTTAAAGTAACTTTATTACTGCATTACACATTTCATTCAACCACAAAAGATGTCTGATTGAAGTTATGGGTCTGCACAACCGTAGTTAGACAAATTGGGCTTTAATTACAACCAGACTTAAAAATATTAATTAAATGTGAAATACTCAGTTTGGATGAAATAGCTGCGCGCTTATTAAATGAAAGCTCCCATTGGACCCATTTGTTTACGTTTTAATTAGGTGGCTAATGATGATGAAAGCCCCCTTTTCACATTCAGCAAATAATCCTTCTTCTGCGGCAACGACCTGCAACATTCCCAAAAGACGGCACGTATTTCAAGTGTCTTTTTAGCCAAGTTAAGTGGAAAGAAGCGCTTGAGCCACGTGCCAAAAGTAGAAAGGGTTTCCACCATCGTTCCCCCACGACCGTGTGTTTCCTTAAAAGTGCCGCCATTCCGCTTTATTTGGTAAACGTGACTTCAAAATATATATGTATAGTAATGGGTTTGAAATCAGAATAAATACAAATAACTTCGTGCGGACCACACATCAAGCTCCGTAACGATTTTAAAGAATTTAAGCGATGACATTGCTGTTGTGTTAAAACAAATGGTTTTCGGAAGCATAAACAATAATAAAACGGCGAACACGCATAAAGAGAGAACCGAGGCCATGTGGCATTGATGGATTTTTGATAAATGGACGAGCGTTATGACAAATATGCAAAAAAGAATCCAACGTCAACTGAGCAACCAAAGAGCCATGCGAAAGGCGATAAAATCCGAATCAAATAACGCCAAACAATGTCAGTCAAAACAAGTGGAGTGGCGGGGCGATTGAGAGGACAGGCAGCCGTCGAGTGAGCCAAATAATTGACAGTAGCATCAGGAAAAAGTTCAATTAGGGTGGTGGCTTTGTACACTGCAAAAAAGGAAAAATAGACAGCCATGCTTTTTTGGCACAGCAAAATGGCATGAAAAATACAGTGAGCCAACTGAAAATCAACAGCGTTGTCATCAGAAATATCCATTATTGCCAGATAAGAATTCATAACGAAATCCGATTATGTGTTTTTGGCACACCACTTCAATATGAAGGCAATACATATATTTGAATTGAAATAAATATGAAACATTTTTTTGTTTGGTAAACCTTCATTTTGTATTCCCAAGTGTAATTCCACTTTAATTGCATTACTTTGAATGCACGTCGAGTGCACAACGCTGCGTATGCGTAATATCAGCGACTTTCTATTGTTTTGCCCGATTTCACTTTCCCTATTTCATTTTCATTCAAACTTAATTTCAAACAGAAAGACATCATAAAAGTCCATTGCAAGAGGACATTGTGAGTTCAAGTGAATTTCAATAGTGAAAAATGAATATAAAATGTAATTCAAACACGTATTCAACTGGCAAACGTCGACAAGGCAAATTGTATCCCACGGTTTCGTAAAATGCATTTCGAGTCGTAAATTAATTCCACCGATATACGTAGAGCGTGCTAATCCAAATCGTGAAAAATGGGCGATACTTTGGACGAGACGCCGCCCACGCGACGCGACAAGCCACAAACATTGAACATTGGCCAGGAGGAGCAGGCATCCGATCCCGCATCCGCCAACACCAGCTCCTCCGCGTCCTCAATCACCATTCCCGCTGCCCGCGTACCGCGCCACCGATTGCGTCACTCGGATCGGGATCGGGATCGGGATCAGAAACGTGATCACTCGAGCGACGGTCTGGTCTCGAGTGGCGAACTGCGGGACGAGTTCGTGGGCATCGATGCCCAGCCGCGCCGCGAGAGTCTGAATAGCTGCGAGGTGGGCAGTCCGGGAGCCATGTCCTCCAGTCTCGGCAAGGCGGGACGGCTCAACAGCTCCAGGTACCCGTCCGGTGGCGCTGGTGCCATCGGCCTGAGTGTCATGGGCAACCTGGTGGGCACCACCACCCGCAAGTGCGTCCTCACGCTGGACGGGTACTCCTATGTCATAGGTAAGTGGCTGCTAGTCGGATTTAATGCAATTCAGAGCTCCCCTTTTATTAAGTACGCACAATGAAAGGTCGAGCAAGGGAACCTTTGCTCGATGGAAGGATAAAAGAGAACTTGGTTGGTGGTATCGGCTTGGAAAGCGCGACGAGACCGAAATGAAAAATACTATTAAACATTAAGAAACAAACCGCCAACTAACGTTGAACAACTTTCGAAATACTATAGACTTACCATAAGCTTTACACAAAGTTGCAAGGAAAATTATTTTCTTAAAACCCACAACCACTGTGCGGAAGGAGTCACCTTGGTACTGGTTTCCTTTGTTTCCAAGCTTTGACCGGACCTGCCCTGAACTCCGTGCACAATAAGCAGCACAAAAGTGTAAGGACCCTCAAGGATCTAGTTTAAATTTCGTGCCACTCGTTTTTCCTCTTGAAACTCATAAAATAATACGTGTATGCGGGTGTGCAGCTTATTTTTCTATCATTTCATTGCAGGTAAGTCAATTCAAATGGCAACAAAATGAGCTCCGCAAAAACCTAGCAGATTGGGGGTAATTCTCAGCAGGAAAGGTACGTTCGTGGCTCGGTGCAGCATTAAATTGAAAATGAAATTGAATTTCCAACGAGCTGGGATATTATAAAAGTTATCTCTTCGCCTCACTCCCAACATGGCACCCATCTTCCGGGTAGCAACAATTCATTTAGGATTCCTGTTGGTTGTAGCCCGGTTGAGGTAACAATTTATGAGAAACTTTTTATGCCTTCTGCATATGCCACGCAGTTTTCCTGGCCACCACAGCTTAGATTCCCAGCCAGTGGCGTACACACGGTGGGTAAAATTTTAAAGCAGGCTGCCAGGCAAACAAGGCTCGGTCCCCGATCCATTTTGAGTGGCAGCCGTTCTGGCCAACCTGGATAGCCACCTTCTCTGGGCCAAATGTACGATGTATTTCCGTTTCCTCCGCGTGCCCCTTTCAACTTGGCTTACATGGTGGCCAGCCAGTTGTGTTTCGGCTAATAAACTGCCCGGGACGGGAGCGCAGTGTAAGCTCAAAGGGGTGGCTTCCATTTGTGTGTCCATTTGAGATTAAAATTCATGAATTGTATTTCGGAGTAAACGAATTCACCCGGCACCGATGGACTGCATCAGATATTCAGCAAACTACGCATGCAATTTCGGATTTTCATGCCAACCGATGGAAGAAATGAAAAATGATTTCTCGTTGGTCGCAAAAAGCATTAGATAGATGCTAGTTTAATTTGATCTTGAATAAACAAAACCCTTGCAATAATCATTGATGTTAATTTTCGATTTTTCTATTTATATTATACATGGTTATAATTGCCCAGTTTCACAATTAAAGAGCATTTCTGTACTTACCTAATATAATTCCTAGACATAAATAAATACCTTTTAATTTTTACCTTTTTCCCGAAAGCTTTAATCCTTGAATTCACTTAAATCGCTTATCTCTTTAAGTCCTTTGTGTCTTTTAGCAGAAATAGTCGGCCAAAATTAAGCATTTGCCCATAATACGATTGCCAATTCTTTTAGCCCAAGGTCAGGTTTGTGCCACACGGCCCCTGAATGAGCCTTCGAATGTCCTGGCATGTCCTGGCATGTCCTGGGGTGGCTCGTTTACCCGGTCACGTAGCGGCCACAAATCGTGTGGCGATTTTGAGACAAAGCCGGGCCACGTGGAGTTTGAACCTCACCAGTCCCAAAAGCCACGCCCCCCGATGCCGATGCCGATTCCCATTCCGATTCCGAACCCGAGAACGGAGCCTTCTCTTTGTGCCTTTTTAGCCAAGTCGCTTGGCGGCCGCCTGTCCTTTTGGCTTTCAATTTATGGGCGCTGCAATATTTCGCAAATATCCGTAGCATATCCTGCGGCGACAGCGCAGACAGCATTGCAATAAATAGTCAGGAGTTTGCCAGCGTGTATGTACGAGTATGTGTGTGATTGGGTGAGTGTTTGACTGGAAGTGTCCTTCAATTGACATATTACACTTGTTGTTGGCCTGGTCGCTTGGTCGCGGCTGTTTTGTCTTTCGCCCTTTTACTGGTTATTGCCGTCGATTTGTTTGGCCCCTTTTCTGGAGGGGGCGTGTCTGACAGGGCGGAGATGGATGTTTCTGTGGACGGGATTTGTACGGTTCTCGTCTGGCTGAGGCACCGCTTGGCTGATCAAGCATTTGGCCAACAAGCTCGAGCCATAGGCAGCAGTCTAATTGATGTGCCGGCGAACAGCAGATGGTTCCACTCCCTATTTTTAGGAATTTTCTTTACCCGAAAAACCCTGCCCTTGTGATGAAAAGGGTTAAGTGGCTCATTTAGTTTGCGGCTCATTGGTTAATTTCAGAAATTGCCTTTTATGTAATTAAATGAAACAAGGAAAGAGGGAGCAAGAAAGGAACGCAAATGAAGATCAATTAGGATGACTTTGAGTTATGTCAGAAAATGATTAAAATAAATAAACGGGATTCAGATTTTGAGTTGTACCTTAAATTAATGGAAGCCTATTTATTTTCCTATCCAATTTTTATGATCATTTTTCAAGCTGAACTGGGCTTCAGTTTTCAGTTTTAGAATAAATGCCCAAACGATGTGATTAATAACATTTTCCGATTCCGAAATGTTTTAAATCATAGATTACGTAAATAATTCAAATATATTTCTTACAACTTAAGCAAGTTAACTTTGTCCAATAATGTTGGCGTAATCCAGTGATGTTTATGGACGGAAAGGAGAAGGAAAACTTTTTCGAAAGAACCACTTTCAAATAATTTAGCCCCATTTTGGGCAAGGATCCCAGAACTTAACTTCCAATCGTGAGTTATCAGAATCCGTGGCATTCTCTCAGGCGTGGCAATGGAGCCGCACATAACTGACAGAGCTGCGTAGTACGGCTTTTCTGGCCAAAAGCGGCGAGGAAATTTAATCAAATTTGCATAAATTCCGCTTGAACACAAAACGCTCAAAAATTCCCCGAATGCTAAGGAATGCGACAAAGGCAAAGAAAGACAGGCAACACATACATATACATATATACGAACATAAAGTTTTATTGTCATGTAAAGGGGCTTCATTGAATTTTCCTTGGCCAAAGCATACTTTAAAGGATAATGTATGCAACTCGCTCTGTGCTTTTTGCGCTCCCCTTTTCTGTTCTTTTCTTTTCTTTTACGGCAATGGCCTCTCAATTGGCAATCAATTTGGCTTGGTCTCTGTGGGACAACTTTTTCTTTCAAGTGTCAGCGACAGCCATAACAATAAAAGAGAAAAAGGCTTAAAATCAATTTTCGTTAAACCCTTCGCCAAAGCACACAGACAAAGGCACAGACATAAAAATGATTACCAATGGCCCGAGCTCGGAAAATTTTTTAATTAAAAGCAGTTAAAATCGGCGCCAACGACTGTCTGCAAAATGTATGTATACGACTATGGCCAAAAGTGCTGCAGAAAAAAATCATAAAAAAGCGAACTCCAAAATGTCTGCTGCCAAGTGCAGAAACACGCGCGCCGAAATGTTGGTGAAAATGTGTCGTAAAGGATGCCCACAAGGCTCTCCCTGCTGCAACCAAGGTGCACAGCCTCCTGTCAGAGCTTTCCCCTTGCCAGTCTGCTACAATTTGGCTAACTGGCACAAAGGCCAACACACACACACATCGCTTAGCCAAACAGTGTGTCTGAGTATGAGTACGTGCCGCTTGTTTGCTTGTGCCTCCTCGAATGTCAGAGAACAAAGGCCAGACAACGCAGCGCCGTTGTCCTGGCAATTCGACAAGGTGTTCATGTCATAATTTGAAGCTGAATTTCGCCAGATTTTTGGACCATTTTCCAGTTAGACGCTGTAAAGTTTGTGCAGCGCAAATGTTTCAGTGAGCAAACTTAAATGTAATTTAAACTTTTTAAGTACTACTCAGCATGCTGCAAATTCTAGGCGCTAGATAACTTTTTGAAGGTTTTAACTTTCTCCCTTTGATTGAAGTTATAGGCTCAAAGTTACAAAAGCAACTTTACAAAGTTGTTTGCTAAGGACAAGATGTTTAGTATTATAAAACCACATACTTGGGCTGATATGATAATGTGTACAGCTTATGCGCATTTCGAATCTCGGAACACATTTCCTGCTAAATCCGAGTACCAGCTTCCCCGTTAATCGCTCACTCGTGGAGGTCCTTCTTGTCCCAGCCAGCTTTTCGCTCTGGTTAATTTGCAGGCACTTTGCTGTAATTTCATTGGCATATCCGGTTCCTGCTGTAGCCGCTTCCTTTGCCAGGGCATCTGTCATTGGCCCAACTAGTCAGCTTCGGAGGATGTCTTCTGTTTGAAGGCATCAATGCGTTAAATTCGCAGTGACGGCTGTCCTTGCAGAACGCGAAACTATTTGAAAGCGGCAACAAATTGAATAGTAACAAGCCCACACTTTCCCATTCACCGCTGAGCTCGCTCACTTCAAATTCCTCCGGGCCAGGATAATTTATCAAGTTTGTTAGTGCGCGAGTGCAGCTGGAGACAAAAAAGAAGTGCTTCCTTCTCGGCGTACGGATTTGTAAAGTGATAGAGGGATGCAGTTTCCGTCAGAGGATAACACTTACATTTATTTGCTTTTTGCCTTTGCAGAGTGTCAAACGCTTAGCAGGAAGATAAGTGCCTTTGCCAGGCAAATCTCAAATATTTAATAGGGCATTAGGATGAGTCAAACGAAAATGAGCGTTCTGCTGGTTAAATAATGTTCTTAATGTGTACATTGTAGGTTAAACAACGAATAAGGTATTTCCAATTTATTAAAATCGTTATTGTACTCACAAGCTCATTTAAATTTATTGACTTTATCAAGGACTATAATTTTTAACAATATGAGATTTATCCGAATCAAGCCAGTCACTTGGAAATCAGTTCCGCATTGTATCCCAATCAAAAAGAAAAACCCATCTATCACCGCTTTTCCCCCGAACTTTTCTCGCCACTACGCAGATCCACTGTTAGAGGAAATTAAATTTGCAAATCCCATCGGCCACATTCAGAAGTCGTTAATCCTGGCCAACTGTTAATGACATTTAAGCTGATGTTCGATTCATTAATTAATCAATCAATCAATCAGCACATACACACAGAAATTGCCTGGGGAATCATTTTGCCTAAAATCAATCAAAACCGATGCTGATTGAAATTTACTTTGGTCCATTTGTGACGCCACAAGTTGTAGACCAACAGTCCGACCAAAACCACATTGGCCGACTTGGTGAGCTGCCTAACCAAGTTGCGACGTTGTTGGCTAAATACGGAAGCGCAATCATTATCACCAGTATGAAAAGTTGTCTAAAACAGCCATCTCGGTTGGCGGAACTCACCTCATTATAGTCAAGCTGCGCTCTCTTAAAACAATTCCGCCTCCAGGGGGCAGATTAAATCCAGAGTCCTCGGCCAAAATGCTGTCGCTGGATTATTCAAATAGTTTATATTTAATACCTTCGCTGATTTCGAAATAGACTGGGTGGAGAGGGGAACGAGATGAAACGCAGCGGGGCATATAGACATCAAAATATATATACTCTTAATCCGATCAGAGATCCGGTTCAACGTGGCGTATGGGCAATGAAATGTTTAAACTTGTGTGAATCGGTTAAGCCTCGAGCAATTTTTAATTTACGTTTGTTGAACTGAATGTGGACTTATCGTTTAAACCCCTTAAGGTTTTACTGAAAATGGCTAGGATTTAAGCTTTGAGAATTGCAAGACTTTGAAAATTTAAACGCTTTGCTGTTCAAATAATTGAACAGGATGTTATATTTCTGGTGTTCTTATTTTGCAGCTAACAGAAAACTAGTGCAGTGAAATGGGTGGGATTTTCACATTTTCGTAATTTTCCGGCCATTTCCAACTATTAACTTCTAATCCAAACAACTTCCATTTGCTGGGAAAATATTTGTACAAGCATGGAGCAATCAAAAGTTTCCAACAAGTTTGCCATAGTTGCCACTCACAAGTATTAAATTCAGTTATTAAAGGACATTTAAAAACTTTTGCATGTGGTATTCTGTTTTGTGCCGCCCTTGCGACATTTCCGAAAGGCTGGGAGGATTCTGCACCAGTTCCATAAATCTTTTTCTGCTTCATGGGTGTGTTCTTCCTCCATACATGAAAAATTACAGTGGCCAAGCGAGAATGAAACACCAACATCAACCGCGGCCAAGTTCTGGGCAAGTTGCCAGGAACAGGCGACGTTGTGGCCACTTTTTCCGGACAGGATCCGCCCCCATTACCACTGGACAGCGTTCAATTGAATCGAGTCAAACGAAAAAATGCACCATCGCTATGGTCATTAATTTTGCCCCATTATGTATTCAATCGCGTGACATTTTGAACGGAAATGCAATTAAAGAGCAAAGCCGCCATCAGCTGGTAACTCCTCTAATCCCATTCCCGGCTAGACCAGCCGACAGACGATGCCCTCCCGGGCGGCCAGGAGCAATGCACTTGCGGCGATGGGTTGACTGCAGCGGGAATACAGAAAGAAATCGGTATAAGGGACATTGAGAAGTGAGGGGTCTTTAATTTAAAACTGAACATACAATTCCAAACCAGATTTAAGACTTTTTTGGAGCTTGTTGTTGACGGTGTAAAGCGGGAAATGAATGACCACAATTCAAAGGGACCACAAACTTACCCGGGCTGATACTTGGAATCCACTCCGGAAACTTCAACAACCAGTTTCTTGGGCTGGCTAAGAAACTCTGAGAGATCCACCAACTGCTCCTTGTCGCTGACATTTATCACGATAATTATGGACTCAAAATTGGGATAGCTCCTAAGCAGAATCGTTTCCAATTAATCAGCCTCAGACTCATAAGAACAGATTTCGTTCACCTACCGCTTGAAGGCAAACACCCAACGAGAAAGGGGTTCAATGTTGAAACGACCCACACGCATAATCGCCGACTTTCGCAGCTCAAGTAGGTCCTTGTAGACCAAGTAGTGGCTCCTGTTAGCCGCCTTCTGGGCCTCCAGGTTGAGTTGCAGGTAGTTCGGGTGGACAGGCAGCCAGGTTTTAGCGGCAGTGGAGAAACCTGTGCGAATTAGTTACTCAGACATATTTCAATTTTAATAATAATAGTAATGGCTCACCGGCATTTTTCTCGCTACTCCACTGGAACGGGGTTCGCACCGGGTCCCGGGAGACCTCCTTGTACAGGTCTTCTCCAACATTTCTGGCCGGTGGATCCACCGTGTCCTCCCAGCGTAGCTCGCGGTAGTCCACCATGCCGAGTTCCTCGCCCTGAAAAGTCGATGGATAAAGCCAAAGGACCACAAGCAACCGACCAACTCAGCAGCAAAATCTCACATTGTAAGTGACGGCGACACCGGGCAGGGTGAGCAGCAGCATGTTCATGGCATCCACGCTGGCTGGACC
Organism: Drosophila erecta; assembly: GCF_003286155.1. Taxonomy (NCBI): domain Eukaryota; kingdom Metazoa; phylum Arthropoda; class Insecta; order Diptera; family Drosophilidae; genus Drosophila; species Drosophila erecta. The sequence continues at coordinate 13,847,552 of NW_020825200.1, forward strand.
GAATCGAGAGGCGACCCGGGGGTTGTCGTGGTTGCCCATGACCCAGTTGGCTGCGTGCCCGCGCGGCATGTAGATCAGCCACTTCTCCACGTTGTAGACATAGTCACGCGCATCCGAGTCGCCTTTGACATCCGTGATAAAGTGAAAGTTGAAGGGCAGATGGGAGCCCCGAACACCGTTGGAATCCTCGTAGTAGTCCGCCAGCTGGGTGAGTCCTGCGTATGCCTCCGTCATCATGATGCGTGTGGGTCTTTCGGGGTGCTTGGCACTAAAGTCGTTCAGCAGCTGCCTCCAGTGATGAATCATCTCCAGGACTTCTGGCAGATCCCTGGAGTAGATGTGCTTGGTGTAGTCATAGGAGAGTGAATCCGCTGTTTTGCCACTCAGCGGCTCATCTTTCAGAGATTCATCCTCGAATAGGTGATTCACTGCATCGATGCGGAAACCGGCTACGCCCTTGTTCAGCCAGAAAAGCAACACATCATCCATGGCCTGAACCACTTTGGGATTACGATAGTTCAAGTCCGGCTGCTCCTTGGTGAACTGGTGAAGGTAATACTGCTCGCGACCTTCGTGCCACTCCCAGGCGGATCCGTAGAAGACCGATGGCCAGTTGTTGGGTGGCACTCGAGTGCCATTCTCCTGGAGGATGCCATCGTGCCACACATAGAAATCCTCGTAACCCGGCTCCTTGGCCACAGACTTCTTGAACCACTCATGCTGATCCGAACTGTGATTCGGGACAAAGTCCAGAATAACCTTGATGCCCAGCTCGAAGGCCGTGTCGATTAGCTCCTCGAAATCCTGCATAGTGCCATACTCCGGCTGAATGGCCTTGTAATCCGATATATCATAGCCGAAGTCAACCATGGGCGACTGAAAAATGGGACTCAGCCAGGTGGCCGTGATGCCAGTGTCCGCCAAGTAGTGCAACTTCGAGGTGATTCCCTTCAGATCGCCGATGCCATCGCCGTTGCTGTCCTTGAAGGACCTCGGGTAGATCTGATAGAACACCGTGTGCTGCCACCAGTCGATAAAGTCCTCCGTGTCGCTCTTCATCAGACCGGCCATTGTGGAGCCCGAGTTCAGCAGACTAAAAAGAAGGATTTGGATGAGTGGAGCGCGCATTTCGGCGAAATATTCTGTTCGATGTGCTCGAGAGTTGGCAGTGCGACATGCACTTTTAAAGCGATTCTACCATGTAATTAAAACATTTTTTGCATTAATCTTTATATAATTATAAACAGTCGTATTAATGCTATTATTTGTTGGGAGATTTTTATCAGCTGTAATCAAAACAAATTGCGGTGCAAATTAAATGAGTAAACAAAATTGTTTTTCCCAATTGTACGGCACACTGCACTTGACAAGCCAATCGGTGGAAAAACGATGTGCTTTTTATAGACATTTCGCCGTCTGATCTACACCAAAATCACTATGCTCACCTCAAGGAAATCAAAATAAACTAAACACAATTATATTTCTCGATTCCGCGATTTTAGCATCTGCCGGCGATCAACTCAAAGCTTTTGTGGAAGTGGATCGAAAGTGGCAGCTGATCGAAAGCTTTGGATCCACGGGCAATTTCATGATCATGATGTACAGAACTTTCAGGTGGCGCAGAAACAGTTTTCAGATACTGTTTTTTCACACCATAACAAGCCAAAAGCCGGTTATAAATTAATAATTTAACTGGTTATACAAAAAATAATTATTTGAGCTATGTATATTTATACCCGTTACTATAAGTGTTATATAATGGCATACCTATAAATGTTTTCGGCGCAATTCCCTACAAATACGCATTCAAATTTAAAAATCTTTTTTTTTTTTTAATTTTTTGATGTATGATGCTGTAGAAAGAAATGTCCCAAGGCTGAAGTTCTAAGCTCCATAACTCAACGTATCTTAATCGGATTTTGAAGTGACATACCTTTAAATGTTTCTGGCGCAATCCTCTAAAAATCTGCATTCAAATTTAGAAATTCATAATATTAACATTTTTTTGTAATTTTTTTGATGTTATGATGTTGTAGAAACTGACAAAAATTAAGAAATGTCCTAATGCTGAAATTCTAAACTCCATAACTCCCCTTATCTCAATCGGATTTTGAAGTGGCATACCTCTAAATGTTTCTGGCGCAATTCTCTAATAAATTGCATTCAAATTTAGAAATTTATTTTTTTAAATATTTTTTTTAATTTTTTGATGGATGATGTTATAGAAATTGAAAAAAATGTATAAATGTCCCAAGGCTGAAGTTGAAAACTCCATAACTCAACTTATCTTAATCGGATTTTGAAGTGGCATACCTTTAAATATTTCTGGCGCAATCCTCTAATAAACTGCATTCAAATTTAGAAATTTATTTTTTTTAATTTTTTTTTTATTTTTTGATGGATGATGTTATAGAAATTCAAAAAAATGTATAAATGTCCCAAGGCTGAAGTTGAAAACTCCATAACTCAACTTATCTTAATCGGATTTTGAAGTGGCATACCTTTAAATATTTCTGGCGCAATCCTCTAATAAACTGCATTCAAATTTAGAAATTTATTTTTTTTAATTTTTTTTTTATTTTTTTGATGTATGATATTGTAGAAATTCAAAAAAATTAAGAAATGTCCCAAAGTTGAAGTTCTAAACTCCATAACTCAACTTATCTTAATCGGATTTTAAAGTGGCATACCTCTAAATGTTTCTGGCGCAATTCTCTAATAAACTGCATTCAAATTTAGAAATTTATTTTTTTAAATATTTTTTTTAATATTTTGATGGATGATGTTATAGAAATTCAAAAAAATGTATAAATGTCCCAAGGCTGAAGTTGAAAACTCCATAACTAAACTTATCTTAATCGGATTTTGAAGTGGAATACCTCTAAATAATTGTGGCGCAATTCTCTAAAAATCTGCATTCAAATTTAGAAATTTATTTTTTTTTTTAAATTTTTGTCATTTTTCTGGTGATTGATGTTGTAGAAATTCAAAAAATGAAAACATGATCCAAGGCTGAAGTTCTATACTCCATAACTCAACTTATCTTAATCGGATTTGGAAGTGGCATACTTCTAAATAATTCTGGCGCAATTCTCTAAAAATCTGCATTCAAATTAAGAAAATTTTTTTTTTTAATTTTTTTGTCATTTTTTCTGATGTATGATGTAGAAATTCCAAAAAATTAAAAAATGTCCCAAGGCTGAAGTTCTATACTCCATAACTCAACTTATCTTAATCGGATTTTGAAGTGGCATACCTCTAAATAATTGTGGCGCAATTCTCTAAAAATCTGCATTCAAATTTAGAAATTTATTTTTTTTTTAAATTTTTGTCATTTTTCTGGTGATTGATGTTGTAGAAATTCAAAAAATGAAAACATGATCCAAGGCTGAAGTTCTATACTCCATAACTCAACTTATCTTAATCGGATTTTGAAGTGGCATACCTCTAAATAATTGTGGCGCAATTCTCTAAAAATCTGCATTCAAATTTAGAAATTTATTTTTTTTTTAAATTTTTGTCATTTTTCTGGTGATTGATGTTGTAGAAATTCAAAAAATGAAAACATGATCCAAGGCTGAAGTTCTATACTCCATAACTCAACTTATCTTAATCGGATTTGGAAGTGGCATACTTCTAAATAATTCTGGCGCAATTCTCTAAAAATCTGCATTCAAATTTAGAAAATTTTTTTTTTTTAATTTTTTTGTCATTTTTTCTGATGTATGATGTAGAAATTCCAAAAAATTAAAAAATGTCCCAAGGCTGAAGTTCTATACTCCATAACTCAATTTATCTTAATCGGATTTTGAAGTGGCATTCCTCTAAATAATTGTGGCGCAATTCTCTAAAAATCTGCATTCAAATTTAGAAATTAATTTTTTTTTTAAATTTTTGTCATTTTTCTGGTGATTATTGTTGTAGAAATTCAAAAAATGAAAACATGATCCAAGGCTAAAGTTCTATACTCCATAACTCAACTTATCTTAATCGGATTTTGAAGTGGCATACCTCTAAATAATTGTGGCGCAATTCTCTAATAAACTGCATTCAAATTTAGAAATTTATTTTTTTAAATATTTTTTTTAATATTTTGATGGATGATGTTATAGAAATTCAAAAAAATGTATAAATGTCCCAAGGCTGAAGTTGAAAACTCCATAACTAAACTTATCTTAATCGGATTTTGAAGTGGAATACCTCTAAATAATTGTGGCGCAATTCTCTAAAAATCTGCATTCAAATTTAGAAATTTATTTTTTTTTTTAAATTTTTGTCATTTTTCTGGTGATTGATGTTGTAGAAATTCAAAAAATGAAAACATGATCCAAGGCTGAAGTTCTATACTCCATAACTCAACTTATCTTAATCGGATTTGGAAGTGGCATACTTCTAAATAATTCTGGCGCAATTCTCTAAAAATCTGCATTCAAATTAAGAAAATTTTTTTTTTTAATTTTTTTGTCATTTTTTCTGATGTATGATGTAGAAATTCCAAAAAATTAAAAAATGTCCCAAGGCTGAAGTTGAAAACTCCATAACTCAACTTATCTTAATCGGATTTTGAAGTGGCATACCTTTAAATATTTCTGGCGCAATCCTCTAATAAACTGCATTCAAATTTAGAAATTTATTTTTTTTAATTTTTTTTTTATTTTTTTGATGTATGATATTGTAGAAATTCAAAAAAATTAAGAAATGTCCCAAAGTTGAAGTTCTAAACTCCATAACTCAACTTATCTTAATCGGATTTTAAAGTGGCATACCTCTAAATGTTTCTGGCGCAATTCTCTAATAAACTGCATTCAAATTTAGAAATTTATTTTTTTAAATATTTTTTTTAATATTTTGATGGATGATGTTATAGAAATTCAAAAAAATGTATAAATGTCCCAAGGCTGAAGTTGAAAACTCCATAACTAAACTTATCTTAATCGGATTTTGAAGTGGAATACCTCTAAATAATTGTGGCGCAATTCTCTAAAAATCTGCATTCAAATTTAGAAATTTATTTTTTTTTTTAAATTTTTGTCATTTTTCTGGTGATTGATGTTGTAGAAATTCAAAAAATGAAAACATGATCCAAGGCTGAAGTTCTATACTCCATAACTCAACTTATCTTAATCGGATTTGGAAGTGGCATACTTCTAAATAATTCTGGCGCAATTCTCTAAAAATCTGCATTCAAATTAAGAAAATTTTTTTTTTTAATTTTTTTGTCATTTTTTCTGATGTATGATGTAGAAATTCCAAAAAATTAAAAAATGTCCCAAGGCTGAAGTTCTATACTCCATAACTCAACTTATCTTAATCGGATTTTGAAGTGGCATACCTCTAAATAATTGTGGCGCAATTCTCTAAAAATCTGCATTCAAATTTAGAAATTTATTTTTTTTTTAAATTTTTGTCATTTTTCTGGTGATTGATGTTGTAGAAATTCAAAAAATGAAAACATGATCCAAGGCTGAAGTTCTATACTCCATAACTCAACTTATCTTAATCGGATTTGGAAGTGGCATACTTCTAAATAATTCTGGCGCAATTCTCTAAAAATCTGCATTCAAATTAAGAAAATTTTTTTTTTTAATTTTTTTGTAATTTTTTCTGATGTATGATGTAGAAATTCCAAAAAATTAAAAAATGTCCCAAGGCTGAAGTTCTATACTCCATAACTCAATTTATCTTAATCGGATTTTGAAGTGGCATTCCTCTAAATAATTGTGGCGCAATTCTCTAAAAATCTGCATTCAAATTTAGAAATTAATTTTTTTTTTAAATTTTTGTCATTTTTCTGGTGATTATTGTTGTAGAAATTCAAAAAATGAAAACATGATCCAAGGCTAAAGTTCTATACTCCATAACTCAACTTATCTTAATCGGATTTTGAAGTGGCATACCTCTAAATAATTGTGGCGCAATTCTCTAATAAACTGCATTCAAATTTAGAAATTTATTTTTTTAAATATTTTTTTTAATATTTTGATGGATGATGTTATAGAAATTCAAAAAAATGTATAAATGTCCCAAGGCTGAAGTTGAAAACTCCATAACTAAACTTATCTTAATCGGATTTTGAAGTGGAATACCTCTAAATAATTGTGGCGCAATTCTCTAAAAATCTGCATTCAAATTTAGAAATTTATTTTTTTTTTTAAATTTTTGTCATTTTTCTGGTGATTGATGTTGTAGAAATTCAAAAAATGAAAACATGATCCAAGGCTGAAGTTCTATACTCCATAACTCAACTTATCTTAATCGGATTTGGAAGTGGCATACTTCTAAATAATTCTGGCGCAATTCTCTAAAAATCTGCATTCAAATTAAGAAAATTTTTTTTTTTAATTTTTTTGTCATTTTTTCTGATGTATGATGTAGAAATTCCAAAAAATTAAAAAATGTCCCAAGGCTGAAGTTCTATACTCCATAACTCAACTTATCTTAATCGGATTTTGAAGTGGCATACCTCTAAATAATTGTGGCGCAATTCTCTAAAAATCTGCATTCAAATTTAGAAATTTATTTTTTTTTTTAATTTTTGTCATTTTTCTGGTGATTGATGTTGTAGAAATTCAAAAAATGAAAACATGATCCAAGGCTAAAGTTCTATACTCCATAACTCAACTTATCTTAATCGGATTTTGAAGTGGCATACCTCTAAATAATTGTGGCGCAATTCTCTAAAAATCTGCATTCAAATTTAGAAATTTATTTTTTTTTTAAATTTTTGTCATTTTTCTGGTGATTGATGTTGTAGAAATTCAAAAAATGAAAACATGATCCAAGGCTGAAGTTCTATACTCCATAACTCAACTTATCTTAATCGGATTTGGAAGTGGCATACTTCTAAATAATTCTGGCGCAATTCTCTAAAAATCTGCATTCAAATTTAGAAAATTTTTTTTTTTTAATTTTTTTGTCATTTTTTCTGATGTATGATGTAGAAATTCCAAAAAATTAAAAAATGTCCCAAGGCTGAAGTTCTATACTCCATAACTCAATTTATCTTAATCGGATTTTGAAGTGGCATTCCTCTAAATAATTGTGGCGCAATTCTCTAAAAATCTGCATTCAAATTTATAAATTAATTTTTTTTTTAAATTTTTGTCATTTTTCTGGTGATTATTGTTGTAGAAATTCAAAAAATGAAAACATGATCCAAGGCTAAAGTTCTATACTCCATAACTCAACTTATCTTAATCGGATTTTGAAGTGGCATACCTCTAAATAATTGTGGCGCAATTCTCTAAAAATCTGCATTCAAATTTAGAAATTTATTTTTTTTTTAAATTTTTGTCATTTTTCTGGTGATTGATGTTGTAGAAATTCAAAAAATGAAAACATGATCCAAGGCTGAAGTTCTATACTCCATAACTCAACTTATCTTAATCGGATTTGGAAGTGGCATACCTTTAAATGTTTCCGGCGCAATCCTCTAATAAACTGCATTCAAATTTAGAAATTTATTCTTTTTTTAATTTTTTTTTTATTTTTTTGATGTATGATATTGTAGAAATTCAAAAAAATTAAGAAATGTCCCAAAGTTGAAGTTGAAAACTCCATAACTCAACTTATCTTAATCGGATTTTAAAGTGGAATACCTCTTAATGTTTCTGGCGTAATTCTCTAAAAATCTGAATTTAAATTTATAAATCAGTTTTTATTAAATTTTTTTGTAATTATAGTAAATAGTATGGTAGAGTAAAAGGGCGTACTAGCCTCGTTGCAAAGTCTGTAACAGGCAGAAGAAAACGTTTCCATATAAAGTATATACATATATAATATTTCTATAAATTTGCCAATAAAACTTTTGTCCCGCCCACTCCAACGCCCACAAATCGCCCAAAACTGTCACGCACAGACTTTTGAAAAATGTTTTGGTATTTATTCACTTTTTTATATATCTTGTAAATTTTGAATTTTTGTAAATTTGCAAAAAACTTTTTGCCACGCTCACACTTTTTAAAAATTTTTAAGTTCGTTTCATTTTATTATTTTTTCACGAGTTTCCGAATTCTATTTTGTTTGTATTACCTTTTAGTGTAGCAGTTGTTTGAAATTTTCATTTCACTGTACTGAAAAACAGCGAATTAATGGGGAAATTACAATTTCACATAGTCAAGTATAATTACAAAAAAAACGCAAAAACGAACCAAATATGAAATAGCATTAGGAAATTGTCATAAATTTTGAATAATGCCTTTGCTTAGAGAACACCTACTAATCAACTTGTTTATAGTAGCTGAAATACAATAGAAATGAGAATAAATCAAAGTCAATTTGAAGGTCGTCAACCACCGTTAAGTGGAAATTTAATTAAATTCGGCCACCATTTATCAGCTGCCTGAGCCCCAAAAAGGGCCAAAAAACCTGACGACAATTATGAATTACGACTCTGAATTAAAGTCGAGGCCAAACAGTAGGGAAAGTGCCCCAAAGTGAGAAGTAGAAGGTCCGACACCAAGTGCTCTCAATTCAATTAAAAGGTTTGCAATGCGCTAATGTAAATGGAAATGTGTTCCGCTGTCAAATGAAATGGAAACTCGATTAGATGGCCCCTCTGAGATACATTTAAATACGAAAATAGAAAAGCACGGCTGGGTGGCAAATGGAAAGTTTTCTCGTACTTTAACTGGAATGCCAAGTAGTTCGCCGGTTACTTTCGCTTATTCAGCTGAATAACTAATCCCTCGTTGGGCGCCAACTCAATTGCCTCGGCCTTAAGTCGATCCCCCACCCGGTGTTGCGAGTCCACTCCCGCCACAAGGACACTCAATCGATTGGGCTGATCTATAAAGTCCGCCATGTCCACCAGTTCAGTGCGGTTCTGCACGTTCACAATTGTCAGCAGAGTGTGCTCGTTCTTCAGTTCTCTGGGAATATATGGAAAAATATATATATTATAATTAAATATAATATATATGCACTAAAAGCTAAAGTAGAGCTTGTTCGTACTTACCGCTTGAAAGCGAAAACTCTGCGATTAACCACTTCTGGAACGAAGGATCCGTTCCTCAGAACTGGCAACTGTCGGAGCTTCAAAAGGGACTGATATGTTTTGTAATGACTTCGTCTTGTCTGCTGCTGATTGCGAAGATTGAGTTCCTTATAGTTGGGATTAACAGGCAGCCAGGTGCGATTGGCGGAGGAGAAGCCTGCATTCAGATCACTACTCCATTGCATGGGAGTACGCTCAGGATCCCTAGAGATTGTCCTGTAGTTATCGATTCCAGCCTCACAAGCGGGCTGATCCACAGTATCGCTCCAACTGATGTCCCTGTAATCAGTCATGCCCAATTCCTCGCCCTAAAGTGAAGGAAAATCTCTATAAAATGATCCTTAAGCAATGCATTTTCGGTACAAACATAATAGGTTATAGCAATTCCAGGCAATGTCATTAGCAGCATATTCATGGCGTCCACAGATTTCTCACCAAATCGGGATGCCACCCGCGGATTGTCGTGGTTTCCCATCACCCAGTTGGCCACATGACCATGTGGCATGTAGATGAGCCACCTGGAGATATAGAAGACAAAGTCCGCAGCTGTCGAATTAGCATTCAGTTCGGTGATGAAGTCAAAGTTGAAGGGAAACTCGGGACCCTGAACTCCATTTGAATCTTCGTAGTATTCCATTAGTTGGGACACCGAAGCGTAACCCTCGGTCATCATTATCCTCAGTGGTCCCTCGTGGTCCGCTGTATAATTATCCAGGAGTTGTCGCCAATGCTGAAGAAGACCATAGTCCTCAGGCTGATTTCTGGTATAGATGTGGCTCAAGTAGGCCTCATTATTCGGGTCATCGGTAGTGCCACTGGGAGGCTCATCCCTCAGTTGAGCATCCTCGTAAATATAAATAATGGCATCGATGCGGAAGCCGGCAATACCCTTGTTTAACCAGAAGAGCATCACATCGTCCATGGCCTTGATCACGTCGGGATTCCGGTAGTTCAGATCGGGTTGTCCATAGGTAAACTGCCTCAGGTAGTACTGCTGCCTCTCCTCGTTCCACATCCAAGCGGATCCGGAGAACACCGACAGCCAATTGTTGGGCGGAGCACGAGTACCGTTCTCCAAGAGAATGCCATCCTCCCACACATAGAAATCCTCGTATCCTGGCTCTCGGGCCACTGACTTTATGAACCAGGGATGCTTATTCGAGCTGTGATTGGGAACAAAGTCCAGGATCACCTTTATGCCCAGTTCATTGGCCTTGGCTATCAGGGCGTCAAAGTCCTCAAGGGTGCCATATTCCGGCTGTATGTTTGTATAGTTTGATATATCGTATCCAAAGTCCACCATTGGCGACTCATAAATGGGACTCAACCATACGGACGTGATGCCCGTATCCTTGAAGTACTGCAACCTGGAAGTAATACCTTGAAGGTCACCAATTCCGTCGCCATTGCTGTCCTGAAACGATCTCGGATAGATCTGGTAGAAGACCTCGTGCTGCCACCAATTGTATTTCGCATCCAGTTCCTTTGACTGGTGGATGCGGGCCCAAATCCCTACAAGGCCCACACTCAAAATGAAAGTTGTTTTCACTACAACCATCGTGGTCAACGAACGAACTTGTTTTCTATCATCATCAAACTTTTGCCGGCTTTTTATACTGCAGCCGGCTTTTCAATTCCGGTTTTGTTTATTTGACTTGGCGATTTGATCGCTTAAATATTTGAGCAATTGTTGAATCACTTTGAAAATTGCTTGAATGGCATTAAACATTTAAAGTTTTTTGTTTGACCCCGCTGTTACAACGGCCAGTTGGCCAAACAGTGCGAAATTTTCTAACCTTTGCATCAAAACAATGGAAATGTAAAACTGGCGCGAAGGAATGTCTGAACTAAATCAATACATAGTTATTGCTGAAAGACGACTTGTAAAGTAATGTTTAAACCTTTTTTAACCAAGCTACGACTAGCAAATATAAAACAGAATAAACATTTATCCTTAACCAGCTTTCTTGATTATGTGCATTATTTTCAAGTATTATATCACCAAGCATAAACGGAACACTCAGAAAGGGCGTTCCACAAATTTCAAAACACGTAGTTCTAATTTGCAACCACTTCCATTTTAAATAACACATTTTTACCCACTTCACAAGCACCTATTAAACACACGCCAATTAAGATTTCCAAACGCGAACTTCCGCTGCGTGACCAGGGCGACCAAATGGAATTTCACCCAATCCCCCATAGACATAATGTCGGCTGAAACTGGCAGCCTAATTAAACATTTTACTAGAGTCAAAACAAGAAAGTGTGTTCCTTTTTACCCTTGAGCAACCGGCTTGCTTAGAAGTTTCTGTATATTGAAAATTCGCCCACAAATATGTGCAGAAATCTGCACGTGTAAGCGAGCAGAGTCGGCATAATTTTCCCGCTTTTCACGGCAACATGAAAAGGGTTTGACAAGGGGGCGTGGCTGCTCGCATTGCGATTCCTTTTCCGACCAAAATCAAAGCGAAGAAAATTCGCTGTAATTTCGAGGCCGCACCTCTGGGGAAAATGAGAAGGAGGCGGGAAAGTGGAAAGTTAAAGCGAAATGTTTTTGGGGGCAGACCAGGCTAATCCGCCGCCTACATCTCCAAACTGTGGCATCTCAGTCACCTGTCTCACCTGTCTGTGGGTTCCTCGCAGGACACCAGGACATACCTTTCATGTTGCGACGCTGATTGAATTGCCTTTTGCGCGAGCAGAGGACGAGTTTCAGAAGCCTTTTGTGTTAGGAAATTCTGAAGGAGAGGAAGGAAATTCATTTTTTACCAGCACTTTTCGATTTGACTTGCTGGCTGCTCCGGTTCGAATAAATAAATATACACGGCCTACATTTTTTATTATGTAAATATTTAATCATATCAGAAAATTCGGGGTGCCTCTCCACCAGCCTGGCATATTTAAAATCAGCTCCCACTAATCCGGTAGCCCCAGATATACTCGTATTTACAAATTTAGCACACGCGCCTAAACATATGCTACGGTTTTCCCCCATCCGCATTTTCCTCCTTTTCGCCTTATCCATTTTTATATCTGCGTCTGCGTTGCCTGACAACCTTTGAGCATCAGCCAATTCGAGTTGGGCGGTCCCTCATACGGCATTTTATTTTTTTTGGGCTGCTATTTAGTGCTGTCAATAGGTTTACGCTTATCAAATACTTGTTATCAAAAATCGATTACAAAAACGGCGGCAGAAGCGGTACGATTTTGTTGGTTTGCTGTCGTTTGTCGAGATTGTCGTTGTCATAAGTAGGTTCCACATGTAAATTTCCACACATCTATCCCGGTTAATTTGCCTGTTTTCGTTCGGGCCCATCCGACCTTCACTATCTAGTTGTTATTGTTATGACTCCAGGCGGGGCAATCCTCTTTCGACCAAGTATTATCATTTTATCGGCTTTGGGTCAGTTAGATAGGCTGGCAGTCAAGTCACTGACTGATATGTGTTCGGCTCTAGGGCACTTTCGTTACAAATTGGTATTACCAATCGGTATTTGCCCATAAGTTGTTTGCAATGAGCGAGTCAGTTTAACAGGTTAAGAGTGGTAATACTTAATAAGATCTAGTTTACTGTTCCCATTGTGACTATCTAACATTAACATTCAAAATATAAACAAATCCGAAACGAGGGGATTTATTTCGCACTCTAAGTAAGGTAAACAAAAATATTGATTGTGCTAACGAGCAGTTTGAAAAATGGAATGTGTGTTTACTCGTTTTTACACAGGCAATAGGGCTTTTTTGGCAATATGCGATCTTAAAAGTTTTAGTAGAAAATATGGTTAATAGAAATTTAAGGCGGAGTGCAGTGTTTTCAACTTACTTCACTATCAGCTCCGCTAAAATGATCTGATATGATATAATCTTTCTCTGGAACGAGATAAAAACACATTTAGGGCTGTGATTCACCCCGTTTATTTTTATCTTTTTAATAACATTGTGGCCAGTAGAATTCTGGACTGCAGCTGTCAGCTTCCTGTCATAAAGCCAATGGCAGTAGCTCATCAAAGCCTGTAAAAGCGGCCCATTACCTTTATTGGACTTGCTTTTTGGTCTTGTTAGTACATCGCCTTTTCGTTGGTATTAGCCAGTTGGTTTGTTTGGACCCAATTTGGATGTTCTGCGACGCACGTATTGGGATTCAATTAGTCAAGCCACTGTGCAGAGTTAATAAATCAAATCCCAACCATCAGCCATCCTCCAGAAAATCGAATCGCTGCTGGCGAACGATTAATTATGCATAAATTTGATTGATGTGCGTGAGGCGACTGTTTAATCGGTGCCGAAAGCGCCTTCGAGCTGGTGGAACCAAAAGTGTCAATGAAAATAAGCTACGACCTAAAGTCACCAGTTGATTAACGAGGTGATGACGCACTCGGCGCCGATTTTAATTAGCATTGAATGGCGTTATTTGCATATAATACACACCGATGCGCCTCGTCGAGAATCAGATTATAAAACAGCTTACTTTTACTTAGACCACATTAATACACTTTAAACGTAAATAAGATTAGATGTTGTAAAATTTCTTATATAGCACTGAATGATTAAAACTAGTAGATCTCTACTGCAGATGCCATTAAACAAATGACGTGAAAATATGAATATACAAATAGTATCTCCGGACACAACACCACACATCTTATTCATATTCAACAGGCAACCAGTTGTGACAAGTGTACTTGCCAGTTAAAAAGAAAAAATAGCTTGATGATATAATTGGTTATTTATTATTTTTTGTTTCTTCATTAAAGTATGAAGTAATTGCTGTGTCAAAAGAATCGAGTGGCTTGGCAAGATCCCAGTTTCTGGATGTTCAGATTTCTGCCGAGCTTCTTATATTCCCGCTGAGTGCACTCAAAAACACATCGATTTTGGTAGGTCACACCATTGGTGCCACAGACCTCTGCCTTTCGAAGATTACAGGGACAATAGCTTGCCTCCGATGGAGCCACAAATAACATGGCCAATAGGCCCAAAAGAGCCAGCATGGCCAAGAACTTCATTTTGCGCAAGAAAATGAAAAATTATCCGATACTCGCAGTCCTATTCCACCAAATGTTCTACCAAGACTGCGTTTAAGATTAATTAATTTACACTTTTACTTTATTTGGTTAGAGTATCTTGGTTATAATATACATTACTGATAAACGAGAGAAAGCATTTTAGATTGTTTCCACAAGAGTATTAAGCTTTTGATAGTCACTTATTCATGTCGAGAACTATCTCACAGCACTCAGCACTGCAGTTTTTATGTATTTTGGCTCCAAATGGGTCCGAAGATTTAACAGCATTTCCGCTTGTCTAGTTGCAAGGTCCATCTTTTTGGATGTTCAGGGTGCGTCCAAGTTTCTTATAATCCCTTTGGCTGCACTCGAACTCGCAGCGGTTTTTGAAGGTAACACCATTTGAGCCGCAGACCTCAGTGCCCTTGGTCTTCAGATCGCAAGGACAATAGCTGCCCTCCGAGGATCCGGCAAAGAGGGCGATCAAAAGGCCCAAGACGACCAGCAAAGTCGGAAACTTCATGTTTTCTACGTGGATGTATGGAGTGAATAGGGTTTTCTGTGCGGAACTCGTCTTCGTTTCGCTGCGAGCATTCAATTAAGACTGAGTTTCGAATTAGTCGTTTGTCGAGAGTGTGAATAAAAGTCGTCGCTGCCTTTGTGTGTGCGTAAGTTTTGCTAATTACTCAAACAAGCTGCTGATTACTGCGCTCCACTCTCCCGTCCCGACCTTCGAAACATCAAACACTCCCCACTTTTTCTCACATACGCGTATGCTGGGTACTCGTTTCATTGGCATGTGTCTTGCGGGCTTCCAGTAACTTACACGGCTGGCAGTTTAGAGCCCGGACCGCCAGAATGGCTAAAATGAAGAGCATCAGACCCAGAAGTAAACCTCTCATGGCGGCAATGAATCCACAACTGGGTCTAACTTAGGCGAATTTCCCCCGGGGCCAGGCAGCTAAGCAAATTGAAATTGAATGGCAATTGAAATTGAATAGCTAGTGTCGTGTAAATTGGCTCACAAAAAGGCTGACGTTTCATTAATTACCGTGCCTCATAAAAAGCGAGGCAAAGTGCATGTAAATTCTGTGTAGATTGGGAAATTCCCTCGACTATACCTGATCGCTGATAAGAAGGCAGAGAGAAATGGGGAAAAGCTCTTAAATATAGTGAGTGATAGAGCGAGTATCGTTTAGCTTTTCTGTGTGAGCTTTTTTTCGACTATAGACAACTGCGTGTTGGGTTCTGCGATAAGCTAAATAAGTAATTAAGCTGGAATTGCCGGAGCCCATAAATTATTCAAATAATTTGCATTGCATATACTTAGCATAGCAAACTCCAGGAACTGGAATGGCTCGTATTTCAAATGCAAGCCAATCACAATGTACTGAAAACAAAAACACTCACTACTTCAAAGCACCACGAGTGCTGATAAGATAGGTGGCCAAATCGAAGCCAGCCAAAGCTCCATTGAATGAAAAATCGTGTGAAGCTCCAGTACCGAATCAGTCTAGCAAGTGGATTAACCCCGTAACAATGAAATTCCTAAGCGTTTTACTGGCCCTGTGCCTCTTCCTGGCCCTCACCATAACGCCAATTAGCTGCGATGACGCGGATAAGTTGGAGAAGCCATTCTGTCCCTGTCCCAGGAACTACGAGCCCGTTTGTGGATCCAACCTGGTCACCTACCCAAATCGATGCGAGTTCGATTGTGTACGTCGAAGTGTGGAACGCCAAGGACGCAGTATGGGACTTCTCAGAGCCGGAACCTGCTAAGCCCACAATCCTTTTGACAGAAGAGTCCAAGAAAAATCCAGAAATAAGTGCCTTGTATTAATCATCAATGTGGAAAATATAATAAAAATAAGCTTATCAGCCAGATATTTGGCATTGCATTTGATAGCGCTTGAACACTTTATCGCCAATACAAATCGTACAAAACGCGACACTGGGAAAAACTAGATCCCACTTTCGAGGGTCGCAGTGATTTATGAACTCAATACTTTCGATCAAGGTACTTTTTGCCACCAAAGATAACAAATAGTGTCTTGCGCGAATTTGTAACATAAATCTTTGATTAGTCACTTTTAATAAACATACACGTACCTTTCACATTATGAACCAGATTTTAAAAACATAATTACTTGTTCATTTATAAATAAAGTGACAATGATTTAAAAGCAATATACTGCATTTTTCTTTTCTTAAGTATTTTGATCAAAATTTAAACAAGTTTTTAGATTGGACACACTTAAATCATAGCTTTAAAACCGGCAAAATAAAAATATTTGAGACCATTTTTCACATTTTATATATTCGTGTTAAGTCAAGTTTTTAATCACAACATATGTGGTTTCATTTCGCAGCCCTAGTAAGACTTCCTATGATATAATTTTTGTTTTATTTGTTGGGAAACATTTGTCTAAATAGAATTCAAGCCAACAATTGGGTCAATAACAAAAACCCAAAAAAGTTCATATATAAAAAAATTCAGTTCTCTGTAGAAAAAGGTTCTTCATCTAATTTATTTCAATTCTGCTCTGATATACAAAAAAAAATAATAATAATTAACGTATTTGATTAGTTAAACGAATTAATTTGCACTGGCATGAAGCATGAAGCTATTGGAAATAAGTACTTTAAAGCCTGAAAAATATTAAGTAATTACAACCATTTGAGATATTTAAGGATTGTTTTACCACTGAATATTTAAACAACATCGTTTGTATTTGTTTTATCTTAAACGATTTCTCCGAAACCAGAACCATAATAATTTATTCCCTGTTCGTGATACAAATGTAAGTGGATATCCAGTTGGCGATATATGTTCCCTTTCCTAGCAACTTCCTTCCCTTACTATGGTAACGTTGAGTCCATTCTTAATTTTACAGTTAAGATGACACTTGTTGTAGGTTTTGTTGTCCGATCCGCACACAGGGATATAGATGAAATGACATGGGCAAGGAATATGGGGATTTCGGCCCACAACAAGGGCCAAAAGAGCGAACATGCTGAGTGCGATGAAAGCTAGGCAACGCATGGCTATAATGCTAGTTAGGCAAAACTGGAGCTTTCACACTTGATCGCCTCTTATTTATAGATAAACCGGAACCTTCCACCTTCGCAAGTCGTAATTCGCTGGAAAATGTACAGTAATGAACCGTGAATTTGGCACTTCCTGAAGGTCAAAACTATCAGATGCTCGCAGTCTTATTCCTCCGATTGTTCTACCAAGACTGCATTTTAATGTATTTATTACAGACAAGGCTTTATTTGTTTAAATTTAAATTCCTAGTGTCAATCACAACACCCGACAAACATACCTTCATTTCGCCTCCATATTATTATTATTATTTTATTAGTTGGTGGGTAAATTTTTGGCAACATTTGTCCAAATAGAATACAAGCCACCAATTGGGTCAATAACAAAAACTTAAGAAAGTGCACACATAGAAGTTCAGTTCTCTGTAGACAGTTGTTATTCATATAATTTACTTCAATTCCGGCTTTGTTAGACCAATTGAATGGAAATCAATATTTTTTTATTTAAATAGATTACTTAGCATTGACGTAAAACTATTGGAAATAAATACTGAAAAGTCTGATAAAATAATAAATACTTAACTTTGGAAATATTTAAGAAATAGGTTGACTGTGCCAGTTAAACAGTTTCTATTTGTATTCTACCTATGCGGTAAACAAAACCGTTCGTTTAAACACAGTTTAAGCTTCGGACTAAGTTTATTATTCACATTTTATCAAACAAATGTTGACGATCACCAGTTCCGAACCATGTTCCGTTTCCTAGCACCTTTCCCTCTTTACTATGAAAGTGGAGCTTCTGTTGTTGACTGCACATTTGAATTCGCACTCGTTGGAATACGTCACGAAGTCCGATCCGCACACAGGATTATAGATGTCAGGACATATGCAAATGAGCTCGGATTGCTGGCCCACAGCCAGGGCCAAAAAGGAAAACAGGCTGAGTGCGATGAGAGCTAGGCAACGCATGGCTATAATGCTAGACAGGCTAGTCTAGAGTGCACCTTTCAAACTTGATCGTCACTTATTTATAGATATTCAGAGCCTCTAGAACCAGAAGCCGTAGTTTGGTGGAAAAGCTACAGCAACAAAGCGTGGCAAAAGTAGTTTTTCAGTGGAAAAGGTTGTAATGAAATAAATACGGTTGTAATTTTAAATAAACTAAAAATACAATTTGTAAAATGCACCATTGGTCTCGGACTCAATGGGGATTGCCCATCATCTAGAGGCCATGGCGTATACGCAATATTAGACATGAGCAAACGAAACTGGAATCTTTTTATAAATATATTGAAATATGTGTATATATACACGCTTATTGTTCCTAGTTCGCTCGTTGCTCGCAGCTGCTGGCCTTGGAATCTTTCGCACAAAAAAATCTTTTTTAGCCTGGCCTAATAAAATCCTTCCAACGCACAAAAGCAATTTCAGTCTAATCTTGTAGTGCCAAAGGAGGCAGCTTAGCCTGGTCGAATCAAAGCAGAGGATATTACAAGATGAAGCTGAAGAAAAGCTTAAGCGGAAGGAGAATGAGTGGGTATTCCCGGATGCCATAGTGATTGGCAAATGCTCTTTTTATAATGTTTAAATGATTAAGTACACAGTTAAAAAAAATTTAAGTTACTAACATGAATATGAATGGCTGAATGAGAAAGTGTTCCACTTAAAGACAGACAAAGCTTATAAAATACCGGTGACCTTAAGCCAAAGCACCAAGTTTCATTTTGAATATTAATTAATCAAATTTAAACTACTAGTTTGGAGCTATTATAAAAGTGATATATGTTATTTTCGGCACAATTTACGATACGCCCCTTCATTCTCAAAAGCAAAGAAGCAAAGAAGTATTCCGACCCTTTTGGCCAAGAAGCAAACAAAATACACAACACAAATACACTTTTGCTAAGCCCGACAGTATTAGAAACGAGGGATTTGCAGCAAGTGAAAGACAACAAAAGGATTTGGGGCTCACATAGATGTGTGCACAAGCGGGGATAGTTTGAATACTGATTGCCACCCAGAAACCTGTTGGATCCCACGCTGAAATGTAGATGCACGTTGGAATAACATTAGTTAAACAGTTGAAAACTCGTTTTAATGTTGTTTCGCGCCATCTGATTTTTTTTTTTGTATCTTCATGTATTTAAATGCAATATATTTCATTCAGCATGATTGATAAGAAGCAGAAAGTAATAACACTTCCATTCGACTTCCATTTTCAGTTGCCAGCACGCCGGAGAGTTTGCCCAGCAAGCGGGACGAGGCAAGTGGTGGGGCGGGCCCCACTGGTGGCACAAGTGGTGCGGCAACGAGCAGCGGTGGTGCAGCGAGCGGTGCAGCGAGTGGGTCAGTTGGAAGTGCAACCGGAACGGGAACCGGGACGGGACCGGGATCGGGATCGGCGTCCGGAGGAGCAGCTGGTGTCAGTACGCCGGCACAAGAAGCCGCCAGTCCCACGGTCGCTGAGCTCAGTGGCAGCGGCTCAAATGCGACAATAAATGGTCAAGTGGCAAGTAAGTAGAGAGCAGCTCATGGCATTTTGCGTCCGTTGTGTCCCCGCTTGTGTGTGCATTATTTTTGCATATTTCATCATCTAAGCCGCCAAGTGCTCCTGGTTTTGTGGCTCTGTGGGGAGGTGGCATTATAATTTCCATTTTGAGGACAGCATACCGCTTGCATAATCCATCCTGCCCAAGCTGCGGAGATTGCGGTGGCTAAGTCGGTTTGACATCGCTCGGAAGTTGCAGGAATTTAGATGGGATAGCAATTCGTGGGTTGTTGTAGCTGGAAACCAAATCGGCTAATTGAAATTGCATTGCAGCGCAGTTGTCTTAATTACATTTTGGCTTAACCCAACTGATTTGGACACATCTAAAGAGCTTATTTTAATCCCAAAATATGGGGGTAATTCACCACTAGAACACCATACCATATATATTTATTAAAAGGCCTTCTTTATCAACGCAAAACTTAAACGTAGCTTACACACATATTAAAAAATAACTAATTTTAATTACGACAAAGTTTGTATTTTTCAATTTAATCATTAAATAATCCTGCAGTTTCAAAGACAATATTTGTTGGGCAACCTGATCATTGCACGTACTTATTTAAACTTACATAAGGAAATCAAATGCGTTGCCAACTAATAGATGCACTGATTAACGTTGATAGCGTTGAACTAAAAACGCAGGCTTGTATTATTGTAAATATGTATTAGGAAAACTGCTGATTATGGTGATACATTATAAAAAAATTTGTTTATTGAATCCAATAATATAGCATGCGCTATTAATGGTAAACTTATTCATATACTCACAAATCGATGTCTGAAAATTAAAGGCGACACATCGAATAGCATAGAACTAGGGGATAAAACTAACTTCCAAACAACTATTAATAATGATAGAACCATTAGTAAATCTTTTTGCTTAGCCCTAAAAAGAGCAAAACCTTTTTCTTCTGGTTACATGATTACTGATCACAAGCGTTCACCGAATTTATTTTCCCGCTGGCCACATATTAAATCTTTTATCCCAGCACACGCCACCAAAATATTGTACACAAAAAGTAGAACCTTCCTTTTGGTTCACCCCGTTTGCCAAATCCAAAACAGCGAACACAAAAAGTGCAATGGGAATGTAGCAATTCATGGTCGCCGAATAAAGTGAACATCACCTGATGGTAATCTGAATTATATAGCCATAAGCCAGGAAATCGTTAGAACTTAGAGCGTTAAGTCCCTGATTTCGAGCTATATTAGCAGTTCTTAATTTAGCATATTTTAGCTAGCAAATGCCAACCAGGCAAATCACTAAATGTGCTGAAAAATATTGATTTAGGCCTTCAGGTAGTGAAGTGAATCGATTAAGCCATTAAACAAATATAATTTTAAATGTATATATGTACATATATGGTACTTACTAGCATAAATCAGAAAATTATAATTTTAGCTGAACATATCTAGTAAAAGACTTAGTTTTAAGTTAAACTGGCCCGTTTTGTTCCAAATATATTTATGCTAGATAACATTATTTTATGTTACGTCAGTAGGTGGAAACCTAAACTATCTAAGTGTATAAAAAAGATTGATGGTGGGCCATCGATCATGTTACCAGTTGCGAAACGCACTTTATGCGGCCATCAGCCCATTTAATTGCCGGCAATTTCCACCACCGCGTTCTCATGGGTCAAAACAAGCGGAATTGGGTTTTCGGGCGTAAGGCGATGCCAGGTGGGGATAGCAGAGCATTTTCCTCCGGTTCCCCCAACATTGTGGGGTAAAATGAAGCGTTGAAAGTCATTAAGGACGTGAAGAGGCGCCAGTAAAAGGAGCATAAAACATTTCATCCCAAAAACTCGACTCGATAAAGAGCCCGCGCATCTAGCAGTTAAGCGAAGGAATCTCGGGTGTAACATAAATTTAAGTGCAGCATAAAGCGGATTTTATGACTGCCCCATCACCTTTCTCCCGGGCTGCTTGCACTGTCAAAATAAATGGAATGCAGTTAAGATTCTCGACACTCCGTTCTTCTGGGGCAGCTACACGGATTGCACCCCCACCTAGCCACCTTGCCACTTGACAAACACCCACCCACAGATAAATCCTTTGCACTTTTTCGACACACCCAGGATGCCAACTTGGGGCCAACTTAGGGCCAACTTAGGATGATGCCACTCAGCGAACTAGAGGGGGAGTGGGGCCAGGACATGCCTCGGAGGAGGAACTTCTTTGGGGCTTTTGTTCGCTGCTCGTTAAGCATTTTCCCCCCCACTGGGGCTAAACTAAATAAAGAATTCTATGCTACAATGGCCCCAAATGATGGGAATAAATTATTGATTTCTTGTCCATTGCGCCCAACGATTTTTGATCTACAACGGATGAAGAATTGCAAAATCAAAACTAAAAGGTGTCTTTATTTTTTATTCCTGGGTAGCAGAACGTTTTCAGCAGCACAACTTTGTTGGAATTGTATATTAAAATAAAAACAAAGTAATTCACACCATTATATACCTATTGAATCCTATTTTGCATACTTTGTAGCCACTGTACTCGTTTTACCCACACCCCCTGCCTTTTAAGTCCTTTGGGGGCCTTGTGTGCTTCGTTAGATCCCAGTAGGTGCCCCTAATCAATGTGTCAACAGTGAGAGTGATATAGCTATATAAGCAGCAGTCGTTCCTTGGCCTTCACTGAATTCTCCCGGCTTTCTTGCAGGACACGGCTCACTGACGATTATCCGGCGCACAAACAGCCGCAACTTTACCCAATTCGACGGCCAACTGGCATCGCCCTCGACCACCGCCTGCAGCAGCACAGTGCCGGGAATTGGCTTCGCCCAGACGCCGCTCAGTGACCCACTTGCGGAGCGAGTGAGTTTCCGTGCCGGTGGATCCAACGGATCCGCGTCCGCCGGCGACAGCCGATCCAGCAATCAGGCCCCACCAAGCTCCGGACCAGCCGCCACCGCGAAAATGCAGCCATCATCGCCGAATGCCACCAACTATCTGGCCGATAATATTCAGATCTCGTCGGCCAATCTATCGCAAACCGAAATGGTCGCGGGTCGCGAATCGGCCGACTATACCAACATGCACTCGATTAACTTGGGCGTCGCCAACAACTCGTTACTGCGGGGCGACACCGATATTCCGCAGGAGTCGGGACACTCCTTCGAAACGCCCTCGAATATGTCCTTCGCCGCCGGGCAATGGGATACGGAGAGTTTGCCGCCAGTCGACACGCCAGATGCTCTTAACAAAGCGGCCGGGAGGTAAGTTCGTGCCTATCAAAGGCATAGTATTAATCCAAAACAGCTCTTACCGCGGTACACGAAAATAGACAGAAAAAGCCTAGTGACGATCGCACCTTTGACGTACAAGGCTTGTGACGAACATTGTTCTCTATCCTCTAAGATGAAATACCTGCCTGTGTGTAGGCAAGCAGACCATGGTTACGTGGTGCACAGCTTGGACTGATCCGGATAGAATAAAATGTTCAGGCCCGATCGACACTAGTTATAAACCAGGCGCCAGAAATGGTATAGAATAGTATACGAGTACTTAAGGCGGTACATTTGAATTTCACGTTTTAGGCTCGGTAGTATTTTGCTTTCGAGCTCATTACCACTAGACATTCTATTCGTTCTGTATATGCCATTGTTAATGTTTATTATTATTTATTTATTAGCATCTTCCTCTCTTTTCAAAAGTAACATCCTTAACTAGCGCTGCACAATTGAGTTCGCATAAGTTGTTGTAGGTGACGTTGTCCGATCCACAGACAGGTCGATAGAGCCTTGGGCAGGGGCAAAGGGGTCTTGTGACTTGGGCGCCAGTCAGGACCAGGACTGAAAGCAGGCACAGAGCGATGAAAATCGGGATACGCATGGCTTTCGTTTTGCACTGATCAGATACGAATGGCACACAATCGGCCACAAATAGGCGTCTTATACATTATGCAGCCGGAAGTGCTTCATTCTGTAGGCGATACATTTTAATTTTACGTATTAGGGTATGGCAGAGTAATTTGAGATAGACGGACGCTTCACACAGATTCATGTGTATTGGTACACACATTATTTTTACCTAACAATTGGTAACAACTAATTTGCTCGCAATAGATGCCTTTGTACGTTCAAAAGTTAAACGTGACCTTGCATTTATTTTCTCTTTCTGACATATTCGTCATCTAATTTTTTGTTCATTTTCTGTTGAAAGCGTTTAGTAGTTATGCAACCAAAGTGGTAATTTTTTATTTTATTCAAGGGGTTCCCTTTGAGAACTATTGCTGCGACAGCGTCCTAATTTGACTTTCGTAACATTTTTTTGGCACCTGAGCCAGCAACCGTTGGCGTATGTGTTGTTGTCCGATCCGCACACAGGGTAATAATTCAAAGGACATATGCAAGGTGGCTTAGGCGAATTGGCAGTCGATTGGCCCAAAAGTGCCAGGAAGCTCAGCGCGATCAGGACTGCACAACGCATGTCTGTAGCGGAAGACTGGTGGTTCACCAGGCGGTCACACATTTTTATAAAAGCCCCGAGAAACTATACACTAATGCAATATACCCTAGGTATTCCAATTTATCACGTTCTGGTATAGTGTCACGGTACATTGGTTCAATTATGCCGCCTTGACCAATTGTAGCTAACGAAGAACTACGAACAACAAGGCCTATTCCACACTTACTTTCTTCCCTGAATTGCAAATTTGGACTCCATAATTCAAAAGGCTTATCATTTAATCAATTCGCGCCTATCTTACCGAAATTCTTCTTTTATACTTATTTTATCACAACGTAAAGCACGGATTTTTAAATGAATCTTATTTGTGCCGAAGGCTGGAAGTTAAGCATATACACTAAAGGCGATGTTAACAAATAATATTTTTGTTTAATGCTTTTCTTATTCTACGTTATCAAAATGAAGAAAATATACGATGATGAATTCCTTCTTATGTCTTCTTATATTACTCGAATTTTATTTATACATGTGTGCATATATTCCTTCCTGCGGCAGAGTAATACTCTGTCATATTTACCAATTCACATTACAGCACTTATGATTTCTTCAATTCCACAGAATACGCAGTCTCCTCCGCCGCATGGATCATGAGGCAGTTGCCTACGAGGACATGCAGCGAAATCTCCACTACGCGGCTCGTGTGCTCGAGGCCGTCTTCATAGACGAATCAAGGTAGGTGAAAGTGGCGCCCCTAGGCTGCACAGATATATTCCCAAAGAACCAAACATTCTGCAAGCTTCTTGGCGAGCTAGCCTAACCAAGAGGATAGCGAGTCGACTGAGTCGAAGTGATCTGTGGACAACTCTGCTTCAGCTTGGGCTTCTTTGGGGCTCCCATCGAATTGGTGTAGGCCTGGTTAAGCATTTTTAGTAGGGCCCAAAATAACTGTAATGCTGCGTAGTTTCAAAATTTCGGATTTGCACCCCAGGCAAGCTTTCCCTTCAGCGATAACCCAGTCCAATCACCCATCATCAAGTCATCCAGTTTCGCTATATAATAAACATACTCCTAAGAGACGAACGAAGGTTCGAGGTCCTTGTTATACCTACTGAATGTATACATATATCTGAATATTTTTCTTTTTATATCCGTTCTGTTACTGTTACTGTTACTGTGTGTGTGTCTGTGTTATTGAGCAGAAGCCCCACATCAGGTAAAACAAAGTTGGGGCAGATTGCGTCCTCATCCGTTGGGAGCGAAGAGTAAGTGTTCCCATCGAGCCAACCTTGTCGCTTTGGTTTTGTCGTTAACTCTGTTGATTTGAAACTCTAACATCTCTTCTATAGTAAAACCATACCCGAACTCGCGCCCACATGAATCCAATAACTCACAATAACCACTATTATTCAGCTACTATCTCACCTCTTTCTACTTTCAACTTCTTTCTAACTCTGTTACCGACTTTTTCTATCCTCATTCTTTGTAGTGCTCTCTTCAGTTCGTGTATTTCGACTATCGAGATCTATTTTTTGCCTTGCTCTACCAGTAAAAAAGGAACTCTAGTCCTAGAGCATCATCATAATCCTCACCATCACCATCAATCGTATCTGTACTGTCTTCTATAACTCATCGAACTCATTGCCATAGAACGTTTGCAGAGATCGAGTATTTCTTAGCCATAGCCTAGCCTTACGTAACGTATAACTGTGTACTGTATTCTTCGGATCTTGAGAGTTACTAAGCTAAGGTTAAGACCCCAAACACCGCCCCTAACGAATCGCAGCACCGTATTTTATTAAAGAACTGTCTCTAACTCAATTCTCGGTGTCTTACTTATGTGCTCGCCATTTCTTTCGGTGTATTGCATTACGTCTACTCCATTCGTTTGTCAATTCGCCAGATGGAATTCTCTGTGTGCTTCTACTGAATTTAATCCGTTCTCTTCTTCTCTGCTATAACTTCGCCTTTGAATTCGACATACAACTTTAAGTAGAATATTTTTGAAGGCCTGAAATCGGAATAATATTTTTTAGGATTTTTCCGGGACTCAGCATTCCAGCTAGCAAAATCTCCACCATACAGCATTGTTAGCTTGAGTACTGGGCCTCCTCACTTTTTCTTTTATTGATTTAGAAAATGTTCAAATCGTATTCCGGTAAGCAAAATCATTTTACAACCCGATTTTGGTTCGCTTCACAGCCGCAAAAGTGTACTCTCCGCAAATACAAGCCCAATGCATCAGTGCATTTTTATTATTTACCACACTTTCAATTAAATCCCCTCCAAACCACACCCGAATGTCATCTGCATATGCATGGAGTATGCGGCATCCATTGTATTCAGGTGGCGGGGAACATGAATTAATAAACATTTTTCTACCTACCGACCCACACATGACACGATTCTTCGATTTACATGGCCAAGTGAGGCTGAGTAGAAAGTCGTTTTCCCATTTATTTTAATGTTTTTCCCGAGACAGCTCTCAAAGTTAAGGAGTTAAGTTCGATTACCATTTGGCCTACTTTTTGTTTTAATTCGGAGTTGATGCACTTTTAAATCTTGCCCTAACAGATGAAATTGAATTTTGTAGTAGGCAAGCAATTATGTTTAAGCATTTTTATTTTTACAATTTTTGGATAAAGGAAGGGCGAAATTTAAAACAAAAGGCTAATTGACAGATCTTTTGTTTATATATCTTCGTGGGAAAAGTCGAATTCTCTGCCCCAACTAAACCCAAAAGCTTTATCACAATCTCTCAACTGACGTTCTATTTATATATTCTTTCTTTCTATTGCCAAAACTATTTACCTAAAAAAAATACATGAAAACTTGTACACAAAACACACAATCAATCCGAATGCTATGCAACATCAAATCAACGTGGTGTCTCGTAACCGAAAATTGCCCATTCGCACCGGTTCGCTGTTACTCACTGCCAACTGCTGGGCGCCGAAAAACTTGACCGCCTTGCCACTCGAAACTGGCCACTAAATCTGCAGGGGGGGCTGCAATGGGAACTGCAAGAACCTGAACTGCAATCGCCACAGCCACGGACGAGATGACCAGCAGCAGGACAACAACAACTCGAACAGCA
Source organism: Drosophila erecta (assembly GCF_003286155.1). NCBI lineage: Eukaryota > Metazoa > Arthropoda > Insecta > Diptera > Drosophilidae > Drosophila > Drosophila erecta. The sequence goes on from NW_020825200.1 coordinate 13,874,661, forward strand.
GTTGCAGCCTGCAGGAGGCGACGCCTGGGGGTGCAGGTGCAGGTGCAGGTGGAGGTGCGAGTGCCAAGCCAGCCGCTGACAACCAGGACAGCATAGAGTGTCGCACCAAGGGCGTTTCCCAGGCCCCGCAGACCCACAGTGGCCCAACGGGTCCGCCATCCACCACCGCGAGCGAAACAGTCGCACCACCTGCCCCTAAGCTTCAACCCGCCCTGGAAACCGTGAGGGAATCGGTGATGGAGGAGAGTCCTTCGAAGGATCCCGGCGACAAGGGACCTACAACGCCCCACCCCACCACCACCACCTCCACACCCAGCACCTCCTCCAGCGCAACCACGGAGCCAAGTGCCAAGGCGGCCGAGAGTCAAGCGGGAAGTGCCGGCAGCAGTGGCAGTTGCAGTAACCCAGCGACGGTGCACCGGCAACGGCGCCTAAGGACACCCACCTGGGCCAGGTCCATGTCGACGAACAAAACGTACTTGAAATTTGATTTCTAAGCTAGACTAACGTTATCCGTTGCGCCTCTTCAGTTCGTTCGATTTGCCTTTATCGTTTCACGTTTGCGTTAACAAGCCAACAACAACAACTACACAGCTCCAGAATGAACTACTTTCTCCTATACTAGTATATATACACACATAACTCTATGAACTCTGTCTCTCTAACTCTCTATCTCTCCTCTATCCAATCTATCTGTCTGCCGACCTCTGTCTGCGATTTCCACTGCTGTAATCTTCTGTCTAGCCTCTGTCCCCTCCCCAAATCTTTTGCTCGCTTCTATTGTAAATAACTATTTTATCCTAGACTAATCAAAAAAAGGACACTTGTTTCGTTCCCCACCCGCTCTCTGCGTGATTGTAAATGTTTCGTTGTCGCGATTTGACAAAATAAAACCAAAAAATATATAATTACTACGTGATATTTTTAAATATTTCCAATAAACGTAGTAAGCTTTTGAGGGCGTAAAAACTGGAAGATGTGATAGTTTCCCATAATATATTTAAAATGATTTAAAAGAGCTTCATGTAAAGCCTTGGGTAAAAATAAATTCTTTTCATTTTATGAATTAAACGATTTCTGGAAAACTTTAACTTCCACTTTTTACACCACTCACAAGCAGCAACTCTCCTAGTCTTGTCGACCAGTGTCATTTTGTGAATACATGTACAAAGTTTGAATACCGCACATGAATCCATGGCATGTTACTTGTCCTACATTTGTTTGTTTTCTTTATTAAAAAAAACTAGCATGCGCATGTGTTTGTCGTTTTTGAAATTTTCAACTTTCCCGCCTAAGTGTAAACTAATTTTTGCCAACACTGGCCAGCTGATCGTGACCAGGTGGCCACGCTACGCAATGGTAAGACCGTACTGCCCGCAATGTCTCGATATTTTACGCGATCCGTGACTGGGGTCACACTATTGCCGCCAAAAAAAACATTTTTTACTCGCCTCGTTATTTAAACATTTAAAATAGCAATATCGCAAAGTTTATTGAAGACGGGCGCCTGATTTGGGGTTCGTTTAACCGTGTAAACGTGCCGCGCGTTCGAAATGAGCAGTGATAAAGTGAAAAACGGCAACGAGCCCGAAGAGTCGGAGGAATCATGTGGCGTGAGTAGCGAATGACAAATGGCTATGCGAACGGAGAACTAATGGATCTTTTGGGGCTTATGGGGGCTGCAGGATGAGTCCGCCAGTTACACCACCAACAGCACCACCTCGCGCAGCAAGTCCCCGTCATCCAGCACACGGAGCAAGCGCCGCGGACGCCGGAACACCAAATCGAAGCCAAAGAGCCGCGCCGCCTACAAATACGAGTAAGAAATGCAATTTCTGCACTGGCAACTGATTCTGAACCGATTCCACCTCCAAATGCCTACTGCAAAGCACCCACGTGAAGGAGAATCACGGAGCCAACATCTTCGGCGTGGCCTTCAACACGCTGCTGGGCAAGGAGGAGCCCCAGGTCTTCGCCACGGCGGGCAGCAACCGGGTGACCGTCTACGAGTGCCCTCGCCAGGGCGGGCTGCAGCTGCTCCACTGCTACGCAGATCCGGATGTGAGTCGCCAGGATGCACAAGCAATTTCAAGGCCCTATTGATCAGTTGGCTATAGTTAGGGCATCTTATGTTGAGAATCGCTTAGCTCAGTCAACGTTTAAAATGGGTCATCGATTTTGTTCTCCGTTTTAATGGCTATTTAATGGTCATTTAATGGTCATTTGCACTTTCACGAGCTATTCATTCTCCATTTGGTTTCGCAATATCCAGAAACTAGCACCTCCAGTTAGGATTTGATTATGAGCTTTAAAGCTGTTTTTATTCCATGTGCGTCAATTCTGAAAACAGACGAATTCATAGCAAATTAAATTCATTTGGTTGTAGGCAGCAATCTTTTAAGTAAAAGATGTTAGTGTTCAGCCAAAATAACTGAAAATATGGGCCGAAAACCATTTTACACACTCGAAATATACCAACAAAACTTGAATTCACTTCACAGCCCGATGAGGTATTTTACACCTGCGCCTGGTCGTACGACCTGAAGACCTCTGCCCCGCTTTTGGCAGCGGCTGGATACCGCGGAGTCATCAGGGTGATTGACGTCGAGCAGAACGAGGCGGTGGGCAACTACATCGGTCATGGACAGGCCATTAACGAGCTGAAGTTCCATCCGCACAAGCTGCAGCTCTTGCTGTCGGGCAGCAAGGATCACGCGATAAGACTGTGGAACATCCAGAGCCACGTGTGCATCGCCATCTTGGGCGGAGTGGAGGGACATCGCGATGAGGTGCTGTCCATTGACTTCAATATGCGTGGAGATCGCATTGTTTCGAGCGGCATGGATCATTCGCTGAAACTGTGGTGTCTGAATACGCCCGAATTTCATCACAAGATCGAGCTGTCGAACACTTTTAGCCAGGAGAAGTCGACCCTGCCTTTCCCCACGGTGACCAAGCATTTCCCCGACTTTTCTACGAGGGATATACACAGGAATTACGTGGACTGTGTGCAGTGGTTTGGCAACTTTGTGCTCTCCAAGTCCTGCGAAAATGCCATTGTCTGCTGGAAGCCGGGCCAACTCCATCAGAGCTTCGAGCAGGTGAAGCCGAGCGACTCCTCCTGCACGATCATCGCGGAATTCGAGTACGACGAATGCGAGATCTGGTTCGTGAGGTTCGGCTTCAACCCGTGGCAGAAGGTGATCGCCCTGGGCAACCAGCAGGGCAAGGTGTATGTGTGGGAGCTGGATCCCAGCGATCCGGAGGGCGCCCACATGACCACCCTGCACAACTCGCGCAGCGTGGCCACAGTGCGTCAGATCGCCTTCTCCCGGGATGCCAGCGTGCTGGTCTACGTGTGCGATGACGCCACCGTGTGGCGATGGAACCGCAGACAAACGACTTCCATCTAATGGCGCACCAGGGCGCAACCACAAACCAAATCTCACGTGGCCAAAACTTACAACATTTCCCTCGATTAGTTCCTAGTTGGTTAGCCTTAAGGTAGAATTACAGTGCGCACTGCCTCAAATTATGTCTAATAAATCCAATTAATAGTTGGGTGAGGTTTAAATATGTTAAATGGGCTGCATCGCCTGTAAAATCGAAGAACGAACAGTTGTTAGTTCAATTTTAGTTCTGTTTGCTACTGATTCCTTTATTTATTGCACATAAAGTGAAGACAATTCCATGTTTACCTCAGATTAAAGATGTATTATCTGGAATTCATGCTGCTGCTCTTTAAGCAACGTAATGTAAACGTCTTCGAGTTGGCTGAGTGTCCCCAGTTGGCAATTCTAATTGTGAAACAAAGCAAAGCTCCGCACAACAAATGGCTGCTTCCATTGCTGCGTCATTTATATGCATTGCTGCACTGCCATCCAGCTCCAATCTGCTGCCTTAGCCCGGGTGGAGATGTGGGGATAAGCGCGACGAAATTGAAACTGCCAGCGGGAAAGTCATCCCCAATCGGGATGAGTGAGTAACCAAGCGGCGAACGGCGAACGGCGGACGGCGATCCCAACCAGCCATAACAGCTCCCAGCAGACTGATTAGGCGAGCAGCGCAGAGTGCCACAATGATTTGCCATGCCCTAGCTGAATTTTTATTGAATGCTCTCGTCTGACGAAAGTGCAGACCATTTCCATCATGGCTTTTTCGGGCGCCTCTAATGGAGGTTTATGAAAATAGCTTGTTTCATGGCGATGGGTATTTTGCTGGGGTTCCCAAATGGACCACTACGTCTGCAACATACACATGAAATGGAAATTATGCGAAAGGTTTAGCCGTATTTTTCATTTGGTGTGCAAACACGCACATATAAAGTTCGCTTTCCATATTTTTCCTGCGGTTTTATGGGCCATTCTAAACTACTGGCATTTAGCTGGATGAAAACGCATGTATTTCTAGATTTTTTGTATTCTATTTCAAGCAGTAGCATGTTAGGGTATTCGACAGTCTTGGGCATGGCAAACGTTTATTTTGGCTCACATCTTTCTTGGCTGATTGGGTTTGGCATCTTCTTTGTCCGCCGCTCGCTGGCCGCACTTCTTTGATCTGGAAACCGGGTCCGTTCCACTCCACTTGGTGGTTGTGAGTAATTAGCTGGAGTTGACTCGCAACGACTTGGCATCGGCATTAAGTTGTCGAACTGGGCGATGATTCCCAGAACTCGTCGGGGCTTTAGCCTTGACACGCAAAGGCCAGCTAATCCGGAGCCATTGTTCTAGTTTTCTTCTTTCGGGCCATAAATTAAATTGGCCAGCGAAGTGGGGAAGCGGATCGCTCTTGCTCCTTTTGGGCGCTGCATTATTTTTGTCATCCGTACTTGTTTGTCTGTCTGTCCAGATGCAACTCGGCACGCTCCTCGGCCACCAGCTCCACACACGTCCTCAGCTACGCCCGTCGCCACAGTCACATCCACGAGAACGACTACGACCACTCCAACAAACGACGCATCATCCGCCTGCGGTTTGTCCACCCACTCCGCCATATTCCACGCTGTCTGTTTTGATGTGGTTGCACTCGAAAAAATAGCACTAGCTTCAGCAAAAAAATATTACATATTTGAGGTAGTATTTGATTTCTTTAAAATCAGTTATAGTTGGTACAAAGAGAAGGTTCTAGAACAACTTGAAAAACGTGTTTTTTCAAGACTCTTTCGAAAAAGTAACTATTGCTAATATTAAAACATCAAAAACCTTTTTGCTAAACTGTGAATATACCTCGAAATGTACACATGCTGGCTACTGCATTTCTTCGAGTGCATTTGTGTGATTGCTTCTGCTGTCTGTTTTGTGTGCTCACTCGCAAAATACGCAATTACCCGCACCCTGCACCACGTCACCACGAATCCGAGTCTGAATCTGAATCCGAATCCCACACCGATGATGATCTGCGTCTGCCACTTGTCGGTCCAAAAATTAATCAAGCCAAGAGCCGCGCCGCCGACCAGGAGGAGCTGGAATCGGGAGTAGCTGCGTGCTCCGCTTGGCGGAGGCTGTCACTTTAATGCGGTTTACATGTGCCGTCGACACCGAAATTAGTTAAGCGTGTCAGTTTTTGGCAAAGCTCACAAGTCAGCCAGTTTGGGGGGTTGGGCAACTGTTTCCACTAAAAGCCCCAGGAATCAGGCCGAGAAAATCCCGGAATTAGGTACTAAGCTCTTAAAAGCGGGGCGTTGTGTGCGCCCACTTTCGATTTATGAAGACAAATCGTCAAAAAGACTAGGAATTTCCAGAGAGCCAAAAATTACTTGGATCTGAGGAGCTCCAACCCGGAGGAGAATGAGAAAAGTATTCCCCAGGGGAATATATGTACTGGTAATCAGCGGCATTTTTAAAGGTGAATATTTTGTGAAGAGCTGCAAAATATGACAAATAATACTAGTTTAACTGATTCTAAAGGTTCTTTGAATTTAAGTCCAGGGCCACAAAACAGCCAGTAATAAGTACCATCGAAGTTTATTGCTCTTCAAAATTACAAGTTCCCATTCGATTAGCATATCTGCCAACAGTGCAGACCCATAAAAAGCCAATATCCAAAGTATCTTATCACTGCCGCTGTCGCTGACGCAATTTTGACTTTGTTTAATTATGATAAAAACAAATAGCAATAAAACTTCGAAAAAGCAAACTGCGAACTGCAGGAATCAGCAACTCTCTAAAATTTTGAGGCAGACAGATATAGAACTGCGCATGTGAGTGTCGTAATCAACGGCCAGATATCTATTGTTTAAAAACTCACAAATTAAATGCCATTTTGCGGCTTCATTCATGCCGATAAGGTGGTAAAAAGTTCAATGTGTTTTCGTTTTCGGACGAAATAGTAGTGCAAAATATGTGAAGAAGGGGCTGTCAGTCCGTCAGTCACCGCAAATAAATAGCAATTATTCAATAAATCACACTTAAAGGCAAATTCTGCAGCTATGCCGCAGCGGAGGCGGCAGCGGCGAGAGGGCGTGGCAAGCAAGTAATTGGAACTGTATCATTAATAGTCATTAACTCTGGTTGTCAGGTCCGATTAAGTGATGTATGTGCATTATAATTAAGCGGTTGGCACACACACTCGCACCAGCAGCAGGCGCCAATTAAAATTGCGCAAAATATTGAAATGAGTCAGAAAAAAAAAAAAGAAGCGCCCATCGACCGCTTAGAAATTGGGTCAACAGACCCCAAAACCCAACCCACGCCGCCCAAGTTGAAGGTTACCATGCAGTATCGTACACTCCATCATCAATCATCTTTCGGCGAGTACAATGGGAGTGACCCAAAAAAGCAAGTAGCCCCACAGGACGCAGGACGAGTGGCGTGGCACAGCTGATATTACCACTATCCAGTGCGAAAATCAATAACAAATGATGTTAACTGCCAATTTCTGCCACATCGGCAGCTCGAAGTTGCGCGTGGAATGGGGTCCACTGAGTTGGGGAAATGTGCCCAAATATCCAAATATCAAAATAGGCGCATCAAATGAAAGGACCTTGGGCCGCTCTGTTGTCCAGCCATTAGGTCCTGCTCTGCGAGGTCCTGTCTTCCGCCTTTCTGGTTACACAAAGCGAATACGCACTTTAATCGCTCAAAGCCGTGGGCGTACAATGAGCTGCGAGGGTCGCTACTGAAGTGCTTCGCAAGTAAATTTAGAATAGCTCAGGCTGTTGGGATATTCCATCTGTATACTTTTAGATATTCAACTACTTGAACTTTTACACTAAATCTAAAATCTAAAGATATTTAGATATTCAACTACTACTTGAACTTTTGCACTAAATCTTAATCTAAAGATATTTAGATATTCAACTACTACTTGAACTTTTGCACTAAATCTTGTGGGCTTCAAAAACTTTTTCAAATTTAAGAAAGTTATTTCATTTCAATTTAACTATCACTATTCATTGATCCGAAAACGTATTTATGCTTTATATTTTATATTGGGAAGATTTGCCCTGCGAAACTTGTTCTTTTTGACTTCTACGTTAGGCTATCGCTGTGGGAACTCCTCCAGCAGCCCTCGCCGTATTTTTCCAGGTTATCCCCCGGCTTTTGTATTATGTTACACGTACGTCCTTGCGCAATCTGCGCCCATTCCATAAATACTGGGGAGTGGGAGAAGATTCTGGTGGGGGACGAAGGCTCTGGGACATGTGAGCCGATTTCGTGGGTGAGTTTTCAAAAAGCCGCCGTCAACGCAAAATCATTGGCACAAAACAAAGCTGTCAATTTGCCAGCAATTTCCCGTGTGCCCTCGATGGCAATGACAGCCAGGAATGCCCCACAAAAACATCCTGGCAGCAAGGACGAAGCGCTTGGGGCACAAGTACAGGAAATTGCACGCATAACTATTAAGTAGCATGTTTCCCGGGCAAACTGGGTGGTTGGGTGGTTGGGCGAACGCATTATCATTGCCCCTTCATGGGGCAGTAGTGGCATCGTGTTCCCTCCACCAAATGACCCCTGAACCCAAACTAACGTTAAGGAACCATTCCATAAAGTTTTCACTCGCTGCTTTGGGCCACACATTTTGTGGAGGTAAGCAGAAAGCTGCGATGGGTTTACAATTAGCCAGAAAAGTGTGAGTAAAAATAGGAACCTTTTTATGGAACTATTTGAAAGTGCACTTGCAGATACGTATCTCAAGATATGCAGCTCTTTGTTGAGTTACAGCTGCAACCTGTTGCGGACTTTAAGCCGTTTTGCCCGCATTAAAGCTCGCGTGCTGGCCAACTGCATAATGCTTATGCAGAAATCATGCAAATGTGCCAATAACCGATGCAATTTATTTCACCAAACGCGGCAGCACGCAATTTGCCGCACGCTCGACAAATGAAAATTGAATCAAAGGAAATTGAGTCGAGTGCTCGCTCACGAATGGCGAATGCAATTGGCAGAAGAAGTGGTATTCCTGGTACTCGTTTTATGACCTCCACCCACCCAAAGTGCCTTCAAAGCCATAAAAATCGCATGGAAAACGGGGGAAATGGTGAAAAGTCATTAGGCAAAAGGCAAACGCCAAGGCCCCAAAAAAAAAAGAAGTTACTTTCAGCTACAGATACTTTTGCTGGCTAAATGAATTCGTGACGTTGTCGTGTTTATCAGGCTCCGGTTATTCCCACTACCTCTGCTGGTTATTACAGCCAAGCCGTTCTTGCCCAGAATACTTTGTTGCTATTGTTCGTGGATGCCTCCTAGCATTTTGTGTAATTGTTTTGTGGCAAATAGTAAAATATACACGCTTCCGTGTGCGCTCGAGTGGACTAGATCCAGCTGGGAGTACGCTGGCAGGAAAAGGGCGTACCATTAAATGGTACTGAAACCTTTAAGCCAACATCTCAAGCTTCTATGAAATACCAGAAAAAGATACAAAATGGGCAAGCAAACTAGTGCTAGTAAAAACCATGCGTTCAGCTTATCCTGTTGCAACAATGGCAAGCAAATGGTTAGCTTGTGGCAACAATAGTGTATGTTTACCAAAACTGTACTAGGAAATTCCGGGATTTATCCTTCAAGAAAGCATTTAACTGTCCAGCATAGCAGTTCATTCGCTCAGTGCCTGGACTTTTGGTGTTTTTGGCACAGAATAGTTCGGTGGTGGGCTTGGCATGACTCGGCGGTATCCTACTGCTGACATAATTGATATGGGCCACCTAGCACAGTTGTGCCCAAGTTTCCACTTTCCCCGCCTTGAGCTGGAGGTCGGATCCACCTTGCCTCGTCCTGCAGCTGGCGTGTGCCGGCCTGTGTGCACGCAATCCTGCGGAGCCAGGACGCGGCGGACTCCCAAGAGCACGCAACTGGAGCTGCCTGGTGGCCAAATTTCGCCAACCGCTTGCGGGTACTTTTTTCTCGCTCCCGCTCGCCGCAATTCAGTTTAAATTGAACTCGCGACGGGCCAAGTACGCAAAAGTCGGGCAGCGGGCGGCCAAAAAAAAGTAAAATAAATAAAAAAACAAAAGGAAAGGAAAAGTAAAGCCGAAAAAAGTGCTGCACAAATATTTGCCAGTCCAGCGTCATTAAAAGCGCATTTCGCCTTGCCAGCTAATTGCGAAAGTGAAGTGGCAGTGTAATTGTCGCCCCAATAGAGCAGAGCACCCCCAACCCCCCAACCCCGCAGTGAAAGTGATGTATTAACTTCCGAGTGCCAAGAGAGCACGACATTGCCACAAAGTCAACCTCCAGCTGAACTCCATGTACGAGCCGGGTCCGTGCCGCGAGGAGGGTGTTGTATCTGAGCCTGAACCCGAGCCCGAGCCAACCGGAGTATCTGTATCCGAGCAGCCAGCGGTGAGCCGCTCCAGCCGGCTGACCGTCATTACCATCGTGGTCGTCGTCGCCGTTCGCGCCATGAGTCGTCTGAGGCGTGAAAGCAGCCGACAAAGCGTCATCACCGTCGAGCTGATACAGTTCATCATTCAGTATCGCGCCAAGGAGACGCAGGAGAAGAAGAAAAGGTGCGATCTTGCATAGCCAGTCGGATTTCCCCCTTCCTTGCAAACTTTAGAGCCGTCATCCAAGTACCAAAGCCACTATGTTCTGTGTGTCCGAGGCGGAGCATGCCATGCTGAGCGAATGGTATTAAAATCGGAACATTTCTAGCGCAAACATCCAAAACCAACACAGTCCGAACAGTGAACCAACTTGCTGCCAAATTAGTAGCCCAACCGCAACATTGGTAGGAAGTGCACTGAGAGTAAATCCACTGACCACTGGCGCCGCACTTTGTAGGGAGTGAGGGACACCCATTTTCGGGACCATTTTGGGGAATCATTGGAGCACACAGTGGGGCAGCTTCTTAAGTGGCATCAGTATCTGCTATTTGTGGTGACTATCCGACTTTATTAGTGCCTTGCCAACCGCAGTATTTTACCAACTTGTGAAGCCGCTCCTTATTGGAACTTTAAATGGAATAAATAGCGCGTTATTAAAAACTTGAGCCAGCCGCGCTCTTCAGCTCGGAATTTATGTCGTGGTTCGCCTAACCAAGCGTGGGCATATCATCTCGAGTTAACCCACTAAGCCAGGAGATACTCGAGCATCCTGGCCAGAAATCGCGTACAGACAGACTGTGTTCCTTGTGCGAAGAGGTGGAGATGGGGCACTGACTGAGCTCTGAAGTTAGTCTAATTAACCATAATTGAATCATTCGCTAATTTGCTTAAGTCACTTTCCCCATCTCTGCCTCACTTTTTAGCTGGGATTTCGAAGTGCTTTCATATTGTGGGTACGAGGAAAATGGCAAGTAATGAGAGGAAAATGATTTTCCAGCAAACTGTCGTTCTCGTTTGAAGTTTTAATGGGAATTTAATACTCACCATTTCTGTCATCCAATACATTGAGCTCTTAGCCAAATTGCAACAATGTGGATAAGTAAATGTTGCTAGAGGCGAAGGCTAAAAGAATTACCAAAAATATTTATACATCCAACTTGCCCTATTCTAGTCGTTAATATACAAGTTTTAGGCGTATTTAAGGGTATAGTTAGCTATAGTAATTGAATATTTGCATATTCTCATTCCTGAGCACTTGCTGGCTTGTGTTTCATCCACTTGCGTAATTTTAAGAACTCCGTGAGGGCCAAACACACGAATGCAGGCGGGATGTCCTTGTTGTCAAGGAAATGCATTGATTGGGTGCCCGGTAAAAAGAGGGACATTGAAAGGGCCAATTATTACGGATTTCGCCAACTGTGCGTGGGTGGCCAAGGCCAAGGGAGGGCGAGTTCCGGAGCCAATTAGGAAGACCGGGATGCTTTTGTGGGCCAGTTGGCGACTGTGGCAAGTGAAACTGGCCGTACCTCGCACGAAATCCTGTTGCCGTTGCCGTTGCTGTTCTCGTTGTTCGATGTTGCACATAATATGCACAGATAGTTGGCATGCAATTAAGAAAATCCATTGAGTCGCCACCGACCGCGCCCATAATACACACACACACGCACGCACAGCCGCCCACAAGCGCCACACATGCCACACGAAGCATGCTCCTGTTAGCTTTTTGCATAGTAGCAACTTTCGCACCACCACCCACCACCCAGCACCCAGCACGCCTCCAAAATCTCTGAGATGTTAGCTAGCTACTGCAAATATATAACGAGTAAATGCACCTACATATCTGTATCTGTATCTGTAATTGTTGCTCTAACCACTGCAAGTACTAATTTTCCTGCGCTCACTAATTAAACTTGTATGCGAAAACTAAACTTTGTTTCTACCCCAAAAACACAAGAAAACTTTCCTTTTTTCCGTGCAAAATTTTAATCCACACCGAAACTTGGTTTCCTTTTACGTTTTGTTTAGCTTCTGTCGAACGTCAAACTTGGCTTCCATTTTAAGTTGAACTTAGCCATAGCTTGTCGAACTCGAACGCAGATAACTTAAGATTCGGTTTCATTTTTGTACATTTACTGAGTATTGTTTTGGTAACCGATTAACCCGCAAACCCACTCAAATGCAATTCAACTAACAGACGACTCTTTTCTCCACCCCAACCCAACCCAACCCAACCCGAACCCACCTCACCCGGATCTCCTCCAAACAGGCGCCTGGCCGACGAGGACGATGAGCTGTCGGAGGTGCAGCCGGATGCAGTGCCGCCGGAGGTGCGCGAGTGGCTGGCCTCGACCTTCACCCGCCAGATGGCCACCAGCCGGCGCAAGAGCGACGAGAAGCCCAAGTTCCGCTCGGTGGCCCACGCCATCCGGGCCGGCATCTTCGTGGACCGCATGTACCGCCGCGTCTCCAGCTCGGCCCTCACGGCCTTCCCACCGGACGTGGTCCGGCTGCTCAAGGTGGGTGCTCCTGCTCCAGAATTGGCGAAATGGTGCTAGGTGTCATATACAAACTGCAAAACCGATCTCTTACCACCTCAAAATCCCTAATCCGCCACAGAACCTGGACGACTGGACCTTCGACGTGTTCGCCCTGACGGAGGCGGCCAGCGGCCAGGTGGTGAAGTACGTGGCCTACGAGCTGTTCAACCGCTACGGCTCGATCCACAAGTTCAAGATTGCGCCGGGCATACTGGAGGCGTTCCTGCACCGCGTGGAGGAGGGCTACTGCCGGTACCGGAATCCGTACCACAACAACCTGCACGCCGTGGACGTGATGCAGACGATCCACTACTGCCTGTGCAACACGGGGCTGATGAACTGGCTGACGGACCTGGAGATCTTCGCCTCGCTGCTGGCCGCCCTGCTCCACGACTACGAGCACACCGGCACCACCAACAACTTCCACGTGATGTCCGGTTCGGAGACGGCCCTGCTGTACAACGATCGGGCTGTGCTGGAGAACCACCATGCCAGCGCCAGTTTCCGGCTGCTGCGCGAGGATGAGTACAACATCCTGTCGCATTTGTCGCGCGAGGAGTTCCGCGAGCTGCGCGGCCTGGTCATCGAAATGGTGCTCGGCACCGACATGACCAACCACTTCCAGCAGATGAAGGCCATGCGTCAGCTGCTGACGCTCCAGGAGGCGACCATCGACAAGCAGAAGGTGCTGTCCCTGGTGCTCCACTGCTGCGACATCTCTCATCCGGCCAAGCAGTGGGGCGTCCACCATCGCTGGACGATGCTCCTGCTGGAGGAGTTCTTCCGCCAGGGCGACCTCGAGAAGGAGCTGGGCCTGCCCTTCAGTCCGCTGTGCGATCGCAACAACACGCTGGTGGCCGAGTCGCAGATCTGCTTCATCGACTTCATCGTGGAGCCCAGCATGGGCGTCATGTCCGACATGCTCGAGCTCATCCTGGCCCCCATTGCGCCGATGAACAAGGCCAAGCCGGCCACTCTGGTCGAGCACGAGGCGACCGCGACCTCCACGAACAACTCCGCGATCGTGATCCCCAACTCGGGCATCACGCCCAGCATGGAAAAGCCACGTGAGCGCACCGAGGCCAAGACCACCGCCGCCGAGTGCCTCGCCCGCAAGAGTCTCACCGGCAACGCCGGCTCCAAGTTCAACATACCCAAGCCGTGGCTCATCTGCCTGGTGGAGAACAAGAGGATATGGAAGGAGCAGGCCGTCAAAGGTGAGTTCGTTGCACTGCGGCAAGGGATTTAGCAGTAGGGAATTATGTCTGTAATGCCAAGTCATAGCGTAGTTCTCAGTGTAGTGCGCTTTCATTATCATATTAATTGCCTCGGCGACTCGGCCGCTTTTCTAGTCTCACATTAAGGGCGCTAATTGAGTTTGACCTGTCCTTCGCTTTGATCTCCCGCCTGCCAATGGCGTTTATTATTCATGCATAAACCTTCTTACGCAGAGCTGATGGAACGACGCCGAAAAAGCGGTCATTAGGCTTCCAGAATCAAGAATCAAGTGCCCCTCCCTCCCATTCGAAAGGAAAACCCAATCCTATTACGATCTAGAGAAAAATGTAAGGATTTGGCCATCAAAAGATCCTTTAAACAGCTGCGCCTTGAAATTCCCTGGAATTTTAATTGGATAACTAACATTTCTCAGTTTATGTAAAATCAGTTGCTTTCATATGCCTGAAAATATGTTGTATTTCGTTCTTAAATATACAAAATAACAACTTTCATAATCTTTCATAATATTTCTGGTCCAAAACAGTAAGTGCTCTAGAAATAAATACAATTCATGTTTATTAATTAATGGAGTGATAAATTGGAAAATTAAAAATTCTCCCGTTTTCAGATGCCGAGGCTCGCGCTTTGGCCACCGCAGCGGAGGAAGCTGCAGCCGCAGCTGCAGCGGCGGCGGAAGAGGGGGAAAGCAAGCCGGAAACGGAAGCGGCCGATGGAGAGCAGAGTGAGCCCGCGGCGGAGCCGGCAGATGGCGCTGCCGCCTAAGGGGCCAGTGCGCCACCTGTCGGCCGGCGGCAGGCTGAAGCGGAAACGAAAACGGAAAATGCAGAGCAGAAGAGGAAACTTCGATGGTTACACTGAGAGAAACTGCGGAACGAACGAAGCTGCAGGAATATTGTTTACTAAGCTTAGAATCAGCATAGAATATTGATAACAAACGCTTCAAATGCGCTCTCGATGTGAATTGTGGTAGAGTTAGACTAACGTACATCATCTATATAGGCTTAGTTGCGTACACTAATATCGATATATATGTATAAATACTGTATCTGTACACTTTGTTGTTGCAAACGGGAAAGCAAATTGGAAAAGCAGAAGAAAACTTATGGAAATATTAGGGCCAAGCACAAATACAAACGAACAGAGAAAAAAAACGCGTAGATGTACATAAATACATAAATAGCGAGGAGTTCAACTGAAATTTGTTGTGAATTTGTATTTGTTGGTTCGTTGCGAGCATTTATATTTAGAATTCAGTTGTACTTGTACTTCGTTAGTTTTAGTCAAATGTGGAATTTATCGTATGATTTGTATAAGTTCGATGTACGCAATTTCGTTCTAATTAAATGCATATATTTTTGTAACCGTGTCCACCTTTTATTTTCGACCTTAGTTTTGTGTGTTTGCATTTACCAAGCATTCGAATTGCTCAATTTAACGAGTGGTTTTCGTGAAGGACGACAGACACGTCGATCTGTCTAGATATTAAGTACCTAACTAAAAGCTAAACCAAAAAATACCTGACAACTAGCTATACGACTTGTATATACTCTACACCAACCCCTAACAGACTTTTTCCAAACAAAAAAAAACCAAAAACCAAACGAAAGCAAGGATTTCGAAAACTTTCCACTCTACAAATGCACATAGCTACCTACACGATGGGATATAAAATATTTATTGTTAAGTATATAATAATAGTCACGTTTCTACAGAACATATTTATTTTTATACGTGAGCGCGGGACAAAAGTGAGAGAAGGAAGTGGAGGGCTTGAGTCGCAGGAGGTTTTGATTTCCCTTCGTTTCGGTTTTTCTTTTCCTTAATCAACTTGAAATGTTTTCAAACGTTTTTCAAAATGTCTGATAGCGGGACCATTCTTTTAAGATTTACCACTGCTCTTTACCACTTGAGCAGGGCGAAAACAAGCGGAAATGAGTGAAAAGTGAAAATTGAAGTGGAAAACAGCCGAGAGGGACAGCAGAGAGTCAAAGGGCAGTGGTAAAAGTGCTTAGCAGTAAGGTACCAAATTATCAGCTGAAATTGGGATCATAGCTTTATTAAGGTAGTCGATAAATGTACGAAAATCGTGGTGCAGATGTGTATAGCGGATGTCTACTAGTAGCCATAGCCACAAATTAAAGACAAACATTAATCTACTCCTAACCATTAATGGGATAAATATAGCGCCTGAATACCTAATATGCGGACCGTAAATATTATTGAACAAACAGTGTGTGTTAGTGTATATCAAACTTGAACGCTCAAAGCGATGCGCATATTTATAGTGCATATATCGTATATGTATAGCGACCTCTCAAAAATCTGTACAAAGTCCTGATTAATGTAGCGTTAGGCTGCAGACCTTCAAAACAAACAAAAAAAGAAAACAAAAAACAAAAAACAGTGAAAAGTTGTTATTTATCTCTGTTGAAAATGAGAAACCACAGAAACACTAATCGAACGTATGCAAACGGATATATATGAGGTTTACGATTCAATGTTATAGCAAAAAGTAGTCTAGTAGTATCATTAACACACATAGAAATACATATTATATAGTTCCGGCCGATGTGCAAACTTGTTATCGAGAAACTTAGCTGATGGAACAATATGAAATACACACTTGCATACGGCAAATAAGTTGAAAGCAATCATTACATTTAAATAATATAAACTACGTAACTATAAAGCCCCCAATAAAAACATAAAAAGTACATTTTGTGTAAATACAACTTGCACAGGATGCAAAAAGATGTAGTATATTAGCGAATGCACTCTAACTAAAGGGAATAAAGTAGCCATCCCATCCCACACCGAACAAAACCAAAATCGCATATTACTGAGATCTGTAAATAACTTTGTTTCATCTGTTCATTTCTAGTCCAGTTATTGATATATCGTATAAGCAAACTAATTGTGTACTTTACAGTTTTCTCAAAACAAAAGCCTACTAATGAAACGTTTTTAATTTTCCTACTATGTTAAACTCAACATTTAATATGCCTAAACTAACGGCGATGGTCTAAAATTTGCAAACAAATATTTGAGATAAAGGGTATATGGCTGAGATGTATGCTTATTACGAAATACTTTCAAGTAAATTATAATAACACCATATGACTTTTAATATACTAATAAAAATTCTTATTAAACCTAACTCGACGGCTTTTTTATACGAAATACTTTCAATGACATAAAACAATTATTTTTTAAGTAAAAGCCCGCGCTGGTATTTGAATTCAATGTTGCCACCTGGTCAAAGCTGGTATATTGATAAATACAGTTTAATTACTTACCGCGTGCTTGCAACGCCTTCTTAGTTATTATACTTTTGTTATTGTGCTACAAATCTTATTTGTTCATATATTGAAAGGTGTAATTTACCACATTTTTAATCAATTTTTAAGTGGTCCGCCATGTTTTTAAAACCAGGGATTATGGCATTTGTCTGGTATTTTAATATTACAATCGGTACTAAGCCGGATGGTATTTCCGTGCTAACCACCAACGGCCACACTGTTACTTATATCTATCGATATTTATAAAATACGATACATTTCATTTTCGAGCAGGTAATTAAACCAAAAACGCGAGAAAACAGCAAAGATGTGTGAAAAGTGTTGGCTTAACTGCTCGCCCAACTGGCGGCCATCGCCCCATCAGTGTGATAGCCACCATTCAGGCCCAATCTCGGCACAATCCCCATTTGGTGGCCATTCGTGGGTGTTTCTCCGGGCAGAGGCCGAGCAGCGCCGCCGACGTCGACAGCGGCGCCAGCGTTCATTCATTCATTTACTCCAATGATTAATGTGCGGGGAAAAACGCTCCAAGTGATTTGAGTAGTGATACGGCAATCGAGGAACTGGGCCATCAGTTGCGCACCCGGTGACAAATTGTCCAATAGCCCGGTACTGCGGTATTCCACGCCGTAAACAAAGTCACAAGCTTCGCTGCCGCCCCGCCCCTCCCAAAAATAGGAAAAAGAAGAAAGAGCCGTGCTCCCCACGCAGAAAACTAGAAAACAGCGAAAATAAAGCAGAGACCTCGCCAAATTAGGCAACTTGCCGCCCAGTGTCGTGTCGCGGGCTAATTAATATTTCGCACAACAATCTGGCCGGCCTTTAAGCCAAAACGATTTCGCCTGTAAACAGAGCAAATAATCGGTAGATAGTAAAAATGGCACAGCTTGCTGGTCGAATTATGAAATACCCTGCCCGAGGGCCTTTCTAAACTTCATTGCCATCTTTTAGCTCCGTCATGTGACTTGTTTCACGCCACTATCTTCAAAAACAACAAAGTTTTTATCATATCTACAGCTGCCTTTATATGACACTATATGTGCAGCAGTGCCCAAGTATATCAAACTTTAAAATCAATCAAATAGCCAGCTTGCCCTCTTATCAACCTCATATTTAGTTCTCACTTCACTATGAAGTGCCTGTAAATTGGTCACTTAATGCTTATTAGTATAATGTAGTATAAACAATAGTTTGATTGCCAGCTCAAATAGCATCCAAAACTTGATGCGAGTATGTAGGGCAAAGCTGCTCTGAAAGCGAATGGCACCCGTGCGAAAAGGGCAGTGCAATTAGTAATGGGTTTTGGGATGAGAACAGATTTGCAGATAAGATCGAATGGAAGCCGAGGCTAAGCGTTATCTATGTATATTCTTTGCAGCAAACGCTCGACGGGCAGCGGTGATTGTGGAGCGATAGAAACGCCAGCGCCATGCCCATAGACATAGACGCACGACGACCAAGTGCCAAAAGCGAGAACCGAGCGTGAGCGACTGCCAGGAGCAGGATCCGTATCCGGGGTCCATCCGCTAGTCAAGAGAGCGAGCGAGTGAGTGCCAAGCCAAGTTGCATTTAGTTTGAGCGCCCGACCAACCGACCCAATCCGAATCGGCGAAATGGGCAACAAGAACTCGTGCTGCGCGTACTCCAGTCCGCAGTCGGACCGCAAGTCCAAGGACATGCCGCCCGTCTTCGAGGAGCGCCACCAGCTGAGTCATCCGCCGCACACGTCGCAGCACCAGCTGGACGGCCACCACGGATCCGCGTCGGCGGTGCACCTGCACCATCAGGGCCATAATCAGTACCAGATCCAGCAGATCCAGCAGGGCGGCGGCGGTGACAACTATGAGAACCAGCAGAATCTGCAGCATATCTCCGAGCGGGAGGCGCTGGAGGGCGAGGAGGATCCCTCGGTGGATCCCACCGCAGCCACCATGTTCCTGGAACGATCGAAGGTGGAGAACGGCGGCATGACGCGCAAGCGGTCGCAGCAGCAGATTGCCCAGCAGGTGGGCAGCGGCGGAGGAGGCGGCGGCAGTACTCCCGGAGGCAATAGTTGCGGCGGTGGCGGCGGTGGGATGAAGAAGAGCTCCTCCTGCTCGACAATCTATCTGGACGACAGCACTGTGTCGCAGCCGAATCTTAAGAATACCGTCAAGTGCGTCTCGCTGGCCATTTACTACCACATCAAGAATCGGCAATCGGACCGGCGACTGGACATCTTCGACGAGAAGCTGCACCCGCTGACCCACGACCAGGTGCCGGATAACTACGACACGCACAATCCGGAGCACCGGCAGATCTACAAGTTCGTGCGCACGCTCTTCAACGCCGCCCAGCTGACGGCCGAGTGTGCGATCATCACGCTAGTCTACCTGGAGCGGCTGCTCACCTACGCCGAGCTGGATGTGGGACCCTGCAATTGGAAGCGCATGGTGTTGGGTGAGTTCAGGTTGCGAGCGGTTTTAACGGAGTGCTGCGAACCTCAGTTACTCAGAACATGCAGTAGATCTGCTTAAAATATATAACATCTTTAATGTTGTAATGCTTACTGATCTATAACCGATCTTCTGCAGGTGCCATACTGCTCGCCTCGAAGGTGTGGGATGACCAGGCTGTTTGGAACGTGGATTACTGCCAGATACTCAAAGACATCACCGTGGAGGACATGAACGAGCTGGAGCGCCAGTTCCTCGAGCTGCTGCAGTTCAACATCAATGTGCCGTCCTCGGTGTACGCCAAATACTACTTCGACCTGCGCACGCTCGCCGAGGCCAACGAGCTCAACTTCCCCACGGAGCCGCTGTCCAAGGAGCGGGCCCAGAAGCTGGAGGCCATGTCGCGGGTGATGCAGGACAAGGTCACCGCCGAGGCCCTGAAGAACGGGATCAAGAAGTGGTCCTCCATGGACAACATCAGTCAGGGCGGGCCGCGACGCAGCGTGGCCATACTATCGTGATTTATATTAGCTTACTAAAACCGAACAACCAACTGAAGCAATGAGCAATGAGTCAAGAGATCCGTACTCTGTAGTCCGTAGTCCGATCGAACGTTATTTGAGAACCGTAGCTCACCGCTGAATCAGATTTAGATTCTGACTCAGATTCAGATTCATTTCGTAGGCCACCCGATTGCATAAACTTCGCGGGCGGCTTTTTAGCCAGCACACTCTAAAGGAACACCTAAATACGTGCAGAATCACAGTCTTATATATACACGAAAAGCGTTTTAACCACACACACACACACGTCTCGAATTAAGGACCACTTTTTACATATACATGCGATCGATGTATGTTAGCGAAACTACCGATGCAGCCAAGGATTTGGATGATGATTTTAAACAGAGACACAGAAGTACTACAGCAACGCGTAACCAATTGCCAAACGAAAGATCACAGAAACAGAACAGTAGAGAATTGTTTGTACAAAAGGCTTAACTATTGTATTCGACTTGGCCACCCAGCTGGCATCTAATCAATTTAATCTCAACGGTTGGCCTCGGCCACGAAATCGTCATTTACTTAGCGTCCGCGCCCAAAACATTTCCCTGTACATTTGTTACGAATTTAATTTGTTTACTTTGCACCCATTTTCCTTTCCAAATATCTCTACATGATTTCGAGTGATTCTTATAGTTTCCATTTAGCTTTATACGATCAACGATATTCGGCTTCCCCGCGTCTGGCTTCAGGCACAAAAAGGATATAGGGAGTTGATATATAGCTGCGGCAAGTTGATTTGTTTTTTGGTTCTTAGCATTAGGAAAACAAACAAAATCCGAGCGAGAGTTGGAAGGAGCACAGCGCAATATTAACCCAAAAGATTTGTGAGTAAATTAATGTACTAGACATATAAGGATACGAATTATATGCAAAATGTATTTTATTTTGTAATTTATTTTACGATAAAGCTAAATAAAAGCAAATCAAAGAAATAGACTTTCTAGTCCTCCTTGCTCTCACTTTTTTTATATACGTATTGTTCAGATCTAGTTGGGTTCATTGGTAGCCAAAACTACGATCATATAATTCTGAAGTTTTGTCATTATTTAATTTAATTAATTAATTTTTCTAGACAAAAAACATTTTCCAAACGACATCCAAAAAAAAATGTTGCAGAAATTATTTTGAAAATCTTATAATATGTGTCGTATAATCCAATGAAAAAACTTAAAAATTATAAAACCATTTTATGCGATTTTCTTAAGTTTTGTTACATATTTAATTTGTTACTATAAATTGCATATGCAATAAAACTCTTCTAATTAAATAATATCTAACCAGCTTGGTTTATATTTCAATTACACCTCAAGATTTATTATATTTACGCAGCTAATTATTTGTATTATTTAATATTACTTAATATTATATTATAATATATTAATTATTATTATTATAAAATATTATATACTTATATTAATAATACCAAAAACAAAAACCTTAATTTGCAAAGCTATCGACGGAGTGCCATCTCTAATGCGGTATTTTTGTGCCTTTAGTATTTTTCCAAGCTGCAATGCCAGTAAGGCACGGTCACACTGCAGCGCTGAAGAACTATCGATTCCGACAGGCCCGATGTTTCGATGTCATATCGATACTGCTTCCAGCTCTATACACTGCTTCTCTCGCTCTTCCGCCCGCAACTAAAACTCTGGATCCGCGATAAATGTTAAGAAAATAAAGACACCGCTCTAATTAAATGGCCAACCACAAGTGTACAGTGCGCGCAATGTGATCAGTGATCAGTGGAGAGTGATATCCGAGATCGGGCCACGAAACCAAGATCGCCATTGAGCAATCCGGGAACGGCGTCTGTTGAAAAGGGACGCTGCTGCAACCAGAAAAAGGAGTGGTAGCTCGCTGCTCTATGGATAAAACCTAACATTATCTCTGGTGAGTGCAATTCGAATTGGCGATTCCGCATTCATATTCAAATCGGCCAATTGGACCCGGTCGAATTTGTGTGCTTAACCATTTTGCCGCCTTTTTGTGCCCAAGCCCCGAAAAAGCAGCACTTCTGCGAGAGGGGGTTGCGGGTGGGAGAGGGAGAGGCGGAGACAGCGGCAGCGAATCGTTAATAAGAACAACGCAATCGCACGCACACACACACACATACACACACATGCGGGCTCGAGCACGCATTGTATCTGTATCTTGCGGTGTCTCTCGTACTCGCTCACGCTCTCTCGCTGCCTCCACACCTCTTGCTAGTGCCGACCGTTTGGATTCTTTCTAGCCACTTTTTGTAATTGGAGTAAGTGCAGGTGTTACTTGGCTTTTTCTGCTCTGATTAATAAAAGTAGTTAAACTTGTGTTCGTCTAATAAGGAAATCATTTTTTTTCCCGAGGGAACATTTAATAATTCGTTTAATATTACTTGTAAGAGCTGCGTTAATCCATTAGGCTTTTGGCTAAATAAAGGATGGCAACAGAACTTAAGAAGATAATTGCTGATTATTAAACACCGTAAAAAAAGTCAGACAACCTACGTACGTAGTTATCTTGCCACATTTAAGATGTTCAATAAATAACTATAAAATTAGAGTCGAACCGATAGATACCCTCGCCAAAGTCAACCCGGCTGCACTGGCTCTCCCACTGGACTTTTGTGCTTTCGGCTGCCGCCCGAACGCGCCGCACGAAGAACTTTTACATCGGTCGCCTTTGCCTGCTCGCCTTCTGCTGCCTCCGCGTCTCATTCAGTTTTCAGTTTGCTTTGCTCTGTTCGCCGTTCACCACCGCCTCTCACCCGCGCGGCGTTTCGATTCTGATTGCCACTACTGTTGCACACACACACACACACATTCGCCGGAGAGTGTGCCCGCCACCACCACCGTTGCAATATCAAGTAAATTTTCATATACTGGCGTCATAAGAACGAACCGAACAACCTTTTTAAAGCTTGTAAAAACTGCAGTGTTGTACGAGGGGGGAAAGCCGCTAGGGGGGGTGGGGCAGGAAGGGTAGTGGGGAGAGTACCGGGGTTGATTGGAAACAATTGTGTTTATTTGTGAAATTCGCATGCAAAAAGAATGCGAGAATTCTTAATCAAATGACTTTGCGGTCGACTTTGCTGCCAGTGTATTGGTGTTTGTGAGTGCGAGAGTATCTATGTGTGCTTGTGTATGTGAGCTGCGCACATCCACAGCCACAGAGTTCCCATTAACGTCATCATCGTGTCATTCTTGCAAGTTGTCGAGAGGGAGAGGGGAAACGCAGGGTTGCATTTTTCTGAAATTTATTAACTATAGCACTTCAAGCGATCGGTGGCGCTCTCCGAATTGGCACTTTTTTCGCCGCCATATGTTAGAACGCAGCTCCCAATTCCGATTCCTTTGGCTTTTCCAATTGTGCTTAGATGTGTGCCTGAGTGTTTTGTTTAACAATTATGAAATGCACACTAATTGGCTGTAATGAAAATGTGATGAACGACTCTCCAACTCGATCCTCCGCCTCCTCCTCTCTCTCTCGCTCTTTTTCCTTTTTCCCATTCGATTCGCCGCTCTCTCGGTCGAAATTTGAGTGACAGCCAAACAAAATTAAAAATAAAAAGCGGCAGCAGCGGCAATAATTATAACTATAACTCGAGTTTCGGATCTCGGCATATAGAATGTGAGCCAAAAGGCAAAACTTGTATCGACGCGCCGCCTGTACTCGCTTCTCTCTCTCCCCCTCTATGTTTCGCGCTCTCTCGCTCGCTCGTTAGCAGCTCTCTCAGCTTTCATTTTTCTGTCTCGCCTCCTCGCTTTATTTTGTACTTACGCTTTGCGATTCAATTCGTTTTTATTGGTTTTCCGCTTTAGGCGGCTGGGAATTGTACGTAGCGTCGTTCGTGCAAAACGTTGTAGCTGTTGGGCCAGGGGGTAAGGGGTGTCGTTGCCGTTGTCGTTCAATGAATAATGAGAGACAATGTAAGGCAAAGAGAGGGAGAGATGCAGACAAGAGAGAGAGAGAGAGACGAAACGAGACGAGAATAACAAAAAAAAAAAAGCAAAGCCGTGTACAAAAGTGCACGAAAAGCAGTGGGCAAGAAGGGAACAAAGAGGAGGCGGCATGGCAAGAAAGACACAACTTTTTTCCCTGCTGGCAGCCAAAAGCAAAGCAGAGTGGGGAGAGGAAGAGAACGAGGAGAGGCCCCCCGTCTAGAATCTAGAAGAAAAGCAGAGAAGACTGACTGGCCGAGGAGATGCACGCACATACAGCACTTCTAGATATAGATACAATTAATTTGATTTGTTAGCATCGAAACCGCACAGCACCGCTCGCTTCGAGTTGGAATAGTTGGAAATGTAAAATTTGCAATACCCCCCCGATACCAATTCCAATTCCCATTCCCTTTCCAATTAGAGTTAGAATATTTTTGCTCTTCTTTCCACGCAGACGCAGCCTTAGTTTCAATGTGTTGGTGACTTTTGCATACACATGTATGTACATATACATATATTGACTGCAAATAAATTTTCGCTTGATTTGCTTTCGCCCCCCTGTCCGCTTTTCCCACACACGTATGCAAGTATGAATGTATGAGTGTGTGGAAGTGGAACCAAAACTGAAACCGAAACTGGAAGCAAAGGGAAAAGGGGAAGACTGTACCGCGGGCCGTTTGAATATTTCGCGTAAACATAAACACCGCAAACAAACTGTTGCTCACTGGTTATTATTGTTGCCATGTCTCCCCTCTCGTTTCTGCTTGCAGGTGGCCCGCCCCAAAGGAACCTCCGCATCCGTCTAAATATACCTTGAAGTCCGCTCCTGGCGAGCCTCCCCAGTAAAATCGGCGGAATCGGGCCAAGAAGAGAATCACATGAGGTAAGTGATTTCAATTGCCGCTGCTTTCACATCAAAATACAGGGTGACTTTACCGCTCACCACCCAAAGGGGTTATTCAACCCCATTTGATACGGATCATTCTTGTTTTTGGACCATATGGCTCAGTGTTTTCGTATAAAAAAGCGTTTTCGAAATTTATAATCCCTTCCGTAACGAGTAACCTAATTCGCTAGATAGCAACTGCTCGAACGGCAATCTCACAGATACAAATTAAACTTGTATGGTGTCGATTTCGTCTTGCTTCCATAAGGAAGCATATAAATGCAGCTGGATATTACTTTATCAACAGATGAGCTTTCCTGACAATTTAAACAAGCTTCTGCTCTTCCAAATTTATTTTGTCCTTCAGACTTTTAAAACAATGTCATCGGTCTATTGTAGCGATCCCAAGGATTCTGGTATAATCATAAGATTCCTGATAAATTCTGTAATTTCTTTTAAAGCCTAAGGGCTTTCAGAAGTTTACAGATTGCTACTATTAGCTTTATGTAATTAATCTGAAAACTTCTTCATAGAACCAAAATAATGTTATTTTCAAAGAAGAGCGAGCGATTCAGTGAATTAAGAGTATAATATCTTTCCATGAAGAAATCTATGAAGTTTTAATCTGGAAGAGAGTGATGTACAATGGCACGGAACATTGAGGCTATTTTAAAGATATGCTTAGATAAATTGAATTGGGAATAGCCGGTAGCTGCCTCAAAATACTTTTGATCCGTTGACGAAGTGCTAAGGTTTTTGACCTGCGTTTGTGGTTTGCACTCGATTAATTCGTTTTGTGGCGATGCTTGAGTTACAGTTACTTAATAGGGGGCGGGGGGTCCACCCCCTTTGCAGATTGGGCCATTTGTCTTGCGTTCTGTGCTTGGCTTCATCAGCACTTTACATGCTCGAAACGAAACCCGCCCACTTTTTTTTTTGTTTTTTGTGTTTCTGCCCGGGCTGGGCACTTGCAGACACACACACTCATATGTGCGTGCGGAAGACATACATATGTATTTGGAGATTTGCACACACACATCAATGAAACATTCCTACCTCACCACATTAAAAGTGGCGCCCTTTTTAGTGTCCTTTCTCCCGTTCTGCGCTCTCCTCGATGTTTGCTGAATTATTTGCTCGAGAAAAACAAGAGAGTGTGAGAGAGC
This sequence comes from Drosophila erecta, assembly GCF_003286155.1. Taxonomy (NCBI): domain Eukaryota; kingdom Metazoa; phylum Arthropoda; class Insecta; order Diptera; family Drosophilidae; genus Drosophila; species Drosophila erecta. Next base: position 13,900,475 of record NW_020825200.1, read on the forward strand.
AATCACGGGGGAGCTCTGCTCCACACCTCCACTCTCCTGTCTTTCTCTCTCTGGCTACCATTTGCTTAGCATGTAAGCTGTAAGCTGTAACTGTAAAGCGCTTAGCGAAAAGGGGCGAAACCAGGACCTATGCAAACACTCCCCACCTCTCCCGCTCATGCGCGCGCTCTTCCTCTCTTGTATTGGAGCTCCCCCTGCTCGCTCCCCTCGTGCACTCTCTCATCCATCTTTAATTCGCAGCTCGGTTTTTCCTACACACGCACACACTTATGCGTTGTCTTTAATCGATTTGTACTTCTTGATATTTACATCAGCTCCCCCGGCCCCTAACTCGTTTGGCTCTCCCCCTCACTCTCTCTCTCTCCTTGCGCGCTCATTCTCTTCTGCTTGCATTCTCTGATTGGATATCTAAATCCTGGATCCTGCCCCTCCCTCGACTTAACAGCCTCAAATTCCAGCTCCACTCCCATTTTCGTGTCCCTTGTCATTCGTTTTGCTGCCTTTTGCCATTTACAATTTATATAAAGTTATTTCATTGTGCGGCCTCTTCTTCTTTCTCTTCCTTCGGTGATGAAGACATACATAGCAATATGGGTGTGTGGGTATGTGTGTGAGTCCTGTGGTCCGCTAATGGGCAATTTATATCACTTTTAATGCCCAGAAGCGAAATCAATAAAACGATGAGCTAGCTGCCCAACATCTTTTTACATAAATTAGTCCTGCTTGATGATTGTTTACTTTAAGTGTGTGTGGGTTTAGGGCTCAACTGTACTTGTGTGCACATACACATATGCACTTGCTAATGACATTTGCATTGTTGCAAGTTTAATGGTCGCACTTTACACTGCAAATCTGTAATGTCCTTCGGCCCCCGGATGCTGTCAAAATGCCACAAGACCAACACGTTCACCTCGACCGTGTGCTTATCTTTGTCTGATTCTTCTGGTGAATATCATATGGATAGTCCTTTCGTCAGGATGAATTGAGCTTTGCGGAGCCCACGCCTTGGGGTAGGCAGCATATTTGTAACATCCTATCCCCGCAGATGAACCTTTATGAACAATATTCCTTTTCCTCAGCCAATAGATTTGATTCCAATAAATTTCATCCATTTGCAGGTGAACAAAACAGATTTGTTGTGCGCAAATTGCACACTCACATGGATCAACTGTTACAGTAGCAGCCACACCATCATCCCCACAGAAGCCAGAGCGAGAGCAGCAATTTCATGGTAATTGTCCCCCGTCAGCGTCGATAAGAAAGACCTCGAACAATACCTGAGCAGCCAGAGATTAAGTGACACCACCTCCACCTTCCACTTGCATTTTTTGTTTGTTGTAGCCACGCTCAGCGAAAGCAGTCGACAGCAGCAACAACAGCAATATGTAGGCGCTCCTCAGCAGCATTTCAACACATGAAATACAACAACCAAGAACAGCAGCAACAACAACAACTACTCCCAACAACAACAAGAACAAACCAATAACTCCCATAAACAACACAACAACAAGAACATCATTAGGATATAGAAATCAGGGAACGAGCAACGCCACAACGATCGCCCGGATCTGGACACAAGAATGCAGCACGTGAGCGCTGCCAGCTCGGTGCCATCAGTAGTAACTCCTGTTGTGACCACTGGTGGGACAACGATCACCTTGGGCGGCCCACCACCGCTCCCTAAATCCGAGCACAAAGAGGATGGCAAGCCGCCGCACGGCATCGAAATGTATAAGGTGAACATTGAGGACATTTCCCAGCTCTTCACATACCACGAAGTCTTTGGCAAGATCCACGGCGATGTGGTCAATCATCAATTAGCAGCGGCCCACGGAGGCCAGTTGCCACCACCTCCTCCGCTTCCGCCGCAGGTCACCAGCCATGCGGCGAGTGCAGCGGCAGCCGCAGCAGCGGCGTCCACGAATAATGCTGCCGTTGCAGCGGTAATGGCCTCAGCGAATGCAGCAGCGGCCGCGGCGGCAGCTGCATCGGCGGGGGGACTACCGCCGGCCACCAGCGGCAATGGGGGCCAGCAGGTGACGGTGACGACGACCAGCAGCTCGACTAGCAGCGGCGGGAGCACCACCAGTGGGGGCACCACGACCACGGCGGGTGAGTTGCTTATGCCTAAAATGGAGGGCGGCATTCATGGCGTGGACGGCAGCGGCAATGGCGGCAATGGTGGCGGGCAAAACGTGGCGCTGGCGCCAGACGGTACGCCCATTGCGACGGGGACGCACGTCTGCGACATCTGCGGCAAGATGTTCCAGTTCCGGTACCAGCTGATCGTGCACCGGCGCTACCACAGCGAACGGAAGCCGTTCATGTGCCAGGTGTGCGGCCAGGGGTTCACCACGTCGCAGGATTTGACGCGCCACGGCAAGATCCACATTGGCGGGCCCATGTTCACCTGCATCGTGTGCTTCAATGTGTTCGCGAACAATACGAGCCTGGAGCGGCACATGAAACGGCACTCGACGGACAAACCGTTCGCCTGCACCATTTGCCAAAAGACCTTTGCCCGCAAAGAGCACCTGGACAATCACTTCCGCTCGCACACGGGCGAAACGCCCTTCCGTTGCCAGTACTGCGCCAAGACGTTCACGCGCAAGGAGCACATGGTCAACCATGTGCGCAAACACACGGGTGAGACGCCACATCGTTGCGATATTTGTAAGAAGTCCTTTACGCGCAAGGAACACTATGTTAACCACTACATGTGGCACACTGGTGAGTGTGATTGATTGGTGGGGGCGGACAATGCGAGCGGCGAGCGCCAAAACAAAAAGACAGATCAGATTCTCTCAGAACTAAATACCAAAACAAAAAAAAAAAAAACAAAAAACAACTCCAAGACCAACTCCAGTCAGACCAAATTCTATCCATAGAGTACAAGAACAACAACAGCCATCACCACATCACACCAACCAACCAAACCAACCAAGAACCAAATCAAAAATTCAACCAACCAACCAAACCAATCAAAAAGAATTGACAACAAGCACCGCAAAAAATATATACAAACTTCATCGTGCGTCCTACGTCTTCTTCCACCCACTCTCTCATACACTTCTATCTCGCTCATCGCTTGTGCTTCTTCTACCCGCCAACTCCCACAGCCCCGCCCACTGTACTCACACAGAGAGAAAAAACATAAACTCAAATTGGTCATTAATTTGGTCATTTCCTGGCCAAAAGAAAGTCACTTTCAGAAAGTGTCAAAATCCAAATTTCATTTCGTTTAAAACATCTTAGATATGTTTTCCAAATTCCTTGATGTATACTCACACTAGAACCGCATGAATTCCTTTTAATTCTTCATGTTTGAAATGATATAACATTCTAAGGATAGTATTGCAAATCATCAGTTCAGAAACAAAGAAATTTTGTATTTTAGGGTTTCATAAAGTCAGTATTTGCATACCTTATGGCGCTGAAGCTATTGCTTTTGAATCTCACGAACTTTGGTATAGATATTGTTCTGATTTTTTTCTCTGTGTCAACTAACGCTTCAAGCGAGCGAATCTCCAGAGAATTGGAGAACGCTCCTCGCCTAATCCCGCTACAAAATTAAAAGAAAACACGCTCACTCGCTCATACCGCTCCATTTCCCCCCAACCATGATCTCTGCATCACACATCCCCAGCTTCACCAATCTAAATCATGCTCACATGCACCACCAATCCAAACACTTCATCCAGTGCTCGCTCCACTCCATCACTCCAAGTCCAAGTCCAATCCTTCACTCCCGATTCGATTCGATATTTAATGCCTGTGCAACTTTGTCTACGCTCTCTCTGCTGTCGAACAGGGTGTCCAAAGCAAAGAAAAGTCAAGAAAGTAAAGAAAAGCTAAGAAAAGTTCGTTGTTGCTGCTTGTCGATTGCCAACGTCTCTGTGTAACTGCGACATTTAACACTCGATCACACGAAAGCAATTGGATCACACACAACACAAGAAACACAACACACACATCCCAGCTCACCTGCATAAATATCTGCTATGTAGGCTTAGATACCTACCTTAACTTTAGATCTTTGGCGATACTTTCTTCTGGAACCCCACGTTCCGCACAAAAATCTAAAAAAAATGAATTGCGAAAACAAAAAAAGAACAGCATCCTGAGGACCAGCATTGAGTAGAAGCAGAGTTGACAGGCACACACAAAACAAAACACACATCCAATGAACATCCACACCACATACAATCCACACCACATCTGACACCACCACGCCCACGTCCATATGCCCGAGCCAGCAGCCTCCGTTCGCTTCGTTCGTTCGAAACCACAACAACGCAAGCCACGGCCAGTTTCACACCAAACAGAAAAAAAACGAAGAAAAGATTTTTCATACGAACGAAAAAACCCACCCACCCACGCAGCCACCCAACCACTAAACTACCAAAAAAATAAAAAATTAAAAGTCTGAGCGGTGCGCGAGGATGGGTCGGGGGATCTGAAATTTTGTTTTTTCTCCGATTCGCCAACATTTCTCCAATGGGCTTCCGCAAAGATCCTCGTGGAGAAATGGCCGCTGATTCGAGTTGAGCGAGAAAAAAGAAAATGCTTGCGCTAACGAATGCGATTTTGTCTTGTCGAACGAGATCAAACGCCATTCCCTATATACAACAATTCCGTTCTGTTCTGCTACCCTCTCCCACAAATCCAGGTCAAACGCCGCACCAGTGCGATGTCTGCGGCAAGAAATACACGCGCAAGGAGCACCTAGCCAACCATATGCGATCCCACACCAACGAGACGCCGTTCCGTTGCGAGATCTGCGGCAAGAGCTTTAGCCGCAAGGAGCACTTCACCAATCACATACTTTGGCATACAGGTAAAGAGACAAAACGAATCGTAAGCCCGCTTCCTGTTCCTCGATTTCGGTCGAATCCTACCCACCACTCCGCCCAGCCTCCAGCTACAGTCCACGACACATGAAAACCTTGTATACACAGACACTTGGCGGCGCAGCGATAACGAACTCTCGCTAGGATTGGGGTCAAAGCTAGTTGCACTCCACTGTTATTCGTGGATCAATAACTTTTCCATATTTACCTAACATCCCTTTAAGTCGGCACTATTCTCGATTCTTTAAGAGATTATCTATACAAATGCAGCTTACGTTACATTTAGAATGTAGTCTTTGAATTCCTTACAGCAATTGTGTGTTTTAATAGTCATTTACAGCGTAGGCTTGCAAACGTTGGTACACTGTATAAAATATGTTTTGATAAGACTTAATCTAGAAGTCACCAAATTTTTAAATTCTTTTGTTTATTCCGATTTTTGTATTTAAAAGTTGATTTTAGCTTTTAATCCCTTCAATTGGTTATTGAATCGGCCTCAAGGTTCAGATCCATGGTTTGTTTTTGAAGTTAGTGTTCCCGAAATACAGATCGCGGAGACAGTGAACACACGATTTCCCCCGTCGCCTAGAGGAGAAACATCACAAAAAACCAAAACGCGCCAGGTGTCCAGTGACCCGCAACTTGCCAGCCCAAACCATGACCGCCCCCTTGTTCCAAGGCGATGATTACTAATCTCTAAACATTTTCTCGTCCCATTCGCGCGACACACACACATTTGCCACGCAAGCAGGCGAGACGCCGCACCGGTGCGACTTCTGCTCCAAGACGTTTACGCGCAAGGAGCACTTGCTTAACCACGTGCGCCAGCACACGGGAGAGTCGCCACACCGCTGCTCCTACTGCATGAAGACGTTCACGCGCAAGGAGCACCTGGTCAACCACATACGCCAGCACACGGGTGAGACACCGTTCAAGTGCACGTACTGCACGAAAGCGTTCACGCGCAAAGATCACATGGTTAATCATGTACGGCAACATACAGGCGAGTCGCCGCACAAGTGCACGTACTGCACCAAGACGTTCACGCGCAAGGAGCACCTGACGAACCATGTGCGCCAGCACACGGGCGACTCCCCGCACCGCTGCTCCTACTGCAAGAAGACCTTCACGCGGAAGGAGCACCTGACGAACCATGTGCGCCTGCACACGGGCGACTCGCCGCACAAGTGCGAGTACTGCCAGAAGACGTTTACGCGGAAGGAGCACCTCAACAATCACATGCGCCAGCATTCGAGCGACAATCCGCATTGCTGCAACGTCTGCAACAAGCCGTTTACGCGCAAGGAGCACCTGATCAACCACATGTCGCGTTGCCACACCGGTGACCGGCCCTTCACCTGCGAGACTTGCGGCAAATCGTTCCCGCTCAAGGGCAATCTGCTCTTCCATCAACGCAGCCATACCAAGGGCCAGGAGATGGAGCGGCCATTCGCCTGCGAGAAGTGCCCCAAGAACTTCATCTGCAAAGGTGAGTGAGCTCTATGATTGTTGCTGTGCGTTGCATGCATCCAGTGGAGGCACGCGTGGCGTGGCGTCAGCATAGTGTCCCAGCCCCAGCTCCAGCTACAGTCATAATCCAAAAACCTTAATCCCAATCCTGCCCTCCAGTTGCTGTTGTGGGAATTGCTTTCACAGCCTTCAATTGTCGTTTTTGGGGGTCAAGTCAAGTCAGAAACCAAAACAAAATTAGTTAAAAGACTGATATACTTACACTAGGTTGATGTTTTATTATAATAATATTGGGGCCTTCTTTAATTGAACAGTAAAGAAAAACAATTATACAAATAGAATATCCATATTGAAAGGAATTTGTTTATGTCTTTGATAACATTTTAAAATTTACATATTGTGCTATACAGTTGCCGATTAAACACTACTACAACAAGTACATCTTAAGATCAGGGCTAAAGTGGTTGTTTTAAATACCTATCAGATTTCTTCCATCAATGTGTAGGACTTCAGTTCCTTGGTAACACCAAATATGACTAGACTAACCTCTTATGCCTAATTTGCATGCCGACAACGACTGTGAGAGCAAGAACCCAAAACTTACCTGAGCCGTTTTCGAAATTCAAGATCCCCGACGATCAGATCTTCATGTCGCTTCCATTGTCCGTTTCGCAGGTCACTTGGTCTCGCACATGCGCTCCCATTCGGGTGAGAAACCACACGCGTGCACACTGTGCAGCAAGGCGTTCGTCGAGCGCGGCAATTTGAAGCGCCACATGAAGATGAATCACCCGGATGCTATGATGCCGCCACCACCCGTGCATCCGCATCCGCAAATACCGGCTGGTGTGCTGACGCAAGTCAAGCAGGAAGTGAAACCGATCATAAGTGAGTCGGCAAACACGACTGCGCTAGCGCAAGCGAGTCTCCCCGTGCCCAAGTCGCCCAACTTAACCGGTCCTCCTACCGTTTCAGTACCCCATCACTCGGCGACCACCACGATGCACACCATCCAGCAGATCACGGCGGGAGCGGCGGGCGGAGCCGGTGCGGTCCAGTTAACTCCGGGTCTGGTGCCTCTGGTTACCTCCACGCTCATCTCACATAATGCGGCTGCCCAACAGCAGTCGCAGAAGCAGCAAGCCGCTGCAGCAGCTGCGCAGCAACAGGCTGCAGCCGCCGCTGCTGCCCAACAGCAAGCAGCTCAGCAACAGGCGGCTGCTGCACATCAGCAGCATCAGCAACAAGTGGCCGCCCAGCATCAGCAGCAGGCTGCGGTGGCTGCTCATCAGCAGCAGCAACAGCAATTGCAGCAGCAGCAACAACTGCTTCAGTTGTCCATCCAACAGGCGGCTCACCATCATCAGCAGGAGCAGCATCGTCAGCAGCAGCAACAGCAACACCAGCAGCAACAACAGCAGCAGCATCACCAGCAGCAGCAGCAGGGTCATCCACAGGCCCCGCCACCGCAGCAGCAACAGCAGCCGCCGCCCATCGCCTTGATCAGTGACCCAGGTGCTCTAGCACGCGCCGCCATCCAGCTGCAGCATTTGCCTGCGAACGTGGAACAGCACCCGGTTGTTTACTAACAGTAGCCCCTCCTGCACGGCTACACTCCCACCACAGCCCACTCCAGCAGCACGACCAGCACCTCAATAGCTGCCACAGCGGCCACTGCGTCGTCGCAAGCGGCGTGGTGAAGGCAAGCGTGCCACCAGTGAGCCAGTGCTAGTGAGCCGAGCTGACGCGACTTCTCTAAATAGGACACACACCATAACAAGCGCACCCCATATAAGCAGCTAGTTGTATGTACAATAGTTTTAGCAGCGCGCTGGTTACGCAGATCTGTGGCCCCAAGCGTGGCGGTATGCTGGGTTCCTAGGTTGTGACGATTTTTAAAGCAAGCGTGGGTAGTAAAATATTACTTTTAGGACGAAATCGTTCCGTTTTGTCGTTCAAATGTCCTGGCTTCTAAAACGTGAAATCCAAGTGATGTTAATTTAATATTTTGTTGGCAACTAATTATATTTGTATTCGTAAAATCTTCTAAACAACAATTTAAAATCAAATCACCCTAGGAACTCATTAAGCTATGCCCAATCGCAAGTGAACTAAACACTTCTCAACTAGTCTGCCGCCGCCAGCTTTAACGTGCAATACGAATCATCTCATAGTTTGTTCTTGGTATCTCTCTTTTTGTGTATCTTTAATGCTTAGGCGCTTAGCGTCTAATTTTATTCACGTGTTTTCTACATTTTTGAAATGTGTGCCAGGCGGCGCGTGATTTTGTTTGGGTCAATTGATAGGGTTTTTGTAACATCCAGTTGTTCCTAAGCTGCGCTCAGTGAATCCAACGGATACAGGAACCAATCGGACTCAGACAATTTTCTCGCTAGACACTATAAGAAGGGGGTTTTTGTTGCCGTAACCAGCGAAAGCGCACCATCTTGTATTTTTATTGTGTTTTGACTAAGTTATGATTATACCCATATGGAGCGACATTCATAGAAAGCATCCTCATCATACATAAACATATGCAGATTTGCATAGGCATACAATTATAATATATACTTATAGTTTGTAAATAACACGCAACAAGACCCTTGGAAATCTATCGAAAATTATTATCACAATTGTATTATTTTTGCATTTTCCAAGGAGGAACATTGATATCGAGCAAACGCGCGAAAACTTTCACATATATTGGCCAAGTGTAGTCCTTAACCCAGTTTACAATATATCAAGCCCTGAATGTTGGGCTGTGATGAATACGAGATATATATTATTATATGACAGCGGAAACGGAAGCAGCATAACGGCAGACCCAACTAACGAGATAATGAAAAGGGATTAAACAAACAAGTTATTATATTTAATGTTAGTTGAACTACTAAAAGTAACAATTGAAAACACTGATCGGAGGAATGGAGAAGCGAGTTCCCGCATGGGGAAAGCGAGTAGTTTTTAGTTGGGCGCGTCGCCCAATCATTATGATTACAATTACAATTACGATTATGATATATGAATACTAAACCTATAACAACAAGTTATTACCCCACTATTAAAGTTAACAAGCAACAACAACAACAACCATACATATACATATATACGACTAGGCACAACTCTAAAATTAATTATAACCCTTAACTGTGCTTGTGTTGAAAACAACAAACAAACATTAAGAAAAAGTTAGAAGAAAGTGAGACAATTAACGAGAAAGCCCCAAGCGCCACAAGCAACAACATATCTGCTTTAAATTTTACAACAAAAAATGGAAATCTAAAAAAATATATTAAACACGAGTCAAAGTTTAATAATTTAGTAAGAATACACACAATACACAGACAAACTGACAGACACACGACCCACACATTATGCTTCCTTTTAAATGCAACATTTTATACATTTAATTACCAAGAATTAAATGCTTAAAATACAATTTTAATTTAATTTAACAAACTGTAACTGTACACGAATAAACGGAAAATGTAAAACTGTTTGTTTAACCATTCGAAGACACAACTTGGTTTTATTTAACGTATTTCAGTTTATTCACGGTCATCGCAGCAAAGTGCACATTTTGAATACACTTAGAATGCAGGGAACAATTGAAAATTGTAAAAAAATATTGATGTGCATGTATTTTGCACTCACACTGAAAATTCTTGTTTTCGAAGTCGCAAACACACAATATCACACATCTATAATTATGTAGTTGAGTATCCGTGTTAGTTTTGGGTGTTTTTGGATTTTTGGTGATGTGTATAGAGCGCAGTATATAGAGTGCATATAGAGATATATATTATTGTACGATTATTGACTAATATATAACGGATATGTATGTGTAGTACGCGAAAGGCAAGTTTAAGGAGAAAATACACTTGTGTTGCAATATTAATGAACAAACGAAATATTTTACTTGTAAGTTGCGTAGTGCAAGCCGTGAGAATAGAGGTAACTTTCTCCAACCCACACTCACTGATCGACAGACACACACCCATTAACCTTAATGATAAACCGCTGGGATAGCGCTGAAAATGTTTCCTAGGAGAAATTAACAGAAGCTGAAGAAAACGCTTGGAACGCCCCAATTAACGTAAACATTAAAAGCAACAAACAGTAACAATACTAAATAGAAACAATAATGTACTATAAATCAGATACAATACAACACTATATATACCTAAAATATATATGCCTATACGACAGAAATTGGACAACAAATGAAATATATATATATATAGTATATATTGTACAAGTTACGAGTAAAATGTAATTAAAATTTATGAAGTAGTAAGCACTAAACAAAACAAATAAATGAGCAGCAAAACGCGCAGCATAAGCATAAAAACTAAACCCTATTAAATATATTTTCAGCTGGTATCTGGGCTTAAAACTGCGTGTTAACCCTTGAGAAGATCAACTTATTTAATAATGATTTATTTTGGAAGTCCTAAGGATTTGATGTCGCTGAGCTACTTCGAAAACTATCGTTTTGTTTTCCCATCTCCAAAAGGATAAGTCATTTAGGTAGCGCGAATTCCGCCCGATTTGCCTGGAAACCCACCCCTAAATGACCTTCGGACTAGGTAGCACCGGACTGACCGCGGCAATGGCACGAATTCGTTAGTATTCCAAGCACCACGATCGAGAACACACCGCAGATGACGTCCGCAGGCGATACAGGTAAGGAATTGGCCATAAACAAAAGGAACTATAACCTTGATGATCGTCCTTCAACATTTTAGAACCCACTGCAGCAGCCTCGCTGCTCCAGCTGAATGACGATGTCCTGGCGTTGATCATCCGCCAGCTGAACGTTTACCAGCAGTTCCAGATCGGCAGGTTGAACAGGCGCCTGGAGAGCATAGTGCAGATGCTCTGGAGGACCCGGGTTCGCAACGTTGTCCTGCAGAACGAGATGTTCGGACGCTCGGGCGCCAGTTCCCGACAATTTGAGGCTTTCATTTTGGCCCTGGCTCCGCACATGCAGCGCCTGAGCTGCCAGCAGTTGGATGTCCGCCGGCTGCGGGTGCTTAGTAGCCACACCCTGGAGAGGATTCACTCCTTGGAGTGGTTGGGCAATGGACATCGACGGGGACGCGTTCGCTTTGTGGACGAGGATGTGCGACTGCTGCACCGGGTATTTCCCCATCTGAAGAGCCTCACACTTAGAGGCTGCCAAATCACCGGGAAGTACCTATGCGACCTGGAACACCTCACCGATCTCCGCCTGGACGATTGCCAGTTTCTGGAATCGCAGCACTTTAGGGACATTTTCCGCCAGCTGAGACTGCGCAAATTTGATATAATGGAGGACTGTGACGAGGTGAACTGCTGTGATCTTGTGGATCTGCAGCTCTGTCCCACATTGGAGCATATCAAGATTGCGGATTATCACCTGTGCATGGAGTCGGATATTACGCAGCAACTACTGAGATTGCCACACCTGCGTAAGCTGTCGATTTACTCCAAGAACTTTGTCTTCGATGTGCTATCGAGGATAGCTCGTCCCACAAGTCCTCCCGGAGCAGTCAGACTTATTGAGGGCTTTCGTTTCAGTGGAGTTTTCCACGATTATGGCAGATTCTTCAGGGAGCTGGGTAATCTCAGGCAGTTGACGCGTCTGGAGCTGCATGGCCAGCCGGAGGAGGAGGACGGCGATCGCCTGCAGTGTCTGGAGGATCAGATGCTGCGGCAACTCGCAAGTCAACTGCGCGAGCTAACCGAACTTCATTTGTGTGGCTATCAGTTGGAGAGTCCTTTGGGCCTGCTGGAGTTCGCGATCAATTGTCGACAGCTGCGAGTGCTCGACATCACGCGATCCCGTTGCCATGGAGAGTCCTTCGTCTGGAGCTGTATTGCCATTTTGGCCAAGCAAAGGTGGCGCACTCGCCCCCTAGAGTTGTGGATCCGGCATAGCGATATCAATCCGGAAATAGTACAGAGTCCGCGCTGCCTGGACAACGTAAAGCTGTTAAAGGTGGATGCAAAACGGATCGGACCCAATATGGACTACTCGTCTGGCGTCCTCAAGTTTTGCTTTGTCCGGTGACCCACTGTCCCATGATAGATGGAAGACTATGTCTGGGATATGCTCCAACTGATCAAGCTGCAAATTAAAAAGTTTTAAACTGAAATATAATTAAGATGTTCATTTATCCATTGCATACCAAATAAAAAGATGTAAATACATTTCCAACACGGTTTGCATATTACCTTAAAGTACGCATTATTAGCTTGAATATCTTTGGTAATTAAAACTATGGTTTAAGTACAAGTTTTAAATTTTAAAATCCAAACATGTAAGTCCTTGCATTCAGCGTCAATCCAAATGAAATTCGAGTTCAGAGCTGAAGCCTCGTCGACAAGCCAAACTTTGGACCGATGCCCACGAGGATGACCAAATGCGCCAGCCCTTCCGCCGAGCCTCCGTCTACCTCCACCTGCTGCTAATAACCGAGGCCGTGATCGGACTGCTGATCCTGGCGGTGACCGCCTACTACCACGCCGTGTTCACCAGCTATTTGTCGGAGATCGAGTGCCGCCTGATCTACGGCTATCTGTTTGGGATCTACGTGTTTGGGGCCCAGCTAGTGGTGACCTTCCTCTGTAGCATTGCCATGTGGAGGCGCATTTGGAGGCGACGTTGCACGCCCAACATTCGCCTCTTGCTATCCGTGTGGGCCTTCTACTCCTGCGTAATCATTGCCTCCGGTTTCGGGTGCGCTTGGAACCTTTACCGGGGTGCCGATGTCCTCGAGAATGCGGCGGACACCTCGCTGACCCGGGGCATCGACATGTACTATACGTGTCCCGAGTGGAAACTCCTGTGGGACGGACTGCAGTGGCACAAGGAGTGCTGCGGTGTGCATGGCTACAAGGACTGGATGAACGCGGAGTGGATGCCGCGCCGGGAGAACAACTGCTCGTCGATGGTCCTGGCACCCTTCGCCTGCTGCAAGCGCTCCTGCGACAGCTGCTTCAACAACTTCCTGCCCGGTGAGGGGCAACCCATCGGCAGCCGGCAGCCTTTTCCCGCTCTCACCGTGGACTCCATCCATGCGAACGGCTGCTTGCCGGTGTTCGTTAGTGCGGTGTGGAACTTCTTTTATATCCTGCTGGCCCTATGGGTCCTGGCTCTTAAGTTCCTGGTGAGTACTTTGTAATTGACAGCGGAATATGGGGAACGGGGAATCCGACCAAAAAGTTATATAAACCTTTTTGGAGTTATCTTCATACAAAGATTGCTACCATATGCATAAGTCAACAATCCTCTTTTAGATCATGCTTTGTTGTATGACCAAGTTCATAGTTCACCGCCAGAATGAGGGAGATGGCTGCGATAATGTGGGACTCACGGACGATGATGGACATCCTTTGGTCGTGGTGGTGGGTTACACATCTTTACTATCCATCGATAGCACCTAAATCAGTCGATCCCCCAGAAATATCCCTGCAACGTGCGCTGTGTGACAATTGCCGAGGATGATCTGGTTTCCGACAACGTGCCCGATATCAACTATTGCGATTGCCCCGATCAATGACGATCAGTGTGGATATTAATTTTGTGTTTCATTTTGCTTTTATATTTTGTATTCATTTAGTTAAATTTCCGGATTTCGGTTAAATTTATGTACTGGTTTTTCTACTCAGTAACTTTATGCATGAGATGGTCGTGAATGCAAAACATTATATATTTTTACTGTTTGAAGTGAACAACTAAAGCGTTAGCAACCATTTTCCATTTCCATTTTATAACTTTATAAAGTGGCTTTTACATGGCTGTTGTAAGCATAGATGCACATGAATTACTTGCTCATCCTCTTAGATTCCTTTAAGGTCTGGGTCACCATAAGAGCGATCCGTTTGCGCAAGTCCAAGAAAGGCTTCAAGCAGACGCGTTGCTCGACGAGACCAACAGAAATCCGATGGAAGAACTCGGTGACATCCCGGGGCTTGGCCAGCTCATCTGGTAATACCGAAGTGGTATCATCCGAAGTTTCGGGCGCAGTGAGGATGCTATGGCTGTATGCTGCCCAGCTGCCCCTGCTACGTCTGGAAACGCGAGCTCCAATAGTTTCTGATGGGGCATAATTGGCGCGAGAGATGATGAGACGCTTGCGGACTCCCAGGCAGTGGGACTCCGAAGTCTCCGGCTTCAGAAGATCCATTTTAGGCGAGGGCGAGTTTTCCACTGCATTTCTTGGTACCTCGGTAATTTCGGTGATCTTCAATGTATTGTAAGGACGTCTTCTGTGGAGAAACACAAATGTGTTAATCTTTGTTTGACATTATGTACATATACATATGTATTTAACTTACGGTGCGCCCGCCTCATAAGTGACATATGGGGACCAGTCCACATCATCCAGATCCATTCTAAAAGTTCGAAAATGAGCAAAAAACTAATTTGCCTAATAACTTTGTGGGTACTTACTCATCTTCGTTGTCGTCATCTTGTTCGCTTTCCCTAGTTATAGAGTAAGTTGTAAATATACTATCAAAACTTTACATAACGAGAGACTTACATAGAAGACTCGTTGGTATTCTCGTCACTTTCTGGAGCACTTTTCCTATTTACATACATGGATACAAAGAAAAAATATATAAGTGCGTTTAAATCAAGATCAACGAAGGCTTACAAAGCTCCTTGAGATTCATCATCATCGCCCACAATGTGAGGAATCTTTGGTAGGGACCTGCAATGAAGAACCGATTAATATATTTCCTATATCCACTGCTTCGATTTTAATTACATTTTTCACAAATGCTCAATGTCTAGCTCCTGCACAATGACAATTTAGAAAGCCGTGCGAACAGTGTGTCCACTCCCAGAAATGTTCAGTTCGTACTTTAGTGTTGATTAATGAAATGTTCTGGAACTTGTATATATGTAAAATTTACCTGAAATCATAGTTATTGACATCTTATAAATTAACCAAAACTGTCGATTCTGATCAATTTCCACATAAAATTGCTACAACACATAAAAAGTTTTTATTATAGGAAAAAGACGTGCCAGTGTTGGACAACAGACTTAATTTAACTTCCGTGTGCATACATATGTACATTTGTATGTATGTGAGGTGAAACCATTAATTTGATTTGCATTTTTACTTTCAAACGCCAATTAACGCTATTTGAAAACAGCTATGTAGGCTAAATGTTTTGGAAATGTTCTCAAATATTGGGTGTTGCTTCTTTGGGAACTTTACAATCCATAGGTCTTAAGGAACCGCATATGTACGAGTATTTTGAAATAGAAAATTCGAGTAACCAAATGCTGTTCTGCTTGACTTTTAGGGCAATAATTCAATCCTTTAATGAGACATATAGGTAACATATTCGAGTACTCTTCTTTAAGACATGGTGAGGCCAAAAACATTGTAAAATCTTAGCTGAATTCGATTCGCAAACATACACACAGAACATTGGCAAGAACAGACTACTCCCGGCTAATTTCATTGACATCCGAGAAATCCGAAACGGCGACACTGCTGGTGCTAATTAAATGGCGATCGGGCATTTCACCGATGGAAGGGAGAGTGCTGCTCTCGCTGGCGGTGGACAGAGATACCTCCTCCCAGCTGACGCCGGAGTCGCCTTCCGCGCCCTCGTTGCCCGGGATGACGGGTGTGACATCGGCTTGGTGGTGCTCCTCCTCCGGAGTCTGGCCAATGGTGATAGCCGATGACCTGGAACGTTTGCCGCCCACTTCGGCAATTTGGTTGTTGTCCGCGGCACTTCGTTTCCGATCTGGAATTCGATGCTCAGAGGTGGGATCCCAGTCCATGGCGTGATGCACCAAAGCCCGAAAAGTTATGCGGATCGGTTCGCTCGGACTGTCCATGTCTGAGGGATTTCTCCTGGCCATTTGTGGCGATATGATCATCGTGGAATTGTGCAAGGCACTAGGGTGCGAGGTCAAAAACTCCAGCTCGCTCTCCTGCCAAAATCAACGAGGATCACCCAACGCAAGTTAGTTACTATTCATTATTAATCATTTAATAGTCCTCCCACCTGCAGAGCCCTTTCCAGATCGTCGTCCTGGGGACTGATACTAGCAGATTGCTGCACGACACTGGCCAACTCGGTCATTTCCTCGATGTCCATGCCCTCCTCGTAAACGCCGGCGCCTGCGCAAATAGTTAGTAGTATTAAGTACCACTAATATTGGATATCTTACTTTTAAGGAAGTCCACTAGTCTCCTGTTCGTTCGGCTGCGTAACTCCATTTTTATTGGGACAGAGACAACAACTTTTGGAGCAATATTATTTGGTTACAATGCTCTCGCTCTTGTTCTTGCTCCTAACGGAACTTTTCGCCGGACTGAAATCGTATATAAAGCGCCATATCGATAGTTAAGTTATGATCCCCGGTGATGGTCACACTTAGAGATGGTGCGAAAACTTTTTGTATGTAAAATTAAGAAAAGTGTTTTTGAGAAAATATGTTTTTTTTTTAAATGGTAAGGTTTAGAAAAAGTTATGATGTTATGTTATGATTTATGATGTTAATTGATAAAATTCAAGTCCATTTTTCGAAGTAACTCAACCGAAATGCCTTAAAAAAATATGCAGAAATTAAACACGTATACTTCGTGGGGTTTCGGGCTTAAAAAACAATTTATGTGTAAAAAGCTGGACTCCAAAACGGGAAAGTTGTAACACCAGCCCTGCGAAGTTGAAATGCGTCATGTAAAAAGTAAATGCTTTGCGAACTTTTTGTGTGGTCAACCTGCTGACCAAAGTTGCAGCTTTTACTGCCCACAACGCTGGCAATTGTTTTTCTAATTTAAGTAAAAAAAAAATATGCGTCTCTTTGCATTTCGTTTGCATGCCCAGCCACCTGCGAGTTTTCTGGCCCCCAGAATTCGCCCCTTTCACTTTTTGCATACCTCGAACCCCACCCCAAAACCTCCCATAGTTGCATCCCAAAACGTAAACCGAGTTGAAATTCAACAAAATGTCAAAATGCCACTTGAAGTCAGCTTGCCATTTTCGCTGCCATGGAGCGCCTTTTCAACCCGAAAATTGTTCTTTATGTGGGGCAGTTTTCAGCTAGACTTTCTCTCCATGGAAAGTCATAATACCCTGAATATTTTGAGATCACAACGCCCTGGGGTGATCTATAAAAACTAAACTAAAAATACATTTTTTCATTTCATATTTCCTCTTGTTATAGCCTTAGTTTGGATAGGTTAAAAAAACACTTATCTTGTGAATTTTTTAAGTTTATTAAAATACAAAAATAAGTTATTTATTTTATATCAGATAAACATAATATACATTTTAAATTAGTTTATTTTTTTAAGGTGTTTATGTCTTTAAAAGCTTAAAGTCACAGTTTCTGTACATTTTAGTCTGACATAATTTTTTTCCTGACCCTGTTTTCTATATAACCAAACTATTCCGCGACACCAAAAATAAAAGGACAAAAAATGGGAAAAGTTTCGATGTCGTCGCGTTGGCGAGCTTTGCTGCTTTTGCATAGGAGTCGCCATAGAGTCCCAACTGCATTTGGCTTTACTTTCCCCTCACCCAAACCTCAGTTTTAGTGGCACATCAAAGGCAAATAAATAAAAAAAAAAATAAATAGAAGAAAAACCTGGACCAAAGCCGTTTGTGTTAGCCCGCATTTTGTGCAATTTTTGGCTGGCATTTAAAGTCCGTTCAATTACCGCGAAACACGTTTGACAGGACAACAAAAAATAAAATAAAACGCCAATTTGAATTTATTTTGTTAGCTAAAGAAACGTGTTTAAGCGCTCTGAGTGGCGAAGATGTATACAGATTTTATGCGTTCCTTTAACCCTTTAATGCCCCCGCTTTTGCGGGCACTGAAGCAGCTAACACTTATTGGATTAGCAAATATGTGCCGCTGTCGATTTGCTTTTAGTGGCTCCGTTTTATGTTTTCATTATGGAGGGGGACTAAAGGATTTTCGCCATTAACTTTTGCTCGCCAGCTTTCCGGCACATTAGGCAGCCATTATTTGGCTAATTTTGCATCTTTCGGCCATACAATTTACACCAAATAACACACGACTGCACACACATACCCGCAAATACCCGCAAATACCTCCAACATGCCCAGTTGTAAGTGCTGCGTGACTGCTGAAATATTCGCGTAACACTCATACGCCGTGTTGGCCATTGCTGCGTTTTCGGCCATCGAGCTGCCTAATCAATGATTTGGAAATACCTTACACAACATTAATTTTACGCTTCGCCCCTTTCAAGCTGATGCTTAGTGTTTCTTAAATTTGAAATTTTAGGCTTCTTTGATATATAAAACAGTAAGTAATTAACAACAAATATTGGTTTCGGTATGTTTTTTTAGAATTATTCAACATATTTTTCTTATATTGGGGGTTGAGCAAAGAGTAGTGGCATTCAAATGGCCATCGTTATTTTGTTTCCATAAAGCTGTTATAGGAATATAAATATACAATATCTTTTCAAGTGCCACAATCCCGTTACCGCCTTTTCCTTCGATTTTTAAACATTTTTAAACGACTGTCTCTGGGCTGCATTGGCATTTGAATTTTCACAACATACGCTACACAAATAAAATATGCAAGCAGCAAATTTGTTGCCACACACAGTCAACAGTACAAATTTATTGGCAATTTTTGGGATTTAGCCTGCTGGCTGCTCCTGAAACTCCGGTTCCACCCAATTCGAGCCTTGGCAAGAGTTTGATTGTGCAAAATTGCAAATCAAACATGACTAAGGGACCCACTCGATTCCAGATAGGAATTGGGCGGTCTGTTTACAAATGGCAAAGAAGCGGCAGCAAAATGGTTCGAATATTTTACTGATGACGATGGGAATGTTGCATTTTCCGGCTGGTGTTCTTCTTGTTGTCCACTCTGCACATCTGTTGCTAGCAGAATTTCCAAATATAAAGTGAAATGCTTGGGATAGCCAGCACTGCAGGCAAGTATTTCCTTGCACTCTTGATTATCAGAAATTGGTATTATTTATTATAATATTAGGTTGTTATTATATATTATATGGTTTATGGTTTTATTATATGGTTATTATATACTATACTATATAATATGTTAAACTTTGTACATTAATTATTAATTAAAGATAAATATTTGAATTTAATCCCTGGGGGGATTTTAAAATTCCTTTTAATACGATTAAATACATTCATTTAGTTAAATAACATTAGATTGCCTCTGGTAAATGTACATTAATAACCTGTCTAATAATTTCCATTCTCAATAAATTACTTGTCATTTGTTTTAAATAAGTTTGTTTGCTGACCAAATGTTTAGCTGCTTAAAAGCCACCGAGATATTGGCATACCTAAGTTGTGCACATGCGACTTTACATTTGAGTAGCATTTTAGCTTGTGTGTATTTGCTGATGGCGATTTTCATGTATTTATTTCAGAGTTCAAGGAACTGCAGCTTTAAATTTGGAACTATTTACACGTTCTGACCATTTGTCTACTAATTTTCCAGCCACTCACAGAGCAGCAGATGTATTTTCAGCACCAGATGCACCCCGGGCGCTCAGAAGTATGCTATGTTTTGCTTAGCTTAACCGCAAATTTCGCGTGGTGTATGCGGAGATAAATGAGCGTGTTTCAGTTGCATTTCCGTTCCTCTATGCACTTCCCCCAGAAAAATAAAATGAAATAAAATATATGCAAATAAACATAAATAACGTAAAAAGAAGGAAACCACAAGCAGACATAACTAACAGTGAAAAGTGAGTGCGGAATAAAAATGAAATGAATGCCGGGCAACAACTAGCGTATATCTTGGTGTGGGTGTGTGTAGGTGTGAGTCCTGGGTGCGCCATTGTGTGTGTATGTGTGTGTGTGCATATACTTATATTTATGTTCGTGTTCAGTTTTTCACATGTATGCATGTGCATTTCATGGCGAAATAAATATGTTTGTGCGCTACTCATTGTCGCAAATTTCCCTTCCTTGCCAGCATTTATTTCCGCTTTTTGGGAGTTGAGTTTGATTAGCTGCGTTTGAATGGAAAATATGTGTATTGGGAAATATTTTCGCATTTGTTCAACTTTTTAAGAAGCGTTTCGTTCGGATTAAATAAGCTCAAAAAACTGAAAGTAGCCCAAAAAGGAAGGACAGCTAGACTAATTTGGCAAAATGAAGCTGTTGTGTAACTCAAATAAATAAATTCCGAAAAAATTCACTCATCTACTTTTAAGAATAGCAGCATATTACATTTCATTGGTTCACAAAACGTTCGTTTCAATAATACCGGAATAAATATGCAACAATGCACCCTTTCTTCAAAGCATTTCTCTTAAATAAAAATGCCAAGAAAATAAATTGAATAGAAAACATGTCGTTCAAAGCAGGTAATATGGAAATCTTAAAATCCTTGATCAACAAATCCGTATGTCAAAAGCACACACTTCTGCCTGCACAGCAGTGTCTTGAGTTATATTTTATATCATTTTATTACATTTGCATGTGCTTGGAGTAGACAACGTGTTGTGTCCCCAAGTCCTTGCATCATCATCCTTCGGATGCAGTGCCACATCCGCTGTGTCCTTTTCCACATCTACTCTCTTCAATGGAGCGAATTTCTTCTTGGCATGTGTTTTGCATTTTCTGCGGTTGCCCTTACTTCGCATGTATGTATATACATACATACATTTGTGTGTGTTTGCACACATTAACACATTATTGTTGCTGTTTTCGCATGCACACCAAAAACTTAACGAAGCAAAATATTTTTGGTTGTTGCATTTCCATTTTTTTTTGCTAAATTGTATGCCAATTTTTCTGTGTTGTCCCTCACTTGGCGCTTAATTCTCGACTCCTTCGTTTTGCATTTTGACATTGCATATGTAATTGCAGCAGCAATTTTGGAGCAAAAGCAACAAAGAAAGCGCTTGTTTCACAGCTAATATTTAAACGCTGAAAGGGAAAAGGATAAAAGGGAAAATGTGGCTGGTGGGTGGCCCAGGAAACGTTATCTTTGCCTTGGTTGCAGCCGCAGTCCCAGCTGCATTTTCAGGGATCAGGGGCGGCAGCCAGTGGATTTTAGGTTTCCCAGTCACTCGAAAATGTGAGAAAATTCATTTTAAAACTGCCTTCAAAACCTCATTAATTTTTGAGAATATTACTGAATAAAGTTGACCTCTTGACAGCTAACTGTAGAGGTAAAGGGGCTTTAAAATTCGCTGATGAGCCCCTTTAAAAGGGGAATTCATCAGGCCACGCCCCTGATATGCGGAGCATGTAAATTCTTTGCTCGCCCAACAACGTCGACATCGACATTGACAACTTTGTTGTCTTGTTGCTTGCGTGTAATTTCTTTCTGCTGTTGCCGCTTGTTTGGCTTGTGGTTGTTGCATGGCTGCGTCCTTCGGCCACCACCCACCACCCACCACCCACCACCTACTACCCCGCTTTCTCGCCCAGCATCAGCTGCCTGGCTTTAAGCGCGTCAAACTCAAGTCCCCGTCTAGGTGCACTTTGATAGTTCCCCAGCAGCCCACTTCCGTTACTGCGGAAAAGTGTCAAACGCAAACGCAAAGGCAAGTCGCCTGGGGAAAAGTCGAGGAGCTCACTTTCAGGTGGGAAACGGCTTTTCTGGTGTCCAGCTGTGGTTTTATCCCCCGTGTAACTGGAGCTTTGTGCTTGCTTTTATTGGGGACTTTACTTTCACTCAAAGTAAATTATTCATCATTGAATGATTGAATCGGAAACAGATTTTTAGATCTTTCAACAAGCCTGTTATAAAATGTAAACCTGTATTTTACATACTTGCCAGTAGTAATAAAATTACATAGTGCCAAGCCATTTATTTAAATCCATTATTAATTAACCATTTACAATGAACTATTTACCTAATTTTCAGCTGTTGAAATAGGTCCACAAAAACACAAATTACAATTGGTGTACAAGAAAATTAAAAACCAAAAATATTTTCCCATTAGGTTCATTAATTTTTTATGTATATATGGGCGAGCATTTTGCAATTGCCTAAAGGACATAGCACGCACATAATTTTCATTGGTGATTTGTATAGCTGAATAATCACAATCAATAATGAATTTGCATAAATATTAAATGCCATTAGTCTGTCATCACAATGCGAAATGTTGTTTTACGATTGATATTGTGTTTGTGAGGTCTTTTTCGGTTACGTTTCAATGGCCAATGTGTATTGAATTTTGGCATAAGGTAAGCAAACAGATTTAATATTAATTTCAAAAACGTTTTGAAAGGAAGGTTTTGACATTTCACCTGAAACTATTCAGGGGCGACTACACTGTTCCATATTCCCCAGGGTTGCCACTGTCATCTTTTATGAGCGTAATTAGTTGGCATTGTGCATTGGCGAACCCTAAAACGTTTACACTATAAAATACAAGGTTTTTTTTAGCCAAAATAAGTATAATATAAAATTTTTTAGTGCTACTGCAGCAAGGTGTAAAATGTGTCCAGGCAACGGGAGGTCCTTGTTGTCCTTGTCATTCTCGTTTGCCTTTCTCCGTGGCGTTTGCTTAATGCCTTCTTTATGACACAGAATTTATCACCGAAACTGAAATTGGCCTCGACTCCAGACTCCTGTGTTCTTGTCCTTCTGTCGTGTCGTCGTTTAAGCCAAATCTGCCTCAAATTCTCAAGCCTTTGCACATTGGCAGCACTCCCTGACCATCGTTAAAATTTGTATAAGAAAATAAATGTCTTTAAAGTTTGTTTTATTATTTATTTTATTTTCTTTTTTAATAAACTATTTCTGAGCTCCTGAAAGCGAGATATAGCAGAAATAGTTTATAGATTATATTTTCAATAAAAATATAAGTAAAACAACAATTAAATGGTTAAACATTTAATGTGTTACGATAAGGTTACCATCTACAGGGCATTTAGTAGTCGTAAAACTGATCTTTATGATTCCCATTTTTTCGCCTTGAGTTTTCGATATTAATGCTGCAGTCGTGGTGCTACATAAAGTTACCAACACATGCACATTTTAGGGCGTGTTAAAAACACGGCTTATATCCTTTATGGCACACCAGCATGCATTCTTACTCCCTGAGGATTAAACACCCACACAGAGACAAGGAATTAATGTGTGGGTTTTGTGCTAATGAACGGCACATGGACGTCTGTGTGTGTTTGTGTGTGTTTGTGGGCACTGTTTTTGAATTATAGCATAATTTTTACCACTAAAGTGGGCGGCATCACTGGCATTGTTGCTGCTTGCACGTAGATTGTTCAGGGAAATTTATTCCACATATATTTGGCCAGTACTTAGGAGGAAAAGAAAAGGCGCATGAAAAAATATGCTAATGTGTGCTCGTACATAGCTTTTACCATTTCATTTTTTTTCTAATGTATGAGCGGCTACAGCATTTAATTTTATTTTTATTTAGCATATTTTATCAGCTAAGCACATTTACTTAAGCACTTAAAAGGTTTAAAAGGTGAACCAAAGTTTAAATATTACACACCATCACACATTTCAAGAATTAAGAGGATTACATTTATATATATAAATATTTACATAGATGCCAGGTTCTAGTTATAACAGCGGTGTCTTATATATTAGTCAAGCTTACCCGTTTCCTAACTACATTCAACTTTTGTTTAGCTTTGATCTCTTTCATCATCTAACGACCATACTCAGAAAGTTAGAGCTAATGTAACCAAAACCGGCTACAGTTGCCCTCAAAGTCCTTGGATAAGCGCCATTCCCGCCACAATGGGACGCAAAGTGGATGCAGTTCAGCAAAATCGGCTTGCGTAGATAAGGAAAAGTCAGCAGATGGCTGGTCCTTGAGGCAGAAACCTCGCATGTTGCACAGTCGACAATGGCAGATGCCCCAATTGCAGACGTCAGTTGACGGCCATTTTTTGGCCATATTACAGGCATAGCAAGGGGAGAAAAAACGCCAGGACCTTGGCTAGACCTTCTCCCATACCCTTTAGCTAATGACAGCCATATTCAATGGCGGAAAATTAATGCATATTTTTATACAAATCTTTTTAAATAAGTGTAATATCTATTAAATTTACATTTATTTCATCTTCGATTTTGTGGCATGAGTAAGACCCCTTCGACCATTGCAAATCCACTTTCCTCCCAGGACTTTTCGTCGCTCTCTTCACCTGCCACTCACTTTGAAACTCGCGACTTTTGAACGTATGTTGTCGTGTTTTTTCGAGCGTTTTCTTCTGACTCGACGTCCTTTTGCCAAATTGAATTTGCATGGCTGAAGGCTAAGGCCAACGTTAAGCGCCAGAAACTGGCGAAAAGGAAACGGCCATGCGGGAACCGGAAAAGCAGACGCAATGCAATGGCAATTGTCGCTCATTGGCCGAAATGGCAGTGCATTTTCCGTGTGCTTTTTCCCGTTTAAGTAATGAAAATTCATGACGCTTTTCGGACGGTCGACGGGATCACATGAATGGCTTTCTGTGCAGCCGTGGGCCCTTTTGGTGAACTGGCTCGAATGCATTCGCTGCAATTATTTTCGCATTTTTAAGCAATTAAGTGGCGCCGTGGTTCTCGGCCACCTTGGCCACAGGTGTGTGGCCCCATCAGCCATCTACGGAGATAAGCCAGCACAGAAGAGAAGGATGGCGGGACGAACAGGAGCAAAGCAGCTGCCACTTGCATTGTTAACCTCTTGTCCTCGGCAACCTAAGTGCAAATAAATTGAGGCTGTTCCGGTTACTTGTTCGCCCCCACAACCCCACATCCCAGCTCGCTCCCTTCTCGATTAGCCTCTTTGACTCGCTCCATTCACCCCCACCCCCCCGGCAAATGACATGCAACCAAAGCTGTTCTGCTTGAAAAAATGAAGGGAAATCGGAAAAACCGGGGCGGGAAAGCTGTGCTGACAAGCGGCGCGATAAACCGACAGCCATGTCAAAGACAACATTTCAGTTGGTTAGTTTTGCACTGGTCTGCGGCTAGAGATGGTCGAGTTAGCCACGGTTCGAGTTGCAAAAAATGTCACAAAGCCGCTTCACCCGCCTTATAAGCACTCACATCTAGGAGTTCAAATGAAGTTCTTCATTTTGAGCTTTAAGCATTCAAATTTGGGTAGTACATTTGCGGAGTTAAACATATACTTGTATTTAACTTGAATTTTACAAAATAATTCTTGCTATTGTTTTCTTTTTAACTTGTTAGTTTGAATAGTTTGCTTCAAGTGACAAAATAAGCTGTTCCCTTTAGAAAATCTTATCAAATTAAAGTTTAAAAATATTGGAAAACTTAGAAAACGTCTTATGATTTGCTGCTTAAGTTGGAAATTTGTTCAAAAACCCATGAAAATAAAATGCAAGTGTCAGTTTGAATATTTTTTTGTTTGCCTCGAGCCACAAAAAAATACTTTTGCATTTCGCACGCCCCCTGACACCAGTTGGCTAAAAGCAGCAAAAAGTGCTGCCAACAAAGTTTCAAGCCCATCGGGACTTGGGTACATCTCTAGACCGACTTCGGGTGGGAGGAACCACTCGAGTGTTGGCTGGCTAACTGGCCAAATCCTTTGTGGTGGACACAGACGGGCAAACGACTTGACGCTTCGCTTAACTTAAGCGATTTTTTATGCGGCCATCGGAGGAGCTGGCAAAATATGCCATTCATGTTCTAGCTTGGCTCAGATGTTGCTGGGTGGCTTTCTCTGTTTTTCAGCTCTGTGCTGTTCTTCCGGCTGCAAATCTGCCAGCAGCTAATTAGCAAGACTCCGCAGTGGCAAATGTCGACATCAAGTATACGCCCCGTAACAAGTGCCAAACAAATTGCATTTTCTCGCCCACTCTGCTCGTTTTCTCCCTTATCCTTCGATATTTTTTTACCTTTAACTTGTTTTCCTTCTTCTGTGACTGACCAAAGGCAGCCAGCTCAAAGTGAAAATATGTTTGCTGTGAGAAATCATGTTGGCTGGGTGCTTGGAAATTGCATTAAGCTCCATTACAAGCAAACTGCGTTGCCCTCGCCCAGGAAACATCTTTGGACTTGGGGGCCACACTCGCCCAACTTCCTGCCCAATATGCCAGTGCATTTACTTTTGCCAAATTTATGTGGGCACTTCGACGCACTCAAAAGGGGGGATGGTCGTTTGAGTGGAGTGGGGAGTGGAGGAGTCGAGGGGCGTAATGAAATATTATCGATATATATTATGGGGCTTACACACATGGCACAATGTGCGCCCATTGGAGGCACACAAGAGGTACAAAATCCGCTTCGATGCCAAGGAAAACACTATTATATGGCTTACACAGTGTTACGAGATTATCAACTGTTTACTATTAGTTTTGCTCAACTGATTAGGTTGGGCTTTGATCAGCTTTGGGCTTTACTGAAACTTGGTCTTTGCTTTGGATTTTGTGTAAAGAGCAACTCTAAAGTAATCCATAAACTAACTTTAGGCAAAAAAACACTAAAAGGACATGCCATTTTAGATTGGAGTTAATAATTTGTCGACAAATATTACCCAAAAACTAAAATTTACCATAAACTTTCAGTTCACTCGAAAAAAGTAGGAACAGTGACAAATGAAGATTTGTATTTATGAGCTGCTTTTAAAAATAACGTAGCTTTAAACAGAGTTGATGTTTTTCCCCACTTTGATTTTGTTTATAGACTCTGTGTATGGATTAACAATTTTGATTTATTCAACTGGCAGCCAAGTAAAAATGCGAAATGCACAATCGCATGCACACGAAAGTGGAGTGGTAAAAAAATAGATGAAATATAATAAATATGGTTGGAGTTTTGCCTCTGCGCGATTGTATGTGCAATGCAGAGCAATTGTTGGTTGTATAAAATATATAAATAAAAATTGATTTTTATTTTTCATAAATTTAATGAACGGCTGACTGGTTGTCTGACTGCCTGAGCCAGAACGGCGCCCTATTTGCCAGGAATCGTTGCACAATGAATGAATAATTGACAAAGAAATGATTTTTAATTGAATATAAATTTACAGCTGAACGATTGTCTGTCCGGTGTGAAATCTACCAAAGGACGCTATTTCTCTGAGCCCAAACAAACTTGGCAACAATGTGTATACAGAATTCATGTTTTTGAGTGTCTATTCGGTTACAGCTTTCTAGAATTGATATTTAATCGCGGGAATAGCAGCTTGAACAAGCATGCAAAACTGACAGTACATATAAATATTGTATATTATTATTGTATTTTTCCAGACTACACCATTTTCCGAACGCCCTACCACATTTTTAAGCAATGAGCAAGGTACAGCTAAATTATTATATTTAACAGATAGCAACGTAATCAAAGTCAGTGCCAGCAAACAATTCGCAAATTTATTGCTCGGCCCGAATGGTCGTCCTTCACGGGCTTACATTCAACACAATTTGAATTTGAATTTGAATTTGCCGACTTAGAGTCGAGCCAGGACAAACAACAAACAGCAGAGGAGCCAAGTGCAGCTGCTCCTGGCAAAGCCAAAACAGGAGCAGCAATGCAGGCTTGGAGTCAGGAAGTAGGAGTTGGAGCTGAATTTGGGTTTGGATTTGGAGTTGGAGTTGCCATAGCGTAGCAATAAATGCCAAATGCAAACCGCCTGCATAGACCAAAAACATCTGCCCGTTCGGTCCAAGCAATTGGAAAATCCTGCACCCATTATGCCCCACCAGCAATCTCCCCCCTGCAACCTTCACCATTCAGGATCCAGGATCCAGCATCCTCGACTGCTCGGTTGCAGGACCAAGCTGTAAATCTTTGATGCAGTCGAGTGAATTTACAGTTGAGCGGCCAATTAAATGTTTTGTGGGGCACTAAAGTGCGTTGTAGTGTTTTTAGCACTGAACACCAGGTAAATCCATAAAAAGGGAAAGCAATCGGATGCCGTAGCAAGCCAATAGAATGTGGGTTACTTTAATTACCAGATTCAGCTGACTCAGCCTTGACTGCAAGTTCCCAAAGCTGTGCTAATGCTCCTTAACAAGTGTTATGGTCTGAAGCAAAATGCCTCCGTACATTCGGGACTTGTTGTGAAGAAGAGTTTAAGCTAGCGAGTGTGTTGAAATCATTTTCGGCTTTTCTAGTTTCTGAAAGTTGAGTCTTCTTATTTCAAGTAAGAGCTAAAAATCGTAAAAATCTCTTGCCCGAGGACCTTTTTAATTTAATATAGAGCAATACATTAAGCACTTCATACATAATAAACACACCCGAATGCGGTCGTTAATTGATGAACTCATTTGTAGAACACTTATCCAGCGACCCCAATGCAGTAAATTTTCGCTGGCATTGAAGAAGAGGTCGCCGGCGAAGAGGAATCCAAATCCAAACAGCTTTAGCTATTTTTCCGGGCAGCTTTGAATTGGCTTCGCCACGGTGCTGGATGTGGAAAAAATGCGAAGAAAAACCGAGGCGACTTCAATAAATAATTGATTAAGCATAGTTAAGGAAATTGTGCAGCCACGATGGTGAATGGTGAATGCAGCTGCACCGAAGGATAAAGGATAAAGGATACGGGATACGGGATAGGGGCAGGGGGCAGGGAATAGGGCATAGGGATAAGGTCTGGCAACCGCAATGTTGGCTAATTACTCAACGATGCTCATTAAGAGCGCTGAATTTTCACTTTTCAACGCTTTCCACCTCGCCGCCATCGCAGTCCAGTAATGAAGATTTATGAAGGCCAAGCGACGCCTGCGCTGGGAATTTGTATTCTTTAAACTTTAACTGCCCCAGACATTGTGCGCTGTATTGTGTTGATGAAAGTTTAATGCATTTTTTAGGTTGTGCGCTAATTGTAAGGCAAACTGCAATGAATTATGCATTTGCCAGCAGTCTGTATTCCCCATTGTCTTTATGGCAAACTTTAATCAAGTTCTGCATATCGAAACGAAGTGAAGACGTGGCCCGAAAGAGGAAATAAGTACCAAATAGGTGCACAGAAAAAAACCAACACTAAGTGCCTAAAATAAAATCTAAGCAGTTTTTCAGTGCTTCAATTATTTGAAATTATTGCTAGTTTAAGGAAACCATTTCTATAATTTCTTAGTTTTCTGAAATATTCTTTTGTAGTTAAAATTCGAACAAAGTTTTGATTTCTATGTGCACGAATACTTATTCAATCCGACTGGCAAAACAAGAAGCATTCTTAATTCAGCATAATTCAAATTCAAATAAGCCAAGAACGAGCAGCCCCCGCGTGGCAAACTTTGTGTTACAATTTTATTTAATTTCACTATCTGCTAGCTGGCGGCCAAGTGGAACTTGCAGCTCGAAGCTCGGCTTTGTGTGCTGCGCGTGCTACTAAAAAATGCGCCGGCAAAAGCAATTTGATAGCTGCGCGGAATACGTAAAAAACAATACACCCAACCAGCCCTCCAGTCACGAAAAAAAGAAAACAATTCAGAAATTACAAAAAAATGGGTAGGAAAAAGGGAAAATGAAAACCCACTGCTAACCGCTCGCAGTTTCTCCTGTTTGTGTATGCGGCTGTGTGTCTGTGTGTGTGTGTGTGTTGTACTTGTGGCAGCTAATTTTCATTATTCTTTCAAAATGCAATCAAGAAATGTTGCTCTAGCCAGGCTGCAACAGCTCGGGGCAGCAGGAATGGGAACCTCGTCCTGGCAGACAGAAAGCGGAATCGGGAGGAGGGAATCCTCCAGGAGGGCTGTTACTTCCAAGGGCCCTCTGGAGGAATCGTCGGCTGTTCCTGATGCCTTGGATTACTGAATTGGACAACACGCTCTCAGGTAAATGACTAACTCGTTGGAAAGCAGATGGAGTCGAGTTCAGAACTTAAATGTGCGAGAATTGACCCCAGGTCACTCAAAGAAAACTGATTACGTGGCATATCTTCATTAAATGTATTTATTAACTGCTGATATACCGTGCAGTGAGGAAGAAACAATGAAATGTATTAAAATCTGACCAAGACTTCAATTAAGCACACACGCATCAAACCTTCACACATCTGTAAAAAGATTTAAGTATTAAGAACGCTTTAATTGCTTTGAAGCTCAGAGCTTAAAACGGAAATATTATGAACAATAAAAGGCCATAGAAAATACAAGAACATTGGTTTCGTACAAATCCAAAGTAATTAACATATTCGCCATATCTGTCATTGACTTCGGTTTGAGTATCATATGAAAAGCCCCAATCCGTTCCCAAATTGTTTGTTAAGACGATTATGTTACAGCCCCCCTAATAAATCTAGTTCTTTGCTGAATAAAACCAATCCAATTAGAGTTTCTGTGGCTTCCCCCAACCGTTTCCTTGGCATACTCGCTGCA
Organism: Drosophila erecta; assembly: GCF_003286155.1. Taxonomy (NCBI): domain Eukaryota; kingdom Metazoa; phylum Arthropoda; class Insecta; order Diptera; family Drosophilidae; genus Drosophila; species Drosophila erecta. The sequence goes on from NW_020825200.1 coordinate 13,931,044, forward strand.
TTCAAGGGGCTTTCAGCCAGCTTGATAACACAATTTGACAATCAATCAATATGCAAACGCCACATGCATATTCTTTGTTAGGTGCTCTTTCCACAAGCTGCAGTATAAGCCAAAGGCTAACAATGCGGTAATAGCAACAATGGATCCACTTCATTTATATTTATATGAAAAATGTACAACCTGGGTGCCACGCCCCCTGGGACCGCCCACTCTAGCCAACACAATGGGCAACCGCTGAGGTAGCCAAACATTAAATGTTATTAAATGCAGAGCATGCGGCGGACAAAGCTAAACAATGGCCAAAACTTTCGATTGTTTCGAACTTTTGCCACAACATATTACTAATACATGGCTAAGTCACGGGGCCAAATTGACAGGCAAAAATTACAGACGGAAGTCGACCTGCTGATAATCTTTAACAGAGAAAATATCAGGCTAGTCACGAGCTAATCACTAATAAATTGGAATAAGAATAGTTAAATGGATAATGAAGTATTTACAATTTACTGAAACTGGATGATAATGGCTTAATAATCGATGGTGAAGTGCTAAACAAATAAAGTATGCGGCTGGTAATAATATGTTATACTAACGAAAAGTAGTAGACAAGTGCTACCCATCACTACCCTTCGGTTCCCAGTCCGCCTACCCAGAATGGCTGCCAACTTGACGCTTGAGATGGGGAACGGTTTGCGAAATTGGATAAGGCCCATTCAATGGGAAGTCAACGGCGGCTGGAACTGTGTCAGCCACATACCTACAAGTAGACACACAGAGTCGACCGAACATGGCCACAAAAGCTAACTAATTTAAACGGCACCATTGTGCACCATAGCCCAAAAACAATGGTGGCCAATGATGGCAAACGGAAGCGCCGCCCCGCAAAGTCGGCGATAAGGGGCCAGCCAGCCCAGCCAGCCGATCCTTGGTCCTCGAAAAGTCTGGGTGAGTGTGTGTCTGCATTCGGCGTATTAATGCCACTTCAAAGTTGCTCCCCAAAACTCCGCTCCCCGCTGAATTATCAAAATTTACAACAATGCGAAGCGGCTGTGGCAGCAGCAGCAGCAGCAGCAGCAGTTTGCTATCAGCAGCCGGGCCGCATTGAAATATGGCCAAAACAGTGGAAAAGTACCTGCGGGCATTTTATAGATAATACCCATTTGGCCACATATGCAGCGATGCAGGCGTTGGTGGAGGCGAAAGCGGTGGGTGGCGAACACTTTTCAAGAAAATGCAATGCAAACTCCGCTGAAAGCCAGCCAATTTCATACTACGTAAAACTTCTTAAGGGTCTCATGCACTTAGCAAAATACCACTTCAAATGCACTTCAAATACTAATTCTATTTCTAACTGGAAATTTAATATGCATTTCTCAAAATTGTGATATTTCTGCAAATAGCAAGGGAGTTTATTAGGTTTGCCGAATGGTTTTCTTAAAATGTTTTCTCGTCGTGCATGACTACACTAAATCCAAACATGTTGTGGGCGACTTTGGGGAAGGAGGCGAGTTAAGAAAGGTTCGAGCGATGCATTTGTCTGATTTGCATAGTTTGCGGCTGTCGTTGCTGTTGCTCCTGCATTTATAATGTTGCCAATGTGGCAAACATGCAGCGGAAACAAAAAGGCACTGCGCATGCAACTTTTGTGTGCTGCAGCGGGGCACAAACAGCGCCGAACATGACCGACCCCACATTGCCACCTCCTGGCACTGACTTTTTCCTGCTGTTGCATTTTAAACAGGATCCTCTTGGCTTTTTCGCGTTGACAGCAGTTACATACATTCATATTACGCACACGCAATCGCTGAATTCTCCCACAAAATATGAATAAAAACAGCCGCGATTTTGAGGGACGACAACATAAGTTTTGGATACATGCTGAATTTTTAATCAGGGATTAAGGAATTTTTTGCAGCTCGGTATCGCGTGATGGATTGACTATCTCCCGTGTAATTGAATGTCAATGTACTGATGCTTAAGGAGAGGATTTACAAGCCTGAAAATTTGTTTCCAAGTTTATCTATTTCGTCACATCACGTAAAGAATGAGCAGTTTTATTATGCAAGCTTTGTATATTAAATGCTTTTCTGAAAAATATTGAAAATTCTCTAGGTCATGGATACGACTGGCCACAAATTGCGCACCTTACGCTTTTTAAGCCAAGAAAAGGGAGAAATGATTCAGCACCGCAAACTCATTTCCTTCTCAAAATATTTTCCCAGCACCATGAGTTCAGCTGGGACCAACTCGCTGCCCACAGGAGCTGTCGCCTGGTTTTGATGAGTTTGGCTTGCAGCCACGCCCCTCGAGGAAGCAACCAGCTAACCGCCCCCTGCAATTTTTTGCCCGTACGTGTATGTGTGTGTGTGTGTGTGTGTGTGGGTGGGTGAGTGCAGCGTGTTTGCTTGGCATGCAAAGCCCGAGAAAAGTGCCAAAACTAACGAAGATTAAGCGTGGCCAAGTGGCACGTGCTGACCTCAAGGAGAGTTGTGAAATATTTTACGTGCTCGCCATTGGCGGCCATTGATTTATCCCACTCGAATGGAGCTTCAAAGTGTCAATAGCTGACCCCGACGACCGCTCCAGCCTTAGGCCCTTGGCTCGCTTGCATTTTAGCCAAATTGCTTGAGAAGCATGCTCGCAAAGCACGGAAAAGCAGCTGAAGAAGCAGTTGAAGCAGTTGAAGCAGCGCTTTGGCAGTTGCTTCCGGTGTTGTTAAGTGCACACATGGTTGGCACTTAAAAATAATATAATAGCCCCAGCTCGAGTAAACTTTGTAACTAAATACGAGCGCCCTTTTCGTGCTTATGCCGTGCACTTGAAATACGTACAAATATATACGAGTATACCATTTTGAAGTGTAAGCTGGTACAAAGGTCTACAAAAGTGTATATAAAACTGTAATTCCATTAAAGTCCATTACACGAAATGCCCCTCGCGAAAACTTGCTCACAGACATAGATGAAATGATATTTCGGGTAGCAGTGACGACCTCAGGTTTCCTAAAGCTCTTCAATTAACTTGGCTAGTATGGGTACACTTAGATGTATAAACTTGAAAAATTCATATGTATAATATGAAAAACACAAACATTGGAACTAATTTGATTTAATTTGATTTGCAATTTGATTTAAGACATTTAATTTAAAAAATTGCTATGGAGCATAGTCGTGATATACCCATTAACAGCCAAAAGGGAGGGTACCAAAAAAGGACTCAAGCAACGGCTAAATCGAGGCAACTGCAGCTGTAAGTTGAAAGAAAATTCGCTCCTTCAGTCGAATTTGTTGGTGCTGCAGCACTTGTAGCGACTGCTTTTGCCAGTTGTCCTTGGGCAGGAGCATAACATTTCAGCATGGAAAATAATAACTTAAGTAATGTCATTAGCCGGCCAAAATGGATTAGTCGATGCAGCTGCCGGATTGCTGGAGTACTTTATATGGCGCGAGTTGCATTTCTTTCGTAGCGATTTTATTTGACATCGCTTTAAGGGAACTTAATTTAAGGATCTGCGGTGTGGCAAATCAAAAATAGATTGCCCATTTAAACGTATTTGACTTGCAGTGGCATTTTGGTTTAAGCTAGCCATAAATTCGGGGATTGGCAATGGGAAATCTATGGCACACACACAAATGCGTGCGTGATTACAAATTCCTATTGCGAGAAAGGAAAATTGCCAACGAATCAAATCGAGAATGCATTGGATGCGAAAACCGCATTGATGAAGTTCTCGTTGGGTTTTGCGGTTTTCCCCCAATGCTTCACTCATAATGAATTGCTGCTGGTGTTCTTGTTTTTCTTTGTGTTGTACTTGTTATTGCCACTTTGGTTGCATTTGAAAACAAGAAGCCTGTTGCTAACATCAACTGCAGGCGAACAAACACATGAGTGGCTACAGACATATGGGTGGCTTCCAGACGGGTACACCGCAAAAAAGTTTATACTCACTCGAAGTTATTTCATGCAAGTTGGCTGGTTAAGAGCTGACAAATGAACTTAAAATGTTAAGAATGTATTAAAAATATTTATAAAAACATGTGGCCTAATGTTTTTATAAATATTTTTTGTAAAATTTTTATTTTTATTCCAGCATAGCAATTACTACATTTCTTTGGTATTTTAGAAAGTTTAATCTTCAAACTATAAATTCATGTAACATACATTATAACGACCTTAAATCATTTTTCCCAGTGCACATATTTCCGCCTACTGCGACGCACATTCTATTTGGCCTCTTTCCCGGACACTCAGCCAATGAGCGGAACGATTATATGATGAATGGCGACAGAAGCAGCCCCACCACCTCCTAAAACTTTAAAACCAGCCCCACGTCCATCGCTTTGCGCCACAGCGGGAGTATGCCAATCAAATTGGCAATGCGATATTGTCGATTGTCCAGTTGGGGCTGATTCTCTTTCTGATGGAGCATGCAGATGGTCGGGTGTCCTAATAATTAACTCGCAGGAGGGCTGCCTGCTACCCAATAAACAAGTGTGCCCTCATATCACGTGTTTACAATCCGCACAGCTGGCAGTTCCCCTTGCCACATGGCCACCTCTCATCCATGTGGGGCATGTAAAAAATTCAAGCACGAGCTTTTGAAATATTTGACGCCATGTGCTGGGTGTCGTCACTCGCCTTTTTACGACTTGCCAATGATGGTCGCCATAAAAAGCCTTAAGAGGTGAAACGAAGTCCTGCAAGCAAAAGCATACCGCGATTCAAAAAGTGTCTTTACTTTAAAATGATTTTTCAACGCTTTTAGATTTAATAATCCGGCGTTTTCTTATGTTTGCCAGTAAACCAATAAACAGAATATTTCAGCTTAACATCTGTTAACGATCTCTTAAATGAAACGTATTTTTTAAAATGAAGCTGTTTGACTTGGTGCGTTTCTCACACTTGGCTTTGGGTTATCAAATTGACAATTACTTTCTCTCTACTTGTGTCTTAAGCCGCAGAAAAGTGTTTCACTTGAATCATTTTTGGCTTAGTTTCTCCTATTTTGATTAAATTTTCTGGTTTACTGCCTTCCTCGGCGAATCTTTAACGGGCACTTCAAAGAAATGGGCGTTAGCTGACTGAAGAGTGGAAAAAAGGGCTAGGCAAAATATGTCTGCACTGATAGTTATGGCTGAGACTTCTCGCCGGAAACCATCGCGCGGCGCAAAATGGCGCAACTTCCGCTCGAGACTTGTCAACTGAAAAGTGGCAGACGACCAGACTTTGGTCCCTGGACGTCTCCAATGGCCGCCTGATTTATTGCACTTTAAATTTGACGATATTTTTTCGTTGCCTGTCGTTTATCTTCATTGCGTATGCCAAAAACTAAAGCACACGAATTCTGTCCAATGCCCATAAATATGAAGCATAACGAGATAGAATGCTATAGTCGAGTTCCCAGACTATCAGATACCCGTTACTCAGCTATGAAAAAAACCTAAAGCACTTTTTAAAAGTGTGGGCGTGGCAAAAAATTAAATTTAAAAAGGTTTTAAATTTGCATGCAGATTTCTAAAGAATTGTGCCACAAATATTAAGAGGTGGTATTTAAGAGAGGTATTCAAAATCCGACTAAGATAAGTTGAGTTATGGAGTTTAGAACTTCAGCCTTAGGACATTTCTTTATATTTTGAAATTGCCAATTGAACACTTTACAATAGAAAATTTTACTTGATATTTGATATTATTTTATATGCATTTCTAGTTTACATACATCTATGTAAAATTGCATAGTTCTCTATTTTCCAGTATTTATTTTTCATGATCAGAGCGAAAGAGAGCAAAATTCCCTTGGATCGTCGCTTATTCCATTTTCTTCCTCTCCTCTAAGTTCGCCGTTACCTGCCAGTTCTTAGCTGCGCATTTCTCAGACGGTTGCTTTTTCGCGTCACGTGTTTCAATAAGTTTAATTAAAGTGGCAGCTGCCAATTTTATGTTAAATAAACATCGAAAAGGAGTTATCCTACTTAAAATGGCTAGTTAGTATGTTAGTAATAACGTGCGAACGCAAAATGCAATATAATATTCGAATTTACGGTTTTTAATTTAGGCATTCAAGCGGGTGACGCGCGTTTTCATGTGTGTGTGTGTCTCGATGCGACAAGTTCGCTCTGTTTTAAATCCGCCGTGCTCCTACTTCGCCGTGCATAAATGCAGGTGTGTTGGCAATGATGCGAAATTCGCCGCAACGCGGTCTTTTTTTTATGTTCCATTTTTTTTGGGTGGTATTTTCTGCGCATAAATTTATTGAAATTTTAACATCTTGGTGTGTTAAAATAAAGGCAATTCCTCATAATTAGAGTGAAATTTCCCATTGTAAAGTGTTTATTTTTGTTTTTTATTTTAAAGTGTTCAAAAAGTGTAATGGAAAATTTTATATTATTATAAAATAAATTAAAAATTACTGCAAAATCACATAACATACATATTTAAATCATTCCTGATTTTAAAGCTGTCAATTTGACGGTCATCACATCAAAAAATTAGACAAAAAAATAAATTTATAAATTTGAATGCAGCATTTAAGAGAATTGCGCCAGAACATTTACATTTAGAGGTATGTCACTTTAAAATCCGAATAAGAGACGTTTTTTTGCAAATCTATAGAAATTTACAAGATATATAAGATATATATCAGGGATACTATACTTCAAGAATATAATACTCACATTTTCGCTAATAATTATAAAAGTGTGGAAAAACCTATTAAGAAACAAGATAGAATGCTAATTATAATAAAAAATTAATTTCTAAATTTGAATGCAGATGTTTAGAGAAACATTTAGAGGTATGTCACTTTAAAATCCGATTAAGATAAGCTGAGTTATGGAGTTTAGAACTTCAGCTTTGGGACACTTTTAAATTTTTTTGAATTTCTATTACATCATCCAACAAAAAATTACAAAAAAAAATAAAAAAATAATAAATTTCTTTATTTGAATGCAGTTTTTTAGTGAATTGCGCTAGAAACATTAAGAGGTATGCCACTTCAAAATACGATAAGGATAAGCTGAGTTATGGAGTTTAGAACTTCAGCTTTGGGACACTTTTAAATTTTTGTGAATTATCATCACCATACATCAGAAAAATTACAAAAAAATTCCAAAAAAATAAATTTTTTAATTTGAATGCAGTTTTTTAGATAATTGCGCTAGAAACATTTAGAGCTATGCCACTTCAAAATCCGATTAAGATAAGCTGAGTTATGGAGTTTAGAACTTCAGCTTTGGGACACTTTTAAATTTTTTTGAATTTCTATTACATCATCCATCAAAAAATTACAAAAAAAATAAAAAAAAATAAATTTCTAAATTTGAATGCAGTTTATTAGAGAATTGCGCCAGAAACATTTAGAGGTATGCCACTTCAAAATACGATAAGGATAAGTTGAGCTATGGAGTTTAGAACTTCAGGACACTTTTTAATTTTTTTGAATTTCTACATCATTTCATCAAAAAAATTACAAAAAAATTAAAAAAAAAAATTTTTTTTTAATTGAATGCGGATTTTTTGAGAATTGCGCCAGAAACATTTAGAGGTGTGCCACTTTAAAATCCGAATAAGAGACTTTTTTTGCAAATCTATAGAAATTTACAAGATATATAAGATATATATCAGGGATACTATACTTCAAGAATATAATACTCACATCTTCGCTAATAATTATAAAAGTGTGGAAAAACCTATTAAGAAACAAGATAGAATGCTAATTATAATAAAAAATTAATTTCTAAATTTGAATGCAGATGTTTAGAGAAACATTTAGAGGTATGTCACTTTAAAATCCGATTAAGATAAGCTGAGTTATGGAGTTTAGAACTTCAGCTTTGGGACACTTTTAAATTTTTTTGAATTTCTATTACATCATCCATTTTTTAGTGAATTGCGCTAGAAACATTAAGAGGTATGCCAATTAAAAATCCGATAAAGATAAGTGGAGTTATGGAGTTTAGAACTTCAGCTTTGCGACACTTTTAAATTTTTGTGAATTATCATCACCATACATCAGAAAAATTACAAAAAAATTCCAAAAAAATAAATTTCTAAATTTGAATGCAGTTTATTAGAGAATTGAATTTAGAGGTGTGCCACTTCAAAAGATCGACTGGGCTATTGATCCTGATCAAGAATATATATACCTGATATGGTCGGAAACCTTTCCTCTGCCTGTTACAAACTTTTCAACGAATCTAGTATACCTTTTTACTCTATGAGTAACGGGTATAAAATATACATAATAGCAGGATGTGTATGTGCGCAGACGATTCCTTATCAAGCTCTGGACTTGTAATTTTCTAAAAGCTTACTTTAGAGTTTTGCATATTTTGCATGAGAAACGCATCTGCAAGAGCACAAAGTGGGCAGAAGATTCAGTACCAGACACTGAGCCCTTGTTGCATTTGTTTTCTGCCAGTCTGTGTCCGCTTTTCCTTTGAAAATCAATTTGAGTATGATCAACTACGATGAGATGTTTTACCTGACCTATTTTGAATAGAATGTAGTTATTAGAGCTGTAGCTGTATTCAAATTCTATCGAAACTTAAAGTTCAAAACGAAAGGATTAGAATATGCATCGCAATAATAACTTTATTTTTATAATTCCCTTGAAAATTATTAGCAGTTATTAGGAAACTATACAAGAGTGAGTTTTAATTAAAATACAAATACTTTTGGAAAGCCAAATAAACTGTGTGCGATACCATTTCAGACGAATATTGAGTCATTGCATTCACATACATATTGGCCATGCCCTGTCTATTTAACTAAATTTGAGCGATTTAAATTTAATCTCCTTTGAACATGCCATTTTTGGGGTTGCCTAATAGCTAAGACAGAGCAAAGAAAATATCAGCAATTTACTAAATGCATTCGATGGAATGGCCCAACTCTCTGCCACGTCGCATGCAGAACGGATTACTCATCCGCCCCGTAATCAGAAACTCGAAATACGCTTCAGTGTTTGTGGTTTTCAACTTTGTTTTCGTTTTATTTTCCTTCGACTTCGACTGCACCTTGTTTGGGGCTTAAACGAAGCGCGAAGAATACCACTAAATCTTCAGCACCAATAATTCAATAATTTTACGCTTAAATCATAGCAAATTAACCCATTTCCGGCGCAGACAGCGCCATATAAATTATGCCACGCGGCGTGCGACTTGAGACGGCTCAGAAAGGTTCGGATTGTGATGGTGAAAGTGGTTCCCAGTCTCAAGCTAAAGTTATGAAAGCTTAATACAATATTTGTGTGGGGTATGCAGGAATTCTTGAGCCTTAAAGAGATAATTGGAAACTATTTTAAGAATGATTGAATACTAGATAACTATTAGTGCGCACTATTCCAATTCTCTCCCGGCATCTAACATAATTTTATTTCAGTCCCTGTTTTTAACAGAGTACTCAGCAGTCTGCTCCATAATTGAGGTAGTTTTCCCAAAAAGTAAAAACCGACTTTAGAAGGGTTTGGCTAACGCTTATCTCTGGGGCCAAGAAAATGGCCCGTCGCGTCGAATGGAGCGCCTTGGTGGATTGCCAGGTGTGAGTCAGTTGATAGTTGTGGCAGTGCAAAAAAAGCAAAACGGAAAGAACGAAAACTTGCTACAAACAGTCGCGTGAGCGTGAAAATGGTTTTTCGTTTCGCTAGCGCCCGCACCCACCGCCACAACCACCATCCACTAACCACCACCCACCACCTACCGTCTTATGCCCACCGCGCCTTTTCCTTTCCGGAATTTTCAGGGCGATGGACGTGGGTGGGGCGTTGGCTTTGTGTTGCGCTTCGCCGAAGACAAGCTGACAAATGCTGAAACGTATCGTATGCCATCTATCATCGTGCATTAGAGCAGCGTCCGTCCGGCTGTCCGTTTGTCCGGCTGTCCGGCTGTCCGTCTGTCCGTTTGTCCGTCCGCTCGGCTTTCCTTTTCTTCTTCTCGGTTAGTTGGCAGCAAGTTAAGTGCCCGTTCAATGGCCGGTTTGGTCCACGTTTTATGTTACAATGTTAATTTCCTACTTGGGCTTTGGTCTAGACTCTGCTGCTGGAAACTGATTGCTGCCTCCACTTAGTCGTGGGGTTACTTGGGGCACATTTGAGTGCTGAATGGTTGGGGCTCCTCTGTATGAGTGCTAGAGATTTATGCGCCAGCGGGGCAATCATGTGGAATGCATGTTAATTATAGTACATCGAACGAACCGAACCGAAATGAAACGAAATGAAGCGACAAAACACGGTAAAAAACATTTATCACAGGCCAGGAAACACCTCTATCTAATGTGCTGACCCCCATTTATTGTCATTTAAAATAACTAGCATAGAAAAGAAGTGATAAAAAGACTGAAACAAAAAGCCGGGATTCCATGGAGGTACATTCGTTTTATTTTTTGTTTGTTTTATTTTATGTCTCTAAGAACAATTCTTAATGATTGTCACAACTAAACGGATTAAGCTGTACTGAAAAAATTCTACAATTTTGATTGAATATTAATATACAACAGGCAGCCCAAAATAAAATATTGGGCTGTTAGAAATGAAAAAATTAAAATTAGGAATTTTACTCATAGTCAGATTACCATGGTTGGTAAACTTTTTCCGTTTACTTGGTAATTTGGCAACCAGAAGTGCAGCCTTGTCTTGCCACAAGGTATGTTTTTCAGTGTACGGCCAGTGAAGCAAGTGAGTCATGTGGGCTCTGATCTGGATGTTGTTGCAAATCAATTTGATGTTATTAGTTAATAATTAGAAGCCGAGGCGAGGCAGCAGCAGTCCCATCAACAGCGTAGCGCACTTAACCAGGCAGCCTGGGGTTAATGCATGCGACGTGTTTGAACTGTAAATGAGGTGGAAATGTCAGATGGAGGCGGGTATAGCGTTCCTCACCTGCGAAACTACACGGACTCCACCGCTGCCGCAGCCCCCGCCAATCGAGTTTAAATCGCTGGCAGTTTGTGGTTCTTATTTATGAGTGGAAAATGTCTGCGAATAATGCCACTTAATGAATAACTCAGGAGCAGACGAGGCAATTTAGAGGGGCGCAACAACAAATACGTTCGTATTGCCAATAATTTGACAATACTTCCGCACGTGCCCAACATCCGAGTCAACCACCTGCCACCTGCCACTCGCCACTTGCCACCCGCCCCGAAAATCCCGCCCATCGATCTGGATCTGGACTCTCACGCAGCCAATTGGCCGGAAATGTTGCTGCGGCATAATTTGTCAATTGTGCGTGTTGATTTCTGAATTAGCTAATTTGGATTTTAGTTATTAGATGGTGATTACGTGTGTTTCTGCATGTCTGTAGGTGCCACCCCACCAAAATTGTGCCCCATTTCCGCCAAATGAGCTTTGTAATTATTTTTTAGCTATCACAGTTTGTCAATGAGCTGCTTATTTTTGTGGCTGTGGTTTGAAAATACTGCTCCAAATATATTTACTATTCATTGCTTTTTTTTCTTTGCTGGAATTTAGGCTCGCATAAACATTGGCATCCGTATCAGTTGTGTAATGTATATTTTGGCCCGCAAAACGTTTAATTAGATATGTTTAGGATGTTGGCATTAGTAAATTGCATTTATTGCATTTATGGTAATGCGTGCATTGTAGCCCCAACTCTAATTAATGACAAATTATTTTCACAAGTGAACATTTAGAGGGGGATTAAGTATTATTTAGTTTGTTAACACATTTCATATGGCCTTGCGTTTATTTATTAACCGCGAAATGAAACTAATTTCCTCTATCGAAAAGTTATCATTTTTCAATTGTTAATTTATATTGAAATTATTCTGCAACTGCGAATATTATTGTTTAATAAACGCGTAATTGGACCACACATTGCATTAGAATGCGATTCGTAAAAAAAAAGATATTATTTTCAATTGGATAAACAACATTTTTTGTGTTGTCTGTATTTATATTTAATTGAATTAGTTTTTAGAATTATTAAAACGTTTTGAACTGTTTTATTGCAATAATATATTGGCTTCCTATTTTATATTTAGCTGTAATAAATTATTAAAGTATAACATATTTTTTGCCAAGAAATGTTTGCGACCTAAACGCAACTGAAGAGCCAGTCTGTTTCTTGTTAATACCAAACTGTTCCCACTATAAAAAGTACCTCGGCTTGTTCAAAATGCCGTACATATGAACTCTTATACCCAGTGGGCTTAGCCTCGAAAAGCTCTCGCTCTATTTAAGCCAAATACTCTCATGGCTATTATACAATAATGTGGGAGTTAAAGCTCCTCCAGCAAAGCTGTAAGAATAAAGGCCTGCGATGGTGTGCCAATATGCCCTACCAAAAACAGCTGATGACTGGCCTAATCCGAGAATTGAAAGACCAGTTTGACCTAACCAACCTTTTGAAAGTAACGAACGTCTTTGAAAGTTACACGATTTCCAGGAAGAAGTACTTCAACGTTCGTTTGAAACAGGTAAACGGATGCTTGTCTATTCCGACTTTGGAATTTTTCATTTCATTTTCCATTCGTCTTGCAAAATACGACAGTGAATATAAAAATAGGATGCAATTATATTAGGGCACACATATAAATGTACAAATAAAAACACAATAGCGATAAATGTAATAATTTCAAAATGTTTCTTTTCTCATTCAGAGATATTTAAGTGAAGGTAAGCATTTTGATTGCTTGAATTCAAATTTGTGTGTATTTTTATTAATATTGAATCTGTTGTAGTTTCATTGTCAGTAAAATTGGAAATTCACAATAGCACTTATATAGAAAATTAAGCCATAAAATGAAGGTATCATAAAAAAATTTTCTTTTAATAGTAACAGTAAGTTGTCCAACTATTCCGGGGTCCACAAATACGAAAGAAATTAAATAGCAACACTTAGCGACGAGCATAAAAATAATAGCGTGACAGCGCATTTAAGTGGGCTTGTGGGCGTATTATTGGCTTAAAGAGATAAGATGAAAATAAACTACTTTTAGTGGGAAGTATCTTCCACGGGCACACATGCAAATGAAAAACACATTGCACCGCCACCAACCGCAAATTGACTAAAACCATGCCCAAAGGGGGCGGATGGAAAAGTGGGCATGGCGGCGGGCTTGCCAAAGAGGCATCCGCAACATCCTCGGCGCCGCTTCTGTAGTTTTCACTGTCTGTCACAAGACAATTTGTGCGCGCAAAACACAAAATAATACACATTCATATAAACGTACAGAGCGAGAAAATGCCTCATTGGTTTGAATAATTTCACATTTTCGCACGAATTACTTCATTGCAAACGAAAATATCGGGATTGCCTTACAACTTTTGTTAGTCAATGTGCTCATGCTTAAAAAATATTCACAAGGAATTTTCTTTTTAATAAAATTATTCTCCGTGCCGAAGTGCATATACATATTTATAGGGACTCTCGCACAAATAAGCATATGCATGGCACAGTTGTTCAGCTGCTGCCTGGCATCAGACTCGAGGGACGCTGTTCGTCCGCCTTTGGCTTGGCACACATCGCGTATACGTAACGCAGCCGACTACAATACGTCTAGGATATACGATACATACATGGATACCGGAATATATGGCCACGAGTATGCCCGACACATAAATACATACGTATAAACCGCTGCACTGTAGAGATTTCAAGTGAATAACTTGTGCGGGTAAACATTTTAGATTTTGATAAATTGCAACTTATACGTTCTCTGTATAAATAAAAGATTTACGTAAATCGCCTGGTAAATGGCTGTAAAGAAAATGTGCGCGGTGTCTTCACTTCCACCCCACTGCCACTCCCTTCTCACCGAGATCCTGGTGCTGTTGCCCCCGTGCTTGCGTGTGTGTGTGAGTGAGTGTGTGTGGGCATAACAAATGCTTACCAACTTAGCCACTGACTCATCTGCCAACTGAGCCTGGACAGCTTATGTCATAGCCGAAGGACGGTGAGAGGGGGCGGGAAGTGATGGGAAGGTAAACCATATCATGAATTTGGCTATAACATTTTTCGCAACCATTTTCGGTGCGAAAAAACCTTAAGGATGCACGGGTATTTCGGCAACCAAAATAGGACTTTAATAAAGCAAGCAATCATAGTGCTATTTTTCGATATAGTTGATTGAATTTGAGAGTAAATTTTAGAGTAAAACAAAGAATATGTTGCTTTAAATAAATATTCTAAGCAACTGCAGAAGAGAGCAAGTGCTAAATGCAATATAAAGGTAATAACTTACAGAAGCCATTAGAACTACATCTACGACCTTCTTTTTTGTAGCTAAGCGCGTGTTTAGCCTGAATTTATCTGGAGCAGCCGCTGTATCCTGAAGCGCCTAACTCATCGCATCCAATCGTTTATGTGTACACCATGCAGTTAAATTTCGCAGAGTATCCCCGGGGCATCGCAAGGCCATTGCAACGAGTGCAATCTGCAGGCGTGACTCCCACGCCATTTAATCAACATTAGTGGAACCACAGTGCACAGTGTCCTCGAGTGTGTGTGTGTGGAAGGACGAGGAAGAAAACATATACCAAATGGCATATTAATTGCTGTCAGCTTGCCGGTTTTTTAACAGCATTTTGTGTTACCGGTAGCAAATGAACTTGAAAAGCGTTGGCAGCGGATAAATGTAAGCAAGTGGGCCACTTAAATAAATAATACACTAATGGCTATTTAATTGGTATTTGATATACGTATTCGAGTGCTAAATTTGTCAAAACATTTACATTAAACATTACTATTGAACATAACACGCAAGTAATGTGCAAGCCAGCTAGCCACTAATGTAAAATATTTACTAATGCCAATTTATACGAGTATATTAATATTTTAAAAAGAGAGATGCATGCGGCGGAAGTTCTGCAAAGCAATTTTGATTATATTTAACTTTATGTTGCACAAAGCAAACTATTAGCGTTCCGTAATAGATTTTCTATATAAGCTTATCCATTCTACAACTCATTAAACTATTAAACATAAGCCCCCATTTTATCGCCCGCTTATATCCTGGCAACTCCCCCCACTTTTTTCTCTGCTTCTGCCTCATTTCATCATATCGCATTTCAGGATTTCAGCGCTAATGCTGCTGCAACTTTGCTTCCATTTAGCGCTAACTGCCATTATTTTCAGTTTTATTTCCGCACAAGGTCAAAATGCACTACAACAACCATAACTGAAACTCGCGCAAAGCGAGTGGTGCAAAAAGGCGCCTGAAAAATGCGTTTGTTTAAGCCCGATTTGTATAATACCCTGCTTTTGTAAATAAAGTGTGGTATACATATAATTTTAGTAGGTGAAGCTTGCAAGATTGAGACTAAAAAAAAAGTCATGGAGTTAGGGATGTTCCGTTTTTCATAGAATGAAAGCTTCAAAAAGTATTTTTCATAAATTGAATATAGGTGTTACAAACTAAAGGTCGAACTTAAAAGCCCCTTCGCATGCGAAAGATTATGGCAACTACGGAAAATGTTATTTACTACACATAAATTACACGGGGCGGCAGTGGGTGCTCCTATTTGGGGGGCGGTGGGGTGGGTGCAACCAACTGGGGGCTGGAAGTTGGGCAGCCTCAAACAACAAGAAGAACTATCAAACAACTTTTTTTCACAGCATACCGCAGAGCGTTTGTTTAGTGGGCGTGACCTGGTTCTGGCTGGCGCTCCGGTGGCGCTGAAATTGGGTGGGTGGGTGTGTGGGTGTGTGGGTGTGTGGGTGGCACCAGCGCCGTGCCGAATGGGGAAGGTCGTGGGGGCGAGAGGTGCATATGTACATGCTACATTTGACCGCAAAGTAAAACGGTTTTTTGGTTGAGTAAAACGTTGAGAAGCAATTTCGGACCAAAGTTGCAATGAATGCGAAACGTTGCCATGAATGACGGACGCTTTGGCAGAACTTTGGCAGAACGGCACTTTGTGTGCCATCTCTGGCCTCCAGCCACCCAGCACCACCCACCCTTCAAGGTCAACGTACGCGTATGTCGAAAATCTGGAAATGTGATTGAAAGCGGGCAAATAGAATCTGTTCGTGAATCTGAAGATCTGGGGGGAAATCTTGTGTCACACACATGTCAGGCGATGCGTGCTCGCTTTGTACATTCCCCGATATTGCAACTCAGCTGACGTCAAAGGAGATTCTCATCTTGGGGGGATTTTATCGATACAAAAGATAATTGGGGATTTCAGATTGTTGCTAGGTGCACTTACACAAAATATAATCAACTTGAATGTCATTCAAAATATATTCCTCATATTATAGAAAACAATAATAGAAGTGGTATAAAACTAAGAAACATATATTTATTTATATATTTTTTACAACTATTTATGTTTATAAAAAAGTATTGTTTTTAAGCATTTTTTTTAATTTTAGGTAAAATTTGGTTTTTAGTTTAATGCACGCAAACTTAAGGGTTTGGAAAATAATTATTTCCAAGTGCAGCCAAGGAAAGTGGAACCCCTACGCTTACAATTTTTACTGGGCACTCAAAGTAGTTTTTATTAACAGTTTACTTCCAAATCATTGAGCTGAACCCGCTTAAACTGCAGCTGCACCACCATCGCATCGAGGACGCGAAGTGCTATAAAAACTTAATTTGATTTCGGCTTAACTATGTGCTAAATGCATTTTTATATCCAGCGACTTTTTAAGGAACTGAACGTTGTGCCGTCCCGTTTCCGCCCGATTTCGGCCTAGTTTGGCCGTTGAAAACTTGGCCAAACTATGCAAACAACACTCGTAAATAAGTTCGACGACATTTTTAATTACATTTAAGGAAAAGTTACTCGCCCTGAATGGGCTCTGTGTTGCTGCCGGCGGTTGAAGATCGATCGATACGCAATGCCAGCCATAAATAAGCAATGCCAACGGCAACGAACGGCAACGAGAAACTTAATTTCAAAATAATTTTACCAGTCGACGGCCAAAGTTTTCGCTTAGCCAAAAGTTTTTGGCTCTGTCTAAGTTGGTGTTGACTTGGTCCGCATCCTCTTCTTCGTAGTCTTCGTTTCGGACTGCTTATGTTTTGTTTATAGTTCGCTGAAGCCGTGCACTAAATATTAATAGTTTTATGTTGTTAAAAACGCTAATGAAATGCACTTGCTGCAGTTAGTTCCCAGTTGCCAGTTGTTGGCCAGGTGAAAGTTTTCACGGCATATTAATAGCTGATTCTGCGAAGGCGGTGACCTGGCCAAAAAGCAGCTTCACTCGAGGACACGGCCAAAACGAAAAGTGCTTACCGCAAGCATCCTGCATCCTTCGTCCTTCGTCCTTCGTCCTGCATCCGTGCTGGTGGTCCTGCGGAGGCATGCGTGCGTGCAAGGACGAAAAACTGGAACATTTTCAGCGCGTTACGTGTCTGCACACCCCATCCCATCCATCTCCCCGCTGCATTTTGCCCTCTGACCCACCGGCAAGTGGCATGGCATTAGATTTTTCAACAAGAATTTGCAGCGTTTGTGTATTTTTGCCAGCCCTTCTTCTGTGTGTATGTGTGCGTTCGTTTAACCAAGACAAAAATGCGGCATATTGGGACTTTAAGTTTTACGGATTTTCCCATATGCTGCTGACCGGCAGGCAAAACTTAATATTTCAACTGGAATAGAAGTATAAACTAATACAAAACTGGCGCATGCAACATTTTTAACGTTTGTGTTGGAGTTCAATTATATTTTTAGTATTTATGCCGAACAAATATTAGTTTCGCAAACGTTATTTGAGTTTCTCATACGAATATTTAGGTTGTTTCTAGAAATTGGCACATTTATTAAGGAACAGGCGAAACTATTTTCTCTTTATGGATGTCCACAAACAGACAAAACTTTTCGGTAAAAACACATTATTTTTCAATACTGAATTTAAAGATCATCACGAATTCGTGTCCTTCTCAGGGGCAATAATTTTAAGTTCTAAGCTAACTCTGTTTCTTTCTGCTCCGTTCCGTTCGGTTTCAGTGGGTGTTTTCCATTGCGTTTTGCGAACAAATTCAATTGCAGCACGTGTCGTTGGCCATGTACACAAAGATATGTGAGTGCTTGTCTACATATATGTGTATATATTGCACCTATATGTGCACTGAGAAAAAACAAGTTATATTGACGTAAATAAGCGAACCGAGTAGTATAGAAATATTAAGATGAATATGGAAATAGGTAAATATTTAAGTAATATACAAATAGTAACTGAGACCTCTGTCAGTTCAGCTCGATTTTTTTGTAACCTTGCCGCTTTTATCTTTTTTTTAATAATTCATTCGAAGGAAACGCTTTTTTATTATTCACCATGTAAAAACACAAGTCTTGATTACCAATATTATTTCCAGTGCATGCGTAAGCCTCTGGAGTGTGTGAGTATGTTAAAAGCAACTGACGCCAGCAGTTTTGGGCATTGGACAGCCCACGCCCACTTTACCGAGTTTATATTTGTGCGGAAGAAATGTCGCTGGAGTGCAAAAAATGCAAGGCACAACAAACTTGTTTGTCAACCTTCCAGTGGGTGGCAGTGGGCGGTGGGCGGTGGGCAGGGGGTCGGTGTTTTAGAGGGCGATGATTGAGGGTGGCTGAAGTGTTGGCAAAGACCCTCACGTAGTTGACGGTGGCCACGAAAAAGTTGCATAAAGTCAACAACTTTCAGTGGTTTAGTGATGTGAAAGTTGTTAAGCTCGAGAAATGTGGCCCTTGTCTTCACTTTGCCCACCCCGCCTGAGCAAGAAGGTCAATTACACGAAGAACTTGAGTTAAAAGGCGTGAGAATACACAAAACTGGACAAGGGATAAGTTTGGTCAACTGGCGAGATTTTCCTAAAAGACGGCAGCATTTTGGGCACCATTATTAAATTTAGATTTTTCAAGTGCCAAACATGTTGGCGATAATATTACATTTTCGTTTTTCAAGCAAACATGAGAAAAACTGACAATTTAATTGTATTTCCATTGCATCTAATCCATTGTGATGGGCGGGCAACCGACGCTGTCTGGCCAATATCAATCAAAAGTTGGCCACGCCAAATGCCATAAAACTCTGCAGCTTATCAACGGCTTAAATGGGGCAGGGTGCTCTACTCGACGTATAGAAAAAGTACACAATCAGCAAAATTAGCGCAATTTGCGCCACAATTGCAATGGCGAAGGGCTGCAATTTATTTAAATACAACGGCATGTGCACCCGTCAAAGCTAACAATGTTGGCCATGGCAACAGCCGAAGGCACATGAGAAATCCAGCGCGGTTTTGAGTGAAATAAAATTTAATGCCATCAACAGGCGTGGAAAGGAGCAGTGTGGATGGGCACGGACCACGGGCCACGGGGCACGGGGCTCGGGGCATGCGGCATGTGGCATGGAGTGGTAAAAATGTTTGCGGCGCATAAACAAGAATTGTTGCCACAGAGCGCCGGGTAACACGCTAAACCATTAACTAAACAGCTGAAAATAAAACAAAAGCGGTCATAGCAGTGCAATCGAGTGAAAAGTCGCAGGGTGAATGCCCTTTGGCGGTAAAAAGTTCGATATCTCTCTTTAAAAAGCTGTTGGAATGACCAAAAGAAATTATGAATATAGAAAAGTCATATATTAAAAAGGATTTTCTAAGTAACTTTTAAGTAAAAAAAAATTATTATTTGATATTTTTGTTTTTCTAAATGAGAAATAATATTTGTCTAATCCTAAATTGTAATTGAAATTTTTTAATATGCATAAAGCATTATATTTTTTAGGCTTACAAATAAATTGTGTATTACAAATATGTAAATTTTTCGTGGTAAGAAATACACTAATTTAGTAATTTGATAAAAGATAACTATTTAATAAGTAAGACACTAATGAGCTGGTATTAAAATTGTAGCTGCATGCTGATGTAAAGGTAAGCTAAGCTTAACTATAACTATAACTGGTGCAAAATTAGTTTTATGCTAATAATTTGGAAAGCTTCACCAGCAGACCGCTGTCTAATTTAGTTGTTACCCGATGGGGACTTAACACAAAACCCATCCTCAAAAACAATTAAACCTGGAAAGCTTCGTCCGCGTTACGAAATTTCGCGCTGAATTTTCCGAGGGGAAGGAATGCACTCACACCCACGCATGTGCAGGAGCAATAAAAATAGCTGTAACCGAAAAATAGCGGCACTTAATAATATAAGCGTGTGGCAGGACCACACAAGCACACCCCATCACACACCAACACACACGCACGGTAGTCGTCGGTTCAACCCTCATGCTGTCAATGCATAAAACAATTTTCCACGGAAATTGCAGTAATTAACTTTAGTACCTGCTTGAGTGACATTGTGAAATTGTCTGCATGTATGGGTGTGTGTGTGTGTATGCGTATGCTGATGCTGAAGAGTGTATGAGTGTGCGGATGTTGTGGGCCAAAAACAGGATGCTCGTTTGAGTGTGTTTGCATCTGTGGGCCTGTCTATCTGTGTTTGAAATGCACTAGGCAAATTATTAAATAAATATATTTTTTTTAATTTATAACACTGTATTCCATGAATTAAGCTTTGTGGAATTAATATCGTTGGAATACATGAGTATTTTTTCATTTTGTTGAAATAGCAAAAAAGGCTCGTAAATTTGTACAGTGCTGCCAAACTCTCTTCACTATGTTTTTCTAATTCAATTAAAATTGGCAGCTACATCGGGCAACACACATCCGGCAACAAACAAACAAACATCCAGACCGTTGCAATGGCGACTCATTAGGAGGTCTGCATATGCAATTGAACACACAACACTCGCTCACACACACACGTTAAATTCCCAATTGCACACCAACACCACCCTCCTCCCGTGTAAGCATATGTTTACGCTTGTATTGGTGTTAATGTTAACTGTCACTACATTTGCCTGCAGCCTTTTTGGCTTTGCCCACCACCACCCCCCAACCCCTAGGTTTTTAACTGGGCTGACTGGTCTTGTTTTTTTTTTTTTTGTTGTGTTATGCAACTGTAAAAACATGTCAAACCAGCATGAGTGCATGTGCACATACATATGTATGTGTGCATGCGTACGAGTGTGTTCGTGTGAGTGTCCTTTAGGCCGCATTTCAGCTTTTTCGCCAGCATGAGTGAGCTGCTCTGATCGCTGGACTTTATAAATAATACAGCAGCAAAAATCCGGCACTTTATAACATCAATACTCTCAATAAAACCAATTGATCTGAGTTTGAACAAACTACGTTTGGTTTACGTTTAGACAAAGTTTTCGCTCATGCATTTAATCAATATTTATTTCAAATTGACTCTTATAACCATGTACTCGTAGAGTAAAAGGCTAAACTAGATTCGTGTAAACGTATTAGATGAAGAAACTGGATTTTGAAACTGCGCAATTGTTTAATGGCATACACAATCATTATGTTGATATATCACATTTCAAAACAAATGTGTAATGTCAACTTAGGATAGGTTTTACTTAATTGTCAGCTTCTAGTCATATGGAAAGCCAAGCGACGGCTTTCAGTAAATATAAACTGGTTTTCAGGCTCCTATTTATGACCCGAATTTCAGTCCAACTGAGTGAGTGAGCAATTAAAGCCACACATATAATTTTCGAATTACGAGCCCACAGAAGTTATAAGCAGCAATTTATTCAAGTATGCATAATAAGCCCACGCACACACAAAGTTTCTTTTGCTTGAGTTATTGTCAGAACTATCCCTAATGTCTCATGCATAATTGTATAGAAATTCTGTTCTAGTTTTAGTTTTTGCCTGCCTCCCCCACCGATTATCCTGGCTAAGCCTTCAAAGTTCCTTTAAATTGCCCATTCGTGAAGTGTTTACGCTGCTGCCTGTGTGTGTTCGTTTGATTAATGAAGATTAATAACGAGGAAAATTGTTACCGATCTGCAAAAGGTTGCTCTGAAGTGCTTTGAGTTTTGGGCCTGACAGTTTATGTGCTTGAGTGGATTTTGGCAAAAATTTTATAGTCAATGATAGGATTTAATGAAGCGATTAGAACATGTGAGCGAACTAAACGAATCAACTGTGGCATAAATGCTCAACTATTTAACAAGTGAATTACTGCATCCATTTATGTGCTTGTAATTTTAAAAATGATTTCTCATTGCTAAAACCATTATTCGTCACACAATTCATACTGAGCGTATAATTGAAATATCGTGACTCGGCGTTGCCTTCGCACATAAAATGTTATTAAAAAGCAAGGAACCAGAAGAGCGAGCATAATGTGAAAACTAGACGTTGTGGCCATTAAAAAATCGCTTAAAATTTATGACAGCACTTGCGGCGTTTCGCGTTTAATTTATTTTTTATTTATATTTCTTTTTCTATTGTTCTATTTTCAAACTTTGCGTGCCGCAATAATTTTAAACTGCCATTGTTTTCTTGGCAAAGGTTCGACAAAGGCGAACTATTGTGGACAAAGCATTTTTGATACTCAGTCGAATGAAAGTAGGACTCATAGTACGCACCTTTTCGACCTTTTTTCTCCCATTTAAATGGATAAAATTTAAAATATAAAATTTAAACACATATATTTTCACAAGGGAGCTTACCACGCTGCATTATACGCTTATTATATAAAAATAAATCATTGGTTTTGAGTTAGAAACAGTGCAGCTGCCGCGAAATGAAGTTCTTCATTCTGATTTCTGTATTATTGGTCTGTCAAGGGTCCACGGAAGAGGAGGAAAACATAATAGGCGGTTCGTTTTCGGCCATAAATGTAGAATTAAATTGCAAAAGCTTGTAACTTTCAGAGCTGTGCTTCAAGCCAAATGGTGGACCACCTTGCCAGAAATTAAAAACATATTATTGGGACAAGGCAAAGAATCAATGCGTACCAGCCCGATATTTATTGGAGCCTTGTGGATTCTTTCACGTGATGGACGTGTGCGATAAAATATGCGCCAAGGAATCGTGGACCTTATCCCTTTTGGAATTACATGTTCGAAAGTTGCCATAAAATATACTGGGTTTTCTAATGCCAATTCTTATAGTTGACCTTTACATTTTGGTCACGGTTTTCAACCATTAAGACTTCATTTATGGTGGCTTTCGCTGTATTTTCGATTCAGTTAGCAGTGAAATGAAGGTCCAAAGGGTTTGCTTTGTACTGGCCCTGTCTTTCTTCCCATGGGACTCAACTTACGCTTCAGGTCCAGTTTACCAGAGTAAGAGACTTTTTAGAATGTTAAATACAAAAATATCTGAAATGTTTTCAAAGCTGTTTGCAGGCGGACAGGTGGCTCAATAAGTTGTTATCAAGACGGCACTTGGAGCTACAACGAGCGTACTCATAAATGTTATCGTGTCCAAAAGAATAAGGAGCCATGTGGCTTTTTCGATGGCGAAAAGGGTTGCAAGGACTTCTGCTTGAAGAACACTGGATAAATCAGAATGAGCAGTCCTTTCCGAAATATGCATTATCTTTACTTTGTACAACTCTGCTAACTGTTGTTGATAATAATCTATAGCCGTGGAAATTACATTTTCAATGGCTATCACATTAAGTCGTGTAACATTCCCAGAATCTATAGTAATACAATGGCGTTCTCTGTGACTTCAGCTGTTTCTATGTGTACCTTAAATTTATTGTATGTACTGCTTTTTAATATGATGTTTAAAGATGTCGTCTCAATCAGACCCAGTAAGTTCAATTAGTGATCTTCCTAAATTTTGCTTCCAAAATTTTCCCGAATATTAAAAGCGCTTTGCAGGCGGCAGGAAGTAGAAAACCATTGCGTCGAGGAAAATACTTGGGTATTCGACATAAATTCTCAAACTTGCGATCCCGTGATTCCTAACAAGGAACCCTGCGGGCTCTTTATTAGCGAAAAGGCTTGCAAGGAGGTCTGCCTTAAAAAAAATTCAACAATAGTTTTGGACTTAACGACTTTGGAAAAGCCAAGAACCAAAGGAAGGATCTACAAATAACACTCGTTCTTTTTATGAAATCGGCAATTTATATTGAATATTTGGAAACAAAAGAATACAAAAGGATGCTGTTATAAAATAACACTGTCAAATTTTTATTCATTTTATTTAAGCATTTTATACCCATTAGTCGTAGAGTTAGAGAGTATTATAGATGCGATGATAAGTTTGTCACAGGAAGAAGAAAGTGTTTCTGACCCTGTAAATTACTTATATTCTTCATCTGGATCACTAGCCGAGTTGATCTGACCATGTCCACCTGTCCGGCTGATCAAAGGGTATCTGATAGGCGGGTATCTCCTGCATAAATTCGAATTTGCAGTTGTTTGCATGCTCACCTGAAAATGTAAATAAAATAATAAGTCTTGAAACCGAAGACATTAAAGGTTTTTCTCGCCTTTAAAAGCAACAGACGTGTCGTTTGGAGCGTAAACAAGAATTGCTGTCGGCATGAACTTACTGGTTTTTCCTTCGTTTATTTTGCCGGCTGTATGAAGTTCATCAGGCAGCTCCAGTGGAGCATGTGTCCTTGGACGACCATTGTCCTTTGGTTTGTTTGTTGTCTGGTTTGCAACTGCCGCTAATGAAACATACTTCTGGCACTTTATTTCATTTGCTCTCTCGCCTCGCCCTAACAATCTCAGCCGCATCCATCCCCATTTTACTCCCCTCGCAGTATTTAGCTCATTTTCGCAGGCTTGGCTCAAGTTTTTGTGTCCTTGGTTTTATTAGATTTTATTTGCACAGTCTTTATTTGTCTTCTGACGTCGTCTTCTTTCTTGCCAGCATTAAGTGTCCAATTTTAGTTCGGGGCTTCCACTCGCCGTGGTATTTTTAGGTGATAATATTTTGGGTTTCCTCAGTTAAGGGTGATAATATTGTATACCTCTTAGTGAAAGAAATAACCAAAAATTAAAGTCCTTTTAATATGTTTTTGAATCATCTGAATATCAATACATTTGAATAGGCACGTATTTGCATTTTGCTGGGAAACTCTGAATACGATTCAACTAAGAATTTTTGTGTATGAACCTAAACGAAAATATGTCATGGACTGTATTTTTTGGGATTTCAAAGTGTTGCAAAATCTAAAGGGTAGTAAAATGACAGAGTCCGAGCTTGGATTACTTCTTTTACTTTTGGTCGGTTTTCTTTTGTGCTCGGCTTTCGCTTGCCACAGCAGAATCCTTGCTCCTGGATGCCGCTTCTGTTCTATTTGCTTTGGCCTTTTGTTAGTTTGTTTTGAGCAGCAAACTTTGCTCAGCCAGCTGGCCACATATGCCCCAGGATCCTCATTGGGCTCCTTTTCGTTTTTTACACACATTTCAGTTTTTTTATTTTAGCACATTCGTCAAGTTTGTAAACACAAATTATGACAATTAAGTTGACTGTTGACTTGTTTGAGTTCGTCGTCTGCAAACTTTGCTTGCAATTTAAAAACTCCCCAAATTGCATTAAATTCCTGCCGAAACCGTTGACGGAAAATTCAATTAGGCGGGCAGGGCCCGAAAAAATGTCACCCGTTTGACATTCCAGATCGAGTTTAATTTTCGTTTTAATCTTCGTGCATTTGCAGTGCACAAAGTTTCCGGGGGCTGCCAATGGCACAAGTGGCACAGGAGGCACGAGGCACTGGAGTGTCGGAGCTCACGCAGAGTTCGTCCTGGGGGCAAGGAGGTGTTAAAGGTGGCCTGCAGCCACAATTGTTCATTAGATTAGCAAGTTGCAAAAGCAAAAGTTTGCAGCCTGGCTCAAATGCCACTTTCACGGCTGCTGACACACTTGAGTCGGATTGCGTTTTCCGAATTTGGCCCGACCTTTTCCATTTCCATTTCCCCATCTCCATCCCCATCCCCATCCACTTCCTTTTTCTTTTTGCGATTCGAGGAAATTTTATGAATTTTCTTATCAATTCAAAAGGCGAGAAACGACAGAAATTTACGTGCTCAAAGTGGCAAGTTGTCACAGCGACAAGCCAATCTATATATGTATGTATGTATGTGTTAGCCAACTTTTCGGCTCTTTTCGCCCTCATTGCTGCACCACCACATCCACATCCACATAGCTGTCTCAATTTGTCATTGAAGTTGCCACTGCGCTGCCGATAAGAAAGTTTTCACTTGATATAAGCAAATGCGGCTATTGATGCTAAATGTTGGCAGTTACTCTTCTCCCTTGACTCTGCTTTGTTTTCGCGATTTGAATTGAATTTCAACGTATTTTTTAAAGTCTTCTTGACGGATTTTTCCTCAACGAGAAGAAAACACAAATGATTTGCGATTGAAAAATGAAAGTGCTTTGTCATCATTTGCCCAAGCACTTTGCCAATTAAACTTATCTGTAATTGCCTTAAAGTTTGAATTGAGTTTTTCAGTGTTTGGAGCAATTTTTGCCAGCTGCAAACCCAGACTAAATTAAATTCATTAGATAGACTTGTTTGTTAATAAAATAATTATAATTGGTCAGTTACTGTCTGGATTTTGATAGATATGTGCCCACTAAGCTTTATTTAAATATACATTATATTAAATGGCACGTAAATGTGGTAACGAATTAAATGTTTAAAATGCGTGTGCCCATAACCACAAGCATATAATATTTTTAATGGAATTTGCTAAACTATGGCTATTCAAATATCCCTGAAAATAAGTGCAAACGCTTTGTCACCATTTAGGCCAACAATTAAACTTATCAGAGTTTTCGCTTTATCTGAATTAAGTTCACACGTGGAGGACACGCCACTCCCGGCCAACGGGAGTGCGAAAAATGCCCAGTGGGAGAAGTGATGGCAGGAAAATGGAAAATGGAAAATGTTTGCCACCAAAAAGAGCCGCAGACCGAAGACCGAAGTGCGTAAGGCAACACTCCAGTGGTGGCGCGTGTTACATAATTAAAAAGATGGCTTGAGGTGGCAAGAGCGTGAAAATAAAGCGAGAGACAAACTATAAAATAAACCAAATATCACTGGGAGCGGCACACTCGAGCGCATAAAAGAGTTTTTATTACCACGTCCTGGGGCAAGGTAATCCTAGTCCTGCGTGGCCCCCAACCTGAGTAATAGCCAGTGCGGCTCATTGTCCTTTTCCGGCAATAATTCCGCATTTACCCCCAGCACGGTGGCAACCTAACACGTTTGTTCTGCTGGATGCCCGGCTAAATTAGCTGTGACAGCCGCGTGGCATAGGCGGCGGGTCCTTGCCATGTCCTTCGTCCTTCGTCCTGCGTGGCTGCGTAAAGGACTCTGCGGCGGCTTGAGACATACCTGAGGCGACTCGTTGCGACCACGTTATCATTTATAATGAGTTAATTACATTTAATACGCATGTACAATGGCCTGTTGAACATGGCGCACAATTAAATGTGACCCTGGCCAAAGGAGCGTCGCTGGCGATAACAACAAAGGATAACGTGGCCATATTTCGAATGCTGCGAGTGTATGTGGTTGACTGTTGGAGTGTGTGTGTGTGTGTGTGAGCTTAACGCTTTAAGCAGTCATTGCACTTAATGGCTGCTTTGAGGTTTATTAGCTGCTGATTGTAAGCGTAATTACAACTGCCTAGCATGCTCGCATAGTGCGAGCCTGCAAACCATTTAATTATTTTGTTCCCTCACGCACTTCGCATATAAAAAGTATTAAATAAACATTTATTAATATATATTGATATGGATTTAAAAAATATAAAAATGTAAATCGATTCCCTTAACTTGAAATGTAAATGTAAATTACACTTCCATAAGTTCATTGGTTTTATTTACATAAGATTTGGAAGTTTATGCGCCTGCATTCGTCATAATTTGTTTGCTAGACTCGGAAAAACTTGTCGGTAACTAAAACAATATGCCATTTATCAAAACCCCATTTTTCATATCAGCAGACCGATGGAGCGGGCGAACTAAAAACATTTATCAACACCCAGCCCCCCGCGGAAAAACTCCCCTTTGTGGTGCATACATTCGGCAGCTGCCATCGGCCATATTACGTATACGTGACGGCGACTCGAAATGGAAAATCCATTTCCAACGCCTCTTGGCGACGAATTCTTTGCAGACATCTAAGCATTTAACAATTTGCGACCACGCCCACCCGCACTCCCACTTTTTGGCTGCCAGCCATTGCATTTCTCCGAAAACTAAAAAGAGAACCAAAAAATTATTTTATACCACAATTTTGTGGTTCGGTTTTCCTTGCTTTTCCTCCTTTTTTTCCTTCAGCAAATAAAAATTTTGCTTTGTGCCTCCTGTTGTGCCTCGTGTCCAGGCTCGTGCAACTGACAGCTGCAAAATTTGTGCGCTCTTGTTCATTTGTTTGACTGCCCATTGTCGTGTGCGTGTGTGTGTGGGGTATGCGCTTGTTTGTTGTTATACCAAAAATTGAACACACAAAGCAATTGCTATGCAACATTTGTGCAGACATGGCCCAGAGTTCCCAAAAAAAACCCAAACACCGAAAAAAAAACCAAATAAAATTGCTGTACAATTGAACGAGTACAAAGGCCATTCATGTATGTGTCTGTGAGTGCACGAACGTTTAATAGTTTTATTGCTGGCCACAAGCGTTTTTGATACTCAGTAATCAAGGTCTTACATAGAATATGTGATTGCCTATAGAAAGCAAAAGCACTCCAAGAAACTTAAAACAAGACCACGAAATTGTTCTAATAATAATTTGCTTTCATTATTCTATAAAAATAGTAATAACTGAAAAAATGTTGGCCTTTAGTTATTTAAATAACAAAAAGCTTTAGATAATAAAAATGGCTGCAATAAATAAAAAAAGGGCTACAGGTTACCCTTTTTCAGTTCAACGCGGAATAGGTATTTCTGTAACGACTCTTTTCAGCCAAAGTAAATTTTGATGGAAGCATTTTTGGCCAGCACATTCGTTAGTTGTCATGTCAGTGGTCAATTGTTTATTGTTAACATGGTCAATCCAGCGCCGCCCATCCGCCAGCCATGTGGCCTGCTACTCCCATATATATTTCACAAAATATCAAATTACTTGGCTTTCCTTTGATGCGGCTCCAGAATGTATATCTTGAGCAATTTGCGGCTTTGGCTCGCCTGTCAGCACAGTGCCCATTCAGAGTCGAATTAATCCATTTTCAGCTGTCTGTCAGGGGACTCAGATGACAGACGGAAATGGAGACTCCGCTCCAAAGACTAGGAACCTTAACGTTTTAAGACCACCGAAGTGCAGATGCAGCTGCAGTGCAGTTCTGGCTAATTAGGAATTAGATTTCGGCACGGTCTCGGACGAATGTGCGTCAAGTGCTAGAATGGGTAATGCACTTTACTGCTCCCACTGACAGTCGAAAAGGAAGCTGGCCGCTCACTCGTGGGCGGTGGATGGTGGGTAAATTTTATGGTTTCACAAAGGACAGGCCACCGCACAGAGATGACCGACTTCATCATCCACAAAGCTGGCGCCTTGGGCGCAAATTTCAATGCGTTTCAAGCATAAAATAAATGTCCACTAAAAATGTCCCTGGCATTGTTGTTGCTGCCCTGGGGGCGTGGCAGCGTAGGGGGCGGACGGCAGGAGGGCGCACAAAAAGAGGGCGGTGGTGTGAGTTTTGCGGCGATTTGTACACATGAAACAATATAATACATAGGAATTTTCCAATTAAAATGCATATCATTATATTTGATTCTTTAGTATCTGAACGAATATGAAAAATAATTAGATCCATTGATTGAACATTTATTATTAATTTTTGTTTTAATATTTATTTATATTTTATACGCGGATGCTATGTCCATTTAAAACAACTTAACTAATGCAGTTAAGGAAAATAATTTTGGTCATTTGAGTGATAAAATTCGGTGGTTAAGAAAACCATTTACACCATTCTTGCACATCCCATTCTTTTTGTCATCCCTGATAGCAGTTGCTACCAATTTTTCTCTGAGTGCACTCAGTTCTCTACATGTCTCAAGGACATGTTCACAGCTGACTGCCTCGGAGTTCTCGCTGAACTGAACTGAACTGAACTGGACTGGACTGAGCTGGCCCAAATCGCTGCAAGTGCTTTTAAGTCGTTGTCAAATGCAAAGAGCACAATAATTCAAATTTATGACGCGCAATTGTGCCCACACACTTTCCCTGCGCCACCGCGCCCATTTTCCTGGCCATTCCTGCCTGCTGCTCCTCGATTTCGTCCTTTTCGCAGGCACAAGTAAAGGAAAACTTGGAACGTGCGTCCAGCTGAGTGGGCGGTCGCTCGTCAAGGGAATATGTAAATTTAGTGGCCTCGGAGATGGGGAAAGTAAGCGTAAAAATTTTATAATTTGTGGATCTCTCACTGAACAATTATTTTATTTCTTCGTTCGTTTCGGTGCGGTTCGGCTTTGGTACTTTGGTTCTTTGAATTCGAGGATTTGAGAGCTGGGATAGGTGAGGCCGCAAGAAAGTGAAGCTGTTGGAAAATTATCTGCTTTTGATTTACGGACTTTGTTGGACGTGGTCGTAAAATCTGGTAAAGCCCACGCGGGGTAATTTCGTATTCGGTGATTTGGCCGTGGCTTTTGTGGCAAGTGATAATAAAATTGGGACACCAAGAAGTTGATCTAGATTTGGGCTCATGCTTTGATTTTCGATGGTTATAAAAGCTTTAGTACTTGAAGGAAATAAATTGGTAATGCGAACAGAATATTGGGCAAATATTTCATTTATATTGAAGCAACTCAACAAATTGCATATAGTATTTATTTAATTGCTTCTCATAAATCCCGAAATAAATACGATCCTGGTTGGAAACCAAAAAAATAATAAAAGTGCATGGGAAACAATAAAAGTATCATTTAGTTTGGCTTTGCTATTCAATTAGGCGGCCAACGGCTGCATATGTCATAGAAAAACGCACACAAAATTATAAAGAAAACATGCAGAGATGAACAATTAAAAAGCAATATCTATGGTTTCATTTATGGGGCGAGGTAGAAACTATTATTTCGATTTCGGATGTGTTTGCGGATTTATAAACAAATCCCGTTGCAAATCAACGACAACGAACAAATGCAGTTTGATTTACATTTATGCTTTTGCAGCAGGCATAAAAAATCAAACGACATTGCCAGAAAAAAGCACAATATGCAGCAATGCCAAAAGAAACTTTGATAAAACAAAATGCAAATAATTGCGACGGGCAAATAAATTAAAGCAAATTCGAAAGAGCAACTGCCGCAGTTGTTTTGGCACAAAAAATGGAGGCCACACCAAAACCAGCGCAAACATTGATTAATACGAGGCCAAATGCATTAGGCCAGTTCACATAATTTACGGCCAACTGTCTATGCATGCACAAACATTTATTTGTGTAATGTATTTTGCAGCCATATTTATATGCCGATCGCCTGAACTGCCCTTGTTGTTTTCGTTGCATTTATTTCCGATGCTGATGTTGTTGGCGATACGCGGCGTATACGTAATGCGAAATGTTGTATTTTCACAAAGAGTGCAGCGGCAGCAGGGAACTTGACCAGAATGTCAGCTGCACAAACACGGTTAAACCATGGATGCCCCCAGGCCAAAACTCCCGACTAGCAGCTGGGTGGCAGATAATTGATAGGTTTTTTTGTGGCATGCTCGGTTGGGCTTGTTTCAGAAATCGCCAGATTTTTTCGGTCTATTGGTTTGAAAAATCGGTCAATGGCACAAAAGCTTAATTCGGGTTATTAGGGAAGAGAATTTTCCTTAAGGATAACACTTTATGATATAATGATCCCTAAGTAACAAATTGATTTGTATACCGTTTATTGTTGTACTAATATTACCTCTTTAAAAATTTGGATGTTTGGTATATATTTCGCTTTATGTGTTTGTGTGACTAAACAGTTTCAATTCCGATTTCGAATTTCATCGAAAATAACGAATATAAAGATAAGCGCATTTGTATAAAAAATATTATTTCCACAGTCACTATGGTATCCTTAGGGTATTTCAGTGTCCCAACCCAATAGAACCATAAGCTCTTGTTCTCTTAGCCGCCTCTGTTGTTCGGTTTATGGGAAAACAGCATTTGACATGCGGGTTCAAAGCGTTTGCAGCCTGTTTGAATTCCTATTTGCATTGCGTGTGTTTTGCCTGGATCACCTGTCCTACTCCAAAGCACCTAAACATTGCCCAGTGCCCAGTGCCTAGTGCCCAATGTCCAATGTCCAATGTCCATTGCTCGATTGTCAACACGCCGCCGCTCGCGAAAATATTTTTTGGCAGGAGAGCAATGGTGGCGACACCGACCAACGAAATTCCAAAAAGATACGCACAACAAAACGTTCGATTTTGCCAACAAGCAATAGGCAATAAACACAAAACGCAGCCAATTGAGTTCGCATGCAAATATTTGGTAACGCGCACCGGCGAAAAGGTTCCTGGAGCCCAAAGATCCGAGGACTAACGCTCTAAATTGAAATTGAAAATAATTTCGCGCCATTTAACAGTTTTTTTCAGGAAAATCGTTGGCGATTCGTGGAAAGTTTAAATTTGAACGCCGTGTTACTTATACTTATACGAAATTAGATTTAACTTGCTCAAAAATTATTTTGATTATATAATTTCTTTATTCTGCGTATTTAGGGGCCTTTTTTTCGTTGATGCGATCTGTCATACTATTATTATTTAAATTGGCCAGTGTTCAATTTCGCAACTCAATGCCCAATGGACAGTCGGACTGACAACATAATTTCAGCATATGACAACATTTCTAATGAGAAAAAAATCGGACACACACACACGCACACCCACACACACACTAAGCAGAGCAAACTTTCTTTTGCGGATATCAAGCCATTTGCTTTCAGATTGTTTCGAAAATGTGCAGTCAGTCCGTTTGGGAATGGGAATGTGTGCGTGTGCGTGTGCTGACACAAAATGTGTTTTCTGAGTGTGCTTTGCAGTTGTCACTTGCGTGCCCAAAGCAAAACTGTCAAAAAGCATATGCCAAACATTTGTCGTCGGCATACAAAACCCAGAAATGAGCTAGGATACAGAGCGTTGTGTATGCATACGAAATTTATTTTTCCGTGAAAGAACGAAAGATAGAGCGGAATAAACTGAAAATGCTTTAAGATAGTGCGTCCTGCGCCCTGTCTTTCCCCTTTGACCTCTGGTGCCAAGCTCCTAGTCATCATCGCTGACATCCAAAATGGTCTTAAAGGCAAAAGGCTCAAAGGCGTAACCAGCGCCCTCGTAGAACTTGCTCATGAACTCCACCCTGGAAGAACAAAATGACGTTAGAATGCATCTGAAATGCGTGTTCATTATTCGCCTCTCACC
Organism: Drosophila erecta; assembly: GCF_003286155.1. Taxonomy (NCBI): domain Eukaryota; kingdom Metazoa; phylum Arthropoda; class Insecta; order Diptera; family Drosophilidae; genus Drosophila; species Drosophila erecta. The sequence goes on from NW_020825200.1 coordinate 13,964,173, forward strand.
AGTGCAAACGCAGTGTGTGCAGGAAGGCCGAGAGTCCTTCGATGAGCACCAGGATGCCGACTGTGAGCAACGCCCAGGCTCCAAAGAATACGTAGATGAGAACGCCGCCAATGTAGCTGTCGTACTTGAATCCCATGGAGAACACCATGTTCCACAGCACTTCGGAGAGCTCTGTAAATAAATATATATTGAAAATAATTCATTTTTAAAAACAAGATTACAAATTGCTCAAACAAACTTTTTATGATTTTCAAAGGTCAAACTTAGAGTAACAAATGCAACTTACGTGCGTGAGCCAATGACAAGGCCCACAATCGGAGGTACGACGCCGTGTGGGAAACCGTACTCAGGACATACTCGATGGTGTGGATGGCCTGGTGGATGAAGATCTCGCCCATGGCGTCGTCCTCACCATGACCCTCGCCTCCACCGCTGGTGGGTTTTGGTGGGGGAGCCCCGTTCATCTTGCGCTTGATCATGATGTACAGCGGTTTTCCCAGAAGCATCCAAGGAATGCAAATGACGGCAATGATCACAAAGACCTGTTGGATGCTCTTCTGACCGTCGAACATGAACTCCTTGCAGGGCTCCGGAGTGTCCTGACTGCCTTGCAGTATCATGTTGATGAACAGGATCAGGATGGACGGAGCACAAGCCGGCGAAAGCGCTCCTTCAACGGTGTCGTTGTAAACGACCCACTTAAAGAACATCATGAAGACCATGTATCCGAACAACAGCAGAAGGAACAGGACTTGGGGCAGGAACTCTAGGAAGATACTTGCGTACTTCTTGTAGTAGACAAAGTTGACCACCGACATGGAGACGCCAAAGATCATGTGGATGACGCCCACAATGATCGACAGCTTCATCTTAAAGGTGTTCAAGAAGATGATCTTGTTGTCGGCCAGTTGCCAAATGGGATCCATGCCGAAGGGATAGGTCTTGTAAACAGTATCGTTTGGCCTCAGCGTGATATACTTGAGGTTTTCGTCCTGAACCACATCCCTCGTATAGTTCATGTGCCAGGCGGACCCGAATATATTCATGGACTTTGAGAACACATCGTTGTAAATGAATCCGGTGTAAATGGAGAAAATGCCCATGAGGAAGATGATGTATCGGCCGCCGAAAAATATGTTGAAGATCTCCTCCTTGATCGAAGCCAGCTGCTTTTCCTTGATGATCAGCCATGAGGCGAAGAGCAGAAGGATTAGGCCGTGTCCCAAGTCACCAAACATCACGGCGAACAGGAAGGGGAATGTGATGCAGGCGTACAGAGCCGGATTCACTTCTCTATAGGAGGCCATGCCATACGAGTCGATCAAGTTCTGGAAGCCATTGGTGAATTTATTGGTTCTCGTGTATGTTGGGGGCATCTCATTCGTCTCGATGACGTTCATGAAAGCCGGTATGGAGCTCTCCGAGATCTTCGAGGCGCGAGCCAGTGCATCCTGGACCGTGGGAATATCGTTGGTGGGCACCCAACCCTCGCCAATCAGGCACTTGCCCGTCACATCGGGATTGAAGAAGTTCAGGATGTGATAGATGGCCTTCATTTTGCGCACCATAATCGACCAGCGTGGCAAATGCTTGGAGGCTGAGTTCAAAACCCGGCTGCGGTGATCGGCACTCTGGCTGAGCACCAACTTGAGGTCCTCCAGACGGACATTCACATCCTTGATCATCTCTGTTCGCTCCGCATGCGAGCTCGGACACGGATACACGGCGGCATGATAGCCCGTGCAGACCTTCTTGATCCGCTGCTTCAGTTGTTCGCCCTGGAAGAAGGCCACGAAGACGGTCTTCAGCACGGGTCTTCCGGTCTCCTCGTCGGCGACAAGGCCATCGATGTCGGCTCTCCGCAGGAAGATGTTTCCCCTGGAAATGCGCCACAGCATGCGCTCGAAACTGAAGTATCTCTCCAGCTTAATAACGCCAGCAACAAAGGCCAGTTGACCCCGCTGGGCGGCTCCTGGCAAGTTTGCAGGGTCCTCTGGGTCGAGTTTTCGGTTGACGTCCAGATTAATGACTTCCTGATCTGAGAAGAAGCCTTCAGTGTTCTCCAGCACGTATTTGAGTTCTTGCATGTGCCGGAAGTTGGCATCCAAACTGGCTCCGTTGGCGGACATTTCGCGCAGTTCATTGTCGGTCTTCTCCAGATGAGCTTCCAGGTCTACGATCTCTCGGGGATTGGGGGCACTGGGCTCCTCTCCCGGTGGCAGTACCGGCAGCGTTACCTCGTCCTTCTTCATCTCGGACTCCACGTACCGGAGGCGCCGCTCCATGTCGTCGCATCTCCTGACCTCGTTGACGTACTTCCGCTGGAAGGCATTGACCTCGTCGTTCAGATCGCGAAACTGGACACATCCACTTTCGCCCAGCTCGGCGATGGAGGCGTATGCCGCCTCCGGCTGGATGAACAGCTGGCACAGGGCCATCTTCTCGCTGCGGAACATGTCACCCATGTTCAAATCGAGGGTTTATTACTGCAAAAAAATAGGAAATTAATTATGTTGATCACTAAACGACAATAGTTAATTATAAATATAGGTTTATTAAAATTGCGTTATTTAGGACAAAATGATCAGTAACGATCTATAATTAATAGAGATCAACATTAAAAGGGCTTAGTTAGCTATTGAACTTTTTTCTTATATGACAGGAAAGGTTTCTAAAATGTTGGTTATTCATGTTCTATATTGGTGTATATTTAAAATAATATACTATTGGCCTTATGACAAGGTGCACCTAATTGCACATACAATTTGACTTTTGAAGCTTTATTAGACATTTTTATGACCAAAGCATGTGATCAATCGTAGTAATAGTCGCCGAAAGTTCCAACGATGATAAACAGGGCCATTACTTATAAAATTAGTTTATAGCAGTGTCAAAATGATAGGAACCATGAACAAAACTGAAATTCAAAGGCCCTGCGAACTGTAATAATGGATTTCATCAAAAGTTTGTAATAATATAAACCGAATTTAAAAAAATATGTTTAAAAATCCCTTGAAGAGTATTGTCTAATGGAATAGTGTAGTTTATTACAGCGCGGCATGCCACAATGGACTAATAAGTTTGGATAATGAGTTGTTTTGCCTCCTGACAGGGGACTCAATTTATTTGATCCACGTGACGCACATTGTTTATGGTCGGTCCACTTGAATGCAGTGCCTACCAATGTCGCAATCTATCAGCTAAGTGGAACGCAACAATTCGAAACAGAACCTGGCCAAAATAGATTAGATTACGGCCCAGAGGCTACCATGTCTATCGAGATCGTTTCGGCTGTTATCTACTGGCATTCGAGCTTTATCTGGAGTGGGCGTTGAGCGCTGAGCGCATTAATAATTTGAAATTACTAACAATTACCGCCAATCAGTTGGTTTATAAATAAGCCCCCGACAGTCTTTTATTGCATTAAGCGCCTATTACACGCCCTAGGACTCAGTGCACTGTCTTCTGATAACCGTTTTGGATAGGCCAGATTATGGATATTTATGGTTAGACAAATGTCTGGCTGAGATTTCGCCCCGCCTGTCTGGCCATAAAATTATGATTGACTCTCGCTCTCGACTGGCTGATAAAAAGACACGCAGTCTGTGGCCTCAGTTGAACTATTTTTGATAGTTTCGACTTATCACAGACACCAGAAATTTGATTTACAGCGGAGGGAGGTGGTTTTCTTTAAACGGAATCGCGGGATTAAAAGTATTTGTTGATATTTTTAATTGCTTCGTGGAGTCGTGAAACTACAAATGAAGCAATATCTTATGAAGAACAATTGTATCTTTTCTCATATCAATCAGTTGAAATAAACAGAAGTTTTTTTGAAAATAACTCAATCAGCTTACGTGTTTTTAACGTTAATTGTTTCATTATCAGCTGAAGCTAAAGTAACTAAATTGAATATTTGTACCTTTGGGTCATGTGTTCAAGACATTTCTACCTGCTTTCTGAAAATAAATTCCCTAGAAGACACTTGCATGTCAACTTGGAATGGAATTGATTTTACTTTAGCTTACAATAGGAGCACACCCTTGTAATTTGCACAAACGGTTCAAGAATTGATTAACTGCAGCCGGCTGGGATTTGCTGATGGCCATCTGTGGATAAATCAGTGCAAGTTGGTGCTTATCGGTTTTAGGTATGTACATCAGTCTAAGCCATAAATCTGCGCAGACCAGACAATTGCCTTTAAGACGGCCATAAATCTTCGGGGGCAAACTTCACGCAAATGTCTGATTATCGGGTGGCCAATACCCATGGCCTATTCCCATACCCATTCCCATACCCATTCCCATTTTCAATTCCCACTGGTTTATGTCCGCAATTACAGGTTCACTGGGGATTGTACAGATTGTTCGGATTGCAGGCGGTGTTACAGGGCTCATTAAGAAGTCCGTCCGTGAGCCGTAAAAATATTATCGAAGCCCCGTCGGTTGGGTGGGAAATTTTAACTGAACGATTGAACGGTTCAAATGATCCATCACGTGCTCTAACGTCACAAGGCTTTTATTGCGCCATACAGGAGAAATAAACCATTTATAGTTCAATACTAGTGTCAGGCTAATGAAAATCGATGTTTAATGAACGCTTCCATGGCCAATTAAGATAGGTTATCGCTGAAGAAATTACCATTAGGCCAAATGCAAGTTTGAATAATTACGTGAGGAGTGGCCAACGAACTTTTCTGTTCGTAAGGAACACTTATAATGTGCCCAGTTAGCGCTTATCTCTGACAACTTTGATAACCTCATATTGTAAACCCTAAGGGCACTGATAGCAATAAGTGTGTGCCAAAAATGGCTAAGGAATACGGCTAACACGCGCATTATCAACATGATTGCCAACGTGGCGTATGGGTAACGCAGTAGTCTTTCAATTAGTCACTGCGGCAACGGAATTAATTGACAAAGCTAGTAATCGTTTTAGTTTCTCAGGAATGCTTAAGGACACTTCAGATGTAAAACACTACACTTACACTACGTGAACAGTAAAGTTTTACTTAGTAGCTTAGCGGTTACTAAATTTTTTCGCGACCTGCCACCTCAGCGGCGCAGAAAGAACTGTGCGATCGCCTAAGACCTGTTGAGCCCTATGGCCAATTAGAGTGGGGCTAATCTAAACAATACACCAATACACTGGGACAATTGCCAGGGGAGAGAGCTTCATAATCTTTGTGCCTACATTTTTTATCACACGCCCGGAACCACTTTGCGATTGGGGCTTATCGCCGGTGAGAGACGGTAATCGGCGAGTAACCGAAACACAATTATGGCAGTCCAGCAACCTCAGATTGCTGGTCAATTTTCTTGTGGCCGTCCATTCCCCAAGGCATTATCAATGATTGAGTGTAAGCACGAGTTGGCCAACACTCCAACCACCCACGCACACAACTCCATTATCTGATTGACACTATTCGGCCAAGTGGGTCCCTTGTGTTGCAACAATATGACACCCGCTGATATGGCACTGCCACCGATGCAGACTTTACTCAGGCACCGCCAGGTGGTTGGGGGGGTGATCAATCAATCATCGGGCATTGGCAGTCGCACAAAGGTGAATGAGATATTAAGGTCCTGAATGTGGAAAGTGAACTGAGATATGTATTCATTGCATTAATGCATTGCAGCCCTTTTACATTATTGCAACTCAACTTGAAAGTAATCAACGAGTTTTGCTGAATTTCTTAAGCGCCTCTGAGTCGGCATAAATTTATGGGCTGAAACTTCCAAGTATAGTTGAGATCCGAGCCATATTTAAGAGCCGTTGTCTATGTATAATTGCTTTCCCACACTTTACACATAGCTTTAAGCTGAATGTGTAATCCTTTTCCCTGAGCAATCTTCAATAATTCTCCCAGGCTTAAACCTGCTTATCTGCTGTTGCAAGTGCCAGCAGCTGAAAACACCATTCCACCTGAATAATATGCGGGGATTACTTAAAGATTTCCGCAGGATGTGTGAAGGGAAGGCTGAATGGCAACCTTATGTCTGCTCAATTGGTATTAGCTCCAAAGTCAAGTGCTTTGTTTATCAGGCGCGGTCTATGGAAACCGTCCTAAGTACGCCGGTCTTATCACGAGTCACGTGCCCCGGTTGGTATGGCAACGTTTGATTAACGGAGCACATGATTCACTTGAAAATTCACTCTCTATTTTATGGCCCATAAATCTCTGATATTAACCTACTGCTTAGCAATAGCATTTAAGGCTAACTGAGTTTTAGAGCTTAGTCAATAATCACATCAACTATTTATGCGTTTTGAATGACGCGATTTCAGTCAGCGATTAAACAAAGTATAGACATTATAACAAATGAAGTTAAATAACATGATTTGCCCCACTCTGATTTTTATTTTAGTTCAGTTTTGGATTAAACGTTTACCATTTATCGGTTCGTCTGATAATCCCTGATACATTATTTTACAGCCTTACATAAATCGATTTTAATTATATAAAATATTATAATGATAAATTATAATGTTGTGATATTTTGTGCTTAAAGTAGCTTATCATTTATTATCATTTTTCACTAATCATGCAGATTCGAAGGAACTGCATAAGCTGCATAATTAGTATAATTTTGAGCAACCACTCGATGGTATGATGGCCTTCTGGATTTGCACGCGGGTGATAAGCGACCACCTGCCAGTCGTTGGTCATTACAAGGACTTCGGTCCAGTTTTGCTAATTAAAAACTTCCACCTAATGAGCTTAAGCATCTTAATTTATGCTATTTAAATGAGCTCGAATTCGCCTTTTCACACACATGCGCACACACACTGTGGGCAAGGAAACCGCAAATAAATCGCATACAACTTTCAGCTGCAACAACATCATCGTCCTGGTGGCTCGGCTCCTAATGCCACATAATGATCCTGATAATGGCCATCAGTTAGCGAGTGTGTGAGTGAGTGTGTTTGTTGCCAAGGAGAGAGGATGAAAAAGGAATTTAGCTGCCAGCACGTTCAACTTTTCGCTGTTGCACATTAAATGGGGCAGGGACTGGGCCACTGAGTTTTTGGAGTTGCACTATCGGCTAATGTGCGTCACCATTCCGTCTGCTTAGGGCCAAAAAACGCAGTTAGGACCCAAGTGTGTGCACTTACCAAAAATCAACATTATTTACATGCACATATAAATTTGTATTTCTTTACCATCACTTAGGAGTGTTTTTATAACAATAATATAACATAATATTCAGCTTGACAAATGATTTCTAAAAGACAAGTTCATTTTGCAGTACGATTTTGTCTCAGTGACCCAATTTCCCGGCAATTCCCGGACTTCTGCCGACTGCTTTCGGCCATGGCCAATAACTAAGTTGTTGCGTGCGGTACTCTGGATTAGTCTAATGCCAATATGTACGAGATGCAACAAAATAACCGGCGGTGTAAGAGCTTTTTGGCGTGGTTTGCCGCACAAACGTGCAGCCAATTGGATTCTGATGTGTTGGCCAACGCGAAATAGCGCAGATCTGGCCCGTTTTATGTGGCGATTGCAATTGCAGTTCCAGGGCACTCGCCAACTCGTTATCTTTAGTGATTTTCGGGCTCGGGGCTTTATTGCGGGTAAACACATGGCCGGAATGGAATTTCGTGTGTACTATGTGTATTCCTGAGGCGAGTGAATCAGAATTCTAGTAAGGCGGTGGTTTATCGCTGGGTTATCTTTTATGGCCCAGGTTTATCATCGTTTACACTCTTGATTAAACAATTAGGCACTGTGTAGCCTTGATTTATGCCCCACTATAAATGCTGTTTTAAATTCAATCTACGGCTTAGGTACGTTTTAATATTGTTTGCTTATGCTCGGCCATATTCGCATTGTTTTCATTTTTGCTGGCAAGTGTTCTCCTTATAGCTCGTAAAATAAAAACTAATGTTAAATAAATAAGAATGGTCTGAAATGAAATTAAAGAGCCCAAACAAAAACAGAACAATCAGCACGATTACGAACTACCGAAAAAAGAGAACTCCTGTCCATTGCCCCAACCACGCCCCCTTACGCCCACCTCGAGGGGCCTGAAAGTATGCTACGTAAAATTTTACATTAGCAGCAGCCGTGGCAGCAACGTCATTTCGTATTTATTGTACTACCTTTGTCAGCATATCTAACATTTATTTGTTTTTTGTTTCGCCACTCTTTTGGGTGATGTTTAATACTTATTATTTTTTGTAGCTACCGGGGGGGCTTTACTGTTATTGCCTCGCTCCTTTTCTTTTTTTTATTTTTTTTTCTGTTTTTGGTGTTTTGTTTTCCATTCAAGATGAAAAAATCCAATTTTCTGCTTTAAGCATTTTCATAATGCCAAAGCACCCGAAAAAACACGAGCTCTCGAAATTTTACAGTGAAAAGGGTTCAGCTATTGTGGCTTCTCACTTTTGTTCCGCAATAATGCACGTAATTTGTTCCGAAATGAAAATGTGTGAAAATGTTGTAAAAACCAGCGCTAATATGCCGTGCCACATGCGAAATGATATATCGTTTGTGGCTAAAACAATGTTAAGCTTACACAACAATTGCGGACAGTCTAGACAAGGAATTTATTTGTTGCTTGTTGTTTATTTGGAAAATGGTGAAAGGGATAAGTTTTGAACATTTTCCGCGAGCTGTTTAAACAAATGGAAACGGCTAAAAAGTGTGTAAAATGCGTTTCTAGCGATAAATCTTTCTTTTGCGCATAATCTGTTATATATAATTGATATAAATGAATCATTTTTGACTACTTATTTGCCACTCTTATGCAAAAGCCACTCCAATTTTAATGAGATCTTCTGGTGAGAAAGAGGTAACACGACAATTAAGGGCATTGTTACGGGCATTACTCATACGCCGCGTTGTGCGGCATCTCAACCGTAATGCATATCAGTTTGAGTATGTGCAGGGTAAAGGCGGAAAAGTAAACCGATTGAGCACATAAAGCTGCGCTGCGTCATGTCGTGCATAAAAGTCAACTGTTGCGCTTTCCCCGCCCGCTTTTCCCCCTCGTTTCCCCCCCTCCAACTGCTTCAAACAATGGCAAAAATATCATCGCAGTGGCTCCTGTGAGTCTGCCGTGCTTGTCTCAATTTGCTTGGTGCTGCGTGTGCTCAACTATATGATATGATTATTTTTTATTTTCATTTTCATTGTTATGGCCAAGTGTTATGGGCCAGCCTGTTGCTCATATGTATATGCCATGTACTTTGTCTAAATTGAATTATAAAACAGACCAAGGCACATCTTCCGCATACTCTGTATATTATTTTGATTAAACACATATATTTCTGGCCAAATGCTGCCTTGCAATTTTAATAACTATTGAATAAATATCTTGTATAAAGTGAATATTATCTAGCAATATACAAAGTTTTTGAAGTGATAAATTGTAAACTAAAATATGTATAACTTTATTATTACAAAATTGTTATATTCGCAAGTTTTTTTAAGAAACTTTCGCCTTGTAGCTCGACTAAGCTTTGCAATTTCATGGATAGAATTAAATTTCCCCTAGGAATATTTTCCAAAGCAAGCGTCATTGATTTGCGCCAGGTTTTCTTTTGACGACCAAACGCTGGATTTTCCCCAACCCCAATAGCAATTTCCCGCCAGGACACGCGCTTGACAACCTCGGGCCATGCCAAAATATCCTGGAGCCGCCGCCGATACGTTGCCAATTCGCTGTGCATCCCTTTGGCACGAGATCAACAAGGATAACAACAACAGCAACAGCAACAACAACAGACGAGGAAAATTTGGTAAAAGGGAAGAAAAGTTTCGCCACAAGGTCGCCCAGAGGCAAAAGGTTAGTCTATGTACCTATGGGGTTGGCATTTTTTTTCTGAACGCTTCAAAATTGGCTTTATTTGAATTAAATTTTATTTTATTTCATTTCATTCAACATTTTTTTGAGTACGCCACCCTTCGCCTTCAATTGAATTTGACTGCTGTCAATCACGCGCTGCATACGCCTCACTTGGCTGTAAAATTCAAATTTTATGCTAATTTTACGCAGGACGATCAGCGGGTAGCAGGCGTGGCATTGTTCGGTGTCGTCAAAGGGTTAAATGTGTTAAATATTGATTGGCTTAGACCGTCGATGTGAGCCCCAAACGCGACCAAATGCGGGACAGCAAAGAAATGAGTGAAAAAACACAAGATTCCGCTCAAATGACGTTTTAAGCGCGTCCTTAAAAAGAGATTTGTCAACAGTTGCAGTGCGGCAGGAGGCGGTGACTAGCGGCAGGGGGCGTGGCCGTACGGGTTGCGGCACAGTCAGGAGCAAAAAGGACGAAAACTAAACCAGGACAGAAAAAGAGCGGGGCATTTGGGAGACTGGGAGACTGGGAGTTGGGCACGTTAATTTGCCTTTGATTATGTAATGGCAATGCGAAAGCAGCGCAAACAAAAGTTCGCAAATGGGAATCAATGGGGAAAAGCCTGTGAAAAAGTGCGACTCTTCAATTAGAATCCGAAAATGCTGGCTCTTTACTTCTAAGCCGAATAAACGAATTCTGTATTTTTGCTAAAAAATTTAAGTGTGTGACCTTATACAATAGGTTTGGCACATATTTTCATTTAATTCGCAGCAGGCTGCCATTCATTTTAAAGCAAGAGAATGAGTATTAGTTATTTAAACATTGAATTTTCAAAAGCGCTAGCATCAACAAATATTTATAAATGGTTTCTGTTTATTCTACTTCTGTGATTTTCCTTGCGCATACAAACACAGCAGTTTCACAGATTAAATCCATTATAAACTAAAGAAAATCTACTATTTTCCAGAGGAGCTATGATTTATAAGCTAAAGCCAGTTTCTAAATACACAATTTCCCGGCATAATGGGCTGCAATTATGAAATAGATGAGGTCATTGATCTCATCTCGCTTAAAGCACAGCATTCCTCTACCAAATTTTCATACAAACAGAAGCTTAGTAAATATAGCTTCCCCTCGCCAACATTTCTGCCGTTTTTATTTCGGTAATTTATAGTAGCTGCTCTTGTGTTGATGTTGATAAATTGTTGGATGCCAAGGGTTAACTCGGCATCCGGCAGGCAGTTTTTAGCTTTTGTCAAGGTGGGCAGACGACTACCTTTGTGCGAAGGTGGCTGCAGATAATCTACAATAATAAATTTATTGGCAACAATTTTTGATTTATTATGCCATGTGAATAACATAAATAGCCCACCACCTTTCTCATATATGACACTAATGATGCGGCTCCAGCTTTGATGCTTTACCTTTTTCCCTACATTTTTTGTTGAAAGAACTCAGCTCGAAGCCTGGCTTTTCTCCATTTTCCGTCGCCTTTGTGTTTGTGTGTGTGTACTGGCAAGAATGTACTGAAAGTCGTAGGAAAAGGATGCCTCTGCAGGCGTTTTATATTGCTGTACAGCCTTGAGCATCGAACAGAACGTTGACTGGCTCCTGTTCTCTAGTTACCCTTTTCCGCTGCACACCCTTTGTTGACGTTATTAACATGGATTTTTACAAGCCATAAACCCATATTTGGCCAAGCCCATTGTCCAAGGGCCATGGCTCCCAGCTGCGCCGTCTGAGTCCTCTAGCTATAGTTGTCCCTTTTCTTACGGTGTAGGCGAAACGTGTTGTGGGCGTCTTAGGCAAATTATCCACAGGAAGCAAGATCATACAACATAAGAGCAGGAAATTATAGCGATTTGCATGTGCATTATTTCATATTAATATTACATTTTTGAGCAAACAGCGATGAGTTTGTAGTACATGAACTTCTTTTGCAAGTTAATAATTTATTACTTGTATATTAATGCATGTAAGTCAGTGGGTTTTTGTGTACACTCTCTAGGCTTTAAAATAATTGGATGTGCCACTTCTCTGGAATGCTTACCTACTAATAGGTATGTTGGGTTCCAAAGGCTCTGATTGGTGGCACAGATTTTTTTTGCGGGCCGTCTTAAGTGGCTGGGTTGCTATGCACGTTTTCAATATATCTCATATTGTTTGGTCGTGAGCTGTGCGTGTTTATTTGCTTAGTGGTATTTACACAGGAGCCAGTTGGCTGGGGCATGGGGGGGTTAAGACCAGCTTGTGCAACTTCTTAGCGAGTTTGGGGCAACCCCAAAGGAGTGCTATTATTAATATTGGGCATTTTTATTATACAGATTACTAAGGTGGAGCCCTGAAAAGCTGCCATTTCCATTTGCAGTTTTATGGTCATTCCAATACCAATCCCAAGTCGTTTAATCTACTTTCCGTGAAAATTTAATGCTTAGTTCTTATGTAGCTTCGTGTTTTATCCGCTGACACTGTGACAGTCATAAAAAATGCCAGCACAAAATTTATGTATCACGAATCTGCCGTCGCCTGTCAACAATTTGTTTGGCATTATTGGTTGAGTTATGGGTCTGGCTTGGAATTGGAGCACGGACATGGCATGTCTGGATTCTGATTAGGAATACATAATTTATATGTTGCTTGCATGATTTCCTTTTAATTCAATTCATTTTCTTCCTAATGTTATTAATAATTTAATAGCGCACATCCACATGGAATCGAATTAGCTGATTAAAATGTGAGGCACTCCTTAAGAGAATACTCTTCGGTTGAAGAAAAACCCAGCCTTATTTTTTAGAGATTCGTTTTGATTCATTTTGCGTTGTGTTGTCGGTTGGCTTGAGCTCCACAATGGCAACAATGTCAACGGCCACAGATGAAACAGATGAAAACCGAAATCGAGGAACATAGTTCATCGAGTGCCCCGACCCTTGGTGATAAAAAGTCACATCAATTTTCTAGGGCTGACCGCAAACGTGCGAGTCCGCCGAGTGCATCAGTCCATCAGTGCGAAGGAAAGAGCAGGCGAGAGTGTACTTACAGGTGTGGCCAAGGAAATAGGTACAAAATAGTCTACAAAACTGATATTGAAGATTTTTTTATTATGTAAATTTAATTCGGTGCAATGACATGGGTTATTTTAAAGCGTACATCTAGCAAGAGCTTCGATCTTCATCTTTGTAAAATAAAACAATTATTATAAATTATAAATTTGGCTAATACTTTTCTTTGTTTACTTTAAGGCTGTTTAAAAAAAGTTTTTTGGCAGTTCTGGCAATTAAAAATAAAAAATTAAGCGAATGGCTTGGCATTTCTGGTGCAAACATACGTTAGATGGAAATTGATTTTATTAAATTATTGTAATCTAGTATATTTCTTATTTTCATAATAACAAACCAAGTTCGCGCAATTTAAAAGAGGCTATAGGCAGTATTTCCAACAATGTCCTAATATTTTCACCGCGGCTGTCCGTGCGGTCTAATAAAATGAGTTGTCGAAAACGTTGCACAACAAGCACGCTGCAAATATATTGACTGACAGGCAGGACTGTCAAATCCAACCAGGACCTCTGAAAGGACGACGCCGACGAGGACACAAGGCGACTTTTGAACGTTGACTTGGATATTGAGTGTGTGTGTGTGTGTGTGCGAGTGCGGGAGAGAGTGGGTAAATGACTTTGCAAATGGACATGCCAAAAAAATGTAAAGCAGCCGGAGCCTGTGCCGCTCTGGATGGAGGGCAGTCCGTCGTCCAATCATGACCATTTCTCAACTCAACTCTTGTTGCACTTTTTGCTCTTACGTTAACGGGTTGGTGGGGCAAGAGGGGTTTTGGGCTAGGAGGCTTGGTTACAACTGGTTTTTGGCTTTCCACTCCGAATGTGTTCATTTTGAAAACCCACAACAAAGCGGAAACGTATTGACAACGAAGGAAATGGACTTAAGCCATGATTTATAGTCTACGGATTTTCCATTTAAGTTTATTGGTTTTCTGTAAACGCAACTGCCAAGAGGGCGGTGGGTTCTCTAAAAAGATATTCGCAATGCAAGTGGCCAGCAACATAAGCTCATTGCAACACTGTACCCTTCTTCCCCGAGTCCCCGAATCCTCGAGTCCCCGATCCCCATTTGGCTATTCCGTTTACGATTTCGGATAAGTTCTAAACCAGCTTCCCTTAGCTTTTGAAGTTTAGTTTTCGGCTGGGGATTCCTGGAGGAGGGCAAAGCTGCCTGCCTGGCTTCGATTTATGCTTTTGAGTTGCAACTTTTGGAAATTGCTCATGTTTCACACACTGGCTACACTTGGTGCTGAAGTTGTGCGGAAAATAGATTTGTGCCGGCAGGGAAATCCCGCCTGGTCGAGCCCATCCATCCAATGCAAAGTTTAAACTTTTACACTTGTCCCGGCATCCAAACAAAACAATGACCAGAAGTAATTGCCAATTTGGTAGGAGTTTCAAAACACAGGGAAATGGTTCAGGAACATCCACTTGGCTTACTGTAGCTTCAAATTCCTTGGATGTCTTTTGTCTTCTGATTATTGTTTAGAAAGTGCCCGATATTTGCTACCCATATTCTCGCCTGAGGGTCCCTGTAAATATCTGTGTTCTATAAGGTGAAACTTTGTTTTCGAGTGCGATTCCAAGTGGAATAGTAATAAGCACTAGAAACTTACTCTTACTTTGCACGCCTCTCATAAAGTAGGTCGTTATTGGTTTAAAGATGAAGAGGTATAATTTGGGATTGTTCGACAATAGTAATGATGCGCAATTATGGAATTTATACAACGATTGCAGAAATCTATGCAATTTAAGCAGCACATAGAATGAATTTTAATTGAGTATTTTATGCAAACTTTTTTGTAAAATTGTATCATTTTCAGATGTTGTGCAAACAAGCTGAACCAAATTTTGTGCATATCAAGTTCTTCATTCAAACAAGACTAGTGCACTGTTCGGATATTTTACCATTTTATTGTAATTATGTTAGATAAAAACGTGAAAGAAATATAGTTCTTTTTTTGATCGAGTTTTTACTGAGGCCAATATTCGTGGAGGTTTTTGATATCCGTCGGAAGTTTCATTAAACAGTATTATAGTCTATTCCTCTCAAAAAAATAAGTACAAACATTGGTTGTTAAAACTTAGGGTATACATTTCTCGGATGGCACAAATCTTAAGTCAAAAAAAATGAACAATTGGCTGTGCGAATTTGGACCATTCGATCTCACTGCATGTTCAAAATGTTAAACATACTGGCTCAAAGCCTCAGCATATTGCTGGCTAGTATAACTGTTCAAATAATGCGATATTATTTGTTAAAGGTACTTTAATATCCAAGCATCTGCCCATGAATGGCATACGGACCTCGGGGCACACAGTAGTTGGGCAAATCTATTAACACATTTAACAAGCAAATACCGAATGGCATTACAACTTGGTCATTTGTTTGGCCATAAACATAGCCTCGCTTCGTTAACTTGGCTTGGGCAGCCATATGGTTGCCACATGCCCAAAGTGGCATTTTCTTGGAACTGCAGTTACACTTGAAATGGCTGCCATTCGATGATTTACTGTCTTAAAAATTTGAAAAGCAGTCGTTTCCTTCTCCTTGGCTTTTCCCCTCAGAGGCTTCTGATTTTCCAGATGCATGCTAATTTGGAAAACGCCTAGTTTACACAAGCCATGCCAAAGCTCGTGTCTATTTGAGGTCATAATTATGTGGCTGCGGCTTTTCCCACGTGTGTGTGCGTTTCGGTCACACGTGCCAATTGCCCGGCGACAAGAATATTAGGAAAACTACTTGTGCGGCGGTGCGGGGTGAAATATGAAAAATCCATTTTCCTAGGCCATCAATCAAGCCACCCACAGCCGTCTCCTTACCCAAGTTATGCGGCACCAATAGACATGTATGACCCGCTCATCTTTGGTTCCTTCTGAGCTGATTGTGCTTATTAAGAGTGGGCCATCTTTCATTTTGGCCAGAGTAAGATATTTGCACTTGCTAAGGGTGTTTCAAAATATTTCCTATAATGGTTATTAATTGCAGTTAGCTAAATTTGTGTTGTCCCATTAAATTTGAATAAAAATCTCAGGCACAGGCTGTGATTTCATTCAACTAGTTTAAAGAGAAATAATATTTTTCCAGAATAATCCCCGATTTTTTAACCTAACGAGCTTTGAATTTATATTATATTTTTAATGAGTCGCCAAGGGCATTTTAATAGTCGTTTTGTGCGCAGCTACTCCCATTGTTATCCTGACAACTTTCTGTGTGACATGCGTGAAATCCGCGTGAAATGTGTGAATGCAAAAAGGACTCCCTTTCACAGACCTTCCCCCTTCCCCCCTATCCCACAGTATTAGACTGCGGTTTTCGACAATGTACTGTGCGGGCGTTTTTGGAGTCCTTCAAAGTATCAAGTGTCACATAACTAAAACATCAAACGGTCGAGTGCCCCGGGCTTTGCAAATCAACTGCGGCTTTGAGCCAAGCACAGATGCTTTTCAAAGAAGTGGGAGGCCTGAAAATGACTCCTAGTCATAGTCACTCCTTTTCAGCCACACCCACATCGTAATAGATGCGATATGCAACGCATAAATGATAAATGACTGCGCCCTGAAGGAGAGATAGTGACGAGGTTACGGTGGAAAACTACTTTGACAAATGGCTGCCTGGCAAGGATGCTCCTGTGCATCCCTTTCCTAATGGCAGGACCTATTTTCCGTGCGCCTCGTCGGCTTTATTATAAACTCGCATAATCGCCAAGCATTTGGCTCTGGGTCGAAGCGCTTTTCCTTGGCCCGTTGAACTTGTCAGGAGTTGCTTAGCCGACTCGTTAGCGCATAGTTCAGAACACTGGGAACAACAAATATCTCATTTGCTACCAAAATGAATCGAAATATTATGCTTTTTTGTGCAGTAAAGTTGAACTGCATGTCAAAGGATTTGATTTTTTCAGGAAGATTTACATGTAAGCTGTTTAAAATGAGTATTTATAATTTGTATGCCGAATCTAATTTTATAATTACGCTCCATATAAGTATGCTACTTTACCATACTCTTTTTCGCCCTTAAAGTAATAACTTTATTACAGATTGGTCGCTTTGAACTACCTGTTTCTTTCACTGATTTGTGCCCATTGCTTGGCAGATTCATTGTATGCAAAAGATGATTAATGTGCCCCAGACAATCCGAGCCCGAGCCCGAGACCCAGACATCCCAGACGAGGATCCTGCTCCTTTGGGGGTGCTAACTTGTAGCCAGTTAATTGAGCGCTTGATGCGCCCGTCGTTTTGTCCCTGCCCATTTTGGTGAGAGCGCCTTTTCAATGGCTTTCAATTGCAGTGGTGGCGACTAAAAAACGAAACCAACTGCATGTCAAAAAGTCAAACTCAACAAATGGCAGCCGAAACTTCATTAAAAAAGGACCAACGCTGACAAAAGGAAGCCCGGGGATCAGAGAGTCAGCAGCAGAAGACTGCAGTGCACTCGTGTTTTTCTGGGTTATAACAATGCGGCAAGCAGAACTTGACTTTTAATGTTTCCTCAATTAGAAGGCGCACAAAAGCGCCAGCCAAAAAGGTGAAGTCGTGTCGTTCTGCCCTCCAACAACCGACAACAGTCAGAAAAAGCATAAAAATTGACTGGGCAAGGGGAAAGCAAAGGAAAAAACTTAAATGCGCATTAATAACAAAGTGCAGACCGTTCTGGAGTGCTGGTAGTTGTTCAAGTAGAGCCCGGCAATAAAATACTTGCAAAATAGATGCAGCCCACTGCCAAGGAGCCGAAGTCAACGACTCACCAGCCACAACAGGAGGTGGGGGATACCGGGGTACATGGAGCTGGGAGCAGGGAGCTGGGTTCGGGTTCAGCTGGGGTTGTCATGGGGAGCATAACTCAAAAAGGTTAGACAACTCGGCGATGACAAAAATGGCGGGGCAGAAAAGCACTCCAAATAACTCGCAAAAATACAATTTCAGCATAAAATATTATATGTTTTTAAGCAAACTATTTGATTATTTTATAGCGTATATTTGAGTGTGACTCAGTTCTGAAAACAACTTAATACAAACATATTCTCATATCAAACAAAATAATATATTGTGCAGTAAAATATAAGCACGGCGGAAAAATGTAGTTAAAATGAGAAACTTACCTATTTAAATTTTTTTTTAAATACTTGTAAATTCAAAATATTAAATTTATTAATTTATTTAGGAAGAACATTAGTTCTATAATCTTGGTCAATCAAGCAGGTGGCATGCTCAAATCAATTTGCTAAAGAGTGATTTCTCCGAGTGTAGCTCGCTCCCCACCCAAAACCCCTAGTATTTCGCTCTTCCTGCAGCAAATGGCAGCACGTTCGGTACACAAAACTGATGCAGTTTCCGAGGAGCGGAGCTGCAGAATGGCCTCCTGGGATGGCGATGGCGAAGGGGAGCGTGTGGCTGTCTAAGAAGATTGATGATGTGCAGCCGCAGAGGTGCTGTGCCGCAAGTGGAGAATTGAGCCCGGAGCTGGAAGCTGGGAGCTGAAAGCTGGGAGCTGGAAGCTGGGAGCTGGGAACCCGGAGTGGCCAACTCCGCAAGCAGGCATCTGCTTAGCCCCGGCTTAACTTTATGCTGACAGCGCCTTGGCACTTGCCAAGTACTTGGCCAATCCGCAGGCACTCCCTTGGCCCGATCCGTCCTCGCTTAGCTGATTTGCTGCGTGTTTGGCCACCGCAGCGGAATCCTGCATTCATTGTTGCTGATTTTGAATTTGCACTTTTGCCACCGGGCGTCGGCAATCATATATCATTGTGGGCGTGGCCAGGAACTTCCGACTTGGGGGCTTGGCTTCTTCTAAAGGGGCAGGTTGTGTGGCATGATGTTCCACAGGTTGGGCTGCAGGTGATGGCTCTAGCAGAATTTTTGAAAATACAAGCATTTTATTACCAGTTCATTCTGCTTAGCAGTTGCGGAGTTTTAACAATAATTAATAAAATATTTTTAATTGCCTCGCAAACTATTTTTATGGCTATTAATCACACTGCATTGCACATCATTTTGTAAAATGTTTGTGTTTTTTAAATTATAAGCCTGCTTTTTAATTCGATGTCCTACTTAATTTATTCAATGAAATTCACTTTTGATTTATTTGTGCGGAATCCGTCACGGTTAAAAGTTTGTTTTGACTTTCGTCCGTGGTCAATCGGAAATGGAATTGGAATTCTCGCAAAAACCCCTGGGCCTTTGGCTAAAATAAATTCAATTAAAACTGTCAGCAGGTGCAAACAATTGACGTTTTCTGTGGTCGATTCAATTATCAATTTCGCCGGCTTTCACCCTTCTGGTTGGCCAACGTCGTCTTAAATACACATAAAAAGCCACTGCCAAGCAAATCAATACCAGAGAACTAAGCGCACTAGCGTTCAAACTTCTTCATTTCAAATGCCGCCTGCAGTGACTAAAAAATTACCTTTTGAAAATGGCCGATGGAAAAAAGGATGGCGCAAAAAATAGCCGACAGTTCTGTGCGACATGTTTTATTTGCATTGTCCTTGTCGTAATCCTTCTTATCGTCTGTTGGTGGCAGTGGCTCTAACCCAATCTACGGAATACCCTGAACTTAGAGCACATGGACTTACCAATTATTTAAAATTCTAAGTTCTTTTTAATTTATATTATTTTTTACCATTATTTATTATTTTATTTCCCTAATGATTGAGATAAGTTGGTAAAAAATATATATAAAAATATATTTTATTTATATATAAAATAATATATATAAAAATATATATATATATACATATGAGAAAAAATAAAAATAAATGGTATATGAAGACAGGCACATCCATTAAATGGATTATCTTGCTTATGTAAGACGGCTGAGTAGATAAAATGACCAGAAATATGGTAGGAGAATAAACAATTCATATGCATGTGTGGCAGCTTTTCCAAATTTTCCCATTTTAGGAAGGGAAGTGAAAAGGCAATAGTGAAAGAGACGGCACGCTCCCTCGGCCAGTTGGGCGCATTATTTATGCATACAATGCACTTTGAGTCTGCCGCAGTTATTGGCGCTCACCAATTTTTTCCGAGTATTTTTGCATTCTTTAGGTGAGTACACTAAAAGAAGAGCACCCAAAGGATTTCATTTTTTTAACAATTCTGACATCTTGGAATTGAACAAATAGCTTGTAGATTCCGAACCACAAAAGCTTTAAGCGGAACTTACTTTAAACATTACGTATTTAGGTGGCAATACTCGGTATAAGGGTAAGCAATTTTTTACAGTGTTTTTGCGGATTGTGTGTGCTTGGCGCACCTTGCTTTTTTGGGGAAGTCTAGCGTGGCCGAGGACAATTTTATTGAACTTCAATGGAGTCATTGATCTTTTGCGCCAGACTCTGTTTGCGGCAACTGTGCAACCCCATTTGGCCGTGTGTTAGCCGGCTTTAAAACTCGCATTTAATCCGTGGCCGGTAGCAAATAAATTTGCTAAGGAGGTTCATCGAGCCCATAACTTACTGGGATTGTTTAATGTTGTCAGCAGCTGCCCGCAGGAGTTGCGGGGTTACCCCTCTGGCCAACCTCCAGCAATAACAATAATTTATAAGAATTGATTATGCTGAGTGTGCACTCATAAATCGTAGCCCGAATAACAGTTAAGGCGACAATAACATCATCCTTTGAGCCACGCCTTGAGCCATTTTGCCGTTGCACAACTTTAAACAAACGCTAACACACATTTCCGTTACCAATAGCACTTTTTATTCATATTTATTTTGTGCACTTAGAGCTATCAATTACTTTCAGCAGTCAGCTGTAGCCTTGTCAAAAAGTATCTATAATTTTTGCGAAGATTTATCCACCGAGAATTTGACTTCTGCTGATGGTTTAACTAAATAAACTCGCCTGTGTTGTTGCAGCTTAAGCTGCTCCAAAGCCCCTTAAGGATTTTACAAAAAAAACATTAGTTTATTATGAGCTTTTACAAATTTCCGAGTTTTTGCTCAAATTTTAAATAAAGCACACAAACAGTTGTTTGTCATATTTAAAACAGGCCAGCAACGTGGTCTCAGAAGTCTTAGAAGAGACTACGATTATTTAGTGGCGATAAATTCGTTAGGAGACTGGAACTAAACCGTATAATTAATGGAGAACAGCTGTGAACAGTTATAACAAAGCTTTTCTAACATTTTCTGACGTTTACTAATCAAAGTCCATGTGAAACATTGAAAAATAGGCGAATTTATTTAATACTTGGATCTTGGATCCAAAAAGCAACCTATAACACGAAACGCTTCGCTCCTGATAGCTATAAATAAAGTTTGCTCCGCTTCCCCCCACCAATCCACTATTCCACCAAAATAAATACTTCAAAAGCCCTGTCCGCGATCCGAATTTCGAATAAGAAGCCCCGAGACCGGATCAAAACTCCAAAATTTCGAAAGTTTCCTCACGTTTTGCGCAGCGAAGTCATAAAAGCAAATCATCTCCGGAAAAGTCTGCGACTAGGAAAAGCCAAGACATTTTATCGGTGTGCAAAATGCATGAAATTAGAATTTAAAGTGTGACAAAACTTCGCCTGCGGTTGGTCATCCACGCCGGAATTATGAAGGCTAATGTAATTACGGGCCCATAAAGAAGTCCTAATTGAATGCTGTTGCAGCGTGACCCTAACACAATAAAAAAGCAATTTGCTTGCACTGCGCATTTCGGCCAGCATTTATTTTTTACTGGTGCACTTGTGTATTTATATGTGCGCAAATCATTTTAAAGTAATTAAATTTGCCCACAGAAAAGAAGTATGTGAACTGGCGAGTAGAACTTCTGCATAAAGGGTCACATGTAGAGCGGCAAATAAAAACCATAATTCGTCTATAAAAATCTCGTAAAAAAGGAGGCCAGAAAAGGGGCGTGTGCCAGGGGGCGGGCCTGGCTTTGAGCCCATGGGCGGGCACTTCTGTTTTTCATGTTGCGGCTGCTGTAAACCGAGCCACTTAATGACTTCCGCCATAAACTATTTTCGGTTCAGCTAAATTCCAACAACTTTATTGCCCAGCAAAGGCCGGCTGAAAAAAAGAATACGACCCGCTGGGGAAAAAGGACAAAAAATTGCCAATGTATATACGTACATATACTATACTATACTATAGGTGTGTCAGTATGTGCTCGTGAGCGTGTGTGTGTAAGTAGCAAGGAGTAAGAAAGGTTTTTATGTTTGCACAGCATAAACAACATTATTTCTTATGGGCCACGAGCACACGCTACACACACATATGCACTGCAGATCCTGGTGTAGCACCTATACAAACGTAATCGGCACGGCAGGAAAAATTAATGATGCAGAGCCGCCAAGAATAATCCAATAATAAATTTCATATCTCCTCAGAGCTTGCCAATGTGGCTTAAAGTGCGTTTAATTAGTTGGCGCTGCTTTTAATGGTGATATTAGTTTTTAAGGGTTTGCGATGATTATTTGCTAATTTTACTTCATTTTGCCAAAGATATAACTTTTCTGATTATTATTATAAGCTAAGAAGCATGGTACATAAATTGGCTCTAACGTTAAATACAAACGATTAATAATGTGTCACGACTATTTTTATTAGCTCCATAAATAAAATACATATTTTTGAATTATCGTATTTTGGTCATAATTAAGGCACATAAAGCCAACTGATTTCATTGGACTGCTTTGCTTGGCATATCATTGCGCTAGCAGCAGTTAATCATCTTTAAATGGAACGGCAAACGGCAAACGTCACGGATGCAGGATGCTGGTTCAGATACACACGGGAGCACACACACGCACACACACACAGATGCTCTACGTTTCCGGTTGCCGAGCTGTTGTTCTTTTTGACAAATTAAAAATTTAATTCGTAATTTCACAAGCACATAAACAGCTTTCAGGTAAGTAAACGAAATTAAGCTGCCATCGCATCGCACATGTTCTTGGCCAAGACGCCCGACTTTCGTTACCATTACGGATACCTGTGCTACTCGTACTACCTGTCTATCTGTCGCTTCCTTGGAACTGTAAAAACTGGGTGCTGTTGTTTCGCAAACAGGAAGTTCCTCCTTAACTGTGTCGCTGCGTTGTATTTGCTTTTCCGGTTTGTTTAAGTTGCACGCGCCCTGCTTCAGTGCAAGCGTTTTGAGTTTAAATTGCTCGGATTTCGTACGGGACAAGTCCTACATTTCACTTTCCCACTCTCCCACTCTCCCACTCTCCCACATTCCCACTTGGCCAACATCAAGCTGAGCTTTTGGCACTTTTTCCTCACTTCGGCGCTGATTGAATTATTCCGCTTCACGCCGTAAAGAGCGCTACACAAAAATTGCACAACCAGTGGAATATGATGGCTAAAACGAGGAGAGAAGTTTATTTTATATTATTACTACTTCAGCGTGGATTCCCGGCTACGTGAGACCTTTTCCTTTCATTTCTGACAGCATTTTCCAGGGCGGAGCCAAGAGAAAATGAAGGGAGAACGAGAAGTAAGTAGGATAACCACTCTGTATGCTTGCTCGTCTAACTGTTATTTAAGAAAAGCACTCCTCGCCGGGGAGTTTTGGCTTACCCTTGAGGAATTTCATTAAACTGCGGACCGAACTAAAACAAAATCAGCTGAGGGTTTTGTCAACTCTTTGTGGTGCCAAAGAAATCGTTCCGGGGCTTTGGGGATTTCATTTATTAAATACACATTCGCCTTACGGTTATCAATCAGGGAAACATTTGGCAGACACTGCAGTCAAAGCTCGGACATGGTAAATGATATGGCCCCAAATATGGCCAAAATCAAAGTAGTAGGCCTGGGAAATGCAGCAGCTGACTCACTTGGCTAAGTGCCTGCCAGCGGAGGGAAACGGAATAAATAGCCGAAAACAAAGCCAAACACAGAAACAGAAACAGAAACGGAAACTGTCTGCATTTTAATAAACTTTGGGGTTGCCGGGAAGGAAGTCAATTTGGAGCAACTCAATTTCAGCCACAAAGCGAAACCCACACACACGAGCTTTGTAATGTTAATAGGTAATAGCCGAACAAACGAACAAACAGCACAGAAACGGGGAACTCAAAGATAATTTCCTTAAATTTACCAACCCATCGGAGTAGCAGAAGGCTGGGAGGAAAAGCAAAGTATCGCCAACTTTGATAAGATAACATAATTTCTGTCGTTTGTCACTTGCTGAAACTGACAATTAGAAAAGTTTATCATACAATGGCAAGCTCCAAACGGCAATGAGGGTTCCATTTCAGGGGAGTTTGGGTTTGTCTGGGGCGTGAGTTCCAAGACAACAGCATGGGGGTTTTCCGACTACCAGTCTTATTATGTCTGCACATAAAGCGACAGACATTTGTTGGCTAAGAGAGCTGAAAAGAATGCCACCGCGCACTGGATACACTTATAATATTATTAGAGCTAAGCTGAAAATTCATTGAAATTTTACGCTTACCTTACGATTGAATTCGTAACCATTCAAGCTTTCCAGGACGTCTAATTTATGAAAAGTATTTCAAAAATATCTTCGACACATGTCCAATGGCGATAAAAGTACGAAACTTTAATAAATAATAGTGATTCGTATGATTTACGTGCTTTATTTATGACTCTGTCCTTCAAATCTTTTAGCATTTGAATAGAAACTAGTGATTAAAAAGGTAGTATTTCACAGTTTTGTATCTTAAAATAAAATCTAAATTATGTTGCTTTAACAGGTTACACATGATTAGGGCTTATATTTCTTTGTGTCTATACCAATTATGTTTTATGCCTCATTTAGGAGCACATTTTCGTCAAGTGTGGCTGTAAAGGCAAGTCTAAGCCAAGCCAACTGTTTGCGCCTCAATAACTTTGGGCATCGAACCAAGTTTATCTTGCACGACAACGACGAGCGTCAGTCAAAGTTTTTTCATCCTTCCCCTATCTGAATACATCCCGTATTTGAAAAATTGCCCTTGGCCAAGGAATCCAATCAATTGGGAATGGTATGGGATGGGCATGTTCTTGCTTTAACTTGTTAGTTTTCATTTTGGAGGCGGGTCCGCGGCATAGCGGCTTCGTTAGTGGGTTGTGGCAAATGATTTGTTCGAAATAAATGACTTTAACCAGTCGTGAATGCGCCCTGTGGCGGTGGCAACAAAAAGCAGCTGCCGCATTCACATTCTCCCATCAACCGCAGCACTACAGCTAAAAAGTAGGCAATGTTTTTCACTTTATTTTGAAGTTCCCTTTTTTGTGGCGGTGTGGGGGTTCGAGTGCAGTCCGCACTCACTATATTTGACTGACTGGCAGTTTGCATTTCCACTGCAGTCATTCACTCACTCACACACACTTCATGGGTTCTTATTTTGCTTTATTTTACCCGACTCTTTTTTGGCAAGCGCGAATTTTGCGTTCTGCAAAGCGAAAAAGTATGTATGAATAAAAGTCTGACAAAAAGCATGAAGAGGTTAACATAATACGGTCGAGCGCTGATCGCGGCTTACTCTATGGATTTATTTAAATGAATGTATGGCAAACATTGTTATTCGGATAGAGATTACGGAAAATGCTGGTGCCATTTAGTGTTATAAAGAACTGCAAATAAAGTTTTAAACTATACCAAATATTTAATATTATTTCGAGCAGAATTACTGCTCAGCTTTTGAAATTATTCAATCAAGTCATATTTTCGTGAGCAACCCACTAAACGTTAATCATCAAGATATCAAATTTAAAAGCAGTCACCTTTTCGAATCAACCCAATCAACTAAGGGAATATTTCGGGCTACTTCAACTAAAGCCGAGCACGAAATGCATAGGAAAAAATATAGTAATAAGAGATATAGAGCTCTAAAAAGCGCCGCTGCCAACTTCATTTCGCTGCTGGAGTGGATTCGTGCCCTGTGAAAATAATAAATTGGTTGGCTCTGTCAGCGCACAGGTATACAATTTTATTAGGCAAAGGACGAAGACTCAGAGGGGGGGCGTTGTGGTAGCAACAATTATATTAATTAATTTGTACAGCGCGCAAACAGAAATGGTAGCGCAATTCGGCGAATAAAAATGACGCCAGATTAATATCGCCGTCAACGGATCCGGACGGATCCGGATCCAGATCCGTATTCTGTTTCTGATTCGGATACGGATACGGATTCGTATTCGGATCCTGGCGGAACGGGTTTAATTGAATATTTTATTTTTATTCTGGCAGGCACTCAACCCGTCTCAACCCATTTTGCGTCGCTTTGGATGTAATTTTGCATTAAGTGCTTATCCCGGCGGAATATAAATGACGTCATTTAAATGTATACGATGCTCATGGCAACAGAACTGTTAAATTGGGTGAAATAATTGTGCACAATTATTTAAAAAAACTACAGGAGCAGGAACGGAGTACCAGTGACGACAGCAAATAAAATAAAATTAAGTGCCAGGCAAACGGATTGCGTTGCATTAATGAAACAATTAAGAAGTTTTCGGCTCCCTAGACGACTAATGAAGCCTTAGACATGGCTGAAAAATGCACGCAATTAATATGTGCGGTGCTGAGATTATTTATGTCTGTCTCGTACTTTCCAAATGGGACCAAGAAAGGGTCTTAAAATTAAACAAACCAAAAATGAAATGGGTTATGCTTGTAGTCGCGTTGGGTGTTGGGGCAAATATCAAATTACATTCATTAAAATGTTGCCAGTATCATTTGCATAATTGAAAATTAGTGCTTAGTGCCCCCAACGCCACACAAATATCAATAAACCTTAACAATTAAAATGCCGTGACACTGGCACAAAGCAGCAGAAATCGGCTTTGATTTGGCCATTTAATGAGGCGGTGGCAACAACAAGGCGCAGCACTACTACTATACACATATACATCGTTCCACACGCATGCTGCGGCTTTCACGGATTTTCCGGCCTCTTTTTCGGCGGCAGTTGTTGGCTGAGTTCCCGGCCAAAACCGAGAAACCCTAATCACGCCGTTTGCAACAGATACGTGACCAGCCTGGCCACGGCTGAATTATGCAAAGAGCAATCAGACGACGTCGGAGACGACTGGGCAGATTGAGGCTGGCGAAAATATGCGGCAGGAATGGAAATGGTGCAACTTTGTGACGCAAATAATTAATTACGCCCCCCATGACGAAAGCCTAGGTGCAAGTCTATCCCCCAAGATTCCATCTTGGCCCAGCACCTGGTTGGGATTAACATCTGCAGGCTCGGATAAATAATTCTATTTATATACGAGTATATATAGCACTTGGAAAAAGCGAAAACGAGCACGACTACCAGTAATGCCAAAAATATACACATTAAATAATAATTTAAATAAAAAACTAGATTTTCTTGTTAATCCAAGTGAGTTTTTGCACTTTTACTTTTTAAGATGTTAGCATCATAATGAAAAAGCTTATGTTCATTGCTCTATTTTTATTTTTGATTTAATAAATTATTTAATGGGCTTAAAAGAAGCTTAAGCCACACATTTATTGTTCTCCGCTTAAAACGTATGTACAAATATAAAACTGGGTTGCGAATTATTGAATATGATTTAAGTGATGGGAGTTAGATAAAAAATTATAAATATTTGCCAGCTGGTATATTTGGAATTTCAATCATTTTCAATCATTTCATTTTTTGAGCTTAAAACCCCTGTACGTTACCTGATGCGGATTTTTCGCAGGAAATCGCAGCTTATTTCACAAACGCACATGTGAAAGCTCGGTATGTTGCAAAATCATGGCTGTAATTGTGTGCGTGCGCCAATTAAAGCGGCTTTGGCATAGAGCCCTCTTTTCGGCGACGTATATAATTAGCTGCTCGCTGGCAGTTCCATCATCTGTCCACTGCTTGCGGCTTTCCGAAATTGCTTCATTAGGCTTTTGGGGACGAGAGCCGGAGTATTTGGAGCCGGGGCTTTGATTGCTGGACTCGGGGTGGAGCCACTTGCTGACGGCTCTTGCACCACACATGGAATTATAGAAAAGTCCACGGGACTAAGGCCCGCACATGGGTGAAACTTTATGGAGCAGGATTAGTTTCCATAGTAGGGCATCCACGAAGGGGCAGTAGCTTTTTCTGAATTCTATTCAATCAACTTAAAGTACAACGGTCGAGGAGGCAGCGGCTAGGTGGTGCTGTTCAATTTTAAAGTGAAAACTGTTTCATTTCAATTGCATTAATTTCTATTGCACTACTGCCGTAAAGGTCAATTAGTTAATCAAACTATTTATTGCTTTTATTTTGTTTTTTTCTCCAGTTTTTAACTTGCAGCTTTTTATCCGTTTTCTTCTCCCGTTCATTGTAACCATCGCCTATTTACTTCTTCGATTTGAATAGGTTTATGTCCAGCAAAGCCAGCATTTCCTCACTGGGCCATCAGCGTAATCCGTTAGAGCACTTAAGCTGGGCTCACACCATTTCATTTTCTCCTAAGCAACTGGCGACATTTCACCAAACTGTTTGCAGCTTGTTAGTAGCAAAGCATTAGCCACAAGTAGTGCCACAGAAACCAAAAGAGGTCAAGCCCATATTGCCCCGAGGTTGTAGACAAAACTAAAAATAGGAATGCTGCAGTCGCCTTTGAAGGATCGCCCAGAAAGTACCTATTACTTGAGCTATCCAACGAAATTACAGCGCAAAATCAATGCTAGCGCCCAAAATAAAAGGGTACCAACATCTTCTCCCATGGAGGCACAGACACTCCTCCAATTTATGGGTGTGTGCGGAATATGCCGGAGCAGATGTCAAAGCCAGGTGGCACACAAACACCTCAGTTCATGTAACGCCACCACTCGGAGGTTCAAGTAGACGCTTAACCTGCAGCCGGCGGCGTTGAAGCTGCCAGTCTCCTCTGGTTTCTGTGATTCCTATGACTCCAAGACGGACTCAACTCGTTCCGAGGCTGGAGTAAATTAAAAACAGACTCCGAGGGCAAGGAGACGCATAGGAATGGGCGAGAATTGACTCAAAGACTTGGCTTGCCGGGCTTTCAAACACTTCATGAGTGAGAAGCCCAAAGCAGCAGATGCTTTTTGAAATGGAATCAAATGCGAAGCTCGGTTGACTTCCGTATCAAATGTATGCGCTTAATTAAGGGGAATGAAATCAACATGCTTACAAAAATCTATAGCCGCACGTTCTTATAAAATGTATGCGCTTAATTAAGGAGGATGCAATCAACGGTTTAAAAAATCTATATCCGCATCTCTGCATCTGAACTGCATTACGCCATACACGTACTTTATACAATAAAAATAATGCACATATTTGAATGGATAATGCAAAACATAAAATCATTCATAATATATATAATACATGGCTTACATTTCTGTGTTAACTTATTAGGAAATGTAACTATTTAAAATAGGGAGCTAGCTGATGTTTTTTTTTAAGGGCGGCTGTTGAAAATTTGCATTTGAAAAAGGACACACCCTTTGAGAATCTTCCGGAACCCATTTTCTTATTGCCCGCTCGGAAGTAGTAACTCTTCAGATTACGTATCCGCACAGTTGCACAGAGTTAATATACAAGTCGGCCCTTTTAAAACACGGTTGGCTGCTTAATGTGCGGCGCGTGTTGGTCGGAGTGATATAAGCCCGGGATGGACGGAAGTATCAAACACTTGTACGATAAAAATAATGAACTCGATGTGTTTTGATAATGCCCGGGACAGGCACTTCTAGCCAAAATGGCCAGGAACACCAAAAAAAAAAAACAGAAAAGAAATAAAAAAGGGACAACGGTCCCAGTTCCTTGATAAATGATGCTCGAGCGAGCCGCTAGGCCTGTAAGGAAATGTGGCTTGTTGTGCAAGTGGATTAGCATTGAATTTGAATGGAAAATGAAAATGTTTTCCACACACACACACACTACTCACATGAAATCTCCTTAGCTTTATCCCTGCGTGTGCCCAGTTGTCGGCAGCAATAATCAAATGAACTAGATTGTCATAAATCAAAGTTTGTTTGATGGTCGTTATTTGGGCTTGGGTCAGAGGCATGCTTAGATAAAATTTCGGCAAACAAAAAACGCTTTATCTTTGCTCCTTGATGGCCGACTATTTGTCATAGCTTCGGGATTGGCAAACCCGGTATCAGTTAGGAGTATTTAAGCGTCGGTAGAAGCGGCTAAAACCAAGCAAACACAGAAAGTATTCAATTACGTTTGCCCTTAATAATCAATGGACATTCAAGTAGTTTTGGTCGGCAGTGAAAGGGAATCCAAAAGGGCTGACAAATGACCAAACAAACTCTGAATCTTGATTTATTAATTAGGCATAAGTTTACTGCAACTATGTTGATCTGGTTTAATCGGAAATATATTATGTTTGCAGTGAAATTTTTGTAATTTTGTTCTTCATGTAACCAATAAAGTTTTCATTTGTTATCTTTTTATAAATTAACGTAACGTAAATTAACGTATTAACGTAAGTAATTCAAGTTTATAGAATACCACTTAAACAAGGCTTAAACACCCTTTTTAATGGTATTTTGTAATCTGATGGCTCAAATCGCACACCACCCACATATGCTTAAGGTAATGGCCAAAACAGTTGGCCAAAAAAATCAGCAGAGCAAAAACAGCCATTTCAACCAACATCCCCAATTCGGCAATGTTGTGAGCACATGAAGGAGGAAAAATTCCAAGAGTCGTAGCCTCAGGCAACTAAATTGTGCCTAAACACTTTACATTGCAATTAAAGAGCATGTGTGTGGTTGCTAGGGGAAAAGGACTTCGATTACACTTTGACCTTAGGGCAGCAGGTTACTTCTGCCACATTTTCTCCCTCCTGCCCTCCCTCCCCCTTGAAAAAAGCACACACTTTGGAAGTTTTTATTCGTGAGACTGTGGAAAGGTCGAAAGTGCCGAAGTATCATGCAAATGACAACACATGTGTGGCTCTGAGTACCTTTTGCCGTTTGTGCAATTGACCTGTCATGTGAATTAAACAGGCTAGGCTTACTTAAAGGCATACAAAACTGATTAACAGGACTCGCGGGAAAATTAAATGAAACAGGTAGATAGCTCACACAAACTTTTAATTGAACAGAAAGGCAAGTGCAGGAGCAGCGAGTCAATGACTTTTGTACCTTCTTTTTAGCCCGCTGGCCATTCATAATTACAGACAAGTTACCACTGCAAAGAAAAAAAGGAGTAGCTGACATCGCGGCTGCAAAAAGAGCAAGACTTTGAAATGCTAACCGAATCATGGATCTGCTGATACCATATATACAAGCCGAATAATTTGTATACCCTGCCACCGATCTACCCCTCCGATTAATGGGTACTACACCATGCAGCCGCCAGGTAGCCCGAACAAACGTGCCACAAAGGCGAAGTTGGTGTTGGGGCTTCTTTTCAGGCTGTCTGTGTTGGGGGTGCACTGAACTTGTATATAGAAAATACGAGCAAAGTTGCGAAACAGAAGGCAAATTATAAATTGGGAGGGGCCAGGTGGAAAACTGTTAAAATGATTTCCTGCATTGTGCGCTACAGAAAACTTTAAATGCAACATGCAGCAGGAACACGCAGTTCGTTAGGAGAGGTCCGTTCGCCGGGAGTTCGGCAAGAAAAACTTGCAGCTGATTATGCACAACCAGTCTAATTAAAAATGGGTTATGTTGCTGCTGCAGGAGCAACGGAATAGTTCTGGCAATTATTAAAGCATATTCTTCAAATTTAATATTCCGGCAGACTCCTTGTTGTTTTTGGGGAAAGAAAAGTTCAACAAATTTCCCTTGTCGAATTGAATGGTTTTACGACTAAATTATGCCATACCTGCTTAAAGCAACCATTAAATTATGAAATACTCTGGCATTGATGTCGCCCACGCATTTCAATTGTTTAATCAAGGCAAATATATATTGGGTGACTATAAATAAACATAAAATCAGCAGAGTAATTGCACAAAGCAATAAAATTCATCAAAAATGCGCCAGCAAACCGAAACTTTTACGCTTAATTTAACATCGCAGACGTTGCCCAAGGGCAATGTTCTACAGCACACACACATTATGTACCTATATACTCGTGGTATAAATCGAACAATAGCTAAAGTAATGCTAATCAATTATGAATCAATGTTCGAGAGCGAAGAAAAAGTCAAAACGCGTACGGCAAAGCCGCACACAAAAAACGTGGCGAAAAAAAGCAGACGAAATTGTACAATTGTGCGGAAAAAAGGCGATGGATTGGGAAATTTCCCCGGTCGGTGACTGTTGGGCGGGTCCAGCAATCCGCAGACGTACATATGTCGTCATTACCCAGGCATTGTGTTTGTTTTAATCAGCGGTGACGGCGAAGCCCGGAGTCAGCGGCAAATGTTTGCAGCCTAGTCCATGTGGCACGGGAAGGGGCAACGAACGGGGGCAGAGCGAAAAAAGGAGCCCGCCAAGCAAATCAAATCAAAAGCCAGGCCAAGAAGAAAACCTTGTGTCGACCTACTCTGCAGATTGAACGGGGTATGTGGATTTGGCGCACCAATTTCATTCACATCATATTCATCTTTATGAAATTCAAAAGTTATCAGCAGATGCCCTCTATTTGTCTTTCCCACAGAATAGTTTTGAATTTGTGTATATTATTTATTATCTGGAATATATAGATCACTCCCACCAATGATGCTTCTTGTTAAACTTTAGCTAAACTTTTAGTTATCTTCCTTACGAAGGCATTTCTCTTTAAAGCATTTCTCCTAAATTTACAGCGTTTTAGTTTTTAATCTAGCACCAAGTTCTTATTAAACGTAGAGTTAAATTAAATTGGATACCTTGACATATGGATGAGCAATTTTTAAAGGGTATTCGTTTACCAAAAAACACCTCTCTTCCGGCACTGCCCCCCTTTTGAATACCCTTGCAGAGGGTATACTGATAAAATAAAGCTTACATTGCACATTGACTGTTCAGAAAATAAATTCAAAAAATAATAGAAAAGAAATCGCAGTTTCATCTTTTTTTTATCACTGTTCTTCTTTAACTTAAATTCTTTTAATGCATTTCTACTGCAAGGGTATGTGAGCTTCGACTTGCCGAATAAAACTGTCTGTTCTCTTTTCAACTGAAGTCGAACAGCCACCGTTTTTTACATGGTAAGCCTTCTTTTCTTCTTGCCCGCCACCCCAATTTTTATTTCCAATTGGGAAGCAATAAAAGTGCGCCTGCGTTGGCAGTGGCAGCATTCGTGCCAAACAATGAAAAAGACAAACAATCAGCAATCATGCCAAAATTTGTTTTCATTTTTGTGGCGCCCACACACACCAGCACCATCGGCAAACCCCGTGTGCATATGTATGGGTGTTAGTGTCCTGTGATTGCCTGCCCGGCCATTTGGCATTGATTGAAGTGTATTTGTTATGCAGCCGAAAAGTGTTGTTGCCCCAGCCAAGGCCACACCACTCCTTCATCTGCAACCCGACCAAATTACCTTAAACTATTCGCCAGATACGAGGATTGGTCGGGCTCTTTAACCATCGCAGATGTATCTGTATGCGATGTATATGGTTACGGTTATCTGTCTAGGAAGCGCCCATTTGCTCCTTTCTGAAGCTCATCGAACTGGAATAGCTGTCACGACTCAAACGCTTTCCCACAAATCAACCAGGCAAATGGATTTTAATACAGGGAACTTATACGTTTCATTCAGCATTTTTATTCAGCCAAGAAGTTTTCGCATTAAATAGACATTTTTTACTGAAGAAAACATTTTTCTTACTGAGAAATTCAAAGGGATATTCAATTAGGATTAAGCAAGTATAATACACTTTATTTTCCAAGATATTTATTTTTAAAAAAGGTAAAGAGAACAATAACGTTAATGGCCGGAACGAATACAACCTAATCAGATTAAAATGGCTAGCTATAAACATACAGTGTTATCCTTACTTATGTATGAACTCACCTGCATTATCCTTGTTTTTCTACCGCGTTGCATGACAACCGCAAATTTTAGAATTATGACATGAGCACGCCACACGGCGCGATTCGAGTGACACGCCCATTAGGTTGCATGCCCCTGCAGGATATTTATCATTTTGCACTGCCCATTTCACCACATCGGGTGCCCCACATGTCGGACCAGAAAACATGCGAATTAAATATATATGACCAGCATGACAAAGATAAAGCACCCGCACAAATATGTAAATATACATTTGGCGGCAACAGCGGCTGGAAATGCAGAATATTTTCCCACAGTTTATGCCAATCAAGATTGCAAGCTGACTTTATAAGCCATTAAATGATTTTGAGTTTGCGAGACTCACCGTGAGGGCTTCTAATGCATTCAACCTAATGTTCTTCCAAGAAGGACTTAATATTAGCTCTTTGACTTCCTATTTCTGTCTAGTTTCTGTCTAATTGCTTAAGTGGAAATCCAAAAGTACTTAAGATCTTTTATGACTCATTTAGGAGAGCTTTACGCAGGCACTTTACCTGCGTTTTTATTTCCATTGGTTTGGTATTTGTATTAACATTTCTGTATATTAGACTGAATGGCCTGCTAAAATATTCACCGGCAAAGCAAATGGCATGCGACACGGTAGAAAAGCATTAATCGAGTGGCGAAGTGGGCAAATAACAAACGCCGCTGATAACTAATAATAACATTTAGATAGACACGCAAGGAAACGCTTTGCATTTGCCATTCGCCATTCGCCACTCGCCATTTCCCATTTCCACGGCCATTTCCCGCCAGAAAACTGCACGCAATGGAGAAAAGCCGGCATCCGTGTGGTCCGCGTTAAAGTCAAACGCCGAAGGCGTCGCCATTCATTCCCAAATGCCTCAGAAAGTGAAAACGCACATGTGTCCATGGGAAAATAGATGGGGCACGGGAAAATGGCAGGTCGGAGGTGGCGATCCATTGTGGGTGGATGTGGGGCGGCAATACTCATAAGGAAATTGTCATAAATAACGCAAGGATAATGGCTTCCTTTGCAGTGCTTCTGCTCTTTGTTTTGCCACACCCTGTCATCGAGAAGAATTTCGATTGCGGAATTTGTTGTGAATTTAGTTCGCAGTAAATTCGCAATGAAGGTTTTCACTAATATGGGTGGGTCTTCAACCTCCTTTGAAATATAAGAAACTGCTTCATTTACTACAATTTTCGTTATAAATTAGAGATTATTTTGTACACTTTCAAAAGATCACCTGCTGCCCGCTGTTATCTATCTCAATATCTGAATCTGAGAAGAGTGCATTAATGTACTAATGAATTTCAGCTGAAATCCGAAACGTAATTTCATGGCACTCGCAGAACCTCTATGATTCTAAAGGGTATCTCGCAGTACGATTCGCCCCTTTTACAACTTGTTTTGCTGGCTTCCTTGGCATTTCTGAGCTTTTGACACCGAATTCCGCTGCTTTTGCTGTTCAGTGGTCACAGATGAGGAGGAAGTGAGATTTTCGCGTGGTCCGGAAGCTTCGACGAGTGGCTAAAGTGAAAATCACACTATATTTCAATTTCATGCGACAGTGCGCAGAGCGGCGGCGCGCTTACAGATTTATGACTAAATTCGCATTCACATATAAGCAGCTAATAAAACGCCGAGCTAAGCAAGCTCTTTCTTGGCGCTTTTCGTTGCTTTAAAAATGAAAACTATTTGGGTAAATGTTTGCCCAGAGCTGATTGCGTATACGCAGCGTGTGCCCTAAAAGTTTATGGCTGCCATTGCCATTCCACGCCGTCTTCCGCACTTGGAAAAAAATTCCAAAACGTAGAAAAAGTATCTTATAGTTTATAAGATAGTAGCTTTGTATGAAAATATTGTTTTTGCTGGGTTGAAGACATGTTAGCTTGGTGTAAAAACACAATTGTCGATGTGTTTTGCGGGACTTACTATGCGTTTTCTTCATGTGCATCCATTTTTTTGTTTGTCTGCTAGTCTGTGTTAGTCTGTGTGAGTCGTTCTTGAAATCTTTCTTGTGTCAGCGTTAAAATTTCAGTAAAGTACCAGTGGATGCCTGTGCAAACATGGCCGATGCTGTTCCCTTTGCTTGACGACATACAAAGAGTTTGGTTCCACCCTCGTGACGGAGCTGCCTTTGATCCCTTAATGCCAATAAAACGTTCACATGTCTTCTGGGCGTGTTGCGTCAACTTTTTATGTCCCGCCCCACGCTCCTCCGCCACCTCCGCCACCTTCGCCTCCTTTCGCCGGAAGTTTTTGCATGTGACGAACTGCCTCCGCCCGATAAGCAACACTTTTAGCGGATTACGCCCGGCTGAGCGGTGGATGAGCCTTAGCCATTGGTATTACCCTGGGCATGGCCAATGGCACTGCCTGCTGCGAACTTTATCTGCCCGCCGACGACCTGGCTTGAAAGGCTCCAAATGAGCGAACTCGCGCGCACAAAGCTCGCTAATTATGACGCGTGTAAGCCGAAACTCGTTCGCAAAAGACAGAAATGCTTACGCAGCCGTTTAACCAACGTGATGCAGCAACAATGACGCGTTAATTGCAAAAATAATTAATAACATGGCCGGGCCAAGCAGCTGGGCCTCGATAAACTATTGCCACATAATGGCAACGTGGCACAGTGGAGAATTGTGGCCCAAGATTATGCAAGAACATATATCAATCAAAATGCTTAAATATTTGTTAAAAAGAATCGTACCCAAAAGTGCCCAATGATTGAATTTCCCGTATCTGAATTCCTAAGCTCTCGAAAAAGTTTGTGAAATTTGTGCTCCCATTGCAGCTGCAGGTTGCAAAGTTTTTTTTTGGTCCAACCAAACTCCACTGTTTCCCATTTTATCGGGCTTCCTGTCAACTGTCAGCCACTTCAGCGCAGTTTTAGTCGCCCAGGGAGCTTCGGAGCCAACTCAAGATCGTTCAGATATCGCAGGACCTATCTTTGGCGAGTCACTCCTGGCATTTGACATGTCGCTTATGTTGCGGTAGCCAGCTTAGAGTGCGTTTCTTGTCAAAGTGCTGTCAGATTTGTGTCAGGCTTCTCAGATCGGCCAAGTCTACGTGCCCCTTTTGGCGTATTCCGCATACGCCCTGTGGAAAGGGAGGGGGGGCTTAATTAATATTGATGCCGCATTAACAATGCGGTATTCTGGGCTCCCTGATTTAATCTGACTGATGATTTGCGATGACGAAAACGAAAGTGAATAAAAACACAACAAAAGGCAGTTTCCTAATTAGACAGCGAGCTTGGCCCAACAGTTGGCCATTGTTGATATTTAAGCCTTAATTACCGGCAAGGCCAAGTTGGTTGGGTTAAAAGTCTTCTCTTTTCAGTGCCCTGAACTGCAATTGTTGTGCCCGCTTTTTGCCGAGAGACAATTCCCATCCCGGTCGAGATTATTGAAACGTTTTCCTAATCAGCACAAAGTGCTCGGCCAGAATAAGTCCTCATCCTGGCCCAGCCGTAAACTTGACTGTTTGCCTTTAGCAATGCATGGCCCGAAAGGCACTCGGGTCTCTGGACCACGTCCTGGAACTGAAAGTCAGGCTGACTGGCTCGTCGAGTTGTCACAATCACTCTGACAGGCAGGTCAGCCAAAGTATTCCTCTATATCCTAGATATGAATGCACTGTGCTATTTACTCGCTCCTCCAGTGGGCGAAATTCAGCTTACAAATCTTAAAAGGGCTTAACGTGGAAGGGACATAATTTTATTGATAAAATATTTTATATTTTACTTGGCCTAAATCAGCTTAATTGTAAATTGTGCCATTAAATCAAAATAGTTCCATATAAAATTGGGCCTCTTTTTTTTCCTTAAAATATTTGTTATTTATAAGCTGATTAAACTTACCATTATGATGAAAAAATATAATATTAAATACAATATTTTTAAAATGACTTTCAATGTATTCGCTTACAGTGCAGCTTCATAAGCCTTTGTAGAATGAGGAAGTCTAGAGAGGAATTCATTACACTGAAAGCATTTTTATTTGTATGCTTTTGGCCGCCGCATAATGTTGCAGCATTACGCCTGGCTTTCTGATGTACTGAGTTTCCATTTCTTTTGACTCTGATATATAGTTTAAGAAGCTGTGGATACTAATCGACACACAACTGACTTTCAATTGGAGCCTTGTCAATCAGTTAGCGTTAAATCTGAAACAAAGTAAAAATAGGTACTCTGAAAATAATAAATTGCATTAATTATGGTTTCGTCGCGGAGAAGCTCAGCTTGTGGCGTAATTACGAAGTGAACTGCATACTGACAAAACCAATAAGCGTAAGTTTAACGTTTTCAATGGCGTGCAAGGCAAGCGGAAGGCAACTTATTGTGTTGCACACACACAAAGGGAAAAGCCGCGGGGAAAACCTGTTCCCAACTGGACGCCCGACGACCGACGACCGACAACCGACCAGGCGGCAAAGTGGAGGTCCTGGCGGGCAGTTACAGGCTGAAAGACCACGAGGACCAGGCGTGTCAGTAAAGGATAGTAAGACTTACAAGCAAAATGAAAATACGGCTGCAATCGCTGGACGTGCTCTTAACGTGGGCATAACAGCAAGTCGAGTTTCAGGAGCTGGCAAAAGCAAACAAAAGGCAAGGATTGCGTCAAATGAAGCGTACTGGGCGCACTACAAAAGCTTTCTTCGATATTAGCGAATGCCTGGCATTGTTCCTGTAGCTGCACCAGGAGCAGCATCATCACTATCATTATCACCATCAGCATCACCATCATCGTCATCATCGGTTTACACACTGCGTATACGCAACGCACGTGCAACAAAAGGAAATTGTTCCTGTGCACTCTGCCGTCGAATTTCAATTAACAAAATCATCCTAATGCCAGCTCGCCCTCAGAATAGTTATCTGCCAGTCTGGGCCGAGCAGGCAAATGCAGCTGATGCATAACCACGAGCCCAAGTAGAGCTCATCCGTATCCTGTCCTGCTGAAAGGAGCCTCTTTAGGCAGATTCGGTGTTGACATTAAAGCAGTCTCAATAGGTTCATGAGCGGTCGCATTAAAGTACAAGGTATAGAAATTCTTGAAA
This sequence comes from Drosophila erecta, assembly GCF_003286155.1. Lineage (NCBI taxonomy): Eukaryota > Metazoa > Arthropoda > Insecta > Diptera > Drosophilidae > Drosophila > Drosophila erecta. Next base: position 14,002,924 of record NW_020825200.1, read on the forward strand.
CGCTTGGTTAAATATGAGCAAGCAGCTTACAAACTGTTGGTCTAAATCCCATGGAGGGTAATGAATGAAAATTTGTTCCTAAAATTAAGGAATTAAGAAGTAGCGAATTTTACTTGAGCCAGGCAGATGCACTTCTTCCATTATCTTCCTTGCCAGTTTCGTTTTCAAGGCACTTCTCAATTACACAACCTGGTTCACTAATTTTGGTTGGTAAAACAAGAATTCATCTGCGAAAGTTGCCGACTAACTAATTGCACACAATTTTGCACAAGCTACATTTACTAAAAAATAAGTAGCGACCTACACTTTTCTGTATAACACACACACACACATACACACGAGCAGCATCCTTGTTGGAACAACAATTTCGGCTAGGATCACGTTTAAGGCAACAACATTTTATTAAAATGCTGGAGTCGCAGCGGCAACAAATGAGATAGAGTAGCGCGTTTTTAATTTGTGCAACAACGAAGGTGAAAGGGAATGGGAATGGGGCATTCAGAGCAACGCTGCCACACACACAACGCCCGAAAAACAGAGCAATGCGGCGTATACTTAACAACGGCTGGCAACGCAGCCAAAAAAGTGGCAACGGACCCCAAGTACGTGTTGCCATAAGTGTTACGTGAGTGTGTGTTTTGGGTGTGCGAAGGATGACTGTGACCCAAAATCATTAGCAATATGAGCAGCAGTTTGTATTAAAAACAAAGCCCGTGAAAAAAGAGAATGGACTGTGATATGCAAAAAGTTCGAGCAACAATGCGGTTAGCAGTAGACCACGGGGATACCCTAGTTAAGCTTCATACTAAGTGAAATATTTGCGAATTTTTAAAATATAAATATCTACAATTTCCATATTTGCTCACGCTGCAACTTAATTTAATTTCTAAGATTTTGAAATTGTTTCATATCACTCATGTCACATGTTATATTGCTATTCAAGAGAACAGCATGCTCAAAAATATCCTTTAGCCACCAATTTGTGCGCCCCTTCATTTTTGGTGGCATGTGTGTGCCGGGCAAAAGGTTAAATTAAATGGCTAAATGATAAGCATTTGGGTTAAATTGCTCCGGCCGACGAACTGTGTATGTGGCAAACTGGGGGAATCGTTCTCGGTTTTAAGTCGGAACGGAATGCGTACAGTCGCTACTAATGTTTTTAATAGCAAAAGTTATAATGAATTTGTTAAAGAGCAACACAAGCAGTGGTGGCGGAAGTTTCACTCTTGATTGTTTAGCGTTCTGTTTGTGTTGCCTTTTTTCCCCCATTTCACTGTTTTATTTCTAACCAAATCTGCTAACCTTTCGCATGGAAATTATTCTGGGTTTTTTGGCTTGTTAGGTAATCAGCAGCGGCGAGCTTAATTTTTATTTTCTAGTGAGCTTCGTTTGTGCGGTTAACCTGAAGCCGAGGTTGTCATCATTACATGTTTATGTGTGTTGTGCATTCTAAACAACTTTTCCTGCCCTGTATTGCTGTTTAACTTTTATTTTAATCACGAAAAATATTGTGCAAATATTTAATTATGCGCTTGTTAACAATATTTGTGCGGGCCCATAATGTGACCGGAGCCCACTGTATGAATACAAATTAACTTCGTTTGTGGGAATTGACATCATTGGTACATCTGAGTATTATTCTGGCTTCAAAAAAGTTAAAGTGCAATGAACACTTTCTGGCAGGCTAACTAGATTAGATTACTATTTAATTTAATTTTGATTGACTTACAAGCACGAGCTTAAACTTAATTGAAGCAATTTTTATCCAAAGTAATGCATTAACTTGCTTGGTTTCTCCACGAAAATCACTTATTCGGGTTTTTTCCATAAGTCCTGAAGTGCAAGCAAGGTCTTTAGCTTTAGCAACACAACTTCAGTCGTCCGAGAGATGACAAAGTTTTTACTTCGACCTGCCGAGCAAACAACTCGTTAGGCTAATGAAATTTCTTGTGCCATGATGTGGCCAAGAAATGCGGAGGGTGTCGATGGCCCGCAGCTTATCACAGCTACCGCATCAACAGGCTGCTGGAAAATTCAATTTTCCAACACTAATTAAATGGCTTATTTTGACAAGGTGGCCCCATGTTAGCTGATAACCCCAAAGGGTTTGCCGCAAACACACGTTTATATGTATATGGCCATACGGACATACGGACAAGAGAGCTTTCGCACGGACAGGTGCAATATTGGAGCAACAAAATTTGGTTAACTGCATATTGTATGTGGTGAATTTATAGCAGGGATATCGCGTGGCCCCTGCAGTTATTTCGTAACCAAAATTGAAAAATTTCATCGAAATGTAGGGACACTTGAGTTATGAATTGCATTTCTGTTTTTCTGTTCATTGAACTATGCTATGGGGAAAATAATGTGCAGAGCGATTTTATCTTTAGATAATTAGAAACAACATCTTAAATATTTTTGGTGGGTGAAAATATAATGTTTTATGAAAACCTGTAGTCAGTAGAACAGTAAGGCGTTAGGAAACTTTCGTTACGCGGTTCGTGGCTAATTTTTATAACAGCACCTGCAGATCTTTTCGATCTTAAACCAGTATACAACTTCATGCCTGTATGTTTCATCAGGGCTCAGTTTGATTGACGGGAATTCCTGGTGACTTACGGCGTCGGGAAACTTCTCCGTTTGGACACAGAAGGATCCGTGCTTCACGTAATGGAAGCCCTTCTTGCCACTGATCTTGGTAATGTTATTCGCGGTATAGAATTGCATGCCTGGCTGATCTGTCCAGACCTCTAGGGCTCGGCCACTGGGCGGGTGCACTATCTTGGCCACCTTGACGGTGGATCTCAACAGCTGACCTCCATTGACCACATAGCAGTGGTCGAAACCCTTGATTGGACGATCCTCAAACTGCTTGAGGCGATCTCCCAGGGGCACCGGTGATCTGAGATCGAAAACCGTGTTGTCCACAAGGGCTAACTCCCCTGTTGGTATCTGCATGTCCCCCGTTTCTACAATCTCACTAGAAGCTATCTCCACCGTGTGCTCCGCAAGCCCTTTGGGTCCGGCATTATGGCCAGCTAGATTCAAATAGACGTGGTTCGAGAGATTGACGATCGTTGTGCGATCTGTGGTGGCCTCGTAACTAATGAACAGACGGCTCTCGTTGTCCAGGCGGTAGGTGACAAGGCACCTCAGAGTGCCTGGATAGCCCTCGTGACCATGTGGGGACTCATGCTGAAAGACCACACCCTCCGGTGTCTTCTGCTTCACTTCCCAAATGACGCTGTTGAGGCCCACAAATCCACCGTGCAGATGGTATTGACCCTGAAATCAGTTTTTGCATTAATATGAGCTCAGTCTATAAAACTTAGATCTAATTAACCACCTCGCCGTTCCTCGTCAGGTTGACTGTAGTGTCATCTATCGTAAGAGCACCGCCGGCCACCCGGTTAGCCACTCGCCCAAGGGTTCCGCCGATGTAGGCCGCCTTGTTGGCCACATAGCCATCGATGTCGTCGAACCCGAGGCACACATCCTCCACCTTCTTGGAGCCATCCGGCAGGGAGATGCTCTGGATGGTGGCCCCCAGCTGGATGACCGACACGGACATGCCCTTGGTGTTCCGTAGCGTGTAGCAGCGAACCATTTGCCGGGTTTCGGTGAGCGGGTTCGTGACCAGGCCGAAGTTTTTCTCCTCTACGGTGATAGACATTTTTGTGACCTGCGCTGTGATTCCTTCCTCCGCCTTAAATTTTGATAGCAAATACCTGGCTATTTTGATTAGAAATAAGTAATAAGTTGTTATAAGCGTGTTGTTATTAAAATTGTGAGTATTGCTTTGCTTTGCGGTATTATTTCATGATTGAAAATGGGAGTTGCCCCGGCATTTCCCGACTCTCCCCCTTGGCCATCACTTATGCATGCCAACGTGCTGGCATCGTTTTATCTTTTTGTGTGCCATTTGTGTGGTTTGTATGCGGTTGCGGGGTTGCAGTTGCATCTTCCGCTTGTCGTGGCATTAACGAAGTCGTTGATCTTGCCGCGTGTGTTGGCAGCTAAGCTCTAATTGAAATATTTTTATTGCCATTTGGCCCGGGCCCTCCACGGATGGTGTCATTAATATTCATTAGACGCACATCCAAATGCATTAGCAGATTGCAGTACAAAAACAGTCTGATAAATATGTACAAACAACTAGTGAAGCTCTGGGCTTTGGTAGCAATGTGCTAATGCTTTAAACTTGTCCCAGAACAAAGCGTTTTATTTGCGGAAGTCATTAAGTGGCCGGGACGGAAGAGAGAGAGAGAGAGAGAGAGAGAGACAATGTCTTGGCTAAAACTGCTGGCTCCACCCGAAAAACTCTGTGATTGCGGTTGTGGAGTGGCACATTCTTGTTGCCACATTTTTCGGCTTGTGCCTTGCCTTCATGCCTTGCCCACAATATTACGTATACGCCTACGAAGCAGATGCGACCGCTACTTGCAAATTGGATCTTGGTCTTGTTTTTGCTGGTCCTGCGGCCAGGAAATGAAGTTGAAGTCGCCGACATTAACGCAAAAAGGCGACGTTGCAAGTTGCAAGTTGCAAGTTGGCAGTGGATTGCGGTACAACGCGGTGCCGGAATTCGGTTTCCTTCTTAATTTGGCAAACGTTCGCTTCTTTATTTTTGACAGCCATCAGCGGTGGTTTTGTTTTCGGTTTCAAATTCCCTTTGTAGTCTGTTGTATGTAAATTTTTGGGATACGCGACAGGACATCAGCTGTAAGTCCTGATGGAGTAACTTTCTGCAGCTTCGCTGTTTTGTAGAGCGTAATAGAATAGGAAATATTTAGTCGGAAATGGTTTTTCGAGAGGAAACTGTTAAAAGCTTGTAAATTGCACGAATATTTGCTTCGCAGGAAGCGCCTTTGTGGCCTTAAAATTCCAATTTAGCAATAGTATACAGTTAAATGTGTTTAATAGGCTACTCAGCCTAGGCTGTGCAATAAAAAACGTTTCAGTAAATTAAGTGATAATCCCCATACACATTGAAGCACTGCAGACTGACCACTGAGAACTGACTTTAATTTGCTCTCCTAAATATTCAATTAACCACCTTCATGTATGTAGCCACTATCTGCGGCATTAACGCTCCAAACCAAACGACCCCGGCCGGCAATTAAATGCTGCCTGGCCTCCGGCAAACAATGCCAGGATCATATGCCCCTTGCTCACAAAACACACCCTATGGGGCACATAGCTTGTGTGTGCAGGGATAGGGCCGCCGTATTGGCCCTTTCATACATATTGGCGATGTGCAGTCATTTGTTCATTAGCGCAGCGCATAAAACTCATCAAGGGCAATTAACATTAACGCAGGCAATCAGCGCGTTGGTCCAGCTCTCAGTTCGTCCTTGTCGGCGCCTTGAGCGGCTGTGGGTGTTGGTGGTGTTGGGGGGGATGGGGGCTGGCCATCTCCCAGGACATTAATTATCTTATTGGCCCATATCCCGCTGGCCGCAGTATTCTCCGCAGTATCCAACCGAAGCCGAAGTGGCAATATTTGAAAGTCTATTAAACGCTCAGCGATGGCAATCGATGCTGGCAGGGCCACAAATATGGCCCATCTGCTTTTATATGTATACCGTACTTACATACATATGTATGTATGTCCTGTGGCGCAGGACGAGGCCAAATTATTGAACATGATATTGAATATGAGCACCGTATGGGCACCGTGGCTGCGAGCGGTGATTGTCCAGCGGATCGGACCGAAATCAAAGCCACAAAAGAAATCCCAGTTTGCATATTAACAGCAGCTGCTGCCCGGCCAAAAATTGAATAGCAGAGGTGGGTGTGCTGCCCATCAGTGGGGTGTGGGGGGCGTGGGGGCGTGGTCGGCTATATAGTCCTGCACATCCTTTGTCAAGCTGAAAATGCAAATTGCCATGACATGCCCTTAACCATTTACCACACGGCGCCCGGCCATCGAGTTCTATTTCTTTTTTGCCCCCGGCTGTTTTCTTCTCCTGGCATTCTGTACTTGCTTTCCCGTCCACTTCAGGCATAAAGCAAAACGCAAAAGGAAATCAGCAATGGACATGCAAATCAAATGGGAAACGAGTTTCGGGATGGGCCAACTGCATACCCCTTCTATTGCTGGAATTATATATTTTTAAATATAGAATTTAATTAGGCCAACCTCTTCTATTACTATGATTATAAATTTTTAAATATAGAATTTAATTAAGCCTGTCCTGGCGTATACTGTTTTACCAATGTTTCTATTTCATTTGAGCTAATTATAAATACTCAGGAGCCTTGTCCCATGATCTTGCAAGTAATATAGCTATCTGAGAAATGATATATAATATTTTTATATTGAAATCGCCGAGCTACCCTGTCCTACAAGGTATGCAGAAAGTATGCAGGCAAAGAAACAGCTCTTTGCAAAAAACATGAGCCAATCCTCCAGAGCTTTTTGACCATACGTCTGCGGTTAAGTTTGCCCCAGCCAGGACCATTCAACCCATCCATTCAGGGCTGTGGATCTGACAACCCCCTTTCTTCCCTATAAGAAAACTACCCAGGGAATGGCTAAGGAGAATCCTACAGGAAAAAAGGCAAGCCGCACAAATTGTTTGGGACGTCGCCTGTAACGCTGCGTGAACCCATGCAAATTTCTCCCTCAGGTAACCTTTGTGCTCTGATTGATTGATGGACAGCCGGCGAGCGGCGTCGTCGTGGTCATCATCTCGGTATTTTGGTGTTTTCCCAGCTAGGCAGTTTCTTTTTTGAGAAAACTCGGGGCCAAGTCGAATATTGAATTTAATTTGTAGACACGCGTATTCGAATGTCGAGAGCTGTGTGTGCGAATTTCAATTTTTACCTACCGCAAATGGAAAACAAAGGTGCACTACTGGGACCGGGACTTTGGTTTTCTGATTGCGGGCATTAACAACTTTTGACATTGTTTTACATTTCTGGGGAAATCAAAGGAAAAGGTAAGTCCCGCTCCCACTGAGGCCCAAAATCAATCCGCAGTGAAAGCCGACCCTTACCCTTGCCAAATTCAATCAAACTGTCAGCCTGAAAGTGCGGACACCGTTTTCCCTGGCCAACGAAACTTATTGTCAAAATTAATTAAAAATTGTAATGAGTTCTGTTTTGCAGAGTTCTGCAGAGTGGCGGCGGCAAATCCAACTCGACTTAAACACATTGACGGCGATTAATTTGTTTGGCATTTTGCAATTTGATTTAAAATTAAGCCGGACGCCGGCGTGAATTTCAATTAGATCCGCATTTCGGATTTCGGATTTCGGTTTTGTCGGCCATCGGTCTTGGCCATTTTATGCCAATTTGATTGGCCTGTCAGCGGGTGAAAATTTAGCTCTTCAACCGGCAATTGGTGATTTTATTTACCGCTCACAGTTTCACGATTTCAAATTTAAATTGGACACGCCTGTCCAAATCGATTAAAGCTCCAATTGCACTGCAAAAAAGTAATGAAAGGGTGGCGCTAAAATCAATAGCTTAATATTGCAAAATATTTTCAGTGCAATGTGCCAAAAATAAATGCGACAGCAGTTGGCAGTTGGTCACATGGCCCAAATGAAGAGCCATTTACATAGTTGTTCACTTGTCCCAGTTTCCCACTCGAAAAGCCCACTTTATATGCAATATAGTCTTTTTGGGTTTTTCTATCCTGCATTTTCGCAGGACTCCTGCAGGACGAGTGTAAAATCGTGTTAAGTTAGAGGGCAGTGCGGATGCCTATATAACACAAAAAAAAAAGAAAAAAGAAATAACAATTTCATCTGCCTGTGCACATGCATATGCACAGAAATATGAATTCCGGCATGGGAACATGGCATATGAAAATGTACAATTTCGGCCTTCGGGGCGGAGAAGGTCTAGTTGGAGGTGTACCATATTGACAGTGCAAGAAAAGGGAATTGTTTTCGGAATGACAATTCACAGATTTCTCTCATATTCCTGCATTGCTGGCCGGTATCTTGGAATTTGAATTTCATGTGGGTGGCATTCCAAAGCCCTCCATGCATTCATTGCCTATGGTCGCTTTGTCCATTTAAAGACTAAACTGAGAAGGGGAAAAAATACAGATTGTTTCATCAAATGCGTCTCATAACTCTTTGACAACTGAGCAGGGACAAGGGAATGCGCAAAAGGAGTACCTAAGTGATGTCCTTTGGTTTGACTTTTTTGCCCTAATTGAAGCAAGTATTTCCCACATACTCACGTGCACTTTGCCTAAATTAGTCAAGTGCCCTCGACAGGATTTTAATTCGGTCAATTATTTGAAGTATTTGACGATTAGCTAGCCGCGTGGATTGGACAAAGTTTTTCAATTAATTTCCACCCACAATGGCATCAACTTGATGCCGGGCGACCAAGACGTTTGCCGGAAATCGAAGCTCGGCCAGCAATTGCGGTGGCGATTTGACAAATTGTCCAGGTGAGAGCCCTTTTGTTTTGCCCACCCAATGGGATGTTGCGAGTCCACCCCAACCCGGAGGCCATTTTCATCCATTCTCGGGCCGGCTAGCAATTCATTTTATTTGTAATTTTGGCCAACGATTGCGGTCGCTGCCTGCAGGTGATAAATGGCAAAGGAATCATGAAATAATGGACAAACATTCGCCGACCAGCATGTGGCTGAGCTACTTTACTGGCGCCCCCTCCACCCCATTTATCTACCCAATTTTCCCCGACTTCCGACTTCCCCTTTAATGCGAATAAATCGCGACTAGAATTCTTTTGCCCCAAAAACTGAATTATCCGCTTGTGCGACTCAATTATATGGTAATGAGAGTGGGCGACCGACTCAAAGATACATATTTAATTTAATAAGCATTTGCATTTGGATCTCTATTTGCCAGATGGGGCACATGGTCGCATATGCGAGACGCCTTGTTGGCAATTAAGGACACTGGCATACTCTAATTAAGAAAATTAATGTTCTGAATTTACACGCGGCTGCGACAAAAGCGAAACAGCCGCTGCTACACTAATTACAAACGAAATGTGCATATGTGTTTGTACTTCAGTGGTTCTTTGATGGAGTGTGTGTGGTTGTGTGGCACTGAGGTAGCTAGTAGCTACACTCTTTTCCACCGAGGTCCTTGAAAAGCTGCATATAAAAGCGGAGATGGATATACAAATTACTCTATCTGAACCCAAGCTTAAGTGAGCAATATGTACCAAGAATATTAGGTCTATTCGCTGCGGAATTGAGAACGTATTTATAATAATTCAGCAACACCATTACTAAATCATTGAGTGCATATATTTTCGCTTTTACTTAACTGAAGTTTGATCACGTAATGAGCTCCTAAGAACCCGATTTGAAAATACCACTTAACCGGTCTTCACTGTGCTGTTCGCCGGAGAGTAAGCAATCCCTTTTATTTCCGCAAATAAAGTTTATTTCATTTTGACGGTGGCGATATTGTAGGCTGCTTTCTGCCTTATTTACGTATTCTTTTTTTTGTTTTTAATTTTATCGCTCGCCAAATGGCGCTGACAGGCAAACAAACTCTGTCGTTGGCCTGGTAAAAGGATTTTCCCACCTTGCAGCCCCACAATGTTGGGATCCCGGATTTTTGCGTAATTAACATGGAAAATATGCGCATACGAGCGAGTGACAGTCGGCATTTACATACATATTTGGTTTATTTTGTGTAATTAAAATGAATTTGTGTGAAGTGTATTAATTAGGAGTTAAATGGGTTAAATATGAAAGCGCTGCGGCATGACCAAAGTTGGCCAGCTCATCAGCGTCAGTCATTAATTAACCGTATTTTTATCTCCCCAACTGGCCGAACTCTTGACCTCCATAATTGAAAAGCGAAATCATGAAGATGTGCTGGATTTTTCCAAGTGGATAGTTCCCTGTGCTCTAGTTCGCTTTTCACATAGATCGAATTATTGATTATGCTGCACGGAGGCAAGGAAGTTCTACTTTCCGTGATCCGGCTTGTTCCAAATAAAACTTCTGCATTCTTCATTGCGCCTTCTGTATCTTTAATGCAGCACGAATTTACATAAATTCTCGGAAAGTTGCAACTTTTTACCCTCCATTTGGGAGGAAACAAGAGTTCGACAGCAACTTTAAACTTGTTGAGAAGAGGTCTTCATCTCCATCTACACTTTCATCCAAGGCAGGTCTTTTACGCTGCCTCTTTTCTGCTATTTTTTTTATTTTTTATTTCTTTCCTTTTTTTGGGAGATGGGAGATGGCCGAAAGTGTGCTCTGGCCAACATGTCGCCTGCTTATTATTGACTGCCACGAGCGCCATGTTGGCCCATTTGGGCCATCAACTAATGTTGTTTGCCAACTTTGCCCGGGAACTCGCTTTGCATGCTCCTCGAAAGTGTCGCCAGTTGGCCAACGACCATTGCTCCTCGGGCAGAGGGCAACTTTATCGTGCCACGCCCCTTTCGGCCGCATGAAAACTTATTTTCCCCGCCCACTGCGCTTTGTACTCAAACTTGTAGTTCGCTGACATTTTTCGTTTCTTTGGCGACTACATTTTATCAGCACTTCTTGCCACGCATTCTCTTTATCAGCTGACCGTCGAGCCTGCAACTTCACTATTTTGGCTCGGAACAAAAAAAAACCCGGATAAGAATAGGAATCCAGTAAAACTTTTATGCGTGCGCATTGAGGCCAAAACTCCAATTCCTGGTTCCCGGCGCTTTGTCTTTAACCATTTTTATGGCCCTGGTTGTGCGCTTGGCAAGTTAAGTAAGCACGTTGGGAAATTGCATTTAAACTTTTGCTGCACTTCAGCTTATTGGGGATAGAATATTGTGGCAACAGCATCTACATAAGCCATTTTAATTAGTTGGGAAAAAATATAAGTAGGAGAGAAGCCCAAATTGAATAAGTACAAAGGAGCTAAGCTATTCGAGAAATGAGTCGACTGCAAGTGACGCTGTAAGCTTAAACGGAAATCATACAAAATTATGAGCAAGTGCACTTAAAAAAAAGGGATTTGTCAGGGTTTTAACGTCACTTTATTATCACGCTTACTTATGACCGGATGACTATAAGTCTGGTTTAATTTAAATGATATTTTTAGGTAGCACAGTACAGTAACACAGCCATAAATGAAGTAGTGCCAAAATATTGGCAATCAAAATGAGTACCTAACCTAGTATTCCAAGTGAGTGATTCTTTGTTCAGACCCACTCGTGCACCCAGTTCCATGGAGATCAAGTACAACCTTCGCTGGTATATGGATACAAAACGTGTAGCTGTGGCAAACAAGAAAACAAAGACCAAATGTAAAACGCCAAAATGGAAAAAAGAAAACGAGCGAAAATCAAAGCGCTTTCCCAGCGGAGGGGAGCTGCTAAGCCAAAGCTGCTCCCTTGAGATCCCGCAACGGAGTAAAGTGGCGAAATTAATTAGCCCCCAGTGCGGCAGCCTGATTACGCCGGAGATCCAACTCCGTCCCGCCGCAGAAGCCCCCATTTTCGCGGAGCACGCGTGGGGCAAGCAGATCGTGAAAATATATTTATCACACGAATTTATCTTTTTTTTTCGCTCTGATTACGCGAGTAATTTTAATTGCATGCAACTACGAACTTAACAACGGCCAGGACTTCTATCTGTCGGTCTGCGGGGCCTGATGCCGTCGAATCAGTGGCCACACCTTTGAGCCAACACATCCTTTGGCTTCGCCACATTACGTATACGCAGCATGTACACGCCTCGCTGGCAGCAATGCAATGTCCGAACACTGATTTCGCTCGATTGGTAGTTAAGCCAGTGGCTTTATAATGCACCTTTTGACCCAACCCGGCCATTGATTAATACGCCAGAGGTCGGGGCATCTAAACCAGCGCCGGCTGGTTTCCTTTGACCGATGCCGTATGGCGTAGTGCGATTACCAATAATGAAAGGCTTCTATGCGTGCCAAGACCCCGACCACAAGTGCACTCATACATGAGATGCACCTGCTAATACGGTGATTGTTCTCGCCAGCTTACACTCGGAGAACCTCGGGCAGTTGAGGATTTTACTGGCTAATTACATTGGGTTTCTAATACTTGCAGAATTGGATTTCTATCCGTGCAAGCCTTGCAACACTTGCGCAGGATATCTCCAAAGTCCTACAGGAAACACTAATTTTCTGCGTGTAGCACAGCTTGGCAGCCACACGGTGTGTTACATTGTGGCCTGGTAATATGAATATGTAAGCAGCTTGGCCAATGAATATTTTGATCGCAGCCCGACGAAGCCGAACTTTCGTCGGGGCAAACTTGAGGGCCGTTCCAGGATTGATTTGATGGCACTTTGATGCCCGTTCCCTTCCCTTCCGATCCGATCCGTCCCCTCCATCGCTCACTCACATGGGCCACATGTGCGGGCTGACAGCTACGCAAATAGCACCGAACCGCGTAGAACAAAAACCGAGAGCAGAAAAAAAAATGTGGGAATAGAGGTGGGTGCGCCAAGGAGCTGCCAGATAGCGCCGAGATTTACGAGCTACCTGCCCAGGCGTTATCATAGACCAAGATTGATGGGCCAGCGAGTGGCAGGTGACTGGGGGAGTGGAGGAGTGGGAGCAGCTGCTGCCCCACTGCTTATGCATAAAGAATGAACTGTCGAAGCGTGTACTTATAATTTCCCTATTGATTTCTGGAGCGCACCCACTTAAATTCCAGGCCAGTTGGCAATTACAGGGGGAGCGTGACAGTCATGTGTCCGGCAAACAATTGTCGTTGTGCGTCCCAAAATAGCCAAGAATATTTGATAAATTGTAAAAGTTGTAATATGCTGCGGCACTTCTAGGGCGGGTCAGATGCGTAAAACTTTTTAATTTGTCTCCCACTGACCGGCAATGAAAAAATCATAGCGTTCCTGTCCAAAAAGAAAAAAAAACACAAAAAACAAGGAGGAAGGCTCAAAGAGCTGGCGAAATGTTGCCAAGCATGAAATTACCAGGCCCGAGGGATGGGCTCCTAGGAGGGATTCTCGTTCTCGGACGCCGTCCAAAATGCAAACTGTCAGCAGATTTTCTCTTTGTGACTTGATTGCTGACATGATATATTGGGGACAGGGTCCGTAGAAGAAATTAAGTCGCTTTTAATGAGCGCCAGCGGCCAAGTTTAAATGCATTCTATGTTGTTGTGGTTGAAATTGAATTTCCAGTAAATTGCGATAATTGTGATTCCACAAAATTCGAAATCTTTTTCAACTTTTCACCATTTTCCTAATTGATAAACAGTACATTCAACGGTCCGCCATGAAGGCACATTTATAAAATAAGAACCTTGTTAAAACAAAAATCCAATTCCCAATAACAAATGTCGTATGGGACTTCATTTTTTACCGCACCTAAATATGTGGATTCGCGCAAGGACCTGATGTCGCTGCGGATATCCTTAGAAGTTGCTTTCCCCGCTTTCTCTCTCAGCCCTTTACCTTTCCCTTTCGTTCGCCGATGCCATTGCAAAACTGTTATAAATTATTTCCAAGCTATTGCGCAAATTGAAGGCTCCTTTTAGTCTTGCTCTTTGTTTTAACATATAGATTGGATGCCTGCCAGCATGTCATTAAAATTGCTCGGCATCCTGCGGCCACGCCCCCACCACCACGCCCTTTTTACCTGCCCCTTTCAGAGTGCATTTACTGGATAAATCAGAATGTTAAGTGCGTGGGCGAGCATCAAAAGGACGGCGGGCAAGTGCAGGGGCCTCAAAATTGTTGCAATTATGGTCTATAAATTGTAAGCACACACATATTGTGGGGCCACGCCCCTTCCGACGCCTTTGACAACCGCAAGTGTTATGCATCATTAACTCCGAGTCGCAGCAGTTGTCGGCCTCGAACAAAGTAAACATTTCAACACCTTGGCAAACCGCACAACTAAACCGCTCCATCCTGGAGGTCTCCAAGCCACCCCAAAACCACCCAACGCCTATCGCCCACCACCCACCTCCCAACACCCATCAGGCATTGGCAGAACCACAACCACGTGTGCATTTGGTCAATTTGATGTGTGCTAAATAAATAATTATGATTGTCTATCAGCCACTTGACCGGAAATTAATGGCCACCCATTTGCTTCTGGGTTCTTCTGACCGAAGCTTTGTCGCCTCGACAATTAATATCAAAAATAGTTTTGCATTCCGCTCCTTGGTTTTCTGTGCGTGTTTGTGTGTTTGTGGGTGTGCACACACTTGGGTGCCTTGTCTCCTGGTTATTTATGCTATTTATGTGGCAAGAGCTCGGGCTTTTGGGCCGTGGTTCAAGGAAATTAGTGGGAGATGCCGAAATGGATGGTCAAACTTAATACGGCGGAATATTCAAAAGGTGAATTAATGTTGGGAATTAATCTCGCATGTAATTCTTAAAGGCCACTGGGGTTAGATTACGTCCACTTTTAGAGGCTGGCAAACTAACTAAACTTCATTGAAGCTAATAGCTCCATTTAATGGCATATTTTCTGCACGCCTGTTTTAAAGCAAAGTTAGAAATAAGGCCACGTCAATATTGAATAAATTATTAATAAAAATGGAAAGTTTACTCACTTATAGTGACAGTCACGCAGGTTGCCAGGCCCATAAATAATAAAGGCTAGAAATCGAGAGTGGCCCTTTGGCCCAACCCGCGACACTTGGCCACATCAACTTCATCAATTCTAATCAAGCCGGAGTCCCGGCAAATCTCCGCTGAAAATTAACCGCAGCAAACAGCCAGCCAGGGACTTGGGCCATGACCAGGGCTAAAAAATTACCACAACGCCGGCAGGGACACGTTCGGCGAAAGCAAATTTATCCAGGACACGCATGGCATATCCTTGCTTATGGGCTGGGCTTAGGACACACACACGCGCGCGTAGGCCAGCGCATATGTATAATTCATAATGAATCCTTTCTATTAGTCAAACGTAAAATGAAATGGTCTCGCCGTCTTAGTGGCGATATTGGCTGCAAAGCCGAGAGCCCAGAGCCGAGAGCCTTGATCCCTGAGCCCCAAGCGTGAGCCCGCAGAATCCGATGGACCCAAGGACCTAAGGCCGAAAGGAGCAGGAGGCGTGCTGGATTTTGTGGCATTGTGCTGTGTGTCCTTGGAGACTTGTGCTGACAGCAGGAACAACAGAAGTGAGTGGACGTGGAGTAGATGTGGCACCAACAATGGCTGGCGAATCAAAGATATGCAAATTGAAACAGATACGAGTGGTCGGGCACTTTATGGATTTTCTATGGGAGCAGCCGGCACTATTACGACATTTCCCCGGCGATTTCTCAGCTCCAAGCGCTGTAAGCAGGAATTGTATAAGTAACATAAATGCTTTAGGGAGATGATTTATGTGCGACTACAACTTTCGCCCTTCGCTTCGACGGCAAATAGTTTAAACTTTGGCTGAGCCAAATTAAAGTTAATCCGGTTACACATAAATTGCCACGCATCAGAAATGTCATTGAGATTCCATCCTCCGCCGCCCAGGACCTATATACATATACATACTATATACATATGGTGTGTGCATTGTGGCCGAGCCAGCTGGAAATTGCCACGCATGACTTGGCTTAAATATACACAAGTATTTTCTGCCGCTGCCTTTGGCAGTTTTGCCGAAAACCATCAACACTTTACCAATCCCCATTCCAAACGCTTGACCTGGTTGTGGGCGAAGGGACGGGGGGCGGCATGGGTTAATTATGCCAAGAAATCCATTAGGGAGTCCACCGCCAAGCTGGGCATTGACTTTGGCCAAACCCAAAGGGTTCTTAGTAATTTCCGAACGGCTCACCGGTTATGTTCTTCATTAGTCGTGTGGATCAATTTCTCGCAAAGAAATGGCAAGTACTTGGCATTCGCAAGGATTTCAAACTATTCCTGGGAACTACTTTGCCGCAACCCCACTATCCCTAATCACCCAGCCTGGTATTTTCACTAACCCAATTCTACATTACTCCCACCTAGGGTATTCAAGGTTCTGCCAGGTCCTGCGGAAAATATTCGCCTCTGCTTTCTTTTTATTGCTTTTTACGCTTGTGTGCATTTTGAGCTTTCAATTTCTTTGCTCTGCCCGCGTTTTCGGTTGTTTCGAATTTCTATAAATATTTTTGCGGCTGCTTTTTGCTCTTTATACGCTGAAGCTCCCTCTTTGTGCCGAGTTTTGCTTTTGCCGAGCATTTCCCTGTTGTTATTTGAAGTTTGGACTGCACTCGCATTCGGTTTTGCCCCCACCTGGCTTGCAGTCGAGTTTTCCCAAGTTCTTGCACATACTTTCAGCTGCCACCCCCTGCATATACAAATTCTTTAACTTTCCCCACCAGCCAGACAAGTTTCCTTACGCAGCCCGAGCGAAAGAAGTCAACGACTTGCGAGGGGGCCATTCCTTCTTAGCCTCGCATTAATAACCATAAATTGAAGTCCGTGAACAGAAAATTGGTAATTCAATTACGCTAAACAGCCACGACTATGATGCTGGCAACAGCCGGCATTACGCAGCCGACCAGTTGGCCAATCAGCCATGCCAATAACTGACTGACTTGGCTGCTGCACTTGAAAAAATTCATTTGGAATTGCTTGGCGTGCGCTGGAAATGCTACAGATTATGGAATATCTATGACAATGTGTATATACATAAAAAATTATGTTTATTGAACCAAATTTGTCTTTTGTACACTACATTCCAAAACAAATAAACAATAAAGCCAATTATAATTGGTTTGCCGATAACTGTTTGATTTAAAACATATAGTTAGACGTGTGCCTAGTAGTTTTAGAGAAGAAACACATATAAATAAATTAAATTTATTTATATAATTTTGGGAATAAAGTTTAACTTTGGTTCCACCTATTTCTGTGTGAACTCTCGCAAGCGGTCAGCTTGAGGCGCATGCATAATTTGCACTCGCAATCAACGGCAGCTGCTGCCATAATGCCAATGACTCGACTGCCGACCATGTGACCTCCGACCCTCCGCCAATCGACCCTGCGACCATCATAGCCCCAATACGCACAGGAACACCTCCGCCACCCCGGATTTCACTGCCCCCGCCGCCATCGACTCAAAGTCAGCTGGTTCAATCTGACAATGCAAAAACTTGGCATTGCATATTCAGGGGCCGAGAGCATAATTAAGCCGAGAACGGCCAAAATACGCTGTTTCGATTGGCCACCAAGTGCAGCCAACTGTTATGGCCCCTTTGGCCAGGCCCGAATATCGCAGTATCGCAATCATAGCTCCCAGCACCCCATCAGCCTCGTCAGCCGCATCTTCATTATCATTATGGATATCGACAGCCGCCGCATCGCCAAGGCAAAAGCCACGGCAATCGCAATCGCAATCGCAGTGGCAAAAGCAAAAGGGCCATAGGCCATATGGACACGTGCTAAATAGCACGTAAACTGCGTTGATAATTTGCAGTACCGCACTCACAGAAATTTAGGGATGCATCTGCGTATTAGTACTTTAAGCTACTGAAAACAATCGCTGGCCTTTTTTTATTACCTTTTAAGTTAACAATACTAGTAAGAATAAAACACTCTTTTTTCTACGCGAATTTCTGCATTTATTAAAACAATTTCTTCAATGTTGCTTTAATTTTACTATAACTTTTCAATTATCTGAGTAATTAATATATCTTTTTTACATGATTACTAGGGGGAAATGTGAAGTAGCTGTTGATAATTTACTAATAATTGAAACATTAAATTAGACGCGTAACACCTTTTAAGGTCCGGCCAACAACTCCACTGACTATAATGTTGACACCACTTATCTGCTCAAAAACATGCTATTCTTGGCCTGCCAGTGCTCAGTGTCAATTGCCGTTTAATGATGAGTGCCGCGTTAATGAAGCGCGCCATAACATTCGAAAGAAGGACTCGCGGCAAGTGCAATTAAAAAGTCATCAGCAGATGGGGATCGCTGGGCGGCGGGGGGTTGTAAAAGTTGCAAGGAGCCGCTGGCAAAGTTGTCGCTCTGAATGGCAGACATCCGCATCCGCATCCGGATCCGCAATCCACTTCCGCATCCGCTTTGGAAAGCGGCAATGGCCAAAAAAGCGAACGGAATTGCAAGTAACAAACGGAAACCGCAAAACGGACCGCAATTGACGCACTCCCCCGAAACCGCGGATCCCAAAACTGTCGACCTCCAAGCAAAGTCATATTCACACACACACAAACGCACACACACAAAGACACCACAACACTGGGCAAAATCAAAAGCTAAACAAAACAAAGCGAAAGACAATGACAACAATTTTGCATAGTTATGCGAATGTTGCTGGTTGTCCGTTGTCGGTTTTCCACTTTTGAGGGTGCCAAAATGAGCGCCGGCGAAAGGATGTGCGGCCATTTATATACGAAGATATACATACATAAATGTATATATATATAGCACATGTATATATCCTTACCGCAGTCCCGAATGTCCTGGCCACCCACACAAAGTCAAAGCGAAAGCAAAAGCAAAGGCAAAAGCTGCTGCTGTTGTAGTTTTCATAATAACAATAAAAACTTTTTTTGTACCATTTTGCTGGAAAACTTGAAATGATTGTTATGCAATTGTTGGTAACACAATTTTGTCGTTTTTGTCAACAGCAGCAGGAGCAGCAGGAGCAGCAATGGCAGCAGTCCATGTCCTTTCCAGGACTCGCCGTCTATGTGTGTTTATATTTACACTATAAATTCGCATTAAGTAGCGCCAAAAGTTTTATTGACTTCGTGTTCATGGCGCTTGATTTTCATGCCAGAGTATGGCAGTCGAAACAGATAAACAAACAGTAAACTTTAATTGCAAAAATTTGTGGCGAAAATTAATGAATATACCCTGGATTGGGGCCATGTCCTTCCCGACACGCCCCCTCAATCACTGTTAATGTGTGTGTGTGTGTGATGCTGTTGACACTGCTGACCAAAAGTCAAATTGCCAAAGTGTTTGCTTGCCAGCTGCAGCTGCAGCTGCAACTGCATTTAAGGTCCTGCCATCCAGTTTGGCCTGGAAACTGGGTGATCCTCTTGGCGACTCTATCCCAATGGGGATTGATGGCCAAGTGGGCGGCTGGGTGCGTTTTAAATGACTTGTTAAATGTGTTTGATTTTGGCCAATGCCAGAATGCCCAGGGAGACATCTCGATGGGAGTTTAAGGCAGGCAGTTGAATGTTTGTCCAAAATCAGGCTAACATCCCAGTAGATTAAAATGCAAATGGTTGTTTCAAAACATTCACCAATCAAATACATTTTGTGTGCATCTCAGTGTGAAGCCTTACAGGATTTTGGTGTCGTAAAGTATTCAAGTTTCTAACTTTGTTGAATTACATTCAGCTGCCGAAAATCTACTTACACAACACTCTTAATTATTAATGGGCGTAAAATATAAAAATATTATTTGCAATCACCTCCGGTGAGTCAATCAGCAAATGTGGCAATAGCACACATGCCATGTTAATGACTTATTTTCCGCCTCCCAATCACCCAATTTGCACTCACGGCAAACACGGCAAATGTGCGGATTTTCATTTATTTTCACGCATTTTCCAGGAGCTCACGAGCAATTTGTAAATAAGTTTAATAGAAACCAAATGCAGAGCGAATGCGATTGCGATTGCGAGTGAGAAGGCAACCCCATAGCCATATTTAAATGAATCTTTTCATCAGTATTTACAAAAGATTCCGCAAATGGGAATTGCATTTTTATTGTGCATTCAACTGCGACTGCTTTTCCGTGGCGCCGCAGTTCGCCTCAATTAATTATGGGGCCCTAAAAGTTGAACGAAATTAATTTACGTTTCCCCCAAATATGAGCCAACTTCTCCTATTCGCATGTGCCGAAAATTTGTAGAGATGTCAAGTTTTCGAGCCAGCGCTGCGCTTCAATTAAACTTGCAAACACGCCTGCCATGTGAGGTCTGAGCCCAGCCTGAGCCTCAATGTTAGATCCGTTTTTAATTAAACTCAACTGCAAACAAAGTCATTCCCCACATCCTTTTTACCCAGCCTGCTTTTGACACGCAGCTGAGGTTTTGCACACTACATTGCACAGAGACACAGGGCAAACACGCCCAAACGAGGATCCTTCGGATCCTGCGCCAAGACAGTTATCCCGGCTGAAGGTTGTTTGCACCTATGTGAGCCCAGACACCCCTGCAGTCAGCCTGCCACTCCGCCTGTTATCCTGCCAAATCCTGCCACCCATGCTCCCCACGCTCCCCCACGCTCCCAGCCTCCTTCCTCTCCCGCAGCTGCATTTGGGATTATGACAAAATGCAATTTGCATTTGCAAAGACGTTTGTCGGGGATCTTACAAGGCGGCTTGCAAGCGGCTGCCTGACAGGGGCGTATTAATTTTAAATTGACTGTGAAATTACGATGAGCCCCCTATGCAACCAGCCGAATGACAGAGCTGGAAAATGGAGTGCTGTTCCTGGCAGCAAGGATTCATTATGAGAGCTGCCAATTGCCGTGGAACTTTTATTGAAACCTTTCGAAATTTGTAATGCCTGAAATGTTAATTCGCAGTTTGTCTAAAATTGCATCAATGTAATACAAGTTTATATATTGCCTTCAGAAAATATTCTGAAATGTGCCAAAGAATCTTGGAAAATTAAAGCTGAAAGTAAGATATGAATATTATTTAACCAAAGACACTAGAATAATAAGATGCGTATGTATGTATGTATGTATGTGTGTATGTATGTATGTATGCATGTATGTATGTATGTATGTATGTATGTATGTATGTAGTGTATGTGTTACTTGCACAAAGTAGTAAAAATTGCCTTAATTAAAGCCTGAAGAATGCTTAACTTACTGTCGGAACGCATAGTTATTGCCGCTTTTAATATTTGCTTAGGAAAAATATTTTCTTGTTGCCCTATAATTCCCAACTAGTTCTAGTGAGGACTGTAAGGCATGTCTTCTAATTTCCAGTCGCAAAGTAGTTCAAGTAATCTCTCTTAACGGTCGAGCAGTGAGTGTAGTGTATGTACCGGTGTAGGTATGTATGTATGCATATTTGTTTGTTTGTATGTATATATGTATGTATGTATGTATGTATGTATGTATGTATGTATGTATGTATGTATGTATGTATGTATGTATGTATGTATGTATGTATGTATGTATGTATGTATGTATGTACGTATGTATGTATGTATGTATGTATGTATGTATGTATGTATGTATGTATGTATGTATGTGTGTATGTATGTATGTATGTATGTATGTATGTATGTATGTATGTATGTATGTATGTATGTATGTATGTATGTATGTATGTATGTATGTATGTATGTATGTATGCATGCATGTATGTATGTATGCAGTGTATGTGTTACTTGCACAAAGTAGTAAAAATTGCCTTAATTAAAGCCTGAAGAATGTTTAACTTACTGTCGGAACACATAGTTATTGCCGCTTTTAATATTTGCTAAGGAAAAATATTTTCTTGTAGCCCAGCTAGTTCTAGTGAAGACGTAAGGCATGTCTTCTAATTTGGAGTCGCAAAGTAGTTCAAGTAATCTCTCTAGTGTATGTCTTCTTAAGTGTGATTACTTGCAAGATCAAATTGGCATCCCTCTTGAACAAATAACCGAGCAAATGTTATTCATACAAGTGTTTGAAATGTTATGATATTTATTTTAAAATATTTATTCATAAAAAATATTTAAAATATAAATATAAAATTATAAATTAAATTATACAATATAAAATTATTGCAAAGAAATTGATTACCCTACACTGAAAGGGATATATATTTTTATGTTTATTCGTATACAAAGTGCTACTAAATTAATCTCGAGCTGTAAGTAATTAAATAATAAACTATTATTTTGTCATAATTATATTAGTGAGTAAAATAGTGAGGTCTTTAAAGTGAGTAGTAAAAATTGTCTTAAATAAAGCCTATAAAATGCCCGAAACTTATTTGAAACGCATTGGCACAATGGCAACGTATAAATCAAACGTATGAATCAAAATCTGTCCTGTTTTTTCACCTTTTTTAAAAATTTTTAGCCTATTTTTTCCGTCTTTTTTTTCTCAATCTGTCCTTTTTTTCAGAAAAATATTGGCATCACAGATGCGTACAAGAGAGTTGCTGGCTCTAGAGCGCTCTCTCTCTCTGGCTCTTGAACAAAAATTCGAGAGAGCCTGGAGCCAGCCCGAAAAATCGTGTACAAAAAAATCGTATTGCGTTACGCATCTTATGTGTCTTCTTAGTGTCTTTGATTTAACCCTATATCGAAGCTTACAATGTAAATCGAGTTTACTTTTAAAGTCCCTACAGAATTAAAAGAAATTACACATTAAGATTTTATATCTTTAAGAAATAAGTCAATAAAATACAATAAATTGATCAGTAACATGAGAAAACCCCATAATCGTGTTTCTCGACTATCAGATACCGGTTACTCAGCTTGCGTGAGTGCGAGGGATAGAAAGTTTTTATAATCACCACACATGGCATATGTTACACAGTAAATATTCCATTTTTGGCATTAAGTTTTTATGATTACTTAAGCTTTTGACTCCCTCTCCCAGTACTGATAACCATTGGCATTCGGATTTGTGTGTCACATCATTTTTTTCGAACTATGCGAATTCAGAGTATTGTACGATATCAGTGCCCAGACCTGCGAAAAAAATCCATTTACGTGTATAAAATATTTTTATTTATTTAAATCAAACTCACAGGGTTTTCATTTGGGTACCAATAAGAAAAAATCGCGTTTTTTAAATGTGCTCACTATATAAACAATATTTCTTTTTTGGCTATAAAGGGGTACAACAAACACTCTTTGACAGATGGAATTGTGTGTTTTTCGTCGGCATAAAATGGGTAAAAAGTGTCGTGCAGAGTATAGTTCAAATTTAATATCTGTTTGAACCATCTCTTCCTGCTTTTTATATCGATTAAAAAAAGGGCTTTCACCGGCAAAAGCCGACCAAATTGCCATAACAGCACACACAGGGGTAAATATTTGAGTCGAAAAAAGTATACAAAGACAACATGGTGCAGCAGGAAAATCTTGATTATCTTGGTGCGCCGCAAGCATTTCGCCTGACTTCTAGATATTTTCATTGCATTTCCACTCGAGAAACTTTCGCTTGGCTGCGCATTTCGATTGCCGCCGGCGATTCTGCAAGAAAATTCGAGGGAATAGTGGGGAAGAGACAAAAAACCCAGTGACATAGATTTTGGTCGCTAGTAACAATAATTTTTATGATTATGAGACCACCTCGAGCCCAAGCCACTGATTACTATCGGTTAGCGAACAACATTTGCACACAATGGGAAGGGTGGACAGGGGACGAAGGACGAAGGACAAATCGTCCTCGACGGGCGTAAGTCAATAAAATCGAACAGCTGCCATTAAAATCATTTAAATGTTATTGTCTCTCCGAACAGCCCTTCTATATCCTATGGCTTGCCGAGTTATTTCAGCTTTGGTGCCTCTGCGGCCTGCTCGACTTTCGATTTGCTGACTCAGGACTCGGGGTCCTGGAAATGAAAGTCGAACAGAGAGAACCGGAGTTTCAGACACTTTTGTTTTTTTTTTTTTTTTTTTGGCCCACTGCCTTAGCCGTTGTCAGCAAGTTGCAGTTGAATAATACTCGGGGGCGTAATTGCTTTAAATGTCCTTGTATGAATGCGCAATGTGGGGAGCATGTTACCGAGTCGTTTCTATTTAAAGGTAACTTGCCTCAGACACGAAATTTTCGAATGGCTCTAAGGCAGCTGGATGTACATTTTCGTCTTGGATACAGGAATCAATAGAAACGACGGGAACCGAGTCATCTGTCTGCGAAAGAAGTTCAATAGCGTGCTATAAATATATCAATACAATACCAGTTTTTTCCTTAAATTAGTCAATAAATAGTTCATTAAACGTAGATATTGATTCATGATAATAGAATAAGTCGAGTTCCCCGTCTATCAGATACCCGTTACTCAGCTAGTGGACGTGCAACCGATACATTTCAACATTTGGATTCAATTTTTGGAATAGGGGTAGAAAATAGAAGAAAAAAATTAAATTAAAAAAACCATTGGCATTTCTTAAAATTGTGGGCGTGGCAAAAAGTTTTTTGCAAATCTATAGAAGTGTACAAAATGTACCATTTTTTAAAAGTGTGGGTTGGACAGTTTTGCGCTGTTTGTATATATAATAATTTTTTATGTAATAATATATAAATATAATTTTTTTTTGAACATCGATGGAGGTTCTATTATTAAGATCAGTTGCCTAAACAACATTTACTAAACTTATAGTTGATTTGGTAATTATTTTTCATTTATAGCAATCTTTGTGTGGCACTAACAATCGTTTTAAAAGACAACCTGAAAATTGCAATTTTCAGGTGAAAAGCAGCAGGTAAAGAGCAAAGAAAAAAGGGCGAGTAAGAGGTAAAGTGAAAACATGAAATTTGTGGCAAATTTGTTTTTAATTTTCCGCTCTACTTAAGACCGAAAATTGCACCAGAACCAGCGACTGAGCGAACGAAAACGGGTTAGATAAAGAAGCTGTTTACTGCCGAAGTCTGAGGAGGAGGAGTCCTGAATCCAGGGGCAGAGTTCGAAGGTCCTATCTGCCTCCTGGCGTCGTGGAGGCATGCAAATACGCGCTTTGCTAAAAAATCGAATTTGCATATGCATTTGCGCTGCGGCTGCTGCTGCTGATGCCTTCTTTTGTGGAAGATGTTGTGGCAGAAGGAGTGAATATTTGCGGATGTTGTGCTACACTGAAAGCGTAATTTTTACCAGAAGGCAGCGAGTCTTTTTGATTTTGGAACTCTCCTATAGAGAAGCTTTACTGGTGCATTAGCTTTCTTGATTTTATAATCTCGGCTATAGAGCGATTTGAAATCATAGTAAATAATTAAAACTTAATGTTTTGTTATGAAAGAGCTCGGGGAATGAAATTATATAGCTATTTAATTAGTTTGTGCTAAGGAAATTTCAATATTACACAGAGAAAAGGATCAGCTTCATTATTTTCACTGCATGTGCGTATACGACTGTTGTACACTGTGCTCTGTGCAAAGGAATTCAATACGCACACACGCGCATCCATAATTATACACTCTGCTCGTGGTTCAAGTCCATGTCCAGAAACCATCAGCAACGGCATTTCGCTCCAATGACCATGGAAAACGCGCTGCGCATATATTAATAAATTCAGCCGTGTGCCGGGCTCGGTTTTACGTTAAGTGATGTGCTCCAGAATGGATTCCCAGACACGTTTGACGCACACGGGGCGTATGTGTAATTTTTGCGATTGCGTTTGGGGAAAGCGAGTCGAACGCAGTGCAGTTGGAAATGCGTGACAATGAAATCGAATTTCCTCATTATAGCGACTGTCACCGCTGTGACTCTGTAGGATCGCTTAAAAGGCAAAGCACTGACGGCTTCAATATTTCCAGAAATTATGAATAAGCCAACAAAACAGCGGCTAAAGTCTAAGGGGCAAAATGTAAGTCAGTTTTCATTTTCAGCAGGTCCTTTGCGAAATGGAAATGCTTTCATGAAACACACATGGATTTCATTTTCCTTTACCATTCCTTTGTATCCTCACCAAGAGTCGATTGATTTAGAAAACAAGTTACCAATGTTATAAAAAAATGTTTCTTAAGCATACGAGTATAAGCTATAGGTTGTCAACCAAAGCAAGTAAAAGACGGCGAAGCAAAAAAAGTTGTTGGTTAACGTTGGTAGTGTGTTGGATTCGTCGGCAGCAGTTATTTAATCCCCCTCTGGATTTTTGTTTCTCTTCGGCTTTTCCTCCACCTTGTTCCACTTGTAATGTGGCTGTCTTCTTTACGACTTTGTTACTGGCTCTTAATTAACAAACAAAGCTCCTGGCTTCCCATTATGAGTGTGTGTACAAGTATGTGTTTGATTATCCGGCTCGTGTTTAGCCCGGGGACAGGCGTTTACATATGCACACGGCGCAGCTGGCTTGGCAAAAGTTGCCTCGGCGGAATGTAACCTGCAGCAAATGAATTTAAAATGTGCATTGGAATTCCATTGACTAAATGCCCGCAACGAATAATTAATTCAACTTTTCTTTGAGCATTAATCGCTGAATATTTAAGGGCCCGCCCACAGGCGCAAGTAAATTGAAGTTGGCTACATGTTACGAGCCCCTTTTGGCCGGCTGCCAGGACTCGAATGCAGCTCATTTCGGATAACTAGCAGGCTGTCAATTTGCAGATTGGCGTTTAATGACAGCTCAAAGACACTTGCCCGACATTTCTGGGGAGTTGGGGGCGCATTTCTGCCGATGCAGCAGCATTTGGCAATTTGCAAGCCCTGGCACGATATCGAATTTTTGTTTGGGCCTCCGGCCTGCAGGAGTCGGCAATACACCTTAATTAAAGGCAATTATGCGCTCAAAGGCATAAATGATGGGCCGGCTCGGCCAAACTGTTATGAGCCGGGCAAAATTGCTGTACAGTCGAATCGGTTTAGTCAGTTTCCATCCTGCAGAAACTTTTACGTGCCTCCGTTTTTGGGAAGCCTTTGCTGCTGATACTGCCGCCGGGCCTCAAATTTTATTTTATTTGCCCAACGAGCGTAATGTAGTTAAGAAAGTGCAGATTTCGGGGTCTCTGCAGATGCAGGGCGTGGCATGCGGAGGACACAGTTACAGGGGCGGGGCACATCGAGCATACGCCCGAGTGGCCTGTAATTTCGGTAAGCTGATTTGGCAGCATTGTCGAACAAAGCGGGTAAGACCGTCGCCTGGCAAGCTCGCAAAGTTCGTGTCGTTTAGAAAGCAATATGCAAATAGACCGATTTCAACGGCACTAAGCTGCAATCAATATTCAAATCCCATTTGCCATTTCAATTTGATGTAATAAAATTTGCCATTTTTGATCGAGCAGCGACTCGAGCATTTGACTCGGTCACTATTTATTCTAATCGTACAGTTTTAATTCCTAGACAGAAACAGAAACAGAAACAGCAGCAGCGACAATTCGGATTCGTTCATCCACTTCAAATGAAATGCAAATCATTTGCGAAATCCTGGCCCACCTAAGGGCTTATGGACTCGTTCTAGTAGCTCTTTCCCCGCTTTCCCCTCAGCACGGCTTCATTATTATGCTGGGAAATAACCTCTGTCTCGAATTAATTAAAATGGATTTACATGAGCTCAGTGTGTCCGTAACGTCCGGACCACAAAGGACACCTTTGCCTTTCTTAGGCCATATCCCAGCACTATTTTGCATGCCGATTCCAGCCTGTCGACTTCAAGCTCGCACCGCAAATAAATATTTATATTTCGCTTTTTAATCTTTTGTAATTTTAAGCCGCGCCATACCTCCCGTTTTTGTGTGCTATTTCGCAATGCCCTCTGTTGACTTTTCAATTTGAAAGTAGAAAGCACTTAGGGTTATTAGAATGGGAATCCTGGAGTTAGCTTCAAGTAGCCCTTTGAAGCCGGGGGACTTTCAGTCACAGCTTGTTGGCTTTCGGAAAATAAAGACTTTTCCAGCTGGCTGTGTCAAATGTCGAGTGCATTCAATTTAGATTGAATTTAACGCCGCTTCCGATGGCAGTCAAGTGTCAGAAACGTCAATAGTATGGCCACCCACTTCAGATGGGCTGCGCCATAGATCCGTGGCCTGCAAACCGGGCTAAGAAAACCCACATCAAACTAACCAGGTCAGGTGAGGCTGGTCTGGCCACTCTGTGCTCCCCTTTGCTGCCAGGGAAATTAATTTCAATTTACATTTAAATGCAGTCCGTCGACTGGCGACAGGCGGCCACCTTGTGACCCGACCTTGCCGTTTCCCTGGACCTCTGCACCTTCTTAATGCCCTCCGTCCTTACGCTTTTTTTAATACCATAATTGGCTTACTGACGAAGGTTACCAGCAGAATCAGCAGCAGCAGCAGCAGCAGCAGCGGCAGCAGGGGAAGTTGGGAGGCGGAATAAGAAAAAATGAAAATAACTGCCACCGAATCGCACACAAATTATTCAAGAAAGATTTTTGACAGCACTCGCGCTTTCCTTCTGCTTCCCAGTGCTCCTCCTTTACGCCTCCTGGCACTTGAAAGGACAACCTTGAAACGAATGCCCGGCATTGCAGAAAATGTTGGCAGCATTAAAGATTTATTAGCTAAGTGCACTTGCCGGTTTCGCGTTGCCGATTGTATAAGCCATGGTTGAGTTGGGTCACCGCGGCGCCTTCTATTTGGCCATCCTTCAAAATACAGAAAAGAAGTATCCAGATATGAAAAGAAGCAAAAATATTCGAAAAAGAAGGCGGAAACTGAATTGTAAGCTCTTTAACTTACTCAAACGGCTTTAAAAATGTATTATTGTTTAATAGAGGTAGTTATTTTAAAAAGGTCTTCATTATAATCTGCAAAACATGCTTCTTTTACCGATTTACTAGCGGTCTTCTATTCCTTGGTCCTTTGGTTAACGGGTCGCATACTTAATATTAGTTTAATTTTGCTCCACTTTTTGCTGATTGCAATTGCATTGCTGAACTGCTGAAATTCCGAAATAGTTTGGCTTTGTGCGCTTTTTGCATTTCGAATTCCCCCATCAACAATTTCCATTTTGTGCCGGCAAGTTCATTTGGCAGTGGACGAACCCCCGATCCCTGCCCCTCTGACTAGATATAGAGATATATCCCGTCCTCTTTTTCCTGCCTTAGAGTGCATTTTCTGGCAACGCCTTGCTCTCTATGCTACATCAATTTTATTGACTTTTCCCATCGTTCCACTCGATTGAATGCACAATTTCATTAGCAGTCATGCCACAAGCAGCAGAGAAGTTCTCCCCGGGGGAGATTAAAGAGAGATATTCCTCGACTTTATCCCATACAGTCGCCTAGGCATTGAACTGCAGTTATCCAATGTCATTGGAGACAATCAAATGCTCGGGTGCCAGCGGTTTTAGTTGCAAAACAGAGGTGGCCATCAGATCCCGTCCTGCCGCAAATGGTGGCCATAAGTCAGCCATCATCACCATCGAATCGCTGTCCTTGGCCTAATCGCGTTAACAGCCAGGCCAGAAACTTTTAATTTAATAAGCGCAAGTCATGAACATCAGCGCCATCTTAATAAACTTCAATTCCCAGAGCCAATCCCATTTCAGTTCCTGTTTTTGTTCCTGTTCCTGTTCCTGCTCCTGCTCCTGCTCGCGATTATGACTGGGCTCCAAAAAACTTTTAATTAGTAGGCTGGCCGAAAGTTTTTCAATTATTGCCACCTGCAACCCAACCCTTCGCCCCCGCAATAGCGATTAGGGGCCCACCATTGTGATTTTAAATTAACTACCAATACCCAAAGGGCCAGCGCTAATGACTACCCTGTAATTAGCCAAAAGCGTGTGCAAATAATGCCTGGGCGTAGGCGAAGGTGAACCCGATTAGGGACTTTAAAGTTTCGCTCCTCCGTATAAATATTTCTGGCCGTATTTGTCGCCTGGCCGCAGTCAAACAAATGTATCTTTGGCTGCATGACAAATGCCGTCTAGACGCCAGAAGCCCACAGGGAAAACCTTTTTCCGACAGGGGAAAAAATAGGAAAATTTTAGAGCTTAGCGCGGCTCAGTCCCTCCAATTTTTTGGTGACATTTTTCGATTGGCTGCAACTTGCAGCAATGGCTCGTCTGCAGTTCCTCCTGCCTGAACCGCTTTACCACCTTCGTGTTTTCGATGGAAAAGCCTTTTTCCTGCCCACAAATCACTGTCTGTCCTTTGTCTATAAATGCTTGATGGCTTAGATCTAAGGCAGGAGAAGTTGATGTGCCTGTTCGAGGTGGATTTACCGAATTGGAATTATTTGGGTTTAGTGGGTAGTTTCCTTTTTCCATAGTTCCACTTCAGACAGGCACATAATTATTAACATTAATTTTCCCATTTAAACACTAAAATATGTAAAGTTTTCATAACATATATTGCCATTGGTGGACCTCAATTTAATTTGCATAAATATATTTTGTACGTGTTTTATCTTTTTACCCGTGTTGACATTAGGTTTTCATGTCTTTGTTTTTTATTGCAGCCCTAGACTTGCCAGCTTATTCAAATCTTTTATGGTCGAAGCGGAACCCCTTCGTCTTTCATGTTTTCCCGAGCCAGCGCGTCATAATCATATATCAAAGCCGCACAAAAGCCGCCTCATAATGAGCTGCCAGCAAAAGACATCGCGCAGCAAGCTGCACCACCGAGCTGCAAGTTGCAGCAGCACACGGCGTCTGCAGCTTCTACTTTGCAAATTACTTGCACGTTGCATCCACATCCACATCCACATCCACATCCACATCCTTCGGGGGAGGATGGATAGAGGGTGGCTGTTGTTGTTTATGCAGAAGAAACTGTCATGAGTCTACTAAGCACTTGTGACATGGCCCCATGCCACATGCATATGCAGCATTTGCTGCGCAGCGCCGACATAATTTGCGCCGAAGTGCTCCGCAAAATATGCACATGCAATGGGTCTGGGGAAAATGGAAAAAGGCAAAATAATAGCGGAATTCCTTTAATTTTCACACCACTACAAGGCGAGGTGCCAAGCCAACCAGCCGGAGCTACACTGAGCAAATAAGGACCTTGATTGTGTTCATTTAGAAAATGGCTATAAGAAACCAAAACTAAGGCCGAAATCTTTTAGTTTTCAAGAAGTGATTGAATGGATCAAATTAGAAGGTGCAGTTTTTGGGTGGTTTTTGCATATATTTCGTAGTAGCCATTCCCAGCTCACATTTTTATTTCCTGTGTTGCCGTAGTGGCAGCCGCAGACATTGACGACAGTGGCCCAGAGGCAAGTAAGCCGGAGTTGGTGTCGTAGTTGGAGGCGGAGTCGAAGCCGGAGCCGGAGCCGGAGCAACTTGAACGGTTAAGTACTCGGCACACACTCCCACGGCGTGGAGCAGTCAAGTCAACTGAAAACGTGACAGGATATCCTGCTGCTGCTGCTGCTGCTGCTGCTGCTGCTGCTGCTGCTGCTGCTCCTGCCAGCTACTGCACCTTGTTCTGTGATTTTCCCACTTCCAGCGGAGTGGGTGGCTTTCCCTTTGCTTTCTCTGGTGATTACGCAACCAGCATGCAAATGATAAAGCGAACGTGTCGCTTAATGTGGCCCTCCCCGCATTATAATTTGGCATCTGAGCAGTTGGCTACGCCAAACGATCCTTCCTTGAATGGAGGTCAAATTCATGTCCAGTTTTTGCTGTAATATGCGTCCGATTTCGCTTACTAAATCCGATGCAAGCCAGTCACAAACTATTTAAAACTAATTAGTAATAAAAAGCAAACAACTTGGTAAAAACTGCACAGCTCAAGAGTTTTACGGTCGGTTTTCTGCGCTCTCTGTGTATCAAAAAGTTGTAACATTTGTCTGTCGCAAGACTTATGACAAGCTCTAATTGAAAATAATTTTACGTAAAATGGCAAACTATTTTCGCTTGTGGTCAGGTTAAATTCAAAGTTTTTGGTATCACTTGTGTTGCGGTTGCTGCGTATTTTTCTAAATCATTTGCAAAACAGTCGTGCTAAACGTTTGCTTTTGTCGCTTTTGTGGTCGGCTTGCCCGGCTCCAGCTCACCTGTCATAGAAATGGAATTTATGTCCGACTGCGGTTATCCGCAGCAGCAGCGGGGATATATGGATATATTCATTTGTATCTGAGGGAGTTGGCTAAAAATTGCATTGATTAAAGTTTGTTATTTGAATATTCATTGGCAGTGGCGGTTGCATAAAAGACGACAGCTGTTAATGCCAACGTAGCATATGAAATATTTATTTATGTATTTATAAATTATTTTTCGCAATTTATTGTCTTTGGATTTATTTGTCAAATTTACATTTCTAATAGTGCCTACACGATATTGTTTGTGGTCGTAATTAGATATGTAAATTTGCAATTTGCATGGCCCGATGGCCGATAGATAAATACTTCATGAAACTGATAGTCAATGGTGAATTAGGAATAAGTGCATTTTAATTAAGTGTACATCAAGTGGGCAATTGGCCAACTGGACGAAAGAATTAAGA
Organism: Drosophila erecta; assembly: GCF_003286155.1. Taxonomy (NCBI): domain Eukaryota; kingdom Metazoa; phylum Arthropoda; class Insecta; order Diptera; family Drosophilidae; genus Drosophila; species Drosophila erecta. The sequence continues at coordinate 14,034,881 of NW_020825200.1, forward strand.
TACATTGAAGCGTGCTGGAGCTTTATTAATTTTAATTACACAGTGTACTGAGTGTTTGGGTATTTTATGAGCCCACGCGTGTGCAAAAATTGAATTGAATCCATCGAAATATCGAAATGTGGTGTTGTGTTACTCAGGCTTTGAAACAATAGTGATAATAATTTGGAATTTTCATACTCAACTCAGCATTTTTCTAACATTATGCTTGTGCATGGGAATTGGATTTTCCCGGCGGCAAACAAGGCAAAAATAATATGAAATTAATTTCTGTTTATTTTAGCATAAATTATACGTTCTGTAAATTTATGTTTAGTGCACAGAAAACGAGTCGCCCCCTGCTGCATATCAATTAAAAGCAATGCCCTCCCCTCACTTCTGTGCCAAATTGAATAAAGCATTGTTGGTCATTTTTAGTTGATTTTCGATATTTATCGCTTTTGCTGGGCCTATGCCAGGCCCGAATTTATGGCGAATTTTTAGCCACAGCCAAACATTTCCCAATGTCCTTGGCGATCTTATTTGTGTGTCCTTGCAATATTTATTACACACAGTTGCACATGAACATGGCGTATACGTAATATAGAATTTTGTGGCCCATAGCCGCTGTCCCTCTGCCCCCATCTTTCTTTTCACTTTTGTTGTGTTTTATGTGTGCTACATTTGTTTTCATTTACAAGTATTTCACTTAAAATTTATTTGCCTCACACATTTTTATGGCTTAGCATGGCTTTGTCCTTCGCTCCGCATGCTCCCCTCCAGCAGCCAGATCCTTTAAATAATGTATTTGCGAGTACTAAAATTAAAATTTATTTACCATTCTGTGTTCCATAGTTCAGTCAATAAAAATGAAACATTGAAATAGATTCCAATTAAAGGTCAGCAGCAACATTGCAGTGCTTTTCTTCGCCGTTTTCTTTTCGGCCTTTTAAGTATTAAACTTTCGAACTGGTGCTATTTTAATTGGCATTTGAAGGAGTTCATCAAATGGAGGGCCATTCCATTGTTTCAGCTCAAGAGCTCCGCTTTTTTAATGGGCAAAGTTGTGGCGTTTTACCTTTAATTTGGATGGACTCATTTTTGCAACATTTTGGAGGCCCATAAAAGCATTAATGAAATGACAGCTGCTTCAGCAGTTGGAAAACGCGTCAGGCATTATGAGAAAGCTGCAGTGGCGCAGTTTTCATGGTTATTCTTTATTTTTGACTGCGGGGAAAAAATGTCTTTGGCTCTGGATGCAAAGGGAACAAATAAACCTTTGGCTGCCGGCGAGCTCTTAAAATTCTTTTCGCTTAAGCCTTTTGCCTGTCTCAGTGCACTTCTTATTCTTATTCCCGTCTGGGTCCTGTGAATTTTTATTGTGCAATTGTATTTGCTGCTCATGAGAAATTGTATGCGTGCAAAGACGCTTAAAACTTTCTCCGCACTTTCCCCAACTGTGTCTGCCATTTCGATAAGAGCTTTGCTGCACTGCAGCCTCAAGTTTCATTGTTTTTCTGCCAAATGCAGGCTTAAGACTGCCGGGATTTTTTATACAATTTTTAAATGCTTCTCCCAGAGCGCTCAAGTCGCTCAATCTGGTCGAGAGCTTCTGGAAATTGGCAATTTTGATGATTGGTGGCTTTGAATGTGGCATGCGCCATAATTTAGTTCAAGGCTCGAAACACAGATAACCATTTAGAGCTGATTGAAATTTTCCCAACCAGAACACTAATCTAAAATATGTCTGATATTTCCATTCGATTTGCGACTATTTTCATACGGAGTGTATTTTTTGGAAAATTTTGCCATGCGCAGCCTAATCCCATTATTGCCCATTTCGGAAGCATTTCACACAATTTTGCGGCATTTTGTTTTCCATCCACCCGTCGATGATAATAATACCAGCAGTAGCCATAGCATCAATTTGTGTCAGCATATTTTTCCACCACAACACTGCAAAACTGCTGAAATATCAAACAGCGAAATGAAATTGGTTGAAGCATGACCAAGAAAAGTGCAATGTTTCCGGCTCCATTTGGAAGTCCAAGCCAATAAGAGAAATTCGATACAACTTTATATTTTTGGTGAAACAGTGCCACATAAATAGGACGCACTTCCCATTCAAAAAGCTAATTGTTGCACTTCTGATGGAATTCCAATTCGAATAGTGGTCGGAAAAGTGCTCGTATTTGTGGTGGTTTCGCGCCCGGATTTTCCCGGGAAACAATAAATAAAATGTTTGTCTTAGAACGGACTGACAGCGTTTCCCCTCGTTCTTTTCAAGCTACTGTGTTGTTGACACTTGCCAAACCGTAAAAATGTCCAGCATTTGCCTGCAAGTAGCGAGCGGCAGGAAAACTCCACTGACGAGGGCTAAAAACTGCGAGCTATGTACACCGATTGCTTTTGTTGTGGTCGAAATACCCTAACGTAAGTGAAGCGGCAGTATTGGCTTTGTCGAAGCTTAAGTACTATTTTTTTTAGGCCATGTTGTTTCATTAAATATTACTTATATGAATGTATATGTATTATAAAAAATCTTCACCTTTTCCCTCAAACACAGCGTGAATAGTTGGTTTTTACCTTTTCCACTGGCACAGGGAGTTGGCGCTTCGATGCGCGAGTGTCCTTTGCTGGCCGCTTCAGTTGCTCCGACTTCCGTTTCCGCTTGCTGCTGGCAGCAGACATGGCGACGGCCATGGTGTTGCTGAAGGGAGGGGAGCAGGGGAGCAGGGGGTGGCCAGCGACAGCGACATCGGCGCGACGTCTGATGTCAGGGCTTTAGCGTCAGCGGGTCTAGTCGGAAGATGGCTTTGAGCAACGGTAAATCAATAGTGCTACCCACATCACTTGCAGCCACTTGCTGGCAGGAGCTGAGATCTGGAATCTGGAAGTGGGAGGTGGGAGCTGGGAGCTGGGTGCTCGGTCTAAACTTTTCCACTTGCCATAAACTTGGCCAATATTAACTAAGCGGGCGTCAGCAGCGATTGCGGGGTGCCAGCTGCGTAAATTTCGAATGGAGCTGCACTCGGATTGGGAACAATGACTCCATGGTGAAAGTTGCGGGTGCAGGGCCACAAACTTGCCAGCAAACTGCACTCATTAACAGCTGTTGTCTTGAGTTGGCAGTCAAGATTGTGTTTACTTTTAGAAAGTTAATTATGTTCGTGCAAGCGTTTGGCATTTACTATTTTTCGTATTTATTCTGCAATTAGTTTAGCTGGCTGCCGAACCCGAACCCGAACCAAATTATTAAATTCCCATTTCAAACGCAATGCCAGCAGTGGAGGATGTGTCGAAAGTTGCCAGAACAGAAACTTGTTTTCCATTGCGAGCGCAAATTAGTTTTCAATGTATTCAACTTTTCGACGAAATTAGCTGCACTCGGAAAAGTCGAACCGAACTAAACAAATATCCGACCAGCTTGTGTTGTTTCATTTTTTTAAACCCAACTTGCTACAAGCTCCAGGGTATGCCAGAAGCGTGGCCAAATCTGGATTTGGGTAGGGCGAACTTTAATGCCTTTTACTCTTGCCTCAAAATAATATTTATTTAGGTGTGATTCCTTGAAAAGCAATAACTGTTTTTGAGCATTGAAACGTGCACTGTTAAATTAGTTTGCCATAACCAATGGAAATGTTTTCGGGATATTAATTCGGTGGGCGATCCGGGCCGAGTGTGAATTAATTAAAAATTACGCTAGAACGCACTTCCAGCGGAAAACAAGCCAGTCCAAACCCGAATTCGAAGCAACCGCCTGGCCGCAAACCAATGCCACATATTTACTTTTATCACAGCCCGAGCAGCCGGAGCCCAGAAACCCCAGAGAAAGCCAAAGCCGGCAGAGCACAAACAAATGGGACTGCAGCTGGGGGCGGATCCTTCTTCATCCGGAGTCCTTCTCCTTGGCTCTTTGGCTCCTTGGCCTGGCCGGACTACAAATGAGTGGATAGTCCGCAGTCCGCAGTTCGTAGTCCGTATTTGGGACCACGCAGCTCTGCCACTGACAACGGCGATGCTCTCAAATTGTCGGTCGTTTAAATACATTTAAATATAAATGCAGCGCGCAGCCCAGAGCTGCGATAAGAAAGCGGCAGCCATGGACATGAATGCGGATGCGGATGTGGATGTGGATGTGGATGTGGATGTGGAGGGGGCTGCGAATGGGGGTAAGTGAAATTCCTCATTCATTCATTTCCATTCACTCTATCAGCGTGGAAAATCGTGTGTGCGCGGTCTCCTCCCTTTTCACGTGGCATGGAAATGTGGGCGTGTGGTCGGAGTCTTGCCACAGCCATTTTAAACGGGCTGCAAGTCGCAGCCAGCGATAAACAAATATATATCCAACACTTGTGATGCGCATTTTAAAATAATGAACGGGCACGTAAGCAAAGTTTCGCCTGGAAACGATTAATTGTTACCCATTAGCACACAGTCGTGTTAAAAGTTTCAGCAGTGGCGTTAAGTTGCACACACAAAAACCAATTCGCAATCTGCACTAATAGAGCCCAAAACGATGTTCTTTGGTTTTTGCCTAAAGTAAAGCTGCTTTTTACAAATGAGTAAATAGAAAATCTACGATTTTAGTGATTTACTGTCCAATTCCTGGAAGCCGCTGTGTTTGAAGCACCACCATTACCCCTGAAGCCTTCATAAAAAAGCATGAGCGTGGCCGAGGCGAAGACATGACATACGGGAGAAAAATTTAATTACATATTTCCTCACAATACGTATGCGCCTCCACGGCCTCAGCCTCGCATTTTTCCATCCGCGGATCGAGTCGTGGGGTTCAGGGTTCAGGCTCAGGTCAGCGAATGTGATTCATTTCGCAGCCACGGCCGTTGGCGTGATTAAATTTTCATTTTAATGCACGACTGAAGGAGCATTCAGCTAGTTTAATTGAAAAACAGTGCAGCTGCAGAGCTAATATTTGGTTTGCAGCACGACCAAGCCATCCCACTTCAACACCACGTCATCCTGTTCCATTCCATTCCGAGGATTACACCATGCGGAATTCCTGTCCGCAGTCATGTCGGCGCTTTAACGCTTACACGGATCTCATCGAGCTCTGCTGGCCAAATGAGTTCCTGACGTGTGTTTCATGGCACGTCGAATTAATTTCATATCTCATGTTTCCAATGCCATTGCATGCATAGTTAATCGAATTTACTGCAGATTTTCCATGCCCATATTCATATCCATCTGCAAATCCACATCCATCTTCGCAGTTTTCCCAAACTAATGGAGCAGTAACAGTTGCTGTCTAGACTCTTGACTTTTGCTGACCTCTGTTTAGTGCTTGTTTTTGGTTTTTTTTTTGGCAATTAGAGAGCAAGCGAAGTGGCCGTTTGACTATTGTCATGGCTCATTCACATGTCGATGACTTGGCTAAGTTGATAGTGGTGCCCACTATTGATTTGATAAAAGTACCAATCTGCTCCAGACATGAAAACTTTCGATTCGACCGACTCTCAGTGAGTCATTTGCAGCTGCTTACCTTTAAATTCGCATCTAGACAACTGTCTGCCTCAATTTCTTCGTCACATCGCTGTCAATTATCTGGGCGACACAGCAGGACTTTATAAGCTGCCACTTCGGAGAGTTACCAGCTCCTGTTTGGGGAGACACCAGGCGGGCGACGGATGTATTCATGCATCAGCCGGGCCAAAGTGACATTTATTGGCTGTCAGGAAGTCCCTCAGTCCGTCACTCAGTCACTCGACAGTCAGTCGACAGTCGGTCGGAAAAGTGGGAAAACAGGGAAAACTGGGAGAGCTGGCAGGGCGGAGTAAGTCATTGGGAAAACACTTTGTCAGCCTTCTGCTTTTCGAGCAATGAATTGATGAGTCTTGCATGCGAATTATGAAGCACTCTGTGGCCAAGAGGGAATGTGTTTCACATGTGAAGACGCCTCTGTCTGCAGTTAACCTGGTTCTCGAAACAATCGACTTTATCGCCTGCCCCAGATGGACATTGAAAAATGGCAAATGGGAAATAAATAAAGGTTATTGTTTTGCTTAAATATGTGAACGATCTATTTAGATCAAAAATGTGTACAAAGTGCAGCGGGATCTTCCTTCAATCCAAAGTCACTGTCCTTGGACACCAGGCGCAGCAGTTGAGGTCCTTGCAATTTTCGCCCAGACAGCAGCGGCAGCAACTGTCCGCAAGTCCTGCAAACAGGCAGAAAAGCATGGCGAGGAGCAGCAGGAGCCAGGACGAAGGACACTTCAGGCTGCGGTGTGTCATTGCTGGACAAGCAAACCAGATTGCCAGCCGGATGCTAAACTGAATGCACCGCGGCATTAGGCAATTTTCCACGGCAGCTGGCGACGGCAATCCATCATCACCAGCCTGGCAAAACCCGGCACCTGGCAAACAAAGTCATTAGCTGCACTTCATCCGGAGCACACGAAAATAGCAGCGCACATGCGTTCTGTACACGTGCCAAACCTACACGGACCCCACTTAAGATGATGCAAAGTCAACAAGTCAAGGACCTCTGGAGAGGCAGCTGAGTTGAACACTCGCAGAAAAGGAGTGTTTTGAATGCAAACTGATTATTTATCAGCTATAGTTAGAGGTGCTGTAGGAAGTTCCACAAAAAACAATATTCTACAATTGAAATTATATACTAGTAATTATTAACAAATATTTCTGTTCTATCTGAAACATGCGCTGGCATTTTTTCTAGTGCATGGAACCAAATGCTAATGTCGTTGAACTGTCGCTGATTCATGTCTTCAACAAGTTTATTGACAACGCGGCGTATGATTAATGTGCCTCCTAATTGCTGAGTGCGCCAAAGTGAAGTGCCATCGATATGTTCTTAGCAATTTGTGTGTTTCGCTCAGTCTTCTTAACCTCTTAAACTCTGGGACAAGCACCTTTCGAGCCTGAACTCCAAAGCAAGAATATATTGCCAGTTTATCTGACACTTCAAGGGGCATACATTCCGCATCATTTTCTTGCAAGCATAAAACATGATTTGAAAGTCGGTATGGGGCAGCTAATTTTAAAAATAACTTCATCCCTTACAAGTATACAAGTATATGTGATATGGATGAGGTCACCTCCCTTCAGGTAACACATTCACAAAAGGGGCCAAGAAAGAACTTCGATTTGCTGCGACAAGCGAATGCAAACAAACATGCAATAAGGTACGGCAGAAATTGTCGATTTAACTTAGTTTATAATGCCACTTGAATGAGTTTGCTTGGCACAAATGCGAAAAGCAAAGCGAATACGACACTGGGCTAGGGTTGCCACAGAAGTTTGTAACAAAAATACCGCATATTCACATCAGAAACAGTTTGAATTGGCTATGATAAAATAGTTTAAAAAGCACAAATACTTTGATTTAAGATCGTTCAATGCAGGCCTGATAAATATTTTGAATCTAGCTAAATTGAAAATACTAGTATCCTCCTTCTGAGCACCGGAAAAGTCCTTTCATTTATGCTCCTACACGAAAGGTCCTTTCAGTGCACAGAATGCGACGAAATAATACGCCGAGAAGGATCTGCCGACAGATGTATGCACTGGAGCAACTGGAGCAACCGGAGCAGGGATTTGGAATGGTTTACTGAGGAGCCGTCTGGTGGCGTTAGGAGAGCCGAAGAACTGAGCCAAATGCAAATACCAGGCGACACGTGAGCCCCGCCCCAGGCACGCCCCCTTGGCATCCAATTTGGCATTTATTCAATTTAAATATTCACACCATTGTGTAAAGCGAACTCGTATTAAAAATATCTGAGATGGAATATCCGAGCTAGACGCCACTGATGGCATAATAAGCCAAGGAGGAGTACAAAAGCTGGGAAAATAGTAAAATAAAGCGCATTCGAGTGAAATTGAACAAAAGTCAGCATATCGGAAAATGAAATAAATATTTTTATTATTATGTAAATGGCACAATGCTATGAAATTCAATTATTTTAAATTTGTATGCACAGAACGAAGAGAATAGGACACCGTATTTTCATATCTACCATGCAATTATCGTATTGTTTTTAAAATAACTGACTGAAGTGAAATGTTAAAGAGCCGTACATTAAAATAAATATTTGCAATTTGTTTTAAATAATTGATGGAACAATTGCGTGAGAATGCAAACTGATACAAGTCGATTTTACCACCATCGGCATAAAAAGTTTAGTTGCTTTTGTTAAAAGGCGTTCACGAAACCCCATTTATTTACATTTGGCCTTTCGCATTTATTTATGATGTTTACGGAACAATGCACCCTATATTTAAATCCAGCAAAGCGTGCCAGCTTAAAGTTCTGATGGAATTAATCATTTTTGGTTTCGTTGTTGTTTGACTTTGGCACGCAATGATAGTGCCAACAAAATTTAATATTAATTCAATATAAATGCATTAAGGGATTAATTTCCATTGTTAATCGATGCAGAGCAGCGTGCAAATGCGCCTAATGAGCTTTAAAAGAGGAAATAAATGAAAACTAAATGCAAGCGCACGCTTCGGCGAGCGCAAAGTGCATAAAGTTTATGAAACCCAATAAATGGGACTGGCCAAGTTTTTGGTGGCTCATAAAATATGTACACTCAACTCGGCCACTCGTCGAAGTCGAAGCTGAATCTTCGCTCCATGCTGCTTGCTTTCTTAATTAAAAAACTCATTTCAGGAGCAAACAATGGAAAACGGGCAGTGGCAACTAATGAAATGGAAAACGCAAGGCAAGAAATAATTACCCATGCATATAAGCCAAATGCAAATTTCGAAGTTTGTTTTTAGAGTGAAAAGAGAGTTTGAAGATGGCACACCAATGAAACAGAGCGTCGTATAAGTTTCAAGAGCTTTTAAAAAAGTCCTTAAGCGAGTAAATCATAATGAAAGTTTCATAAACTTTTGTATAACTTGAAAATAAATGCACTAATTCTTTGCTTTTTTAGCAGTGGACTTTACTAACATTTTAAAGACCAAATTGAAAAAATTCCATCGTGTTTGGTTTTTGTTGAAGTGCAGTCTATACTTGCCATTCTTGCCAAATTCCAATCAACATTCTATGTTTTTGCGGAAATGCATTTGCTAAATAATGAACGAAAGTCTACCATTTTAATGGAAACAGCTCCTTCCTCTAGAACTTTCATTAAGATACCTTTGTGGCCACAACTCAGCGAGATATATTTAAATGTTTTCCTGCACATTAGTGTGCATTAATATTATTAAAACTAAACAACAATGGCAGTGCTAGCCCGGAGCACTGACCTCATTTGTCTGGCCGGGGAGTTGAAGTCGAAATGGAGAGTCACTGGTGGGCGTAGGGGCGTGCCACTCCTGTCGCCTCACTTGATGGAAGTCCTCTGATGATTTGCGACGCCTTTTACTTTTCGCTTTATGCGCTCCGCCCATTTGTTTGCATTTGTGTTGACACTCACTTCATTTAGCAGCCCACAGCAGCTGCAGCTGCAACCTCACAAAGGCAGCAGCAGCAGCAGCGGCAGCGGCAGCAGCAACTCTTGCCACATCAACAACAAGAGCAGCGGCAACATCAGCTGCGAGTGATGTACGTGAGTGCAAGTGCAATCCGCCCCCGGCTGCAGGTTAAGGACCTTCTTTTGAACTTTAAAATGTTTGCTATTGGACATGTGGGCACCATTGGAGTAAGGTAGTCGCCTGGATGATACCCTGCTTAGCCCTATTGAACTTACTGTAAAATGATATAAAATGATATACATCCTATGAAGCTTACCTTCATGGTAAATTATTCTTTTGTGTCGTATACCCTTATTGTTCTTCAAGCTATTCCTACTGCAGCACACATAGCTTGAGTTTTAAAAAGGGTATTTGCTACTTCGACTTTCCTCGCAGTTGTGACTTACATATTTATTCTGCCACTGTTTCCACTGCGGCACCCACGAACCCCCATTTAAGCCTCCTCATACCCTCTCATCTCTATTTGTGTTTGTGTTTGCTTTGTGGTTTTGCCATCGCATCCAGGACCCGTGACGCTTTTTAATCTTAAGCGCCTTCCGCTCGCCGCAATTGTCCAGGCCTCCAGTCAACTGCCCCTTTTCTGGGACTTGGGTCCAGCCAGCTGAACAAATATTTATAGCCGTTTTTACCCTTGCTACAGTTCCACCTGGCGACTTAAGGCCGGCTTATGTGCTCGCAAACCAATTAAAATGGCCAACGGAATCGTAAGACCCCAGACGCTAAGGCAATGGCAGCAAATTAATTTCAAAGGATTACGAGTGGGCATGGAATTGTATTTAGTTCATTATGTTCGCATATTCGGTTATGGTAAGTCAGTAACATCCAGCTGCATCCCCAAGTATGTTATTTTTAAGGACGAGTAGTTCTGTAACTTCGATATTCAGCTGCATTCCCCAAGTGTGCTATACTTAACAATTCTCTATCTTCTGTGACTATCCATAGTTTATCTCGATTTTATAGGCTCAGTATTCTTTCGTCTGTGCTGGGGGCTCTTAAAGGATCCCTCCTTATCGGACACCTTTCGCAATACTTTAGCTGCTGCCTCCAAGCGCTGCCGGCGATGTAAGTCTACACTCTGCTCCGGATTGAGGTCCCTGAATAGGAACTCATCATCTATGCAGCCTTCATCCTCTGCCTCAGAATCGCGTTCATATTCGGACAGGTTCCTCCAGATTATTGCCTTCAGCCGTTGAAGGCGCTCCATCATGAAAAGACGAACCACAATGAGGATCAACAGTCCAAAGATCAATCCGTAGAACAACAGTTTATTGAGTAGAAAACCGGACGCCACGGAAAGCAAGCGGAAAAGTTCTCCAACAATCGTATTCATTGTAAATATGAACTGGAACGACTCGTTTCGACTTTTTACTAGAATTATTCTGAGTAGCGCAGGAATGGATAGTAATATAATGAACTTCAAATGCAACGCATGCCTGGTTACGACTTCTGTTTAAGCTATTTTAAATCTTTTTTAACTGAAGGCTATATACAGATTTCTGAATTTAAGAGAAATTACTACAATTTGTTTATATTTCCTTTAGTTTAGAGCATTAGAGCAATGTAATGGCAAACGGAACTTCATTTTCTGCAATCAAAGTGAAGGCAGTGAGTCAAAGTCTAAGGACGCATTGCTTACTTCTGGGAAGACAGCTCCCAAGGATTCAGTTTTGGCCTGCTACTGAGCCTGAGCCTCGTCCTGTGCCTGACCAGCACTTAAAGGTTCAGGAAGGCTCTTAACCCGGTGCTTGGGGCGGTGGCCAAATCCACACCACTGTGCACGGGAGTCGGATGAAAATAAATTAAAAATGTGTTAGACTCGAAGCCACACTCACCCACCCCACACACACACATGAGGCAACGTGGACACTTATCCAGGCGGTCGCATACACAGACATATTAAGGAACGTGACTTGGCTGTCCTGGGAGAACCACAAGCACAGCCACATAAGTTTAGCATGTTATGAAAAATGTATACACAGGCGGGAGACGGAGGAGTGAACTGGAGTGACTGCCTTTGTCCGCCCGGCACGTAACGGCCACGCCCAGTCTCCCCAGCACCCGATCCTGCCCGCCCCGCCCCGCCCCCACAGCTTTTAATGACAAAAGTTATGACGACAAATGACTCGGTCGACTTTCACTACGAAATCAGAGCCAGGGCCTCACAATGGGACCATGAATCATTTCCCGCTGACTTGACGCCGCTCTTCTGAATTCACTTTTGCCATTTGGCCGCCTTGATTTGTAGTCGCTGTTAAAAGCGCTCCGCATTTATCATTATGCAAATTATGAATTAAATTTTAACGGAATGCCGCAGATAATAATGTAAATGTTTTAATGCCTCGCTGATAATTATGCAAGTCTTGCTGCATCGGCGAAAAATACACGCTCGACCGCAGCCGCCGTCGCGGCCTGCAAATTGAATTTGTTAATCAACTGCATTTAGGCTTAATTGAAACTGCGAATAGTGGCCGTAAAAACCGGAGGCACTTTAAATATTAAATTCCACAAGTAAAATTCAGACCTGTGGCAAAATTGCGCACGTGCCCTCGGTGCATTTGCGATTATCGGCCAACGCAATTACAAAGTGCTGTTCGTTTGTTAGTAAACTGTACACACCAATTATGATCCTTGATTTTGATTGTGGAACGCCTGCGTTGAGTTTGAGCTTATCTATAGGAGCAATGGCTTGGCCAAATTAAATTTAATTGGCGCTCTTCACACTGATTATTAAATGCAGTCAACTAATTTTCAGCTGCAGGCGAGTGACTCATTTCCCTTTGAAACTGCCACATGAACACGAAATCGAAAATTGCATTATGATTAGCCGGCCAGCTTTCAATGCCAGTCGGTCGCCTTGTCATATGTGACTTGATAATTAGGGCAACTTAACCAGCTCGAGGCACTCAGAGCCTCAAGTTGATGTCTATTTTAACAGGAAATACTGGACCTTTCCCACACTAACATACACACTCGAAAACATGCAGCAATATTTACGGCAACTGATGGCAAACGTTGCCTCGGGCGACCTTGTGTCATAGGAAGCGTTAATTCAATTTTATTACGCATACGCAGTGTGGGCCGCACACAAAAAGACACGTAGGCGCTGAAAGTGGGCCCTGTAGTTTCTCCGCATAAGCTAATATCTGCACTGCGACAGTTTGAAGTGTGTTTAGCAGAGTTTGTGTCTGTTGATTTACTCCTTTCTGGAGCAGCAATTAATTAGCATGCCACAAGAACATATTGGGCTTACACAAAACGAAGTCGCATAAATTTGCGGCATTCCGTAATGCTTAGACATTTAAAAGGGCTACAATCCATTAAGATATGGGTTAATTTTATAGCTTAGTGTAGGCATAGCTGTTTGATTGTTTTAAAAGTAATTACTTTTGACATATTTATCCTAGAATTTGTCTTGCAATCTTAGGATAACCATAAAATATCTGTAGTAATTGAGGCAGCGCGTTGGGTCGCAACTATTCAAACTGATTCGCTGGGCTTCCTCTTTTTATCAGGGCTCAAATTACTTTGCGAATGTTTCTAAAGAAACCGCCGCCTACATATTTCCACCTTTTTTAATATTTTATGCTCTTTATAGGCGCAATGTGGGCTGCATCTGATGGCGCTGCCACTTTTGCCTTTGTGCAATTGCTTTTTGCGGATATTGTTGTTAGTTTTACTTTTGAGATCCGTGTTGGCTTTCGCTGTTTGTTTTTGCATTGTGCGATGGCGCTTTTGTTTTACACGGCCGGGCACTGAGACTGTGGTTTTTGCAGTTGTTGGCCGCTCCGGCTGCCGTGTCCTATTTGTATCCTGGGTATTTGTTGGCACACAGACACGAAAAATGCTCACATATACTTAGGTTCACTCGCATTTATGTCTATTGGCGCGCGTCCATTTCCATTTCATTTCCGTTATTGCAAAACTTTTCGTATTAAATATATTTTTCTCCCAGCGTTTGTTTCATTTCGATGCGAAGCCTTTGCTGTCGTGGCTGTCGTTTTTGGTTTTTGCACTCCAGCAAAGTTGTTTGTTGCTATTATTTCTGGTACTTTATGCGCCGTGCGCCATTATTGCAGTTGTTTCCTTTATTGTACAAGTACAAGCATAAAAATCCCCGCATTTCCATATAAATATCCCGCCCACCCACTCGCCTCATTTATTGTGGCCTACTTACGGACGAGTGTGCTCGGGCCAGCGGCTTACAAATTGACATGCAATTAAATGTAAGCCACAGGCATTTATTATAATTGTTCGACCCCTTCTTCTGCCTTCCCGGGCCTTTCAAGCCCGATTCCGCTCCTGGCCAAAATGCTGACGCTGATTAGGCAGCTGGGCAGCTGGGCAGTTGGGCAGCTACAAACTAACATTGTTGTCGGCCTCCGCTGGCAGCTGCAATTAGCATTCTGCGCTGTAATAAATAAAGTAAAATTAACCACAATACCCCAAACAAAACGCTCGGCCGAATTGTCCTCATTAATTTGATTTCGCAAACAAAAAGTCAGCTGAGCTGCCCGTGGCTGACTTTAATTGGAAATCATTTTCAATTTTCGATGGCTACCAGTAGAGCTTTAGTTTAATTCAAAAAGTTGGCTTGGTACAGTATTGCTCATGTCTCTTTTTATATTTCTAATAATCAGAAATTTATACATTTCCGTAATTTACTGAATCGGTTTGACTCGCCCGTTTTATACTTTATTTGCAAAATAAAGCTCACCTTTTTTGCATACCATTTTGTGGGTCAACGCATTCAGAACGAAGTGACCGCAAATTTCTAGCGCATTCGAATTAATGACACTGAACATCAGTAAAAAATGCTGCACCGCAAATCAGGTTAGTTTTCTCTCTGCTGACTCGTTAACCAAACAGTGTATTTTGGAAATTGTAAATGTAAAAACCTTTAATTTTCGCTTACATCTCTCTGTTCAATGGATAGCAATTCTCAGTAAATGTGAACTAGGGATTTGTTTGGCCAGGAAATTTGTTTCTAGGAGAGCACAGCATCGCTGAACCAGAAAGTCATGCGATCCCCATCAGAAAGTTTTCGAGGAACTTTCACCGAGTGATTGCGTGCCACGGAATTGTAGCGCCTAAAGTTTTCATTTCCGGCATTTAGCCGATCCGCCATCTCGGCAGCCTGCTGGTTCAAGGACTGTCTGTAGGATAGAGCTGTTTCCGAGCGAATGTAGCTGGGTCCATCCTTGGATTCAGGCAGTACATTTGATTTGTTGGTCTTTGAATGAGCTCGATCCTGGCTCGCCTTCTTGGGGATAATATCAGCGGGGCTTGGTTCTCGCGAAGTGATCTGTGATTCCTGCATCTTAAAATCGGAATGCTTTGGCTTTTCAGATTTCAGAGATTGCTTGGAGTCGGAGTCAGCAGGCTTTATGTTTAAGGAGCGCTGCGTGCCGGTTTCAGATGGTTTATTCGACACCTTGGAATTCATTGTGGCAGTGGACACTTTGTCCGCTTCTGAGGAATTTTCCTTCTTCAAAACTGACTTCGGAAGGGTGGTATTTGAGGAAATACTGCTGGCTATTGCAGATCGTTTTAATGCTATGTTTGAAGACTTGGAGTTCATGTCAGCCTGACTTTGCTTATGTGTGCAGCTAGTTTTGGAGGCCACACTGGACTCTGATATGGACAATTTGGTATTGGCTCTACCCTCACCACTGACCTGTCGGTGCGACCTTATTGGCATTAAGGTGCGCATGGAGTCCTTTGAAACCGCTTCCTTTGATGGGGAGTCCTTGGAGAGTTCCGTCCTGGAGACTTTACCCGCATCAATGCGGTCTTTTTCGTTGAGGGCTGCGGCCTGCTTCTTGGCTACGGCCATCTCTTCATTGATGGCCTTGGAAATGTCCACCTCGCCGATCCTGGACTGCCCCACACTTTGATTGCTGTTCCGGGCAGACAACTCCTTGGATGGCTGCAGGTATTCGGACTTGGGTACGAACACCGGTGGCGGATACGTAACGCAGGTGGGTATTTTAAATTCAGATCGGGCTCCACTATTGGGCGGTCCCACATTGAATGGATTGAAGGGTTCAACGTCGAAGTCATCAGGAAACATGTTGGGCAGACAGGTTGCCAATTGCCTATGGGAGTTACGTGTTTTCGTCTAATTTCACATACCCAGAACTCGCAGAAACTTACCTGATTCGGGTTTAATTTTAAAAGGTATGGGCCAGGAGGTGGTAATTTTCAGTCTTTGTGTCGGTGAGCCAAATGTTTTTTATAATTTTTGATTGGCTTTTCGATTAAGACATCCGGAACGAACTGACACAAAAAGCAGCTTACACTAGTCTTCAAAAACTCCATGATGGCAATCTGTTTTTTCTGCTATTGTAATTGGTATGCTCCATCCAAGTAATCTTGCTTACCCCTTTCTTGTTTGCTTTTTTATATCTCTGGCCATCTCGGCTGCCTTCTTCAAGTTCTATTGTGGGCTTAATTAAAAATGCCTCCTGCTTTCCTTGGAGCTAACACAGCTTATCAGTTCGGAGTGTACGTGATGATAAGGTCTGAGAGTTTCATTCTTGAAAAAAGGCTGGAGGTCTTTGCTCCGAGTTATGCCAAAATAATTGGCAGGCCGAGGGTTTGTTGTCAGATCTATTTAAATCTCTCGCCAGTATTTCGATCAACTTTTCGGAGTGCGGTTACTGAAATTCGAACACGGAAAATCTTGTACGGAAAACAGAGACACACTTTTATAATGACTAGTCTGAAAAAACCGACTGTCCACGAGGGCTCACCGCAAGTGCCCCAGAACAGCATGGTCACCTATGGCAGCGGGCTCGTCTTCGGCGGGAACGTGTATCCGGTATTGGTGGACGGAGTGCCCATGCAGCCGCCGCTGGGCGCTCATCAGGCGGCCATGCAACAGCGCATGCATATGCAGCAGGCGCTGCCACAGGCGCAACATGCCACCCATTGCCCCGAGCCCATTGTTCCATACCCAACATGTCAACGAGCGGGAACTCGGTATCCTGCGCCCTCATACGTGTCCAGGCCGAGCCAGCAGAGCTCCGTGAGTTGTCCTGGCCCAGTCATGGTCCGGCAGCACTCGACGTCCAGCAACCTCGCGATGATGCAACCGCTGCAGGCGCAGATTCTACAGCGCCGGCAAATGCAAACCGCCATGGGGAGTCCTTGTGGCACTAACGGCTACTACAATTTGCCAACGAATGCGGGTGGTGATTCCTGCGGCTGGAACGGCTATGCCATGATGCAGCCAATGGATGCCAACAAGCCGTACTCCTTTGGCTGGAGTCTTACCGATTAACTTAGCTGCTTTATCCTCTGTAACGCTGTTTGGACAATTAATGAAATTATATGTGGATTGATTTATTCGAGTCGGTATACAATCGTATGTAGTGCACAACTACTGCGAAGTATTCAGCTCTCTTGGAGAAGGTGCCCATTTGCAGTAGCTCGTCTGGGCTTCCAGTTTGCACTTCATAGAGCTCCGAGGTTGCTCCACCGTGGCGGTGGCACCTCGTTTTGGGGGGCTGGTCGTCATTTAGTGGTAAATTTCCGTCTTAGTTGCCAACGAGCGTCAGACGTGACATTTTGCAAATTCCGTTTTCAGCATTTTGTAATCGTTCCAGCACACATGTGCCACTGAAAGTGGATTCCCACCACCACACAACACCCATTTGGATCCTGGATTGGAGGAGCATGTGTGGTAAAGGGGTTGTAACAGGTTTCCTAGTGGCTTCATATTTTTTCACTGGCCTGCGACTCTTGTGACGATGGTGTTATGGGAAGTGGCACAAAGAGTTTTTAATGCCATTAAAAAAGGAAATAAATGCAATTACATTAGCTATTTTGGAGACAAAAACCATGGAGTTATATATAAACAGCACTTGCTGGGAGAAAATTTATCGAAGATATCGCTGAGCATTTATACTGCTTAAAGTTTGAGGGCGGAAGTGAAATGCGATGCATTGGTTACTTATATTTATACTCCGCCATACCTTTTTACGTAGCCACAAATGAATTTCTGCGAAGTTCAGGACTTGAGCAAATTACTTCCTTCGCAATGAACGTTACTAGGGGATCAAGTTTCCTGCTTACTGTGATAATTAACATTATTTCCATAAACAACTTTCTTTGCGGCGTGCCTTCGAAGCTAAGCTTCTGACGTCATCGGGATTTTCTGAAGAGGAAACTCAAACCGCAAGCTGCACGTTGGCAAACACTGCCACATACCCACCCGCTCTCTAATGATGATCCCAAAAGTCAACTTGCTAAAGTAACACGAGCTCAAACATGCACACATACAGACACAGACACACACGCATACACGCTGCACAAACACAGGGACAGCGGACTCATAAGCACATAGTGGTATTAACGCCATAATTCGTAAGTTACACACACACAGACACACACACACACACAGGCGCCGCAAAAGGATTAAGTTATATTAAAGTTGCGAGCACTGCATTTTAAGTTCGCCTTCTTTGACGATGGCATAAATGCAGAAAGCCACGAAGTCGAAGCCAAAGCCAAGGAATTTGCACACACGATCTTGGGTGCAAAGGACTCTGCTGGCCGAAAAGTGCGCCATGCAAATGCCGAGTGACCCACATTTAAGAAATAATAATAATATTCGCAGCGTCGAGCCCGTTATAAATGCAATATATGGCATAAGTTTACGCGTTCGCGAAAAAAGCCGCACGGCTTGTATAAATTTGCAATATTTTTATATAGTTGCAGTCGCTGGGATTTTTTTTCAGTTCAAGAGTTAATTTTTGTTCTCCTATTTGATTTCATTTTTTATACTTGTCCTTGCCTTTGCGTGTGCGCACATTTATGCGAAAAGTTGGCGTAAAAGTTTAATTTAAAAGTGCATTTGGACTGACATTGACCGTTGCGCCAAAACAATAAAAAATGGCCCCAAACAGCAAGCGCCACAAAACCGACAACTATCAAGTGTAAAGTCGCCGGAGCAGCGAGACATAAAACAAAACTAAATAAATTGACTTTCTTTTGGCTTTGGCTCTGCGCATTTAAATCAATTTACGCTTCGTTTCGCCTTCGCTTTCATTAATTGCCAACTGGCAGCTTGGTGTTTAATTGTTTTGGCTTTTGTGTGGATAAGGCAGTAAAAAAAGGCAGTTTCTATGCTCTGGTAAATTCTAAGAACTTCCCGAAATCTGCCAGTTTAATTCTCAACCTGTTTAACTTGCTTCTTGACACTTTGCCGAAATTTGGTTTATGAGCCTACCGTGCCTAATAAAACTTATATGTCTGGGAGTAATAAAACCCACGCAGCCCCCAATTCCATACGATTTTTAGGCCAAACCCTTCGGAATTTGCGAGGGCGGATGGAAACGAGCAGCGGACTTGTTGAAGTGTTTATTGTTTAGAATCCCGCGGCGTCGGCATCAGAATACATAAAACATTTTTTCCCTTTGAATAAAAGATACGCAGATGAGAGTCTTGTAGGGCGGCTAAGTAACCTCTTCAACTTTTCCAAGGTTCGGCTGAATGTCTGAGAATTGGATACGCATTTCAAGTGTGAAGCTGTTTTCGTGTATTTAGATATGGGATATGTGTAACCGCATTCCAGCATTTCAAATTAGTTCAGGCCTTCAAAATGTTCTATTCCGCGCGTGTGATTGAAAAAGGTTGAAGGGTGGTCTATGTGTTCTACTTAAACATTTGCAAAGTCTAGTGTAGAACCAAGAAATCAGTGCTTTGGGTGTCAACACCTACTGAGCTCAGACCAAAGATAAAACCAGTTTTCTGTAGCACACCTTTACTTAAACTCACAATGGATCGAAAGGGCCGAAATACACTGCGTCGAACTGCTCGGCTAACCAGACGCAGGCGCTCCACAGGAGGTGACGAGCTCGGCAGGATCAAGGCTACTGAGCAGCCGAGGGTGGAGCCTCCCTTGGAGCCCAGGACGCAGCAACGGGTCTTCCTCTACATCCAGCTGAACGAAATGAGCAAGCTGCCCAAGACGGAGCATCCTCTGGAGCTGCACCTCTACCATCCGAAGAACACACTGCAGAAGATGCAGGAGCGCTACACCACAGAGACCATCATCTATCAGCACGAGTTCAGTCTGAAGAAACCCGTATTTGCCATGGGTGTGATGCAGGACGATATCGAGGACATGAACACGTTCAGCGATCAGCCGCTGCTGATTTCTCTCTATCAAAGGATTCCGCGGCGCCGCAAGGGAGGATCTGGAAAGGGCAAGTCAACGAAAAGGGGCACATCCTCGTCGCAAGAAATAAATCAATTAATTACAAAGGCTTCGGGGAGCAATGTGCACGTGCCCCATGAAAAATCGAGCAAGAGGTCATCCGAACTCGATGGTGAGGAGGCTGGGGAGGAAGGTGAGGGCGGTGCCTTTTTGGAGGGGCGTCTGGAACTCCTATCTCGCGGCCACTGCGATCTGCTGCAGCTTTTCCAGCGACGCCGCTTTATAAGCGACATCACCATCTATCTGTATCCGGAGTACCGGTCGAAAAAGATTAACGACAAAATCACCACGTGCAGCGTTTGGCACATGTACTCCATTCTGCCCATCCTGAAGAACTTTACCTTCACGAATTTGGCTTTTCTGACCCTGGAATCAATATACAATGTTCCCGAAGAGCTGCACTCGAAATCCGCCGAATTGGGCCTCAGTGTTTCCTTTCGTTCAAAGGAGCCGCAGGAGTCGGATGGTTCTCTTAGGGTGATTCCCTTGTGCACCTACTCAGGATTCATTTCACAGATCATCAGTGACCAGAACACCATCATCGTGTGGGAGAACATCAAGCGGGATCTGCACCTCGACATGCACTTCAGCTTCAACCAAATGGAGACCAATTCCAGGATAAAGCTTCCAAAGCTGCTTCGCATGCTGCTTTGGGAACAGGACGTTGACTTTCAGATCTACAAAATTGATCCTGTTTCGGACCTGGCCTTGATCAACAACTCTCTGCACCGTTTCGTTCTCAACGAGCAAATGAGAAAAATCCTCGAGGAGGCTGTGGTTCACAATGACTACGAGTTGTTGCTGCAACTGTACCAGGAGACGCCCAGCAATGTCCTGTACGAGGGCGTCCTTAATCCCAGCATATTTGGCTACCCAGGAGGTGAGGGTTCCCAGTTAATAGACATCTTAACACGGTACTGCGTACCTTCCCCAGTGAATTACTGCCGCTTTGCATGCAGGCTGAGTCCCGTTTTCGCACCTACCATCAAGCTAAGCCTACCAAGGGATACCATGGTAATGGGCCCAATGTTCTGCACCTTCAAGATTTGCTTCTTTCAGCCAATCTGCGAGCGCAATGAACCTCTGGACAAGTACAATGAGAGCCTCCTCAAAAGCGCAAAGCTGCGCCGCTGCTTCGACATGGAGTTCGTCAAGGAGGACGAGACGGATGAGGATGTGCTCCTTGAGCTCTACCGCGCCTTTGATGATCTCATACGCGATACAATCGGGTACATAATCAAGCGAGATGTGCAGGACATCAGTGATAGGAAGGACTTCTTTTGCTGCCAGCTGGGCAACCTCTGCAATCTGGTGCTGAAAATATGCGGCTGCGACTTCAACATACGCATGCCAACCAAAACGAACATTGAGTTCAGAGTGGGTATCTAATCAAAGCACTATTTGGCACTGTATTAAATAGTCATCCTTTAACCGATAAGGAAATGCTGACCCACATGTATGAGGAGCTGATGGAGCGCATTGAGGGTGTGTTTACCGCCTGCTGTTGGAAAAATAATGCCGACAGTACGTCGAACCAGGATCGTGGCTTGAATCGGCTGATGCATGATATGCGACTGGTCAGCTGCACTGGCCAACGCGATTTGGCCATTCATATGTACGAAGAGATCGATCACAGCACCACCAACCGCATCATATTCGACTTCTTAACCCTGCTAAACAGCGTCGAAACCCTGCAGTTTGAACAGGCGGCGAGATACTTCACGAAACCCCGAACCACCGATTGGAGTGGCTACTACTTTACGTGAGTTTCAAATGGTTAATGCACTTCAGCTTATTAAATTATGACTTATTTATCTCATATAGCGCAGTCTGGTCTTGCAGCTCTATATTAACTATATGATGGACCTTAGATCGACAGACGAAGAGGTCTTGAGCACGGCCAAATCGAATATGATCGAGAGTCTGCGCCAGTTTGCCGATAAGAACAGAATGGAATCAGAAATCTGGATCCTTTTGTACTGCTACTACAAGGAGTATTATTACTTACCCGGCATGGAGTTGACGCGCTGGAAATTCCTGAATCTTCAGCAAATTGCACCCAAGACACTTAGCTTCACTCCTACTTCGCTTTAC
This sequence comes from Drosophila erecta, assembly GCF_003286155.1. Lineage (NCBI taxonomy): Eukaryota > Metazoa > Arthropoda > Insecta > Diptera > Drosophilidae > Drosophila > Drosophila erecta. Next base: position 14,056,635 of record NW_020825200.1, read on the forward strand.
GAACTATACTTGCCGGTCGACTTTGATATGAAGAGCTCATCCACCTCGATGAATACTCAGTTTTTCCCCGTCTTCAAGCTATTTGCCCGCCTAGGAGCATACGCATTTGCGGAAATTGTATTTTCCGACATAGAACAGTGTTTTACGGAGGCTGAAGCCTATCTTATAACCACCACCTTGAAGATACTGCAGCGCCAGATCGATGACAAGTTCAATATCATTAAGATGCCTACGGACAACAGTGCGGCGGGAAAGTTGAAGGTGAGATTATTTTCCCATACGACACTAAAAATTATATTCAAAAGGAAATAACTATACAGCGCTGTTACCAACTGCACATCAACGGCAGTGTGGAGTATTCACGAGGGCGCTGTGATGAGGCCTTAAGATACTTTCAGGAGTTATTCTCAGTGGTGGATCCGATGGATAGGTGGCTATTCAAGCTGAGTTTCCTGCGACTCGGTCAGTTGGCCTTCCAAAGGGGACAATATGAGCTGGCCGAAAAAGCATTCGATAGCTGTTTGCCTGCCAGACGCAAGAGCTTTACAGCCAACTATGGCAAGGGACTGACACTCTACCATGTGAGTCTGCACTCGATAGTTGCCAAAAGCAGTTAATTCACATGACTAACAAAAGCTCAACCGCCTGGAGGAAGCCATTCCCTATCTCTCGCGATGCACTGAAGTCGACATCTTTATACCCGATGTCTGGGGATACTTAGCTACCATTAACCTACGACTTAGCAGAAATAAGACGGCCTTGGAATGCTGGAAGGTGGCTAAGCTGGTTAGTATATCTACGGCTCTAAACTTCTTACTGCGTCTAAAATTTCCCCTTAAGTACCCCGAAGTAAGCATCAGCAAGAGCGTTTATGCCGAACTTGATAAGATCCGGTACTCTGATGTACATCTGCTCGTAGATGATGATGGAAACCCGTCCGAGAAGATGTCGAAAGCGGACTTTATTCCTTTGTAATTTGGCGAAACAAAAGGCATTAGAGTAACCCAAGAAAATATGAACCACGGAGTAAAATGCTCCTAAACAAACACCTCCCATGTCACGCCTTTCATCAAGTTTGGCCAGCATTTATCACTTTAATTCAGTGGCCTGCGCTCAGGTGAAATTAAGTATACGCACACGCATATGTTTACAAGGTATTTCGGTCCCTAAATGTCCTTCGCCTGCCTCGTCGAGCTGGCGCTTGTCAAAATTTTAGCCGCAGAGCGGCAGCACATACGTGAATATGCCAACACAATGCATTTTTGGCCAAGGGCGAACCGCCACAGCAATAGCAATAACAAAAGCAACACCACCAGCAAACCAACAACGACAAAACAGAAACAAGTGAGATACGTAGTTAAACCCTTTTGGCCAACACTCAACCCATGACAGGTGTTTGCGCTGCAGAGCCCCAGTGGGGTATAAGGAACTGGCCAATTAGCTTGGCCGTCTTCAATGAATTTCCAGAGCTTTGCGAGTCACCCATGTACTATTTGATTTTGTTAATTTATTTGCCTAATTATAATTTGTGTATTGCCAAAGTTGGCACTATGTTTGCCCATTTTTAGATAGGTGTTTGCTATAATTCGCTATAAATCGTTTTAGGAATGCTGTTTTTACACTTATGAGTCTTCATTTCCACAAGATATTAATAGTAACTAGCGCAATCTATAATGCTTTGACTTCTTATATATACAAAATATTCCTTTTAACCAATTTTAATGCAGAGCATCCGCTATTCGTTGGCATATATATGCGCTGCCTCTGTTGTTGTTTACCTGGCAGCAAGTGCTCTAAAATCCGCTTTGACAGCTCGGCTGTCAGCTCAACTCAAACCAAGCCAGGGGTGGTCCTGTTGCCGGGGCGGGAAGTGGAGGTGGAGGTGAAACCGGGGTGCTGTACACTTTTTTGCCTGTCTTGTTTGGGCCTGACCCTCAACTACATATGCTAATGACGGGACAGCCTGGAGGGGCAGGGGCAGCCACTCAGCTCGGGCTGTTGAGCTAGTTTAAGGCCAACAACTCTCGGCTGCTGAGCACACACATTGGTGCCACCACCCAACCCCACCACCCACCCCCACCACCCACTACGCACACATTGGCTTCATCAAAATGAAATTTGTGAGCAAACACATAAAGTGAATCAAGTAAGCCAGCCAGGTAGCCGGGACACATGCTGCTAATGTTTTAAGACGGCTTTAAAATGCGTTTCAGTCCTCGCCCCTTTGAGGTCCATCAACATCACGCATACGACGCGTGGGCACCGCCGAAACGAAGACAAAATCAATTAGACACTTGCATTTACATACCTATTCCGATTGCTGATGCTGATGCCGTCCATAATGCCTGCACTCAACTGGCCGGCGAAACAACAATTGCAATTTAATGTGCTGCCTGCCTGCGCCTGCTAATGATAATGTTGTTATGTGCCTATTATGCCTGTTTGTGGGCTCCATGGGGTCGGTGGGGTACTGAGGCGAGTCTGGTTGCGAACACATGTCATTACCATTTGCATTATGCGAACTTTGCTGTCTGACAGCACTCAAAGTGATGCTGTTAGGCGCCTGCACTCGTGGGCATCCCCCAAACAGCAAATGAAATTAAAGCTGTACCCAAATGGGGCCAAAATCGATGTGTAGCAAAACTGTCAATATGTGAATGTTCTCGGCATTGTGAAACTGCGTTACTAAGCGTTAAATTTTTGCTACCAATAGCCCAAATGGAATATGAAACGCCTCTACCTTGCTTGCATATATTAATTTGTATGAATTTCATATGCCGAAATTCCGAAACAATGCCGAGCTGAGAGCCAAGCCAACCTTGAGGATATGGAAGGATACAATGTGTGGTGTGCGGAAACCTGAAGCAATTTCTAATCAAAATATGCGATGGACAGGCTAATATGCAAATACCTTGTAAGCAGCTCAGACGCAAAGCAGCTCAGCTTAATACCAAAATAGCTTAGCTCCATCCGCCGCAAGTATCTTCAGCTCCGGCTAATATCGCAACCGCATGGAAAAAATGCGATAAAAAAGACAAGAAGAAACTGCTGGCTAAAACTACAACAGCTGCGGATGCTGCCGAAAAGAAAAGTATGCAAAGATTCCGCCCAGAATTAAGTTGGCAAAGAGCTAACGTAAAATTTACACCAAATGGCTGGGAGGGGGGAAATGTTTGCCCGGGTGTGACATGAAAATTTCATTTGAAATTGAATATGGAAAAAATGGGATGCCTCGTGTGTGCCGCCTGTGCGGCAGCTGCTGCAATTGACAATTATTATTATTGTCAGTGCGAATAAGAGCCGGGTTGACTTGGATGTTGGCCCGGTTGTTTGGATGTTTGGATGTTTGGCTGGTTGGTTGGTTGGTTGGTATTCATATGACACCCGTGTAGCTCATAACCAAGCATCCAAAATGCCTCGACATCCGTCGGCTTCAATAAAATCCAATGGTCGCATTAAAATCATTTAAATTCTATTGTTTTGTCAGCTTCTTCCTTGAACTCCCCACCACCCCCCCACCCGCTCAGCGCTCCCCTCCGGACTGCCGTGTATTTCTTTACGGCTGTCAACCGCACACGCAAACTCACACACGGACGGATAAAGCCACGGATTTTGAGTACGCCGTACACACGGGTACGGTGAATGCCGCATAAGCTGTTTTCGCTGCGGATTTAGGTGATATCAGCAAATGCATATTTAATGGGCTTGCGATCAATATGAAATGTGCGGTGTGGAAGGACCCCTCGCGATTCGTCCTGCCGATTAATGCAATTTAAGGAGAGCAAAGGATTTAGTTCGCGAAATTGTTTACTGTTGGCGGCGGCCTATTTAAATTGATAGTCAAACAACAGCAAATTGTAGTTAGAAAAGCGCCTATTTGGTTTGTGATATACACCACTCCTTAGATTTAGGATTTAACAAAATATTTGATGGTTGAAAAATGCGATATAGAAGCATTAATAGCCAGGATCCAGATTAGATCCAGATAGTTCGTGCTGAAATCTTTGAAATCGCGAAATGAAATCGCTGGCGCCACTTAAAAATCATATCTGCCAAAAGGAAATGGCACCTGTTCGTGCTCCCCCTTCCCTCTCGCTTTCACCTCAGACACCCCAGGTGGGATTCCATTTGCTAACCTCCACTTTGGCCCCTTATGCTCCAATGTTTGCAAATTCTCAACTTTCAAAAAAAGCGACAACGAAACAAGTTGAATGCGCGCCGCACGCAAATGCGAAATGGAGACGGGGTAAAGGGTTTTCTGGCTTTTCACAGGATCTGTCTTGTTTGCATAATGCCAGCCAGTCAACAGCCACCCACTCACGCCCACTCCCACCCACTCACACCCACTCGCACGTACTCACACGTACTGCTGGAGTGGAAAGTAAGTCAGCGGTTTTCATTTTACAATTTGATAGCCGAATAAGAATTTTCCGCTGACAGAAGTCGGAGCAAGGAATCGTTCGAGGAGGGCTGGCAAAAGGATTTCCACTTTTGTGCCGTTGATTTGTTTGTTGATTTGCGTAAGTAACGTTCGCAGGGCGTCGCCGGGCCCTAAATCCTTTTGCCAGCAGCTTTATGGCCAAGTTGTTTTTAGATTTGTCGCACTTATAAATTATTTAAAGTGGCAGAGCGCCAGCTCAGCTCGGCCTGATGAATGTGTGCGCTGACCATCATTGACCCCGTGACCCCAAAAGTAAAAGCAGCATTTTAACGAGAGGCACTCTAAGCACTCGGAGAAACAGTAGCCTTATTAGAATAACACACTTGCACTATTGTAACCAATGGTTTAGTTATTACTATTTTTGTGGCTAAAAATAACCTAAGCAGCACTAATTTTTCCGCATTTTGATGTCAAATGCAAGCGGTTTTAAGCAATTAAGTCTTTACTAAGCAAACTCGTACTTACTAATATATTTCTTCCTGTGCACGCACTCTTGCAGATGGAACAGTGACATGAGAGATCATAAACAGTGGCTAAACAAGGTGCTTAAATTATGCCACAAATTCTGAAAACCGGCTGTAAATAACAAGCCGGACCAGCAGTCCACCGCCCCGCCCACTTCCTTCCGCCCCCGCTTGGCCCCCCATCCGCCTTTTGAGGACATGCATTCATATTTATGGTTGTCTATCTGTGGCCCCCTCCCGCCCACTGTTCCGCTGACAAGGCCATGCGTCGCCTGCCACAAACGGTAGCCACTGCCGCACCATCAGGACCTTTGCCGCCCATGTCCTGCTGCTCCTGCTGCTCCTGGCTTGTTGCTAGTTGTTGGTCTCATGGCTGGCTGGCTTTGGTTTCGAGAAATCAGTGTGGGTGTGTGATGTTTGCTCGAGTGTTTGCCTGTGCTTAGCGCTACTCAGCCGGCAGCTGGTTACACACACATGTGTGAGTATCGGCGGCCAGCGATTAAGTTCCGCTTTTCGGCGAGCGTTGCGATATCGTCGGTTTTCCGACCGCAGAAGGTCTGTCAGCATTGTGCAAGCACAGTGAAAAACAAACGAAACTGCTGTGTATTATTTTTTAAATTTTTATTTGAAAATTTGTATTTATGTGTCAGAGAAATAAATAATTTACCTAATTGAATGGCCTCGTAGCAACTGCTTCATTATTCAGCATTTCCATTCGCTCGTAATATGTACATGTGCCATATATGTATACTATGTAGTCCATGTGTAAATGAAATATAAAGCTTTTGTAAAAAGCACTTAGAACCAAATGCGAACAAAAAGTATGAATAATGGTAATTGCGGTGTATAACCGATGTATTATATATATCTGAAAGTCGGCGTGGTTAAGAAATATAATTGCCAGCCTTGAGCTCGAGTTTAGCAAGCAAATGATAAATTAGTTAATTATAATTATAATAAATTATAGCAAAAATATATATATATTCTTTTGCCAATGATTGGAGAAACAGTTGTTTTTTCTGAGTGCCTTGCCATGCGACTATTTTTCCGACTGTGGCTACAGTTACCTGCCGACTTGAAAATCGGGCTTCCTTCCTGCACAAAACGATTTTAATTAAAATCGGATTCAGCATAGACGATTTCCGGAAATTTAATTGCGTGTGGCTGCAAACTGTGTTTACATTGTGTGCAAGCCGCTCGACCCGACTCTTTGATCCACAGTCCCCCAACGCCAAAGAGACACTTCGAGCAATAGATGTCAGGTGGCCCAAAAAACAATATAAACTACATGGCAATTGGGGTCGCATGCCACGGGGAGGGAGGTGTGCGGATGGTCGAGAGCGAATGGTGGCAAAGATAAAAAATAATAAAAATTCATAAATGAATGCTTGAGCGCTCCTTGACACACGGAAGTTGGCCACCGGATGTGAGTGTATATATGTGTGTGTGTGTCTGTGTGTGTGGGCGGTGCTTGAGCACAATGGCTCCTGTCGCTTTGAGTGAGCGTGTGTGCGTGTGTGCGTGGGTGTGCAAAGGAAATCCACAATGCGAAAGACAAACGTCCTGCCGACTCGTCCTTGCGCCTGGATTTTTAGTGTTGTTAGCAGTTCCGGCTTCGAGGCAGTAAAAGCCATTATGGTATTTATTTTATGTTGCCCAGACGGAGTCTGAAAATTGTTGACAATTTTCTATTTTAATCTGCGCATCCAGAGACGGTCACTCGATCTGGCCGTAGAGGTAGAAACTTAAATCGTTCTACCCAGGACTCGAAATTTATTGGGGCACAGCGGACCGCACTCTTCGTCCCTCTCTTCGCCCGACTGGCTGACACATCCTTTATCCTTTTCCGCTTGCGGCCATCGCAATGGGGCAATAATAAACAGTTTCCGTCACTTGTTTGACATATCTACAAGGCGCAATCTGATTGCGCCGCACATTTGTTTGTGTGCTTAATGATATGTACAAGGACTGGCCAAACATTAACCCTTTCGACTGGCCAAGTAACATACATATAAAGCGCTTGGGCCGTGCGGTTATTGCTTGATTAATTTCCGGTCAAATGGCCCCAGACACTAATGACTATTTAATGTTACAATTTACACTTTATTGATTCGCACATAGGTATCTGATTGTGTTTGTGTCAGCATAATCGGGGCATTATGTCAAGCTGTCACGACCAGGTCAATTTAATGCCGTTTAAAGGAAACTTTTGTTCGAAGACTTTCCGCCGCTCAAACGAAACAAATTAGCCAGGTTGACAGCGTATGCATTCAACGTGCAGGCCCTGCAACAAATTTATGCTGCATTATCTACACCCCCACCCCCCCTGCAGATGGTTTTTCTTATTCGCATTTATTTCCCTCATTTTATGCCCTTTTGGCAGCGAAGGAACTGGGAAAAGTGGTTTGCATTTTGCCTAATGCGACGTTGCATGAAAACGAAAACAGCCACGTAAACAGAAAACAAAATAAGAGTTACGCCAACAGGATCAAGCGACTGTTTGATGCCCTAAAATCAGTTGGGAATATATTTGCTGAATTATAATTACTTGTGAAATATTTAAATCTTAAAATAATTTATATAAAGTGTACAAACTTAATCTATTTACATTAAGCTATATGCCCATTACTATGCCTATATTACTCTACAAAACTTTAAATCATTTCAATTGCTATGGAAAGCGGTTACCCAACGTTCTATATCCAGAAATGAAATGTCTATTCCTGCCTTCTCATTTCATAACTTTAAATGACAATTGCAAAGTTATTATAACAAGAATAACCATTAAGTTTGCGTTCCCACTGAATTATACCAAATACCCTTATGGCAAGTAAATCTGCAAGTCTAAATCCGGGGCAAAAAGTACAAGCAATGCGAAATTTTTGCATTTTGCATATGCAGAAACACAGACGCTTTGGACTTGAGTGACCCCCGGGGAATGGGGATTCGGATACCAGGACCAAGTCCGTTCTCAACTGCTGCCTGTCACAAAATTTGCAGCCAGCTTCGGACTTCCAGTGGTCTTTGCGGGGTATATAGGACTCGATAAGTCCTACACTGAGAAATGCTCGTTTTTAATTGCCTAATCATTTCAAACAAAAGTCATTCATTAAAGTAATTCATAAGTAAGATACATTTTAAATGAATCTTTCAAAAGTTAAGAACGAAATTGAAGTCCTAAAGAATTTTAAATAAAATAAAAATTTTAAATTTTAAAATTTTAAATAATATATTACCATTTTATTTTGATTTTTAAGTAGTACAATTTTTTCTCACAATTTCCTAATTATTCCTTAGATCCCAATAATCTACCAAATGGAATGTAATCTTTAGCATTTGATGCTATTTTTTTCAGTGCTTGTCGGAAACAGCAGAGCCCAATGGCTTTCGGAACTTCTTCCTGGGTGTTTTTCAGTCGAAACCGTTTGAGGCTGGGCCTATGGGACGCATCCCGGCTGTGGCTGCTTCTGGACGTTGGAGTAGTCACAGCTATTATTTTCTGGCATTATCTCATCATATTTCTGCGCTGCGTTAGTGCTTGCAAAATTGCTGGAATTTCCTGCTGCCCCTGCTCGTGGGGACTCAGGAACAGGACCTAAACAGGACCTGAACAGGACCTGGCGAATAACCATTGAGTTGGCGAGAGGATGAGCAGGATGCGAGCCTGTTTATGGCTCGAGTATGCCAGCTAATTCACAGAAAATACTCAAGAATTATGTGCTGGCTCAGGCTTATCCTCAGCAGGAAACAGAGCAACAGACCAAAGCAGTTCATCATCATGTGTGCGGAGTGAGTTTTGAATTCATATCACGTATTTTATTACATCGTTATTCATGATATTGACTCTCGACGGATGGAAAGTTTTACCCGCCGCTCGAGATATTCAAAGTGCAGTTCAATAGATTTCGCTGCCATAAAGAATACATTAAGTTTAGGGTCTCTTCTCGGCAGGCAGCATATAATTAAATTGATTTCCACGTTCGTTTTGCTCCCAGCGATTTATGGCCATGTGCGATAAAGTCAATTCGAGCAAATTGAAAAGCAAGCAACGAGTTTGAAATGTTGCTAAAAATGGCAGCATAAATTGTATATGCATAAATTAAACATGCCAAATTGATATAGTTCTTTTTTCCGGCAGGAGTTCAAGCATTTCTGGCATTTTCCCCGGCAAAGCGAAAAACATCCAGCTATCCTGGCATAGCCGGGCTTTAACTTATGAACTATGTGCTTTGTTCAGATATCTTGCCTCAAACTCCTCCAATGTTTGTGAGCTGACTTTGCAAAACCCTCGAATCCCCGACTGCTTGAAACTTCATATCAAAATACCAAAGCAAATATTTATTATCCGTGTGTGCGGAGGAAAATTCTCTTTCGATCTAAGGCCACACCTTGGCTGAAAACTGAAACGACAACTACCGAAAAGTCTAGGAAAATTGCGAACAGAAATTATTTCTGGCATTTTAATAAACGACTGGCAGCCACTGGCAACTATTCTAATAGGTTTTGTTCGGTACCTGTCGAAGAAACTTCAAGTGCTTTAAATATTCATTTGTAAGAGTTCGTACCATGCGGCGTATGCGTAATTCAATCAAAGCCACAGAAGAACCGTTGAAGTATATTAAAACTGTTTCAGACTTTTACAAGCACAACATAAAAATGTCAGAGAAATAGTCGGCGAAGCGTATACTAACACTAATTAAGCCATCGTATTAGCCGGCCTTTTCATACTTAATTTGGAATTTTATACGACCGCCTCTTGAAGCCTCCCCTGCATTTGCAGCGCATTTCGCGACGCCATTTAAAACAAACATAAAAAAAGGCCAGCAAAACACCGTGAAGTGCTGAAATTAAAGCAACAGCAGCTAATTACACGGCGACCTAATTTTATGCGAGAGTGCGAAAAAAAAGGAGTCCGGCGGTTGGGGATGCGCCAATAAATGGCAACGAGGCCAAGCACCTCCGAAAACAAACACAGAACCACAGGGAAAAGCTGCGATTCCGCTCACTCCACGGAATTGTATCTGTGTGCTTGTTTTTTGCTAATTAGCGAATAACCGTGTTTAGATTGCAAACACTCATGCCGGCGAAAAGAAATAACAGACGCCGGCAAATTAATTGCCAAACAAGTGAGTGCAGAGTTGCCAACTGAAAACTGCCGTCGCCCAAAACCAACTGCCACAACAGGATCGGGCCTAATGTCCGCCTCGCAAAAACGCCAGCGGAAGTCGATGCGAGGGGAGCCGCAGGAATTCATCATAATTACTTCACAGCATACGACTACTGAAACAGAAATTAAGGCTCTCACTGCTGACAGGAAAGTCAGCTCCTTCGCAAATGTCGCCTGTGGCTGCTGCAGACTACTGTTGTGCCTCCCCTCGCAGGGCTGCAGCACGCACTTGTGCAGCAGGGAGGCGGAAAAATCCTGACCCCGGCTGCCAGACGCGATGTGGTCGACGACAGCGGCTCTGAAGGTGACGTGGCCACAGCTGCGCTTAGTTAATTAGTTTAGCAGTATGTTGGTCCGGGTTCGGTGCCTGTATCTGTATCTGTAAATGTATCTGCGCCTCTATCTGAAACTGTATCTAACATGTTGCGAGCATCCGCGGAGGAGTTGAACTCTGGGCCTGTCATTTCGGACCACTGGGATTGGAGTCCTTGCTGCGTTTGCCACTGTTTGCGACTATTTGCTGTTGGTGGTTGATCAGCAGCTCGCTGAATTTTGGACGCTGTATTTGCGCGTTTCAGTTCCAGTTTCCTGCTCCTGCTCCTGTTTCTGCGACCAGGCTCTTCAATTACCGCCGACAAATTGTGACGACAACTGTTTGCAGCCTGCGAATTTAACATTGCTTAGCCGGCAGCGGATCGGAGTTGTTTGAAGTGCTGAGTCGACGAATGCTAATTAGAGCTTCAATCGGGGAATAAGCTGAAGCCTGCTGGTGAGTATTAAGCTACGGATTGTAGAAGATCCAAAAAATATGGATCAAAGTATATGTAAGTAAATATAGCTTACTTAAAACACTTTCGCAATAGGCTTACGCTTTTGATTTGGCAAAACAAATTTGGTTATTGAGGTTTTTGTTTGAAATCCTTCTGATTCAATTGGGCTGCGTGTGTTTGCTCAAAAGTCCTTGATGCATGACAAACACTTTAGCAGATTTAATTTCAGTTTTTAAAGTCTAGCAACGTCAACACCCGCAAGGACATCGGGAATAACAAGGGAAAGTGTGAAACTTTTATGTTGTTTGTTAAAATATAACCTTAAGCCCCTTCTTGGTCAAGACAGACTGCACACGCCCACTTTCCCGCCCCTCATTTCCCCTGAAGAACAAACGAAGTTGGACGGACGGAGACTTCCGAGCAATTCCCTGGGGGGCATTTTTCAAGTGGAGCCCGACATGGGCGAAACTTTTGCCCATCTCCAATCTCCCTCGGAGCCGGGCATTAAAAATTGATGAGTTCTTAATTTGTGTTGCGCTGCCGCTGCTGCTGCTGCTGCTGCTGCCATATTGAAAATAGATTAAGTTCTATTATTTGCAGTCATGATGTGGATTAGCACGGACACTTCGCAGGAGCCTCGAGCCCGGAAAGGAAGCGATTCCCGACTCAGGGACTCCGTATCCCTATGCTCCTGGCCGCTGGCCGCCGGGGCAGCCTTTATGGACGTCATCATTAATCATGCTGACAAGGGCCGCTTGGATTTTCATTTTACGCTGCTGATGGCGCTGCCGCTGCCGCTGCCGCTGCCGCTTCCACTTCTGATGCCATTCTCGAACCCATTTCCATGGCACTTTTGCCCTGGCTCTTCTAGCCCCTCTCCGGAAAATCCTATTTCGATTCTTATGCCGTTCCCATGGTCCGTAACAATTTTGTTTGCCTTTTGCGTTCAGTTTGTTTGTATAATTTATGTGCCTCACCGACGACCAGGCCAACTGGCCAAATGCGTACTCCCTCTATCGGAAATGGCCGGATGGATGGGAACTGGGCAGTGCTAGATACAAAAGGCAGCTAAAAGTATATGGTTAATAAAAAAATCATTGTGGGAAGGGAAAATGAAGATCAGGGGAATTGGGATTAGGTGATATCAATTTGCTATTAATCACTGTGAAAATGTTGTGAGTATTGGGTTAGTTTGGGTACCATATTAATCCTGGGCCAACATTTGGCTAGCAACTTATTGTTGTGCATATTTTCAGCTTGTTCATAAAACTGAAAGTGTGAATCAATCAATCTTACATTGATGTGAATTTTTTAAAAGTTTAAATATAAGCTACATGTATTTTGGGTTCGATTGCATAGTTTGGTTTCGGTTTTTCTAGGCCCAAATATATATTTTTCGCTTGTAATCGGTATCGCCCGACTCGTGATGGTTTCCTAGGTATTTTTCAGCCTCGATACCCACACACAACAATTTGCGAGTTATTTATGCGCAGCGCGGGCTCTAATTGCAATTTCCGCGCAGTCGCGAAATGTTGCAAAATGTATGGCCCAACCTCATGCGACTTCGGCAAAAACTCAATAATATTTGCCACGCACATACACGTCTTTTTGGCAAATTTGCCAATGACGATGGGACATCGCGTGGGGAATGACTAAAATTTATTCATGGTAATTTCGTCAAACTGCGCTATTCCAGCACTCAAACACGGCATTTGTTGGAAGGTAAATTTAACAGATTGCCTCTGTGGCCAGGCCAGATTTTGGGGACCCCATGCGAACAGATTTGGAATTCGGCTCTTTATTTAATACGGTCCAGTGGCTGTTGATTTAATTTGGCGCCCAGCGCGGGGCGCAGTTTATATGGGCAGAATTTAATTAACAATTTCGCGCCGCCTTCATTGACTGCTCGTCCTCGTAATTGAAAATATCTACTCATTTTCAGGTACGTAGTGCCAGCCAGACGATCGCTTTGTTTGTTTTGTATTCTATGGCGCTGGTGTAATTAGCTTGGCGCGCATTTAAATTTTCGAAATTAATTAGTTTAAACAACTATGCGGTTTTTGTGTTTTCGTAATGCACCTGTTCAAAAGATTTTGTCCGTTTTTTCTGTACTTGTTACTGTCGCTGCCAATTAATATTTTTATTTCCTTTGCTGCTGTCTTATTGTGGGTGAGTGTGTCAATAAAATGAATATAGTGATAAATTCGCGTAATATAGTGCATTATAATTAATTATTAATGGCAGACAATTATTATAAATTTATGTATGAGATCATCATGGCTTACATATGTAAAAGCGCTTTGAATTTACATTTTTGTAAGCTCATTAAATTGATTTGATATTCAAGGAAAGTCCAGCCTGGCATTCACACACTTATCTGACCATTTGAATGCGAATTTATTATTCCGGATGCGATGTCGCCTACGAACATTTCCTAATTAGACAGGGTTCCCACAGCCCTCCACAGTATCCTTTCCACACACTCCCATGCACACCCACACACCCACACACACACCCAAATTGGAATGAACGTCGAAAACTTTCAACGCCACAATGAGGCATTGCGTATGGTTTAAGCTTTATTTATTTGCGGCCATAAATAACGCTTAACGCATCTAAATCTTGAACTTTGTGCGAATGCGCTGGGTTAGGACGAGGGCGGAGTGCGGCAAGGGCTGGGCGTGGCAGATGAGAATGCCCGAGTTGTTTACCCCGACTAAGGATAACTCGACATGGCTTAAACGGATGCCGTCCGATTCAAAAGCCAAAAGTTAGAAGACAATACAAGAATCGTAGGTATTTCGCCTGCCGAGATTTATGAGCGACCTTTTTGCGCTCTTAATAAAATGCTTTAAAGTTGAATATATTTTTGGCATTCTCTTTTCAGTTTCACTTGTCCGAGGTTTTCTGTTGATCTAGCGCCATATTTATATTGGCAGCAGTTGTTGCGGCAAGAGGCGGAAAAAAAGCACCAAACAAGAAAGATAAACATAAAGTTTAGAAAGAATTTTAGGCTATTGCGAACTCAAGGTTGTTTATGTTTGCTTATATGTTTATAACTAACTAAAGTGTTCTTGTTATACATTATACATTTTGTACACATATTTTAAATCAATTAATTTATTTTCTATACATGCAATCAATCAATCAATTGACATACGAAATCAAACGCTTTCATTAAGTGTTTTAAAAATGTTTAAATATCTAGGTTTTCCTATGCGCTATTGCCTTGGCTTGTATTGTCCTGGTTGTGTGCATCCTGGCCCAAAGTGACGCCTTTCGGGGCTGTCATGTTGTTCTACCAACTGATGGGTTACAGCTGCCTGCTGAAACTTGTGTCTCGTGCTGTCCGCCCACTTTTCCCGCCCCTTCCACCCACACAGCAACACCAACACACACACACACACACACATATTGGCCTGGCAAATGTCAGTTTTGGCACCTACAACACTTTGTGGAACTTTTTGTTTTTTCCTCTTTTTGGAGTTGCGTGAGTGAATATTTTTGTTTGCCAATGTAAGGGGAAAGTTGGTAGTGGGAATGGGGGTTGGGCCAAAAGCTTTAACACACTTTTCTCTGTCGCTGTGGATTTTGCTTACAAATTAACATATAAATTGATTTTTCGCAGCGGCAAAGTGTTGAGCTTTTCGCATTGGCAATGTGGGCCAATAGGTGGGCCAGTTGTAAGATCATCTGGATGAGCATTTGAAACGCATTCTCTTACCTAAAAATGCAGTATTTTTGTTTGCCACTGAGAGCGATTAAGATTCAATTGCAGGCAGAAAGTAATTGTTGTATCATGGCTTAAACTCCTTCGGCCGTCCACAAACCATTTAGGTCCGTAAATCGTTTTAGCGCTTTGCCTTAAGAACCGGGTCAGCCGGAAGTTGTATAAATTACAATCCTCAATCCCCTGCCAGGCCCGAAAAAAGAACGGAAGCCAGGCAAGCAACCACATGCCCAGCCTGGACTTATTATGGCCAAGATACTCGTGCTGCTGCAATGGTTATCTTTAAAATAGCCACAAAATCCATTTAAATTATACAACAAAGAATGGATATAAACAAACAAAGCTTAGGCCAGGCCTCAGGGCCATCTTAGATTCAGCCAAAGTTCTGGCCAAGTTAATTACACTTAATACGCATGAGGAAATGGTGAGCCTGTGTGTGCGAAAGGCTTTGACCAGGAAACCTGTTTGGTTATTTGGTGATTTGTGTTTAGAGAATGTTCGGAATATCTTTGCCAAAGGGTTTGAGGGCGTTGGGCTGGATTTGTGTGTGTGAAGACATAATATTGGGTAGGTATTTTGGCAGATATAAGCTTGAGAGCTTGCTTGATTCGGACGAAAGGAAGTGCTGGACCTTACATTGCCTTTAAGATATGCATTTGGGAAATACTGCTTATTGTATTTATATTGATCCTAAAACAAAGTGAAACCGTAGATACTTTACTATTTACACTTTTACTTAGTACCCAAGAACCATAGTTTTATATCGTTTACTTAGGGTACTTGACATTCGATCCATTCAATCAATCATCGCAGCCATCCTATCCTATTTACTATTTGAGTTCACAGTCCAAAGTGTGACCATTAAATATTTTGGCAAATATCCTGGTGTAATCACCAGCAGAATGGCCAAGGAGCAGCATTTGAAGAGGAGGAGCTGTGTTGTAGCAACAGCTGCCCAAATTATTCTAATTGCCAGTCAATGGACGTTGCCTGGCAAAACAAATTTAAAATTCCATCAATTTGGCAAAATAGTGAGATGGCCGAGAGATCCGAATCAAATTATCCTAAAGACGTTGACATTGCTCATTGTGTGCCGGATCTGGCAAATAGAAAGTTTCGCAAGAAGTCCTTTGTTCGTTTCATCTGTCGCAGTCTCGCAAAATTGATTTGTCAAGCAGCCACATTAAAAATTGACAACTAGACAAATACCAAAACGAGTCGGCCATGGAAATACGTGGAAGGTTTTCCAAGATGAATGGCCATCCCACATCATCTTTTGGGCCAGCTGGCAGGCCAAAGTCAGTTTGTAGTCAATATTTCATGAGTTTGAATTAATTTGGAGACGTATTCGCAGCTGCTCGATTTTATTCGAGCACGTTTCGGGCCTGTCCATTGTTAGTCAGTGGAGTTTTTCAGTTTGACATATTTTGAGAGACCACTTGCCCGGGGACACTCAAAGTTTTTCAATATTTTGCGTTGGCCCGACCATATTAGTGATGCAAATTATTGTGCATGCATGCGTGAATGTGAATATTTAATTTGTTCTCAGCAAGGAGCCTACGTATGACAAAAAATGGAATCGTATATTTTTATGGCACAGCCCGAAACGAGCTAGATAAATGAGACAAGTTTGCAGTGGGTCATTTTATGCCTGGGATCCGAAATGGGTTAAGTTTTCTCAATGTTGGGAAAAGCGCCTTAAACTACTGTGAAACTTATGGTCAAACTTGGCATATTTTGGGAACTGCCTCTATTAATTTAGAGTCTTAAATTTATATAACGCAGACATCAATATTTAATTGGCACACTAAGCCAGCTCCACACCTAATCTCTTTCAACCTAATGACCAACAAAGTTCTCCATGAATCACCTGCCATTTGGAAACGCTTTACTTATGCATTGCCTCTCTTGTGGCTGCAAACCACACTCCAAAGGATACTTACATGCATAGATTGACTGCCCGAATCGTTTATTTTATGCACAAGCACTTCCGAACCACATCGCAAATTTTATAACACACATTAATTTTGGTTAATAACTTTATAAGACAAACTAGCCAACTTGTTTAGATATCAAACTCCCGCTTACAGCCGGATGTTCCGCCCTTATGCCGCAAACTTTGAGTCAACATTTTTCACACAATGTTTGTGGAGCCTTCTTTGTGGAGGGATCGAGTTGGGGCATAAAATAGAATTGGAATAACCATACGATAAGCCCAATTTGTGCGCAGCTTTAGTGGGGCATTAGCCATACATAAAGCAAAGATAGACGCCTCCATATTCGTGCGTTGATGTGCGTCACTTCCGCTTGTAATTGTAGCTACAATGTCACAATCACTAGACCATATAAACGCAGCCAAGTCGTCGAAAGGGGGATGGGGTGTTGGATCGGCCAACTCTCGCACACATAAACAACCAGGATACCCACACACACACACTTACATTGGGGGCTGAGGACTGGCATTGTGTGCGCTTGTAAGTGGCTTGTGTCTTGCCCACTCGCCGCCATTCCACCAAACTGAAACTTAGACTGCACTGTGGACTGGAAAATGTATCTGCAACGAAGTCAACAGTAATCTCTTAATTTCATGGATGATATTTTGTAACTTTATACCAATATGTAATGAAATTTGTCGTAATATGATGCTAAATGTTTGGGAAAACCTTCTTAAAAATATATCTTTCAATAATAGGTCTTTGAATATTGATACATATATGTAGCTAATGATTTCATCTTCTCTAAAAACTTACTTTGCCCCACAGTGCTCGAAACCTCAACATCGCGGTCCTCTCTCGAACTTGCCACATTGTAAGTAGCCGCTCCAAAGGCACATGCCCACACAGACACACACACACAAACACATTCGCATCCCAAAGATACTCGGCATCCGGTAGGAGATATGGATGTGGGCTCTGTGTACGGATACTGTGCATTGCCTTGGCAATATTTACAAGTCACTTGTTTTTATGCCTACATTAATTATGCGCGCCTCTGACTTTGGTTTTTGGTCGGAGTCGTGTGCTCGTTTTCTTTGATTTTGATTTTGATGGCGTTGCCGCTGCCGTTGCCGCAATTCCTGCTTGGCTTTGGTTTTTCCGGGCTCTCGGGCGCTTTCAACTATGCGGCTGATGCTTGGGAGGAAGCCCCAAGTTCTTCACAAGAAGTGCCCCGAGCACTTCTGCGGCCATATATTTGCCGGCTTTAGACGCCTTTCGGGTGTGCTGGCTTAGGGCTTTTCCAATAATTTTCAACACTCATGCGGAGCGGCTGCCGTTGGTGCGGCGCTGGTTTAAGCGCTGCTCTTAATTGCTCCACACTGGAAACTGTCTTTCGCTCTGGGCCAGCCAGCTACAGCCAGCTACAGCCATCTACAGCTGCTCATAAATGTCAGGTCGAGGTAACAACTGGCTGGCTGCATTAAGTGACCCAGTTGTGCTTCCCTTTTGGCGCTCGCAGCCTGCGTTCTCCGTTTGCGCCTTTTAATGACATTATTGCGCACTGAAACGTATAATGCGTCAGTGCCGGGTCCGGGTCCGGGTTTTATCCTCCGTACGGGCTTTCAGTCCGGGCCCTGTGTGCTGGCTTTGCTTTGAGCTGGGCTGTGACCTTGCACGCGCCTTGACGTGCTCACTTTTGGGCAGACACTGCGTATGCGTGATGTGCGCATCTTGAGGCCTGCAAATAACCTTGTGCTGCAAAATTTGCGGCAGCAGGGCCGTCATTACATATGCCAAAAGCGATTGCAGGTCTTTGGGATGATGCCACTTACGATAATATTATTTTGCCTTACTGAATTTAATAATCCATAAATATTTAACTTTGCCTAACTTTATTTATGCCCTCAGCATTTTTAATTAGCTTATATTTCGTTTTCTGTCACTATGGTTTTGAATATGTAAGCACTTTGTGTCGCCAGCAATGAGAAAATTCTTCCTCCTCTTTTGAATATTAATATTTAATATGCTTTCATTTTCGACTTTGTAACACACAGTTTTTTTCACTTACATAATCTTGCCAAATTATTTCAATTCTGCATAAAATAGCATTTAATCAACAAAAAGGTATTTGTGTGCATTTTCTATCCGCCACCTCGTTCATCTCTGATTTAATTTATTTTCTGTGTTCCAACACATCCAGCTTAGCATTCCCTCCAGTTTCAAATGGACGTTTTTGCGTTGCCTACTTAGCGGCGCATTTGCATATCCCTCTCCATTCTTCGTTAGTCCTGCTAGGAAAAATACGAAAAGGATCCATCTCCATCTATTTAATATTCAATCGCTGAAATTGTTTGCGTCCCCTTTGTTGGCTAGTCCATTTGGCTTAAAAAAAAGCGACATAATATAGTTTTTATTAAATTCTTCAGTTTAATGCGTTTTATTCGGATTAATTTCTCTCTTATCCTTTATACACTTTGCTTCTCTTATTATCTTTACTCATTTCGATTTTAATTTAGCTTAGAGAATTAATTTATAGCTAGATTGTGTGTCTTCTCATTGTCCTTCTGAATTTATCTCTCTGTTACCGTTTATGGCCCTTTTATTAGGTCTATGCGTGTATGTTCTGCTTTGCCTAACCATTAACTTATGCTAAACATTCTCTTTATATTGTAGTGTATGCCATATAATATTTAAAATTATTCTGCCAGCTGGCAATTTTTTCGTTTAATATATTTACCTTGAGTGTGTCTGTGTTTGGGTTGAGACTTAAACAGTTGGCTAGGCTAAAATGTGTTTTTTGTTGTATTTTCGGTTTTTAATTTAGTTTTTGCTGCTATATTCCACTTGGTGCATTTGCCAACTAACTCACTTGGTGAAAATAAAATTTAGTCCTTCGCTACATACACAAATCATTCCGAGTACGAGTGTGTTTGCCTTGTTCTTACGTCTAATGATTTATTTATGCAATTTACAATAATCGATATTGTGCTTAAATGATTGCTTCTTCCCTCACTCCCTCATATGCATTTAGCTATTGCTAATTGTATTTTTTTTTTTCCTCAAAATACTTTTGCAAACATGTCCGCTTTTCTCAATTTTTCTTCAATTTATGTTACAGTGGAAAAGTCTTGAACACTTTACAGAACTTTTGGGTTAAAAGGAAAAGCTTGGGCTTTGCTTAAACGATTTCTATGGCTACATTTACATACAAGTCTCAAACGGGGCTATCCTAAATTTAGTTACTTCTTACAATGTTAGCCGATCTAATTTACGATATCTACTTTAACGATACCCGGAAACACTCGTGTTCATGTCTGTTTGATCCAATACAACAAACTTAAGGCGGGAAAAATCAAATTCGGAAGTGAGTGAAGGGTGAAGGATAAGGGACAAAGGCTTGCTTCAGACTTGGAAAAGTTCTGTGGAAAATAAATGCGATACATTATTTAAATGCAACTCTGGAGCGGATGAGGCCCGAATTAAAATTTCATAAACTAGAGCACACTACACGGGGGAAGCCCTTGACGCCACTCGCGATTTTCGGCCGGGTTTCTCGACTTGGCCCTTAGTCCTTTCCCCTGAAAGGCTCAACAGTTCAACAGCCGGGTCCTCGAGCCGGAGTCCTTTGTGCCACGGAGAGCAGGTGTCGCCATGGCGAAAACACATGCCACTTGGCTCTGAAGTGCGCCACCGACTCGGAACCTCGTGAAGTGGCTCCGCAGAAGGGGTGGATGGGACTTCCCGTCGATTGTCAACTAACAACGCCTGCGAGAATACAACAGCCCAATCGGCGCACATAGAACCCCACATTGGAACCCCCACATGTCTAGTAGTCTGGTAGGCCCGGGATTTCTTGGCGTCCCTTGCTTTTTCTTGCCATTGTGCTGCGGGGAAGCTGCTGAAAACTTTATATTAAATGAAAAAGTTTTTCAATTACATCAGCGGAAATAAAATGCTGCCAGCTTGCCACTCGAAGCACGCAGCAAACAGAAACAAACAACGACAAGAGGCTTTTGTTTAGCGGCGTCTTTGTTTTTCGGCTTTATTAGGTTAGGTCTGCCTATTGTTCTGCCAAATACTCTGAAGGCAAAGAGTCCTGTGGAAAAGTCGTGATATTTTGGCAGTGCCGACATGACTTCATGGAACCGTGACTAAAGTCACAAATTGATTTTAAAGTAGCACCTCTTCAATTGATGCATTTATGGGTTATCCATAACACTTTGCGTAAAACAACTTTAGATCCCAAGATATTTAAAAATATATTGCTCAGGCAGAACTTCCCAC
Source organism: Drosophila erecta (assembly GCF_003286155.1). Taxonomy (NCBI): domain Eukaryota; kingdom Metazoa; phylum Arthropoda; class Insecta; order Diptera; family Drosophilidae; genus Drosophila; species Drosophila erecta. The sequence continues at coordinate 14,077,428 of NW_020825200.1, forward strand.
ACCTGACGCGAACTTTTCCTTATTCCCATAAGCTAACTGAAACTGGATCCTTTTCACTGGGCTGGCGAGGTCCTGTCCCTGCCCCTACTTTATTTGGTTTTCTGAGACTTCTACTCGGACTCGCATTCGCAGCTCTCTCTCTTTCAGCCAATTATTAGGTTAAACTTGGGTCTGTCCTTGTTTGTTTTGCTTCCTTTTTGGGGCAAGCCAGCAAAGAAAAAAGGGAAAATGTAAGGAAGTAAAAAATCAGCGGGACGGAAACAAGTGAAGGGTGAACTTAGGCTATGAGTGGTTTGCTGATCAGCCTGGCCATTTACAGAGCCACTGAATCGTCTAAGGCCGCTTCATCCCTGGCAGTTGGCTGCTGGCCGGGTCAAATGTCGCTGGTTTCCTGGCCATCGCCCACGTATCCCTCGTCGGGGCTGTCGGCCAAGGGGCCATTAAGCTGTTTGAGTATCGCGGTGTCTGAGCTCTCTTCCTCGCCGGCAGGTGGCGCTGCGGAGCCAGCGGCTTCCTCGAGTCGCGGCGAACTCGCCTCGCTTTCATCCAGCTCCGGAATGGTGGACGTGGCCGTGGATTGTGTGCAAGCTGCTGATGTGGGCGCTGGTGGTGTGGCCACCACTGCGGCTGGTGGTGGAGTTGCGGCCGCTGGCAGGCTGGTGGGTGACTGGGCGAAGCGGTAGCCGGGCAAGCAGCTGGGCCACTGCTGGAACGGCGCCGGCATCACCGCCAAATCGCTTTTGTAGCCCTCTGGCGGCGAGGGGAACTGATGCTGCTGCTGCAGCTGCAGCTGCTGCTGCTGCTGAAGTTGCTGCTGCTGCTGCTGCTGCTGTTGCTGCTGCGGATAACCCTCCGCTGTGAAGCGCACATTGGGCAGCTGGTACTTCTCGTAGCTCACCGTCGGACCCCTCTGGATGAACTCGGCCTCGAGGCTGTAGCGCAGAGTGGGATTGCCGCCCACACCGACACCTCCGCCTGCCGCCGCAGCCGCCTGAAATTGCTGCTGCTTGTGCAACCTGTTGTGTGGCAAGGTGCGGTAGAAGTTGTTGGCAGGCTGCACCTGTTGCTGCTGCTGCTGCGGCTGTTGCTGCTGCTGCGGCGGCTGCTGCACCAGATGGGCGCTGCTGTAGTCGTACGCAAAGGCTCCATCTTGGCCCAGGAAGCACACCGGATTCAGGTGGACATCAACTTGATGGGGAGCCGGCTTCAGTTGCATGCCGCGCGGCAAGGTGGTCATCGCCTGTGCGAAGCGTCCCATCAGCGGATGTCCCGGATGTGGGTGCTGGTGTCCCGGATGCGCATGTGGAGCGGCCGCCAGCTGATAGCAGCCCTCGTACTGACCGCAGTCGCTCTGCGTCTCGTACTCCCCGGCTCCGTCGAGACTCACCGCCGTCTTGAGCTTGTGCTTGACACTCTCCGCATCGTTGACCAGGTCCGGATTCTTCTCCTGGTAGTTGCGCAGCGAGGCGGGTGGGGAACAGTAGGCGGCCGCCAAGCCATGGCCATTGCTCAGGAGCAGCGGCGGTGATCCCGGTCCAGTGCCCATCAGGTTGACATTCAGCTGCAGCTGCTGCTGGGCGGAGTTCGGAGTGGCGTAGAGGAGTAGGTTCTGCTTCATCTGATTGCCCAGGATAATGCCGCCGCCGGCTGCGCCATTCGCCGCCTTGGTGGGTGTCAGTGTGTCGCCCAGCAGGAGTCCTGCATTTCCGTTCAGACTGTCGCCGCCGTCATTCAGTATGGAGGCGCACTTCATCATTCCCATGCCCGTATCCTGGGTACTGCCCGTCGAGGAGTCGGTGCCGCCGGCAATGCTCGTCACCTGATCGCACTTCTTGCGCTGCTTGGCCGGCTCCGAGGTCTTCTTGCACTTGACCACGATGGTGCAGAGGAGCACCACGAAGATTATGCCACCTCCGGCGCTGCTGGCCACAATGTAGTTCATGTAGTACCTGGGGAACGAGACCTCGTTCACCACCGGCGGCTCCTTGATTATGACCCTCAGGGTGTAGTTGCTGAAGGTGGTGCCAGCTATGTTCTGGCCCACGCAGGAGAAGGTGCCATTGTCCTCGGCGCCTACGTTGTAGATGAAGATTTCGCTGCGCTTCTCCTCGGCGCCACTGACTCCGATCGTCTCGTCGATGTAGTAGTACATGTGCAGGTTGTCCATGAGGCTGTCGTTGCTCATCACCTGGCCATTGAATAGCCAAAGGACCTTCGGCTCCGGGATGGCCCTGACCAGGCAGGTGATGGACATGTTCCTGCCCTCGCTCACCTCCGTGTAACTCGACTGGGGACTGACCTCCGGCAGACAGGCCAGCTGCTCCCGCTGCAGGCTCTTGATTACCTGACCCTTCAGCCTCGCCGGCTCCATGCACTTGGGCTCCTCGGCCAGCGGGGTGTTGTAGTTGACCAGCCAGAAGTGGATGTCCAGGAGGCGGCAGTCGCAGTTCCACCGATTGCTGTGCAGGCTGATGCCGTGCAGCGACTTGGGCAGGATGTGGGTGCCCTGGATGAAGCCAATCCGATTGCCGTCCAGTCGCAGCCACTCCAGGTTGTCCATGCCCACGAAGGCCTCGTTCTCGATCCGCTCCACCTGGCAGTTGGATAGCTCCAGGGTCGTGAGGAAGGAGAGGTGCCGGAAGGCCGAGGTCTTCAGCTCCCTGATGGGATTTCCACTCAGCGAGAGGCGCATCAGGGAGCTGTAGTCCTGAAACGTCTCGCTGGGCACATTCTGCAGCGCATTCTCGCTGAGATCCAGCTCGACCAGATTGGTCAGGCCCCTGAAGGCCTTCTCGTGTATCCGGATCAGCTGATTCCGGGACAGATAAATCTTCTGCAGGTTGAGCAGATCCATACGCAGAAAGCGCTCCGACTGCAGCACCTGCAGCGCATTGCCGCTAAAGTTGAGCACCTGGGTGCCCGGATCCATGCCCTCCGGTAGATTGGAGAGCTGCTGGCCCCCGCACTCCACCGTCTGCTTGCCCCCCTTCCACTTGCACACACACACCTCCGGCGGACAGGCCGCCGTTAGGGCCACAAGTGCAAGGAGCGGTATCCAGATGGACAGACCACTCATTGTCTCAAGTGCCTCCGGCTGGGCTGCGTCCTTTGTTCAAAGATCCTTCTAAGTTTCCTACTTGCGTTTTCTTGGCTCTGCCTGTGCAGCACTGGGGTAAACAATTTTCGCCAGCTGGCTCACGTTGGCATGTCAAATTATGCAGCCGGGCTCTTTCCGCGGGTAAATATTATTAGCCGATCGGACGCTGTCACGTCTACTGGAGCAGTGTCGGGCCATAAAAGTAGCGCTTCCCCATCCACTTTAATCGCTAGCGGAGTGCCGCCCGTCATTGTCCTGTCGCTGGCGCTTTTGTCATGGCTGCTACTTCCGCTTCCACTCGGCGCAGCCTCTACTCCTTCAGCGTCCTTTGTATTAATTTCATAAAAATGCCAGGCCCTTGATTCGCGCTTGACAGCGCTCAGAAGTAGGCAATGGGCTCGGGGGCTATTGTCGCCTTTTGCGGCTTTCTGACTTTCTCCGCTCGCCTTTCTTTTTCCCCCCAGCCGCTCTTTTATCTCACGGATACGCTGTTTCACTGGCGGCGGAGAAAGGCTGTTGTGCTTAATGAAATTATAACGTAATGCATTTGCCGCGTCTACTTGTCGAACTGGTTTTGTGTCTCGTTTAACGCCGGTTGCTGCAAGGAAATGAAGAAAAGATTCAAAAGAAGGATGAAGTTAATATTACATTTAAGACAATCATATTTTGCTTTAGCTTTTGCTTTTTTTCCAGGCAGATAAGATTAAATTTGATTCAACAAAATGTATATACATAGACCCTGCATTATTAATAGAAATAGGCATTCAAGAACAAATTTTGTAAAAAGTAAATTCCCCGTTTCGATGGCCCATATTTTGTATTTATGTCACAGTAAAACTAATTAAAATGCTGCGACTGGTCGATTTGAAAATGGTAAAACGCGATTAAGCTAACAAAAATGTAGCTCTCAAACATTTCACTCTAATCCCGAAACATTTTACGCATTCTGTGATTACAGACAAACTAATTTTCCTCTCGTGCGATTAACGCACAAAATAAATTGAAAATAATTTGGCTCATTATCTGCGTGACATGGAGCCATAAATAAAGCGCAGTCGAGGTAAATTATTCCCGATAATAAGCCCACTGGCCACTTTTGTGTCTGGGCCGGTTGATTTATTTTGAATAGTTTTTTCAGCAGGTCGCGTTTCAACGAGGCTTCTCAATTATTCAAGTGTTTGTTTTCTTGCATAATGAATCGTATCGGATTGGTTCGGAAGTGAATCGAGTGTCTCAACAAGCTTATTATGCCCCGAATTGATATTGCACTTATGCAAATATAAATCCGCGCCGGATAAAGTGAAATGCGAATCGCAATCGCACCGCAGCATTGACACAGCGAAAGTACGAATTGAGTGCAGATTGTTGGGCTTTAATTGGATGGAAATGGATTGGTCGTTTTGTTTATATAATCCCAATAATTTGCTGTGCCCATTAAGACGCATCATTGTGTGTCCACCTTGTTCCCGCATTTATTTGCTTATTATTCATATTTTTATGAGGGCAGTTCATTAAATTCGCCCTGTGGCCTGGCAGGTGACATTAATATTTGTCAAAATTAATCTAAGTGAAAAACAAAAGGCACAACGAAGTTGAACAGGAAACGAGAGCCATAAACAATTGAAAATGTCAGGCATAAATCATGCAACATATTGCCCGATGGCTCCTTAGTTAAATAACAGATAAATTACAGGAAAATTAACTTAAATGCAAGTTTATTATGCGCACCAAGAAATTGCGTTCACGTGAAAAATAACATAAAAACAAAGCCCCAGATTTCGCCTGGACTCTGGGTAACCCAAGATGAGCTGTTCGGTCACAAAGGCAAATCCCGTAAAGATTCCAGTTTCATTAGCCGCCCTTCTGCCCCATTCCAAATACCCAACTACGGATGGACTCGTATTTCAGTTGACTAAGAACAAACCGTCTGGCGCCAATGCAAATGCGTAATGGATACTCGGATTCCAGCAAATTGACTTGATTTGGCAGCCACCTGAAGTCTGTTCTTCGACCGACAGGCCGACAGGACGACAGGACATTATTAATAACCGAACATTAATCATGGCCGGCGACTTTCAGTGGCCTAATGTAATGTTGGCCCAGCTGCTTTTGACTCTCACTCAAATGTTCGGCACTTAGTACGAAACTGAAGCCGAGATTGTAATGATACACCTGAAAGGTGAGGTTGCTCAAGGACCTGCCCTACACCCAATGGCAGACTGTTAATTGGAAAACTGTATTCTGGCCGACAGTACACAAAGGCATTTTTGGGCAGCACACCGAACACTGAACACTGTGGGAAAAAGTTTGGAAAATGCATTATTCAGACTTCGCTCTAGTCGACTGTAAATATTTGTATTGGCACTTGCGTAATTGACCAATTCAACAGTGCTTTCCTGCTGTTTTCGGTTAGTCTAAGCCGAATCGTAATTTTAATTAAGTTTTCGGAAATGTCCCTCTCGCCAACTTGCGCACAGAGATAAATGGAAAATGTTCTTTCCCATTTGGCTGGCTTGTCAGCAAACATTTTTTGACATTTTCATTTGTCAGTTATGAAGCAGACACAGACAAGAGATAGAAAATCCTAGCTCGCATCTGTGTGGGTGTGTGTGTGGGTTGTGCACATTTGTTATATCCTTATCACAAAATGATTTGACAGTCGAGACCAAGAGGCAGTTGAACCTCTGCGAAGCACTTCCAACTGTCCGGGCCCGAAACTTTTTCTATCTTGTGTGATTTAATAAGATGACAGGAACGTAGCAGACTTGTAAAATTTGAGGGATTTATTCAACTGCTGCCTGCGGCTACTGCCGGAATAATTCGGGCTAGATAAATATTTATTTTACCTTCCACATGTCCCATGTTCACGCAGACCCAGACATCGACACGCCAGTTAAACTGCTGTCACTGGGAATAATTTCAATTTCATTCCGTTAGCTCGTTTGCAGGAAATCAATAGGCCTTTACAACAAATTGACCTTTCACTCAGGAGCAAATGAAGATTTCATAAGAAATTCTCTTTGAAATGTTGATAATTCTGATTATACTCCTTATCGGTGCTGATAATTTGTGTGCGAAATGCGGTTTACAAGATACTTTTGTTTGCGCTTGTACAACAGGACGTATGCGTTATAATGGAACGTGTAAACTAAAAGTTCAATCACAAGCTGTAATCACATTTATAGTTTGAAATAGTGTTGATTATAGAGTTTGTAGAGCTACATTTATACATACTGATAAATTTGTCCAATAAAAGCCAATGAAATTTAAATTCACTTACAATTTGGTACACATTATAAGGAAAATCGAATTTAAACGTAAATTAAATTCATTCATCCCGGCCTAAATGTCTAGTGCTGCAACCGCACTGCCTCTTGGCCCAGCCCACCTAATAAGCCTAAACCTAATTAAAAACTTATCAACAGCTGCGGCAAAATGGCAATTTTCCAAGCATTTGTTTGTTGCCGTTGGCAACCTCAAGCCAGACAACACCAAGCGACTCCGGCTGACTTCTGCGGAGTCCCAGAAATTGTAATACAGTTTCTGAGAACACTAATTCAACATAGTCGCCTGGAAGTGAAATTCCACAGGCCACTTAAAGCCGCACCTGGAATTAGAAACTTCAAAGGGGCCCTGCGCACATGTCATAACATGTGGAAATTAAAATTTACATCACAACTTAAGCGACGTCGTCCCGTCGAGATCCGTTTTTTCCCGTCTTTTTCGCAGCTCCTTTTTTGGCAGGCCGAGCACTTAATTTGGCACATTGCCGTGCATATTCTGGCAACGAGACGACGACAACAATCCGCCCAGGTGCAGCCACAGTGGCGACGACGGCATTTTGTTGTAGAACACATAAATTTTGTACAAACTGCCAAAGGAGAGCGAGCAGTGGCATAAAAATTGGTGATGTGGCCATCGAAAATCATCTGTAAATACATTCCAGGCTTTTCATATACAGCGGACTAGCTGGAAAATAATAATAAAATACCAAGCCTGCATTTTCAAGTTGAAATAAATAATTGCCTACTGCGAGAATTCATTGAATTGTGTTTTAAAGCCACAATTATTTAAGCGGTCATTTGTTGTATCATATTTATCTGTGTGTAGCTATAAAAAAGCTAAGTGGCCAGCACTCGGGCGACACCAGCTACAAAAATCGCAGCAATGGTCATAAAACTTATACCTTTGCTGCGAATTACGAGCCCCAACTAGCCGCAGCAACAACGCCGCAGCGGCAGGAGTGGGCGCAGGGGGCGTGGCGCAAATAAAATTACGCATGCAATGGCAAAATAAAATATGCATCAAAAATAAGCTGCAGCTGAATCCGCGAAGTGCAAAAAACGCCGTGGGTACGGCAAAACATATTTATATAAAAGTAAATAGCAGAGCCAGGACTTTTGGGTTCGTTAAGCTCTGCGGGCTGCAATGGGTGTGTTGCGGGGAGATGCAGAGTCCATGGACAAATTTGCTGATTCCGCAGCATAACTTAATTATTTTATATGTGCCATGGCGATAGAAGAAGCCATCTCACAGCTTGTGTGGTATTTATTGCTGCATTTCGGCGAGGGCATCCCGGTTTCGGCTTGACATTAAGTATGCGCCCCGTGTGCCGCTGTTTTATGTTAATTTCCACTTTACGCTTGCCGACACAAACACAAATAAAAATGTGAATATGAATGTAATCCAAACAAGCGTTGTGAAAATTTTTACTTAAAAGATTTTTATTTTTTTTCCCTTTTTTTTCGAGGAACAGCAGCTGCTGCTCCCCTAAAAGCTTTAAGAGCCTCGCGCCTTCCGCGCGGTGGGTATAAAAAAATCAACTAATTTTCATTTTATACTGCAGCAGAAACAATTTTAATTCAAGTGCGCCAGACGCACGAACACAGCGCCACTAACAGCCTCTAAAATTTTAATAGCTCACACATTATAAACGCAAATAAACGCCTCCGCCGGCATTCCTTTGAGCACTTTCGTCCTTTCGTCCTTTCGTCCTGCTGCCACTTCGTATTTCGATGTACATTTGCCTAGCAGCTTAGGTTGTTTGTGGCATGTGCACTTAGGGATGGGGCGGCGAATAGGGGAATGGGGGAGAATGGCGAGAAGGAAAGTTTTCCGACTTTCCCAGCGTCCAGCGCCCACTTCAGGGGACTTCCCCATATCCTTGAGTCCCGCCTGCAACTTAAAGGCACTAAAGCTGCACAGAATTAAGCATACTTCTAGGCACTCAGCGGCACATTATGTTTATCATTATGTTTATACTATGGGTATATATGGGGCCTAATGTTGCCGTTTTCTTGGCCAACGCCAGCTGTTGCCCGGAAAAGTTCAACTCGGCCCTAAGGTGAGTGGCAAGCCGAAATCAATGCAGTGCACAAAACTTTTTAATTGCTTTTAAAGTTTCGCAAATATAGCAAAGCATTTTGGCCATCGAAAACAAACACATTTTTTACTGTGAATGAAATATTACCAAAAATATTAGGAACAGAGCTTGTTTCATGTAAATTTTGGCTGTTTCGTTAGCAGTTTATTAACTTTTATGTAGCCCAATATGCAGCTTAATTGCTTTTTAATATTCGAAAAACTTCGTAGCCCTGCAAGGAATAAACTTGTTTAATTTTATTTAACTTTAAAAATAACACGTAATACGAGACACTTTTGGCAACGTTTTATGACTTGAAGCGTAATAAAGCTTCCCAATTATCTTGTGTTTCAAAGGCGATTTTAACCATCGCTGATCTAATCGTAAATACATATGCTATATATTTTTATTCCACCTTTCCGCCCATTCAAATGCCGCAAAATGGTCTTCTTTTTGTCTCATCTTTTATTGCCTAGCGTAATGTTTAATTATACTCTGGCTGATGACGTCCTGATAGCTTTTCTGCTTTTCTCCTTTCTGCTTTTCCGCTTCTCCCTGCATTTTTTTGGCGCATAAACATAACGCAGTTTATATTTTATTTATTTTTCCCTTTTCTTGTGCCTGTTTGCTGCTCATTTTCGGGAGGGAATGCCGCCTAAAAACCAATCATAAAAAACCCAGCCGTACGAAACGGTTTTATGACATTTTCCTGCCAGCGAAACCCCACCAAAGCCACGCCCCAGTGCCCCAATGCCCCCCAGCCTTCCACACATGCGGCTGGGTAATTTGCCATAAAAAATTGGAGCACAGGCTCGTATTTGTGCAATTTCACAGAAATTGTCAATTTGCACTCCCCCAAAAGTCTAAGCCGGAATGATGATGACGAGGAATGTCAGCGGCTGATGGCTAAAAGGCGGGAGTGGAGTGGGGCTTATCCGAGGGAAGGGTTTTGGGTTTTTTGTGTTTTTTGGGCTATGGCAGAAGACATGAGAGGAGCACGCAAATACGCGTTGATATTTTTATGTGTCTGCTGTGTGCATTGGAAAATCGACTGTTAACATTTAACGCTGCAAATGTAGCCACATTTATGTATTCCTTTCAGTTCCGTCGGCTTTATTTGATTCTCGTTTAATTTCGCACAGCCACCGCCTGGCCCCTAAAAATTGGCATAACAATTACGTCGGAAATAGGCAATGAGAATGAAGCTTTCTACGTTACTGGAAGTGCCGGACTCCGAAGGACTCTCTGCCCGGAATGCGACTATTTGCTATCTGCAGAGCACTAACAATGGTCTGCCTCAATGGCACGTAATTGCAGTGAACACAGTCGCAGCACGCACAGTGGGTCGAAATCATCTAATTGTACCTAACCCTACTCAACTGTACGATGAAGCTCAAACTTCTAGTTCTCATAGGTCCCGAGATCATAGGATCCGTTTTCATATTGATCGAACTTGACTCGTTTTCATTGTTAGCTTCGCAGATATAATTGCACCTCCCTAAGTTCCAAAGACGTCCCACTGTAACCCCAACTATTGCACGGCGCTGCAACATATCCTTGCAACTAGCGCTTCCGTTTCCGTGCGTCAAGGAGACGGCGCTCCTCATCCACCCCTCCAGCCCGTCGCATTTTCTCCTCGACTTGCCACCGCTCTTGTTGCCGTCTTCTGCAGCATGCCTCTTCAGACCGCCTTTGTTGTCGCTTGCCGTGTGAATGAGTGCAATTAGCAGAGCCACTTGCTCTCGACGATGCCGTTTTTGTTTGTGTCCGGCTCTGTTGCTGATCTGTCGAGCGACTTGCATTAAAAATTAATTGTCCCCTGTCTCCTGTGTCCCGTGTCCTGTGTCCTGCGTCCTGTCTGCGTGCACTGTGCACAGTTCAATGTGGATGTCAATGTTTCGGGTCAATTATACGGGAAAGTAGACACTGCGCCCACCCAGAAAGTTATTGAAACATTTGTAAACGCCATTAGATGTTTGCGATTCTGTTTGAGCTCGAGCAGCGCGTAAATATAAGGAAATGAAATGCGCACAAATATTCCACTTAAGCCCACTGTTCGCCTTTAAGAAGGATTAGCGGCCTTTGTCGGAATTTCCTGCATTGGGATTTCTTGGGGCTGAGCAATTTTTGATTAAAATTACATTCATTGCGGCCTTTGAAGTGTTGGGATTTGCCAACGGACATCTGTAACCTAAATTTTCCGTCCGGTTTGGGTCAATATTTTGCCAGCTTAGGCAACGCACGTGAGCCGGGCCAAAAAGGACTTTGGCTGGAAAATCCCCTAACCAAAATGTGGGGATGATCACGTTCCTTCTCAGCGGGATTTCGTACCTTTTTGTGGACTCTGGACTCGGGTCTTTGGGCCAGCATAATTTGCCGGCACTAGCCACGTTAAGGCGGTCCGGTTTGCGTCCTGATGGATTGTTTGACTAATTAATTTTGCTAGAGAATTTTACAAAATTGCATTTGGCCCGGACCAAAGTTATTAAATTTTTAATGGATGCTTAAAGGCCCGAAGGCGCTTTATGTGTTTTTATTTCGCCTCGGTCGGCAGCCAGATGTTTAGCATTTAAAGTGATTTTCATTTGGATTTTTCCTTAATGCTATTACGTTTTCCTTTCCTTTGCCTCCTTTGCCTCCTTTGCTTCCTTTGCTCTCGGCTCTCAATTATTTAGCCATTGACAATTAGAGACTTTCGCAGATGCTGCCGCACCTAATGCGATTTCGCCTCATTATTCTCAACAATTGTTCATTTTCCAGCGATTTTCCCAGGAAATTATATTTGATTCAACGCATTTCTCTGGCCCAATTATCGAACACTTCTTTTGTGGTCGAGTGTCATCGTGAATAGATTTAAACAAAAAAAGCAGTAATTATATTTCCTAGAAATTCTGATGTTTACAAACATCTAGTAGACTGTGCTGGACTTTTCGCAGAAATCTGCTCGAGTGCATTAACGACTCAATATTCTGAACAAAATGGATGGCTGTCGACGAGCTAGAAAGCGAATTTTCCTAACTTATCTGCTCTCATTCGTGCTGCTCTCAAGCTTTTTCTACTACCTCATGGCCTACAACAGCAGGAATAACTTGGGCATAATGCGACTTCGTGAGGATGTCGACGATATATCGGTAAGGCGGTTGCCTAATCTCTGCCAGCAGACCCCTTAGCACACAGGCTTTCCCCCAGCACATCCTTCGTCAGCAGCAGGTGGGCTGCAAAGGAGCGCAGGGGTCGTGCAAGGTCAGTTGTGCTGGAGGCGATCCAAAGGGAAGTTGCGACCACCGGGATGTAAGTGCCTATGTGGACACGCTGCTCAAGCGCAAGATGGGACATTTGATGGACGACGTTTACAATCTGAAGAAGCAGGTGATGAGTGCCGATTGCTCCTCCAAAAGTGGCCAAGCGGCACCGAAACCAGAAGCCGCTTCGCTGGCCAGGCCGCGCATTAACTACGCCTCCGAGGATCTGGGTGCCAGGATCATCAATGTGAAGGCACAACCCATCGGTGGCACCAATTTCATCAAATGGCTTCTGGGCCTGGACTTCAGCGCCAATCCGCCGGTGAATATGATTCGAGCGGCGCTTTCTCCGGGTGCCTGCTTCGGATTCAATGGCAGCCAGGCCACCGTGACTCTGCAACTGGCCAAGACCATCGTCGTGGAGGTCATATCCCTGACCCACGTGGCCCGCGAAATGACGCCCAGCTTGTGCGTGAGGAGTGCGCCCAAGAACTTCGATGTATACGTAAGCACTCTGTTGTAATGGATCCCGATATCTTCTGGGGTTTTCTTTCCGCAGGGTTTGCGAAATGACAATTCTAAGAAGGAGCTGTTGGGACAGTGGAGCTACGATAACGCGGCCAACAGGCGCACTCAGAGCTACAGTGTGCGGAGCGAGTTCTTTTTTCGAAATCTGGCCTTTTTGTTCAACTCGAACCACGGTGCGAACTCCACCTGCATTTATCGGTAAATGTTGCTCCAAAATCGTACTAACAAATGTTTTAAGCACCTGTCTTTTTTTTTCCAGCGTTGAAGTGTATGGCAGATTGCATTAATGTTTTTAATTTTTATTTATATATTTTATATCAGTTGTTTTGCTTTAAATGTTATTTAAATGTGTTTTACATGCTGGCATGTATAGTTTAAATATTACTTTTCATTGCGAGCCATTGTTGCACAAGCAAATACATAAGTATTGCCCAATTTTGGCTATATAATGTCTATGTACATTCCAAGTAAAGCAATAAACGAGTCCGTAATAAAGTAAATTTCAGAGTTAACCTTGCTATTTTGGGCGTTCAGCTTGCAGAATGATTCCCTGCTAAACGGTGCAACTAATTTAAATTTCTCAGCACGGAGCGTTGGAAATTTCTGGGATCCCCAGTGACTTGTCGCATCCGCTTTGATCTTCCGCGAATGCTGTGTTTTCGTTTAATTTCGCTCGACCTGAACGCTGAGGGGTAAACATGGCATAAAAAAGTCGCCCAGGGACGAGTTGAGTGCCCCAAATAAAAAGAGGATGCAAAGTAACGTGGGATCTGAGCCGTTTGATCTGCGCCGTGTCACATTGTCAGTGCCCCGAGACTAATTAGCGATTGTTGGCGGTAGCATGCGTGAGGACCACGCCCCCAGCGCCCCTTTGCACATGCGTTTATGTAATTAGTCGACAATATGCTCAGATGTCATCTGAGATTTACGCGGCGTTCGATGGGGAATTTGGCAGCCTTTCCAGCACGGGAAGCCATCTGCCCGGAATTGTTTCGTTTGATTTCGTTCGTTTCGTTTGATTTGATTTAATGCGATTCCATTTGTGACTTACTCGGAATTCGTTTTCGTAATTTGCAATTGTGTGTGTTCCGTGCACACACACACATGCACACACCTGCACACACCCATACACGGAAAGCCACGGAGGACATGAGCACAAAAGTCTGATTGTCTAAATGTAAATGTCGGTGGATGTGTGTTAGATGTGCCTGATTTTGTTTGCGCAAAAATTTATATCCGTTGTTCTTCTACCAAACAGGGGCATGGGGAATTTTTAATGCACTTGGATACGAAGTTCAAGTTAAAAATTAAAAATATCCTTAATTTAAAATGAAAGCTTTTTTTATTGTAGGAAATCTTCTGCATGAAAAAAACCTAAAAAATGCCTACATTTTTAGAGCTCACCTTTATAAAATTGCAATGCGACAAATGTACACAAATGTACTATTTAATACGTATATTCTTTTTTTAACTGCGGGTAGTGTGTTTAGAGTTCGTTATGCCCAAGCCTAGCTTTCGCCATTTTCTTCCTCGGTGGCGCAATTGTGGCTTGTTTACACGGCAGCCAGTGTTTCGTTCCATTCTGCGGTCTGCGCTCTAATTGCGCTCTGCAATATATCAGAGCCCCTCCCACCGTGCCACGCCCACCTGACACTCATCTGCAACCACCCACACACACGCACACGTACACATACATCCATGTATGCGGATAGCTCTTCACTTTGCGCTTTTTGCGCATTTGGCGCTCTTTCTTAGCCAGCTGCTGCCGTTTTGCCATTTGCTTACGCGTTAAAGCTGACAGGTAAAATGGATTTGTTACGGCAATAGAACAGGTAGCTGGCTGGCCAGAGGAGCGGAAGACGGCGATTTCACGAGAGCTGGCTGGAAAATGCATGACAGGTGAGAGGGAAACCCACGGACTCGTGCCGGTGCAGCCGGAAAATAACTTGGAATATTTCTGAATATTTTGGGAAGAGCTTTTCGAGAGCATGAGGATATGCTCTGATTTTGTAAGCTTTGCTGGAAATATGTGTTAATATTATAAGCATTTACAATAAAAACGAAGGTATCAAATTGTCCGATCATTTACTGATTGAGGTAGCATTAGATATCTTAGCTTGGCATAAAAATAATAACAAAAATGTAACAAAACTTATGCTTATTATGATCAAGAAAAGTAATTCCCAATCCGAAATCCGGCATCAATTAATCATGTATTTTCCCTACTCAACGAGTGTTGTTCCGTTCAGTAGCAACTCATTCTGTTAACCGAACGATGCTCGAAAGGACTTTTGGCCAAATCGAAAAATACATTTGAATAATGAGAGCGTTGAGAGCTGCTGCAGATTGGCTGAGTGCTCTGCTGCATTGTTACGAGCAGGAAAGCCGGCAAACTGGTGTCCTGGCAGTTGGCAGGCAGCAGCTGCTCCTGTCTGACGTCCTGTCCCCTGACAGCCTTCCACTGTCTGCTGCTGTTGGCCACTGACATTTTGGGATTTCGGGCTCAAAATTTGAGTTGCCAGTCGCTTATGCATGCAGCCTGGGTTGGCTAACAACCAGAGCAATAATAATTGTAAGCACTGGCTGTCGGAGTCGAAAAGTTTTGGGTTTGTGCTAATTATGCCGCCAGGAGTTGGGCATTTGCAAGGAGCTTGGAGTTCGGAGTTCGCATTTCCGAATACGGACTGGCAGCTAATTTTTGCCAGCTGTCAACGCTCCCCATAAATCCCTCAAAGTCAGCAGCACTGCACCCACGTGACACATCAATTCGCATTCTTGTCTGTCGCTGGCACACGCACATGTGTGAATACACTCATATCCATCAAATTGCAATCGTCGGTTGTGTCGCCGCATGCAACGTCGCTTATCGCTCAGCTCTGTAATGATGGCAGCAAACACCGAAAACCCGAGGAGACCCGAGGACCCCGAAATTCCCCTCATTTTCATCACCAGCCCAACCCATCCCATTCCCAGCTATCAATCCATCTCCTGGAACTGCTGCAGTACATTTTTCATAACGCAATTCATGTTATTCATGTGCCAGCGACACGTCTTCGTGCCCCTTGGATTCGACTTTGTGGCAACTGCACAGTGGTGAGGGATTGACAGCCGCATTGTTTATTTTTCTAACTAGTTTAACCCGTTTCCCCATTAAGTTGTATATATACCTTATAAATCTTCAGAATATTTAATATTCTGAGAACGTGCTTAATTCGAATTTAAAAACAATCTCAAAGCAGTTTTATGGGCCATAAAAAAGTCATCAACTTGTTAAAAATTCTTTCCCAACTACATTTCAATATGAGCTCTAATTCTGCTTCACAACTGCATAGTTCCTTGACTGCGAAGAAATATCTTAAGTTTTTAAAGCGCCTTCCTTGTACCCTAGAGCAGTAGTAAAGTAATCAGTTTAATATCTTTGCCCATTTCCACTTAATGTTTCGACATTTTGGATATTTATGTGGGCAGACTATTACATGCGCGCTCCCACTGTGCGATGTCATAAAAATTGTCTCATTAATCATCACACGACATGCCCCAACGCTCCACGCCCCCTGCCCCCGCCACGCCCCCTTTCTTGTGTTCCCGTTCGTGATGTTCCCCAACTCAAGGGGCTATTTTTGTGCCATTTGCAGGAAGCACGGACTTAGTGTGAAAATCCAGCGAGCAATTAAATTGGCTCCCCCATTTTAATTTCCATTTCCAGTCCCAGATACAGATACAGATACAGATAGAGATTCAGCACCAAAAGCAGAACCAGCATCGGATTCAGATGCAGCCCCTCGAACAAGTGCAGGCAGCATAAATCAAAGGAATCGGCCCTTCGTGGCAAATGGAAGTGGTATTTTTACTGGCGTGGCATTTTAAATTGTCTGCGCCATATTTAAAATAGCAACTAATTAATTTCTTTTTTCACGCTGCTGCTGGGAAGTGCGCATTAATAAACAATTAAGTCCCTTTAATTGCAGCTAGCACCGTGGATTATAAATTTCCAAGTGAAAATCCCCAGACCCCGGAGCATCCATAATGAGTTGGGGCTCCCAACCAAATTCGTTTATTATTGATCAGTTTGGGTCATAAGCTGCTTAACTTTGCCCCGCCAAAGTGCCAAGCCACCCAGGGAGCTCTTTTTAATAGAGTCAAATGCGCTGCGAGGCATTTGGCCATTTCCTAGAAAATTCACTGCTCACTCTGCTAAGCCGAAAATCTGCGCTCATAGTAGCTCATATGGTGCACGGATTTTCTAAGTCGATTTGCAAAGGACGGTGTGCTAAGTTTGGGCATCTTAACATATTTAATTAGAGTGCAAATCAAACTTAAAGTCAATTCATTTACATACCATTCAAGAGTGTTGCTGACAGATGTCCAGTCTGGAAGTAGAAAAGAAGAAGTTCCTTTTAATAAAATAATTAATTTACGGAAACGCCCTCTTCAATCCACTCTCACTGACAAGCAGTTTTTCCTTTTAGCATAAATGCCAGCTCCGGCGGGAAAACAACATTCGCTGGCATCTTGGCCAAGTTAATATGATGGGACACGTTAAGCAGGCTTGAATGATGTGTATCAAGGACGCAGAGAAAAAACTACCAACTGTGTCAGCAGAAAGAAGAAACAACGCCAACACAGCAGCCCAGTGCAATGTCTGGTTGGGAAAAATAAAGGGAAAAAGGACAAGGACGAGCGGAAAACCAAATGGGAATGACGATAGACATTGAACACAAAAAGGGAAAATGGAGCGAAGACATTAGCCTGGAATGACAGCAACAAGATGCGAGATAGACACTCGGCTTATATCAGTTCTGTGTCCTGTTCTGCCGAGGATGCTCTACCCCTCTTCTGCCCCTTGGATGCGGAAACAAAGGCAACTTGCAACCGAAAGGCGTCGAAAGTGCGTGCAACAAATTGAAGACAACTCGGTGAACAACAAATTCCAATTGACAGGCTCCTCTGCAAATGCTGCGAATGAAAATTCGGTGGAGCAGAAAATCGTTGATTTTTAAAACAGCTGTGAAAAATTCATTCCAGCAAAAGATAACAAGCATTGAATATCACTACTATTATTATTAAGTTTATATAGAATAGAAATATATATTAATTAACTTCTTTCCATCCTGCCTTTTATATTTATTTTCTTTTCTTACTTTTCTGTCTTGCACCTCTAATTAAAAACACTGTTTATTGGCGCAAATATAAAGTTCTGCAGCTCGTGCTCATCAAATTTTCAGCCCAGTTCAACATCTCACGCAATGTAGTTTTCTTGAGCAATCTGTTACATGTTGCCAGTTTGAGTTTTCTATTGAAAATCGCTTTTCTGGCCCAAGGACAGCTGGCTTGGCCCAGATCCCAGTACTCGCATTCAGAGCCACGCACACACAGGACTTATTCATCACTCACTCACTTAGTCAGCGTGGCGCCCAAGGATCGATGCCGAAGGAAGATGGAGGATGTGGGCCGGGAGGAGGGAATTCGGAGACGTAGCTCCTTCGTCGAGTTCCGATTTCGCTGGCCAGGAAAACACAACGCCGCCAGCTGGCATAGGGCTTTTATTTGCCATTTGTAGACGAGTCCTAAGTGCAGATAGGGAAATGCCTTTCGTGGCTCTGCTTTAGTTTAAATATTTATATAAGCGCGGCATTTTATGAGAAATATTTCGAAATTGCTCTGCATGGCCGTGCTCGAGTATTTTGCTTTTATTATTATTGCAATAGGCCCGCACTGTGGAAAAACGAATTTATGCCAAGTATTTTTCTTTGTTACAAATGCACTTTGGCAATGATATTTGTGCTGAGCATTACATTTTTCATTTATGGGATTTTTGGAATTTGTGCAGCTTGTTCAGATTACTAGCCTAGTGATGCAAGCCTGCTTTTAAGATTATGAGCCTGTGTATCCATCAAAGGATTCCACATTTTTAAACACGCAACTCTAAGGAGCTTGCTGAAAACACAGCTTCATTGATATCCAACCACTTTCTCCGCCTTTCAGTTGCAAACAACATTGCACATACAAATTCAAATCTATTTATATCAATTTACTCACTTCACTGCCGACCTGACAGACAATTTCCCGCAGAGACCCTGTGCTCAGATCTCGTGGTTGAGCAATTTTTCAACAGATAAAATCAAGTCCAAACAAATCAAATCAAATGCAGACAACAGCACAAAAATGTAACACACAAAACACCGAGCAGCACACCCACACGTGCGGCAGTGGCAACTACAGAACAGTGGCAAAGAACAATAACAGTCGGCAACAAAAGTAAATTAATAGAAAACAATAACAATTCCTTTTATTATTATTACTGCAGTGAGTCGAGGGCAGATATCGAAGTGAAGTGAAGTTCCCTGGGAGAGAGATTCGAATTTGTTTCGCCAGTGTTTGTTGCTCGCCGTTAGCTGTTAGCTGTTTGTTTGTTGTTTGTTGTTTGTTGTTTGTTTTCGGTAAATGCCCAAGTTTCTGGGCTTCTGAAGTGTCTGTGTTTGTGCATGTGATTTACTCAACGGCATGTACGTAAAATACAAATCATGTTCAACGCTCGGCCTTGCCCCGAAAAGTGAGCCACACTCTTTTGACACTGGCCCACGGGGCGGATGCGTGACGGGGGAACAGCTGAGGTTTGTCCTGGCAAATGGTTGAGCTGTCCCACTCTCTGCGTCAATTTTTCTCTTTTATAAACCCAACAATGGAGCCCAAGAAATCAGGCTGAGTGAAAAAGCAAGCACGGCTGGCCAATGCAAACTTAAGATACCCTGCCTAAGCTTTATCCGTGAAATATTTTTAGTTTATTGCTAGTGCTGGGTTATAAAAACTTTAGAAAGATGCATTCGAGAATACTGCTGCACACGAATTTACGGAATATTTAAATTGAAATTTGTTGCAGCAAAAACTTTTCAGCTATCTTTAACTTCCTGGGAACGGACACGTATTTAAAAAGTTTAATGATGATTAAAGAAAAAATTTATGTGCATGTATATACTTGGGATACGTATTTCTGCTTTCGGGCGTGGCAAAGTTTTTAGAAAAACTTATCACACTCGCTGCAAGAGTACAAACTGGGGAAGGAAAATATCACAACAAGCAAAGTGGGATAAAAGTCTCTCAAGGAAAACTTTTGCCAGGTGTTTGTTAGTTAGTATGTGTGCATGTGTTTCTGTGGCATTACGTGCATTGCATGTCGAATGTGTGTAACAAAGTCTAAAAAACATCAAGCACAAACACAAAGCAGTGGTAACTTTATCTAAAGTACAACATTCTCCAACCTCCGCTCAGACATTTCGTGTTGTTTTGCTGCCTGATTGGCGAGCTCCCTTCGCCGGGTCGGTTGTTTTTGGCCAGATTTCAGCTGCTTTTAGCTGCTTTCAGCCGCTTTAACGAAAACGAAACCCTTGTTGCCGCCACGCATGCTATTTTTTATTTTTCGACTTTTTATTTATTTTCTTGGTCGGGATCATGTCGTGCTTTGGCCACCTTGCAAATGGCTCGCCAATGATTTTTAATGCGATTTCCGAAGCAAAAGAAAGCATCAGACCTGCACTTACACCCAGGACACGAGCCCATTTGAGCGGCTTTGGCAACCTTTTTTAAGTGGCTGGCCAGTGAGCGAATGTGGTATGGGCACGGTCTCGGTTTCGGTGTTGGTTTCCGTTTCCTGTTCCGTTGCCGAGATTATGTTCGTATGGGTGCGTGCAAGTGACTTTATTTAATGCCATTAACGCAAATTGAAAGTTTTACGCTTTCCCAGCGGCCGTTGCATGCGCAATTGAGTTTTTCGGGTGCCTGCGTCGTAATGCCCCATCATGACGTTCATCGCATGGAAATGGCACTCCAAATTCACAATTTTCGGGCACGACCCCAGAAAATCCTTTCGACCATTGAATGTCTTGTGTAATTCACTGCGCCTCTCATTATCCACACACACACACGCTCGTTAGCGCAATCCCATCACGAGCCGTGCCTCATAGGAAAATGGAAAAACTAGCCATGTATTCATGCTTTCTATGGCCACTCCGTGGCTGAAAACCAAGGACAAGATCTGGCTTTATTGCCAACACTTTGTCGCGACTGCGGAGAACCCATTACAACTACTTAGAGCATGTAAATAAAGCAGAAATAAGCCAAGGCGAATGACGAACTGGCAGCCAGCATAGGAACAAGCCTGAAGCAAGGTGTACTAGCCACCCACTCAACCACCCACTCACTCCTTCTTGCACCACCCTGCAGAGCATTAACATAATCGTTATGGTTATGTGCGACGTGTGCATAATGGCAGCGTGGGAGGATGATAAGCCGGGGCATAGAGATAGAGACAGATATGGCGGAGGAGAAAGAGATGGAGGCACGAGGATAAACTATGTTAAGTGCGCTGACATTGTGATATATAGTTGGTTTCGCTACGCCGAAGTGGAGAACAGGTATAACTGCATCCTGCATTCAAGATGCCTTTGATGAAATCATTACCCAATTTAAGCTTAATTGGCAACGAAAGAAAGGACTCTTATGCGGGAACCTTTCAAGTTAATAAACAGATAATATTCGTTAGATATAGAGGCAGCAATACTAGAAACATAT
This sequence comes from Drosophila erecta, assembly GCF_003286155.1. Lineage (NCBI taxonomy): Eukaryota > Metazoa > Arthropoda > Insecta > Diptera > Drosophilidae > Drosophila > Drosophila erecta. Next base: position 14,098,225 of record NW_020825200.1, read on the forward strand.
CTAATTGCTTTTCTTACAAGGACAAGTAAGAACAAATAAGGACTCCAGCTTTGGTTCCTTTCCGTTTTGGCTAGTTACCTGCTTTTAAAGTTGCCAGCGAGCGTTTTGGGGCGTGGTTGCCAGGTGTGCATATCAAGTAGCCGTCCCGTCGGCCGTGGGACAAATCCATGTGGCATACTTTTCGGGCACAGGCCATTAGCAAACAAGGAAAGTGCGAAACACAAGAAGGCCGAAAAGAAGCACAGACACACGTATGAATATAATAAATTTCCCACACACACAGACACGGAAAACTGAGAGCGGATAAAGAGACGAGCTGGAAAAGCGGCGAAAAGTTACAGACGGGAAAAGGCACATGCTCTATAAGATGTTTCGAATGCCACACGCATAACTTTTAAAATAAAAATTCCAGTTGCAAGCCCTAAATTTAAAACTCTTTTCTGTGGCTCAGTCTTCTTTGCGTTTTTCGTACAATGAGATAGGTAAAATGAACATTTTCAGAATTTTGTCTGATTTAAAAAAGTATTAATTCAACTGCTTGTTGATTTTGCCCAATCGATTAAGATGAGCATACAAGAAATAAAATGATTAAAAAGTGGCTTTGCCCGCTGTGTCACTGCTTTCATACCTAATAGATTGACTTGGCATACTTAAGAACTTCTGAGTTTTCTCAGAAACTCACGTCGCTTCTTACACCATCACAACTGAGCCGAATTGAGAATTTTTAAAAATTTGGCCCAATAGGCTTCTATTGGTTATGAGGCTCTCACGCTTCGACAATGCGCGTCTCATTTCAATGAGTTTTGGCTTAAGACAGCTGCCATTGTGTAAGCAAAATGCACTGCGAATAAATAAATATAAATGTAAAAAAAAATTATATATTGGCTATTTCAATAAAACATATTAATGTAGCTAACTACATTTTTCTACAAAACTTTTACGCAATATTATATTTTTCCTATAGTTTAAGGTCACTTTTTTAAACAATAAGGCCCGCCGTTTTTCCCAAGTAAGTACTTTCTTTTTCGCCAAGTGGCCGCCACATCTTGTAATTGGCATTCCGCACACTGACCGAAATGAAAATGCTACGTGCTTTCATTTCACGTTACGACAGACGGAGAATTCGGCACAACGCTCCATTGACCGTCGATGGAAAAGCGTAAAAGGGCCCAAAGCGAAGCTTATTTACCGTGGTTTTTGGGCCGCTCCGGCCGTTTTAATTTTCTACGTTGCGGGCATACAGAGAGAATGGCGAAGTTTTTGGCGATTCTTAAAGTCAATCACATTATGCCGGGACATCAGCCATCAAACAGACGACAAAGGCACTCGAAACCCTTCCAGATGATGGCAAATATTTGTCTGGCCTGCATCCCCTGCGAAAATCGATCGGCATTTCGAGCACCTTGTAGCATACCCCCTACAACCAGTTACCCATCAACTCTTTTACTTCCGTTTTATGTACATATTCAATATACGCAAAAAATTTCATTTAATTTTGGTTTTCCTTGGCAAGCCTGGCATTGACAGTCGGCAAATTTCGTTGTCAGCCTGACGCGTCTTTCGATTGTTTGCGTTGGCTTGCTTTTTTAATGTATATATGTTATATATGTATATATATATTTCTGATGGGTATCCAACTGTTTGTTTTAGTTTTTTCAGCCACTCCACTTCAATCCACTCCACGATTGGCAATCCTTTTTGTTCTCTGCCTTAAATGTTTCCTGGAAAATATCCTCTGCGCTGGATTTCTTTCATGATTTATATCTTGCGTAATCCTTGCTCTGCGCTCTTTGGTTTTCCCTGCAACCGCAACCTTTCATCCACCCAATTTATAAGCACCCAAAATACTTGTAAATTTCAGCCGGATTGCCGGCATAAATGTACATATATATGCGCTGCCACTCAGTTCTTAGCCATCAAATTTATGGCCACTCGTCACACTAACTCATAAAAACGGGGCATTTTAAAACGGGGGCGGTACAAGACTGCAAACACGAGACAACACTTTGCATGTGAACGGGCTTTATGCCGGATCATGGGCATTGGAGTGGGCGGCGGATGGTCCGCCGATGAGATTTATGTGCTCTTCGGCTTAGACCGCGTTCTGGCCTGTATTTTGTGGTAAGCAGCGCGTCCTGCCGCCAAAACCTGCCACCAACTCTGCCAGCAACTTTGCCACCAAGGCCGCAAACGGAGAGAACTTGACGCTATTTATTCTACTAAAAACGCAATAATATATCATCTACAGTTTATCATTGCTATGACGCCAGACTGAAATTATTATCCAGCGAATTTATTGCCTTACAATAAACGCAAAGTGCACGGCAGTATGTCTGTGCGTGGGTGAGGTTTTCTCTGAGTGTATGTATGTGTAGCTTGGCGTTTCTCCAGCAACATGAAATAGTGGAAAAACAACATTTAGAAAGTGAACTTTTTGACGAGTCCTCAGAGCCAGGGAAAATGTAACTAGGAATAGAAATCTGGAATACCCTACTAAAGAATTCATTTTCAGGACCTACGCCAAGAAATATATTGAGACTTTAAGTGCAGTGTTTCTTAAGAAAAATATTGCAATATTAAATTAAATCTCTGAAATATCTGAAGCCCACAAAGTGTATCTAGGCCTATAGAGTATGTAACATACAACATAGAAGGCTTTCGCTAGTTTGCCCTTCATTCCATTCGTTTTTTTTTTCTGAACTGGCTGCACATCTCCCCATGGTTACATATACATATTTCTGGCCAAGCTTACGAATTCGTGGCAATCTCGAGAGCTGTCAGACTGAAACTCCATCGCGCATATTTTTTACTATTAGCCAGAAGCAAGGGAAAAATTTGTCAGTCAGGATAGAGCCGAACTCAAATGGCTCGTCCTGTCAACTTTTTTGCGTAACCATTTCCTTTTTCTATGCTCGCTCTATACATATTTTTGTATTTATTTCATTTCTGCGCAGCGAGACAAATAGCACAAGTTTGCTAAATTGTTGGCCCCATTCCTCAGCTAGTATCCCTACTCTCCATTACATTTTCACCCTTTCTGCCTACATTTTTACGACAAACAGCCCCCACATCGTGCTCACTCGTCAGATACTCGCTCTAAACTACACAGTTCTGTTTTGGCAACTGTTTGCCCAAATTGCCACACATTTTGTGCATAAATGACAAATGCCTTTGATGGCATAAAATATGACTTTGGAAATTGTTTTGTAGCAAATAAAATGGGCGTTGCCATCGCTCTGAAAGGGTTTGATTGTCGACTGTGTCGCAGGATATTCCACGAATCAAAGGCGTGAAATCGGGAGATTAGGTGTGAATAGTTTCGACTGAGGGCTCACTAATAGCAAGTAATTTTTTCTGAGCATGGTATATTATATTTTATGTATATTACACAATTTGGAAGGACTTTGATTTACCGTCAATGTGTTTCACTTTGTATCTATCTCTCACCTAAAACGAAACCAAGCCCCAATTAAAACTGTCAATGACCTTTTCTGAACCTTCTTTGCTATAAATTAATTGCCTTTCTCGGCAAAAAGTTCAAGGCAACTCAAAAAATGTTTGCCGTACTCACGAAACTTTCAATCGCATTCAAAGTCAAATTAAGGCACCAGATTGGCGACTGAGCTTGGGTTTAAAGTTTTTCACGAGGGCAATGACTTTCGAAACATGTTGAAGACGTTTTGTGGAATTAGAAACCCTCAATTAAATATTTAAATAGCCAAATTAATTGAGCTCTTGATGGCTTTGTTAATATTTTATAATTTTGTCGATATAATTTGGTTTTTTGTTCGATATTTAAAGTTTTTGACTGCCTCCCTGTGCTCCAAATAATTAATTAGCTTTCCATATCAATGCCAGTCACCACTTGACAACTTTGATTCGATTCCATGATTTGCGAGCTCTAATTCATACATGCCTCATATGCGGCTCCAATTAGCTGACGATTGACTTGTCAAAACATCAATTACGACTGACACTCGTCGAATGTTTCACGGTTTCTTGGCGGCTCCGCCAGGCTTTTCCGGGGAAAAACCCATTTGCATTTACAAGTGGGCCAATAAGTCGAAATGTGAGTTTCTTGTTCGCGGTTCTGCCTTTGCATATCGAATGCGCGCATTAACATGGCAAATAAATGGAAGCATTAAATATTTAATTGGCACAATGCTAATCACTCTATGGCTGCCAAAATTCATTAGCGTTTCGCAAATATATCCACCGATCACATCTGTCAGCACTCGGCAAAACCTCAAAGCCAGCCATCAAAGGCTGAAAATCAACCCATTTCGAGGGACTTTGGGCGCAGCAAGAAAAAACTAAAAACCCTCACCACAATCTGGCACGTGTTTGGCGAGGCCCCTAACCCGCCGTGCCCCTTGGAGTCCCCAAGAAGAGCCCCAAAACCCCCGAAAACCCCTGGAACCCCAAACCATTCGCCATTTCCTGCTGCCAGCTGATGCTGCCTGTGCTGGTGGCAAGCAAACATTACACAATTTTGATTGTATTTCCGTTTCGTATGCGCAGAAAGGCAGCAAACAGGCAGCGGCAGCAACAAAACCCGGTGACAGCAACAGGAAGTTTCGCTTATTTCCGTTTGTTTACCTTTGCGCTGTGCCTTGATTAAATGTCAGGTAACCCCCGGGTCAAAATTCGGTGGGTTTTTGGCTCCCTGGCTTTTGCGGTGCTGCAAACACTGCTTGCCAGCTGTGCTACCCACACACACACTTTCCAGCCATTTTCAGCTGGCTTTCCCCGCGGAATTGCCTGCATACGTCAGCATAATCTTATTAACAAGGCAAGTATTCTAATGATGCCCGGGCACTAAATGTCTTTCGTGGCAATAAGACAGCAGCCCACAATATTTGTTTGGTTGAAAATGGCAACTGGCGGATTAGTTGGCTTAGAGCTGCCTAAGTGGGAAATGCGACAAGACTCTTGATAATTCTGAGCCAACTTAAACTGCCATAAGTATACGCTTGATTTTCCTTAGCCAATTACACAACGTACTAATGCCTTAATCCACATAATAACAATTGGATGCCGAGAATCATTGGTGTTATGTGTTGCCATTAAATTTGTGGGCAGCTGACTCTGAGTTCTGGGCCTTAAAGTGTCGCAGCGACCTTAAATTACAGGGCACATATTTCGAACCGACTGGCCGCCGACTGCAGCTAATTAATTGGCCGCAATTTGCGCAGACTTGCGCGGTAAAAGTTGGTCGGGAAAATGGAAATTCGCCCGCTGCCCTTTTGTAGGTCAACAACAATGATGTTGCGGCTCTGTTGCTGTTGTTGCCGCTTTTGGTTGTCTGCCGATTGTTGTTGCCGGCTCATGCTTTGGCATAATTTATGTTGGCCGAAAAATGTTTGTGCACTTTTCCCGTATTTATTTATTTTCTTATGTTTGGGCGTGTGTTTGCTGTTGCTGCTGCTTTTATTTGGCGGCATTAAAAGCTGCCGCGAATATGTTTTATTTACCGAAAAATGTATTAGCATGTCTGCCCGGGACATTTGCATAATTGCTTAACAAACCCGAGCACAGATGCAGATACGTGTGCGCATTGAAAGTGTGTGATATTTTGGGCGACGTTGGCGCATTTTTTGGAAATAAGCCAAATTGGGAAATACACAAAACCGCCGATAAAACGATGTTTTACATGAACTAAATTGAAATACATTCTGGTACAGCTTAGATAGTAATAAAAATAATGAAAAGCAGCAAAAGGCTGAATTAAATTTGAACATTTCTGCTTACTTATATTAAGGCAACCTTTATAAACGACTCGAATATACCGTTTAGGAAATGCTTTTCCTCATCTCATCCGCCTTTGCTGCATTAAATTCCCGATAAAATCTATTAAATATTTAACTTATCGCCGCTCTAAATCAATAGCCAAATATATGAGCCCCATTATGTACACCCTCAGACAACACATAGACAGCACACGCACACTACTGCACATGAAAACCCATTCAAGCGTTTCATAATGATATGAGAAAAACGAAAAAAGACATGCGAAAAATAGCAAACCCAACACATTGCCTCAACTCATTTTCGCATAAAAGGACGCCAATGTGTCGGGCCTGGCAAAAGGCCAAAAATGAACTAACACATTCGAAAGCACTCACACACACACACACACACACACACACACAGATGTTGGGCTAACCCATACAAGGACACTCGCTTAGCTCCTCTATATAAAGCCATTGCTACATGGCAAACAATAAATGTACGCTGCCAGGACAAGAGACCAACTAAATTATCAGTGATATTGGAGCACCAGGATAACGCTGTTTTATGTATCTGTGTGTGTGTGTGTTTCTGTGTGTATGTGCGAGGGAGGCGTTGCGGGAGGGAGGTCCTTCGGTAGGCGTGGCAAATAAACACATCAGGCAAAATGCTTTTTACTTAAATTAACAGAGCACCGAGCAGCTTCCCTCGCTTTTCGACACCCAACTAACGTTTAGTCGTTATCTTTCAGTGTGAGTAGAGCACTTGGGAAAACTATAAATGTTTCGGCGAAAATCGTCTTAAAAGGGCTATGTATGGCAATAATAGTATACCAAATTCCTGATGTATTAATTCTGCTAGCTTTTGGAGATTCAGTGTTCCACCATAAGCGGCTTAAGAATTTATATTTATTTATATATTTTATTGCAGTTCCTCTAATAATACATCATATATGCATAAAAATGTAACGTAAAAACCTATAAAAGGGGAACTGCATATTTTTGGAGACAGCTCACGAAGACGCCTAGGAAAAGTCAGGCAGAAAATCAATGAAAATAGATTTCTGTGAAAAAAACCCTTTTTGGCACTTGAAACCGAGACATGCTCGCATACGAGTGTGATTTGCCAACGAGGCACATCAATAATTGAGTTTGCACCATTTTTCTAATGGCATATAAGATTCCATGCTCGCTCATAGAATTACGTAATGGTATCATAATACCCAACTCGCTGGGGTGCAGGAACAAGCTGCTCATCAGCTACTCCTCCATCTCCTCAGTCCAATCCCCCATTTCCAGAGCTTTGGCAGCTCTTTCCTGATATGGCATACTTAAGCAATCGAGGCAAATGTTTTATCGTCACTTTGGCACACACACTCACACTACTAAAATAGGGATATACACAAGTGTGTGTGTGGTATGCATGTGTCTGTGTGCGGAATACAAAATGGCGCCAGTTTCCTTATGCCTTTGGGCTCTCTGCATCGCTTGGCTCGCCTCAATCGCAATCGTCAGAAAAGTCTATCAACGCAGGAGCCCGAAGGCCAAAGGGGCAGGGTGGCACGGAATCCGGTCTGAAAGGCGAAAAGACAAGCACAAACTGAAGTTAAGCGGCGATGTTGGTAGGAACATTTTTAATAACACGGCTTCAGTTGCGCAGGCAAACGTTTGGCATCGAGTATACGACAAGTTGTACCGTTGTAAATTTAATAAAGCCAGGGCTAAGTAGTTAGGCTGGAAATCAAGAAGCCAGCAATTATTTGGTTACGCAATTACCACAGCCAGGCAACCGGCAGGTTCAATAGGCTTAAATAATTTGCCCAAATCCCCTTGGCGCAAAAACAAACAAATAAATTCAATGCAAAAGAGGCGCAGAACTTTCCGGTCCCGGAAAACACAAACACAAATAGTGAAAGTTAACAGGGCATGATACTGGGGGCTTTTTGGGTAAAGTGGGCGTGGCTTGGCAACAGTGGAAACTCAAAGCGACAAATGCCCGTTTCCCGAACTGCCACACAATTTATTATTATTGTTTTATGCGAACAGCAAATGCGCGAAAATAGAGCTGGTTCAAGAATAGAGTAATAACTAAACATTTCCCATTTTTTTCTACAACAATGGCACTGTTTGCCCTTGTTTAACTGAAAGTCAAAGCATTAGTTGCTGTGCGCGATCTCAAAGCTAACAATATCGAAGTGGAGTTTCTGTGTAGTTTCTATTTCGCCCAACTTTCTGTGATTTTCAGTTGGAAAAATCAAGCATTTGCTGTTTTATTTGTTGCATTTTTGCGGCTGGCTTTGAATTGGAAATTAAAAGGGAAAGCAAAACAGTTGCAACTTGGCAAATATGCACAGTACACTGAACTATATTAAAAAAAATGAAAAAGCTAAAAGAATATATGGAATAAAAAGCAATATAATAAACCAGCGAGAAGAGGTATTTGTAGTATTTATTTTACACATATCCTGTATTTCAATAAGCAATTTCAACTTATTTATTGCCAGCATACAGCAGCACAATGAATTACTTCGCTCGGCGGAATGTATATTTCGCCAGCCGAGCTGCAACTCAGTCATACACGGTTTAAAGAATTTATATTTATGGCCATATGCAATCAACGGAACCATGTGTCTGCCAATTGTCCATCAAAACGAGAGTCCACAAATGCATTTCGCATTAAATCAATTCGCGTTGACTCGCCGGCCACAAAAAGTTGCACAAAGCTGCGTCCATCAATCAAACATAAGACACCAACAAAACCAGGACGAAATGACAAAACGTAAGCCGCGGCCGCACAGATATCCACTCGAACTTGTATCCATGTGGCATGCGAACTGCACATGGGTTTATACGTTTAATTAAAATGCGGAACAGACGCAATATTCGTCAAAGTGATTGGCCCCAAAGCGGCTTAGTGAACTTAAGTAAATTAAATGTTATGGTTTTTCGGGCAGGCGGAGTGGCGGGCGGGGGGGAAACCTCAATGAAAATTGTCTTTAAAACGGATCTCGGCGACGACAATGCGAATCGCAATAAATACTCCACCAAGTGGTGGGTGTGTCTGGGCTCGGAGGGTTGGAGCACAGAGCTCTGGGAAATTTGCATATTTTAAATTACTAGTGGGGCCTCTACGCAGCGATTGCTTTTGGGGTTGACAATGGCGCTGCCACGACAACTCCAATTTATTTGTAATTTGTTCGAAATTTATAAGCGCCGCTCCCACACCTACTTACTTGCCCCAGAGAGTCTCTATTTCACACACGCACACCCTGCCACACATAATTGCACTCATAAAATGCCAAATACCCGGCTCCGCACGCTTCGATATTTATGCCGGCAAGTGATACCCATTGCCAGAGAGGGTGTTATGGAACACACAAATCACGCAACTTTTATCATTGCCTCGAAACAGGTTTGCTCCCTTGGAATTGGAATTTTCTGGCTATTATGCTTTGCTAGTATCGCAGTATCCACCAGTTGGCATGGTCAGGTCGATCACCTCCTGCGCAGGAAGTCCAATCCCACATGCAGACATATCTTAATGCTCGCAGACTTGGGGTAGCTGGGAAGCAAACAAACAAATTATGTGCTCATTTGAATACACATTCTAATGCGAATCACGTTGACAAAAATTCATTGAAGCGTGCAGGATACAGGATACGCACACAACCGCACCGGACTGGAAGGATACCTTGACTCTCGAACTCTGGTCTATCCAATCAGGCCTGCTGTCCGGGTCCTGGCGCAGATAAAGTTAGCGTGGGAGTGGCAAATGGTCCCCACCTCGGACGCTGACAAGGACATATTTATAAAGCGCTCATTTGGAGCAAAGCACATATGTACATGGCTGGAGTGGCATTCCAATATCCAGTTAATCTATCAGGACATGGTGCAATGTGTAGGAAATTAAATGTGCTAGCTGGAGTCTCAGACACTGACAAAAACGGGTGCTACATCCAAGATTGATATTGCGCTTCGACATTCGAGATTGCTTGCATGCAAGTAAAGATTAATCTGGACTACGTAGTATTGCGTGCAAAATTATCATATAAAGCATATTAACTGCTGCCTAGCTTCCGTTTCTGCCAGTGCCTTTGTATGCCAATGTCCTTGTTGTGCGCCATGTAAATGCAAACTAAATATGTACCAACGCCACAGCCAGGCACTAAGTCGATTGCTTCAAGGACTTTCTCGCGCTTAGCGCAGAAAGCCAGGCAGAATCGGAGAAAGGGGACCAGACAGCTGGAGAAAGGCGCAGAGTGGGAGTGGGCTGGATTCCTGGCGGCTTTGCCATTCACACCCAGTTGGATGTCTGCCTCCATCGCTCTATTCCGCATTGTCACTGCTAACAGCTCCTCCACATCTCGCTTTGGTGTCCCCTCGAGTGTAAATGAGTGGCTCCATTCTCAGCACCACCGCATCCCATGCCCAAAACACCACCCACCTGGCTGTGCTCGTACATGTGCGGGGTAGGCTTTTTAATAAGCAATTTATTTTTAGCTTAACAACGCTCATGTAATGAAAAACGCGCAGCCTCGCCGGCTTACAATATACTTGCAATGATTTCTCCGCCCAGCTCCGCCCACTTTTCCATCCTCTTTTCTGCGCTGAGCGTGTTTGCCAACGATAATTAATTTTTTTGGCCTACCCCAAGCGAGAAGCTTAGACCATGAGTTCGTACCGCATTAAAAAGAAATTAAAATGGAGCCATTCTCCTCCGCATTTTCCACCTCGCCAGCCGCAAGTACATCTAATGAGATAACTGGAGACAACTGGCGCGAATTGAGTGTATGGGGTAATAATGGACAGCAAAAGAACTGGGTTCCTTAAGGTAATATTTATAAATTAGGTCCCACATTCTAGTACAGTCTAGAATATTGTTATACAATTTCTAGCTGTCTCGAATCTACAAAACGTATTGATTGTAAAACATTACGTGAGCGCTTGCAGTAATTAATGCGTGTAAATGGTAATTATTCCTATTTAAAAATGAAATATTTTTAAGTCAGTGGATTCTCTTCGTGTTCGTCAGTCCGCAAAATGCTTTCTTCCCAACGAGTTCCATTTTTTTTCACCTTTATCCTGATCCTAGCTGGACTGGGTCGGTACACAAGTGGAAGTCGACTCCCAGATTGCGTTATTTATCCAACATGTATTCTCACAAAGGATCTGTGCTGCAGGTAGTGCATCTATAGAAATCAAAGACGGATGTGGAACAGAAACTGGAAAGCCAACTATATTTCAGCACTTGTCAAAAATTGCACCCCGTTTTTATAAATACAAAGATCCACAAATATGTGACCTTAACATGGTAACATTTCATGTCTTTTCATAAATCAACTTCGTTTTTATTGCGAATGCCGTTTGTCGGTGTTACTTTTACATGACCATTGCCAGCGATTTTTCTGGCCATTTGTATGTCGTTCACTTAATAAAGCCCGAAAACCGAGAAGAAAAAGTAGCAGATTCAACAAACAGGCAAAAACTCTTGGTTTTACTTTTAACCCGCAGGCGAATAAATATTGTTTTTAAAACCCAATGAAATATTGCATGCGTTTTGATGAATAGCCCATATGTACACATAGCATTTATAAATAAATAAATATAATCATAAATAAATAATGGGCCAGCGCATGACAGCTCGGTGGCAAAAACGCACAAAGAAAAATAAATATTACACCAAATTGAAAACTTACTTCAAAGCCATAGTGTCGCTTTCCATTTACATGTTTTATTTAATTTGACGTAAAAAGTGAAACAAGTAATACATATTTCCTATATTAGTGGTTTGTTTTTTGGGTCTTACATTCCCCTTGAATATTTATAGGCCAAACAAGTATTCAGCAATATTTAGCGTAGTACATGCACACTCAATCTTAAAGAATTCTCAAAAATATTATGTTAAAGCTGTCTGGAATTTTGTGGAACCCACCTTTTTATCGTTTTAATCATCCGCGGCTTAGTGCTCCCAAAAGCAACCTGAAAAAACAACGCAAAAGGGTTTCATATTAGAAATGAATAAAACTTTTCGTTCCATTTTGTTTTGTTGCTCCCGCTTTTTTTAATATAAAATGGCTTTGGGTGAAAAATTTGGAAAGTGAAACGGGCAAGGAGAATATGTAAATATGTGTTGGATGCTGGATGCTGGATGCTGGATGCTGGATGCTGGATGCTGGATGCCGGATGCCTTTGGAGCCTACGGAGCAGCATGCTCGGAATTTAAATTTGTAGCTAAGCCTCGAAAAATGCGAGCCGCTTCATTTTGCGAAAGCAACTGGACCCTTTTGTGGGTGTGTGCGATGTATCTTTGGTGACAAAGGACAATGCCAAACGGGCTGTGGGGGCGACAATAAAATTAAATATTCTATTTAATGGCGCCGTAGTATGCCAGACGCGTCGCGCAACTTTTCTTGATGCATTCCTGCAGGAGCGGGACCTTTGACCTTTGAGAGTTCATAACTACAACTTGAACTTCCTGCAGCGCTCTGAAAGTCTAATCCTTTGTTTGCTGCAGATAACAAACTCGTACTGCAATCCAATAAAAACAAAGCCGTAAACTATCATTTTAATTCCGTTTCCTCGCCGCTCGCATTGCATCCAGTTTATTCGAATTCTGATTGTCCGTTTATTAGCCCGAGGCCCCTTTTGAATAAGCAAAAGTAAAGCCACGTCCATGTCCTCGCCGGGGGCATGCAAATAAAACAGATTTTATTGGCGGTCCTTGGATCCTTTTTCTTTTTACCAATTTTCGTCCAGCACTTTGCCTTTTTCTGGCCAACAAGAGGCATGGAAGGGTTGTTGTTTCGCAATTTCGTGTGCCATATAAATTAGACAGATAATATAAATTAGATGGGATCGGGCGGCTTGTGTGATCAGATACCGAAAGCATATTTGGGGCTAGGCTGAGCCAAAATCGATGACACAAAATAATGCCTCAATTAAGCTGGCACCGAAAGTTGTTGAGCCAGCGATGGAAAACATAATGAAAAGCAAGCATAATATTTTCATCTCCTTAAGGTCGAGCCCCATTTCAAGCACTCCACACTCCACAATCATTTTCAATAGATATTAAATACTCGGCAGCATTTTTTGTTTGCCCATCCGTGCCCTCCCCTATAGAACCTTCCCCCGCAGACCACGAGGGGTAACCGCAGCAAACAGAGTCAACATTTTTATTCCACGCTCCTTGCGCCGAAAGACGTAATGAGTGGCGGATGTTGGGGGTCAAAGGTCGGGGACGTAGGCAGACGCGGCATTTGTTTGAGTAATATTTTCGTGTATATTTTTCAGCTTTTCTGAACATTGCTGATGGTTTTTTAGTACCCTATGAGAGGCTTTTGCGGGTATGTCTGTTTGGGGTTTCAACAAAATCACACTTTGTACCGCTGTCATACTAGTACGGTAAAAATAAAGCGCATTCTGCCTTGTTGTTTGTTATTTCTGTTTAAATAAAAGTCACCCTCAATGATAATAATTCTCAAGAGGTATAAAGTAGTCGATAAATTAGCTCCATTTAGCTCTATTTCTGTTTAAATAAAAGTTACCTTCAATGAACACTGTTTTTGTCAAATCTAAATTCTTCAAATAATTCCAAATAGGTATAAAGTAGTCGATAACTGAGCTCCATCATCCCTTGACGCCGGGCAAAAGTTTTAAAGGCGTCACAACCTTACAGAGCATTACAACTCACTTGTTTCGCTGGCTGGCGGGGGAGGTTTCGAGAAATGGGTCTTAGCCCGAGTTCGGGGGTTGCCTGGTTCCTGTTCGAGTTGGCCAGGGTTGCCAGGTCCTTGCACACCCACTCACCCCCACTGACGGCGCATAATTGCGCCGCGTCTGAAAATGAAAATATTTGAAGCTGCGAGCTTCTCAAGTGTAAAAAATTTAATTTCGAAATGTAGGTTTAACGAACGGAAATTGCTTTCGCTCTCCGCGGAAAAATGGAGTAAGCCCTTGCCGTTATTATTGTTGCCTGATTTTCCCTCAACTTTTCGCCTTCCTGTAGTTGTTGTTTTTGTTTTTGTTTTTGTTGTCGTTTTTCGGCTGCGGAAAAAGCAAAGTAAATGCAAAGCCAGAAGTAAAGTCGGGCGAGAGCAGAGATTCCCGGCCGAAAACGTATCTCATTTGTGTTTTCGTTTGCAATTTGTTTGGCTAACTTTCTGATTGAGCTCGTGGCTCATTGCGGCGCATAACAGGCGAACGGAATTGTTTAATGCTTTACATCTGGCCCCAACAGCAGCCCCGCGCCATCTCAACTTGGCCCCATTTCCCCGATGGCACACTGCCGGGTAATTGCAATTGATTTGTCGAGCACTTTGCACGCCAATTTGTTTCTGGTCACGGTCAGTTTGGCCGGGAAATGTGGTCAAGGCTGTGGGAGGCCTGCAAATCGAGAAGGTTTTAAGTGGGCAAAACTTGAAGGCTTTCTTTGATCTTGAGATGTGAAAAACCAAATTAGCACCTTGCCAAAATGCCAAAGAGAGCCACATTTTTAGAGAGGGGGTAACTATTTTTGGAGGCCAAGCAATCCACGCTTTTTTAAAACAAAATAAAAGGAAATGGAAAATATATTTTACATATTATTGTACAACGTATTTCTTAACCATGAGGAATGGTCCTCATGACCAAAGTGTTAGAACGAGTTGAGAATTATTAAAGTGCAAGTAGGTAAATTGCGAAATATTATATTGCTTGTTTTAAGCTTTAGATCGACCATTTAATTCGGGTAACTGGTTTTTAATTTCTACAAAATGCATCCCCTCCTAAGGGTGGTTCATGATTATCCTCGTACAATTCCCAATCAGTTTACGCATATAACGGTGGGTTTCTCCGGTTTCCGTGGAGGGTAACACTCCAATACATTTTTATAAGGCCCGGCGAATTTTGTTTGCTGGGCTTTAAAGCATACTTAAAACATTTTAAGAATTTATTTTACTTATATATTTTCCATTGAGGAACAACAAATATTTTATAATTAGTCGCAGAAGTATGTTAAAGTAAGCTTTATAAACAAGTTAAAAGGTTGAGGTTCTACCTTTCGTACAATTTAGCAATTTAATCCCTTCCATTTGAACTCTCAGCAAGCCACGCGAGGTCAAAGTGCATTTCTGCACAGTGTCATAAGGTGGAAGCCAGCTAACCTGGCTTTTACCAACAAGTTCCTACTGAAAAGGCTTACAGAAACCGGTGCCTGAAAGTGTGTAACAAAAAACAACTCTCATGGAAAATCCGCAAACACACTATGGCAAACTTTTTTAAAAACCCCTGCCCAAACTTTCGGCAAATATGTTGCCAAACCTTTTTTGGTCAGTGCTCCGAGTTCGATCAACTTCTAGGGCACTCTATAGGAAACATTAATAACATTATCCGCTCCCAACGCCCAAAACAAATGCAAAACAAACTAATCAAACTTTCTGCAGGATAACCGAAACGACACAAAATGCGCAAAACAAATTGCTTTATTTTCTAATTCAGCTAGAAAGCATTTTCCATACTTTGTTTCCGAGCAGAATCTACGAGCGAGTGGGGGAAAAATCGAAAATCAATTTCTGTTAATGTGCCTGGGCCAAGAGTTTTCTGCCAAGAGACCTTGCCCCCCATATAGCCAACTACCCAGCCGCCCATCGAAACAGCCACCCAACCCATGGAAGCCCAGCATGCGTTGGCCAGAGCATATTTTTGCATAAAGTTTATGCAAACATTTTTACTCGAAACCCGCATAAATTACGGATGCCGTCTCGGTGCCCTAATAAACCCTATCTGGTGGATGTCTGGGGCTCAGTAAGTGGCCCGCCTGCTCCGGCTCATGCTTCCAATGGTTTCAATGGTTTCAATGGTTCCACTGGTTCTGGTCCTGCTTATTTTGCATGTCATTTGCGTCTGAGCACTCTGCGGCCCAGATTTTGGCCCAGATCTGGAGGAGCTCTGCGGATGCAGAATGGACCCAACCGGCTCTGTGCGCCTCCAATCGCTGTGCGGCATATAAATCTTCAATATTTATAGCAGAAAACCTACCAAAAATATATATTTTAACTTGGTTTAAAAAGGGTAGAGAGCATGCCGAGATCAAAGCTGCCCCTGCTTTTACTTTTCTCCAGTATTCTATCGGCATAGAAAACAGCACACACTTTGTAGACTCAATTAAATAATTATTTCGGAATTTTTACTTTTACACCGTTCTTGCAACGAAAATAAAACACTCTGCTCACATAAATTACGAACGACTTCGTGTCCTAAATGCACAGATAAGCATTTGCCCGCAAAAGTATGTCTCTTTACCATTATTTTTCGACTTTTATCTTAAATATATTGCATTCATCAGCGAACCACGAAATGCCGCCTGTTTCAAAACGGAGTCTACCGAAAAGGTCCAATGCAGATCAACACATTCGAGCCCAAATCAAAAAGACGAGTACGCTGTCGAAAATAATAATTCAAGGCACTGAACAGTTGTTGGACTCCAAGAATTACCCAAATATTCAATTTATTGAAAAGCCCAGAAAAATGCGGTATTCAAATTCGTCGATTTCCAGTCTGGGGCGCCATGCCACACAGCAAATCGATAATGTTGCAACTAATAGCAAACCACAAGGAATGTTTGGTGCAAACGAACAAAAACGGACATCAAAAGATGTGATTTCCGAAATTAGCAACATGTCTACTAGTTCAGTGTCAGTAAGGAATAAGCCGTTTGAGAACTTTCTTCAGGATTTCTGTTTGGCTCATGGTTCCATACCACGGGAAAGTGTTCAGCAGGCCATCGCGAAGTGGGAGGAAATGACATCCAAGCAAAAAGAGGAATTTAGTCCTGAAAACTATGTTCTGAAATTATGTAATCAAGTGCGCAATCGTGATGAAATTTTAAATGCAGTTGGTTTGAATCCGGCTTATCAAACTACAAGAAAATTTCAATTTGGAAATAGTAAAGCCAGTAAGGTCAAGAGATCGTCCCCAAGGCTACGAAAGTCAACTAAGCGCTTAGCTTCAAAGCCACGAGGTGTGGTGAGTCCCAGAAAGTCGTTGAAAAATGCAGCCAAAAAGCAGGTGCCTCCAATGGTACCGGTGCGTCTAAGTAACAGCGCTTCGGCCTACAAAAACTTTCTGCGCAAAATCCGTCAAGCAAATCCTGGTCTGATGTCCGTAGAAAAGTCCTCCTTATGGCGCAAAATGACTCCCGCCGAAAAGGATCTCTATCGCGTAGTCAACAAACCAAACCAAGATGAAACCAAGGACCGGAAAGTGTCCAGAGTTCAGGCTTCCAAGCGCGTGAGGAAGGGAAAAGCATCACGATCAACCCAGACTCCGGAAAACGCTTTAAATTATTCGGAAAGAAATTTTAATATTCAGCGAGATGGCCAACTACAAGTTTGGGCCCAAAGTAGCACTTCCCTAAGGGATACGCGTCGCTCCTGGCTCCGACTTGAATACATTTCAAAAGCCTTTAAAAAAGTCAAGAATATGTTTAATTAACTACTTGTTTTCAAAATTTTATACAAAACAAATTTAACGCTATAAAAAAACAGAACTGCGCGTAAAATCGCATAAAACACCAACAAAAAATGTTTCGGTCTACTTTGGTTGGGGTTCCCGAAATTCCTGACTAATATTTCTAAGTATCTATCAAGTCAGTCGGATGAGGTTGAATTTTAATTCGCCATGCGGAATAATTCAGCTGCTTGTGCGATTTGTTTACTACTTGTAGCTCTGCCACTGACGCCTCTGAATCCTCCACAATCATCGCCGATTTGTGGGCGGACTGGACACCGAGGGACTCGAAGGGCCTTTGTCTACACTCGACTTTCCTGCATTGGTTCCTGCTCCTGGGCTAACAAATTTCTCGCCATTGTTTACTCGGTTCAGAGTGCGTTCAGAGTCGTTCCAGCCCCTGAACTCTCATAGCTGCTTCCGTTTCCGGCTTTGTTTTCGTTCCGTTTCGTTCGAAGGGCCCGGGGCAAGCTTTCCACATTTGGTGTTTATTTTATTGTACATTTGCTGCCGGCAACTCCGCTGAGCCGTGAACTGTTCGGCGTGTCATCATTCGCCTTGGCTTCAGTTGCTGAACATCATCATCATCATTATCATCAGACCCGGAATCACCGCCATTATCATCACCGCCATATCCATGTATGAGAGGTAAATTTCCCCAGCTACCCTAGACACGAGGCAGTTGGGACGGGACGGGACGGAGTTGGACGGTGTTGATGTCTGTGCCCGTTGTTCTGGCTGCTGTTATTGTTGTCTTTCGGTTGCTTTTCAGCGTGCGCCCTTCGTGTTATTTACTTAACAATTTACTGAATAATTTACACACCTTCCCCACCCGGCGGCTGCTGAAAACTTTTGGGCTGGGCATATTGGGCCAGGTAGCCAAGATGCAAGAGCAGCACACAAGAACGCACCGAATTAATTTAGAATTTTCCATTTTATTGCCTGTATTCTTAAAAAAAAATATTTTTTTGGAATAGATTAATTGGAAATTTACATAACATAACTGGATATATGCATATGTTCTAAACGCACGGTTATATTTCATTAAACGTTTAAAGAAAAGTCGAAAGCTGGGTAGCATTTAGTCTAGCTGAAGCCGAGACATTTCCATAAGTTGCCTTTATTTTTTGTTACCGCTTCGCTTCCTGTTTGCTCCTTGCCGGCCACCCCCACCGCGCCTCCCTCCCCGTTTTCCTCTGATGGGCGTTGAATTATGAACCTGACTTTCCTTTTGGGGGTTTTGGTGGGGGGCTCTGTGGAAAGTAAAACTTTCACCGGTGCTGCGTGCCCGTGAGCCTGTGCGATTGTGTGGGTGTGTCAGTGTGTGTGTGGGCTGGTGTGGTGTGGTTGATAGTTGTCCACAGAATCACACACACAGCAAAGGTTACATTCGCTTGTGTTTACTTAGTGGAGTCTTTGACTGACATTTAATGCGGTTAGCATACGTGTGTGCGTGTTCGCTCCACTGTGTTGATAATGTGCATAATAAGCCCTAATTAATGTTAAATAATGAATTTTCTCATTTGCACGCCGTCAGCGCTGAACAGGCATTGCCTTCGGCATTTTCTCGATTCCATTTCATTTCAAGGCAAACACACGACTTCCAAATACTTGCAGTGTAACCCCCGATTTACCCAAAAAGGATCCAGTATCGAGCAGACGGGGATGTTAAAAATTGGTGTTTGGAGAGGTCCTTTGTTGTGGTTCTTGCACCTTTCCCCTTTCCGAAATTTGCCAAAGCCACAGCACAAACATTTGAAATATCAGCAAGTTTTACTTCAGGGCACTTTGTGTGTTTGCTAATTAAATGACCTTATCAAAGGGGCTTTTTCATGTTCGCAAGCCATTTGACAGCCGTAATTTACACGAGCTTAATTGAATGTTGAACAAATTAATGGCAAGAGGCCAAGAATGCTTCCAAAAAGGCAGTATCTGCAATCAAGTACTGAGTAAAGTTGTTGGAACTCTTTTTTTAAAAATCCAGGCTCCTGGTGAACTTCACTACCAATCCCCCAAAGAAGGCAATCCTCACAACGGCCAACTTCCCGTGAGAAACTCTTTTAAGTCGAGCACTTTTGTTTATTTACAAGCATTTAACCGAATTAAACAAGCAACTTTGCGCATAACAAATATCGAATTTGGCCCTTCGACCCCAAAATCGTAATGCGGGATAAGATGGGAAGGAGTTCGAGCATATAAAAAGTTCAAACTGTCAGAACTTTGACAGCAATATTGCTGAGTTTTATGTACAACAAGCGGAATAACTAAAACAGTGCAGAAATTAGAAACAACATACCGAAAATGTCCATAAAACTTTGCCCTCGTCGAATCCTGCAACTTTTTTCGCCTGATTCTTATTGCGGATGTTGCTTTTGTTGCTTAGCCGATGATGATGATGGTGGTGTTGTTGTCGCAGGAGAAAATCAATGTCGGCATATTTTATCCTTTTTTCATAGCCAGGCACGAAAATACATGAAACATATATATACAATATACATATATATACAAATAAAATACACCACTACACTGACACAGCAAGGGAGTAGAAATCCAAACGAGAAGCCAGAAAAACAGTTGCCAAACTCAGCTTTTTTTATATGTATATCGTAGTTGATTAGCCGCCTGATGCTGTGGATTTTTATTATTACTTTGTTTGATTTTTTGCCCAACTGGATTTTCCTTCTTCGGTTTTTACGGGCCTTGATTTGATTGCATTTTGTTTGTGGATCATATATTCTTTTTCTTGTTTGCGTTGGCACTTTCGCTGACAGCCCTTGAGGCAATTATTTGTTAGACCCGAAATCGCTTACAACGTTTCAATATTTTGTTTGACTTTTTAGTGAATACATGTTGCAGCGAGTGCTCCTCAAGTTTGTTGTTTGTTTAATTTTATCGCTGCCTCACTGTTATTTTTCTTTTGTCACTTTTCGAGCTGGGTGGCACGCGCTGAGTGGCATGTCAATCAAAAATCAATCAAAATGTTCGCGTTTTCGCGCTCGTTAGCATTTACACATGTTGTTGTCGCTGGTTTCTCAAATTGCGGCAAATGGATTTCAGGTTGTTTTCCGAATATCCCGTCTCGCGTTACCCGGCGCACTCGGAAATTCTGTTGGCGACACGTACTGCTGCCCCCCAACTCTTGCCTCCTGCCTCCTGCCACTTGCCACTTCCAACTTGCCACTGTACACAGACACACACACACGCGCACAGCAGCAGGGAAATCCAGGCTCCAAGGAGTTAACTGCGGGTTAGTGGAGTTAACTACGGATTAGTTGACCACCTGGTCAGGCTCCTTGGCTCCTAGCAGCTTCAATTCCGGCGGAGTGCTCCACGGGCGGGGCTACGGATCCGTCCGGCTCGGCGCTGAGCGGAAAGAACGGAGCGGAACGGACTCGAACGGATCGACTGCGGCGTGTCTGTCGCTCACGGCGTACGCTTTTCAACTGCTGCGCCCGCAACGCTCGACGGATTTCCAGGCAGGCGGACGCCTCCGCCAAGTGAAAAGCAGGCGGAGTTCGGCCTCCTCTCTCGGCAGCGTCCTCGTGCCTCGTTTTCACTCGGCAAACTGTTATACGCGCTCTCTCCCGAGAGAGAGAGAGATGTTGTGTAGAAGAGAACGCGCCGCGAGGGAAAGTTGCCCACCACTTTCACCGGTTTCTCTGCTGGGGAAAGAGCTACCTTATTTATATTTTCAATGTGATTTATACGCCTATAAAATGCCTAATCAACGGGACATATCAATTGCAGACTATTACCAATGATTTGCACCTACAATTAGTTGTATTAAATTTTAGAAATATATAAAACATAAAAATTGAAATATTAGTAATATACTGAAGAAACCTGGAGACAGTAATTATGAAAAGTTTAAAGGAAATAAATTAATATAATTTATTTACAATAAAACATTATATTTTAACACAGTACAATAAATTATTTAGGACACAATACTTGCTTATTTTAATTAAAATTGATTTAATTACCTTCTTTCGAACGGCCTACATTTTTTATTGTTATTTATTTATTATTATTTAGTGCTATTGTTTGTGATTTCTTTGCCCGCTTTCTTGCTGAACACAATCCAGTGCGATTTTATTTCTGGCTCTTCTCAGTATAAGAGTAGCCACACAAACTGTTCCCAGTTGATTTCCCCCTATTCGATGCTCTCCCAGTATCACAGTTGGTATAACAGGGCACTCGTTGGGGAGTCGGCGCCACTCTGGAAATACAAAGCCCACAGCCAGAGCCAGAGCCAGAAAAGCCAACCTCAACACTCGCAGCTGACTGACCGAGCGGGTGGAAAACTTCAACACGGACTCAGGCGTGAAAACTCCCAAGCTGAAGTCCTCAGCCGGCGAGATATGTGGCCGGAATCGAAGGCTTCAGTTGCCAGTGCATTTCCCAGCCGCCCACGCACAGCCCCGCCCAAATACCCGTGACACCGGGCGAAGCGGATCCCTGCGGAGGTGCCGAAAATCCATTTTGGCCAGAACCGAAGCCAAGGAGGAGTCGTGGAGAAGGAAGGAGGAGTGGGCGGTCGGCCAAGCCAGCAGCGGATAATATCGATTCGGTTCGATTGTTGTTGCCTGGCTGCTCGAATTGTATATTGCTTTATAAGCAGCTTCTGTCTTCGCCAAATATATATACATATATATGAGAGAAAAGAAAAAACAGAAGAAAATCAGCAGACCCTGCCCTGCGGTTGCTTATTTGGCTGCTTTAGTTTCGATGCCATCAAGCGAAGTCCTTTTCGCGATTTCAAAACTGGAATAAATAAAAATAAAACCAGAGATGGGAATTTTACGTTTTACGCTGTTTTTCTTGTTTGATGCCTCTCCTTCTATCGCAATGAGTAAATAACCAATGAAGCAGATAGAAATGTTTATTGTTATTCTTCGGGGGCTCCTCCTTGGTCATTCAAATCAATTCCGTAGGCAGCTTGTAGCTGAGTTTGTATCTCCGATTTCATCTGCATTTTTATTTAAATTTACATTGGCCGGGCATAAAGGACAAGATTGTCGTCTTGCCGAGTAAACGAGCCATTGCACATTATGAATGTTGGCTTACAATCCTGGTCCTCCTCCGCGCAAATGCTCCTTTGTCGGGAAGTACAATAATTAAGGCTGCGTTAAGTATACGCACCTTGGGCGCGGAGTGGTGCGGCTTGTTCGCCGTGTTCTCAGCTCCACTCGCGCATAGTTTGTGTCGCATTAAAACTATTTAAGTTTTTAATGCCCTAACAGCGATGATCTTGTGCCTGGCATATAAATTACTCAGCCGCCCCTTGGCCCGCCGTCTTTGCGTTAACGGCGCCTCAAAGGCCTCTGCCCTGCCGCCACCCACAACCACCCACAACCACCACCCATCAGCCAGCAGCCAGCTGAACGTCCTTGCCATCGAGCGTGGAAAGCGCGGAAGCAGCGAAGCTCCAAGATGTTGAGCACTTTGCCAAAGTTTTTACTTGGCTCGTTGGCAATTTTTACTTTGTTGCTTTATAGGGATTTATGTTTAATCGGCCAAAGGTTACTTCAACTCACACGCACACACACATTTGCTCTTCGGTCGACATGTTAAAAGCTCCTTTGTTTCACAGATACACCGAAGGACGAAAGGATAGGGGCAGTGAAATGCGGCACTTGCACTGTCATCGCCGGGAGTGGAAGTAATTTTGCCTTACTTGAATCGCCAATAAGCATTTACTTAAATCGAAGGATATTCTGTTGACTGGTTATTGGAACCCATTACTAGCTGCTTTGAAATATTAAAATTGAAGAACGTGTAGAAGTGTAAGAGAAAACCGCCACTAACCAATTTACTTATATTCATTTTAATTTAATTTTAATTTAGCAATTTATGCATTTTAATTTAAATTTGAGGGCATTTAATTATTAGCAATATGCTGCTCTCTATACTATACTCCTAAAATAAAAATCATCAATAGGTTTAAAAAGAGAGTTTCAAAAGGCTAAAAACAAATTTTTAATTTCCTGCGGGGTGTCTCTGTTTTTGTAAATCAACAATCTTAGACTTACAACTTTAAAAATTAATTAAATGTTCCAACGCTCTTGTTCTGGCAGCTTTTAACAATATTATTCCATTAAATACCCGGCAAAGAGCAAATAAATAATCCAACTGCGAACCGAATTGCATTCACCCCTCGCTGTTGGCGTTCATTAACCCGCTCTTAGCCGTTTATTTACTTGGATAAACTGTTACAATTGTCCCCAGCTCAGGTTCGGTCAATAAACGAACTTTCCTTGGCTAATTGAAGGAGTGGCAGCAGCTGCATGCAAAGCAATATCTTCCAGAGTTTGCACTTCAACAAATGGATTCGACCCTTCGAGCAGACTATTCCCAAATTTTTAAGCCATGTACTTGTGTTACCTGATACTTTTCTTCAGCTACAAAGTTCCATATATTTAGTAGCGTTGGAAGTTCATTTATAAGTTAGTCTGTGTTAACTTGTTTGCATTTAGTGGAAAAGCGACCAAATTGCACAAAAGTGGCTCCACCCAGCAACATTATTGCATTACATCTTAGAATGATAGCATTATACGAGGTGCCATAAGCAACCCGTTAATAAACGCCACAAAGTTTAAGCATGCAACTTTGAGCCAGTGCCAGGACTTTTCTACAGTACTCACTCGGCGAAGGACGAACATTGATTGGTGTGCGAGACGCAGTTCTTTGATTTGTGTCTAGACCGATGAGCGCGTGCCTCAATGTTGGTGGAAAATGGAGGACTGGAGGAGTGGGGGAATCAAGGAGGCAACTTGGCTTACGAAAATTCATAGCCCGAGCGCGAAAGTTTATTAGATGCTCTTTGCTCTCTGTCTTTGGCTTTGGCTTTGCCATTGCTTTTGCTTTTGTTGCCGTTGCCTTTGAAACGTCGCCAGAATTTTAATTTCCGCCTAGAGCGTGTCGCACGTGGCCGCACTGACAAGGAAGTTGACAAAGCCGACAGCTCCTTTGAGTTGCAGCCAAGTACCGCCGACCTTTGGGGGCGTGGTGGGCCATCAAGTTGGACGCCTGTCTGTAATTATGGCCGCCTCTAATTAGGACTCCAAATAGTTGACCTTAAAGCCAATGGACAAGTGTTGTCACTCCTTAAAATAGAGTGTGGCAAATTGAACTAAACAAAAAAAAAAAAAATTAACGGACATGGGAAATAGTTGGCGATTGTTTTCGACGCATTCGAGCGTTCGATGCACTCCAAATATTTGTTCAAATATTTGCCAACACGCTTCAGCTTTTCTGTTTCACTTCTGTTCGCCTTGTTAATGCTATTGTTGTACAACTTTTGTGCAAAATATTTTACGCCCCACAATTTCCTGGAAATCTACATTTTTCCACAGCACTTTTCTTTTTTGCATTTCGAAAGGGGGAACTACTCGAGCACATATACAGATGAAACAGGCGGAGTACCGAGACAGACACACATTTATGAGAATGGCTATTGGCATCGAGCCATGGCCCAAAGCCTCGTGATGCAGTTGGCTCGTTGGGTCGTTTTGTGCCTTTCCCAGTCGGTATTTTCAGCTTTTGTTTCGATTCCCAGGCACCAATGGGCCAATTTCTATTACCGAAACTTTGTATGTACCCTACTGGGACGTAAAAATGCTATCAATCGGTGGCCATATCAATTTCCCAGTTGAAGGGTTAGCACCTCCGTTCGGCAGGTGCTAAGGCTCCATTGGGATGTTGCATCACAGGGTTTCCACAAATCTGCTCATCCCTGCCGAATCCGTAAGCTCCATGATTTCACTCCAAAAAATAAAACTGTATGTGATGGTCTTATGAGGAAAGCAAAATGAGAAATGAAAATGGGAATAAAATGTTTCAAAAGTAGGTTTTAGTATGAGCATTTGTTAGATACTTAATATTTATATTTACTGATTTTTTGAACATTTTATATTATAATGGTTTTCTATGCTTAACATCTCAAGGACATCCCTTTTCGATTAGCGCATTAGAGCATCCCTTAGTCGTTCGCTTCGGCTTATCGAAGATTTGCTCAAATTAATACTTAAAATGCGCTGCGTTGTCAGGCCGGGATTTGTCTGGCTGCTCCGGCTGCCAAATGGGAAAAATGTTCGCTCCGGCGGTTCTGTTTTGGCACGGATTGCATAACAAATGCACGGGCCGCGGATGGTAATGGAAATGTCAATGCAGCCCCCCGTTTTTGGGCCAAGTTTCGAATGCGGGGGCAAGGTGGCGCTATAACTCAATTTAATGTGAATGTTCGGGCAATTAAAGAGGCAGCCGCACTGCAAAGGCAATTGCAATTTGCCTACTTTCGAGCCTCGTGCAGGTCATAAAGTGAATCATTTAGAAGGAGCCTCGAGATGAGCATGCATTTGGAACTTCAGCCAGACTTGAGCTAGTGCAGCAACTCGAAACGGAAGCTGAAGAGCGCAATTAGCAGTCCTCCAGCCGAAAGAATAAATGCCGGGCTAAATAGCTCAGTTAAATGCAGGGAGCTCTGGCTAATTGCGGCCCATTGAGACTTTGAGTTGGTTAAAACTTACAGCACCTGAAGTGGCCGAGCAACCTCAACGACTCACCGATGCAGATCCAAGTATTAGGCACACACTCGAGCGGAGATATAATCTGAAGATGTTCACAAGTGTGCCACAACTGCCAAAAAGACAGCAAGGTTAATTGCCTTGCACTCTACCATAGTTTCTTGTATTTTGTATCTTGCATCTGAATATGCACTTCAGTCTGTGAGTGTGTGGCAAAATAAATTGCGTTTGTGCAGCTTGCCAAGAAAATTGAAAAATTCAGCAGTCATGCAAAAGCCGTAGTCCTGGCAATCTCCAACCGATACATACTTACATTTCCAGCCCCAAAGACCCACCTAAATGCAAATGCCTTTGGGCGAAACTCACTTCCATGTATTCCCCCCTTTAGTTGCGTAATTTGAGTTGTCTTGGGAAACAATTTGTCACTAATTCGAAATTTATTTGACTCAAAACACTTTGACAGAAAATATAATAATCGAAATAGTTCGCTTACAAACAATTAAAGCCAAACTACTGCTGATATACGAGGAAAATGTAAACAGAATTTAAATTACATTTTGTAGTGCTATTGCAAACTGCACTTTGCAGCTTTGAGTAAGCTGAACTAATGTGTGTTCATTAAGGTGAATTAAGCTGGAATAAAAATTATACTTTATGCTCCGGCAATTTTGCACTTCGGGCATGTAAAATATGCGATGATAAAAATAAATGAAAATACATAAACAATATGTAAAATTCAATGTCAACATAAAATGCTCGTTACTTTGTTTGCTGCAGATTAAGAGACTTTAAAAGTAGTTCCCTTTTATCCTACGCAATAAAATATAATTTGAGCAGCTAGGAAATTATTTGTTTTCTATTTACAATTTATTTTAGAAAATAGCAGTTCACAGCGAATGTTATGTAATGGATGTACTTAGGTGGGAAGCTATTTTCCGCTTTTCCGCTTCCCCGCATCTCGAGGCTCTTAATCGATTCTTAAGGATCCCCGGAATTGTTTCGCTCGGCTACGTGTGCGCCATCGAAATGGATTGCATTGTTCTTTAAGCACCTTCCATGCATTCCACATGCTGCACCATAATTCACACTTAACACTTGCATTTTTTCGCCGGGTCGAGGGTTGAGTTGTTAAGGGCCGGGACCATTCTTTGGGGCAACTATTTCGCACTTTGCGGAAAGTTTTTATGCCACTTTTATCTGGCAACACGTAAATATTCGTTAAAAGTTGAAATTTAATTTTATACCCTCGACGCATCTCGCATCTCGCATCTCCCAGATGCAGTAGCATCAGCATCAGCAGCACTCGCAGCAAGTGCAACTATTTTGCGCTGTTTCGTCAAGTGCGACGGAGAGAAAATCAGCCAAATAAATTTCACTTGCACCTTTGGAGGGCGTGGCGCGTCTGCTCTGGCTGCTTGTTAGCATTAAATTTATGTCTGGGCATAAATAAAGCTTTTCTAAACAGCTTGCGCCCTGCTCCTGCTAACTCCGGAATACTTTCCGGGATTCTCTTCTCGGACTCGGATTAGTTCGTCCGGGCGGCGCATCTTTATTCGGTGTACGGACACGCAATTGAATACCAGATTACGTCGTTTAGATAATTTCATTGAGATAAATCCAAAGCAGCTGTAATGGCATTTAATATTTATTATTATTATTATTATTAATCCGCATGCGCGGGTTCCTTTCGCCTTTGTTTGACTAGGAAGTTGCCTCGTCATCGGTTCAATGACTTCATCTCTGGCCTCTATTTGCGGCCAAATAGCCTTTATTATTGATGTTTTCGCCTTGTTTATGTGTCAACAACAAGCGAATTCGCATAAGCAGAAATTTCATTAAGTTGGCAATTCTCAGGGCCCGCTTTCTATAATAATCCAGAGAAATCGATAATAGCGCTTTTTTCCGCTGTGCAAGTGGGTGGAAAACCAACTTTTCCAATGTGTGCTCATATCGGTTTAATTTGACATTAAGTTCCCTAGAAGCAGGCTACTGCCACAGCTTGAGGATAATGATTGATTGAAAATTCATACCAATGCGGGATGTGATATTCCAGGAACCTCTGTGAATATATGGGCATTATGTATTCCAAGAACTGCGAGGAAATTAAATAAAATCCAACGACTATTCCACTCATAGTTTTCTGTTAATTATTTGTATACCTCCGATACCAATTTAATTTTTCTTACTTTAGTTCTTACTTTAGAACTTAGCAGTGGCCTCATGCCGTGTTTATCATTTTAAGAAATTGTCATAATTGATTGCCATTTCGAGGTTAATGGCTCAGGTATCCAGAAGTTGTTAATTAGCAATACCAATCCATTTCCATTACAATTTTCATTCCCATTTTCATATCCATTAGTATCCATTTCATTTTAACTGGCACTTCAGATGTCAGGGCATCAGCAACATCAGTTTTCCTTTTGGCCAGGCTAATTAATATTGGAAAACAAGAAGGACGCGTTGTTTGCCAACTGTGTTGGCTGTCAAAACTTGCGCCATTTATATTAAATTACGATCGAGTGAAATTCAATTAGAAAACATTCCATAAAATCGGCTGCCCACAATTTCCTTTCATTCCCACACTTTTCCTTTCCATTCCATTCCTTTTTTTCCTTTTTATATTTATTTTATTGCTGAAAACTGAATGAATGGGCTGTCGGGGGAGCATGTACTGAATTATTCTGAGCTGTTCGAGGTGCAAGGTAGTCGCTGCTCAAGGAGCAACAACAAGAGCAACAAGCTGGCAGGCAAGTGCAAAAATATTTTTATAATTTACAGTCGACAGCCAGGACACAAACAACAATGAGGGCAAATGTTTCGAAGAAGCTGAAAACTGGAAGCTGGAAGCTGGAAGCAGTACGCCCCACGAAAGGCGGCCAGAATAAATAGTTGTGCAGGTGGTGTTAATTGAAAAACTTTCGCAACACTAATTAAAAGTTTCTAAACAAAATGCCACGGCTATGCCGAGCTGCTGGGATTATGTGAGGCTAAGGGAACCCAAACTCCTCCCATGGATCCATTGGATCAGTTACCAATGCCAACCATCAATTGGCTACGAAATGCTCTCAGTTTGCTTCTTTATCGCTCGAATTATGTGAATTGTCGAGTGTGACAGGCCAAATTGATTGTGGATTGCTCTGCGTGGGTTTGGGATAATTAAACGAGCCGAGCAATACATAATTGATTGGGTGAGAGCAATTGACAAAGTGCAATTCCCCAGCCCCGCTAAGTAGGCTACAAATATTTTTTAATTACTTCTCTGCAGGGGTGGGGAAAATGGAGCGGGCTGGATTAATATTGTATGCGAACGACTTAGGATGGGGCTTATTAAGTTCTGAAATGCCTTGATTTGAACTCCTCTCCTTAATGAAGGTGGAATTCAATAAGAAAACATTCCACAAATCGTTAAGGCACATAAATGAGTGAGAAGTTGGTGCTTAACATGAAATAAATAATGAAACAAATAACAGTTAGCTAACGACATACGATACATTTCCTGTTACCCAATAAATATTTACAAATTCTCAACACATTTCTAATTCCCATAGCTAAATCCAACACTGAATAAAGCAGCATTTAAACAAACATATACATTTTTAAAAAGCGAGCAACGCCAAGTGGCTGTCGACAATGAGTTTAATTTCCTCAACTCGCCTCAGTTCCTGCTCGGTTGCCCAAAAGTCCATCTGGATGAAATGGCGTTGGTCACTTTCTGGCTGAGTTGTCATATTTTTTGGCCGGGCCCGGCGGTCGTCAGTTGGGTAAGAGGTAAGAGAAGGCACAACATAATGCCAGCGAAAGCGCAAAACTGGAGTGAAAAAATGCTGACAATATTTTATATCAAGTGCCGGCATTGTCCGAAACGGACCACGTTTCAAATTTAAAATAACTTAAACGACTTGAAACAAGTGGCTTTGCTGCCATGCTGACAGGCGCTGTGTCACGCCGGAAGTCTGGGGCAATAATAGAAAACACACCCAATTTACGTGAAAAATAATTCACTGGGCGCAGCACGAGCTGCGGCATCCACAAAAGAACCTAAAACCCAAAACCCAAAACCAGGAGCAGGTGGCTCCGCTTTCAGCACGCTTCCTGGGAGTCCTGCCGCTCTGCGAGAATGTTACCTTTTGGCCCCGATGTCTCGCTGGTTTGTCAACTTTTGTTTTGGCGCGTGCAAGTCACAAAAAAGTGAGCGAAAAAAGCCAGGATATTTCTATTTTTCACGGAGAAAGAAGTTGCAAAGGATGTGGTTTCGGGGAAACGTAAAACTGGACAAAAGCATGGCTAGCTAAAATCTTTGCCACAGTATTTTGTCATGCGAATATCTGATATATATCGGCGTAGTTATTCTTATATTCTTTTCATTTTTTTTGTTTTCATAGAATATTCAAATGAAGAAAGGTTCTGAAATGGCCGAAAACAGGATATACACTGGTCGATATCCAATCCCAACTCCAAGTGTAATTTACTCTGGCCTAGTGCTTGAAACCTGGTCACCTCAAGCCGAGGTAAACAAACGGGAGTGGGAAAAAAATTTCCATGCCCGGCTCGAACTTGAGATGATAATCAAGGTAATGGCTAGGCCGTTTGGCCGGAAATGACTTAGTGTTTGCTGGGAAATTAAGCGACAGGAAAGAGCACCAGGCGGCGGAAGAAGGTGTAATGAATTTAATTGAAAAGTTCGTATATGAACGTCATGTTTGGGAAATGACCTGCCATTGTGCGAGCTCCCAAAGTGAATTATGGAAAATTGCGGGCACGCGCCGCAAATCGGCGTAGTGGGCCACAAATCGCTTTAAATGGACCACTGGGAGAGATTTTTGGTTTTTTGCGCCGGAAATGGCAAAACAAATAATGCAGTTCAATAATAATTGCTAATACGGCTTGTCGGCCTTAGCAAACATTACATTCTAGCTGTTCCGTAATTAATTAGCCAGCAGAGCGTTGACAGTTACATGTGCCGATCAAATAGCGAAAGAGTCATGGTCCTTTGGGCCTGGCATGGATACAGATACAGATATAGATGGCGATATGGCTGGTGTGTTAGATAAATGTCCTACTAGATAGTTCCCACGAGTGCCGTTTAGCATGTGCCATAAATGGGGACACTCGCCCGTTGACTGGGGCAAAATACATTTGTGTTAATAATAGACATTGGCAGTGCCATTTTTCATATACCAAGGGAACCCAGTGCGGGGACAATTGGCCGGAAGGTAAACAAATGGCGGCACCAGGATAGCTGAAAAATTGATACGAGCCAGCGTTGGGCTCTCCCTTGGATATATACGTATTTCTATGGTAAATTATGGTTAGATAAATTATGCTATGCGATTTATCGGCCTCACAGCACTTGCCTCAATATTTATGCGGCTAATCTAAGAAGTTGGAAAAATCATAACTCAGATTTGTATATGGAAAATTGTCTGAATGCAGCCGGCTCGTATACAAAATACTCCTATACGTAAGGGTAATTGAAACTCATCATCTTAAGTTGGCAGCCATGGAGAGGCACTGACTGCTCTGAAAAGAAGCCAGCTCACCGGGCCAAACATAAATTTAGCCATAAAAGAGCATTTAAGATAAGCTTGCAGTTATGGTCGTTAAAATTCAAAATGCCATTTAAGAGGAGACAGAAAAAAATAATAATAGCAGAGTGGGAGGCGAAACAGCACGACATCCTGGGAATGCTGAAGCACTGCACAAAGCCAACTTGCAACGGATGCGGCAAGTAAAAAACGCGAGCCATTTACCTAATACGCTAAATATCCAAAATCACATTGGACCTGGGGATCGGGGATTCAGCTGCGGTCCGCTCATGGCCCAGACAACATTTTATGTCCTTTTTTTACTATTTGTTCGCACAACCTACAGGATCCCTCTCGAACTCGACTGCAAACACACATTGCCAAGCTTTATGCTGCCTGCGATAGCAGTTTAGTGTCGTTGATGTTAATTTTTGTAGCCAGCCAGGTGGGGATTGGCAGCTGGAAATGCATCCCCATCCTCCATCCGCCTCCGCATCCCCATCTCTGCAAAGAAGAACCTCATCATCGAGAAGCATTGCATATCGGCGACTGCCTCGATTTCTGCTGACTTTCGCTCGGCATTACGCTCGATTGAGTGCACAATTTCATTAACCGTATGTGCCTCAAAAGGGGTCAGGTCCTGGTCCTGGTCCTGGTTCTGGTCCTGGTCCCCGGGATATCGAGGTAGTGGTGTAGACCGGGGTAAATGTGGTTACCAGAGTGCCGACAGCTGGGAGACGCGAATCGTCAGCCGTGGACCTTCGAATGGTGCATTTTCCGGACTAACATTCGCTCAAAAACGGGACAGAGCTGCCGCTAAGGAATTTGCATGTTGTGGCGCTAATGTCTATAGATATACAATAGTTGTTCAGCTATTTAGGCGATTTAAGTAAGTCATCGAAGGGCAAAAGTAAGTAACTGCAGCTCCTAAAGTCTTAGCATGTTGACTATAAATATCGTACTATTCCTTGCGGATTCAAAAAGGGCTGTTTTATGTGGTAACCGCCTAATTCAGCTTTCTAACAAAATAAAATTAAGCTGATGCCCTTAAGTATACAGTATCCAAACCAGATAATGAAAAAAAAAAAAATCTACAAAATGTTGATTGCAAGCATAATCAAAAAATATGAATAAGCAACGCTAGCTTTTATTTTTAAAAATATAGTACGTTCACTTTTTCTCTAAGTTTAAAGATTACTAATTTTTGATAACTTTACCTAATACTCGTAGTACAAAATAATACGCTGATTTAAAAGGAACCAGCTATGTCCGCAGGAGCAGGACCAATAAATTTTGCCACCAATTTCACGGAAAAAATCTAAATGCATAATGAAGCATGCCAAAGATTGATGTGTTTTTTGCGGCTTTTGCGGTTCGGTTGCATTGCGGAATCGGCTTGTAATTAGCTTGCAGGTCCGGGTTCGATGACCCGCCGACCTGTCACTCAGTCGACGGGACTCAGACGTACAAAAACTTGTGTCGCCGCCCGACTGGCCCGAGTTGATTTCCCACAAAAGTGTGCCACACACACCGAATGCCTTTGAAGTGCCTCCCTGAATGAGTGCGAATGCGAGTGTGAATGTGGGCTTGGGTGCGAATGCGAATGCGATGTGAATCTGAGTGCTTTATTCATGACGGCAATGCCTTTGCTGTTTTGTGGCTTTTGGCATGCCACAGAAGTTATGCACTAACCAAGGCACGGCACTTTGCAAATTTATGCTCTGTCTGGGCCAGTTCTTCTTTAAATGTATTTTTTGGCAGGCCAAAGTTGCCGGCAATTGAAAAGTTCACCAGGCCCTGGCCAATAACTTTTTAAATGCCTCCTTGGCTGGCCCAAAGCTCGAGTGCCGAAAGTCTTCAGAGTACATGTGTCCAAAATAAATAATCCTGGTCCGGCTCAGTCGTCTCTGTCGCAGAATCTTTTGCCACTACTGCATGCGAGTGTCTGTGAATCAACACCATTTGTCGTCTGTCAAGTGACAATTGAATGCAATGACTTTTGCCAAATTGATTCTCGACAACGGAACGGAACGGAACGGAGCGGAGCGGAGCGGGGAGGAGCAACAATGAAGGCGACAATGAATTCTACTATCGAATGCAAGACACTTCTCCGTCTGCAGTTGGCCAAGATCCTTCAGATGCGAGTATTTATGTGTGTCGTCGAGATGGTCGCATCTGTGTGAATGGGTTTCGTTTCATTTCATCTCAGTGGCTTTCGTTTCGTTCGCTTAGCCTTGAGTTTTTCGCCCAAAATAAATGGCATATTAAGTATACGCTCAGTGGCACCTGCGACTGGGTGCCAAACTAACACCGAATGCGCATCAGGCCACGCCTAATAATATATGTATATAGTGCAAAATGGATAACCATATTAAAAAGAAATGGATGGCCGATTCAAAAATAGAAGCTGTACAAGGTAGAGAACGGAAATATATTGGCAAATGTAATGTATTAGGGAATCATATAAATTATCTAAATATTTTATACTTGGATTTGATTCTTGTTTAGTTTGCTTACTAGTGCTGAAGAAGTAATATGAATTTGCAATAGTGAGTTGTTAGGACAAACAATCGACGAAGACACTTCCTAACATAAGACAAAATTATGAAAATGATGCCAAATTCCTGGCATCTATGCTAACTTCATTTCGAGAGATTTAATTCTCCTTTCCCATTAAGCGTAAACTACTTTTCGCTTCAGTCAAGGACTTGAAACTTTTCAAAAAGCAAAGTTAAAGACCCTTTCAGTCAGCAGCACCCAGGAAGTTGCAATTGTCGGGCTTTGGGCGGCTCTTGAGAGTTAGTGTACCATAACCATTTCATTAGGGGCATATCATGCGGCCATTGAAGGTTAGACCGTACCTCGGTAAACAAGCTCAAGATTTTGAATCCACACCGGCAGCTGAAATGGCAATCTGCAGCCCCAAGATTCCCAGAGTTGCGACCTTCAAGCAGCCACTTGGCAGTTGCCAACTCGTCATTACCGGTTGCATAAATATTTACAAGCCACATAAAACACACACACCCAAATACACACCACACACACACACACACACCTGCACACCCACATGCGGCAGCTAGTAGCTACTAAAGTAATGCTAGTGACGGACGCAAGGGGGGCATGGTGTGGCAAGGACTTGGGCTCATAAATTGAGAAGCTGCAAGGCGTTTAGGTCCAAACACAAATACGAGTGCAAACACGGCTTGACATCGACACTGACTGAATGACGCCTTTCACTCGAGGGAATTTCCCCCACCGTCCCTTTGAGATTTCCCGTCACTCGCCGGAGATTTCCCCCAGCATCATGGCTTCATGTTTAATCGCGTTAATTGCGAGCTCCTTGTTACCTTGGCCAACTAGGAAATTCAACTCTGTTTAATTGCCGCACTGGCTGAGTGGAAAACTTCTTGCAGCTGACTGTCTGTTTGGGCCCGCGTCTTAAATCTTAATTGGAGGCTTAAATCCCATCGACTTTTTGACTTTATCGCGGTTTTTAATTGCTCATGTGTTGCCCTCAAAAAGTCACTGGTTATTAATTAATTTGCGGTTTGGCATACGTGTAAATGCGCCGACTTTAGCTTTTACTTGTGTCAATTATTTAAGTCCTAATTATTCTGTTTACTTTATTCCACTTGGCCCTCAGCTTTCACTTAGAAAAATTAAAGCCAGTTCTTAAAAGTCCTCGAAACAAAATTAAATTAAATTGATGGCAATATGAATAAATAATTCAGAAAGCAATCAATATCAACATTGATTTTATAATTTAACTGGCCAATTTCTAGCAATATGCCGCAAAATTCTCCCTTGCACTTCCACTATCGACTCTCTCTTGTTTTAAACTTTAGCTGGAGTTTAAGTTTGGATTCAAGTGGCCTCGACATTAAGCAGAGTTGACAGGTTGCAGCTTTTGTGTGGTTTCAATCCCCAGTCCCTCATTAACATCTCCTGCCCCGCGGCCAAGCTAGTCCGCTCCCCAATCCCACTCCCAATCCCAATCCCAATCCTCACCCCAAGCACTCTGGCACTCCTCCCCAAACCAGGACCACTTATTGTTAATCCTCGGCGGCCTAATGCACAAATGTTGGAAAATTGAGCCGACAGCCACGGATGGCTGGCAAAAGTGAAAATAAAGCAGTGCCTACAGAAAACAGAAAACACGACAGGGAGAAGAACGCAACTTTTGAGTGATGCTTGCTGCACGATAAGCACCACCAGCTAACCAGATTCAAAATCCGCTTCGGTGGTGCTGTCCTGGAAAAGGCTTCTCCACTGGAAACACTGTGTTGCAAAGCCAGAGATTTTAAATGACTTTCTTTCTTACACCCTAGAAAATATTCCGCCTTACAAATTTATATACTTATTGGTTAAGGTAATTCATGCTGCCACATATTGGATTAAAATTTTTACTTAAAACTTTCATTTCTTCTAATTAATTTGTGTAGTATTAAAAAAAAGGGAGCTTACCCTGTTGCCTGGTGTTATTAGAGCAAGTAAAAGAGGTCTTGGGCGGATGGCGCGCCAGTGGGTGGGTGGCTATAAAAAGGCGGAGTTCGCGGGGTCAGCGGAGCTTTTAGCTCGGCTCTCGCCTTTGTCACTAGTCCAGGACAAGAGCGGCACAAAAGTTTGTTTGTTCATTTGATGGTAATTATTGTAAATGGCGGCAGCGACGCAGGTGGAAGTGGGACTCCGCCGGCTCTTTGATAAAAATGAGCCGGAGCTCGTGGCCCAATGGGAGCACTGAGATTGGCGGTGTGGGGTGGACTGGGGGAAAACATTGACGGCAAAATCGCCTTGGGCGCTGATTGAGCAACCAAATAAATGCGCCAAACTTTGACAATGGCTGATGTTGTTGATAATAGCATAAGGATGATGCCCCGACCAGTACTCCTTCTTCCCACTGGATGCCGCTCACGCTGGTAATGATGATGACGACTCCCGACTCCCGACTCCCGTTTGGTGTTTATGGCATTCCAGCGGCATCCTCAGCCGAATTGAGCTGCGCTGAGCTGAGCTGAGGTGTCCTGTGGATGCCCAGCGGCCAAAATGTGAAAAGTTGTCGCGCCACCAACTAGTTAATGGCATTTGTGTGTTGCCGGATTCCCAGAGGAGTCGGCAGCGGTTTTTTGTCCCTCTCTCGCACATCAGCTGTCTCAGTCGCCGATCCTGCAGGTGTGGGTGGCGAACATTTAATATTTAAGTCGTTGCAAAAGTGCATGAGACGTTACTGGTAGAAAATGGTTACCCAAAATATTCATATTTCCCATAAAAGAATAATTCAATACATTTAGTATCAAATAACTAGTAAATGCATTATATCCTTGGTAGCATATCCGAAAGCAATAGGCAGACTTAAATATAAATATATACCATATAAAATATGGTATGGTAATTAAAATAATATGGTAATTTTTTATGTTTAAAAATTTTAAATATCAAAACAATATGTTATTAATAATCATTTTTGACATTACTATAGAACGTTCTCTTTATTTTAAATGGTTAAGAGTTAGGTAAGCTTTCTTTTCATAAAACCAATTTGCACTGAAGAAACTCCCTTTTGACTAAGCAGCACCATCCTTGAAAGTTCTTCAATGGCCCTAAGCAAATTGTCCTGTTTAATTAGATTAGTTCACGTAAATTGAAAATACCAGGACAATGTCTTCGGTATGTGAAGGCAAACGTTGTTAAAGGGCATAACTTAATAAGAAGGTAAATTAATAGATTGACCACACAAAACACACCCCGCCCATGCTCGTCCTGGAATGGCCATTGATTGGTCCCAAGCCATCGATGAACTGAACCGGGAAAAAAGGAAATATTTTTCTAATTTTGTGAACATGCCCGCAGCCAAACACAAACGGACAACAAACTAGTTGGCAATGGGGGAAAAAGAGGCTGATACATATGCATAGCAAAGAGCTGGAAAATCATGTTAACATTTCACATTATGGCCATGCTGAAGATGAACGGAAAACTCATTCAATTTTCGTTGCAAAATAAGAAAATAAAGAAATCTTCCATTGGACATTATAATTTTATAAGAAAAATGCAATGAATGTTGTTGGCCGTGCAGAAGATGGCAGAATATTGACGGCCATCGAGGCTGGGCTGGAAAATATGGAAAATGTATACAGGAGCAAGGAGCCAGTAGCCAGGGAAAACTGCCGACATAGGGAAATGGAAAATGGCTGAAAACTGGGCTGATTGAGTGCTGCTATATTGGTGTATAGTGGTCTTGGTGTCAGTTTTATGGTTTTATACTTTCATTTCCGCCACACTCGCTCAAAAATACAATGCACGACTTCCGCAGAGGTCTCTAAATTTTTACCTAAATGCACAGCGAACTTTGAAGGTGAAATGAAAGTTTCGGCGACTGTGAAAGCGGTCATTGCATTGCAGTTACCCAAGCTTAGTTCGCAAAAAAGTCAGACACATCATTCTGGCTTAGCCACAAATGGACCACCAAAGTCATGTCTCCTTTAAGGGTTTCTTGTCCCCAGCATGCATTGTCTGCATTTATTTTCCGAATCGTTTGGTTTTGCGAGGTCTCCGCTGCTTTTATAAATTTCCCTTTTTTAGGATTGACCCAAGTGAAAATGCAAGGTGTTGACTGGATTCCGACATGCTCAATAATTTTAAGCCCCTGGAAACTATAAGACTCGAAAGTTTTCTTGGTAAATAACCATCTGTGTAGGGTGAACGACATTCCGCAGCATCAATTTCTGATTATCGCAATGAAATGCACTTCAGTTGGTTTCATTTACTCGTTGGATTGGACAAAAGCAGCCAGCTGATGGGATCTCCCTTGATTAACCCTAGAAAAAGTATATGCGACTTATTTGAGATATAAAAATAAAAGGCCAGTGAGAAAGCGAATTTTATTAGGGAGGCAATGAAAATGTAAATTATTGGGAACTGATTGAGCGCAGATAAAACTGCCTAAATTGCTGACTAATTAGATGTCGCATAATAAAAAGGCTAGTTACTACTAGTTTGACATATTTGCACAAATTATTATTAACCAGGGAACCATTATTTGCCAATTGGTTTTTAGAATAACACAAAAAACAGTAAACAGTAAACTGCTAGGGACTTAAATTAGATGTTTAACGGATTGTTGCATTTTATGGCACGCAAAAAAGAACGGAGAATAATTAGTTGCAAAATGCACATAAATTGAATGCAAAATTACAAGTAGACAAAAAAACTAGCTGAAATCAAGTGGAATAATAAGTGAAATTATTGCAGCTATGGTTAATTAAAAAATTATCTATGTTAATCCGTGTGAATTAAATAATACAAATTGCATTAAATACGATTATATGTTCTGCCACCTTTTTTCAGCAAATGTAGTCCACCGGTATGGACATTCAACTCAGCGGCCAAGTGGAAAAGGGCAAGTTTTTAATCTGATAAACATGGCCAACATCCAAATACGAAATTAAATTAAAAGTTTTCCTCGTCGGGCACAAACAAAAATCGAATCAAGTCCGTTAAAGCGAAGGGCATTTGGAATCTGGAAAGCAAATAAATGTATTAAATCAATACAAGTAGCCCAAATAGAGAGGAGCTCGGGATGAAGGCTTTGTTGAACTCCCCGAATCAAAAGTGATAAATCTAAACCGGACGTGTGCGTGTACACTTATAGAAATTGAAAATGGAAAAGAAACCGGGAAATAGCGGGGTAGCCGATGGAATTTCCCCTATATTGGCGAACGATTGCTCCTTTGAGCTGCCGAAACTATAAATTTTATTTTCGCTGAGGGCCTGCCAGTTTCAATGACACTTTAATTTAAATTCGCTCAAACGCAATTGCTAGCCAACGCACCCAGTGACAATCAAGGAGCCATCCCGAACTCCACATCCACATCCACATCCACATCCTTGGAACGAATGGTTCCATTGAGCAAGTTGTCAAATTGTTTGAATTTATTTATTGACTTGCTGGGCGGCGGCATTTGCATCCCAGTCGACAGACTTTTGACTCAGTGGCTCGAATGAAGCCCTTTGCACTGCCTCCGGCGGCGGATGTGTAAGTTCCCTGGCTCCCATATCCTTCCACTTTTTGCCATCCTTTTCTGGAGTCGCGTGTAATGAAAGGAGAAGGACCACAGCTCATCCTGCGGGGCAGACAAACTCGACATTGTCTGGAAGGCACAGTGGTGATGGGGTTAAGATCTTCCTTTGAGCTAAATTAAAACAGTTGCCATTGGATTTGGGCCAAAGCTGTTTAATTGTTGAAACATGAAACTTTTCGAACGGATTTACATTCTGATGGATAAAGGCATATTTATAAGTTTATTCATATAAGTTACAGTTAAATACAGAATTGAAATCTTTAAAACTAATTTCAAGTACAATTAGCAATGGCCTGAACGCGTAAAGTTATCTATTCTTAGCCCTTGCTATCCGCTGATCACTGATTTCATTATCCTTTCCCATGCCCCACAATCGAATCATTTTATAGCACACTTTCGAGGGCATTGACGAGAAAATATCTCAAACTGATTTTCCACTGTGAGCAATTGAATGGGAAGCGGAAAAGCGCACACAGATACAGATACAGATACAGATACAGATACAAAAAGGGTCGCAGGATGCGGTGCCCTGGCATCATGTGTAGCTATGTGCGCGGTCATATGTGCGTGTGTGTGTGTGTGTGGGAGAACCTTTTAACTTTATCGCATGCAGCGAATTTGACCCACACATACGTAGAATAAGTTAAGCAAGACTTGCCGGCGGCATTTGTGTGTGTGTCACGCACGTCTCACTTGGCCACAGCCCTTTGTTGGTGTGAGTTTCAGTTGACTATTTAATAAATCCCAGTTTTGTGGTCAGCATACCAAATTAATGCGATTTACTTGGCCAACGCACACGCACACACACGCACCGTCAGCGCGGCAAAAGTGTTACCAATATAGAACGAAAAGAAAGAACCGAGAATTCATTTAATTTATTCCAAGGATTAGCTATTCATTTCACTGTTTTGCTACCACAATTCCCCATCTCCGGCGAAAGAGAATTGTTACACCCTCCGGACGCGGTGGCCAGTATGGAATTTAAATTTGTCCTGTCCAGTTAGCAGGTGTGAGAGTGTCTTCGAGTGTGGCTGCGAATAAAACTTGAAAACTTCTTCCTGGCACGTGTTTGACTTATGCGCAGGACAAGTACCAAAGTTTAAACTTTGCCCAGCTGAACAAAGCCGGGCACACGAAATTCCATCTTCGAATGGCGAGTATCCTAGACAAATTTCAGAGCAATTTACATTTTATCAATATAATTTTTAAGGAGAAAATTGCTTGTGTGCTAGATACTCTTGTCTATACTCTGTTTATATATATTTTTTGGAAGGATTTATCGAATTCTTAGGTTTTTAATGGTGTTGATGCATTTGTCCGCAAATTTGTAAGCAAACAGTATCTTTATTCCAGCACGCTCAACATTTCAAACGGCTGAAGGGTAACACAGCAGTCTCGAATTCAACATCACAATGGTGGAATGGAAAAAAGTTTGCAAGTACAATGCTAGCACCGGACACTAATGCCCGGCAGGAGCCCAAGATCAGGTCGGGTCAGGTCAGGGTGGTCAGAATGGTCAGAATGGTCAGGGAGCTCGGGAAGCTGCCGACAGTTGGCCAAAACCGTGGCCCATATGCCACCCGCTCCTGCTAGCAGGGACTCTCTGCTGCGCTGGCAGCACCCCGAAATTATGCTAATTTCTTTGAATTCCTTACACATTTATATTATTTATTGTTTTCCTTTTTCTGGCGGGATACTTCTATTCTATTCCCGGCGAGTTGAAAAGAAGTATTCAAAAGTATTTAGAGTCCTGACAGTTTTTGTTTGTTTGTTTACGTGTTGTGGGGTTGGTGGGATAGGATTTAAAAAGTTTTTGTGACCTTCATTTATACTCTGCAAAGGGGAAGAGAATGGCATGTTGATAGAAGCATTTCTACGGCGAATGTATCTCAAAAAGCATGTGAATTTACTGTAAATAACTTATTTTTATCTCGAAGACAAGTTAATTAATCCATCAGTGTGTCGTGTTCATCGCTTATCAAATGATCATATTTCAACGAAATGTAGAAATCCCGTCTCATGTCTCATCAAATAGCTCAAGCATTTCGCAATCAGGCTGCGGCTGGGATCACTCAACTAAGCCATCCAAGGGCAGGATTTTGACCTGGCCAAAACCGGAGACAAGGCCACCGGCAGCAGCAAAACAAATCAATTAAAACAATACCGCCGCACACAAACACCCAGTGAGAGACAGCAGAGACGGAGCTTAGGCCAAAGTCCACTTCAGTCAAACTATTACATAATTAAATCACAGAGACGCACGCACGGACACACACGCACACACACGCACCCAGCGATAGTCCACACATACACACTCATAATAAATGGAGGATTATGTTAATCAAGCGGAAAAGCAGACATGCAACCGTAGAGAAAGCAGCCAAATAAATGAATGAATAAATGAACGATTTTATTAATGGTTTATTTCTTCTGCCTCGCGCTGTCCTTCGACGTCACAAAAAAAAGTTCAAAAAGTCTAAAAAATAAGTATGCGAAGTCGAATAAGGACAAAAAGTTATAAGCATTTAGCTTTGTTTTCGTTTGCTTAAATAATTCATTAAATTAAGTGTGCCGAACAATCAATCAAGCCGCCTTTAGTTTTGTCAGCCAGCGCAACGATAACGAAATGCACAGATTCCTTTTGACTTTGCCCTCATTATGAGGAAAACTTTTTCTTCAGAATCCTGTTTCCTGAAGACGAATTTAAGCATATTTTTTAAGTCGGCAATAAATTTATTTCCTCTAGCTGTGCGCCTGGGAAATTCCTTTTCGGTTCAAACATTGTCGGATACACGATAAGCTGCAGGCAATTACGGCAAGAAACTATTGCAACTTGCAATATTTCAGATATTGGCTTACACTTTTTATATTGGGCTACTGTTTCAGTAAAAAATGTTTTTAATTTGAAAATGTATCTATATTTTGTAAGGAGTTTTGTAATAACATAAAAGTGATCACAAAATTATGTATAGCATTTATTATAAATAAGGTAACTAACATCTAAATATTAACACTTTGATAATAAGCCAAACAGCACTTTATAAATAGCATATAAGTACCGACGTAGTGGGTAGCTTTCCACGAGAACTAAGAAATTTAAAAACGTTATTTCTTTGAGTGTGGAGCCTGGAACAGACCGCAACCAGACCTCGGGGCAGACTTAAATGCTCCTGCAGCTGAGCGCTCCGAGTGGCATAATAATGCGCATAAAAACTAGCGCATTTTTCGAGATATTTCGTGGACTAGTCCTCCCGCAGGAGCGCAGTGCCACGCCCCCCAATCGAGCGCCCACCAACTCATATGGCTGTCGCGTGGTTGTCGAGTCCGCCAGATCGTCTCATACTCGTAAGCAGTTGCAAGTTATTGGCGCTAGATTTCCCCTGACGTCGCATCATGCGGAAAATTCAAGGCGAGTGCCGACGGCGGCAACATAGCTTAGTCCTCTTCCATCACTGAGACTAAGATACAAGGATACTAAGACACTCAGATACTCAGATACACCCACACACTCACAGCCGGGGGACGACGGCAACAAATATGCGAAACAAATGTTTGCCTTGTGCTTGCATTTTCAGCAACATATTTTTACAGAAATAATGTGTAGCCCAACAATTTTTGGGGCCGGCACGCCTTTGCACTCGCTTTACTTTCGTTAAGCATTGAGTTTAGTTTTAGTTTATAAACGTTAACAAATAGTTGCCCTTGGACCATGCTCGGTGATTTTTCAGCAAACTTATTTACTGCGAAAATAGTTGCACTCGTTATAAAGTTAGTTGCTCGAGTGCCAAATAAAATGCCATACCTTGCACTGCTTTCTCTTTTCTGGTATTTTTGGGGCTTGTTTGTCGGCAATTCCATCTTTTTGTTCCACTCTTACAATATTTTTGTGCATTCTGAGCTCTCTTAAATATTTTGCGACTTTGTGGCCTGTGTTTACTTTGAGTGGTAAGGAAGCTTGTGAGTAAACATATTTTCCAGAGCCTTGTTAGGGCTTGTTGTATGAAAAGCACACCTTTGCCACCAAAGTATTTCAAAAAATAAATAAATATCATGGGCATTCCGTGATATTCAGCTAAGCTGACATTAAGTAGAGCTCTGACAAATATTAATTACCAATGACACCATCTGAACTCAGCGTTTAAGAAAATTTTCGCGCTTGCACGTAGTCGAGAAGTCTTGTTATCTGTTCGCTTTTAAAACACGACAGTCGCGCATTTACATTGGCCTGCACGCTTTCAATTATTTAAGGTCTTTATAATCGAATAATTAAAAATGAAAAATTAACGCATGAAAAATGCATCCTCAACTCAAATTTACAGGGCGCGGATGGCCGACAGGGGGTAAATGCCAGCAGAAACTTTCCATATCTCCTTTATTTGCCTGGGCCATGCTATTTTTCGCACACTTTTGTATTATTTTTTGTCTTTTTTAAAGCGTCTGCCGGCCAAACACTTTGAACTCACACATGGACAAACAAGCACGCACAAATGCACGTGCAGTTCACGGGGAAAAATAATTGGAAGATATTTCGCATACTTTATGGTCGAAGGAAAGAGGAGAACGAGTTCTGGATGGTCAGTAAGGATGCGGGACCCAAACACATTTAATGAAAACTGGCTGAGTAATTAAATACATGATGACAAACGCGGGCATACATCCGCACCTATATTTATTGTTTACTACTCTACGAAAAGGAAAAACGCACTTGCAGCAATGAAATCAATAATACGTTTCTAAGTAAGTCGAAAAATTATACGTAAGTCAAAACCAAGCTCTTAAATATGTGTTTCTACCCACGATGCCTTACATATATTAAATATCATCAGCACAAAAACATAATAGAAGTTTTTATTGTTATTTAATATATATATATTGATATATTTATTGTTCTTGCATTTCCCAGCAGCTGACTAACGGGTATCTGATAGTCGGCGAACCCGACAACGGCGTTCTCTCGCCTTTTTATTTAAAAACCCAGCGAAATATGCGTATTATTAATGGCGCGCATTGACCAGCGACAAGGAAAAGAGATATCCGGAAGCCAGATACCAGATACCGGACCCATGTTTCGAGCCGACTTGACCCTGCAGTCGT
Organism: Drosophila erecta; assembly: GCF_003286155.1. Lineage (NCBI taxonomy): Eukaryota > Metazoa > Arthropoda > Insecta > Diptera > Drosophilidae > Drosophila > Drosophila erecta. Next base: position 14,142,660 of record NW_020825200.1, read on the forward strand.
CGTTTTCGCGCCCTTTCATGTCACATTATTGGTGGCATTTTGTCCCATTGACAGAATATATTAAATTAAAGTCCATTCGCCACCCTAATGCGTTAAAGAGCCGGGCTTAATGAGACCCCAGTGGGGGAAAATCAGCGAAAGGAAAATTCACCAACTGAGAACGCACTGCCACCCGAATGTCCAACTATTTACGGGTTACTTGTACTCCGGCGGAAAATTATTTGCCGAGCTGAGGGACAGGGAAATGTAAAATGCGTTTAGCTCGCCAAGTAGTGTCCGGCACAAAAGCGTAAGAAAAATTCCAAACAAAACTTAATTACTTCGTAGAAGGCAAAAAAATGGGCGGGGAAGATGAGAAACAGAACAAATTGGCCAAATTTGCTTGACTTGCTAGCAAGTTTACATTCGTATTTGCCGCTCTTTGTTTATATTAACTGAGCACGGGTGACATTTTTTCATGCTTTCATTTGCCGGGTTTTTTCCTTTACTTCTCAGTTTCTTTAATGAGGGTTTAAGTATTATTTGCCCAAGGGTTGCCTTTGGCCTTTGTTTGACTGCCAGCTCCCCATTTCCTATAGCCGAATACCTTGTCGCCGTAATTTGAGTAGGAAATGCAGGGCGACCAAAAAAAAAGGGTTTGCGTGTAATAATTTTTAATTTTAATTTGTAGTTCGCCGCGGCCAGAAAAGTTTGGCTGGTCCCTTTACTTTTTGAGCCACTTAAGCGGACTTTGGGTCAAATGAAATGAAGAAGGTTTGCCCCCAAATAAATGTGGCAACACAAAAAGCGCCTGTACTTGGCGGATTTGAGATAACCAAATGAGATGTCGCTGGCCAAGTAAATACCCGGCGAAACTTATGACAAAGGCTAAGTCCGAGTCTGATGTCATTTGCCAGATTACTTCTGGCAGTTGTGGGCCAATTCCAATAGAAATTTACTTAATTGTTGAGCGAATGGTTAGCGGAAATGGCAACAGGAAATTTCTTACTTTTTTGAATTGGCAACCATCAAAAAAATTACAACAAAATTGAAAAAAAAATATAAATTTTTAAATTTGAATGCAGATTTTTAGAGAATTGTGATAGAAACATTTAGAGGTATGCCACTTCAAAATCCGATGAAGATAAGTTGAGTTATGGAGTTTTGAACTTCAGCATTAGGACATTTTTTAATTTTTTTGAATTTCTACATCATCCTAACAGAAAAAAAATTACAAAAAAAATGAAAAAATATAAATTTTTAAATTTGAATGCAGATTTTTAGAGAATTGGGCCAGGAACATTTAGAGGTATGCCACTTCAAAATCCGATTAAGATAAGCTGAGTTATGGACCTTAGAAATTCAGCCTAAGGACATTTCTTAATATTTTTGAATTTCTGAATTATCATAACATCAAAAAAATAACAAAAAAATTATACAAAAATTAATTTTTAAATTTGAATGCAACTTTTTAGAGAATTGCGCCACAAACATTTAGAGGTATGCCACTTCAAAATCCGATCAAGATAAGTTGAGTTATGGAGTTTAGAACTTCAGCCTTAAGACATTTCTTTCTCTTTTTGGATTTCTACAACATCATACATCAGAAAAATTACTAAAAAATTACAAAAATAATAAATTTCCAAATTTGAATGCAGATTTTTAGAGAATTGTGACAGAAACATTTAGAGGTATGCCACTTCAAAATCTGATAAAGATAAGTTGAGTTATGGAGTTTTGAACTTCAGCCTTAGGACATTTTTTAAATTTTTTAATTTCTGCAACATTATAACATCAAAAAAATTTCAAAAAAATTGAAAAAATATAAATTTCCAAATTTGAATGCAGATTTTTAGAGAATTGTGACGGAAACATTTAGAGGTGTGCCACTTCAAAAGATCGACTCTGCTATTGCTCCTGATCAAGAATATGTATAGTGTATATGGTCGGAAACGCTCCCTTCTGCCTGTTACATAATTTTCAATGAATCTAGTATACCCTTTTACTAGACGAGTAACGGGTATAAAAATAGTAGCATCACAACCATGGCCAACTCGTTTGCTATTGCTTGTAAAGAAAGTGTCTTAAACAATACATAAGATCAATAAAAAGGTAATCAAACCGAGTTTGTAAGCCTCTTTGGTTTCCGCACATTCGCTTCATTTTCCCGGCCTTTTTGTTAAAGTAAATAAAGGCTCTTCTCCACAGGATGTTGACCAACAAAGGCTTCAATCAGTCGGCGCATTGAATGCTACTTTGTTTCTCGCAGGATCTTCCTGTTCCGCCGATGCTGTAATTTGATTGACTGTTTTCGGTATAAATCACTCTCAGACTTTTGGTCGAATGGTCAATCGATTATTTCAACAATCTTGGCGAAAACATTTTCGCTCTCGACTCTGACACTCACTCCGTGCAATTATCATTATGATGAGATGCGGAATAATTTGCCAACAAGTGCATGAAAGGACCAAGGATGGCTTGACATTGCCATTCGACGAGGGGCTGGCAGGAAGTGAAGAGCAGGAACGAAGAGGAGAGTTTTCGACGAGACATATAAAAGTAAATTCCATTTTTATTAATTGTCCGCCTTCTTGTTTGTCCTCGGATCGGAGTCGGTTGAGTTTTCATCTTTAAGCCCTCCCTCTTGATTTTCCCGGGCTTTCCCCTCAATGGCACTCGACTCACGAGGCTGGTGAGGCCGCTGAGGGGCGTGGCAGCGGCGGGGGTCGGTCAATGGAATGCCATTACGAGTGGCATCCATTGAAACACTATCAAGTGTTGACGGCGGTCCCGCGGATTCCGAGGGTTGCTCTGGGCTCCCCTGCATCTGGTCTAGGGTCTTTCAATAATTATAATTTGTGTGCTTTAATGAGAGGTGGAGTGGGGTTTTGAAAGGGATCAGCTGCCGCTCGTGTACATAAAAATAATTTTAAATCAGCTGCATATTTACCCAAAGCCTTATTTGATTTTAATTGATTTTTTCGCCGGCGATATTTGCTTTTAATTTGCCCGCCGAAGTCGCAGCTCCTCTGCAGACACGTATTTGCCCATAATTCGACTGTTTGATCTGTCGAAAAAATGTACGCGTACATTGCCACACACACTCACACACACTTACACACATTGCTGCGTATTTTAATTTTATTTGCTTTTTAAATGAAGCGTCATTGGCCCAAAGCGAACGCAACTGATTGTGTCTCCGCCCCGGGCGATTGACAATCAGCTGGTTGGGGCTGGCTGCAATCCGTCCACAATCGCCCACCCACCCACTTAACCACCACCCGCTCCAATCAGATACCCTGTACAAAAATTAACCTCAATGCAAGTTATGCGTGCGCCCGTAGCGAATAAAAAAAGCCACAGTAAAACTTTTGTTCACTCATGGCGAACTCTGAGTACTCTTTGCAAAAAGTAAGAAAAAAGGTTAAAACTAACCAAAATATTCTAATTTGTTATTATTTATTTTAGTTTTTTTTTAATAAAAATAATGTCCAACGCTAGTCATATATTTTATGTGCTTTTTTTATATTAAAAATTAAATTGCACTTTATAAATTCACGGAATTTCTTTTTATATAAAGAAATAAAAATGCAGGTTGCTCCTTTTTGGCCATGTAAAAGTGCCGATTAAAAAATGATACTTATTTTACGTCGAATATTGCAGCCCCTACAACATAGTTAATATAGCCACCATAAATATTATTCAAGAAAAATAAGGGAAAATTTTATTTACTTTGTTTCTTTGCGCGCCTGAAGCTACTTAAGTTCTTGGCTTTCCCCTGATTTCCCAGTCCCGCTGTTTTGGTTGTTGTGTATCGTAAAATATTTGCGTTATTATGCTAGTAATTTTTCCTCTTTTTTGTTGTCCCACCCTAGCCCCTTCGCCTTGGCCAGGTTTTGTTATTGCTGGCTAGTTGGCGGTTGGGTTTGCGACGTTGTCGCAGCAGTTCGGTAGCTCATTTTTATTTCACCAGCCCCGGGCGGGGATGAGAAAATCAGGGCTTGCATGTGAGTGCCGAGCCACGATGTACTACTTATATTCTCGGTTGCTGCGACAGCTTTTCCAGTATTTTCCAGCTCGTCATAAAATGCCAGGCGTTTTTGCAGAAACACAAAGAGTAGAGTGGCAGCAACCAGAGATACTGCTATTAAAACTAAATCAAGCAAGGGTAGCTACCCTCAGTCGTGGTTTCCGGTTTCCCAAAAATTTTCAACTTGCAGTTCAACTTTGCTTAAGCAAAAAGGTAGACAAAGTAAATACAATTATTCTGGCAAGGCCAAAACCAATTGTTAAAGCGTACAGGAATGCCCGCAGCTCGTCAATCGGGTAAATAACTATGTAAGGTTACGGACTGGCATTTTAATGACCGTCAACTTTGACAACATGGCATAAATGGCCAACAATTGGGGCGTTAACGGAAATTGGCTTAAAAAGCTATAAAATGTACCAGTAGTTCGGACGGAGGGAAACACATTTATTGGTAAATAAAGTTCCGCTCAAGGTATAAAAGTTAATAATAAATCGAAACAATGGGGCAAATTTTGTTAATCTAGGCTAGAACAAGGCAAAATCTCATGCTACAAAAGTCGACTTTTATGGCTGGCAATAAAATTGGTAATTGGTTAAAGGGCATATGAAATAAGCTACCGAAAAGGGAGTGGATTTAATTAAAGCCCAGAATGCAGGCTGTTGATAAGCAGTCTTATTCATGGCTTGCAGCAAATACTTGTTTATTATTTGGTTAAGGGTTCCCAAAAATATCGGATTATAAACGCTAAACAGGTGGTATAAAGTTATCTCTAAATATCTCATTCTTTGACACTTTTTACGCTAAATGCTGCTGAATATTTACAATTTGTTTTTTTTTTTAATATTTCTTTTTTATTTGAAGACATTCCTCTGTTCTACAGTTTCGTAAGTCACTTTCCCCCTGTTTGAAATCGCTAGAACCCACACAAATCTTTTAAAATCAAATCAACGCTGTTTTGTATCAAATTTTAATTAGCCCACGCTTCGCCAGACGCCTTGAGTGCAATATAAAAATAAGAAGATAAAAAAGATATTCCCAGAAAATCAAACATAATTAAATATTAATAAGGCTTGCCAATTAAGAGGCCACGGGAAATTTTCAAGTGCGAAATTTTCCCATCTATTCATGTCACCAAATTATCGCATCAAGTGAGAAAGGTAAAAATCCAACAGAAATTGGCCAAGGACACTGAATGGCGGGGCAGGGGCCTAAGTGGCAGAGGGCATTTGCCCCCAATAGATGGCAATCTTGGTCGTGTGTATCGTGATTGTTATGCTCCACGTCTCGCAGATGAAGACGCAGTGCGCATGTGACATAATTGGGGGCGACACGGACGCCCCGAATGAACAGGTGAGCAGGATACACCTGTCCGTCCTTCGACCTCGCATCCTCCGTCCAATAGAAGATTATAATGTACGCGTTGCCTAATTTGAATGGTGCGTGCTGGGCCACCTTTGAAATGCTGTCAGAGACGCTAAATGAAATTAAAGACTGCTGCCCCCGCGACGTGCTTTCTGCTCCTGCATCACAGATAACAGGGCACTCATGTTTTAAAAATTAAGCAAAATAACGAAATTAGCATAAATAAGCGCCGCTAATAGGATTTCCTTTGTAATTATCAAATGGCTAGGCTGGCACACAAGAACCAAATAAAAAAATCGAACAAGCAGTAAATAAAAAATGTGAAATAAATTAAAGAATCAGCCTGGCTTTAAGCATTCCTTTGTGGCAAAGCGTAAAAAGTGCGCACATTTACACACATGTTGGCACCTGTTTTTTGTTTGTTGATTTCTGTTTTCTGTTTTGACGCCTGCTCTTGTTCTGTGGGTAATTTATTGGCTTGCTCGCCAAAATCGATTTCACATTATTCGCGTATATCAATGCACCGGCTAATTTGCTTAAAAGCATAATTAACACGACTCGAACAGACACACAGCAAGCTCGCCATTTTATGGGTGCACGTGAGTCGTAAAAAATCGACAAACACGTGAGGTGCAAAATACACGCCAAAAACATGATGCCAAATACACAACAAAAATATATAAAAACTGTTGTAAATCAGCGCACCGAGCAGACAATGCCAATAACAAAGGTCTGCACACACGTCGTATACGTAATGAATATCTCGACTGTTTTGTTGGCCTGTTTTGCGGCTTTTGGGGCCTTTTTTAGAGCAGATAAAAAACTAGCAATTGCAAGAGTGTGCATAAGCAAAAGTGGCATGTAAATTACTACTTTAAAATCCCTTAGTTTTTTAGCCTAAAAAGTCACACCTTTGAATTATTTGAAAATAAAATATAAAAAGCATTAGCAGGAAAAACGCATTTATTTAAATAGCAGTGAATATATTCAGAAAAGCAATGGCAATAAAATCTAAATAAAAGGACTCTTTAAAGAAGCCAATTAAAAATATGTGATTATTAACGAATGTCTGCTTAGCAACAATTTGTATTTAAGTTCAGCCACTCCCTAATTGACATTAATTCAAAAACTTGAAACTTGTCATCTTCGGTGTTCATTTCGCAGCTTTTCTGGGTCATAAACTCATTGGCGGCTTCTAAGCAAAACTTTCTCGAATTTCAAACACCGGATATTACTTTCAATAGCTTTCTTTTTGAATTGTTGGCTCTTTTTTTCATGGCCAATTAAAAGTGATTAGTTTCGTATTGCGCGTCGTTTATGATGTTCATACTGCTCAATGCGAGTTTTGTGTTTTCAAATGGCCAAAAGTACGGAAACCTTTTTGAATACCGTGGTAATTAATTAGTCGGCCCTTTCAAATTGCCCAGCGGCCCCAGGCATTCGCCTTTCACGGAACTGGAAAAGCTTTTTGGCAATGCACGTAAGCGTTTACCTATAACTTTATGACTTTACGAGCGGCAAGCAGGAAAATGGCGGGAAATGGCGGGCGGGCCTGGTGTTGGCTGTAAACAAAGTTTTTGTTGGGGCCAAAACTTTTCTAATTATAATCTACATAACTTAAATTTGCAAATGAGACGCGAGGGCAAAGGCACAAAAGTTTACCGCTGCAAGGGCATGTGAAATTAAATTATGTCGGTGTCTACGCCATGTGTGTTTGTGCAAAACAAAAACCAGCTGTTTGTTTGAAAGAAATGTAAATACGCAGATCTACATTTAAATTCGAGAGTCAAACGCAAAGGACCCAACGCAATTCCAAATTGAAATCATTCACAGTTCAAATGGAATTCTGTAAGCATTTTATTGATTGCTTCATTTAAATACATACATCCGTACTTCTCTTCCTTGGCTACGAAAAGTGCCTACGAACTTTCTGCCTTTATCTTGAAAAATCATCTAATCTTAGCTAGACTTCATATTTTTTCACCGCTAAGCTGCCTGCCATCTAAATGTGTATTGCTTCTGTGGGCGGTTCTGAGCTGCGAAATCTCTTGAAGTGCATCATACTTGAAGTTAATAAAATTGTTAAAAATAAATGCAAAATTAATGATTTTAGCATGCAAAAAATGAATTTAGTTTCTTTTTTTAATTGCTAAAAGAAAATAATAGGTAAGTTATTTAAGTTATGTAATAATATCTTAAAAGTAGGGCTGCGATTTTTTCTCTCCCCTGTGTTTCCTTAAGACTTGTGGTTACTTTTTTAGAGAAATTGGTTTTTAAAACACAATTACCGAGCTGTACGAAGAGTATGTGGTGGAGCTGAAGGCTTTCTTTTCGAAACACCCTTGGGCATATTTTAGAGGCTCATGTGACAAATTGCGGCAGCACGTGTATCGCATGCTCATTTCTGGAATATGGCAGGTTCTTTTCTTGCTGATACGAGTATCTCTAAGTTGTACACACGCTGACAAATCCAATTCATTCTTGCCGCCTTACGTGGCGTATACGTAATGGGCCAGCAACTAAAGGTAATGTGATGGGTGCTACCTGCCATCCTCTGGCACTCTGATTCCATGTTTATGCATGTACACTCCTCAAATTGGCTACCACTTCAGTCATTTCCAGCTGCCTCGTTATTTTTTCTCTTCCATTTTAGTTTTTCATTTTCCGATTTCGCTCGACGCTCGACGGTCCATCAAGTGGAAGGCAATCGAAAATGTGCGCTTCGCAACAAAATGCTCAATGTTCAGCAAGAAATGGCCGGACTTTACTTGGCCGGAATGATATTGTTGCATCGCTGCCGTGGCATGGGCATCTGCATCGGCATTGGCATCGCATCGGCATCGGCATCGGCATCGACATCATCCAGCATCCAGCATCCAACAACTGGCAACAATTACGCGCGCCTTAATTGCCCCACATATACACGTACCCATACACACACTCGTTAACAGAAGGATGCTGGAAAAGCGCCAACAATAACAGCAAACAGGGCGGATTGGGCTGGGCATCGGACCTGAAATCAAAATCATTGGTGTGAAAATAAACTAATTGAAGAAAAATTTCATTTGCAACACCGGCTGAAACAAGAACAGCGGCAGCAGCAACCGTTACAGCACCACTCGAGGTACCGCATCTTGTTGCATTTGACCCGGGGTCAAGTTGCAGCCAGGCCACGGCACACACACATGGGGGCCACATTCTCGCGCCGGAACAGGAGACACCGGAGTAGCGGGACGGGCGCGGAGACGGAGACGGATTCGGACACGGATACGGGGACAGGAGCAGAAGCAGGGACTCCAGGGACACCAGGCAGTACGTACAGACGTGTGCTTATTTATCAGATGAACCAATCCCCAGCAGCCGAACACTGGCCACAGCTATTATGTGGCCGGCGAAATTCGCTGGAACATTTCAATTCCGCTTAAGTGGAATTGGGTTCCTTTTCATTGGAATATTTACACAAATTCAGTTAATTCAATTAAAGCCGTGTTGTAACTCCTCTTTTACTTTTATATTCCTATAAAAAGCCTATGTTTAGCCAAATTAAACACTATTTTAAGTGGTTTCCACAGAAAACGTACTTAATTCAGCAAAGGTATCAAGCTAAGAGCAAGTATAGTTATAGAGCTAAATCACAAATCGAATCTTGCTATGATCAAGAATCATTTATAGATTTAAGACAATCATTTTCATTAAAAGGCATTTTTAACTTCTGAAAATACTCTCCTCGACAGCCTACTTGTCCACTGTGCAAGTCCTGAAAAGTCCTTAATGCCTGGCTCACTTCGGCGGACTGTCCATGTAGGGGCCATATTTTCAGGGAGTTGCCAGCTGCCTGGCTAACTATCCAAATGAATGCATGAAAAACTACGGAACGGTAATGTGCAGTTGCCATGCAGCAGTGGGGCAGCAGCAGCAACAGCAGCAGCAGCAGCAGCAGCAGATGCGGCTGATGGAGCCGCCCTGAGTTGTATGCTACACTTTTTGCACAGCGCACTCGATGGCGTGTGCGTGTGAGTGGGCGTGGCTCATATCCTTGAATGTTTATTTGCCGCTACCCACTATCTGCTGGCGGCTTACGCGCTTCCAATGCTGTTGCAAATGGCAATGTTGCTGCTGCTGCTGCCGCGCAGTTGGCAGCAGCAACAGTTGCGCGTAGATAGATGGACAAGCGACTGGATGACCGTAGATATTGCCGCTTGTTTGCGCGCGCAAAAAGGCAACAAAAGCTGCAAAAAGAAATCATATATATAAAACACAGTCGGCTTTTGCCGTATGCCCTTTCAAATATTCCCCCTAATTGGCAGACAGTCGATTGTTTTTCAAGTGCGAATTCATCGCCTGAATTACGGTGATTATTGAAATGAATCATGGTCTATATTGGCTCCATTTTTAATGAGTGCTTTCGAGGACCTGGCAGCAATCATTAAAACCAACGTTTCGTAGACTATAGCGATGTAGAGCACTCCATAAATGCGAACTTGCTAAGCGTGGCATAAATAAAAATGTATATAAATCAAAATAACTAAGGGGAATTTAAGGCCTATTATTTCATTCTATATTTTAACCGAGTTGGCCACAAACTCTATCCTTTTTCTGCGTAATTATTTCAAGTAATTTCGGTAAATTGAATTTTAAAGAAGTGAAATGGCATGTTAGTTTATTCCGCATAAACCCTTTGATTACAGCTTCGAATTCATTCAAATTATTTGCAATAAAGTTTCAGCCAGTGCTTTTTTAATATACTTTCACTAAAAAGTGAACAATTTTTAGACTTTATCCAGCCAGATCGTGTTTAAATTGAATATTCTTCTTGACTTTGGCAGGCAGTTTGCCATTTTTTGTAGCCCAGTCACAAATCAAATCTTTGATTCCCACGTTCGATAAGCAGCAGGAGCAACTCCCTGGGCTGAACTAATTTCTCCAACGCTGCGGTCTGAGTTATGGGGCTTAAATTGGGCCGCCCCAAGCCCCGGACCACAAAATTTGCATCTCTCTCGGGCTCCCCCGTCTCTGCCGCCCATTCAGTCTATAACTTTTCGCTTCTGGAAGTGTGGAGGCATCTACATAAATGTGGCTTTTCATTAAAATCTAAAAGCATAAATCTAAAAAGTGAAACCAACAATGCCAGAGCAGACACAGGCGGACATCTGCGGTGTGGAGCACCCAGCTGGCTCCCTCGATTTCAGAGGATCTGTGAGCTAACGGTTTTATGCCTTGGTTCCTTCCTGTCTGAAGCTGGATATGTATACGTCTGTGTGTGTGTGGGCTTGGGGGTGTGCGTGGCGCAAACTAATTGAATTTTGAAATTCAAGTCGAAATTAAAAAATTACAAACAGCCGGCCGCATTGGGCAATCGGCAGCCGAAATAAACTGTAAAACGGAAATGTATTCGGCAGGTGGAAATTGAAACTGATTGAATTGTAAAGTGAGGCATAAAATGGTTTTGGCTCAGTTGTTTTTGCTTGCAGCTGTTAGCCCGCAATCCCGAAGATTTTCCACAGTTGTTTTTATTTTTGTATAATTTATGGTTTTCGATTTTAATTTGCGCACTTAGCCGCGCATTTTATGGCAGTTTTCCTGATTTTTTTTGCATATTTCGACGCGCCTTCTGTGTTTTGTCACTGCGAAATGAGGGAATGATTTAGAGCGAGAGTTGACTTAGGATTTAACAGGTGTGATTCGCTTTCGTCACAACTTTAAATTTAGACTCATAATAAGAAACAGCATTTTGTTATAAAATGTAGCAATTTAGCACAAGTCTAACGAGCCCAAAAAAAACACAAAGAGCAAAAACCTTCGTTCAAAATCACCAAAATCTTTGTGTAATAAAACATGAGATTATACATTCAAGCATCATTTAGTTTCTTATTTATATACCTGCTAAAAGTGTATCTGCCCTCGCTGTAACACCCAAGACATATGCATTATGATTAGCGACCGTAATTGAAGTTTAACTGCGCGTGTAATAAAAGCGATTTTTGGCCATTTGCAACACATTAAAAGCATAAATAATAGCGACCGAAAGTGTGAAAATAAAGACACGCGATATGTTGCTTTCCTCGACGGGCCTCGCCCATTTCTCCAAAGAAATCCGAAATCATTTCTCAAAACACGAAGAAATACGGCACAATTTTTGATGAGTTGAGGATTTGGGACACGCGAAATGGGCGCGAGAAAATGTACGAAATGCGATACAGTGCCATAGCATTAAGGACGTGCTGGCATTACCAAACCTAGACCGACTTATATGGGCTTCGCCGATGTGTCGGGAAATGTGGCTGTGCTGTGGACCGCAAACAAACGACGGCGACTTATTCATTGCGCTTGCCATTAAGGTGGCTCTCCTTGCCATTTGGCCATGCCCACCGCCCCTTCCTCAGCAGGGTGATATATAACACGCTCATAATTGGTCATAAATCTGACAAACGTAATTTGTCATCACTCAAGCAGCTAGCGAACCGGGGCCAACGTCACCCCAATCTTTCTCAGCAAAAAATGTGAAAAACTGAGCCAACTACCACGTACCTGGTGTTTTAACGCAGTCCTTTTGTTCGATGAAAATAATAACACTATTTTATAGTAGATCATTGAAGGGACCATTACTTAATAAAAGCCAAATGGTTTTACACTGTTAACTGAATAATTAAACCAAGAGGTTGTGTCCTAAAGCAAAATTGTCTTTTCTTTTTTTAAAAATATAAAACTGCAGAATTAAATAACATTCAAGTGCTCAAGGTATTGGCCGCCAGTCCTGCTTACTTTCAAAAACCGAAACATTTTCCAATATTTATTATTTTTCAGGATCTGTGCCCACATGAAAACCATATACACTTCCAATTTTCAGGTATCGAAGTCGCCACTTCCTCCATGGCTTCAGTTCAGTTGGCCGACTTGGTCATGCGACAAGTATACTGAAGTGGCAAAATGAAAAAGGGAGCTTGACACAAAATGTCAGCTGGATATTTTTTATTACACAATCACAACATACTCATACACACCCACCCGCATTCTGGCACCTTCGAAAATGCCCAGAAGCAGACTATGCTTTTGTTTTAGTTTCCGCTCGACACCCACACACACACTCACACACACAGACAAACAATATTTTCGGGCACTCCACACATAAGCCACAAAGTAGTTACTTTTTATGCTCCTCACCCACCCGCACACTTACTCATAATCGGCCTGGGCCCAAACTCTGATTGTTTTCCCCCAAAACGTCTCCGAAGCTCGTAAATATTTTACCAGTTTGGAACGGTGGCGACTCTCGGAACTAATTTCAGCTCTTATGGATGACATACGACGCACTTCTCGATGCTCCTTGAGTGCGAGTGCGATTCTACATCTACATTTCGTTATAAATGACTTTCAAAGGGCCTAAACGTTGTAAATGGTCCAAGTGCGTGTTTCTGGTCACAACGTCGTCGTCGGCATTGAGTTTAAACGGACGGCAGCAATCAATAGGCTGATAATTTATGGCGATTATGCTGGCCAAAAGCGGAGAAAGTTGTCCAAGAATATGACTTAATATAAATTTAATATTTATTGGGTAATTTAAGTTCATTTATTTGGCAAACACTTTTGACGTCTTCCTAAAGATATATCCATATATATGGGTGATAGGGTTAAATATGGTAATTAAAAGCGAAATGTATAGTAGCAATAATGCTTATAAAAGCTGTGATAGTAATAATGTGATAATCTGCAGACTTAATGACCAAATTATAGCTATTATTAACTATCCATTGTTTTTAGATTTGTGAAGAGTGGCCAAGGAAAGTATCCAACTGTAGTGAGTCATCCACTGGATTGTTACGTAAAAAACAGTCAACACCAAGAGATAGATCAGCAAGGACATACGAAACTCATAGCCACTCAAGGAAATGTGAAGCAGACTAGTGGTCAGGATTAAAAATATAAAATGAATGGTCGTTTCCGTTGCAGATGTTACAATTATCTGAAGTATAAAAGTAGTGAAAGTTCCCAAAATAAAAACGAAAAAAGTAAGTAATCTACTCACACTGCATTTGGGGTTGTAGCATCCCTGGTAGAACAGGAGTGGAAATGCCAAGAAGATCGCATAGGTGACCAAGCTCATCACAACTCCAAAGGTGGCATCCCACATCTTCCTCTTCTGCAGACACCGCACCACAATGGATTCACTGAACATCTCACCCACTCCAAAGTACATCAATGCCGTCATATCAGGCAGGACATCAAACTGCAAACTTATATACTGATATGCTATATTCTCTATCTCTCGGCTAAGCAAGTTAATGGACACCGAGCTGATGATCATTCCTAGCAGTGCAAAAATCCAAATATTATCGGGTCTCCTCAGAGAATGAGTGGAGATAAAGGTCAGGATGCTAAGAGTCCAACAGGTCAGGAGCACTATTAACCAGCTGACTGCTTTGAAGCCATGAGGCATGCATATGATTGGCAGGATAACCAAGCCCAGGCAGCTTGCGTATTTGTTCCAGCCAATCAGAATGCGATCTTTGGATATAACCGGGATAAAATTAGATAACACGAAATAGGCGGGCATCTGTAAGTAATGAAATGATTTTTTTAAATTGACTTAAGTCATTGAAACAAATAGTCACCATTGTAACCCTATATATCACATTTGAATCAGCCATATTCCAATATCCATTCACTGCCCCCAGCCAAATTTCACGCCTGGAAAACGCTCTTTGCTTCTGGTATTTGCCCAGAATCTCATCCCCGCTGTCCATTTCCTCATAGTTTTCCTGAGTTTGCTTACTTTTCACTTCGCTTCGTTGAAAGGTAGCATGTGACACGACAAAGATCACCAGTAAAACCATTATAAAAGTGTACAAAAACACAGTCACCCGAAATTTTATCAAATACAAGTCCGCAACTATAAGGTGAACATTATATGATTTTTTGACTACGATATACAAGTAGATCATTCCAGTCAAAATAAAGGACATGCTGGACCAAAGCGTTACTCCGTCAACACGATAGCCCTGCAAGCAAATAACCATAACTCCTATCAAAATATAGCGCATTATGTCCCCCATCATTTTGGCAAACTGCAAAGGACTCAGGTTTAGTTTTCGGGGATCACATATTTCCCAGAAACTGTTATAATAGGACGCAAAAAATATGGGCCCAAACAACAGAAAACTGGATCCAAACATTGTCATAGGTGCAAACTTAATGAGCGCCACTAAATTTGGCACGAAACTGAAAATGGCTTAAGCTAAATTAAGAAGGAAACGTGATTATTTGTTTTACCCACAAATATTTAGTCAGCATGAAGAGCAGGCTTAGGTTCGCCATCAATAAGATGGCACTTATCAATCCATAAGTTGATATCGTTGGCAGCTGAAATACGCAGAAGAATACATCTAAGTAGTTCATAAGGTAAACAAACGAGCCACAACTCGGTGTGCTCCTGGCCAGGCCACAAGTCTCATTGGCATTTCTGAACGATTCCTTTGGCAGGGAACAGCGATTCTGAAATGAATTCCCATGAAATAATTTGTAATTTTCCAACCCATTAGGTACTTGCTAGGGCTGAGAAGTCCACAAACGCCATAATTACAATTCTTAGTGTGTTTCTATGTTTTGAACAGGCTGCCTTAGCTTGCTTTGTTAATGCAGACTTTATAATTTCTGCTAATAAAACGAAATAAAATATGAAGTTCTTATTTTCGAAATATGTATTATAAAATATGCTAAACATTTGCAACGGAAAGATGGATTCCAATGGCCTCTGGTCTTCAAGGTGCAGATGCAAATGCATTGCCTTCGAAATGGGTCAACATAAGGTTCATGAGCGATCGTCGTCATCGTCGCCAACGTGACGAGCGCCAAGTACACCGTATATCTCTGTATCTTTTTATCTTTTGTGATCGCCCAGACCACAACGAGATTTGACTAAAAATTCCAATTCCTGCCGTAATGGAACTTGATGCGACACATTTGGCAAATTGCCGTTGCATCAAGTTCGGCCGAGAACATGATATTTTGCTTTCTGTGCTCCATAAGAAAATCCGAGAACTTTGCCAGCTCGTCTCAATTAGCGGCAATTGAATTATTACACGGCGACACTCATTCAATTTTCAGTGATAGGGGCTCAGCCCCACGGGCAAGTGTTGTCACAATTCTGATAGACGAATGCGACGTGACTGCGGATACGACTGGGCCTTACTATTTTCAACTGCCCTAATTGGATCCTAAATATAACCAGCGTACTAATATATCTGCACACGTAAACGTTAAATAAATATTACAATTAAAAATTCAGATGTTTAAGATATTAACAGAATTCATGTCGTATGCATGATCTAGTTTAAAAATTATCTCAATTGTTTTAGTGGACAAATTTACTAGTAAAATAAATATAAAAATGGTTTGATTCAGTACATTTTCTTGTTCTATATATGTACATATGTGCCCATATACCCTTGCTGCAAAGTGTAGCGCATCGTTCACGCATTTGCCACCTTCCTCGGATAAGCGGTTCGCAGTTAGGCCGCCTGCCTCCAGTTCGTCCGCAAAACTCGATCAGCTTAGATCATTTCAAAATCATCGCAGCCAAGATGAAATCCTGGTACCTGGCACTCAGCCTACTGCTCCTCGCCGCATCCACATTTCAGCCCTCCGAGGCTCGTGGCGGAAGGGGGCGTGGCGGCGGCTCATTTGGCGGACTCTTCGGCGGTTGGCGCAAGTACAAGAAGCCCTCGTCGTCGGGCGGTGGGCGGCGGGTGCTGAGCGGGTCGCCAGTTCACACGGCAATGACGGTGCCACAACCACCGCCGCCTCCGCCGGCACCACCAAAGATGCCCATGATGCCGCCCAAGCAGCAGATCCACAGCTATCCGCGCCAGCAGACGCCACCTGGCTATGGATTTGGATCGTTTCCGAGCCAAGGCGGCGGAACCTACTATGCCAACGCTCAGGCCTTGCCAGCGGGAGCTGTGTACTACGCCCAACCGCCCGTCGGAATGAATCGGGGAATGAGTGAGTACCAGATTAAAAGCTTAGATATAATAAAGATATAATAAAAGACTCCATTTATGCTTTGAACACTTGCATGTTCATGGGTTTGGCTCAAAAGTTATGTTATGTTTACCTGCACACACTTATTGTAAACTTATTGTAAACTAGATAGATTGGTTTAAAAGCTACAAAGCTTGTGAAGCCATAGCTTTAACAATGTTGTAGTCAGCAAACTGTTAGGTTTCCTATTGCAATTAAAACTGCAAAGTTAATCACGTATGAAAAAAATGAAAGAAAATCAGGATTAGCTATTTAGTTGATCTCCCATTGTCTCGTTTCTAGTTTTAGTGGAAATTTGAAAATTGTACTTTTCTCTAATTTTTTCACCCCGTACAGGAACAGGGGATTTCCTCACCGGAATGCTGGCGGGCCACATGATGAACAACGTTCTGTTTGGCCACCGACACCATACGTACCATAGAAATCCGGAGTTGGGCCAGTCGGCGCCCCAGGCAAATGGTCGACAGATCATCATCGTCAACAATGGTCAGCGGGAGGGAGTTTTGCACAACGAAACCACTATTTCGGGAGAAGCCTCCGCCGTAGTTCCTCCTGAAAATCCCCTCACGGAGGAGGAGGATGTGGAGGGGCAAGGCGAAGGTGAAGTAGAAAGCGAACCTGTTTCCAGTGAGGAATTTACGGATTTGGAGGCGACTCCTCGACCCTATCCAGATGGGGGCATCATTTGCTTTCCCGTCATGCTAAACGAAACAGATCCCGAAAACCCTGAGGTGACGCGCGAAGTGGAACGGGTCGCTTGCTTTCCAGCACCGCCCCACAGCCCGGAAAATTTCCAACCTACCATGACCACTGAGCAACCCATCGTTGCCGGCGATATTATTGGTGGAGCAGATGATGGTTCAGAAGGCGGTGCAGCTGATGAGATCAGCCATGCAGGTACTCCCATCGATGTGGCTAAGTTGTAGCTGCAAGAGATGATTATGTTTAACTAGTTTTAGAATTCAAACTAAGTGAAATAAAGCAACTAAGCATTTGAACTCGTTTGGAATCTGGTTGTGTAATTTAAAAATAGGCAGGGAACTGTTCCTGTCAAGGAATACATTAAAAGACTAAAACGCAAATTTTTTATTAAAGTATAAGCAACATGTATATTGTGTTTTAAATATATTAGGCCGGAATATTTTAGGATATTTTGCCTACGCAAAGGCACAAGGAGAAGATGTGGGAACTATTTACATTTACAAATTCATACCATACTTAGAGAAATCAATGTTACCACACATAATTTTTACGAGTCTAGAAAATTGGATTCAATATAATTTGTACATAGATGTTTTTTCATAGAATGTTATCCATTTTAAAAACGTACAATCTGTCCCCTCAATCTTTAACGTATTCGATCAAGTTCCATCGGGAATTAAAAGGGTGATATCAGAAATTCCCTAGAAATTGCACTATAAAAATAATTCAAAATAACATTAAAAAAACTGATATCTCAAATCAAATACTTTAAATATGTACAAGGAGAAAACGGTGCAGAGAAGTGGCAGACTGCACAAAAAAAAAGTAAGTGACTATATTTAGGTTTTCTTGGTTTTCTTAAAAAAAAGTTCAGTAGCTATGGGATCCCAAAAATGTTTAAACTATGATTCGAGCCCTATGTTATAATTTTAGGTGAGTAGGTGAGTAGGACCGTAAATTTTAATATAAATTTCCTAAAACTGCACACCAAGTTTCGCACAGTGCAGTGACCACCGAGTGACCAACTACGTATTGGATTTGCCCCCGCGGTCGCCGCTGTGTCCGCAATCCGATCCCTACAAAAACGGCGTTGGTTTGCTGCCACAGCTCAGTTGTTCAAGAAACTTTGCCCAAAACTTTGCCCAATTGGTTTTAATTTAGAGGAAGAGCATCCTGAAACCTTAAACAGGAGTCTATTCCGAGATCTAACCTCAATAGCAGTGCGTAAGTAATATCAACCACGAATATCAGCCTTTTCTAAGCTGGGAGGGTAGGACCCATGGCAAGGATTCCTGATGGAAGATGAAAGATGGAAGACAGGCAGCAAGCAACCTACCGTTCATAACGAAAGTCGTCAGTCCGAAAGAAAGGAGAATAATCAAGGAAGGATGTCTGATCTTTCTCAGGGAAATCCACAGAACATGTGGCAAAACATAAAGATAAGACCATACTGGCTGATGACTGACATTGGAGTGCAGTAGGAAGCAAATAAGTAAGGCCGCCTGGAGTAGTCGAGCATTAAATACCCTATAAAGCCCCGCAAGACTAACAACATATTAAAAACATATGGGCAAAAATATATAAATCGTACCTCAAGAATCATGATACAAACATAATTAATTGAATTCTTAGCAAAAAAAGGATAAGGTCTGTAAATGTTATGTTTATACCCGTTACTCGTAGAGTAAAGGGGTATACTAGATTCGAAAAAAAGATTGAAACGTATGTATCAGGCAGAAGGAAGCGTGTTCGACCATATGATGTATATATATTCTTGATCAGGATCAACAGCCAAGTGGATCTGGCCGTCCGGATGAACGTCAAGATCTCAGGAACTATAAAGCTAGAAAGTTGAGATTAGGCATAGAAATAATCATACACTAAAAAAAATCATACAAGCTTATAATTGAGTATTTGGTCCATTTCAGAATGACCCCCTTCTCGACGCGGCTCAGCCTGCTGGTGGCGGTGCTCCTAGTAGTGGCCCTGACTACCAAGGGGTGCTCAGCTAAAGTGGGAAAAGATCGCCGCGAAATTCGCAATAGTTTACCCAGATCACCCTATGCAAGACCTAGGTATAATGAACCAGTTCCATTGCACAGTTCCAAGGCAGTTAAACTCATCAAACCAGTCGCCAACTCATTTACTAGTAGTAGAGTAGGCATTCCCCTTGTCCACAAATCTGCCGAAGCACACAAGCCAACGTACAGAAGCCAACAAAACTCCATCAATGCCCACAATGCTACCTACCATCATGGGGGTCAGGTTCCAGATTACACTCCCTATCCTTGGGTTTACTATCCCGAGGAACCTTTTCCATATTTTAATCAAGTGGGTCAGGATCCAGATTACAGTTACTATCCTTGGGCTTACTATCCCGAGGAACCTTTTCCATATTTTAATCAAGTGGGTCAGGATCCAGATTACAGTTACTATCCTTGGTTTGACTATCCCGAGGAACCTTTTCCATATTTTAATCAAGTACCCTATGGAGCCCCCTACTACCCACAATGGCCAGTCGGAGGTGATCTGCCCGCTGGAGGAGCATTGCCTGCAGGAGACGTTTACTATCCACAGGCGCCGCAGGAGTCCGCGTCAGACTTGGGATTGGGTGCGTCAAGAGAATTAAGTAATCCTCAGTATGCAGGGTCCTAACTATCTGGTATTTCTTCATTTAACAGGCACTGATCTTGGCGCCATCCTGGGTCACGCACTCACACCCACCCACACCCGTGTGGTGAAGAGTTCCAATTCCTACTCCGGCGGTGGTGGAGGTGGAGGTGGAGCCACCACTCCTGTGGCTCCTGAGGCTCCTGTGGCTCCTGTGACTCCTGGACCCGCAGTTGCACCCAATCCGACGGATCAAAATGCGCCAGTTCCACCTGGACCTGCACCTGGCTCCCAACCGATTAAATTGCGAACTGTGGCATATGTTTTTTGAATATTTAACAACCTTCTTGCTTTACTTTCCAGAAAATCCACACTCTTTTTAAAAAGATCCAACCAATAATGTTAGCA
The DNA here is from genome assembly GCF_003286155.1 of Drosophila erecta. Taxonomy (NCBI): domain Eukaryota; kingdom Metazoa; phylum Arthropoda; class Insecta; order Diptera; family Drosophilidae; genus Drosophila; species Drosophila erecta. Next base: position 14,162,788 of record NW_020825200.1, read on the forward strand.
TTTAAATTTCAAGAAAATGTAAAGACATCGACACGATTTTAATTGGATTAATATTAATGTAAACTAATTATATACACACATTTTTCTTCGCAAAGGCACTACAAATTCATTTAAATTTTTAAGGTTTCGGAGGTAGGAATTCAATTTGAGGTAAGTAGAAACGTGGGTGCGCCCACCAAGTTTCGCGCAGTGCACTGACCACCGACTCTCCAACAACGTGTTGGATTCGCTCTCGCGGTCGCCGCTCCGCTCGCCGCTCCGCTCGCCGCAAACCGCTCCCGAGAAAAACGCAAAACGCGAGTGGCTGGTTTGCGCCGCAGCTCAGTTGTTCGAGAAACTTTGCACGAGACAAAGCGAATATCGCACGCGGCAAGCAGCAAGCAGCAAGCAGCAAGCGGAATACTCAGAAATCAGAGTAAATATCCGAATACATTGGGGTTTATTACATATTACATTTAAAGCTGAGGGCGTTGCGAGTGGTGAATGTCCAGAATTCAAATATTGCATTCTCAAAATTGTGCAGGCAGTAGGTACTGCTATTCGCTTGGGTCGAGCATTAATTGCTCTTGCTTATTTATTATTTTTGCAAACATTGCCCGACTTGAAGGTCACTGAGAAACAAAAGGAAAACATTTTGCTTGGGAACGAACTGCGTTCAAATTAACAGAAGCCATACAAAGTACTTGGCTTCTTCAGGCGAAAGATTTCTTCCTTTAAACAAGATTTTATTATTTCGCATATATGAAACAAGCAGATGTTTTTGATTAATCAGCATATTATGTATGTATGTACATATGTACATAAATACGTCTTCAATTAAGAAAATTCACGCAAAAAGCGGGTTTAAATTGGACCAAGCCAAGACGTATAATACTTCGACAAGGGAAAACATTAGGGAGGGATTGGAAATTATACAAAAAAATTACAAAACTAAGTTATGATTTAGTTTTCTAAAAAAACGAAATATATATAAGTACTATTACATATAATTTCGTGATAAGGGCCCAGTCGAATCCCTATTAGATCATTCTTCTATAAACAGTTGCCTCACCCCATTAGTTGGGCAAATAAAATTTTATATAAACTCATCTAGTTTTGAGACCAGCTGCCCAAATAGCAAATAAAACCAATTCGTGCCAAAATGTTTTACAAGAGGCACCACCCACTCAGAAGCACACATAACTAACCGGATTTTGACGCCCAATCAACTTGCACGTTATTTCTTTTTCGAATGTCTTCGAATATATGAGTCTTCCATATATTTGAAAGTCTGCTTTAAAAAAGCTCTTTCGAAGGCTCCGTAAATAGTGAATCATTTATTACTGAACAACTCATTTGAATTAAGGCGTTTGGCAGCGTTTGGAATACATGATAATCTCGAAGTGCTTTGACATCTGACATCAGAATCTGCGATTAGCATACAATTTCCTGACCTAATCTAGTAATGAGTAATATAAGTAATGAACATACATACGTGTATGTACATTAATTGTGATATTTTTTAGATTTTCTCAAATTTATTGAAGTTTTCGGTTGAAATTATTCTGTCATCTGTAACTGGTTCGCTAATCTTTTAGTGTTTGCTATTTGCCACTAGCGATAAGCTTTGTACTTCAAGGCATCATAGGGCATCATAGTGAAATTCTTAGAAATCGTGGAGGACAGTTGGTAAACAAACATGATAAGCGATTTCGTGTTGAACCGCAAAATTTCCCCTCTGACGTCATAGCTGCGCATGCGTTGCAGTTCAGTGGTTCGATGAGTCACCAAACCAGTTTATCATGTGTTTAGCAGCACTCGCAAGTTACAGCACTCAAATGATGCACGGAAATCTATTGTTTATAAATGCGGAATTCAAGTGAAAAAGTATATGCAGCAAATATATTGTTCATATGTGTCTGATTCTTGATTGTAAAGTCCTTAATCAAAATGATTAGCGATAGAGGAAGCTTCCGTTGACCTCTTAGGCCTGACCTGACCTTTAAATTCTTGTGTTTATAGTTCTGGAACAAAGCCTGGGTGTGTTTGAAACCCGATGGCGAAACTCAATGGAGTGTAGACACGCGGCACGCCGCCAAAATCAGCAAGTTAATTATCATTAGAGGACCGCCCAAGACACGCATAACGCGCATCTAATTTGGTCTAATAAAGTGGGCGCGAACTGTACCCACCTCCTGGAAATGTGGCAACCAGGGCATGACACTCGCTGATTGTTTAATATTTTAAGTGTACAGCAAAGTGCTAGAACTGCAGAGTAGTTTTATTGTAACTACCTAGAAAAGCTAACAGGAAACCAAGTATCATTCGGCTAACCATAATTTGTGTCTATTATTAGCGTGAATTGAATCAATTGTTTTTTACACAAACATATAGATAAAAGCATACTGCCTGATGATGACTGACATTGGGGTGCAGTAGGAAGCGAATAGGGTCGTCTGCAGAAGTCGACGATTAAATACCCTAAAAAGCCTCGTGAAACTAACATAATATATTAAAAAGATATGGGCAAAAATATGTAAATCGTAACTCAAGTATCATGATACCAACATAATAATACCTTTTGAATTGAATTCCTAGCAGAAATAGGATAGGGTCTGTAAATGCTTTGTTTATAAGTTGAACTTAAGATATGTTTTTTAGTGGATACTACATTATATTGGTTGCGAAGTGGGAGACCCTTTTATATCATGGCAGGCATGTTGTTTCACCCAACAGCCCAAGCACCAGAAATAAAATAAAAATTAAATAAAATAAAAAAATAAATTAAATAATTAAAAAAAAAAATAAAAAAAATTAAATAATTAAACCAAGCTGTTAATTGAGTGTTTGATGCATTTCAGAATGGCCACTAACCCGTCGCGGCTCAGTGGCAGCCTGCTGGTGGTGGTGCTAAAATAGGTCCTAATATAGGCCCTGACCACCGAGGATGTGCAGGCAAAGTGGAAATCTAGTGGCAGCAGAAGTCGCAGTAGCAGTTCCAGCTCTAGCAGAAGGACCTTTTCACACAGCTATTCTGCGCCATCGCACTCAGCTCCATCGCACCACGCTGCTCCTGCTCCACACCATGATAATGTCAGGCTGAGCTATGGAGGTGGATCCCACTCGCAGCCGGTGAGCAGGGTCGCCAGTTCACACGGCAATGGCGGTGCCACAACCACCGCCGCCTCCGCCGGCACCACCAAAGATGCCCATGATGCCGCCCAAGCAGCAGATCCACAGCTATCCGCGCCAGCAGACGCCACCTGGCTATGGATTTGGATCGTTTCCGAGCCAAGGCGGTGGAACCTACTATGCCAACGCTCAGGCCTTGCCAGCGGGAGCTGTGTACTACGCCCAACCGCCCGTCGGAATGAATCGGGGAATGAGTGAGTACCAGATTAAAAGCTTAGATATAATAAAGATATAATAAAAGACTCCATTTATGCTTTGAACACTTGCATGTTCATGGGTTTGGCTCAAAAGTTATGTTATGTTTACCTGCACACACTTATTGTAAACTTATTGTAAACTAGATAGATTGGTTTAAAAGCTACAAAGCTTGTGAAGCCATAGCTTTAACAATGTTGTAGTCAGCAAACTGTTAGGTTTCCTATTGCAATTAAAACTGCAAAGTTAATCACGTATGAAAAAAATGAAAGAAAATCAGGATTAGCTATTTAGTTGATCTCCCATTGTCTCGTTTCTAGTTTAGTCTCCCGATTGTATCCCATCCCGCTTGAAAATTGTACTTTTCTCTAATTTTTTCACCCCGTACAGGAACAGGGGATTTCCTCACCGGAATGCTGGCGGGCCACATGATGAACAACGTTCTGTTTGGCCACCGACACCATACGTACCATAGAAATCCGGAGTTGGGCCAGTCGGCGCCCCAGGCAAATGGTCGACAGATCATCATCGTCAACAATGGTCAGCGGGAGGGAGTTTTGCACAACGAAACCACTATTTCGGGAGAAGCCTCCGCCGTAGTTCCTCCTGAAAATCCCCTCACGGAGGAGGAGGATGTGGAGGGGCAAGGCGAAGGTGAAGTAGAAAGCGAACCTGTTTCCAGTGAGGAATTTACGGATTTGGAGGCGACTCCTCGACCCTATCCAGATGGGGGCATCATTTGCTTTCCCGTCATGCTAAACGAAACAGATCCCGAAAACCCTGAGGTGACGCGCGAAGTGGAACGGGTCGCTTGCTTTCCAGCACCGCCCCACAGCCCGGAAAATTTCCAACCTACCATGACCACTGAGCAACCCATCGTTGCCGGCGATATTATTGGTGGAGCAGATGATGGTTCAGAAGGCGGTGCAGCTGATGAGATCAGCCATGCAGGTACTCCCATCGATGTGGCTAAGTTGTAGCTGCAAGAGATGATTATGTTTAACTAGTTTTAGAATTCAAACTAAGTGAAATAAAGCAACTAAACACTTTGGAATCTGGTTGTGTAATTTAAAAATAGGCAGGCAACTGTTCCTGGCAAGGAATACATTAAAGGACTAAAACGCAAATTTTTTATTAAAGTATAAGCAACATGTATATTGTGTTTTAAATATATTAGGCCGGAATATTTTAGGATATTTTGCCTACGCAAAGGCACAAGGAGAAGATGTGGGAACTATTTACATTTACAAATTCATACCATACTTAGAGAAATCAATGTTACCACACATAATTTTTACGAGTCTAGAAAATTGGATTCAATATAATTTGTACATAGATGTTTTTTCATAGAATGTTATCCATTTTAAAAACGTACAATCTGTCCCCTCAATCTTTAACGTATTCGATCAAGTTCCATCGGGAATTAAAAGGGTGATATCAGAAATTCCCTAGAAATTGCACTATAAAAATAATTCAAAATAACAGTAAAAAAACTGATATCTCAAATCAAATACTTTAAATATGTACAAGGAGAAAACGGTGCAGAGAAGTGGCAGACTGCACAAAAAAAAAGTAAGTGACTATATTTAGGTTTTCTTGGTTTTCTTAAAAAAAAGTTCAGTAGCTATGGGATCCCAAAAATGTTTAAACTATGATTCGAGCCCTATGTTATAATTTTAGGTGAGTAGGTGAGTAGGACCGTAAATTTTAATATAAATTTCCTAAAACTGCACACCAAGTTTCGCACAGTGCAGTGACCACCGAGTGACCAACTACGTATTGGATTTGCCCCCGCGGTCGCCGCTGTGTCCGCAATCCGATCCCTACAAAAACGGCGTTGGTTTGCTGCCACAGCTCAGTTGTTCAAGAAACTTTGCCCAAAACTTTGCCCAATTGGTTTTAATTTAGAGGAAGAGCATCCTGAAACCTTAAACAGGAGTCTATTCCGAGATCTAACCTCAATAGCAGTGCGTAAGTAATATCAACCACGAATATCAGCCTTTTCTAAGCTGGGAGGGTAGGACCCATGGCAAGGATTCCTGATGGAAGATGAAAGATGGAAGACAGGCAGCAAGCAACCTAACGTTCATAACGAAAGTCGTCAGTCCGAAAGAAAGGAGAATAATCAGGGAATAAGCCAAGGAAGGATGTTTGATCTTTCTCAGGGAAATCCACAGAACATGTGGCAAAACATAAAGATAAGACCATACTGGCTGATGACTGACATTGGAGTGCAGTAGGAAGCAAATAAGTAAGGCCGCCTGGAGTAGTCGAGCATTAAATACCCTATAAAGCCCCGCAAGACTAACAACATATTAAAAACATATGGGCAAAAATATATAAATCGTACCTCAAGAATCATGATACAAACATAATTAATTGAATTCTTAGCAAAAAAAGGATAAGGTCTGTAAATGTTATGTTTATACCCGTTACTCGTAGAGTAAAGGGGTATACTAGATTCGAAAAAAAGATTGAAACGTATGTATCAGGCAGAAGGAAGCGTGTTCGACCATATGATGTATATATATTCTTGATCAGGATCAACAGCCAAGTGGATCTGGCCGTCCGGATGAACGTCAAGATCTCAGGAACTATAAAGCTAGAAAGTTGAGATTAGGCATAGAAATAATCATACACTAAAAAAAATCATACAAGCTTATAATTGAGTATTTGGTCCATTTCAGAATGACCCCCTTCTCGACGCGGCTCAGCCTGCTGGTGGCGGTGCTCCTAGTAGTGGCCCTGACTACCAAGGGGTGCTCAGCTAAAGTGGGAAAAGATCGCCGCGAAATTCGCAATAGTTTACCCAGATCACCCTATGCAAGACCTAGGTATAATGAACCAGTTCCATTGCACAGTTCCAAGGCAGTTAAACTCATCAAACCAGTCGCCAACTCATTTACTAGTAGTAGAGTAGGCATTCCCCTTGTCCACAAATCTGCCGAAGCACACAAGCCAACGTACAGAAGCCAACAAAACTCCATCAATGCCCACAATGCTACCTACCATCATGGGGGTCAGGTTCCAGATTACACTCCCTATCCTTGGGTTTACTATCCCGAGGAACCTTTTCCATATTTTAATCAAGTGGGTCAGGATCCAGATTACAGTTACTATCCTTGGGCTTACTATCCCGAGGAACCTTTTCCATATTTTAATCAAGTGGGTCAGGATCCAGATTACAGTTACTATCCTTGGTTTGACTATCCCGAGGAACCTTTTCCATATTTTAATCAAGTACCCTATGGAGCCCCCTACTACCCACAATGGCCAGTCGGAGGTGATCTGCCCGCTGGAGGAGCATTGCCTGCAGGAGACGTTTACTATCCACAGGCGCCGCAGGAGTCCGCGTCAGACTTGGGATTGGGTGCGTCAAGAGAATTAAGTAATCCTCAGTATGCAGGGTCCTAACTATCTGGTATTTCTTCATTTAACAGGCACTGATCTTGGCGCCATCCTGGGTCACGCACTCACACCCACCCACACCCGTGTGGTGAAGAGTTCCAATTCCTACTCCGGCGGTGGTGGAGGTGGAGGTGGAGCCACCACTCCTGTGGCTCCTGAGGCTCCTGTGGCTCCTGTGACTCCTGGACCCGCAGTTGCACCCAATCCGACGGATCAAAATGCGCCAGTTCCACCTGGACCTGCACCTGGCTCCCAACCGATTAAATTGCGAACTGTGGCATATGTTTTTTGAATATTTAACAACCTTCTTGCTTTACTTTCCAGAAAATCCACACTCTTTTTAAAAAGATCCAACCAATAATGTTAGCATTTAAATTTCAAGAAAATGTAAAGACATCGACACGATTTTAATTGGATTAATATTAATGTAAACTAATTATATACACACATTTTTCTTCGCAAAGGCACTACAAATTCATTTAAATTTTTAAGGTTTCGGAGGTAGGAATTCAATTTGAGGTAAGTAGAAACGTGGGTGCGCCCACCAAGTTTCGCGCAGTGCACTGACCACCGACTCTCCAACAACGTGTTGGATTCGCTCTCGCGGTCGCCGCTCCGCTCGCCGCTCCGCTCGCCGCAAACCGCTCCCGAGAAAAACGCAAAACGCGAGTGGCTGGTTTGCGCCGCAGCTCAGTTGTTCGAGAAACTTTGCACGAGACAAAGCGAATATCGCACGCGGCAAGCAGCAAGCAGCAAGCAGCAAGCGGAATACTCAGAAATCAGAGTAAATATCCGAATACATTGGGGTTTATTACATATTACATTTAAAGCTGAGGGCGTTGCGAGTGGTGAATGTCCAGAATTCAAATATTGCATTCTCAAAATTGTGCAGGCAGTAGGTACTGCTATTCGCTTGGGTCGAGCATTAATTGCTCTTGCTTATTTATTATTTTTGCAAACATTGCCCGACTTGAAGGTCACTGAGAAACAAAAGGAAAACATTTTGCTTGGGAACGAACTGCGTTCAAATTAACAGAAGCCATACAAAGTACTTGGCTTCTTCAGGCGAAAGATTTCTTCCTTTAAACAAGATTTTATTATTTCGCATATATGAAACAAGCAGATGTTTTTGATTAATCAGCACATTATGTATGTATGTACATACATATGTACATAAATACGTCTTCAATTAAGAAAATTCACGCAAAAAGCGGGTTTAAATTGGACCAAGCCAAGACGTATAATACTTCGACAAGGGAAAACATTAGGGAGGGATTGGAAATTATACAAAAAAATTACAAAACTAAGTTATGATTTAGTTTTCTAAAAAAACGAAATATATATAAGTACTATTACATATAATTTCGTGATAAGGGCCCAGTCGAATCCCTATTAGATCATTCTTCTATAAACAGTTGCCTCACCCCATTAGTTGGGCAAATAAAATTTTATATAAACTCATCTAGTTTTGAGACCAGCTGCCCAAATAGCAAATAAAACCAATTCGTGCCAAAATGTTTTACAAGAGGCACCACCCACTCAGAAGCACACATAACTAACCGGATTTTGACGCCCAATCAACTTGCACGTTATTTCTTTTTCGAATGAGTCTTCGAACTTCTTCCATATAATAATATTTGAAAGTCTGCTTTAAAAAAGCTCCGTAATATTATTTCTTTTTCGAATGAGTCTTCGAACTTCTTCCATATATTTGAAAGTCTGCTTTAAAAAGGCTCCGTAAATAGTGAATCATATTTATTATATATTTATATTTATTTATTATATATTTATTACTGAACAACTCATTTGAATTAAGGCGTTTGGCAGCGTTTGGAATACATGATAATCTCGAAGTGCTTTGACATCTGACATCAGAATCTGCGATTAGCATACAATTTCCTGACCTAATCTAGTAATGAGTAATATAAGTAATGAACATACATACGTGTATGTACATTAATTGTGATATTTTTTAGATTTTCTCAAATTTATTGAAGTTTTCGGTTGAAATTATTCTGTCATCTGTAACTGGTTCGCTAATCTTTTAGTGTTTGCTATTTGCCACTAGCGATAAGCTTTGTACTTCAAGGCATCATAGGGCATCATAGTGAAATTCTTAGAAATCGTGGAGGACAGTTGGTAAACAAACATGATAAGCGATTTCGTGTTGAACCGCAAAATTTCCCCTCTGACGTCATGGCTGCGCATGCGTTGCAGTTCAGTGGTTCGATGAGTCATCAAACCAGTTTATCATGTGTTTAGCAGCACTCGCAAGTTACAGCACTCAAATGATGCACGGAAATCTATTGTTTATAAATGCGGAATTCAAGTGAAAAAGTATATGCAGCAAATATATTGTTCATATGTGTCTGATTCTTGATTGTAAAGTCCTTAATCAAAATGATTAGCGATAGAGGAAGCTTCCGTTGACCTCTTAGGCCTGACCTGACCTTTAAATTCTTGTGTTTATAGTTCTGGAACAAAGCCTGGGTGTGTTTGAAACCCGATGGCGAAACTCAATGGAGTGTAGACACGCGGCACGCCGCCAAAATCAGCAAGTTAATTATCATTAGAGGACCGCCCAAGACACGCATAACGCGCATCTAATTTGGTCTAATAAAGTGGGCGCGAACTGTACCCACCTCCTGGAAATGTGGCAACCAGGGCATGACACTCGCTGATTGTTTAATATTTTAAGTGTACAGCAAAGTGCTAGAACTGCAGAGTAGTTTTATTGTAACTACCTAGAAAAGCTAACAGGAAACCAAGTATCATTCGGCTAACCATAATTTGTGTCTATTATTAGCGTGAATTGAATCAATTGTTTTTTACACAAACATATAGATAAAAGCATACTGCCTGATGATGACTGACATTGGGGTGCAGTAGGAAGCGAATAGATAGGGTCGTCTGCAGAAGTCGACGATTAAATACCCTAAAAAGCCTCGTGAAACTAACATAATATATTAAAAAGATATGGGCAAAAATATGTAAATCGTAACTCAAGTATCATGATACCAACATAATAATACCTTTTGAATTGAATTCCTAGCAGAAATAGGATAGGGTCTGTAAATGCTTTGTTTATAAGTTGAACTTAAGATATGTTTTTTAGTGGATACTACATTATATTGGTTGCGAAGTGGGAGACCCTTTTATATCATGGCAGGCATGTTGTTTCACCCAACAGCCCAAGCACCAGAAATAAAATAAAAATTAAATAAAATAAAAAAATAAATTAAATAATTAAAAAAAAAAATAAAAAAAATTAAATAATTAAACCAAGCTGTTAATTGAGTGTTTGATGCATTTCAGAATGGCCACTAACCCGTCGCGGCTCAGTGGCAGCCTGCTGGTGGTGGTGCTAAAATAGGTCCTAATATAGGCCCTGACCACCGAGGATGTGCAGGCAAAGTGGAAATCTAGTGGCAGCAGAAGTCGCAGTAGCAGTTCCAGCTCTAGCAGAAGGACCTTTTCACACAGCTATTCTGCGCCATCGCACTCAGCTCCATCGCACCACGCTGCTCCTGCTCCACACCATGATAATGTCAGGCTGAGCTATGGAGGTGGATCCCACTCGCAGCCGGTGAGCAGGGTCGCCAGTTCACACGGCAATGGCGGTGCCACAACCACCGCCGCCTCCGCCGGCACCACCAAAGATGCCCATGATGCCGCCCAAGCAGCAGATCCACAGCTATCCGCGCCAGCAGACGCCACCTGGCTATGGATTTGGATCGTTTCCGAGCCAAGGCGGCGGAACCTACTATGCCAACGCTCAGGCCTTGCCAGCGGGAGCTGTGTACTACGCCCAACCGCCCGTCGGAATGAATCGGGGAATGAGTGAGTACCAGATTAAAAGCTTAGATATAATAAAGATATAATAAAAGACTCCATTTATGCTTTGAACACTTGCATGTTCATGGGTTTGGCTCAAAAGTTATGTTATGTTTACCTGCACACACTTATTGTAAACTTATTGTAAACTAGATAGATTGGTTTAAAAGCTACAAAGCTTGTGAAGCCATAGCTTTAACAATGTTGTAGTCAGCAAACTGTTAGGTTTCCTATTGCAATTAAAACTGCAAAGTTAATCACGTATGAAAAAAATGAAAGAAAATCAGGATTAGCTATTTAGTTGATCTCCCATTGTCTCGTTTCTAGTTTTAGTGGAAATTTGAAAATTGTACTTTTCTCTAATTTTTTCACCCCGTACAGGAACAGGGGATTTCCTCACCGGAATGCTGGCGGGCCACATGATGAACAACGTTCTGTTTGGCCACCGACACCATACGTACCATAGAAATCCGGAGGAGGGCCAGTCGGCGCCCCAGGCAAATGGTCGACAGATCATCATCGTCAACAATGGTCAGCGGGAGGGAGTTTTGCACAACGAAACCACTATTTCGGGAGAAGCCTCCGCCGTAGTTCCTCCTGAAAATCCCCTCACGGAGGAGGAGGATGTGGAGGGGCAAGGCGAAGGTGAAGTAGAAAGCGAACCTGTTTCCAGTGAGGAATTTACGGATTTGGAGGCGACTCCTCGACCCTATCCAGATGGGGGCATCATTTGCTTTCCCGTCATGCTAAACGAAACAGATCCCGAAAACCCTGAGGTGACGCGCGAAGTGGAACGGGTCGCTTGCTTTCCAGCACCGCCCCACAGCCCGGAAAATTTCCAACCTACCATGACCACTGAGCAACCCATCGTTGCCGGCGATATTATTGGTGGAGCAGATGATGGTTCAGAAGGCGGTGCAGCTGATGAGATCAGCCATGCAGGTACTCCCATCGATGTGGCTAAGTTGTAGCTGCAAGAGATGATTATGTTTAACTAGTTTTAGAATTCAAACTAAGTGAAATAAAGCAACTAAGCATTTGAACTCGTTTGGAATCTGGTTGTGTAATTTAAAAATAGGCAGGGAACTGTTCCTGTCAAGGAATACATTAAAAGACTAAAACGCAAATTTTTTATTAAAGTATAAGCAACATGTATATTGTGTTTTAAATATATTAGGCCGGAATATTTTAGGATATTTTGCCTACGCAAAGGCACAAGGAGAAGATGTGGGAACTATTTACATTTACAAATTCATACCATACTTAGAGAAATCAATGTTACCACACATCATTTTTACGAGTCTAGAAAATTGGATTCAATATAATTTGTACATAGATGTTTTTTCATAGAATGTTATCCATTTTAAAAACGTACAATCTGTCCCCTCAATCTTTAACGTATTCGATCAAGTTCCATCGGGAATTAAAAGGGTGATATCAGAAATTCCCTAGAAATTGCACTATAAAAATAATTCAAAATAACAGTAAAAAAACTGATATCTCAAATCAAATACTTTAAATATGTACAAGGAGAAAACGGTGCAGAGAAGTGGCAGACTGCACAAAAAAAAAGTAAGTGACTATATTTAGGTTTTCTTGGTTTTCTTAAAAAAAAGTTCAGTAGCTATGGGATCCCAAAAATGTTTAAACTATGATTCGAGCCCTATGTTATAATTTTAGGTGAGTAGGTGAGTAGGACCGTAAATTTTAATATAAATTTCCTAAAACTGCACACCAAGTTTCGCACAGTGCAGTGACAACTACGTATTGGATTTGCCCCCGCGGTCGCCGCTGTGTCCGCAATCCGATCCCTACAAAAACGGCGTTGGTTTGCTGCCACAGCTCAGTTGTTCAAGAAACTTTGCCCAAAACTTTGCCCAATTGGTTTTAATTTAGAGGAAGAGCATCCTGAAACCTTAAACAGGAGTCTATTCCGAGATCTAACCTCAATAGCAGTGCGTAAGTAATATCAACCACGAATATCAGCCTTTTCTAAGCTGGGAGGGTAGGACCCATGGCAAGGATTCCTGATGGAAGATGAAAGATGGAAGACAGGCAGCAAGCAACCTAACGTTCATAACGAAAGTCGTCAGTCCGAAAGAAAGGAGAATAATCAGGGAATAACCCAAGGAAGGATGTTATGATCTTTCTCAGGGAAATCCACAGAACATGTGGCACATTACAAAACATAAAGATAAGACCATACTGGCTGATGACTGACATTGGAGTGCAGTAGGAAGCAAATAAGTAAGGCCGCCTGGAGTAGTCGAGCATTAAATACCCTATAAAGCCCCGCAAGACTAACAACATATTAAAAACATATGGGCAAAAATATATAAATCGTACCTCAAGAATCATGATACAAACATAATTAATTGAATTCTTAGCAAAAAAAGGATAAGGTCTGTAAATGTTATGTTTATACCCGTTACTCGTAGAGTAAAGGGGTATACTAGATTCGAAAAAAAGATTGAAACGTATGTATCAGGCAGAAGGAAGCGTGTTCGACCATATGATGTATATATATTCTTGATCAGGATCAACAGCCAAGTGGATCTGGCCGTCCGGATGAACGTCAAGATCTCAGGAACTATAAAGCTAGAAAGTTGAGATTAGGCATAGAAATAATCATACACTAAAAAAAATCATACAAGCTTATAATTGAGTATTTGGTCCATTTCAGAATGACCCCCTTCTCGACGCGGCTCAGCCTGCTGGTGGCGGTGCTCCTAGTAGTGGCCCTGACTACCGAGGCGTGCTCAACTAAAGTGGGAAAAGTTCGCCGCCGAATTCGCAATAGTTCACACAGATCATCCAATTCAAGATCTAGTTATAATGAACCAGTTCCATCGCCCCGCCCAGTTCCGGTGTTCAATCCAGTTCAAGGCATCAAGCCATTCGCCAACTTATTTGCTAGTACAGTATTAATGCCCCTTGTCCGCAAACCTGCCGAAGCACACAAGCCAACGTACAGAAGCCAACAAAACTCCACCAATGCCCATCATGGGGGAGGAGCATTGCCTGCAGGAGACGTTGACCATCCAGAGGCGCCGCAGAAGTCCTCGTCAGGCTTGGGATTGGGTGCGTGAAGAGAATTGAGTAATCCTCAGTATGCAGGGTCCTAACTATCTGGTATTTCTTCATTTAACAGGCACTGATCTTTTGGCTGCAGCAGTGGGTGGCGCCATCCAGGGACTCACTTCCAATTCCTATTTCGGAGGAGGCCACGGTAGTGACGACAAAATCACCACCACAGATGTGGGGTCGGGTACTAAGGTGATAAATGCTGGAGGAAACTAAGCAGCCGCTTCCCCAGCGCTGCCAGTGCCACCTGTTTATGCCGCTCCACCTGCTACTGGCACTCAAGCTCTACCCGTTCCTCCAACCTCGCCAGTTGCAGGATCAGTTCCATTGGCGCCTTTGGGTCCTTCGCCACCTGCTCCCGCTGACCCAGCGGCACCTCCTGTTGCACCTGGAACTCCTGTGGCTCCTGTGACTCCTGGACCCGCAGTTGCACCCAATCCGACGGATCAAAATGCGCCAGTTCCACCTGGACCTGCACCTGGCTCCCAACCGATTAAATTGCGAACTGTGGCATATGTTTTTTGAATATTTAACAACCTTCTTGCTTTACTTTCCAGAAAATCCACACTCTTTTTAAAAAGATCCAACCAATAATGTTAGCATTTAAATTTCAAGAAATTGTAAAGACATCGACACGATTTTAATTGGATTAATATTAATGTAAACTAATTATATACACACATTTTTCTTCGCAAAGGCACTACAAATTCATTTAAATTTTTAAGGTTTCGGAGGTAGGAATTCAATTTGAGGTAAGTAGAAACGTGGGTGCGCCCACCAAGTTTCGCGCAGTGCACTGACCACCGACTCTCCAACAACGTGTTGGATTCGCTCTCGCGGTCGCCGCTCCGCTCGCCGCTCCGCTCGCCGCAAACCGCTCCCGAGAAAAACGCAAAACGCGAGTGGCTGGTTTGCGCCGCAGCTCAGTTGTTCGAGAAACTTTGCACGAGACAAAGCGAATATCGCACGCGGCAAGCAGCAAGCAGCAAGCAGCAAGCGGAATACTCAGAAATCAGAGTAAATATCCGAATACATTGGGGTTTATTACATATTACATTTAAAGCTGAGGGCGTTGCGAGTGGTGAATGTCCAGAATTCAAATATTGCATTCTCAAAATTGTGCAGGCAGTAGGTACTGCTATTCGCTTGGGTCGAGCATTAATTGCTCTTGCTTATTTATTATTTTTGCAAACATTGCCCGACTTGAAGGTCACTGAGAAACAAAAGGAAAACATTTTGCTTGGGAACGAACTGCGTTCAAATTAACAGAAGCCATACAAAGTACTTGGCTTCTTCAGGCGAAAGATTTCTTCCTTTAAACAAGATTTTATTATTTCGCATATATGAAACAAGCAGATGTTTTTGATTAATCAGCACATTATGTATGTATGTACATACATATGTACATAAATACGTCTTCAATTAAGAAAATTCACGCAAAAAGCGGGTTTAAATTGGACCAAGCCAAGACGTATACTACTTCGACAAGGGAAAACATTAGGGAGGGATTGGAAATTATACAAAAAAATTACAAAACTAAGTTATGATTTAGTTTTCTAAAAAAACGAAATATATATAAGTACTATTACATATAATTTCGTGATAAGGGCCCAGTCGAATCCCTATTAGATCATTCTTCTATAAACAGTTGCCTCACCCCATTAGTTGGGCAAATAAAATTTTATATAAACTCATCTAGTTTTGAGACCAGCTGCCCAAATAGCAAATAAAACCAATTCGTGCCAAAATGTTTTACAAGAGGCACCACCCACTCAGAAGCACACATAACTAACCGGATTTTGACGCCCAATCAACTTGCACGTTATTTCTTTTTCGAATGTCTTCGAATATATGAGTCTTCCATATATTTGAAAGTCTGCTTTAAAAAAGCTCTTTCGAAGGCTCCGTAAATAGTGAATCACTTATTTATTACTGAACAACTCATTTGAATTAAGGCGTTTGGCAGCGTTTGGAATACATGATAATCTCGAAGTGCTTTGACATCTGACATCAGAATCTGCGATTAGCATACAATTTCCTGACCTAATCTAGTAATGAGTAATATAAGTAATGAACATACATACGTGTATGTACATTAATTGTGATATTTTTTAGATTTTCTCAAATTTATTGAAGTTTTCGGTTGAAATTATTCTGTCATCTGCAACTGGTTCGCTAATCTTTTAGTGTTTGCTATTTGCCACTAGCGATAAGCTTTGTATTTCAAGGCATCATAGGGCATCATAGTGAAATTCTTAGAAATCGTGGAGGACAGTTGGTAAACAAACATGATAAGCGATTTCGTGTTGAACCGCAAAATTTCCCCTCTGACGTCATAGCTGCGCATGCGTTGCAGTTCAGTGGTTCGATGAGTCATCAAACCAGTTTATCATGTGTTTAGCAGCACTCGCAAGTTACAGCACTCAAATGATGCACGGAAATCTATTGTTTATAAATGCGGAATTCAAGTGAAAAAGTATATGCAGCAAATATATTGTTCATATGTGTCTGATTCTTGATTGTAAAGTCCTTAATCAAAATGATTAGCGATAGAGGAAGCTTCCGTTAACCTCTTAGGCCTGACCTGACCTTTAAATTCTTGTGGTAATAGTTCTGGAACAAAGCCTGGGTGTGTTTGAAACCCGATGGCGAAACTCAATGGAGTGTAGACACGCGGCACGCCGCCAAAATCAGCAAGTTAATTATCATTAGAGGACCGCCCAAGACACGCATAACGCGCATCTAATTTGGTCTAATAAAGTGGGCGCGAACTGTACCCACCTCCTGGAAATGTGGCAACCAGGGCATGACACTCGCTGATTGTTTAATATTTTAAGTGTACAGCAAAGTGCTAGAACTGCAGAGTAGTTTTATTGTAACTACCTAGAAAAGCTAACAGGAAACCAAGTATCATTCGGCTAACCATAATTTGTGTCTATTATTAGCGTGAATTGAATCAATTGTTTTTTACACAAACATATTGATAAAACCATACTGCCTGATGATGACTGACATTGGGGTGCAGTAGGAAGCGAATAGGGTCGTCTGCAGAAGTCGACGATTAAATACCCTAAAAAGCCTCGTGAAACTAACATAATATATTAAAAAGATATGGGCAAAAATATGTAAATCGTAACTCAAGTATCATGATACCAACATAATAACACCTTTTGAATTGAATTCCTAGCTGAAATAGGTTGAGATATGTTTTTTAGTGGATACTACATTATATTGGTTGCGAAGTGGGAGACCCTATTATATCATGGCAGGCATGTTGTTTCACTCAACAGCCCAAGCACCAGAAATCCTAAAATAAATTAAATAATTAAACCAAGCTGATAATTGAGTGTTTGATGCATTTCAGAATGGCCACTAACCCGACGCGGCTCAGTGGCAGCCTGCTGGTGGTGGTGCTCCTAGTATTGGCCCTGACCACCGAGGATGTGCAGGCAAAGTGGAAATTCAGTGGCAGCAGAAGTCGCAGTAGCAGTTCCAGCTCTACCAGAAGGACCTCTTCGCACAGCTATTCTGCGCCATCGCACTCAGCTCCATCGCACCACGCTGCTCCTGCTCCACACCATGATAATGTCAGGCTGAGCTACGGAGGTGGATCCCACTCGCAGCCGGTGAGCAGGGTGAGCAGCTCCCAGACGCACAGTGCAGCTCCTTCGGCACCCGCCTCACCAATTGGCTGGAAGCCCCAAGGCCCTCCGCCGGCGTACTCCCCATCGAATCCAGTGGGCGGAGCTCACACCAACATACATGAGCGACCACCAGCCTACAACCCGGCGTACAAGCCAGCTCCACCCAGCTATTCAGCCGCCACCCAAACGCACGGCAACACGAATCTCCAGAGCCCATCTCGTCCTGTAGGAGCAGCCAGTCCCGGTGCCAGTTCCAGTTCAAGTGGTTCCCACTACTATGGCGGAACACACAACACAGCGTACAGAGGCCGGAATAACTTCACTGGTGGATATCAGCCGATAACAGCCACCAATGCCCACAATGTGCAGTGGAGCTATCCCCGCCAACAGTTGCCAGCAGGTGCCACCTACCATCCGGCGGGTCAACTTCCAGCCGGAGCCACGTACCACCCAGCGGGGCAAGTTCCAGCCGGAGCATCCTACCATCCTGCGGGTCACTTGCCGGCGGGAGCTTCGTACCACCCAGCTGGTCAAGTGCCCCACGGAGCCACCTACTATCCCACGGGTCAGGTTCCAGCCGGTGCCAGTTACCATCCTTCGGGTGGATATCCCGCAGGAGCTTCTTACCATCCAGTCGGCCAAGTGCCCCATGGAGCCACCTACTACCCACAAGGGCCAGTCGGAGGAGGTCTGCCCGCAGGAGCCACCTTCCTGCCCGCTGGAGGAGCGTTGCCTGCAGGAGCTGTTTACTATCCACAGGCGCCGCAGAAGTCCTCGTCAGGCTTGGGATTGGGTGCGTCAAGAAAATTGAGTAATCCTCTGTATGCAGGGTCCTAACTATCTGGAATTTCTTCATTTAACAGGCACTGGTCTTATTGCTGGAGCACTGGGTGGCGCCATCCTGGGTCACGCACTCACACCCACCCACACCCGTGTGGTGGAGAGTTCCAATTCCTATTCCGGCGGTGGTGGAGGTGGAGGTGGAGGAGGCCACGGTAGTGACGACAAAATCATCATTATCAACAACGGACCTCCTGGATCGGTGACCACCACAGATGTGGGGTCGGGTACTACGGTGATAAATGCTGGAGGAAACCAAGCAGCCGCTTCCCCAGCGCTGCCAGTGCCACCTGTTTATGCCGCTCCACCTGCTACTGGCACTCAAGCTCTACCCGTTCCTCCAACCTCGCCAGTTGCAGGATCAGTTCCATTGGCGCCTTTGGGTCCTTCGCCACCTGCTCCCGCTGACCCAGCGGCACCTCCTGTTGCACCTGGAACTCCTGTGGCTCCTGTCGTTCCTGGACCCGCAGTTGCACCGAATCCGACGGATCCAAATGCGCCTGTTCCTCCTGCACCTGGAGCCCCTGCTGATCCCAATGCACCACCTGCTGGTGGCATTATCTGTGTGCCCGTTAAAGTGCCCGGTCCGGATCCCAATGATCCTTCCAAGACTATTGAGTTGGACCAGATCGCGTGCTATCCAGCTCCGCCACCGGAGTCTACTCCTCCCGCCAATGGAACAGCACCAGCAGTGGAAGGTGCTGTACCTGCTCCCGTTTCCGCCCCTGGATCTGTTCAACTGGCTCCCATCCAGGCCACCACTCCTGTGACCATTCCTGAGGGATCTGTGCCGTTGGCGCCCATTATTCCCGGTGGTCAGCCGGATATTATGAAGATGCCGGGTCTGACACAAGCTCGACTGTCGGCGGAATCTGGCCTCAAGGATGCGCACAATACCGCAGACCGAACCCATGGACATTTTAGTCTCATCTCCACGGTGGTGACCCTGATGGTGGCCTACTGTCTCCACTAAGGCGATGGACACCTCCAGGACACAGTCGCATTGGCAACCGAATTTATCTAATTTATTGCCATTCTGTGGGTCTCAGACTCGTATGGAAATTCGAATACGACTAAAACCAATCGCACGGTTCTCGTTATATATTTTGTAAAAAAAAGAAATCGAATTTTTGATATATACTCTTAGTTCCAATAAATGTACCAAACAATTATAATATGCTTATGAGTGTTGATCTTTAAAAAGTGGAACAAAAAGGGGAAAAGGGGATTTTTACTAAAATATAAAATATATAAGAAATATATTAGCATTTGATGGTGAAAGCGGTTTTGCCACTTTTAGAAAGAGAAAATATCCTACAATCCATGGAATACATTTTATATTTTACTGAAACATTTTTTCTGAACAATAAGTATAATTTTAACCTGTATTTAAAATATTAGGATTTGTTATTTATAGTTTTCATGGCGATTCAACTAAATTAATGTGGTAATTCTTTTCACTTCTCTATAATGATCAAAATCTGAATTTTATTTAGCTGGCATGGGTACAACATTAAAATTCTTTAAAAGTAATAGAAAACAAATCATATAGATATTAATAAAGCAATATAAAAAAGATAAAGATAATAAAAAGATAATAATAGTTACGTTCTTTTTTAATCATAAAGTCGATTATCAATGATACCAGCAGCAATTCGTATATATTACAACATTTATTTACGCAGGTTATATCATTTAACTTAATTCCTTTCTCCTTTAACTGAACATTTTACTGAATCATATATTGATAAGTATTGTTTTGCAAAATTAAATACAAGAAGTCAATTGGTCAACCTCAACTAAATAACAATAGATTTTATTTTTCAGCGTAAGCTAATCAGCATAATTTTGACCCCGTAGTCAAACTCTGCTCGATTAGACGGTCCAGATGAAAACATAAATAGCGACCGCAATATTTTCGGAAGCTTAGTTGTTTGAGATATTTCCTCTGAGTAAAAGCAATATTCCCGACACCAAAACTCGCAATAAAACGTATAAAAAACATTCAGGCAACGAAATCTTTTGTGTTCCAGAATCCAAGTTAAAGCTTTTAGGTAATATGATCCTTAATATACTTACAGATATATCAAAATGTTGAATCAAATGTTGAAATGTATCCAATAGATCTAAGAGTGCTACATCCTCTTGTTCTGGTACTTAATTTAAGAAGAACGATTGTCCGAATTATTTGGAATTCAATACGAATTTAACTGAATGTTAAATGTTAATTTCAGAATGTCTCGTTACCCACGGGGACTGAAGGGCATCCTGTTGATGGCGATCATCCTCCTGGCTCTCAATATAGCAATGGGAACACCACGTGGCGGAAGCACAAGTAGTAGCAGCTCTCGCTCCAGTTCTGGATCCAGTTCTAGATCCAGCTATGGATCCAGCTATGGATCCAGCTATGGATCCGGTTTAGGGTCGAGTTATGGATCCGGTTTAAGATCCAGTTATGGATCCAGCTATGGGTCCATTTACAGTGGGTCAAGATCTGGCGGATCTCCTCCCACCTACTTATCTTCCCTGCAATCCTTTTCGATGCCTACGTTCCACTCGGAACGCACTGGAGGTGGATCTAACTTGCCCAAAGGACCTCCGCCGGCGTACTCAGCTCATGATACCGTGGGTGGAGCTCCCACGAACATTCGCGAGAGACCGCCGGCCTACACACCACTGAACAAGCCATCCAGTAAGCAAAGTTCCAGCTCTCTATATTTCCACCCATACTACAGAACGACTAGCTCCAGCTACAGATCGAACTCCAACAGCAATTACCAGGACGACACATATAACTCCACCTATAAATATATGCGCAGTGCTGCCAGCAACTCACTCCATCCCCTCCATGGATACATTGTCCTTATCTCGACTTCTCTATACTTATGCTCGCAATTATTGTAAAAAGAAACGTCATTTAAATAAACCGATGTTATATTAAGCTATACACAAACCAAACCTATTTGCTGAAATATGACTGAAAATAAAAACTTTGTTGAAAAAAATTCAAAAAGAAAACTTATGTTCAAAAGAAAAAAAAATATCAAAATTAAAAAATAAATAGTGCGCAGTAGGAACTTGAGGGCTCCTTGCCGTGTCCTTTCTAGAAGATGGAGCATTTTACAAGTAAATATGTGGAAAACATTATTTCACAAAATGTAAGTTTTGAACTCTAACCCATTTACTGTAAATGGATAACTAATATTTTTTAGGTTGGTATATTTTTAAAACTTTTTCATGTGATTATCGCACTTATCGCGATAAATCCCATAATAATTTATAGAGTTGCTGCTCCTTAGCCTGCAAACCCTAAACTAAATTTGTTCCACATCAAGTTGGCAGCAGCTAAATTGGAACAATTTTAGATACAATAGAGCAACCAATTGAATTTGTGAAATGGACAAGAAATCAAACTACCAGCTGAGCGAGCGCGACTTGGATATACGCTCCGATCTGGAGTTTGTGGACAGTCTGCTGAAGGAGCAGCGTTTGGAGGTGGAGCCGCAGGCTCGTGGTGTCATCTTGGATCTGGCTTACAGTGAGTTGGCATGCCCACAGTAGACACTTATAAAAGTATGTGAATGTCTGGCACAGCTTTGGCAAGGGACAAACTCGTTGAGGCCCAACGTTTCGCTAAGTTGGCCAACCGCTCCAACGTGAGTGTGGAGGACTTGGAGATGGCAAACCTGGAGCGGACAGAGGAGCTGAGCAGGAGACCGATCCACCAGCCGGTGAAGTCCCTTGTTCCCAGCCAGCCATCCCTGCCCACGCCGACTGTGAGCCGAGGTCTGATGCTGCCCACCTGGCGGCAGTGTCAGGTGGGTATAATGGCCGAACTGAAGGACAAGGGTGCTGAGACCCTGCCAGCGAATCCCAGGACTGGGCTGCCCCCGAATCCGGTAACCGCTAGTGCTTCAGTTCCTGGTCTAAACTCTGGCAGCAACTCGATGCTGGCTACTGGATCTTCAAATCCGGGTCGTAACACTTCGAATCCCATTGCTCGTCCCGCTGGCTCTAACATGAATCCTCCCGACAACTTTTCCAAGCCTACGTTTGTTGCCCCAAGTTCTCGAGCTGATCATCAAAATGCAATGAGAAATCATTCCACTCCTAGGGTGTACGCCAATAACTCCACAGCGGGCTATGTGTCAGATTCCTCCTTATGCTTCACTGCTAGATATCCGGGCGGAGTTCACTCGGCCGTGAAAAAGCCACGCATGCATCAATAAAATAATCGAAACTTTTGAAAATACAATATTTAAATAAAACATTATTTTTTGTAATATTTCAAAATGCTGATGTTACTATTAAAATTGATGTCGTACTTTTGCCAACAAAACTGAGAAATGCATTTTAATTCAAAATTGCGAGTGTGTTATTTTAATTTGTTTTTGGGGCCATCTTTTGCATTGATATCTACTTCCTCCTTATCGTTCACCAAGTCGTCGATACCCTGCTGAAAGTCCTCCGAGAATCGCTTGTAATAGAAGGGAACCCGGACGCCCAGGGCGTTGAATGTCTTCTTGATCGTCTCGTTCCAGGCATCCACCATGGATTCCTGCCAGGGCTTCACCTCCGCAGCCTCGTTGCACTTGTCGCACCGCCAGCAGCAGAATCGGTTCATCAGATCCTCGGCGTAGGGACTCACCTCCCTTTTGGCACCTTCAAAGAGCACCTGTGTGTGGTCGGAGCTTTCCCAAACTCCCAGCTCCTGGGTTCCATAGACCGCGCCGGCCACCAATGCCAAGCGAATGAGGAAGAAAGCCATTTTTAATTGATAAAGTTTTCAATAAAAATTGGAAATACCCCCAAAAGGTTTAAAACTTGTAATTTTTTGTACAATTTTGACACATCTAATTTGATTTATCTGGGATTTTTCCCTTCTTGTTTCACGTAACAAATTAAAAACCTCATAAACAGAATACATGTTGAAGATTTGTTTGATTTATTTTTCGGCCAAGACACCTTGCTTCTTATAACTTAATCAGAGTCAGCAATGATGCATGCACCCATTTTAGATTCTAGAATCTTTAATTCGATCTTGGCGATTTTCTCCAGCAAATTGTCGTGCTGTCTCCTTAATTCCTCAACACGTCCCTGCTTAATGGCAATAAACTCCTCGGTTCGATCGAAATCGGCCAACAACTTGGGATAGCACATAATGCCACCCTTATGGCGAACTTCTTTGATCTGGTCAAGAAGTTTGTTATGCGTCAGATTGCAACTATATAATTCATCGCGCAATGCTATGTGCTGCTCTTGCTTTTTTCGTAATTCATCTTTGGCCTCCTTGAACTTGCGATTCAGCAGTTTCCGTCGACACCTCAGATGCGAAATGGTATGAACTTTGGTTTTCACCAGGGTATACATTCGATGCAGCTCAGCGCTTTTATCTGCAAACCAAATTTTGGATAGGTATATACTTTTTATTTATTATTTTATCAGAATTATACTCCTCTACTTACTTTTTACAGTGGTTACCATCTGCTGAACGTCGTTTTCGGCGGATAGATAGGTTTCCAATTTGACTTCTTCAGAATTGGCCTCAATTTCATCGAGTTTCTAGGGATAAACCTTTTTAGCCAACGAAAGTATTTTAATTCGTAGTTCCGACCTGTTTGATGTAGGAATTGTTATGCTGCCTTATGATCAAGATCATCCGTATAGCAGACATCGCATCGCGTTTGTTTCTCATTTGTTGTAGAGCGGTTTCAGTTACCTGTGTAAAGATATGATATATCTTTGTCAAAAAAAAGAGAGAGAGCGATCCGATCACTTCATGGTTCTTTATTTTGATAATCTTCTGAGCTGATTTTGGGTTCAGCTAACCCGCACATATATTGCTTATCTCTATATATTTCTGAATTGCATTTATACATATACATATGTATGCAGAAGGCATGCATATGTTTATGTATGGCTTGACCACTTGAGCTGCAAAGTGCATGCTCAGCATTCCCAGGCTCCGCGATCGGCTTATGTATAAGCGTTCGATCATATTTCTTGGGCGCTGGAATGCTTATATTATTGTTGTTGGTCATTTTGGGTATTTGTATGTCTTTATTTAGTCTGGCACAATGTGACTATGTACAAACGTTAAGACATACCCATTCTTTGATATATGGAAGGGTAGATATGCTACACCTCCCTTTTTAAAGAAATGACGTAATACATGTAGTCATTTAGTTTTAGTGTGAATTTATTGTGTTTTTTTTTTTTTAATTATATATTGAAATGAAGTTTATTTGTTTCTTATTATATACTTAATTATTAGTAATGCTCTATCTCGAGGGTAAAGGCATTTGTGTGTAATGACAAGTAAAGTTTTAAATTGAATTACGTTATGTTTTAAGTTTAAATTTCTTAGAAGAATATATATTTTTTTTTGTATTTTTATGTATTTTTTTTTTTGGGGTTGATCAGACCTTTTCTTTAATGAAACGTTTCATCGATTATATATTTTTAACCTATCCTTATGTACTTTTTGTTTCTTATTCTTGTTATCTTTAATTATAATATTATCCCTATCTTCTATGGTTTCTACCGTATAAGGACCTAAATATGCTGGATCTAACTTATGACCCGCTTCGTTTCTTAGACTTACTTTATCTCCTACTTTTAATTCAAAATCTAACGATTTCTTATCGTAGTTTTGTTTCCTATAAGACTTAGCTTTTTCTAACATAAGTCTAGCTCTGTTGTATGCTATTTCTAATCTAAATTTTATTTCCTTAGAGTAATCTTCTACATTATAAAGTGGTTCTACTCTATTTATTTTATTAAAATCTGCGAACTGTCTTGGTAATCTACCAAAGACTAGTTCATATGGACAGTACTCATGCATGACTGATGGTGTTGTGTTGAAACAATATGTGAAATATTGTATCCAAACGTCCCAATCAGTTTTATCAGCAGAAATGTACGAACGAATGTATTCATTGAATGTTCTATGACTTCGTTCTATTGTCCCTAAAGTCTGGTGACGATATGCTGTGGATGTGAGATTTTCAATCTTCATATATTTACACATGTCTAAAATTACTTTGTTTTTATACTCGGTACCCATGTCCGAAATGAACGTCTTCATTGGACCGTACTTTAGTATAAAATTTTCGAATATAGCTTTTGCGACTGTATTTGCGCTCTTGTTCGCAACAGGTATGGCTACCAGATATTTCGTTAAATCACATATTAGTGTGACGATGTATTCATTGTTATATTCTGATTTCGGTAGTGGACCAACGGTGTCCACTATCACTATATCGAAAGCATTTGCTGGGGTTTCTGTTTTAGTCATTGGGGTCTTTGTGTGTGTCGTTGTCTTCGACATTTGGCATTTATGACATCTACGTATGTACTCTTTTATATGACGAGTCATATTTTTCCAATAGTAGTGTCTTTTAATTTTTGCTAGCGTTCTTGTAATGCCTGTATGACCTCCTTGAATTGGATCGTCATGGAATGTAGACAGTATTGATTGTATCTCTTTTTCATTTTGTATAATGGTCACCGGCTGGAGTAGCGCTACTCTCAATGATTTTAATTTCTTGTTGCCCATCTGCTTGAAAGCATCTATTGAAATGGATTCAAAGATTTTTTCACTCGGTGCCAATTTGAGTTGGCTGATCTTTAGTATACCGGCTTGCGTTTCAAGCCTTTGGAAGAACTGATCTAAATCTAGAATTCCATTGGTATATAAATCGTCAACTTCAATTCTTGCAATAACTTTATTTCCTCGTTTTAGTAAACAAATAGATTCAGTTATTCGCAAGGTCACTACTTTTCGTACTTCATCATTTGTTATGACTTCATGTACGTTGGGCTTGGATACATTTTGGATACTTTGCCTAGGCAATAGTTCCTTATTTGATACTGTACAGTTTTTATCCTGTCTACTTTGTTGCCTGGTAGTGACTTTCAGGACTTTATGTTGCATGTCTTTTAATTCTTTTATATTTATACGCGAAAGTGCGTCTGCTACGAAATTATCTTTCCCCTTTAGGTATTCTACAGTGAAGTCGTATTCTTCAAGCTCTAGCCGCATGCGAGTTAATTTGGAACTGGGATTAGTCATAGAGAATAGATACGTTAATGGTCTATGGTCCGTTTTAATAGTGAAATGTTTGCCATAAATGTATGGTCTAAAGTGGGTAATTGCCCAATGAATTGCCGTGAGTTCTTGTTCCGTTGTACTCTTGTTGCTTTCCCCTTTTGTAAATGAACGAGATGCATAAGCTATTGGGAGTTGAATCCCTTCACGGTTCTGAGTTAGAACCGCTCCGCAAGCTAGTTTACTAGCATCTGTTATAATGCAAAATTCTTTGCGAAAATCAGGATATTGTAATAACGTGGGGTGCATAAGCTTTTCTTTAAGGTATTCGAATGCGTTTTGGCATTCGTTTGACCATTCAAAAGGGACATTCTTTTTACATAATCTAGTTATGTGCCGTGAATAGTCGGCGAAGTTTTTTATAAATCGACGATAATAGTTGCAGAATGCTACAAATCGTCTTGCGCTCTCCGCATCATGAGGGGCAGGATAATTTTTGATGACGTCAAATTTCTTGTCATCTGGCAAAACTCCTTTATCAGTGCATTTGTGGCCTAGGAAGGTCACTTCATGCATGAAAAATGAACATTTTTCTGGATGCAACTTTAGGTTATATTTCCTGCATACATTAAAAACATCAGTTAGGTTTTTAATCATGTGTTTTTCGGAACATCCTATCACCATTAAGTCATCCATATAAAGGAATGCCTGAGAAGGTTCCAAACCGGAGAATGATATGGTCATCATTCTCTGGAATGAATTTGGTGCTATTTTAAGTCCAAATGGTAATCGCGTGAAGCGATATGAGCCATTGCTTGTTGAAAATGATGTTATGTTTCTTGAGTTTTCTTCAAGTTCTATTTGATGAAAACCTGACATCAAGTCAAGGCATGAAAAGTATTTAGCTCGACCAAGTTGATCTAAAATGTCATCAATTCTTGGGAGTGGAAATTTATCAGAAAGAAGTTTTTTATTGATTTGACGATAGTCAATTACTAATCGCCATTTCTTTTGTTCTGAATTCGGTAATGATTTTTTCGGAACTAACAAGAGTGGGCTGTTGTACTCGGATACAGACGGTTCTACGATTTTGTCGTTTATTAATTTTCCTAATTGTTTTTGAATTTCATCAATATGGCTATGCGGACTTCTGTAGTTTTTTATATAAATGGGTTCATCATCTTTAAGTCTTAATGTTTGTTTATAAAAATTATTTGTTGATATTGGTTCGGTTTCCAGTCCGAACACATCACTATACTTTGTGCATAATTCAGTTAATTGGCTTTTAAATTGCTCTGGAAAATTTTTCTTTAGTTTGGAAAGTACTTGTTCGCTTCTATATTCTGGATCGATGTTATGAATGTCGTAATCTTTTAGGTTTTCATATTGGATTTCGTTTACTTTGACCAATTGGTCGAAATTAGTTGTGTTTAGAAGTCGAATGTATACATGTTTGGATGCTGCTATTGTATTTGCAATATAAATTCCATTATGTATTTCCTGATTAGGAACGAAAATGTAATCATTTACGGTATTAATGTCTATTTTTCGAATAACTTGTGATCTGGCTGGCAGAAGGACTGTATTGTTGCCTGCGCTATATGTTATCGGAACGTATATTGGATATTTTAGATTTTGGGGTCTAATTATAAGCCAGTCTTCACTTGGTTTGAAATCTAGTTGGCAATTGAATTTTTTTATAAAGTCAATTCCTATTATTCCATCACATGGTATTGAAAAATTTGAGTCTACCAAATGAAATTCATGTGGAATAATATATTTTGTTGATCGAAGTTCTATTGAGGTTGTTCCATGAGATTTTATTACGCCTTGGCCTATGCCTTCGATGTTTATTATTTTTTCATCGTGAATTTTGAAGTTATCAGAATTTACTTTTAAAAGTGAGATTTCTGCACCCGTATCTATGAGGAATGTTAGTTTATTTTCAGTTGAATGATTATAGAAGGTTACGAATGTATTAAGACTATAATTGATGGTATGAACTTTTGCATTTATTGATTGTTTCCTAAAGGGTTCTGTGAGTTTTCCGACGTATTTTGCAACATCCTCACATTGTTGTTGTTATTGCTCTGATTGGAGTTAACTCGGCCTCTTCCTTGGTTTTGACCTCGTCTTCCTCCACGGTAATTATAGTTATTATTGTTGTAACTGCTACCTCGGTTGTAATTGTTGTGGTAGTTATTTCTGTCACGATTATAACCTCGGCCTCCTCTATTATTGTTATTTGCACCTCGTCGATAATGGAGAACAGTGTTACTTTGACCTGTTATCTCGGTGCAAGAGTTGACAAATTTGGAGATGGCTTCATTCATGTTTGTGAATGTGCCTGCTTGCATGATAAGTTTAACTTTATCGATGGAGCAATTTTGTGTCATGGCCTTTACAGCTGCTGTAGTGCTGTATTTATTTGCCATGGATTGGCTGATACCTTCACTGATATAGGCGCCTTCAAGGGCCTTCGTCAGTTTTTCTACCTCTTGGGTGTACTGGTTGGCCGTTTTGTTTTTCTGTTGCAGATTGAGGAGCTTGGCAGATATGACTTCTACCGATTCTCCTTTTACTGCAGTCGACAGTTGGGCAATAATTTCATTAATTGTTTGCTCATTACTGATGAGATTCCTAGCATGGCCTTTAAGTTTTGTTTTTATAAGGCTTACGGCTGTTGTCTCATGAGCGCCCTTTAAGCTGTCTAATAGACCTAGAGCGTCTAAGAAGCTTTGCAGATTTTCATGCCTACCATCAAACTCTGGTATCAGAGATGTGGCTAGCCTGATGAATTCTGTTACTGTCTGAGCCATTTCGGAAATTGTTATTGGTTCAGGCTTAAATTCGATTTGATCGCTTTCCTCTAGTGTTTCAATGTCACTATCGGATTCAGCGTCGCCTGTTTGAATAGATTCATCTAGCCCTTTGAACTGGTCAGGATCGAATTCCACCAATTGATCTAGGCTTTCTGGCACGTTAATTGCAATATGTCTCCTGTTTTTGATATTATTTAATCTTGTATTAAGGGATTTTATTACCCTTAGACATTTGTTGCAGTGCTCAGGTGTGAATCTATTTTTATAGTTATTTACTAAAGTAACTATATTATTATATTCGCCTACTACAATTTCTGTGTGGCTTTTTAGGGTCTCTGGTTTAATTACTGCATCTCTATTAATGCATTTGTAAGATTTGTCAAATCTATAGCGAAAGTCGTCAATGCGTTTCGCTATTTCGCTCCATTCCATTCTTAGATTGTAGCTTCTTGATCATTTCTTTTTTTTTTTTAAACCAGATCTAGATGGTTGGCCCTGCTGACATATCTTTTTTTTATAATTTTATTATGCTTAACATAAAGTGTAAGCAAAAATTGTAGAACTAGAACTACTGTTATAATTAGTAGTAAAAGTCGCAAGGATTCAATATCTTCCCTATGATCGATTATTTTTACCTCATTTACTACATTGGCAGTGTTGTCACTTGCCTCCTTGCTAGAGCTAAACCATCCCATTTTAAATTATATATTCAATGGAACCCTTCATTAAAAGAGAAAAAAAAAAAAAATTAGATATTCTATTTCTTCTACGAAATCAATGAAAATAAAATTAAAATTTTCTCTTTTTTTTTTTTTATTTTACGCTTGTCATTGTACCAAAACCTTTTTTTTTGAGTGTGAAAAAGTTAGTGTGTGAGTTAATGTGGTTGGCTTACAGATTTAATTACAAATTTAAAAAAAAAAAATTAAAAATCCAACCACATTTGTTAGTAAAAGCCTAACAGAGATTAGTATTTTTCAAGCAGCGGTTTCCCGCATCGGCTTGAATTTAGAAGTTAAAAACTAAGGCAAATTGGGGCATTGGCAAAATTTTGCAGCCCGTTTGCGTTATTTCGCACCTTGCGAAACTTGGAAACTTGTCTTCTTGGATGCGCTCTTTGTAGCGTTTTTCGGCTGCCTTGTTTTGGCAAATTGGGGCATTGGCAAAATTTGCAGCCCGTTTGCGTTACTTCGCACCAGTGCGAAGTTTTTCTTCAATTTGTTCCAAACGCTCTTTGTAGCGTTGCCGGTTCTCTTCATCTTTGGCGAGCTGGGTCATTTCTTTGACCAGCCGCCGTTGTTGGAGAAGCTTGACCCGACGGCCACTTCTTTTATGTTTTTTAATTATTTTCTTTTGCTGTCGAGCCCGATACTCAGCTATTGTGAGTGGGCGTGGTCCGTCTGTTGGGTTTTCTAAAGCTTCTTTTAATGTTGGCGGATCTTTCTGCCTTTTTGGCTCCGCTTTTTCGAATTCTGGCTCATCCGCCATTCATTTACACGGTATTTTTTTTTTACACATTAAATCACTTCGGTCCGGGTTCTCTTCCGGATTGTACAAATTATTAATTTGCCGTTTATGATGTAGACGGCTGTGGCGGAGGTCTTCCCCTTCCAGGTGGTGCGCTGCATACACTGCCAGAAATCAAAATTTCACTCACAGTTTGGTTCTTTAAGTCACGGTCGCCATGTAAAGATATGATATATCTTTGTCAAAAAAAAGAGAGAGAGCGATCCGATCACTTCATGGTTCTTTATTTTGATAATCTTCTGAGCTGATTTTGGGTTCAGCTAACCCGCACATATATTGCTTATCTCTATATATTTCTGAATTGCATTTATACATATACATATGTATGCAGAAGGCATGCATATGTTTATGTATGGCTTGACCACTTGAGCTGCAAAGTGCATGCTCAGCATTCCCAGGCTCCGCGATCGGCTTATGTATAAGCGTTCGATCATATTTCTTGGGCGCTGGAATGCTTATATTATTGTTGTTGGTCATTTTGGGTATTTGTATGTCTTTATTTAGTCTGGCACAATGTGACTATGTACAAACGTTAAGACATACCCATTCTTTGATATATGGAAGGGTAGATATGCTACACCTGTTAAATAATACAAAATGTTTTTTATTCCCCTCTGCTAAATATAATTATTTACACATTTATAATAACACGAAAAACTTTAAGTCTTTGAGCATTACGTTTTCACGCCATTTTTCTTTTAATATAAGTAATATGAATTAATCCTATAAACATGAACTGTAACATTAGCGAACAATTTTATTTTCGAAATTATCGAATCAGATTTTGTAGACTCACAAATCGAAGGCGTTCAGAAGGTTGGGTGTCCCGAAAAATAGTATTTCTAAAGATGTCCTCCATCCTCTCGACCTTCTCGTTGCCCTCCAGTTGCATCCGCTCCAATTCCGCCAGCAGTCGTTCCTTTTCAGCCAGGTGAATCTCCTCAGCCTGCCGTTCCCTGTGGAGCCAATGATCCAGTTCGTTTAGGGCACCTAAGTACCGCCTGCGATGGGCTTCATCGATGGAGGAACTAGTGCTCGGCGTTACAAGGGAGTACTTAAATCGGCGTAGGTGGTGTTCGGTTAGGCGTTTGGTCAGTAAATCGTTGTAGTATCTCTGCCCGTGGTGATCGTCGACTTCCTGGAAAAGGCGATCCAGTAGCTTACTTTTGTCTAGATTTTTCTCCCGCAAATAGTCCGTATTAACTAATACGTCGACTACTTTTTCAATAAGCCCATCCAGATATCTCTGGACCAACTGATCGACGGGAAAAGTCGAACGTATAAGCTTGGGACTAGATGTGGAGGTCCAGGACCCCGAAGACATGTCCTTGAAAGTGGGCACGTGACTCGGATTGTATGGCATGCCCTGCGATCCCCAATCGCTTTCGTCATCAGATTCCAGTCCGGAGGGAGATGGGGTCGACCTGTGCACATGGGCATTGTTTCTCGAAGGAAGTGCTTCACAAGTGGACTCGTTGGGAACGAGGCTATCCACTGAAGAGGCCAACGAACTGCGGGCCAATGGAATCCGTAGCTCTTCTAGTTCCACGCCCTGCTCCCGCTGCTTTTCCACATTCTCCTTATCGATGCCCTGATTCTGATACATGGTCCTGCTAGCAGCAAGTTCGTCCCAATCAGGTATGTCCTTGAGGGCTTGGAGAAATTCGAAGCGCATCCTTATGTTCGAATCGGAGGATACACTCATCTGGTCTTCGTGTTCAGTCGTATTTCCACCTTCAGGTTCAATTTTATCGCCTTCACTCTGATCAGTCGTTTTCTCCACGCTTTCGGTGGAGCTATTTATGTGCAGATTGGAATGGAATATTTCTAGCTGAGCTTCATCGATGGCTTCCAGTTTCTTGAGCTTATATAAATGAAACGGCTCTTCTATATTAGATAACTTTTTCTTGATGGTGCTTCTAGACTTTTTTGGGGCTACCGAACTTATGGAGATCGCCGAGCTGCGAACCTTCTTTTTGCCGATAGATTTCGCCA
Organism: Drosophila erecta; assembly: GCF_003286155.1. Lineage (NCBI taxonomy): Eukaryota > Metazoa > Arthropoda > Insecta > Diptera > Drosophilidae > Drosophila > Drosophila erecta. The sequence goes on from NW_020825200.1 coordinate 14,195,358, forward strand.
ATTTATTGGGCATTTTTCGCTGGGAGAAGGAAATGGGTACTGAACTACTCCAGGCACTTGCCGACGTAGATGCGAAATGCTCATCGGAATCCGTACTATGACTACGGGTGCTCACTGTACTGACTACAGATTTCACGTAAGTTATGTGGCTTCCACCGGAAGTCTCCTCCTGCTTGGCGTTTTCATGGTTGACGACTGATCGATCTTCTTTTTCGCGCAAATGGACCAACTTCTTGGGAGTTATTTTATTTATTTTTAATGAAAATTTTGCTTGCCCTGCCTTGGCCATTTGCATGCAACAAAAGGAACATGCAACTTGTGCAAAAAGCAGAGTTGCAAAAAATATTAAAAATTATAAAGAACAAAGGAACAACAAAGTCATGAGTTAAATATTGTGTAATGCTATCATGTTTGATTAAAATCTCCAAGGAACAATATAAACATAGGCAATTTTTAGTATGGGTAAGGTACATTGCTTAGCGAAGACACTTTTAGCATGTACACACTCCGCGCTCTTTGAAACAGCATTGCCACCCTTTAATAGCCAAAACCAATTGTTCTGATTTCTAATCATATCGGGAGTTGCCATCCCAATTTCTTGGGTATTCGATATAAGTCGAAAGTATAATACTAAGGCTGTTTGCTGAAATGATCGTATTATAGATAAGTATACTTTTATTGCTTCAACATTCGTGATTTATTTTTTTTCTTAAATAGCTGGCCTAATAAATCGATATTAACTAATTTTTCTAGAGTGACCGTTTAAATTGAAGAATATAGTATATAACGTATATTTCTTGGTGCCGGAGGGTATTCTTTATCGATAATTCTGCGGTCACACTGGTGACGTTTACTGAAGAAGTTGTGTTGTTTTTTTTTATTTCATTTCGTTCAATTTTCGTTGGCCATTCGTCACCTTTCGTTGGAGTGTTCTTACAAGAGTGTTTGTGCGCGGTAAAGTTTGGCCTTTTGATCAACGATCTAAATAACGGAGGTTCCGGAATCAGGATGCGCGAAAGAAAACGGTAAAAGTTGTCGGTTGTCCCGTTCAACGTCCGCCTGTTGCATCTCTCCCTCTCTTTCCCGCGGCGCTGGAATTGGGGTGGAGCTCGTCCCCTCTCTTTTGCGCGCCCATTCAGCTGTTGCGTTTGCGTGCGTTTGTGTTAGTGTGCGTAAAAAGATTTTCGTTCTAAAGGAAAACACGCTATATTTCACTATTTTTCTGCCACATAAACGTGCTTGTTGGCCAAAACAAACTCCAATCTAAGGAAAAAAAGGTTTTATATAACTCGCCGTGCTTTCCACCTTTGTGCGTTTGCCAGCTTTTCTGCTCTTCCATTCGGCCAACTTGTTTTGCCCGCCTGCGAGTGTGTTGGTGTGTTGGTAAGTGTGTGTTTGCAAGTGTGCATATGTACATGTTGCTATTAATTTACGCTTTCTGCTCGGCTGCTTCAATTAATTCTTTAGCTTAGTCTCAATGCTTTAACTCGACTACTTAATTGCCACACATTTGGTTTTTTGCCAGTTACCAAAAACTGCGTAACTTCCCCTTTCTCTACTCTTTTCCACCCATCCGCCTTTTTCTCCTACACACGCCCACTCCCGCCCATTTCCCATCCCCCCTTTGCGGTTGTATTTAAATTTGATTCGTTCAATTGTGAAAATCGCGGTTTCATAAAAATTGTGAAAGTTTCGTTTCTTTAATGCATTGCTTTTCATACATACTCGCACTCTTCAAAAATATACAGCCATGATCAAAATGGTACTAACTAGTATATTAATTAAACGGTTCCTTATATTTTAGATAGCATATATTGAGGCTTAAAATCAAATATATACAGTGGCTCACAGCTTATTTCAACCACTGTCGATCTGAAACTTTAACGTTCTGTAAAAGCTGAACTAAAAATAATATCAAATAAATTTAAGCGCAACAAATTTCTTGTATGTTTCAAGATATTTTTTACTAACTTATTTTATTTTAAATAATTTTTGTAGTATTTTTTTAAGAATTAATAATGAAAATGTACCTCAAAACAATGCAACAGCTTATTTCAACCAGTTATAAAATTTGTATTTTTTCTTATGCTTAAAACTATTAAATTTTTTTAAAAATTTTGTGTAACCTCCCTTGTTGTTAACAACCATTTTAAACCTTTTCGGCATCGAATCCACTAATTTTTGGGTGACTTCTGGTGTGATTTTAGCCCAATCCTCTAAATTATTAAAAATAAAATAAGTTAGTAAATAATATTTTGAAACATAACAGAAATTTGTTGCGTTTAAATTTTTTTGATAAAATTTTTAGTTCAACTTTTACAGACCGTTGAAGTTTCAGATAGACGGTTAAGCTAAGCCACTGTGAGCTGTGAGCCACTGTATAAATACTGATAACAAATTTTTTAAGTATATAACGTATTTAAGTACAAATTTAAGCGAATATTTAAAAACATTTTTTTTTCTTTCGGCTACTCTTTTTAAATTGGCATTAATATAAATATCAGTTGGCATGAGCCAACTCCATATCAAAGGAAAACAAAACCCCAAGTAGAATGTAGAATTCATTTAGCTGAACAACTTAGTTGTACGGCTTAATAAACGATACTCGCAGAGTGAAAGGGTGTACTAGATTCGTTGAAAAGTATGTAGGTAGAAGGAATCGTTTCCGACCATATAAAGTATATAATGTATATTCCTGATCAGGATTAATAGCGGAGTTGATTTATTAGTGTTGTAAATTTCTATCGGCTTGCTAAAAAATTTTTGCAGTGCAATTCAAACTCCCACAGACCGCGTAAATCTGCCATGCGCACACTCCCAACCCAACAGATCTAAATCAGTCTAGTATCAAATCAAAGCAGACGTAGTTCAAGTTAATCCTAGGATGCTGTCCCATCGGGGCCGGCGGTAGTGGAGTGAGTAGAGCTCGGTCTCCCCAGTTAGGAGAGTGCTACCGCCGGCCGGAGTTCAAGCCCTATGTGGGACAGAACCAGAACCGACGTCGGTTCCGAACCTAAGGCCAAATATTACTGGCGATTTTAAATTAAGTTACGTTGTTAGTTGAAGTTTAGTTGAACACAAACAGACATACAATACGAATTATAACATAAATACACTTTTTTCATAAATAAAGAAAAAAGCCAAGATTTCAATCGAACTCTTATGGGGTTAGAACGATATGTCCCACCAAAAATTTCCCTTCCTAGGAACTTACTTTTTTCTTTAACGTATTTATTACGTCATAAAAAAAATAACCAAAGTGGGAATCGAACCCATCTCTTAAAGTTATACAAACTCGCATCTCAAAGTTCGGAAAAGTTAAACCATAATCATAAAAAAAAAAAATGTATCAGCCTGAAGTTGAATCCACATCTCATAAATAAAAAAAAAAAAAAAAAAAAAATCAGCCTTAAGTGGAATCGAACTCACGTCCCAACCCAACAGATCTAAATCAGTCTAGTATCAAATCAAAGCAGACGTAGTTCAAGTTAATCCTAGGATGCTGTCCCATCGGGGCCGGCGATAGTGGAGTGAGTAGAGCTCGGTCTCCCCAGTTAGGAGAGTGCTACCGCCGGCCGGAGTTCAAGCCCTACGTGGGACAGAACCAGAACCGACGTCGGTTCCGAACCTAAGGCCAAATATTACTGGCGATTTTAAATTAAGTTACGTTGTTAGTTGAAGTTTAGTTGAACACAAACAGACATACAATACGAATTATAACATAAATACACTTTTTTCATAAATAAAGAAAAAAGCCAAGATTTCAATCGAACTCTTATGGGGTTAGAACGATATGTCCCACCAAAAATTTCCCTTCCTAGGAACTTACTTTTTTCTTTAACGTATTTATTACGTCATAAAAAAATAACCAAAGTGGGAATCGAACCCATCTCTTAAAGTTATACAAACTCGCATCTCAAAGTTCAGAAAAGTTAAACCATAATCATACAAAAAAAAATGTATCAGCCTGAAGTGGAAACCTCGTCTCATAAAAAACAAAAAAAAAAAAATGTATCAGCCTGAAGTTGAAAACACGTCTCATATAAAAAAAAAAAAAAAAAAAAAAAAAGTAACAGCCTTAAGTGGAATCGAACTCACGTCCCAACCCAACAGATCTAAATCAGTCTAGTATCAAATCAAAGCAGACGTAGTTCAAGTTAATCCTAGGATGCTGTCCTATCGGGGCCGGCGGTAGTGGAGTGAGTAGAGCTCGGTCTCCCCAGTTAGGAGAGTGCTACCGCCGGCCGGAGTTCAAGCCCTACGTGGGACAGAACCAGAACCGACGTCGATTCCGAACCTAAGGCCAAATATTACTGGCGATTTTAAATTAAGTTACGTTGTTAGTTGAAGTTTAGTTGAACACAAACAGACATACAATACGAATTATAACATAAATACACTTTTTTCATAAATAAAGAAAAAAGCCAAGATTGCAATCGAACTCTTATGGGGTTAGAACGATATGTCCCACCAAAAATTTCCCTTCCTAAGAACTTACTTTTTCTTTAACGTATTTATTACGTCATAAAAAAAATAACCAAAGTGGGAATCGAACCCATGTCTTAAAGTTATACAAACTCGCATCTCAAAGTTCAGAAAAGTTAAACCATAATCATAAAAAAAAAAAATGTATCAGCCTGAAGTTGAAACCACGTCTCATAAATAAAAAAAAAAAAAAAAATGTATCAGCCTGAAGTTGAAAACACGTCTCATATAAAAAAAAAAAAAAAAAAAAAAAAAAGTAACAGCCTTAAGTGGAATCGAACTCACGTCCCAACCCAACAGATCTAAATCAGTCTAGTATCAAATCAAAGCAGACGTAGTTCAAGTTAATCCTAGGATGCTGTCCCATCGGGGCCGTTGTTAGTTGAAGTTTAGTTGAACACAAACAGACATACAATACGAATTATAACATAAATACACTTTTTTCATAAATAAAGAAAAAAGCCAAGATTGCAATCGAACTCTTATGGGGTTAGAACGATATGTCCCACCAAAAATGTCCCTTCCTAGGAATTTACTTTTTCTTTAACGTATTTATTACGTCATAAAAAAAATAACCAAAGTGGGAATCGAACCCATGTCTTAAAGTTATACAAACTCGCATCTCAAAGTTCAGAAAAGTTAAACCATAATCATAAAAAAAAAAAAAATGTATCAGCCTGAAGCTGAAACCACATCTCATAAATAAAAAAAAAAAAAAATGTATCAGCCTGAAGTTGAAAACACGTCTCATATAAAAAAAAAAAAAAAAAAAAAAGTATCAGCCTTAAGTGGAATCGAACTCACGTCCCAACCCAACAGATCTAAATCAGTCTAGTATCAAATCAAAGCAGACGTAGTTCAAGTTAATCCTAGGATGCTGTCCCATCGGGGCCGGCGGTAGTGGAGTGAGTAGAGCTCGGTCTCCCCAGTTAGGAGAGTGCTACCGCCGGCCGGAGTTCAAGCCCTACGTGGGACAGAACCAGAACCGACGTCGGTTCCGAACCTAAGGCCAAATATTACTGGCGATTTTAAATTAAGTTACGTTGTTAGTTGAAGTTTAGTTGAACACAAACAGACATACAATACGAATTATAACATAAATACACTTTTTTCATAAATAAAGAAAAAAGCCAAGATTGCAATCGAACTCTTATGGGGTTAGAACGATATGTCCCACCAAAAATTTCCCTTCCTAGGAACTTACTTTTTTCTTTAACGTATTTATTACGTCATAAAAAAAATAACCAAAGTGGGAATCGAACCCATGTCTTAAAGTTATACAAGCTCGCATCTCAAAGTTCAGAAAAGTTAAACCATAATCATAAAAAAAAAAAATGTATCAGCCTGAAGTTGAAACCACTTCTCATAAATAAAAAAAAAAAAAAATGTATCAGCCTGAAGTTGAAAAATCGTCTCATAAAAAAAAAAAAAAAAAATGTATCAGCCTTAAGTGGAATCGAACTCACGTCCCAACCCAACAGATCTAAATCAGTCTAGTAGCAAATCAAAGCAGACGTAGTTCAAGTTAAACCTAGGATGCTGTCCCATCGGGGCCGGCGGTAGTGGAGTGAGTAGAGCTCGGTCTCCCCAGTTAGGAGAGTGCTACCGCCGGCCGGAGTTCAAGCCCTACGTGGGACAGAACCAGAACCGACGTCGGTTCCGAACCTAAGGCCAAATATTACTGGCGATTTTAAATTAAGTGTTACGTTGTTAGTTGAAGTTTAGTTGAACACAAACAGACATACAATACGAATTATAACATAAATACACTTTTTTCATAAATAAAGAAAAAAGCCAAGATTGCAATCGAACTCTTATGGGGTTAGAACGATATGTCCCACCAAAAATGTCCCTTCCTAGGAACTTACTTTTTCTTTAACGTATTTATTACGTCATAAAAAAAATAACCAAAGTGGGAATCGAACCCATGTCTTAAAGTTATACAAACTCGCATCTCAAAGTTCAGAAAAGTTAAACCATAATCATAAAAAAAAAAAAATGTATCAGCCTGAAGTTGAAACCACGTCTCATAAATAAAAAAAAAAAAAAATGTATCAGCCTGAAGTTGAAAACACGTCTCATATAAAAATAAAAAAAAAAATAAAAAAAAAAAAAAATGTATCAGCCTTAAGTGGAATTGAACTCACGTCCCAACCCAACAGATCTAAATCAGTCTAGTAGCAAATCAAAGCAGACGTAGTTCAAGTTAAACCAAGTTAAAGTAATAAAAAAAAAAAAAATGTATCAGCCTGAAGTTGAAACCACGTCTCATAAATAAAAAAAAAAAAAAAATGTATCAGCCTTAAGTGGAATCGAACTCACGTCCCAACCCAACAGATCTAAATCAGTCTAGTATCAAATCAAAGCAGACGTAGTTCAAGTTAATCCTAGGATGCTGTCCCATCGGGGCCGTTGTTAGTTGAAGTTTAGTTGAACACAAACAGACATACAATACGAATTATAACATAAATACACTTTTTTCATAAATAAAGAAAAAAGCCAAGATTGCAATCGAACTCTTATGGGGTTAGAACGATATGTCCCACCAAAAATTTCCCTTCCTAGGAACTTACTTTTTTCTTTAACGTATTTATTACGTCATAAAAAAAATAACCAAGGTGGGAATCGAACCCATGTCTTAAAGTTATACAAACTCGCATCTCAAAGTTCAGAAAAGTTAAACCATAATCATAAAAAAAAAAAAATGTATCAGCCTGAAGCTGAAACCACATCTCATAAATAAAAAAAAAAAAAATGTATCAGCCTGAAGTTGAAAACACGTCTCATATAAAAAAAAAAAAAAAAAAAAGTATCAGCCTTAAGTGGAATTGAACTCACGTCCCAACCCAACAGATCTAAATCAGTCTAGTAGCAAATCAAAGCAGACGTAGTTCAAGTTAAACCTAGGATGCTGTCCCATCGGGGCCGGCGGTAGTGGAGTGAGTAGAGCTCGGTCTCCCCAGTTAGGAGAGTGCTACCGCCGGCCGGAGTTCAAGCCCTACGTGGGACAGAACCAGAACCGACGTCGGTTCCGAACCTAAGGCCAAATATTACTGGCGATTTTAAATTAAGTTACGTTGTTAGTTGAAGTTTAGTTGAACACAAACAGACATACAATACGAATTATAACATAAATACACTTTTTTCATAAATAAAGAAAAAAGCCAAGATTGCAATCGAACTCTTATGGGGTTAGAACGATATGTCCCATCAAAAATTTCCCTTCCTAGGAACTTACTTTTTTCTTTAACGTATTTATTACGTCATAAAAAAAATAACCAAAGTGGGAATCGAACCCATGTCTTAAAGTTATACAAGCTCGCATCTCAAAGTTCAGAAAAGTTAAACCATAATCATAAAAAAAAAAAATGTATCAGCCTGAAGTTGAAACCACGTCTCATCAATAAAAAAAAAAAAAAATGTATCAGCCTGAAGTTGAAAACACGTCTCATATAAAAAAAAAAAAAAAAATGTATCAGCCTTAAGTGGAATCGAACTCACGTCCCAACCCAACAGATCTAAATCAGTCTAGTAGCAAATCAAAGCAGACGTAGTTCAAGTTAAACCTAGGATGCTGTCCCATCGGGGCCGGCGGTAGTGGAGTGAGTAAAGCTCGGTCTCCCCAGTTAGGAGAGTGCTACCGCCGGCCGGAGTTCAAGCCCTACGTGGGACAGAACCAGAACCGACGTCGGTTCCGAACCTAAGGACAAATATTACTGGCGATTTTAAATTAAGTTACGTTGTTAGTTGAAGTTTAGTTGAACACAAACAGACATACAATACGAATTATAACATAAATACACTTTTTTCATAAATAAAGAAAAAAGCCAAGATTGCAATCGAACTCTTATGGGGTTAGAACGATATGTCCCACCAAAAATTTCCCTTCCTAGGAACTTACTTTTTTCTTTAACGTATTTATTACGTCATAAAAAAAATAACCAAAGTGGGAATCGAACCCATGTCTTAAAGTTATACAAGCTCGCATCTCAAAGTTCAGAAAAGTTAAACCATAATCATAAAAAAAAAAAATGTATCAGCCTGAAGTTGAAACCACGTCTCATAAATAAAAAAAAAAAAAAAATGTATCAGCCTTAAGTTGAAAACACGTCTCATATAAAAATAAAAAAAAAAAAAAAAAAAATAATATATCAGCCTTAAGTGGAATTGAACTCACGTCCCAACCCAACAGATCTAAATCAGTCTAGTAGCAAATCAAAGCAGACGTAGTTCAAGTTAAACCTAGGATGCTGTCCCATCGGGGCCGGCGGTAGTGGAGTGAGTAGAGCTCGGTCTCCCCAGTTAGGAGAGTGCTACCGCCGGCCGGAGTTCAAGCCCTACGTGGGACAGAACCAGAACCGACGTCGGTTCCGAACCTAAGGCCAAATATTACTGGCGATTTTAAATTAAGTTACGTTGTTAGTTGAAGTTTAGTTGAACACAAACAGACATACAATACGAATTATAACATAAATACACTTTTTTCATAAATAAAGAAAAAAGCCAAGATTGCAATCGAACTCTTATGGGGTTAGAACGATATGTCCCACCAAAAATTTCCCTTCCTAGGAACTTACTTTTTTCTTTAACGTATTTATTACGTCATAAAAAAAATAACCAAAGTGGGAATCGAACCCATGTCTTAAAGTTATACAAGCTCGCATCTCAAAGTTCAGAAAAGTTAAACCATAATCATAAAAAAAAAAAATGTATCAGCCTGAAGTTGAAACCACGTCTCATAAATAAAAAAAAAAAAAAAATGTATCAGCCTTAAGTTGAAAACACGTCTCATATAAAAATAAAAAAAAAAAAAAAAAAATAATATATCAGCCTTAAGTGGAATTGAACTCACGTCCCAACCCAACAGATCTAAATCAGTCTAGTAGCAAATCAAAGCAGACGTAGTTCAAGTTAAACCTAGGATGCTGTCCCATCGGGGCCGGCGGTAGTGGAGTGAGTAGAGCTCGGTCTCCCCAGTTAGGAGAGTGCTACCGCCGGCCGGAGTTCAAGCCCTACGTGGGACAGAACCAGAACCGACGTCGGTTCCGAACCTAAGGCCAAATATTACTGGCGATTTTAAATTAAGTTACGTTGTTAGTTGAAGTTTAGTTGAACACAAACAGACATACAATACGAATTATAACATAAATACACTTTTTTCATAAATAAAGAAAAAAGCCAAGATTGCAATCGAACTCTTATGGGGTTAGAACGATATGTCCCACCAAAAATTTCCCTTCCTAGGAACTTACTTTTTTCTTTAACGTATTTATTACGTCATAAAAAAAATAACCAAAGTGGGAATCGAACCCATGTCTTAAAGTTATACAAGCTCGCATCTCAAAGTTCAGAAAAGTTAAACCATAATCATAAAAACAAAAAATGTATCAGCCTGAAGTTGAAACCACGTCTCATAAATAAAAAAAAAAAAAAAATGTATCAGCCTGAAGTTGAAAACACGTCTCATATAAAAAAAAAAAAAAAAAAAAAAAAATGTATCAGCCTTAAGTGAAATCGAACTCACGTCCCAACCCAACAGATCTAAATCAGTCTAGTAGCAAATCAAAGCAGACGTAGTTCAAGTTAAACCTAGGATGCTGTCCCATCGGGGCCGGCGGTAGTGGAGTGAGTAGAGCTCGGTCTCCCCAGTTAGGAGAGTGCTACCGCCGGCCGGAGTTCAAGCCCTACGTGGGACAGAACCAGAACCGACGTCGGTTCCGAACCTAAGGACAAATATTACTGGCGATTTTAAATTAAGTTACGTTGTTAGTTGAAGTTTAGTTGAACACAAACAGACATACAATACGAATTATAACATAAATACACTTTTTTCATAAATAAAGAAAAAAGCCAAGATTGCAATCGAACTCTTATGAGGTTAGAACGATATGTCCCACCAAAAATGTCCCTTCCTAGGAACTTACTTTTTCTTTAACGTATTTATTACGTCATAAAAAAAATAACCAAAGTGGGAATCGAACCCATGTCTTAAAGTTATACAAACTCGCATCTCAAAGTTCAGAAAAGTTAAACCATAATCATAAAAAAAAAAAAATGTATCAGCCTGAAGTTGAAACCACGTCTCATAAATAAAAAAAAAAAAAATGTATCAGCCTGAAGTTGAAAACACGTCTCATATAAAAATAAAAAAAAAAATAAAAAAAATGTATCAGCCTTAAGTGGAATTGAACTCACGTCCCAACCCAACAGATCTAAATCAGTCTAGTAGCAAATCAAAGCAGACGTAGTTCAAGTTAAACCTAGGATGCTGTCCCATCGGGGCCGGCGGTAGTGGAGTGAGTAGAGCTCGGTCTCCCCAGTTAGGAGAGTGCTACCGCCGGCCGGAGTTCAAGCCCTACGTGGGACAGAACCAGAACCGACGTCGGTTCCGAACCTAAGGACAAATATTACTGGCGATTTTAAATTAAGTTACGTTGTTAGTTGAAGTTTAGTTGAACACAAACAGACATACAATACGAATTATAACATAAATACACTTTTTTCATAAATAAAGAAAAAAGCCAAGATTGCAATCGAACTCTTATGGGGTTAGAACGATATGTCCCACCAAAAATTTCCCTTCCTAGGAACTTACTTTTTCTTTAACGTATTTATTACGTCATAAAAAAAATAACCAAAGTGGGAATCGAACCCATGTCTTAAAGTTATACAAACTCGCATCTCAAAGTTCAGAAAAGTTAAACCATAATCATAAAAAAAAAAAATGTATCAGCCTGAAGTTGAAACCACGTCTCATAAATAAAAAAAAAAAAAAAATGTATCAGCCTGAAGTTGAAAACACGTCTCATATAAAAAAAAAAAAAAAAAAAAAAATGTATCAGCCTTAAGTGGAATCGAACTCACGTCCCAACCCAACAGATCTAAATCAGTCTAGTAGCAAATCAAAGCAGACGTAGTTCAAGTTAAACCTAGGATGCTGTCCCATCGGGGCCGGCGGTAGTGGAGTGAGTAGAGCTCGGTCTCCCCAGTTAGGAGAGTGCTACCGCCGGCCGGAGTTCAAGCCCTACGTGGGACAGAACCAGAACCGACGTCGGTTCCGAACCTAAGGCCAAATATTACTGGCGATTTTAAATTAAGTTACGTTGTTAGTTGAAGTTTAGTTGAACACAAACAGACATACAATACGAATTATAACATAAATACACTTTTTTCATAAATAAAGAAAAAAGCCAAGATTGCAATCGAACTCTTATGGGGTTAGAACGATATGTCCCACCAAAAATGTCCCTTCCTAGGAACTTACTTTTTCTTTAACGTATTTATTACGTCATAAAAAAAATAACCAAAGTGGGAATCGAACCCATGTCTTAAAGTTATACAAACTCGCATCTCAAAGTTCAGAAAAGTTAAACCATAATCATAAAAAAAAAAAATGTATCAGCCTGAAGTTGAAACCACGTCTCATAAATAAAAAAAAAAAAAATGTATCAGCCTGAAGTTGAAAACACGTCTCATATAAAAAAAAAAAAAAAAAAAAAATGTATCAGCCTTAAGTGGAATTGAACTCACGTCCCAACCCAACAGATCTAAATCAGTCTAGTAGCAAATCAAAGCAGACGTAGTTCAAGTTAAACCTAGGATGCTGTCCCATCGGGGCCGGCGGTAGTGGAGTGAGTAGAGCTCGGTCTCCCCAGTTAGGAGAGTGCTACCGCCGGCCGGAGTTCAAGCCCTACGTGGGACAGAACCAGAACCGACGTCGGTTCCGAACCTAAGGACAAATATTACTGGCGATTTTAAATTAAGTTACGTTGTTAGTTGAAGTTTAGTTGAACACAAACAGACATACAATACGAATTATAACATAAATACACTTTTTTCATAAATAAAGAAAAAAGCCAAGATTGCAATCGAACTCTTATGGGGTTAGAACGATATGTCCCACCAAAAATTTCCCTTCCTAGGAACTTACTTTTTCTTTAACGTATTTATTACGTCATAAAAAAAATAACCAAAGTGGGAATCGAACCCATGTCTTAAAGTTATACAAACTCGCATCTCAAAGTTCAGAAAAGTTAAACCATAATCATAAAAAAAAAAAATGTATCTGCCTGAAGTTGAAACAACGTCTCATAAATAAAAAAAAAAAAAAAATGTATCAGCCTGAAGTTGAAAACACGTCTCTTATAAAAAAAAAAAAAAAAAAAAAAAAAAATGTATCAGCCTTAAGTGGAATCGAACTCACGTCCCAACCCAACAGATCTAAATCAGTCTAGTAGCAAATCAAAGCAGACGTAGTTCAAGTTAAACCTAGGATGCTGTCCCATCGGGGCCGGCGGTAGTGGAGTGAGTAGAGCTCGGTCTCCCCAGTTAGGAGAGTGCTACCGCCGGCCGGAGTTCAAGCCCTACGTGGGACAGAACCAGAACCGACGTCGATTCTGAACCTAAGGCCAAATATTACTGGCGATTTTAAATTAAGTTACGTTGTTAGTTGAAGTTTAGTTGAACACAAACAGACATACAATACGAATTATAACATAAATACACTTTTTTCATAAATAAAGAAAAAAGCCAAGATTTCAATCGAACTCTTATGGGGTTAGAACGATATGTCCCACCAAAAATTTCCCTTCCTAGGAACTTACTTTTTTCTTTAACGTATTTATTACGTCATAAAAAAAATAACCAAAGTGGGAATCGAACCCATGTCTTAAAGTTATACAAACTCGCATCTCAAAGTTCAGAAAAGTTAAACCATAATCATAAAAAAAAAAAAATGTATCAGCCTGAAGCTGAAACCACATCTCATATAAAAAAAAAAAAAAATGTATCAGCCTGAAGTTGAAAACACGTCTCATATAAAAAAAAAAAAAAAAAAAAAAAATGTATCAGCCTTAAGTGGAATTGAACTCACGTCCCAACCCAACAGATCTAAATCAGTCTAGTAGCAAATCAAAGCAGACGTAGTTCAAGTTAAACCTAGGATGCTGTCCCATCGGGGCCGGCGGTAGTGGAGTGAGTAGAGCTCGGTCTCCCCAGTTAGGAGAGTGCTACCGCCGGCCGGAGTTCAAGCCCTACGTGGGACAGAACCAGAACCGACGTCGGTTCCGAACCTAAGGACAAATATTACTGGCGATTTTAAATTAAGTTACGTTGTTAGTTGAAGTTTAGTTGAACACAAACAGACATACAATAAGAATTATAACATAAATACACTTTTTTCATAAATAAAGAAAAAAGCCAAGATTGCAATCGAACTCTTATGGGGTTAGAACGATATGTCCCACCAAAAATTTCCCTTCCTAGGAACTTACTTTTTCTTTAACGTATTTATTACGTCATAAAAAAAATAACCAAAGTGGGAATCGAACCCATGTCTTAAAGTTATACAAACTCGCATCTCAAAGTTCAGAAAAGTTAAACCATAATCATAAAAAAAAAAAATGTATCAGCCTGAAGTTGAAACAACGTCTCATAAATAAAAAAAAAAAAAAATGTATCAGCCTGAAGTTGAAAACACGTCTCTTATAAAAAAAAAAAAAAAAAAAAAAAAAAATGTATCAGCCTTAAGTGGAATCGAACTCACGTCCCAACCCAACAGATCTAAATCAGTCTAGTAGCAAATCAAAGCAGACGTAGTTCAAGTTAAACCTAGGATGCTGTCCCATCGGGGCCGGCGGTAGTGAAGTGAGTAGAGCTCGGTCTCCCCAGTTAGGAGAGTGCTACCGCCGGCCGGAGTTCAAGCCCTACGTGGGACAGAACCAGAACCGACGTCGATTCTGAACCTAAGGCCAAATATTACTGGCGATTTTAAATTAAGTTACGTTGTTAGTTGAAGTTTAGTTGAACACAAACAGACATACAATAAGAATTATAACATAAATACACTTTTTTCATAAATAAAGAAAAAAGCCAAGATTGCAATCGAACTCTTATGGGGTTAGAACGATATGTCCCACCAAAAATTTCCCTTCCTAGGAACTTACTTTTTTCTTTAACGTATTTATTACGTCATAAAAAAAATAACCAAAGTGGGAATCGAACCCATGTCTTAAAGTTATACAAACTCGCATCTCAAAGTTCAGAAAAGTTAAACCATAATCATAAAAAAAAAAAAATGTATCAGCCTGAAGCTGAAACCACATCTCATAAATAAAAAAAAAAAAAAATGTATCAGCCTGAAGTTGAAAACACGTCTCATATAAAAAAAAAAAAAAAAAAAAAAAGTATCAGCCTTAAGTGGAATTGAACTCACGTCCCAACCCAACAGATCTAAATCAGTCTAGTAGCAAATCAAAGCAGACGTAGTTCAAGTTAAACCTAGGATGCTGTCCCATCGGGGCCGGCGGTAGTGGAGTGAGTAGAGCTCGGTCTCCCCAGTTAGGAGAGTGCTACCGCCGGCCGGAGTTCAAGCCCTACGTGGGACAGAACCAGAACCGACGTCGGTTCCGAACCTAAGGCCAAATATTACTGGCGATTTTAAATTAAGTTACGTTGTTAGTTGAAGTTTAGTTGAACACAAACAGACATACAATACGAATTATAACATAAATACACTTTTTTCATAAATAAAGAAAAAAGCCAAGATTGCAATCGAACTCTTATGGGGTTAGAACGATATGTCCCACCAAAAATTTCCCTTCCTAGGAACTTACTTTTTTCTTTAACGTATTTATTACGTCATAAAAAAAATAACCAAAGTGGGAATCGAACCCATGTCTTAAAGTTATACAAGCTCGCATCTCAAAGTTCAGAAAAGTTAAACCATAATCATAAAAAAAGAAAATGTATCAGCCTGAAGTTGAAACCACGTCTCATAAATAAAAAAAAAAAAAAATGTATCAGCCTGAAGTTGAAAACACGTCTCATATAAAAAAAAAAAAAAAAAAAAAAAATGTATCAGCCTTAAGTGGAATTGAACTCACGTCCCAACCCAACAGATCTAAATCAGTCTAGTAGCAAATCAAAGCAGACGTAGTTCAAGTTAAACCTAGGATGCTGTCCCATCGGGGCCGGCGGTAGTGAAGTGAGTAGAGCTCGGTCTCCCCAGTTAGGAGAGTGCTACCGCCGGCCGGAGTTCAAGCCCTACGTGGGACAGAACCAGAACCGACGTCGGTTCCGAACCTAAGGACAAATATTACTGGCGATTTTAAATTAAGTTACGTTGTTAGTTGAAGTTTAGTTGAACACAAACAGACATACAATACGAATTATAACATAAATACACTTTTTTCATAAATAAAGAAAAAAGCCAAGATTGCAATCGAACTCTTATGGGGTTAGAACGATATGTCCCACCAAAAATTTCCCTTCCTAGGAACTTACTTTTTTCTTTAACGTATTTATTACGTCATAAAAAAAATAACCAAAGTGGGAATCGAACCCATGTCTTAAAGTTATACAAACTCGCATCTCAAAGTTCAGAAAAGTTAAACCATAATCATAAAAAAAAAAAAATGTATCAGCCTGAAGCTGAAACCACATCTCATAAATAAAAAAAAAAAAAATGTATCAGCCTGAAGTAGAAAACACGTCTCATATAAAAAAAAAAAAAAAAAAAAAAAAGTATCAGCCTTAAGTGGAATTGAACTCACGTCCCAACCCAACAGATCTAAATCAGTCTAGTAGCAAATCAAAGCAGACGTAGTTCAAGTTAAACCTAGGATGCTGTCCCATCGGGGCCGGCGGTAGTGGAGTGAGTAGAGCTCGGTCTCCCCAGTTAGGAGAGTGCTACCGCCGGCCGGAGTTCAAGCCCTACGTGGGACAGAACCAGAACCGACGTCGGTTCCGAACCTAAGGCCAAATATTACTGGCGATTTTAAATTAAGTTACGTTGTTAGTTGAAGTTTAGTTGAACACAAACAGACATACAATACGAATTATAACATAAATACACTTTTTTCATAAATAAAGAAAAAAGCCAAGATTGCAATCGAACTCTTATGGGGTTAGAACGATATGTCCCACCAAAAATTTCCCTTCCTAGGAACTTACTTTTTTCTTTAACGTATTTATTACGTCATAAAAAAAATAACCAAAGTGGGAATCGAACCCATGTCTTAAAGTTATACAAGCTCGCATCTCAAAGTTCAGAAAAGTTAAACCATAATCATAAAAAAAGAAAATGTATCAGCCTGAAGTTGAAACCACGTCTCATAAATAAAAAAAAAAAAAAAATGTATCAGCCTGAAGTTGAAAACACGTCTCATATAAAAAAAAAAAAAAAAAAAAAAAAATGTATCAGCCTTAAGTGGAATTGAAATCACGTCCCAACCCAACAGATCTAAATCAGTCTAGTAGCAAATCAAAGCAGACGTAGTTCAAGTTAAACCTAGGATGCTGTCCCATCGGGGCCGGCGGTAGTGGAGTGAGTAGAGCTCGGTCTCCCCAGTTAGGAGAGTGCTACCGCCGGCCGGAGTTCAAGCCCTACGTGGGACAGAACCAGAACCGACGTCGGTTCCGAACCTAAGGACAAATATTACTGGCGATTTTAAATTAAGTTACGTTGTTAGTTGAAGTTTAGTTGAACACAAACAGACATACAATACGAATTATAACATAAATACACTTTTTTCATAAATAAAGAAAAAAGCCAAGATTGCAATCGAACTCTTATGGGGTTAGAACGATATGTCCCACCAAAAATTTCCCTTCCTAGGAACTTACTTTTTCTTTAACGTATTTATTACGTCATAAAAAAAATAACCAAAGTGGGAATCGAACCCATGTCTTAAAGTTATACAAACTCGCATCTCAAAGTTCAGAAAAGTTAAACCATAATCATAAAAAAAAAAAATGTATCAGCCTGAAGTTGAAACCACGTCTCATAAATAAAAAAAAAAAAAAAATGTATCAGCCTGAAGTTGAAAACACGTCTCATATAAAAAAAAAAAAAAAAAAAAAATGTATCAGCCTTGAGTGGAATCGAACTCACGTCCCAACCCAACAGATCTAAATCAGTCTAGTAGCAAATCAAAGCAGACGTAGTTCAAGTTAAACCTAGGATGCTGTCCCATCGGGGCCGGCGGTAGTGGAGTGAGTAGAGCTCGGTCTCCCCAGTTAGGAGAGTGCTACCGCCGGCCGGAGTTCAAGCCCTACGTGGGACAGAACCAGAACCGACGTCGGTTCCGAACCTAAGGACAAATATTACTGGCGATTTTAAATTAAGTTACGTTGTTAGTTGAAGTTTAGTTGAACACAAACAGACATACAATACGAATTATAACATAAATACACTTTTTTCATAAATAAAGAAAAAAGCCAAGATTGCAATCGAACTCTTATGGGGTTAGAACGATATGTCCCACCAAAAATTTCCCTTCCTAGGAACTTACTTTTTCTTTAACGTATTTATTACGTCATAAAAAAAATAGCCAAAGTGGGAATCGAACCCATGTCTTAAAGTTATACAAACTCGCATCTCAAAGTTCAGAAAAGTTAAACCATAATCATAAAAAAAAAAAATGTATCAGCCTGAAGTTGAAACCACGTCTCATAAATAAAAAAAAAAAAAAAATGTATCAGCCTGAAGTTGAAAACACGTCTCATATAAAAAAAAAAAAAAAAAAAAAAAAAATGTATCAGCCTTAAGTGGAATCGAACTCACGTCCCAACCCAACAGATCTAAATCAGTCTAGTAGCAAATCAAAGCAGACGTAGTTCAAGTTAAACCTAGGATGCTGTCCCATCGGGGCCGGCGGTAGTGGAGTGAGTAGAGCTCGGTCTCCCCAGTTAGGAGAGTGCTACCGCCGGCCGGAGTTCAAGCCCTACGTGGGACAGAACCAGAACCGACGTCGGTTCCGAACCTAAGGACAAATATTACTGGCGATTTTAAATTAAGTTACGTTGTTAGTTGAAGTTTAGTTGAACACAAACAGACATACAATACGAATTATAACATAAATACACTTTTTTCATAAATAAAGAAAAAAGCCAAGATTGCAATCGAACTCTTATGGGGTTAGAACGATATGTCCCACCAAAAATTTCCCTTCCTAGGAACTTACTTTTTCTTTAACGTATTTATTACGTCATAAAAAAAATAACCAAAGTGGGAATCGAACCCATGTCTTAAAGTTATACAAACTCGCATCTCAAAGTTCAGAAAAGTTAAACCATAATCATAAAAAAAAAAAATGTATCAGCCTGAAGTTGAAACCACGTCTCATAAATAAAAAAAAAAAAAAAATGTATCAGCCTGAAGTTGAAAACACGTCTCATATAAAAAAAAAAAAAAAAAAAAAAAAAATGTATCAGCCTTAAGTGGAATCGAACTCACGTCCCAACCCAACAGATCTAAATCAGTCTAGTATCAAATCAAAGCAGACGTAGTTCAAGTTAAACCTAGGATGCTGTCCCATCGGGGCCGGCGGTAGTGGAGTGAGTAGAGCTCGGTCTCCCCAGTTAGGAGAGTGCTACCGCCGGCCGGAGTTCAAGCCCTACGTGGGACAGAACCAGAACC
Organism: Drosophila erecta; assembly: GCF_003286155.1. Lineage (NCBI taxonomy): Eukaryota > Metazoa > Arthropoda > Insecta > Diptera > Drosophilidae > Drosophila > Drosophila erecta. The sequence goes on from NW_020825200.1 coordinate 14,214,262, forward strand.
GACGTCGGTTCCGAACCTAAGGACAAATATTACTGGCGATTTTAAATTAAGTTACGTTGTTAGTTGAAGTTTAGTTGAACACAAACAGACATACAATACGAATTATAACATAAATACACTTTTTTCATAAATAAAGAAAAAAGCCAAGATTGCAATCGAACTCTTATGGGGTTAGAACGATATGTCCCACCAAAAATTTCCCTTCCTAGGAACTTACTTTTTCTTTAACGTATTTATTACGTCATAAAAAAAATAGCCAAAGTGGGAATCGAACCCATGTCTTAAAGTTATACAAACTCGCATCTCAAAGTTCAGAAAAGTTAAACCATAATCATAAAAAAAAAAAAATGTATCAGCCTGAAGTTGAAACCACAGTCTCATAAATAAAAAAAAAAAAAAATGTATCAGCCTGAAGTTGAAAACACGTCTCATATAAAAAAAAAAAAAAAAAAAAAATGTATCAGCCTTAAGTGGAATTGAACTCACGTCCCAACCCAACAGATCTAAATCAGTCTAGTAGCAAATCAAAGCAGACGTAGTTCAAGTTAAACCTAGGATGCTGTCCCATCGGGGCCGGCGGTAGTGGAGTGAGTAGAGCTCGGTCTCCCCAGTTAGGAGAGTGCTACCGCCGGCCGGAGTTCAAGCCCTACGTGGGACAGAACCAGAACCGACGTCGGTTCCGAACCTAAGGACAAATATTACTGGCGATTTTAAATTAAGTTACGTTGTTAGTTGAAGTTTAGTTGAACACAAACAGACATACAATACGAATTATAACATAAATACACTTTTTTCATAAATAAAGAAAAAAGCCAAGATTGCAATCGAACTCTTATGGGGTTAGAACGATATGTCCCACCAAAAATTTCCCTTCCTAGGAACTTACTTTTTCTTTAACGTATTTATTACGTCATAAAAAAAATAACCAAAGTGGGAATCGAACCCATGTCTTAAAGTTATACAAACTCGCATCTCAAAGTTCAGAAAAGTTAAACCATAATCATAAAAAAAAAAATGTATCAGCCTGAAGTTGAAACCACGTCTCATCAATAAAAAAAAAAAAAAAAATGTATCAGCCTGAAGTTGAAAACACGTCTCATATAAAAAAAAAAAAAAAAAAAAAAAAATGTATCAGCCTTAAGTGGAATCGAACTCACGTCCCAACCCAACAGATCTAAATCAGTCTAGTAGCAAATCAAAGCAGACGTAGTTCAAGTTAAACCTAGGATGCTGTCCCATCGGGGCCGGCGGTAGTGGAGTGAGTAGAGCTCGGTCTCCCCAGTTAGGAGAGTGCTACCGCCGGCCGGAGTTCAAGCCCTACGTGGGACAGAACCAGAACCGACGTCGGTTCCGAACCTAAGGACAAATATTACTGGCGATTTTAAATTAAGTTACGTTGTTAGTTGAAGTTTAGTTGAACACAAACAGACATACAATACGAATTATAACATAAATACACTTTTTTCATAAATAAAGAAAAAAGCCAAGATTGCAATCGAACTCTTATGGGGTTAGAACGATATGTCCCACCAAAAATTTCCCTTCCTAGGAACTTACTTTTTCTTTAACGTATTTATTACGTCATAAAAAAAATAACCAAAGTGGGAATCGAACCCATGTCTTAAAGTTATACAAACTCGCATCTCAAAGTTCAGAAAAGTTAAACCATAATCATAAAAAAAAAAAATGTATCAGCCTGAAGTTGAAACCACGTCTCATAAATAAAAAAAAAAAAAAAATGTATCAGCCTGAAGTTGAAAACACGTCTCATATAAAAAAAAAAAAAAAAAAAAAAATGTATCAGCCTTAAGTGGAATCGAACTCACGTCCCAACCCAACAGATCTAAATCAGTCTAGTAGCAAATCAAAGCAGACGTAGTTCAAGTTAAACCTAGGATGCTGTCCCATCGGGGCCGGCGGTAGTGGAGTGAGTAGAGCTCGGTCTCCCCAGTTAGGAGAGTGCTACCGCCGGCCGGAGTTCAAGCCCTACGTGGGACAGAACCAGAACCGACGTCGGTTCCGAACCTAAGGCCAAATATTACTGGCGATTTTAAATTAAGTTACGTTGTTAGTTGAAGTTTAGTTGAACACAAACAGACATACAATACGAATTATAACATAAATACACTTTTTTCATAAATAAAGAAAAAAGCCAAGATTGCAATCGAACTCTTATGGGGTTAGAACGATATGTCCCACCAAAAATTTCCCTTCCTAGGAACTTACTTTTTCTTTAACGTATTTATTACGTCATAAAAAAAATAACCAAAGTGGGAATCGAACCCATGTCTTAAAGTTATACAAACTCGCATCTCAAAGTTCAGAAAAGTTAAACCATAATCATAAAAAAAAAAAATGTATCAGCCTGAAGTTGAAACCACGTCTCATAAATAAAAAAAAAAAAAAAATGTATCAGCCTGAAGTTGAAAACACGTCTCATATAAAAAAAAAAAAAAAAAAAAAATGTATCAGCCTTAAGTGGAATTGAACTCACGTCCCAACCCAACAGATCTAAATCAGTCTAGTAGCAAATCAAAGCAGACGTAGTTCAAGTTAAACCTAGGATGCTGTCCCATCGGGGCCGGCGGTAGTGGAGTGAGTAGAGCTCGGTCTCCCCAGTTAGGAGAGTGCTACCGCCGGCCGGAGTTCAAGCCCTACGTGGGACAGAACCAGAACCGACGTCGGTTCCGAACCTAAGGACAAATATTACTGGCGATTTTAAATTAAGTTACGTTGTTAGTTGAAGTTTAGTTGAACACAAACAGACATACAATACGAATTATAACATAAATACACTTTTTTCATAAATAAAGAAAAAAGCCAAGATTGCAATCGAACTCTTATGGGGTTAGAACGATATGTCCCACCAAAAATTTCCCTTCCTAGGAACTTACTTTTTCTTTAACGTATTTATTACGTCATAAAAAAAATAACCAAAGTGGGAATCGAACCCATGTCTTAAAGTTATACAAACTCGCATCTCAAAGTTCAGAAAAGTTAAACCATAATCATAAAAAAAAAAAATGTATCAGCCTGAAGTTGAAACCACGTCTCATAAATAAAAAAAAAAAAAAAATGTATCAGCCTGAAGTTGAAAACACGTCTCATATAAAAAAAAAAAAAAAAAAAAAAATGTATCAGCCTTAAGTGGAATCGAACTCACGTCCCAACCCAACAGATCTAAATCAGTCTAGTATCAAATCAAAGCAGACGTAGTTCAAGTTAAACCTAGGATGCTGTCCCATCGGGGCCGGCGGTAGTGGAGTGAGTAGAGCTCGGTCTCCCCAGTTAGGAGAGTGCTACCGCCGGCCGGAGTTCAAGCCCTACGTGGGACAGAACCAGAACCGACGTCGGTTCCGAACCTAAGGCCAAATATTACTGGCGATTTTAAATTAAGTTACGTTGTTAGTTGAAGTTTAGTTGAACACAAACAGACATACAATACGAATTATAACATAAATACACTTTTTTCATAAATAAAGAAAAAAGCCAAGATTGCAATCGAACTCTTATGGGGTTAGAACGATATGTCCCACCAAAAATGTCCCTTCCTAGGAACTTACTTTTTCTTTAACGTATTTATTACGTCATAAAAAAAATAACCAAAGTGGGAATCGAACCCATGTCTTAAAGTTATACAAACTCGCATCTCAAAGTTCAGAAAAGTTAAACCATAATCATAAAAAAAAAAAATGTATCAGCCTGAAGTTGAAACCACGTCTCATAAATAAAAAAAAAAAAAAAATGTATCAGCCTGAAGTTGAAAACACGTCTCATATAAAAAAAAAAAAAAAAAAAAAAAATGTATCAGCCTTAAGTGGAATCGAACTCACGTCCCAACCCAACAGATCTAAATCAGTCTAGTAGCAAATCAAAGCAGACGTAGTTCAAGTTAAACCTATGATGCTGTCCCATCGGGGCCGGCGGTAGTGGAGTGAGTAGAGCTCGGTCTCCCCAGTTAGGAGAGTGCTACCGCCGGCCGGAGTTCAAGCCCTACGTGGGACAGAACCAGAACCGACGTCGATTCTGAACCTAAGGCCAAATATTACTGGCGATTTTAAATTAAGTTACGTTATTAGTTGAAGTTTAGTTGAACACAAACAGACATACAATACGAATTATAACATAAATACACTTTTTTCATAAATAAAGAAAAAAGCCAAGATTGCAATCGAACTCTTATGGGGTTAGAACGATATGTCCCACCAAAAATGTCCCTTCCTAGGAACTTACTTTTTCTTTAACGTATTTATTACGTCATAAAAAAAATAACCAAAGTGGGAATCGAACCCATTTCTTAAAGTTATACAAACTCGCATCTCAAAGTTCTGAGAAGTTAAACCATAATCATAAAAAAAAAATGTATCAGCCTGAAGTTGAAACCACGTCTCATAAATAAAAAAAAAAAAAAAATGTATCAGCCTGAAGTTGAAAACACGTCTCATATAAAAAAAAAAAAAAAAAAAAAAAATGTATCAGCCTTAAGTGGAATTGAACTCACGTCCCAACCCAACAGATCTAAATCAGTCTAGTAGCAAATCAAAGCAGACGTAGTTCAAGTTAAACCTAGGATGCTGTCCCATCGGGGCCGGCGGTAGTGGAGTGAGTAGAGCTCGGTCTCCCCAGTTAGGAGAGTGCTACCGCCGGCCGGAGTTCAAGCCCTACGTGGGACAGAACCAGAACCGACGTCGATTCTGAACCTAAGGCCAAATATTACTGGCGATTTTAAATTAAGTTACGTTATTAGTTGAAGTTTAGTTGAACACAAACAGACATACAATACGAATTATAACATAAATACACTTTTTTCATAAATAAAGAAAAAAGCCAAGATTTCAATCGAACTCTTATGGGGTTAGAACGATATGTCCCACCAAAAATTTCCCTTCCTAGGAACTTACTTTTTTCTTTAACGTATTTATTACGTCATAAAAAAATAACCAAAGTGGGAATCGAACCCATGTCTTAAAGTTATACAAACTCGCATCTCAAAGTTCTGAGAAGTTAAACCATAATCATAAAAAAAAAATGTATCAGCCTGAAGTTGAAACCACGTCTCATAAATAAAAAAAAAAAAAAATGTATCAGCCTGAAGTTGAAAACACGTCTCATATAAAAAAAAAAAAAAAAAAAAAAATGTATCAGCCTTAAGTGGAATTGAACTCACGTCCCAACCCAACAGATCTAAATCAGTCTAGTAGCAAATCAAAGCAGACGTAGTTCAAGTTAAACCTAGGATGCTGTCCCATCGGGGCCGGCGGTAGTGGAGTGAGTAGAGCTCGGTCTCCCCAGTTAGGAGAGTGCTACCGCCGGCCGGAGTTCAAGCCCTACGTGGGACAGAACCAGAACCGACGTCGGTTCCGAACCTAAGGCCAAATATTACTGGCGATTTTAAATTAAGTTACGTTGTTAGTTGAAGTTTAGTTGAACACAAACAGACATACAATACGAATTATAACATAAATACACTTTTTTCATAAATAAAGAAAAAAGCCAAGATTTCAATCGAACTCTTATGGGGTTAGAACGATATGTCCCACCAAAAATTTCCCTTCCTAGGAACTTACTTTTTTCTTTAACGTATTTATTACGTCATAAAAAAATAACCAAAGTGGGAATCGAACCCATGTCTTAAAGTTATACAAACTCGCATCTCAAAGTTCTGAGAAGTTAAACCATAATCATAAAAAAAAAATGTATCAGCCTGAAGTTGAAACCACGTCTCATAAATAAAAAAAAAAAAAAAAATGTATCAGCCTGAAGTTGAAAACACGTCTCATATAAAAAAAAAAAAAAAAAAAAATGTATCAGCCTTAAGTGGAATCGAACTCACGTCCCAACCCAACAGATCTAAATCAGTCTAGTAGCAAATCAAAGCAGACGTAGTTCAAGTTAAACCTATGATGCTGTCCCATCGGGGCCGGCGGTAGTGGAGTGAGTAGAGCTCGGTCTCCCCAGTTAGGAGAGTGCTACCGCCGGCCGGAGTTCAAGCCCTACGTGGGACAGAACCAGAACCGACGTCGGTTCCGAACCTAAGGCCAAATATTACTGGCGATTTTAAATTAAGTTACGTTGTTAGTTGAAGTTTAGTTGAACACAAACAGACATACAATACGAATTATAACATAAATACACTTTTTTCATAAATAAAGAAAAAAGCCAAGATTTCAATCGAACTTTTATGGGGTTAGAACAAACACCAAAAATTTCCCTTCCTAGGAACTTACTTTTTTCTTTAACGTATTTATTACGTCATAAAAAAAATAACCAAAGTAGGAATCGAACCCATGTCTTAAAGTTATACAAACTCGCATCTCAAAGTTCAGAAAAGTTAAACCAAATTCATAAAAAAAAAAAATGTATCAGCCTGAAGTTGAAACCACGTCTCATAAATAAAAAAAAAAAAACATGTATCAGCCTGAAGTTGAAACCACGTCTCATAAATACCAAAATAAAAAAAATGTATCAGCCTGAAGTCGAAACCACGTCTCATAAATACCAAAATAAAAAAAATGTATCAGCCTGAAGCTGAAACCACGTCTCATATAAACAAAAAAAAAAAAAAAAAAAAAAAAAAATTATCAGGCTTAAGTGGAATCGAACTCACGTCCCAACCCAACAGATCTAAATCAGTCTAGTAGCAAATCAAAGCAGACGAAGTTCAAGTTAATCCTAGGATGCTGTCCCATCGGGGCCGGCGGTAGTGGAGTGAGTAGAGCTCGGTCTCCCCAGTTAGGAGAGTGCTACCGCCGGCCGAAGTTCAAGCCCTACGTGGGACAGAACCAGAACCGACGTCGATTCTGAACCTAAGGCCAAATATTACTGTCGATTTTAAATTAAGTTACGTTGTTAGTTGAAGTTTAGTTGAACACAAACAGACATACAATACGAATTATAACATAAATACACTTTTTTCATAAATAAAGAAAAAAGCCAAGATTTCAATCGAACTCCTATGGGGTTAGAACGATATGTCCCACCAAAAATTTCCCTTCCTAGGAACTTACTTTTTTCTTTAACGTATTTATTACGTCATAAAAAAAATAACCAAAGTGGGAATCGAACCCATGTCTTAAAGTTATACAAACTCGCATCTCAAAGTTCAGAAAAGTGAAACCATAATCATAAAAAAAAAAAATGTATCAGCCTGAAGCTGAAACCACATCTCATAAATAAAAAAAAAAAAATGTATCAGCCTGAAGTTGAAAACACGTCTCATATAAAAAAAAAAAAAAAAAAAAAAATTATCAGGCTTAAGTGGAATCGAACTCACGTCCCAACCCAACAGATCTAAATCAGTCTAGTAGCAAATCAAAGCAGACGAAGTTCAAGTTAATCCTAGGATGCTGTCCCATCGGGGCCGGCGGTAGTGGAGTGAGTAGAGCTCGGTCTCCCCAGTTAGGAGAGTGCTACCGCCGGCCGGAGTTCAAGCCCTACGTGGGACACAACCAGAACCGACGTCGATTCTGAACCTAAGGCCAAATATTACTGGCGATTTTAAATTTAGTTTAAGTTTTAAGTTTAGTTGTTAGTTGAAGTTTAGTTGAACACAAACAGACATACAATACGAATTATAACACAAATACACTTTTTTCATAAACAAAGAAAAAAGCCAAGATTGGAGTCGAACTCTTATGGGGTTAGAACGATATGTCCCACCAAAAATGTCCCTTCCTAGGAACTTACTTTTTTCTTTATCGTCTTTAAAACGTCATAAAAAAAATACCATATTGGGAAGCGAACCCATGTCTTAGAGTTATACAAACTCATCTCTCAAAGTTCTGAGAAGTTAAACCATAATAACAAAAAAAGCTGATACATTTTTATCAGCCTGAAGTTGAAACCATGTCTCACGGATCCACGGGAATTATAACTCATATACACTTTTTTCATAAACAAAGAAAAAGATTCCAAGATTGGAATCGAACTCTCTCATGTCTGATAGTTATGGGGTTAGAACGATAAGTTCCTTCTACCTGTTATTCAACGGATAAGTATAGGTATACCCTTTTAATCTGCTTTTAACAGGCATTATTAACACAGACGTTTTTTTGCTTTTTCTTACCAACTTAATAAGTATTTTAAAAAACTAATTTTGTATTCTTTTACTCAAGAGCGTTACCTCCATGTTAAGCATTACCGAATGATGCTGTGATGGCGAAGATGGCATCCGGAGATCTATCGCTGACTAGCACGAGTAGCCAGGAGGGTAAGTCGCCGAATGCATTCAAAGAACATACCCATATCATCTTTAATTTTAGAAGAGAGCTCGGAGTATGTGGGCTATGATAATACCCTCCGACCGCCATCCAACTCCAGCGGCAGCACCACAGCTGCCAACATGTCTAACAACAACGGGCCCTCGAAGGGCGTCAATAGCGGAGTGGGCGTGTCGGGCATTCCCGGTGGAAACGGCACAAAATACGATATTCTGCAGGCGCAGTACAAGTCCGCACTTCTGGAGCTAAATACCCTGCGCCACCAGCATGCGAGCACTAAGCGGCGATGCGATGAGTTAGCCACCGAACTAACTCTGTATCAGGAGCACTACGTGGCCGATCGCAACAAGTTCACAGATATGGTGGAGGAGAGCGCCCGATTCAAGCGCTTGCTGCTGGAGACCCAAAACCAACAGAGTCAGCAAGCCCAGAATGGAAACAGCCAAGTGCCGCCAGTCGGCAGTGGGAATCCCTATTACTTTGGCAAGACGCAGGGATGCGATGGAAACTGCAGTGAGAAGCTGGCCGAACTGAAGAAAGAGCGAAACATGGTAGCAGTGGAAAGGGAGAAGTACAAGAAGTCCTACATCGAGCTGGAAAAGGATCGCAACTACTACCGGGAGCGAGGCGATGAAAACCAGAAACTGAAGGTTCTACTCTCCCAGGAAAGTAAAAATGTGCTTTCCCTTACTGAGGAGCTTAATCAATTGCTCTCCGAGAAGGACAACGTACTGCAGGAGCACCAGAAAATGTCCGACGATCTGGTTCTGGCCAACAAGGAAATTGAAAGGCTCAAAAAAGACGAACAGCTTGCCAGGGCTGAAATTAAGGTTCTACAGTTGGCCAACGCGGACCTTAAAAAGCGCGATCTTCTGAAGTCTCGCGATAGCTCGTGGTCTAAAGAATTTCCAAGTGGAAAGGAGCTGGAGAACAGCAAGGAACTGGAAAAACTGCGAAAGAGCTTAGAGAAGGCTCTCTCAGAGGTGGAGCGTTCAAGCCAGGATGCCGAAGAAGCTAAACGCGTAAGGGATTGGGCCATATCGCAACGTGAAAAAATCGTGCAGGAGCGGGATTCGGTGAAGACGCTCTGTGACAAGATGCGCCACGAGAGAGATAAAGCCATTTCCGATTCGCTGATGGCCATCCGGGATAGTGAGAAGATAAAAAAACAGAAGGACGAAGCGCAGAAAAAGATCGACTTGCTGAAAGAACAAATGGAGCAGCAGGAGCGCCAAAATCTTGACAGTAATGCCACCGGGTCCCGACGCAGTTTTCGCCTGAGCAGTTACGAGGGTGAGGATCTCCTGGAAGTAGAGCTGTCCGGCTACGAGCACACGTCCGACCTTGGTATCATTCTGGATGACAGCAACAAGCGAAAACTGGTGTGCGGCGTTACCAGCAGTTCACCAGCCTGCGGGAAGCTCAAAATCAACGATGTGATCTGCAAGGTGAATAACCTGGACTGCCAGTCTTTATCGAAGCGGATGGTTCTTGATGAGATCCGCGCCTGTGCTCCTCGTTCCCTCTTGCTCGTATGCCGAACTCGTCACAGCAAGCGGCACGCCTATTCTGTTCAGCTAAAGACTAGGGATAGGGATTGCCCGCATGGTCTCCAGCTGGACATGGGAGTGTTTATTGCTAAGATCGAGCAGAACTCGCTAGCCTTCTACGAACCTGAGCTGGACGTGGGCGACCGAGTGTTAAGCATTAACAACAAGTCGATGGACTCGGTGCAATCAATCGAGGAAGTGATGCAGCTGCTCAATGATCCCCGCAACGATGGGCTCAATCTATTTGCCCTTAAATACGTGCAGGATCAGTTACCCCCGGGAATGACCACCTCGTCGGCGCAGACAGATTCCATTGACTCCATGCAGCATGTTTCGAGTGCTGGTGGAGGAAGTGGGCCCAGTAGCGCCACCAAACATCCGTCCAGGTTCGCCGAATTTTTCTTCCGAAAGCTTAAGTTCAGCAAGCCGGGCACACCAGAGGATAACTATGAGCAGGAACACGACGACGCCATCGCTGCTTTGGATTCTGTGCTCAGTGAAAACAGCTCTGAGAAGAGCAAGGAGAATCTGTTCAACCGCAAAAAGCGCACCAAGAAGGAAAAGGAAGCCTCCAAGAGCATGGGCACCTGGCCCCGTACCAACATCTCGCATGAAAACCCAACGGGTACTATGCGAGGCAATGAGAAGAAGCGTGCTCTGATGTCGCTTTTTACAGCCGGTCCTATTAATGTGGATAAGGACGACGAGCTAATGGGGGAGGTTGAAGTGCCGGAGAAGCAGCCAGCAGCGTTGATCCAGGACCAGTTGCCTCCACCGCTGCCCCCACAAATGTCCAAGCCACTGGCCCACATTCGGGGAACCAACGGAGGCGCTATAAAGACGCATCCAAACCGTAATTCGAATCCGGTGAGTTCGGGAGCTTTGGCACTGTTTCCCGCGCCGTCCAATGGAATGCCCACCGCTGGTTATCCCACACATCCGAGGCATTCGCTATATGGTTTGACTGCCGAGGAGATCAACCAAAAGCCGATCCAGCGAGCCCCTCTGATGGGCGCCAATGCCAGGGTTAAAATGCCCTCACAGGAGCGATACGGAACCAGGCCGCACAGTAACCATCGCCTGTCGTTAAATATCACACCCAGCGGGGATTTTTACCAGCCGAAGACCAGTGGTCAGCAAGCCCAGCAGCAAGTAATGAACGCCTCTTCGGCTTCGGCGGGCTTTGGAGTAGGTTCGGGATCAATGGGTGGTGGAACGGGTCCGGCGGCCGGGGAGTTTCCAGTGCGCAAGCAGCAGGTCTATGACGTCTTCCATCCGCCTCCACTGCCCAAAAACAGCTCAGGATCCAATCCAAATGCTGTATTTATGCCGCTTAATCCTCCCAGGGGCAGTCACCCGCTGCCCGTTGGACAACCGCCGGACGTGGTGTCTCTGAAATCGCAAAACTCTATAGAATCAATACTGTCTGCCAAGAGTCCCGCTATCAGTGAATACGGAATGTATGCCAAGCGCCATGTGCCGCTGGCAGTGAGGCATGTACCGAAGTACCCGAGTGACAGCGAGAGCATTGGCTCCGGAGTTCACGGAGGATATGGCGGGTTTCTCCAGTCCACCCATATGCCAGGTAATAGACACACGCAGCTCTTCCCCACTTTTGGACCCGGTGGTCGGGGTAACAGGAGATCCAGTCCATTGACCCTGCCTTCACCACCGCCTCAGCAGCAGTTGCAACAGCTTCCTGCGGCGACTGCACCGCACGACAGCGTTGGAATACCCACCGATCTGGACTACCATCCACACCATCACACGCAGACCAACCCGATGCCGCATCCACATCCCCATCTGCATGCTCCTTACATGGATTACGGACACGGACCCTATCCCTATGTGGGGGTGGGCGGAGGAGTCTCGGGAGTTGGTGGAGCTATCTATGAAGGCGGAACATTTCCGCGCAAGAAAGACAATCAGCGGTTAAGGATTCCATCTAATCCCAGTGTGGCCAGCAAGAGCAGTAGTATGGTGAAGAACAGCTCTGGGAGCATCGACCATCATTATGTTACGAGCACGGGACCAGTCTCCGGAGGATCCATGTCAGCTTCGTCTTCGGATCGCGCACCTATGTCACTGATGAGCTCCAGTATTCACAACAGTTACGGTGCAAATATGGCAGGAGGAAATGGAACTGGATCAGGCGTAGGAGTTGGAGGGGGCGGTGGAGGAGGAAGTGGCCGCGGTTCGCCCATGCCGCAGGTCCATGTAGAGGTGCTCAGCCATGGAGGCGGCGGAAGTGGCAAGCGCAACTCCAACGTGCCCGCGGATTTTCTCTGCCCCGGAGACCTTAGAAGAGTCACCATCGACAAGCGCGACAAGTCGCTAGGTATCACCATTCAGTGCAACAACAACGGCGGCGGTATATTTGTATCAACCGTCGCTGACAAAAGCACGGCGATGCGTGCCGGTCTCCAGGTGGGCGATCAACTCTTGGAAGTATGTGGCATCAACATGCGGGCGGCCACGCAGGAGATTGCGGCCAATGTGCTGCGGCAGTGCGGCGACTCCTTCACAATGCTCGTGCAGTACAATCCGGAGAGTAAGTATATCGGTCCCTCACGCCCCGCAGTATCCCATTCTAATTGTGATGTTTCCTGCAGAGTTCCCTTCAATTGAGTACGAGGGAGCGCACAACTTGGAACCAGAATCTCCCGTCAACCATTCGGGCTCCCCGACTCCGCGCAACTCCCCGCGTCCTCCTGCCCGCAACTCGCTCTTCCCGTTGCCGATGCAACCGCAGGTTCCATCAACGAGATCCGGCTCGAGAGCTCCGCTGTCGCATCAGTCGATCAAGGACCAGAGCTTCACCGACAGCCTGGAGAACCAGTCGGATATCAGCAGCAGCCAGGACATGCCTTCATCGGCGGCCACTACCACCACAACGACTGCCTCGGCCACGTCGACGGTGTATGATGAGGATCCCAAGCCATCATTGCCGCCGCCCCCTACATCCGTTCCAGCAGAGAGTACGTAGCCACCACTCTACACCCACTACTAACCACACCCTCCGGGTAGTAGCATGTTCCCATAGTTCGATCCTTCGACGGAGAAGGTAACCGTGCAGCAGGAAGTGTTTTCAGCTGTGTAAGGTACATATTCTCAGGGTCGTGAAGAACAAGGATTTTAGATTAAAAAGCTCCATTTAGATATGCCATACAGCAGAAACTGTATATTTTGTTGACCTCATAAAGTATACAAAAAAATCGAAAATATATAATCTATAGAAAAAATATGCATAGAATCAAATTCCGAAACGGAAGTGTATCAGCGTTAGTTTCACCATCATTATGTCACACAGCTTCCTTCCTACTAACAAAGCCATCAATGTTTCGTATTTCGCACATGACTTGACTTAGAATTTCTGTTCCAGCTCTAAGGTATGTAACTCTGCACATGGACAAGTCCAAGAACCTGGGCATCAAGCTATTTGGGGGCAACAAAGTTGGCATCTATGTGCACGACGTCGCGGCGGGATCGCCTTCTGATCATGCAGGCATTCGGAAGGGGGATCAAATACTGGAGTACAATGGTGTGGATCTAAGCGGAGTCACCGCTGAGCAGGCGGCCAATGAGATTTCAAAGCTCACCGATACGGTCACCATGCTGGTGCAGAATAAATTACACAGTAAGTAGCGACCACTTTCGTGTAGATTCCAGGCTATTGTATTTATTATGATATAATGTATTCCCTGCAGCCCTGAAGCAAATTAAAGACGAGCCAGGCGACTCCTTTTATATTCGCGTGGGGTTTGACCGGACTGGTGAGTTGAACGAAGACGATTTGCGCTTTGTTAAGGACGAGGTGCTATACGTAGACAATACGGTTTTTAATGGCACCTTTGGCTTGTGGCGAGCCTGGAAGCTTGATGCCATGGGCCATCGGAAGGAGTGCGGTATAATACCCAGTCAAATGAAGTACGTGTCCAAATTACTTAAATTCAAACTACTATTTTGGTATTTTATTAACGAATATTTTATTTGCGCAGGGTGGAAGAGGAACTGCGATCGGGTGAGGTGGTGGACTGTGATACGGGAACCGCCAGACGCGGCAGCACTTCGGCCAGGAGATCATTTTTTCGTCGCAAAAAAAACCAGCGCAGCTCGTCCCGCGACTCCACGGAGATTGCCAGTTTCAGCAACACACAGCTTAGCTTCTTTCCAGACTTAGGTCTGCTCAACGACGATGGTGGAGCTCTAAGCTACCAGCGTGTGGAGCTTTTAGATTGTACGTTATTATTTGTGAAAACTAAAAGAAGTGTATTAAAATTTAGGCCACCTTCTAGCGCCAATTCGCCGGCCCGTGCTGATCATCGGACCGTTGTCCGAGTGTCTTATGGTTCGCCTCACCATTGACTTCTCCAACCTCTTCAAACTGTGCGAGGTGACGGCCATGGACTGTTCGCAGGAGGCCATGGAGGAGGGTCTGAAAGAAAACATCTTTGTGGACTACCGGCGGAGGGGCAACAAGTTTGAGTGCACCACCGTGGAGGCCATAAGCAATGCCTGTAAAAATGTACGTAGTTCCAACAACTTAGAAAGATGTATGGAAAATCTTGCTAAGCTTCAAATATGCCTTACAGGATCGACGCCACTGCATCCTTGACGTTTCCATCTCCGCCGTGGAGCGCCTGCAACGCCTACAAATCTATCCCATTGTCCTCTTGCTGCGCTTTAAGTCCGCAAAGCAAATCCGCGATATTCGCGACTTCGGCACCGACAAAATCTCAGCCAAGGCGGCCAAGGAGATGTACGAGAGGGCCATGAAGCTGGAGACCGACTACAAGCAGTACATATCAGGTGACTGTTTCCTTTGGGCTATTGCCTTTAAATTTATAATGCTATATAAACTGATTGAATAATTTTCTTATTTTTCCACAGCCGTAATCCCCGGCGTCAGTATCAAGCACATGTGCACCCAAATCAAGGATGCCGTCGACAAGGAGCAGGACAAGCTGCTTTGGGTGCCCGTAACAAGTGGCTGATCCGATCGGATCGTCGCCTAGACAATTTGGACCTAGCAGCATCCTAGTTTTAGTTATTAGCACACAACGCGACACTCACGATTAGTATTTCTCAATGCGCATCAATAGTATCAAGTTCGTATTTGTTTTGTTCAACGCAGAGTATTCAATTGGCGCCAACTTGCAGCTTAGAAGTTAGGGCGCGGTATTTCTACCTGTTTCTTGTCTCTGTCACCTTATTAATGTCTATAGACTTACTCTTTATTTGCGGTTAGTCTGACCGCTCTGACAGCAAAATATGGTCAGCTCGTATCACAAACATGGAAAATGCTTCCACAATTTATATATCTTATTTATATATACCGTTTGGAACTAGATTTTCTTCTCTGGCGACATTCTACGCCGAAAGTCTGTTTGTATGCAATTAATTTTTATGTAATTGTAAGTAAACGCAACTATGTTTTTTATCATTTACCCAAAAGATTCGATAAACTCGGTGGCAATAGAGTGTGGCTTTAAACCCTTCAACTGTTCAACTGTGTATATTAATAGTTTCTACTAATCCAATTTCCTTTGAAAAAAAAACAAGCTTTACTTAAAACTTTTCTTATTCTGGCAACTGCCTTGGCCCGACTATGAAATTAAAAACTCGACTAGTTAAGCAACACTTGAAGTTTTTATTTAAATAAGTGATAGACAAAATTCTATCACTAGCCTTAAGTGGTAAATGGTTAAACTGAAATGAAGTGCCTTAAATGCCTTCAAATTACTGAAAACAAAAAAAAGAAACCCTTTTCTATAAAACAAATACAATTTATAAATGTAATTTATAATCGTACCCTTGTATACATTAAAGAGTAAACAGTAATATATCAACGTATTAAATACAATAAAATCTATTTTATACATAATTATTCTAAATACCGACTACATTTTTGCAATAAATATGTTTCCAGAACGGCTTATGGTCTCGTATGGGTTCCCCTAAAAGATTTGGGGTTTATGTTATGGCCACGTTTATGGTTATGCTTACAGCTACAATCTGAATGAATAAATACATAAATCTAATAAATACCATCGTACGCAGCTCAATGGCCGCAATGCGTTCGTAAGTATTTCAAGGTACATTCGCTCTGCAGGTTTTTGCGTAAATTGGGCATTATGTTGGACTATATTTACATTAACATAACGCCGCTTTTATGAATTAATTTAAAGTTATAATTGCTTATAGTTTCAAGTGTGATTGAAGGTCCGTTTAAAATGTGATCAAAGTAGAATTGATTGCTTGTAACTGGAAGCCTTAAAGAAAAGTATAGCTTAGTTCTATAAAACTTAAAACTACTGTACAACTGCTCGCAGGAGGGATTTCAATGCGGTTAGTCCTCCAAGAAGTCGAACTCGTCGCGTGGGCGATACCACTCTTCCGTGGCATGTTCGTAAATGGCCCGTTGGACTTCCGCCTCCGCAGCCTGGATGGGATCGGATTTTGGAGCATCGAATCGACTATCGGACCTTGGACTGCGCGAAGTTGCCCGGAACTCCATCGGTATATTGTAGCACTTGCATATGCAGCTGGACGGGAATCTGAACCAGTCGGAGAAGATACCGCGGCACTCATTATGCGGATCGTAGGCCAGCAATCTGTGGAGGCGGTACTGCTGCTCACATCTGCAACCGTCGCGGCAGAACATCTGCTTGAATTCGTGGGTGCACTTCTCCCAGTGGACGTACTGCTCGAAGGGATACAGGTTGAGGAGGGCTAAGACCTCGCCGCGTGTATTGTTTGCCCAGAATGGAGCCACCACTTCATCCTTAACGGGACAGGCATTTCTGAAGAAAGATGAATATTGTGTTTTATTATTTGATTGGCAAATCAATGGTTAATATTCTTACACGCCACGCAAGTTGCTAGCCACAGCCACGGGCTCTTGCTTCATGGCATCCTGGAACAGCTGGCCCTCCCTTAGCAATCCAGACTTGCTGGCGCTTCCGCTCGAGCTTCCCGCTGGAGATCCTCCCGCCGGAGGAGATGGAGCCGGAGCACTTGTACTGCTGGTGGTCAAGGGTCTGCGCTGCTTCTCCGGACTGAAAAGCCCGCTGGACGTGCCGGAGAAGAGCGAGGCGAAGCTGACGGGAGTGGTCACGGATGCGGGTGAGTGTTTGGTTACATTGCGACGTATCAGCATGGTTGCTGCTGTTGTGGTTGTGGTTGGTGTCGAGACGGTGCTCGAGACTTTTGGAGTGGCTCCAGTGGTGGTTGCCTCTGCCGGTTTCCTTTTCCTGATGGGTAAAGTTGTCGAGCTCCTGGGCACAGATGTGGTCTTCACAGTTGTGGCAATGGGTGGTTCTTGTGAGGGATTAGCCTCTGCGCTTAGATTTCGAAGCCCCAACTGTGGTGAGTCAATGATTTGTATATTTTCACCTGCTGCGGACGAGGGCTTCTCGGTGGACGTGGTTGATGGAACCGAGGAGGGCACCACTTCGTAGACGCTGTTCGACTCTGGACTGGGCTGGATCTCCACAATGTCTGCTTCTAATTCGGCTTCTTCGTGTAAAGGTGGTGCAGTTCCTTTAGTAGTACTTGTCGTACTATTGGTATTGCCATTTGTTGTGTTGGTGAACTCATTTGGAATTTGGTCCGTAGTGCTACCTAATATTTCGGGAGCAGTTGTTGTCGTAGTCGTAGCCTTAGTCGTACTTGTGGAGACTGGTCGAAAGTGCGGCTCCATTAGCACATCGTTGCTCTTGAAGCTCCCGAAATTCTCCCGGTCACGATCACGATCTCTGCTGTTCATTAGATATTTGGCACTCCGCCGTCCGCCATCCTTGCTGTATCGCTCTGCTGCCTCCTCCATGTCGTCCGCGTCCACCTCGTTGTTCTGGATCTCGTCCCGCAGTATAGAAATGTGCCTCACATCGCCGTACATGCGCTTCATCAGGCCCTGGTTCTCGTGCACGAATCGTCGTACAGCATGCCACGGATAAGCCGATCCGGGCAGGTGGCAGAAGGCCTGCTGGCCCAGGTCGCATGGAATCGCAGCCAGCATCTGGGCCCGACCACGTCGCGATATCTTCCCATTTGGACTGCAGGAATTGGCCGAGTCAAAGCCGAATCCGGCGGAAGCCAGGGGTAGAGCCACCGCCAGTAGCATCAGCACACACCAGATGACCTCGCGCTGCAAGTGAAGATGTTGGACATTGGTTTATTGCTCAATTTTTAACTTTGCATAATAAACTACTTATTATGTTAATATTTCAATGAAAATTCGGGTAGGTTTCACTTCTTTCGTATTTTAACTGTTGGTACTTTACAAATTTCCTGCTTTTCGAAAGGCCTTTCCTTCCACCTGGATTTAGTGGCCAAACGACCACTCCAGCTAATGGAAATACTCAGCAGCTCCAGCTGAGCAGAGGAAATCTTAATTGAAACGACAATCGCTGGCTGATAAGCAAATGGCGTGACGCTAAAACTTCAGCTTTTGTAGCAGCATGTTTTGTGGAGCCGAGTGGGCTCAATGCACCTGGACCAGAGGACCGACTGAATTGGCCGGGCGGCTCTCACTTGGCCTAAACGAATGGCCAGAGCCAAGCACTCGACTGCAGCCGGTAGAAAATCAAATTTTACTTTCACGCAAAGCCAACTGGACAATCACAAGTCATAAAGATGATCGATGTGCATTTGCATCCCACCTTCATAGTGCAACGCCAGAGAGAATGGCCGCAATTGCGGCCATCTATACACGGCCACAAAGTTTTGAGCTTTACAAACATTTAATTTAATTACATGCAAGTGTACAATGGGCTCCACTTATATATATGTAGATACACAAGTGATGATACAAGATTTGAGGTATGACTTTTTCATAATGTGACGTGATAGCAACATGTTTTTCTCACTGCATGGATGCCACCGTGCCAGACTAACCGCCGTCGGAGCCACATCACCCTGGCGCACCCCGCACCACCCCGCACCACACGAATGGCTGACCAACAACCGGCAGCTGGCGGCGGACAACTTGCAACTGGACAACACCGGCCACTGGCAGCCGGCGAAGTGAAATGCAAAGAGCAATCAAAAGCGAAATGGGTTACCCAAGTAAAAGTAAATTGCGGCGCGCGCTGGAAAAGTCATCGCACATCCCGCCCCACCTCCCGCGCCCTGGGGCCCTTTCAACTTTCCTTTTCGGTTGCACAATTGACGCCCAAAAGCCGGGAATATTGGCCTCCAAGTCGGCTCCAATGGGGTCTCTCGGACCCCGAATCTTCGCTCTTTCTCTGCAGACCGAACCGGTTGGCCAAAAATCATATGCACTCGGCTTATATATCTCATATATGGCGAGCACATATCGATAGCGGGTGATTCACGGAACGAAAAGAAAGTGATCGGCTCCCTTGGCGGAAGTGTGCCCAAAATATAAGCCCAACACGATTTGCCATGCGGTTAGGTAATAATGATTATTGATCTGTGTTTCGTTTCGGGAAAATTCCAGCATCATTAGCATACGTAAGCAAGGTCAATGCTTAAGATATTTCGTAATATTTTCCAGTCAATTTTCGGATACGCGCTTCTAAAGCTTGAAGATGCAAATCACTTGGCTTAAATAAATTAAATTGCATATAATTTGGCGAATAGATAGTACTTTTGGGGTCAAATATGTCTGCTGTAAAATGATGATATTAAGTCAATCATTTACAGCACTAAATAAGTAGGAAATGTAGTTGGAAGACTTCTCAGTTTGCCTGAAGAGATGCAAGCAAATTATAATTATTCTCACACATCATGTGCCCAAAAAGAAATTTAAATATCAATGACATGGTGGAATTCCTGCCAGCGCTAACACCTTTTTTCCCATTTGGAAAGGTACTACAATCAAGTGCTCCACAGCACCCGAACCATGGCAATTACGAGAAGAAAGTGATCTGAGGTTGGAGTCGGAAACCCGAGGATGAGACCGCAACTTGGGTGCGAAACAAATGGCTCTCCGCGAACTAATTTGTGTTGAAAATCAAATCAGGTCAGACCGCAAGCAAAGAAGACGACTGAAATGGAAAGCAGAATTACTTTCGCTTTGTTCGGCTAAAAGTAAATAAGGCTACTGGCATTAGTGCCGATTGTCATGTGCATCGGGACAATTAAGCCGAATCTCATTCATTAACATTGTCATAATTCTTGGAAGCGCAGAAGCCACGGGGAAACTGGAGCAAATGCTGCTGTCAGTGTCCCAAGTCGGCGAAACAAATCAATATGTCCAATCAGCCGTGAGAGCTTGCAACTGCGGCAGTCTGTGCTGGCAGAACGTCTTTAATCTAGCTAGTCTCATTCGATTTCACAAAGCTCGAAGACATACTTAATAATATTAATAAATAAAGTTACAAAAAATTATTTTAAGCCACCTAAACTGAACTAAAAAACCTTGCCAATATAGTTTAGCCTACTTTGAATTACTTTTGATTCGTTGTTTGGTGCTTAGGAGAACATTATTAAAAATTTTTTATAAGAACAATTACTACTGGAAGCAATCTGTTTTTGTTGGCTACTCTCAGTTGCTTTTGTGGCAGAACTGAATGCGGCGACGCAGTGCCGATGCTGCGGTGCAGTGCAAATGGGCATTAAGTCAACTCGCATCGAGGAAGACATTTGTCAATCTTAGACGATGCCGAAGCTGTCGTCAGAGAAACGTATTGCAACACTTTAATGTGTCAGCGACTTTCTACGAAAACCCAGTCCGCGCGGTGGGCAGGAAGGGGGCTGGCCTCGAGGAGGAGAGGTTCCAGTCTATGTCTTCATTTCCCAAATACAAATACAATGTTGCCCGCCAGCAGTCCGTCCACCCGAGTCTCTTGGCGAGTGGCTAGAATGAATTATTTATAAATTCAATTGGCTCTGGAAATGAAGTTGATGTTACACTTAACCAAATTTGGCCTGGCCGCTGCTGTTTCTGCTAATTGCCAGGCGAGCAGCTGGCGAGTGGTGAAATTTTCCCCATCAAAACAAAAGACTCAGGCGACAAGCTCGACGAGCTTGCAGGCCAGCCGAAACAAAAGACTCAGGCAACAAACTTGACTTCACTTGCTGAAGGCTCTTCAGTTCCCTTCCCAGACTCGAATAGTGCATATTCATGGCGAAATGTTAAATGAAACGCAAAAATTTCACTGATTGGACACCGCCGGAAAAGGCCGCGAACTTCGTTTCCCACTTTTGGCAAACCGATACTTTTTGGGCAACCGATTCGCTTTCGGTTTGAGTTTTGGTCTTGGCTTTGGGCTTTCGGCTTGGACCAAATCCAACTAGTCGATCCCAAGCCGGCCGCATTGCTCTCGAAGAAAGTGAAACTTTTTATTTTATTCCGCCTCTCTCTCTCTCTCTCTCTCTCTTTTTCCCTCCTTTGGTTGGGACCGGCAATGCCAGCGAATAGAGCAAACACAGCGGAAACTTTGAGCATTTTGGTTGTTGGTTATGCTTTTATGATTGCGTAGTCATGCGTTAAAAGAAAACAAAATCCATTCCCGGACAGGGGGCAGAAGTTGTTAATATGCATAAAACGCTTAGCCCCAGCGTTTATCGATTTCAACACATTTTGGGTAAAATGACGGCGACGCGTGACCATCTTTTAATTGCGATTTCGTTTTCATCAATGGCTTGTGGCCAAAGGGGACACCAATATGGATTGCTTAATTGATTTTTGGTCAGTTAAAAGGAGACTCTATTGGCTTAGATATGATTACTTTGGCAGCTCCAGTCAAAGAAATGTAAAACACCACTGCAAGTAAATTCTTAAGTAGGCTCATAAAGTAATAACAAAATCAATTTGATTTTGTTCAAGAAAAGAACTACATCATACACAAATAAGTGCATTGTATTGAGGTGATATTAATGTTTTTCATTGTCAGACCAAATAACTGACAACTTTTTAACATTTAATCCAAAGATCACATCATTTCATTCGAATATTTTTAGGGCCATGGACATTTTGCATTGCTTGTATAACATCAATGTGTTTATTGTGGCCTGTATTTGCCATCTCGAGCTTCGCTGGCAAATTTACATTTGCTGGCTGTTGCAATTGTTGGGCTTTTGACACTTTCTTATGCAAGACGGCCGCCTTGGGCGATCCCCACTTACCGTTATTAGTCTAGTGATCGGCGATCGCCTATCCATTTGGGTGCGCACCATTGTTTACTTTCACTCGATTGACACTCGCGTCGATGGCAAATGGCAATGGCAAATGGCAAATGGCAATGGCAGATGCCGACTGCCGAATGCAAAATAGGTGCAAATAGAAATCTGTCGAAGGATTTGGCAATGTTTCACGCAGATTTCACACTCGCACGCTGACACACACTCGCAGGGCAATGAAAATTAGTGGTAAAGTCCATATTTCCATACAATTGCAAATCGTCTGCAGTTTCCGCGACCTCAGGGGTCTCGCTTCTGTTTTTTTTTGTTTGTTTTTTTTATGGTTTTCTTTGGGCCGGGGCGCTTTTCCCACTGCGCCGAAATCGAGGAAATCGAGGAGAGCCACCGAAAAGCCTGAAATCACGTTCACACGCCTCGAACTCACGTTTGCAACTGCGACGCCACCAGCGGCTGATCAAGCCCAAGTCCCACGGCAAACCGTCGGCCTCTCTCTTTCCCTTCCGCCGCCTCGCACCCAGCTCCAATGCACTGGGAGAAATCGGTAGTGCCTCTGGCAGAGGCTTACATCTAAAATCCTTAATTACGTGTCATAAAAGTTGCCCCTAAAGCCTTTCGAACTGTCCAACTATTGTACAAGAAAATACAAAAAAAAACTGTTTATTTTAAATTTTTATATTTGGAATTTTATATTTTTACATTTAATTGCTTGCATTTTTGTTTACACTTTGAGTGTGCTTTAATTTTAAAAATAAGAAATAATATTTCAGAATCTTACAAAATAAATTGTTTACTTATTTGTTATATAGCCAGGAACAAATTTTTTGTATAAGCACATCTTAATGGATCCCCTGAAATAGTTCAATAATAGAAAAACTTTTTGGAAAGCATTAGAAACATTAAAAGCTATTGCAGTTTAAAGTTTACAAAGTATCTACCATTGGTATAAAAACAATTTGAAATTTTGGGAATATATGAAAAATATAATAGTACCAAGAAAAATAATAGCACCTAA
The DNA here is from genome assembly GCF_003286155.1 of Drosophila erecta. Taxonomy (NCBI): domain Eukaryota; kingdom Metazoa; phylum Arthropoda; class Insecta; order Diptera; family Drosophilidae; genus Drosophila; species Drosophila erecta. Next base: position 14,237,154 of record NW_020825200.1, read on the forward strand.
TTGGACTGTTAGTCCATTTTTCTTCCGAGTGGAGAGAAAAAAGAGTGACGAAGTGAGAGAGACTGCTCGCTGGAGTTGAGCTGTGCGGCAGCGAAAACGCTTCTTATTTTTACTGTGCGGCATGCTTGTGTTTTTGCCTTTGGTTTGCTTTTGCAGGAAAACTTTTTCTTATTTATTATTCGTCGACAAACGCTGAAAAACGACCCAGCGCAAAAAAAAAACCAAAAAAATTAAAAACAGAGGAGTACAGCGACAAGAAAAAGCGCCACACGCAACGAGGAGTCTTCGGTTCTCGTGGTGCTGTCGCTGCTGCTCCAATGCTCCAATGCTCCAATGCTCCGATGTTCAATGTTCCAATGCTCCGAAGCGGAGAGTGCGTCTTAGTAGGTCAGTGGTGGACCCGAACATTTGTTGTTGCCTGGGCTTTGTTTTGATTCATTTGCGGCCGCTGGTGTTGCAAGTGCTGTTGTTGCTGCTGCATGTGTTGTTGCTGCTGCTGGCGAGGATTAGACGCCTCGTCGAGAACAGAGAGCTTGTTTTGGCGCGCATCTTCGGGACTTGATTGCGGCAACAGCACTTAGCGAGGGTTGACTGTGCCATATCAGAACTTGAGATGGCTTAAAAAGTACCTGCAGCCGTGCAGAAGAATATATATTATATTTTCATTACTCCATTACTTACGCAAATGCTGAATTAATTTACTATACAACTTTCAAGTCTATTTATTTGTATTTTAATATTTTATAGTGATAAACATACTCAAAGATATGATAACTGCTGATGAATAGAAATTAAATTGCGAGGGAATAGAAATAGTATTGTGGTGATAATGGTCACATTTTCTTTTAACAATAATTGGCAATCTACCTTCTTGTGAATTTTCTTAACGTATACCTTTCAAATAAATCTAAATGCAATTTTATTGAGATTAATGAATTATTGTGTGTATTAGGAGATGCATAACCATTTTCGATTCAGTTAAAGCAACCCCCGCTGCCAGCGGCCAACTGTTGTAAGCGGTCCGCTGTCCAGTCTAACCGCGGTTTAATTATCGTTGTGTGTTTATTATGTCCTCGCCCGCCCCCGAGTCTGCCCACCGCCCACCGTCCACCGCCCATCTCTCAACTCCGCCCACAAGACGCCGCACGAACAATATTGTAACTGCTCCTCATCGACCGTTTTTTATTGGCCACGAAAACTCCCATTGAGTAAGAGTTGCGCCACCAGGTGGTGCGGTGGGTGGTGCGGCGGTGGGTTGCTTGGCGGAGCTAGTTAGGGTCCAGCAGTGGAGTGGGTGGTCGCTGATGGATTTTCCTCCCTTTTCCGCGCCTGTTCCAGGCCGTTAAAAACTGGTTTTCCCCAGCAATTGCCAAATAATTGCTATTGCGAGATGTTGTGCAAAGGCGGCTGTCTGCACAACATTCATAAGAAACGTACCCAAGTTCTCAATGATGTTGTATCTTACGTTTCTACGGTACTTCCAAATGTAAACATTATATGTTTTCATATGTTCCATGTTTAGTCCAAACCTTGTGGTGATTTTGTACCCGAAAAGGAATCGTATCAGCTCGCCGCCATCGATATTTGGGTCAGCGCAAGTGAAAGTGCAAAAATAATAACTGTGGCTGCGGTTGCGCCTGAGAAGCAGGTTCACTTCACTCCAGTTGAACGCTTTAATCGGAGGTCTGGGCCAGGAAAGTACAGTGCGTGTGGAAACTACAAGTCCGTGAATGATTCGAGTCTTATAATAAAATCCGTATATATCGTGATATCGTATATATCTGTGTAAACTTTAATCGGTAATAAAATTGTACAAAATTGTTCAATTCGATATAAAAAAGTTATTACATTTTAAGAAGCAGCCCGTTTCAAATTATATGTACATGCAATTAATACTTTTAAAAGCAGGCTATAAAAATGTAATTTGACCTCAATAATTAAATACTGATTTACTGTACTGATTTGATTGAATGGAAATAATTTTTAATTTTGTTTTGTTACGCTGTTCAGAATTGAGCAGTTCAAATATATTTTAAAACCAAAAGCTTATCAGCTAAACGTTTGAAAAGACGTTAGCTGAGTTACATGCAGTTCAGCTTCTGTCAGACCTCAGGCGTTTCTTTTCAACACTACTTCTCTCATATCCGCGTAAGCGATATTCAATATAGCATTTTGGCACCATTTCAAAATAAACATTGTTTTGAAATGCGTTAAAAAGAAAGCCTGTCAGACTTGATACCGCTTTTGAATCTAGAAAAGTTTTTAAAATTATTTAAAACAGCAATTTCCGTGGTCAATCTGGCAGCGCAGGCACCATTGATCTGGTAGCGCTGCGAACCGAACGAAACAGCTGTTTTTGTAGGCGTCAATAAATTGGCTTATTTTGGAATTTTCCTTGAAAACAATGGACTTTCCGGACAAAATGGACTTGGAGAACGAGAGGGTACTGAAGCTGATATTCCCCGACGGAGTGCCAGGTGAGTGCAACATTGATAGCCGCCGACAAGGGCATAGAACTCATGTTTCGTGTACCGAACGCCAAAGACAACCTGCGTGGCAATCCGGAACTGGATAACTACCTGGCCAAACTGGGCACCTGCAAGGTGGAGCAGCTGAAGAAGGAGCAGACGCGGCTGGCGGAAGAGGCGCGCACCATCCTGGAGCAGACGCAGGACCTGGCCATCTCCAACTACAGAACCTTTATCACCACGGCGGAGAACTCGCGTTCGATTTTCAGCGAGTTTCTGCGGTCGGAGCAGCAACTGGACACACTGGTGTCCAAGTTACCCGACCTCAGTGTTCAGTGCGAACGCTTCTTGCAGGATTCCGCCGACCTGAATGAGCAACGGCGCTTAAATTCCATTACTCTGCAAAAGAACGCCCAATTGTTGGAAGTGCTGGAACTGCCGCAACTCATGGAGCGCTGCATCCGCGAGGGCCGCTACGAGGAGGCCCTGGAACTGGCCGCGTACGCCACCCGTTTGGGCCAGCACCAGGGACACATTCCCGTGGTCACAGTGCGTTGTTCTGCAGCTGCCTATTCTTCATTCTCTAAACGAATCCTTCCAGAGCATTGTGCGTTCGGTGGAAGCTCTGTGGCACACCATGCTGGTGCAGCTGGTTGCGCAACTGCGGACGGATCTCCAGCTGCCTAAGTGCCTGCAAATCGTGGGCTATCTTCGCCGAATGCAGGCATTTGGAGACAACGAGCTCCGGCTGAAGTTTCTGCAGGCGAGGGACGCGTGGTTGACCTCTTGTCTGGAGGCCATTCCTGCTGGAGATGGTTAGTGTGAAGTTCGTATAAGTAGCAAAAGGCTTCTCGGACCACAGCCACTCTATTAATAATACATTTATGCAATTTCATTTTTATCTTTACAGCACAGCAGCACCTATCCAAAACCATCGAGATCACTCGTATAAACCTGTTCAATATAATCACCCAATACCGTGCAATCTTCCCGGAAGAGGAGGCCACTGCAAAGACCCAGAGTTCCTTAAGACCGCTGCAGGGCGTCAGCTGCAACGGAGACAGACTTTTCCAGGCCTGGCTGCACAATAAGGTTGCTACTGCTTGACTGGTTTATTCGAATGTGTACTACTTCCTGCCTACTTTCTTAGATCGACGACTTCTTGCAGACTCTGGAACGCGATCTGCAACAGGGAGTTGGCTCCGTGGAAACAGTGCTTGGACAGTGCATGTATTTTGGGCTGTCATTTAGCCGCGTGGGCGCTGACTTTCGTGCGCTTATGGCACCTATTTTCGTGGGCGTGATCCGCCGTCGTTTTGAGAGCAGCGTGGAGCAGGTCGACGAGCAGTTTGAGCGGGAACTGGAGAAATTCACCTTAATCAACAAGGTGGCGCTGCACTCTCACGCCCGCAAGCAGGTTGATCCGGAGCAGGAGTCGTATGCTCCGCCCGAGACTCTGTTGGACTTCTATCCCCTGGCCGCCTTGTGCAATGGCTATCTGACTGCCTTGAACGAGCTGCGTCTGTGTGCTCCCTTGGCCTTGGCCACCGATGTGACCCGCTGTCTGCAGCACTCCCTGCAACAGGCTGCTCAGCGTGTGCTCGCCTTTTATCGGCAGGAGCAGCAGGCCTTCGCCGGCAGCGAACGAGAGGCATTTGTTCGGCTATGCTCATGTCTGGCCTACGACCTGGTGCCCTATATTCAGAGGTGTATCCACGGAGTTTTCCCGCCGCAGTCGCTAACCGTTCATTTGGGCATTAGCTTGCTCCAGCTGGAGCAGCAGCAGCTCACCTACTTGCAGCAGACTCGCATTCTGGAGCCCTTGAAGCACCTATTGCCCACCAAGGCGCTGGTGCAGCCCCAGGAAAAAGTCATGCAAGCTCAGCCAAGCGGCGGAGTACCTGTCTCTGCAGAGGGATAAATCAATTTAAAGCAATGGGAAAAATATGCATGTAAAAATATGTTAGTTGTTATGTATATTCCACTATTTATACACATACCTACCTTTAAGGACAAAGTTTCCTAACTATAAACCTATTGATGCACACTTCTGCATACTAATGAAATGGGATATATCTCAAAAAGCAAGAGAAACTGAGGAACTTCATTTAATCTTCATTAAAGTTACGTTAATACTGCAACTCACCTGATTCGGTATGGTTCCCTACATAATAACAAATGCCCAACCTTTTATTCCTAGACACCCATGGCAGCCTATTTAGCGAAAGGCTGCGCGGTTCTTCCACTAAATCGTTTTGTTAATTTTACAAATTTTCCGGCGAATAAATTCGCGAATGGTTTTCGGCTGGCGGTGGCCTTTGCTCCATCTCCGCTCCAGCGCTGACCCACTGGGGAGCCCCATTTTACTGGGGTCGCGCGAGTGTAATAATATTTTTACTTGGGCGCCCCGACGATCAAAAAGCGGCTCGTTGCGGTTGTCCACCGCCAAAGCCAAAGCCAAAGCCAAAGAGTTGCAATCAGCTCCACCTACTCCCTTCCATCTGCAGTTCCCCTACTGGCGCGTCGGATTGGGCAGTCCCGAAATTGTGGAGAATTGGCGGCGTGGTGGGGGAGGGCCGCGTCTATAAGCAATTTCGCGAACAATGACTAAATTTCGGGAAAAGCGAGCGACTTTTGTTGCTGTTGTGCCACTGCTGTTGCATCTGAACGAATCTGAATGCAGCGCAGTGCGCCGAAAATTGGAAAACATGGCAGCTGAATGGACAACTGGCGGAGATGGGGCATTCCACAAACGGCTGCACTGAGCAAATCAAGTTGTAATTTCCTTTCTCTTCCTTTTTTTTATTTGTAAGCAACAACTAGCTTTATTTTTGACTAACACAATTAATTAAAAGTTAATTAATTTAATAAAATGAATTTTAGTTTTTATTATAAATAAATTTTATTTAAATAACAAAAATTTACTAAATTAACAAAAATAAATTTATATTAAATAAATAATTATTTTTAATCACTAAATCTGAAAATAAATTCTTTTACAATATTTATTAATATTAACCAGATATTATTTTATTAAATAGGTTTCTAATGACTGTAAAATTGTTGGGCACAAATCAAAGTGTCCCAGAGTGCAGTCTTTTTTGCGAGTGCTGGAGGAAGGGAATAGGACATGGAAATAGGCATACACTGCTCGGCATTCAGCGGCGACTCATCGTTCAACGTCAGCGCCGGATGCATTTGTGGCCACGGCCTTTGTGGGAGTTCCGCTCTTCGAGGGGGAGTGGCTCACTAGGGGAATGGGTGGTGCAGTTGGGGCTTTGGACTGGGGGCCTCTGTATTTTTAAGTCCACCACTAAATACAAACGAAAGCACTCAAGCACAAGTTGGCCACGATTTCCCAATCGCAGTCTCTCCCAATCTCCGGCCTACTCTGCTCCACTACACACACACACGCACACACACACACTCGCACACACACGCACAAATAGTCCGCACGGCCGTAGTTGAAAGTCCGTAGTCCGGACTCGTCATAGTACAAATGGAATTTGGGATTTTGATTGCGAATCGAAATAGATTTTGTGGTATTTGGCAAGCAGTGCGAAACAAGCGGATAACAACCTGAGTTGCTGTGTGTGTGTGTGTGTGTGTGTGCGTCTGTGTTTGCGCCGCATGTGCGTGTGTGTTGTGTGTTCATTTGTTACTTTGGCATGGACAACACTGCGTATACGCGCTTTATACCGCCCGTTGATTGATTGAGTTTTCGAGGCCTTTTACACGCTCGCTGCCTTCGTTTTGGCCAGCCCCGTTTATTTTGCATTTTTCCCAAGCTCCATCCGCATTTCCACACTGCCCTCCCCCCCTGCCTGTTTGCATTTGTGCCTGTTTTTGCTGGCCGCTTGCTTTTCGGCTCGTTTTAATTCGTTACCAAGTTGATTTTGTTAACCTGAAAAGCCGATTTTCCACACCTGAAAAGTGTTGCGAATAAAAAATTGTCGGAGATGCAAAATCGAGATATAAAACGATATTTTTCGTGCAGCTTTATATTTAAAAGTATAAAAATCGATTTAAAACTAAATATTATTATATATACTACACACTTTCTTTAAAGTACAGAAAATACAATCAATTCGATATATTAGATGATAATTCGATAAGAAGATATATGAAAACCACCCAGAGAAAGAACGAGATTCTTAGTTTTCGGCATAAGTGTAAATTGTAAACCATTTTTGATCGATTATACATTTAGATTCCAACTAACCTACATATGGGTATAATCCATTTGAAACCGCATAAAATCGCATGGCAATTCAGATCGCCAAATTCAAGGACTCAAAGTACCTCATGTGCCAACCCTTGTTCATTTTCCGAAAATAAAGCAGGAAGTTGAGGCCAGTGTGGGTGGTTGGCGGGCGACTCGGCGCTGCTGTGCCATTGTCCGGCTGCTAATTTATCGGGATAATTGCCAAATGACCAAATGGGGAGTTTTATTACAGTTGCCGGAGGAGTGGAGCAGGATCACAAAAATGGCCAGACAACGATGACCGAGGGTAAGCACCCCCAAAAAGGACGGACACATGTGTTTGCCCAGCTCAATGTGCGCTGCCCTTGGCGCATTTTTAATTGTAATTCATAAATTACATTATTTACCGTCTTCGGGGCAGGTTAGTTAATGATGCTGCCATTTGGGGATTGCTTTCCGTCCTTCGCTCCCCCGGAAGTAGCTGGAAATCGATAAGCCCCACTTTCTGAAAAACCGCCACAAAAATGGCGTCTCATAAATGTCAACTCAGAGTCGTAAACTGGCAGCGAAATTGAATTCGCCACTTAACACCACAGCGCCACCTAGGGGGTACTCCATTCTGCACTGATTCAATTTGGATACTTTTACTTATTCAACTTATTCGTTATGCAAAATTATTGCCCCGGCGTATTGAGTAGCACAAAAATGCAAAGAATGAAAGGAAAGCGTGGAGCTGTTCAACCAGCTGGAAAACACCCTGGGAGTTCTGGGGTAAGGAGTGCTCTTATATACGAGTATATGTAAATTCGCAAACAAATCACTCGAGCTTGCGAAATACCCTGAGGGAATCCTTTAGTTATCCTTTAGCGATTTTTCAAATAAACATGCAACACATTGCAGCACATTAGAAATCCACTCCCCTTCAGTGAGCCAGCGGCTGTCAAAGTTTGACGTGTTTTTCGGTCTAGTATCGGATTTCCCCTTTTCACAGGCCAGTGTTGCCGTGGATAAAGGTTGAATGAAGTTTAGATAGCCAGATTTAGTTTTAAAAGCAACCCATAGCTTTTATTATCAAGGAGGTGCAACCAAGAGGTGAAACATTGATGGAAACCTATGTGCGAAAATTGCAAACACTATTCCATAGGTTTAATAATACTTAGTTATTATATACAAACGTTTTGAAAAAGAGAAATAATAGGTCACCCCTATTTGGCTTAAAAATATCCGAAGTTTCAGTACAGCTACTGGCGTACTCCGGCTTCTAAAATGATGCTGATGATGCGGATACTCCTGTGGATACCGATAGCGATTGCGATGACAACGGGCGGAGTGCGCCTCGAGGACTTTTTGGCTGACATGTGTGGGCGCTTTTATAGGCTAATGGCCTGAGATGCATGCCGCGGGCCAAACGCCAGTGACTTTGACGGATTTTTAGAGCAAATTCGGTTAGGCTTGCCTGATTAGCTTCTGGGGAATTTGCACACGCATCTTGAGGGGTGCGGGACCTTTCAATTGGACCAACAGTTGGATTGCCAAACTATTGTACTTTTTACAAATTTTAAAGGTATGTATATCTTTCTAACTGTTACAACCTCCCTGTGTTCTCACACTTGGATTAATTTTAAGATTGTGAAAACCTCTTTTAAACATCCCAGACATCTCTAGAATTTAAATTATTATTATTATTACTAGTATCTGTTTGCATGCTTTAGTGAAGAAATTGCCACCTGCAATGTAGGCAAAAAAGGTCAATCAAAATCAAAATATCATAAATAAGGGGGTAGGTACATCATTCTGAATATTTTAGGTATTTTGTGGCTAGGAATTTCTATCAGTGTTGTTGGCCGTAGAACAGGACAGCCCATGACTTAATTAGCGAATGGCGGGCTGGCAGAAGAGGATCCTCCAATCCACAGCCGAGTGCACTGGAATGCGCGTCATTATGACAAAGGCAGCCACCCACTTCCACCCACCATCCATCACCCAGCAGCCAACTTAAGGTCGAGGGCAAAAAAAAATGTCGCGTTGCCACAAAGTTGAGCTCGTCTCGGCCCTCGCATTTCCAATAGTTTTCTATGGCTGCTCCTCAGTTTTTCCTCAGCTTTTCCGCTTCTTCCTTTCATTTCACAATTTTTATTTCACATATCCAGAGCTCTGTGTGTGTGTGTGTGTGTGTATATTATATTTCTGCAACGCGAACCAATAACCATCGAGCGGGCAGCTGGAGACGCTGACGCTATAGAATGCCATTGGCTCCGGGTCTCATCCTCGCTCCACATTCCCAGAGCCCCCGATGACCTGATTCACCTGTCCGCACCCGGGTGTCTTACGGACACCAACGGCGGATGGCTCCTTCTATATATATATTTTTATTTTTTTGTTTGCCCGCCCGATTTCTTTGTATTGTGGTTATGATAGCGAACCTGCCGGTGGCCACATCCCTCCACGACCGAGCATCCTCCACCTCCTCCACCCCAGACGCCTCCTCTAGTTCCTTTCTGTGGTCCAGAAGCAATATAATTTATTGAAGTTCTGGCATTTTTCAAAATGAAATTCTTTTTAACGATGATTGAACTACGTACGTGTGTGTGAGTCTACGGGTCTGTGTCGGTTCTCCTCCTGGTTGGGATGGAGCTGGGGTTCTTTGTTTGGGTCCAGCACGTTTGGCCTGTCCATTGAACGCCATATTATTGGTCGATTGAAAAGTAAAACATTTTTTATTATCCGCACGTGTGCCAGCTCCCATTCGATCCTCCTTGCACCCTGTTTTTATGACTACAAAAGGGGAGAGGAATATGTGTAAGATGTGGGGAGTTGGGCGGTCGGCAGTGGGCGTGCTCTGACCACCTGTCGTGGCATCGGGCATCCATAAAACTTTCGACCCAACTACCCCGGGTGAGCTCATGGTTTTTATGATACCAACGCCCAGCCACCGCACCACCAAAAACCTCGACCCACTTTCGGTTCCTTCATATTTGATAAGCACGATGGCGTTCCTTCCTTTTTTCCATGGGTTCCTTTACTGTTGCGCCCCATCAATATCCCTCAGCTGCCCATCTCTTTCACTCCCTGCTGGGCATCTCCTTCTCTCTCTTTCGTTCACTATATTTTTTCCCTCTATTTCCTGCTATATGTGTGTGTGGTTATAAAAATATTTCATTCAATTTTTTATTCCTGTTGGCGCTCGTTGCCGCTCTCTCTCTCTCTCCCTCTGCCTCTCTCTTTCTTCCTTGGTCAGCTAGTCCTTGCCCTCTCTATCCCACCTCGGCTCCGGCAAGTCCTTCTTCCGGCCCTTCCTCTGTCCCGCTCGCACTCGCTCGGTTTCGTGTCCAGCGATTTATTTTGCCGAGCCAGCGGACCACACGGTTTCTCATTTTTTCTGCACTGCCTGTGTGTGCGTCGCCTTTCCTTTTGTTATTCCGTTGTCCTTTGCTCAGGTCGGCGGTGTCCTGTACACTTGGCCACCCGCTAAGCCACCCACAGTACCACCCACTCACCCACACCCCCTTTCCCACCCAACCTACGTCCTCTGCTTCATAATTTCCCGCACTGCTGGCTCGCTCTCTCTTTAAGACAACTTTCCCACTCCCACAGTGATGGGAACTGCTTATTCGAAATTGGGTACAACCAATGTTATACTAGAACTTATCTTGGAAAAATTTGGTAAGCATCTATTTGTTTTCCCAATAACCACCTGATATCCTGAGTTTGATTGAATGAAAATGAAGTGTTGGTAGTTGGGTGCAGGAACATTAATAGCTTCATATTTGTTTACTGAAACCATTATACCTCTTCATCGAGCTGGTACCTGGTATGTTCAAACGTAGTACCTTTCGCATCACTAGTGGGTGGTGCCCACGAATTTGCGCGTTTTCTCCTCAAATATTTCTGCGGCCACTGCTCCTGACTCCCTTGATTCCCGGCTCCTCGATTTGGTCAAGTTGTGGACTCGTTTCACTTCGCCTCCGCCCTGCTAAGCTGAGTTCTCTTTGGGTTCTCCTCGATTGGGTGGTATTTTCGCCTACTGCACCCCGTTCCGACCACGTTTGTTTGCACTTTTATAACAATATTGGCCAGTCCGGGTTTTGGCCATGTCGTGTGGGTTCTTTAAGGGGACTCCGACGAGATGAGGTAAAAAGAGATGGTTGATGGACGATAGAATATGATGTCATACATCATAAACATTGGGTGTTACCAAAGACACTAGAATAATAAGATGCGTAACGGTTATTCTCATGTATGAAAAACTCAGATGGAACTGTTAAATGCTAAAATTGCGAGGTTTTTAAAAATATCAAACTAGAATATAACAAAAACATTCAACAAAATAATATTTGCATTCCAAATACTGAAAATTTGTCATTTGCATAAGTTTGCATTTTTTTTACTTGTATACTAATAATTTGCACTAATAAATATACGAAATAAATAAAAAACTTCATATGCAACCTGTTTATTGCATGTATGTATGTATGCATGTATGTATGTATGTATGCATGTATGTATGTATGTAGTGTGTGTATGTAGTGTGTGTTACTTGCACAAAGTAGTAAAAATTGTCTTAATTAAAGCCTGAAGAATGGTTAACTTACTGTCGGAACCCATAGTTATTGCCGCTTTTAATATTTGCTTAGGAAAAATATTTTCTTGTAGCCCTATAATTCCCAACTAGTTCTAGTGAAGACGGTAAGGCATGTCTTCTAATTTAGAGTCGCAAAGTAGTTCAAGTAATCTCTCTTACCGGTCGAGCAGTGAGTGTAGTGTATGTACCGGTGTAGGTATGTATGTATCTATGTTTGTTTGTTTATTTGTTTGTTTGATTGTTTGTTTGTATGTATGTATGTATGTATGTATGTATGTATGTATGTATGTATGTATGTATGTATGTATGTATGTATGTATGTATGTATATATGTATGTATGTATGTATGTATGTATGTATGTATGTATGTATGTATGTATGTATGTATGTATGTATGTATGTATGTATGTATGTATGTATGTATGTATGTATGTATGTATGTATGTATGTATGTATGTATGTATGTATGTATGTATGTATGTATGTATGTATGTATGTATGTATGTATGTATGTATGTATGTATGTATGTATGTATGTATGTATGTATGTATGTATGTATGTATGCATGTATTTATGTATTTATGTATGTATGTATGTATGTATGTATGTATGTATGTATGTATGTGTTACTTGCACAAAGTAACCGGTCAAATGTTATTCATACAATTGTTTTAAATGTAATAATATTTATTTTAAAATATTTATTCATCTTATTATTCTAGTGTCTTTGGTGTTACCCAGCGATAAACAAATTATATGACTTTGGTATTTACAAAATGGAATTTAGATACTATTCCTAAAGGTACGCCTCCTAGAAACCTGTGCTTTATAACAAACCAAAGACAGACTCCCAATATCCCAATTAGGTTTCCATTTGGATAATCCTCCCCAAAGATGACGTTATTGAATTGGCTTGAATCGCAGACGAACAGCGACCTGAAACTAATTAAGCTTAGCGCTAAATGAAATCGTGAAAATAGAAGCTAGTCAAATACATAAATATGTTTGTTGGATGTGAAGTACGAGTATATCCATTTGTGGGAATGTGCTCAAGGCAGACAAAGAAATACAAAAACTTTTCCATCTACCCACGAGGGGAGAGTGAGAGTGTGCTCTAGATTCAGTCCGGTCATTCTGTTCCGTTCTCCGGGGCTAGTTCTGGCCAATTTATTTGAGCCATTAAAATTGTATGATAAAGCGAGTCCATTAATTGTGTTGCTTAATTTTCGTTTTAACGCATTTTATCAAGCCAAACGGCGAACGTCGTATCCTTGGCTCTGCCGTGGCCATCTTTCAAATCCCACTGCCATCCCTCTCCATAAATGAGGTTCTTAGCTGGTCTAATGTGTTTTTATTTGCCGCTGAGGGAAATCGATGGCGTCCAGTCTAGGAGGCGCTGACATGCCATATGCCACATAGAAGCAGCCACGGGCAGGATGAGATGCTCAGTGCTCTGTTGTGGGTTCTCGACTGTAAAGCAACTGCTAGATACAGGGACTATGCTACTACCAGGTAATTAAATTATAAAGTAAATGGGAATATCATATGCTTTTAGTGGTGTTAAGAGACAGGACAAACTTGAAAATGTTCATATGCTTAGAAAAGTTGATATTAGTCAGGCTCTGTTACTAAAACCTAATATACGCAAGGATACATAAAAGGCGTTGACCATTGATAGTCGATCTCCGAGAGAAATAAACATTAAAGAGGTGCTGCGGGGAGTTTCACTCTGTGTGCCTTGTGGACGCTCATATCTTAACGGTTTTCGTTTATTTTCACATAAACCCACACATATACAGCAGGATGGGGGTGGTGTAAGTGGGTGGTGTGGTCTTGGCCGGGCTATGAGTATATATGATTTTTATTGTTATTGTTTTGTCCTTTTTATGATGTTGCACGTATCGCAGTAACTTTGCCCGAATGCTCGTGTGTACGTGTGTACGTGTATCTTGCGAGTCCTGGCTATATCCCACATAAATACAAACACACTCGCTGGCACGTATATAAATAGAAGAAAAATCGAAGGGAAAACGAGAAAAATGAAACAATAACAAAGCGTGCAGCTCGAATAAGCCACCCATTCCACCCATTCCACCCACCCAGAAACCCCGACTTCCCCATTCGGTTATAATTGGGTGGCATTGAGGGTGCTGCCGCCGGACTCGGTATTTCACCCCCAAAGTCGCTTTCTTTTCGGTGGTTTGTTGACTTAAGCGAAATGTGCCAGTGTGCGTGCATGTGGGTGGATTCTAAGGGCTGTTTACCCCCTCGATCGCCCCCATTTCCGTTGTGTTTGTGGTTGTAATTTGAAGCCAGCGACAACCGAGCCTTGTTGGGTTTTTTCCTCCGAAAAGAGGGTGTATGGCACGTTATGGATTTATGATATATACACATAACTTTATGCAATAAGCGCAGGTTCAAAAAGCGCTTCCTGTGGTTGGCTGAAATGACGTTGGGTGGTTGGGTGCTTTTCCGATTGGCTGGGACTAGCGAGCAAATTCATAATTCCTGCGGTCACTTTCATAATTCCCCACCCCAAATGGCGTCGTCGCACATTGCGTATGCGCAATATTAACGAAGGGTTGCAAAAGGGCGCACTTTGGCTGGACTCTGGGTGAGGTCATCCTATTTCTACTTTCATCTAGTTATCTGATCCAGAAGAGGGGACATAATATTTCCCGTCCTATTTCCTGGTACTCCCATTTCATTTTTATTGCTTCACTTCGCCTCGGCTTGATATGTTTCCTTTTTCCTCCTGTGGATTGTCCTGCATCCCCATTGCTGTTATTGGTTTCCACTTTTTTATTCCCTTTGAACTGGACACGGCTACATCTGCCCTTTCCCTTCACATGTGAACGACTTTTTGTATTAAATTCCCTTCTTTTCGCCATCTTTTTCATTTGACGAGGCTTCAGTGAGTTTTTCAGTATTTGCTCTTGAAAAAAGTAGATTTATTATAGATATTTTATAGTACGGACTGAGTTCTTCTAAAATGAAGAAAGCGGAGAAGAAAGTTTCGGCACTGCCACAAAAAGTGCTCTATCGAAGCGATGCGAAGTACAAATCTGCGATCTAAAATTGTTCTAATATAAAAGTAAGAATCTTGTAAAAAATTTCAAAAAGTTATTCTCTTCTATAAGAAAGAGTTATTGCAGAACTCCTCCTTTACATATACATTACACCATTTCTTTTTATATTTCAATATCTGTAAACTAGCAATTTATATCTCGCAGTGTATTGGGCACCCGATTCGCACCTCTGAGGTAAGTGGAATATTTTTATGCCATTTTTATTTGTCGGACAGGTTCTTCTTGCCTCTCATGGCTTTTTTATACCGCTTTTATTTTGTTGCAATTTTTTGCACATTTTTATGGCGCAAATTGCCAAAAGAAGAAGCAGAGGCAGCAAGAAAAGTGAGCGACGCAAAAACAAATTCCCGCAAACTAAATGTGTTTGTGGTGTTTGATAGCGTCAGCAATGTTGCCGCTTGGGTGGGTCACCCTTTAACCACCACCCACCCACTGGGTGCCGCCCCGCTTTTCCTTTTCCGGGCCACTTTTTCGCTCTCCTTCGAGGAAAAGCGCGAGCGAGTGCGAGAAAGCAGCAGCAGGTGAAGTAAATGGCAATAAAGGAGAAAAATTAATTTTATCCTTTCCATTTCCGTTGCTGCGTGTTTCAGTGTGTGTGCGGTTTCCCTCTCGCTCTTTCCTTGGCCGTGTGGGTGGCCGTTTTTCCCGCACATTTTTCCTTTATTTTTCTTCAGCTTTTGCATTATTTTAACGTGTGCTCTTTTTTCCCATCCTCGCCTCTATTTTTTGCCTTCGTTATAAATCTTGAGGTTGAGCACTCGACTGGACGCCATTTTTTATTTTTCACCTTCAGCACCCCACCTTTCCACCCACCTGCACCC
This sequence comes from Drosophila erecta, assembly GCF_003286155.1. NCBI lineage: Eukaryota > Metazoa > Arthropoda > Insecta > Diptera > Drosophilidae > Drosophila > Drosophila erecta. The sequence goes on from NW_020825200.1 coordinate 14,252,319, forward strand.
CACCTTCCACCGCCCCTGCCCCGCCCCCTTCAGTCGGACTTCGCTTATTTTTCAATTCTGTCAGCTGCGCTGGTCAGAAAATGTCGCTGGGGAGCGGTCGACGGCATCCTTTTCTCGGATTGCAAAAGTTGAGATGGGATGTGGGGTATATGCTTGTATGCTATCTGCAAAATAATTTATAGATGCCTCAACCAGAATGGACAGAGTAAAGGGTTCCGTTTCCTTATTTACTTTTTAGTGGGACTCAGTTTTTTCCATTTTAGGTACAGAAATTCAAGAAGTCGCGTTGCGTGGTGGTTCCCAAGAGGGTTTTAGATAAAAAATCACTTTTACAAATCAAATCTGCACTTTCGACAATGCAATATTAATAGATAGATACAAATAGATAGGTAGAATAGATAATTTTGTTTGATGTAGAAATTCACAAAAATTCAATTATCTAAAAACCTGCATTTAATTTTAGAAACTTTTTTAAATTAATTTTTTTTTGTAATTTTGTCTTAAGGCTGAAGTCCTAAACTCCATAATTCAACTTATCTTAATCGGATTTTGAAGTGGCATATCTATAAATGTTTCTGGCGCAATACTCTAAAAAATACTTTGCACACATATTTAGAAAATTTGTTTAATTTAATTTTATTTGTAATTATACCCGTTACTCGTAGATTAAAAGACTAGATTTGTTGAAAATTATGTAACAGGCAGAAGGAAGCGTTCCCGACCATATGAAGTATAAATATTCTTGATCAGGATGAATAGCCAAGTCGATCTGGCCATGTCCGTATGATCGCCTCGATCTCAGGAACTACTAAAGCTAGAATGTTGAGATTAAGCATGCAGCTTCCAGAGACGCAGCGCAAGTGTTCCCAATGTTGCCACGCCCGCTCTAACGCCCACGAAACGCACAAAACTCTCACGCCCACATTTTTAAAAAGTTTCAAGTTTTTTTTTTTCATTTATTACTTTTTTCCAGTTTCTACCTATATTCCAGAAAATTTTTAAATTTCTCGTTTTGCACTTCCACTCGACTATAGCATTCTATTTAGCATTTTCTTTTTTTATCCTGGATATAAGACATTTACAAAGAACCCTTAGGGCTAGTGCCTATGATGTCCGTGATGCTCGTGGTGTCCGTGGTGCTCATGATGTTCCCGGTGATGATCGCCATGATGTTCCGGATATTCATGATGATTTCCGTGATTATAACCAGACTCAGCAGGATTACCTCCATGGAAGTGGCCAGAACCCACGGAACTTCCGTAACCAGGCTGATACTGATTTGGTGGGCCTTGAGCGGCCAATCCTCCTTGGCCCGGACGTACTCCACCCTGACCAACTCCTAACTGGCCACCAACTCCACCTTGACCGTTGAATCCTATTTGTCCGCCGAAACCTGCTTGCCCGCCGAGTCCTCCGTATCCTCCGAAGCCTCCTTGTCCTCCATATGGTCCTTGTCCTCCATATGGTCCTTGTCCTCCATATGGTCCTTGTCCACCTTGGCCGTATCCATTCTGGGCGATGACAGCGCCTACCAGCGCAAAAAGAGCAATCTATAATTATACAATTATGGAGTTAGACTTTAAATGAGGGACTCCTTAGCGAGAAAGCGCACCAGTAGTTTCATCGTGGCAGAAGTTTCAGTACTGAGGCAGTTCTACAACATGATTGAGTTTTATACCACGGTTTGGTAGTGTAAGTAGGTAGCCGAATAGTATTCTACCTGTTGTGGGACTTAAGTGGGATATCAGAGTCATTCTCTACCTGCAGAAAGAAAACTCCGCTACGTATTGCAGACATCTGGCTAAGAGGGAAAATAAAATAAACCAGTTCATGGGAAGAGGGGAAATGGAAAACCCGAAAAGCAGGAATAGAATACTAATTTCTAGAACAAAGTTTAACGGGAATATAAATGAGTGGAACCCATTTTATATCAAAGCACATAGTCTTAAAAAAGTTTTTATCAATACAATTACATTTCAAATTTTATTCGATTTTTCGCTCAGGAAAATTCGAATGATGTAAAATCATGAACGGGACATTTCTCAGATACAAGTACTGAAATAACATATAATGTAATAAAAACTTTCTTGTAAATTGTTCTAAAAAATGTATAGATTCTAAAGATCAATAATTTCGTATTTTTTCTTTCCAGGTATTTTATCAGTAGTGAGTTCGTCACCGGGAATCAGAGATTGGAGATTGGAAGCTGACATGCTGATCGTCGGAACAGGGCAGGATCATCGGCGGGACATGGCGGGAAATGGCTGGACATGGCGGGAAATGGCAGGACATGACGGGATCTTTAGCGGGACATGGGAGGATTTGGCGGGACATTGACGGCGCATGATTTTTGAGATTAAAGGTAAGATTAAAAAGATTAAAAGCATAAATTAATAATATAAGCAACATTAGCAACATTATATTAGCAACATTGTTAAACTCTAATTGTGAAACTGATGTTTTATAACCTCATTACTTTTTCCATCCTTATTAAGCTTCCTCTCTTATCGGTAGCCAGTCATACCCAGTAAAATTAAACAACTAAATCGTCTTAATTTCCGAGACTCTGCTTAGCCATTATCATGCCTTTGGTTGCCTCAAGGATTCATCCGTAAGCACGGAAGCCCTTTTGGGCGGAAGAAAATCCAGCGGCATAAAGTTATGTGCCCAGGGCCAAATTTTAATTCCAAATTTAATTTTCAGCTATTCTCCTCATTTTCCCTGGATGAATTTGTCAGAGCGTGTCGCATTCGGAAACCGCTCGGCGGGAGTGGAGTGGATTGGAGACAAAGACATCTCGAGAAAGGCAACATTTTTTGGCTTATGCCAAAATTACATCAAAAAGCGCTGCGGGTATGTAGGCATGTAGACAGACGTGGCAATTCCCATCTTAGGATTGAGTAAAGTGGCGGCAAGAGGACGAGGCAGGATGGAGCTGAAGGATTGCTGGCCTTTGGGAGTGGGAGGGAGTGAATGCCGTGAAGAAATGCCACGACCCTTGGAGAAAAGTTGAGCGGACCGAGGAAGGGGGTTGGTGATTGCTATCTTCATAATGACTTTGAAGTGTCAAACAATTTTGGGGAATTATCAACGCCCGCCTCGTCTTTCGCAAGGTGAAAATGAAAATTGTACTTTTTGTTTGACTGAAACTTGATGGGGCCAAACTGAAGATATAATTATAATTTAATTGAAATGAAATTGTCGCTTAAGTCGAGTGGAAAAGGAATGGTAATGCGGATTGCTAGATTGCAGGGGAAAAGCTCTCAAGTTAATATTTTGCTGGCTAAAAATTTAGCCAGATGCGAGACACTCTTGGCTGATTTGCAAAAGCGAGTCAATAAAATACAGGGTAGCACCACAATTTAATATGCGACATAGGCGAGTTGAAGCAGTTCGCCCAGCTTAAGTTTTCAGAGGGATGCGACAAAAAATGTATTCGAAATCCATAGGGTTGACAAAAGACCATGAAGGGCCAACAAGAAAAGCACACCGAGTTTCAGAACAGGTCTGAACAATGTCCGAGGAAAATCAATTTAATTTTTACTCATGTTCATGGCGTGACCCCTCGAAAATGCAAGGAAAAGGGGACGAGGTCGTCCTGCTGAGCCGCCTGAGGTGGAAATTTCACTTAAGTCACTTTCAACTTTCGCAAGATGCCATCAAAGTTGGCTCCAAAGTTACTGGTCAGTTGATTTTTCCGCCTCCTGGGGCGGCGGCCATTACCACCGATATTTACATTTTACCCAACCTACGGGGAAAACCTTTTCTCGAACAAGATCTCCCCCCTGCGCTCTCCAAACCAGTGAAAAGTTTCGATGAATTTCTGATAATGCTTTTTTGGCAGATGTGTATACATTTAACTTCGGCGCACGTGTGTCAGCTTTTCATCAAATAACTTCCACGTCAAGTGGCTTCTCCATTAGAACAAAAAATTGAGTAAAGTTGTTAATACTCGTAAATGTTATATTTTCACCAAAAGATTTTGCGCAAATATCTCATTTTGTCTTAAGTGATATCTTGTAAGTATACATACAACATTTCTTCACTTTTAATCGACCAACAAGAAAGTGTAACCTATGTTTTGGTTAGTTCACATAGGAATATGTACAGCAATCTATTTGAAAAGGTTTTGTGAAAAACAATTTTGGTGCCCACTGTGTGCCGCAAAGGGAAACCCAAATGGCATACTTGTACTGTATGAAGATGAAGATGAAATTGGAAAATCTGACCGAGCCAGGATCCTGAAAGGGGTGTGAACGTCGGGTGGCTGGCACTTACATGACATGACAATAACTTTGACTTGACCATTCGACCGTTGCTCATATCTGACCATCCCTCCCAGCTGCCCACAGGACCTGGTGTCCTTCTGCTTGTTTGTTTGTGCTGCTGCGGGGTCGGGTGCGAGGGGGTTTTGCAGACGGGGGGTGGGGTGGGATGAGTGCAGACAGGCAAGGATGTGTGGTGCACAGGTACACACACTCATTCGCACACTCACTCGCACACTCACGTAATGCTCTTTTTTGGCTCCAATGCGATGGCTGAACAAAGAGAAATATTTATGCGTTGACCAACTTGACCAACTCGGACTCCATTGCCATTTCCCATTCAACCTCCGGCGGTCCTTGAAAGCCAAAAATTCCGAATTCAAATCCAATTCGAAATCAAAGCCCGGCCAAGGAAGAAATTCCCAGAAGGGGTTGGGTCCTCCAACTGCAAGCATAGTCATTGCTGTTTATGATGAAAAATGTCCAAAATTACTTTGCCAGCTACTGTGCACTGGAAAAAATAAACTTTAAAACCTATATATATTCCTGACTACAGCTCCTGCTAAATAAAATGTTCTCCAATTCAAGGAGGTAACAATCGGAAAATAACATTTCGCTTTGTGTACGTTCTAGTATCCATGCGAAGTAAGTGTGTTTGCAGACACATGATGACCTTTTGGGCACGGCATCGAAAGGGTCAGTCCGAGACAACTCCACTCGAGTTTTACGTTAATATTTAATATTGCGAATAGTTGATTGAAACATTTAGAATTTTCCATGACGGGCGCCAGTGGCTCCAGAACAACAAATTGCTCATCTCTGCATATTCCAGTACAAGTGCTCGATGTCCCATTTCCTTAGTTGGCTGCCTGTGATTTTATTTGGCCATTGCAAATTGAATTGCGAATAATTTAGTAGCTGAATATCACATGGGAAATGCACACAAAACTATTTTCGGATTTTCGATTGTTAAATGGATATCCCTAGCACACATTTCCCCTAAGGATAATCATACCGCTTACATTTACAAATATTTTCCCCTAAACAAATTAATTGCATTTTTTCAGGGGAGCTACGCATTCTTTACTGAAAGAAATTAAAATCCCCATGTTACCTTTATTAAGAGACGAGCGGACAAACAGCGGGAAGTCCTGGTATTGCTGCCACCCATCAGAAGGACATAACGATAATTAATAGAATTTGTTCAGGGAATACGTAATGAGGCATCGACTGGGGGACTTGATGTCCTGCAGACAGGACAGAAAATCGTGAGTGAAGGAGCGATTCGATTTTTATTATTTTTCGATTTGCAACGCATTCATTCGGATTTTGTTGTTTTATTATTAACATTTTCATCTGGACTCCGCCATTGGTGTTTTCCCTCTTAGCTTTTTTGTTTTCCTTCTTTTTTTCAATTCGCTTAGACAAACAAACTTGAATGTAAATGAAATGGGGGATCGGTTCGCGGGGCAGCAGCGATACAGTAAGTGCAATAAAAATTAACATTAATTCAGGAACAAGAAAATGGGGAAAATTCATATGACACGAAGCACCCAGTTGGAGGGGGAATGTTGAGGAATTTTAACAAGAAAAATATGTAAATTGTCCCGTAATAAAAACGTCCGCTTTCCCTGCCATCCGAAAGCACACTTATCTGCAAATATAAATTTTATGAAACATTCTCCGAAAGAAAAAATCGCTGCGAAGGAATTAAAATGGCAGAAAAGTATAAGGACACAAAAGAATAAAAAATCAAGTGAGAAAAAATAAAAGCAGCAAGAAAATGGAATCAGGCCCAAGCCTTGAGGGGTGGGCACAAGTTATATCCCTGCAGGACATTATTTTAAATACTAATCCGCATCAGTTTTCATTTGAGTTTTCCTCCAGACCCTGCTCCCTCCTCGCTCCATCTCTTGCCCTGCCCCGGAAAATCGTCGCTGCCCCTCCCGCTCTCTTCCGCTTTTCCGCACCGCTTTTCACGTTCCGCCCGTCTGGCTGCCATCTTTGTTTGTGCTTGTGTCGTTACATAAATTCAGATGTTATCCCAAACGCGCAGCATGCACGTTATTAAAATAGCGGTAGAGCAGGCGAAAGTCAGAGGCAAATGAATCAAGTGATATAGCCAAAGTGCCCCATGCGTTCCAAGTTATCAGCCCTAAGTTAATTATTAGTTTTGAAAATAAACTACATACATAAATTTTCAATATTTTTTTAGAGTATGCCATTAAGTCACTTACAATATTCATGTGAAAAACTAGCTGAAAACTAGTAGATCCACCGCCTATTAAAAGTGCCAGAAAAGCCGATGAACATGAAAAACGATAGTTCATTTATTCCATTGTTCAGCGGATGGCGCACGTTTAATCCAAATTTGTGGTCAGTGGGGGAAGTTGGGGCTTTTATTCGAATTAACAGGCGATAATTGCTTGACCATATTTAGCTGCGAACGCGTTTTTGGAGTTGGTCCGGTTACTGGTAAGAGTCAGAAAACACGCGAAATTATGGTTAAGGTTAAAGCCTGCCTAGGAAGGTAATCCAAAACCAGCCAGAACGCTAAAATAGAAGTGTTTCGACTATAAGATACCCGCTGCTTTGGATTTGCTTTCGATTGCAATGTGTTTATATACGGACGCATTTAGATAGCCATAAGATTGCCTTAAATTAGCTTTCTATGAACATCTGCTGCTTAAAGTATAAAGTTCTAAACTACCCGTTTAAATACGAGCACTTTCGAATAACTGGCAAATACCAAGCGATCTTACCATGTAGCCCTATTTTCTGTTTGTTTAATTCCAGTGGGCTTTCTTCGAGAAATTGGAAAACGTAACGAAACCTAGACCTAGAACCAACCCAAAGTCGGGCCCAACGAAGGAAAAACCCAAATGAAAATGCAATTTTATTTATTGTTATGTACAAATACTTGCTTGCCTTTTTTCTTTGCACATGCCGAGCTTATGTAAATTTATTTATTTTGCGTAATTTTTCTTGTTTTTACAGAAGAATAAATTCGCCTTGTTGGCCGCGTTTCCACCTCCCTTCTGGTAGAAAAAATTTAATTAGAATAAAAAGACCGAGGCACCGGAACCAAAGGAAAAGTGAGAGAGCGAGGCACAAAATTAAAATAAGACAAGAAATCTTCCGCAAGACGAAGCCTAAATACCCTGGCAGTAACACCTATGGACTTACACCGATTTTCAGATTTACACCGAAAACATCGCGTATGAACAAAAACCCATAATATCACTTATTTCCGAGTGTTTCTCAAAAACGAAATTATATATATTAGTGCAATATTCTGACTGAAATCGACATACCCTCAGCAAGGGTAGAAGAGGAAACTGGTAGAAAAAATTGTTACCAAGCCGAATGCCAAGCAAGAGGAAGGATTTCGTGGGTCTGGCTGGTCCTGCCAGTAATAAGGCAAAAGTTGTGCAATTTTCATGTGTAGCTGACAGCCGACGCCAACATTTTGTAATGAGCTGCCGGCCATCCACTCAATCTGGGGGGTCAAAGGGGGGGTCTAACGGGGGTCAACGGAGGGTCAGTGCTGTCAGTGGACAAAGGTTGCCACTTGGCCGCCATGTCGTGTCCGCGACTTTGACTTCAGGGAATTTTCCCCACACTGGCTGTCCCGTAAATTATAAGCAATAAAATGTTAAAAATAAGCCCAACTGAAAAAAATGCAGGGAGTTCTTGGGGTAAGGGGCCACAGGAAGGGGTTAGGCTCTGTCACTCGAGCAGCTTAATTGCACACTTGGTTTATGACTTCATATGGAAAAAAGTGCCGTGATAACTTGGAAATAAACAGAACACGATCTGAAATTTAAGAAATATTTTGAATATTTTCGTATTTATTAAAAAACTTTTTGTTATACAATTTCTGAGCTTTAAATGCTCAATATTAGAATGCAGATACATATCTTCATTGTACAACGTACTTAAAGATACAGAACAGCTTAGAAGGTTTAATTTTCAGTGTTCTACAGCTGCCAGGCATTCATATGATGACGCTCAATTATGGGGAGGTTTACGTGCTTTAGTTTGACTCAAATTTAATTACATTGTATTATGGAATTTATATGACATCCAAACGCTCACACATATTCACTTTGACTGGAATCCTCTCCGTCACTTCAGTTCTGGGTAGGCATGGGATTAATTATGATGCGCCCTAAGTTGCGTGCTCGGTTTAAATGAAATGTAATAATTTTCGTTGAAGGATTTTAATTTGGAATTTGAACATTGTACACAACATAAATATCCAGCCATGTGGATCCCCCAGTGAAAGGAATGTTTATGTACGCCTGCCTAACCAGGACATCATAAACTCGGCTTTGCCAGCACTCAGTTTCCAACCAAAATTGCCGGCAGGTGTCATGGAATATGTATCTTTTTCATACTAGATGGAGTTCAAAGGGTGAAGGTGTGATTTAGACTTTAATGCGAAGTAGCACGGTGGAACGGGGAGTTCTTACTTTATATATATTGGATAATTATCAGATAGATAACATACATTATTTTATTTATTTTAATTTTATATTTATTAGTTTTATTTTTCGGCTATACATGTATATTATATCATTAAAAAAATTCGGCATGCCATTAGTTTCTCCCAAGTGCGCAATCTCACAAATCTTGAATGCTTGGAAATCAAACCGTATTAGAAATTCACGGAAATATCTGATCTTTTCAAGAATGTCACAATCTTCAATCCATCGATTTGCATTGCAATCCTCGTGTGCTGTTAATCAGCAATTTAATTAGAGATCCAAAGGCTCGGAGTCCATTGAGGTTAAGCTGTTTTGTTAGTCAAGTTTTTATTGATCTGGTAAGACAAACAGTCTGTTATGTTTTTCTAAATGGTTAGGTTATCTTCTTATTTCAAAAAGATTTTACAGACGAAGTGTTCTTGAGGCAGTCCATTACTGAATATCACGAAGATAAGGCTTTGTGGATATATTATGATAACTAAGCTGCTGTCGAAGAAAGGCACATTCAGAACAATACGAGTGTGTTATAATTTTGGTTCCCTATTTTTGAAATATTTTTTTTATTGCTTACTTCATTTCTTATGAAAAGTGTTTCATACTTGCTCCATTGCATTTATGCGTCGTAGTACTTAGTCTTAAGCTCCGAGTTCTGTTAATGAACATGGCGCAAAAATAAAAACTTGGGCACATTTCTAGCAAACTCAGCAATAAATGGCATAATGAATGAATTAATGAATGGACGAGGGCCAGAAAAACCCAGTGGAGAATCGCTGGAGAAGCAGCAGCGGGGACGAACTTATGCAAATGCAAATGAAAATTAATTTAATCCGCAGTACGAGTAAATTTTCCATTTTAATTTAATTACATGGACACTGCCTACGTGAGCGACAGCTAACCAAAGGCAAAAAAGGCAAGGAAATCAAATAAAAAACGGACACTTTTAAGCAACCATTTTTCCCTTGAGCTGAGTTTCCTTTTTTTTTGGTTGGGTGGCTGGTCGGCGTCCCAACTATGAAATGCTCGTGTGTCCACTTAAAGCCAATTGGGTAATTATTTTAAGCCGCAACGGTCATTTGGCCTAGATGCGGAAATTATGAAGGTCCCGGCCTTTGGCATGGGCATTTAATTGGGCGATTTTCCAAAGTCCTTGCTTATGAAATTAAAATGCAATTTTCATTAAGTCGGCGCATTCCCTCACCTCCGTTCGCCTTATTTAATTATCTATTCTGCCTACAAGGGTTCCTCGCTAATAGCGAAATAAGCTCGGATCGGACAGGCCAAAAGAAATGAGGCAGTCAGACGGTCGGAAAATGGGAGGGACATTGCAGTGGCAATGGGCAGATGAGGAGCAAGTCAAAATAACAAATTAATTAGCAAAAAAGCAATTATTCCTTCCTGCGTTCTGCGCGCTTTCGAATCCATTTGCAATGAGCACAATTGAATGGAAAATTACATTTCGTATTAGGTCGGAACGGAGATAACCATTTGAACTATCATTGCCGAAAAAATCGCGCTTCATAACATTATTGGTAACACGAAACACTGTTGGTAATAATTTTGTAAAATGCTTTCTAAAATGTGTAGCACAAAACACACCTGGTTTTAATATTAAAACCATAACATTCTTGGTCAGTTGTAAGTACAACTTGTAAGTATATTCAGACTGAATTCAGTTAAATACGATTTAGGGCTTTAATAAAAAAAAATGTATATAAATAAAATAATATTTAATAATAAATGCTTATATTTTGTTGGAAAAACTTCCAATTCCCCTTGTGAAAAGGAAAGGCAATTAAGGTGAATTGTTGACCACCCCTTTTTGCCAACCAAGGGTTAATGTACTAACGGCAACATAAGCATAAACAGATTAGAGGACACACAACATTTGCCACTTTTTATGGTCTTATGTACACATAGAAGCCCATTCCATTCGCTGTCCTTCCCCACAACACGGCATTCCAGCTGGACATTGGGGATGGGCTCGGAACATTGCAAAGTGGTAGCGACATTATGTAAGAAAAATGCTAAATAAGCGCTTAATGCATAATCTGCAGCCAGGCATTACACACACACAAAACAGGGATAAGTGCTGCGCCGGCACACGAACCCCATTCCGACCCCCAATCCCCTGCCCCCATTGACCATCTCCCCAATCCTCTGACAACGGCTTGGTCTGCCTCCGGACTGGCCCGGCCAGATATGGCCATAATGTATGACTGCCATTTTATATGCGCCTTTGAAAAATGTGCTGACACTTTGAGCCGAAGCAGGAGCTCTACACTGGAACTCAAATCGAATGACAACTAGCATGATGTATATTTAAAAAGTATTAATCAATTCAAGTATTACCTGGCTGCCTTTGGTTTGTTCTACGCATAGGAAGTTGCCACGTTTTGGGGCACATTGAAAGTTAGTTTGCCTTCTACTTTTGCAGTTTTCCAGTGTCTGCGAAGCCAAAGATGGGGGTTGGACTGGAGCTGGAGCTGGAGGGAAGGCTGGACAGCAGAATGATGGCGCTGGTGCGAAAGGGTTGACCCCAACGCAATTGACCACGTGTGCGTGTCCATTTGGGGGCGGTCAGCCTTAGCCCCGGTGTTGTGTGTGTACTGGTATTTTTCGTTTTCGGGGTGGAATGGCGAAATCCCTTTATCATTTAAATGGCATATGGCAGAAGGCAGTTTTTATTTTTATGTAGTAAGCCCAGCGACCAAGCAGCCAAGGAGCGGGCTCCAAACCACGACAAGACATCACGGAAGTGGCGATGCCGGGAACAAATCACACCAAATTTGTAAATGTCCATTGTCAAGCGGTTGCCGTCGTCTCACCTCGCAGCCAACTTTTTCATATCCACCCACGCCAGTTTCTTCCTGCTCAGTCCATTTATTAATTTGCCTGGAATAACTCCGCAGCCCCCTGCGAGGCGAGCGTAATCCCTTCCAGGACTCACCCCGTGGACTTTGCGTTTTTCAATAAGGCGAAAGGAACAATTTGCCGCACAGCAGGTAGAATTGCCCACACAGACAACACCGGATTGTGGGTGGGAGTGGGTGGTCGAGGATGTGGGAGGACTCGCCACCCGTGGAGAAGATTTTGTGTCACTTTCTGGCGTAATTTTAGACCGACTTTGATTGGCGACCATTAAAAATTTCGCTCGTGTCCCGCCAGTCATGTGATTGATGGCCCGAACGTGATCTATACCCTGTAACCAACTAAGTTTTATGAATTTTAATGAAAAGTTACGGCCAGCCGGCATCGGGGTAGTGGACAATATTTTAGCAAGGATTACAAGGTGACGATGGACTTTAGTTTTCCTGGCCGATTTAAAATTAAGTCTGGTCGGCTTTTCAATTTATATGGAAACTACCTACCAATGGCTTATATGGTTTTATATGGGGCATTGAAACTTGTTTCCCTGAATAATATTAAAACTTAGTATTGATTTTTAATAAGAAACTTATTTTATAGCACTGTTGATAAGCAGACAATTAGTGTTTGTGAGATTAACTGGCCATATTTTGTGTTTGGACGAAAAGTATGCTATACAAATCTCAGCACGGTGAGTGATAAGCAAATATATATTACTTGAACATATTTTGGGGCTACACAAGTCTTGTATATGTGCATACCCTGCAGGGTGTATCAACTTATTTTAATAAAACATATCCATTAGTTTCGCCTGCTCATCCGAACGGGAATTTAACTTTAGCTAATGAGAGGCATTAAGCTCTCCAATCGTAAATCAAAATCTGCGCCCTTGACCGCCCACTTGGTGTAACCCAAACATTGTCAATGGTCCGCATGATGTAGCTAACCCTTCCACCCCTGCAAAATTGCAGCACTAAAATATCAAAACAGATGCGGCAACAGACAGGGAATCCTTGTCATGTTCTCGCCGGAGTCCTGCCTTCCACCTTCCTTGACATCGCCCTGACTAATGATGTGCCAACAAATTAAACGCAACCGGTTGCCCGCGCAAAGATAACACCCATAACTGACTTGACTCGATTTGACTCAATGAAAAAGATGACAAGGCGCACCATTCACTTAACAAATTTGACAATGGAAATCATATGTCATCATTATTAACAGTGAGATGATTCCATTTTCCGGCACAACGGCCGCACATATGGCCCGCTTCCACTCCGTGAAACTAAGCGGATAATTTCGAAATAATATCATAATCATAAGCGCAGGGGTTGAAACCGAGAAATCCGAATTTCAAAATCCAAAACCACCACCGCGGATTTGGCTGGGTGGTGCGTAAGTCAACCTGCTGGCTGCGTTCAAAGCTGCGCACTTCCAATTCCACACCTTTCTCCAAATCTGCACAACGAAAAGGGAAATTATGGTAAGCGGGAAGTGAAAATGAAAATGAAAATATGTCAAAAGGACTGCTTCAACGCTCCCCCTTTTGCATATTAAATTGAAATAATGAAATTTTGAAACGCTTGCGAGATCTCTTGTGGCGATGCTGTTGTTTACATTGTACGGCAATAAAGGAGCGAACTCCGGGTCCCGGTCCGGGTCCGGAAATAAAGGGGACAGCCGGACGGAACGGCACCCCGTAAGTCGCACATAAAACAAAGCAATTGGAAAATTATGCACTTGTCCTTTGGCCACCGCCTCATCATCTCGTCGCCGCCCAGAAGTATGCTTTTAATAATCAGCAAAGTTTTTTTTTTTTTTTTTTTTTTTTTGTAGTTTATTAAGATATACAGGATAGCTATGAACCCTTTTATTACCTTATTTTCTATTGTTTCTGCCAATTGGCGCTCCGGCTATAGGGAATATTTAATATAGCTTTTTCTAGTTTGGTCTAATACTCTCATGTTGTTTTATAATTAATATTTAGCTATTAAGCTATTGTTATCTTAGCACTAAGTCTCTTGGTTGACGTCTTTTGATCCTCTGCCTCGGTCGAGTAATGGTGAGATCATTAGCGAGACGATTCCTGTGGTTCATCAGTCTTGAGTTGTACCGACTGGAGTGGAAGTTGATTTGTTGTAGTACCGTAACTAGTTTTAGGTCCCTATGTAGCACGCTATTTCGAATGTACCACTTTTTTTTTTTTTTTTTTTTTTTTATTGTAGTTTATTAAGATATACAGGATAGCTATGAACCCTTTTATTACCTTATTTTCTATTGTTTCTGCCAATTGGCGCTCCGGCTATAGGGAATATTTAATATAGCTTTTTCTAGTTTGGTCTAATACTCTCATGTTGTTTTATAATTAATGTTTAGCTATTAAGCTATTGTTATCTTAGCACTAAGTCTCTTGGTTGACGTCTTTTGATCCTCTGCCTCGGTCGAGTAATGGTGAGATCATTAGCGAGACGATTCCTGTGGTTCATCAGTCTTGAGTTGTACCGACTGGAGTGGAAGTTGATTTGTTGTAGTACCGTAACTAGTTTTAGGTCCCTATGTAGCACGCTATTTCGAATGTACCACTCACAGCCTGTAATTTGTCTCGCTATTTTGTTCTGGGCCACCTGAATTTTTTTGATTTGGCTATCTCTTGCTATCCCCCAGATTTGGCAACCATATTGCCAGATGGGAGCAATGACCTGCTTGTATAGGGTGAGCTTATTTCGGGTGGAGAGTTTACTGTTGCTTCTTAGGAGCCACCAGTGCTTTGTCACAGCTGCTCTCACCCTTGTTTTGATGGCTGCTATGTGGGGAGCAAATGTGAGCCGGCGATCTAATGTTATGCCAAGATATTTGGCCGTACTACACTGCTGTACCATCTCCTCACCTAGTTGAACAGCAGGTGGTGTTTTCCTCCTTAGTGAGAAGCACACGTTAGCTGACTTTTGACCATTTATGCCAATATTCCATCTTCTTGCCCATTTCTCGTACCTGTCAGCGTACTCTTGTAGGCCGTCTGCTGCTTCATATTCGCAGGATGATCTGTAAGTAACACAGACGTCATCGGCGAAAGTGGCTAGAGTCATCCTGTCAGGGTTGGCGTCCATACTAGCATTTGGCTGCGGCATATCGTTGGTATACAGACAGTACAATAATGGACCCAGTACACTTCCTTGAGGCACTCCTGCACTGACCTCATGTATCCCTGAGGTTGCGGAGTGGAAACGTACTGCGAACTGCCTATTCGCCAAGTAGGACCGCATTAGCAAGTAATACGGTGCTGGTAGTGTCATTTTTATTTTGGCCAATAGGCCAATATGCCAGACTCGGTCGAATGCTTCCTTAATGTCCAAAAAGAGCGCATTGCAGTATTCTTTCTCATCGTAGGCTTGCAATATTTGGTCAACGATGCGGTGCAGTTGTTCTATTGAACTGTGACCTGCACGAAATCCAAATTGGTGATCAGGGATGGCTCTTCTGGATGACATTATCCCAGCAATTCGGGCAGAGATAAGTCTCTCAAAGATCTTCGAGATTGATGGGAGGAGACTGATTGGCCGGTAGGATGCTGGGTCACTCTCTGGCTTTCCGGGCTTGTGGATCATACTCACTAAGCCAAATTTCCACTGGGCAGGGAAGTAATGCAACCTCAACATAGCGTTGAAGATCAACGTTATGTAAGAGATCGCGTGAGTAGGCAGCGCCTTCAGAGTAGCGTTGCAGATGATGTCGTGGCCTGGTGCTCTTTTAGAGGATTGGCGGTTTATGATCGCTGATATCTCACATTGGTCGAACGGGAGAATCGGTGCATCCATTTGCAGCGCTTGCTCGAGGACTTCCTGCGTTTCTTGTTTTTCCTGTTGGCTGGCAAGGTTAAAGGGCTTGAACCGTTCAGCTAAGTGCCTAGCAAACACTTCCGCTTGTTCCTTGTCAGAACGACACCATGTTCCGTTCTCATTAGCTAGTGGTGCCTTCCTGGGGCACCTCCTTTTTATACTACGCGTCGCTTTCCATAGAGAATGCCTCGCTTCGCTTCCAGTACCAGTGTTGGTAAGCCTCTCGTCGAACCATGCAGCTTTATGGTCCACCAGTTTCTTACGGAGAATATGTTGAGCTCTGTTCCACTCTAATTTGTCTAGAGGGTGGCGGGACCTCATCCATCTTGTCCGAAGTCGTCTCTTTTCAGCAATTAAAATAAGAATTTCCCGTGTGAGGGGTATACCTGCTGCTACGGGTCTCTGTGTCAACGTTCGTGTAGCTGTTATGGCTGCCGATTTCACCTTTACAGCAAATAGGTTGATTGCGTCCTCAATATCTTCTTCTGAGTTGATTTCTATATCAAGATACAGAGATTGCTCTAGAAGACCGCAGAACATTTCTAAGTTGGTGTGTCTGGTTATCAATCGATCTGCTGTAGGATATGTCAATGCTGTGACATCCAGCGTTATGATAAGAGGCAGGTGATCAGAGCTGAGATCAGGAGCCGATGTTATGGAAGCATGAATATCGAGAACGCCTTTCGTTACTGCAAAATCAATGCAGCTTGGAGTTCCTCTCCTACCGTACGGATACCGAGTAGGACTGCCTGTAGCCAGCGTGTTGACTTCCGTACTAAGAATAAGATCCGCGAGAGCGCGACCTCTTTGATTGCATCTTCCTGAGCCCCAGAGCCAGTGAGATGCATTCCAGTCTCCTGCAATTATAAATTTTCGATGATTTAGCGGTAGTATGTCAGCAAATTCATTTGTTGTCCATGTGAAACGAGGAGGACAGTAAATCGCACCAAAGTCGATCACACCAAGCGCTGTGTTTATTCCTGCAGACGCTATTTGTACTTTTTCGCTGGTAACAGGGCTCAGAGGATAATGCACCAAGCTAGATTTTATAAAGATCGCAGCTCCTCCTCTAGCATTGCCAACACTTGGATCATTAGCTGGATATGCATCAAAACCATATATTTTTGGCACAAAGTTTCCTCGGCAGTGAGTCTCACTAATTAGTATGACATCGATCTTATTTTGTCGCGCAAAGCACTCAAGCTCTGGCAGCTTCGTGGAAACGCCATCGGCGTTCCACATTAGAATGCGCAGCGGCATCATATTGTTGATCGTTGCGCTTGGAGGGCAGCAAGCAAATTAAGAATTTGCCCCTGCTGCTGTGTCTGCTGTTGCTGCTGTTTGAGCATCATCATCATCATCTCCGTCTGTTTATCCTGTAACGAGCGGAGTGAATCGATATTTCCATTGAGGGTTCGCATCATGTTTTCAATGTTATTTTCAAGAGATGAGTGATATGCCGTATTTCGGGATCTCGATGCTGAACGGTTGCGGTTGTTGTCTCGTTGAGCTGCAACTCGAGATCTCGATGTCGAGCGGTTGCGGCTGTTGGTTCGTTGGTTTATGTTTGGGTTGTTCTGCTGTTCATGTTGAGAGACATGCACGCCTCCCCTAGCTGCATCTGCATAGGAGACACCTTGACGAGTGGCTACTCTTGGTCTGCTCCTAGTTTGATCATTTGTCTCGGTTTGGCTATTCACAGTAGGCCGAGCTCCAACTCCACGCTTGGGCCGAGATCGTTGCAGGAACGCCTGGTATTTGGGGCACCCTGAATAGCTTGCAGGGTGCTGTTGTCCGCAATTGTAGCACGTGCACGGTTCACTGCGCGGCCTAGTACAGTTGCTGGCAGCGTGCTCGCCAGCACATTTGACGCAAATATGCGCTTTACGACAGTATTTAGCCGTATGGCCAAACTGTTGGCATCGATGGCATTGCACAACAGCATTGCGCTTTCGGAGGGGCTCAACGATAACCCGCATATGGCAAAGTGCCTTGACTAGCAGGATCTCCTTATTATTGGCCGCGGCGGCAATATTCACGAAGAACATATTTACCGGCTTGGCTACAGGGGTGCCTGGCTCACTGCGCCTCTGGGGCAGATGGACGTCAAGCACCTTGTGTCCGAATTTTTCCAGATCCTCCTTAATCTGGCTATGAAGCGTGCTGTGGTGTAAGCCTTTAATGCAGACTTTAAACGGCCTATCTTCCTTCAGTTGGTAGCAATGGAATTCATATTTTTCCTGCTCAAGCCAACTGACAATGCTACGAAAAGTGGTAGCGTCATTTGCATAGAGTCTCATCATACCGCCAAGTGAAGCCCTAGCTTCAACTTTATTTATGTCAATTATTTTCCTGAGTTCTTGCATGAGCAGAGAGACGTTTTCAATACCTTCCATCACTATGGGCGGTGGTTTGGGCTGCGTCTTGTTGGGAGAACCTGAGGTGCCAGGAGAGTTAGCGGCCCGCTTCGCCGCAGCAATGGCAGCTTGATGACTTGTACTAGGCCTCTCACATAGCACGTCGTTGGCGTTCTCAACTTCCATGTCATCTGGGTGAAGCGCTAGCAATTCGAAACGGTTTGAGCTGCCACTATAGTTCGATTGAGGTATGGGAACGTTATCACCGTTCTTGCCGAGGTTAGCTTTTTTCCCATCAGTCTTTGGGGAGGCGCATGACTTGCGCTTTATTGTTTGAAAGCGCTGCGAGGCTTCACCTGAAGCAGGGCTTTGGTAGCGCGAGGCGGTTCCTGATGTGGACCCATTGACGCTCGAAAAAGCAGATGCCAATGAAGCTGCTGTGGCGGCAAAATCGGATACTTGTAGAGTATCATTATCTGAGGGCGCGTTGACGGCATTTCTAAGTTCCTCTCCTAGAACTGCCTTGTTCTTATTAGTAGCACTAGTAGTCGTTGACTGCGGCTTGTCAAATTGTCCGGGTTTCATCGCACGCCTAAGAGTATGCAATAATATCAATTGATCTTGGGGCAGAATAGAAACTAAAAGCTTCTATCTGATACATAGGCCAGAACTTATCTGCTGCTGGAACCAAATGGTAAGCTCCTCACAGATGTTTGTTAAGCTTTCCAACGGATGTTGTGTTAAGCTTGCCGGCACGTGGCCGTTGGACAGCGGAGCACAATTTAATTAAATTTGATAGTTTTAAGATCACTGCACTGGCACGTTACTATCACTGATAGTGACTCAAGATGTCACTAAGCACTAATTGTGCCACTAATTGTGGACTTGTCTCTGGTGATTAGTGGCGAAAATATTAATAACCGCGAGCGATGATCAGGTGCGTGCTGCTCTTCGAAAGCTGCGAATGTACCACTCACAGCCTGTAATTTGTCTCGCTATTTTGTTCTGGGCCACCTGAATTTTTTTGATTTGGCTATCTCTTGCTATCCCCCAGATTTGGCAACCATATTGCCAGATGGGAGCAATGACCTGCTTGTATAGGGTGAGCTTATTTCGGGTGGAGAGTTTACTGTTGCTTCTTAGGAGCCACCAGTGCTTTGTCACCGCTGCTCTCACCCTTGTTTTGATGGCTGCTATGTGGGGAGCAAATGTGAGCCGGCGATCTAATGTTATGCCAAGATATTTGGCCGTACTACACTGCTGTACCATCTCCTCACCTAGTTGAACAGCAGGTGGTGTTTTCCTCCTTAGTGAGAAGCACACGTTAGCTGACTTTTGACCATTTATGCCAATATTCCATCTTCTTGCCCATTGCTCGTACCTGTCAGCGTACTCTTGTAGGCCGTCTGCTGCTTCATATTCGCAGGATGATCTGTAAGTAACACAGACGTCATCGGCGAAAGTGGCTAGAGTCATCCTGTCAGGGTTGGCGTCCATACTAGCATTTGGCTGCGGCATATCGTTGGTATACAGACAGTACAATAATGGACCCAGTACACTTCCTTGAGGCACTCCTGCACTGACTTCATGTATCCCTGAGGTTGCGGAGTGGAAACGTACTGCGAACTGCCTATTCGCCAAGTAGGACCGCATTAGCAAGTAATACGGTGCTGGTAGTGTCATTTTTATTTTGGCCAATAGGCCAATATGCCAGACTCGGTCGAATGCTTCCTTAATGTCCAAAAAGAGCGCATTGCAGTATTCTTTCTCATCGTAGGCTTGCAATATTTGGTCAACGATGCGGTGCAGTTGTTCTATTGAGCTGTGACCTGCACGAAATCCAAATTGGTGATCAGGGATGGCTCTTCTGGATGACATTATCCCAGCAATTCGGGCAGAGATAAGTCTCTCAAAGATCTTCGAGATTGATGGGAGGAGACTGATTGGCCGGTAGGATGCTGGGTCACTCTCTGGCTTTCCGGGCTTGTGGATCATACTCACTAAGCCAAATTTCCACTGGGCAGGGAAGTAATGCAACCTCAACATAGCGTTGAAGATCAACGTTATGTAAGAGATCGCGTGAGTAGGCAGCGCCTTCAGAGTAGCGTTGCAGATGATGTCGTGGCCTGGTGCTTTTTTAGAGGATTGGCGGTTTATGATCGCTGATATCTCACATTGGTCGAACGGGAGAATCGGTGCATCCATTTGCAGCGCTTGCTCAAGGACTTCCTGCGTTTCTTGTTTTTCCTGTTGGCTGGCAAGGTTAAAGGGCTTGAACCGTTCAGCTAAGTGCCTAGCAAACACTTCCGCTTGTTCCTTGTCAGAACGACACCATGTTCCGTTCTCATTAGCTAGTGGTGCCTTCCTGGGGCACCTCCTTTTTATACTACGCGTCGCTTTCCATAGAGAATGCCTCGCTTCGCTTCCAGTACCAGTGTTGGTAAGCCTCTCGTCGAACCATGCAGCTTTATGGTCCACCAGTTTCTTACGGAGGATATGTTGAGCTCTGTTCCACTCTAATTTGTCTAGAGGGTGGCGGGACCTCATCCATCTTGTCCGAAGTCGTCTCTTTTCAGCAATTAAAATAAGAATTTCCCGTGTGAGGGGTATACCTGCTGCTACGGGTCTCTGTGTCAACGTTCGTGTAGCTGTTATGGCTGCCGATTTCACCTTTACAGCAAATAGGTTGATTGCGTCCTCAATATCTTCTTCTGAGTTGATTTCTATATCAAGATACAGAGATTGCTCTAGAAGACCGCAGAACATTTCTAAGTTGGTGTGTCTGGTTATCAATCGATCTGCTGCAGGATATGTCAATGCTGTGACATCCAGCGTTATGATAAGAGGCAGGTGATCAGAGCTGAGATCAGGAGCCGATGTTATGGAAGCATGAATATCGAGAACGCCTTTCGTTACTGCAAAATCAATGCAGCTTGGAGTTCCTCTCCTACCGTACGGATACCGAGTAGGACTGCCTGTAGCCAGCGTGTTGACTTCCGTACTAAGAATAAGATCCGCGAGAGCGCGACCTCTTTGATTGCATCTTCCTGAGCCCCAGAGCCAGTGAGATGCATTCCAGTCTCCTGCAATTATAAATTTTCGATGATTTAGCGGTAGTATGTCAGCAAATTCATTTGTTGTCCATGTGAAACGAGGAGGACAGTAAATCGCACCAAAGTCGATCACACCAAGCGCTGTGTTTATTCCTGCAGACGCTATTTGTACTTTTTCGCTGGTAACAGGGCTCAGAGGATAATGCACCAAGCTAGATTTTATAAAGATCGCAGCTCCTCCTCTAGCATTGCCAACACTTGGATCATTAGCTGGATATGCATCAAAACCATATATTTTTGGCACAAAGTTTCCTCGGCAGTGAGTCTCACTAATTAGTATGACATCGATCTTATTTTGTCGCGCAAAGCACTCAAGCTCTGGCAGCTTCGTGGAAACGCCATCGGCGTTCCACATTAGAATGCGCAGCGGCATCATATTGTTGATCGTTGCGCTTGGAGGGCAGCAAGCAAATTAAGAATTTGCCCCTGCTGCTGTGTCTGCTGTTGCTGCTGTTTGAGCATCATCATCATCATCTCCGTCTGTTTATCCTGTAACGAGCGGAGTGAATCGATATTTCCATTGAGGGTTCGCATCATGTTTTCAATGTTATTTTCAAGAGATGAGTGATATGCCGTATTTCGGGATCTCGATGCTGAACGGTTGCGGTTGTTGTCTCGTTGAGCTGCAACTCGAGATCTCGATGTCGAGCGGTTGCGGCTGTTGGTTCGTTGGTTTATGTTTGGGTTGTTCTGCTGTTCATGTTGAGAGACATGTACGCCTCCCCTAGCTGCATCTGCATAGGAGACACCTTGACGAGTGGCTACTCTTGGTCTGCTCCTAGTTTGATCATTTGTCTCGGTTTGGGTATTCACAGTAGGCCGAGCTCCAACTCCACGCTTGGGCCGAGATCGTTGCAGGAACGCCTGGTATTTGGGGCACCCTGAATAGCTTGCAGGGTGCTGTTGTCCGCAATTGTAGCACGTGCACGGTTCACTGCGCGGCCTAGTACAGTTGCTGGCAGCGTGCTCGCCAGCACATTTGACGCAAATATGCGCTTTACGACAGTATTTAGCCGTATGGCCAAACTGTTGGCATCGATGGCATTGCACAACAGCATTGCGCTTTCGGAGGGGCTCAACGATAACCCGCATATGGCAAAGTGCCTTGACTAGCAGGATCTCCTTATTGTTGGCCGCGGCGGCAATATTCACGAAGAACATATTTACCGGCTTGGCTACAGGGGTGCCTGGCTCACTGCGCCTCTGGGGCAGATGGACGTCAAGCACCTTGTGTCCGAATTTTTCCAGATCCTCCTTAATCTGGCTATGAAGCGTGCTGTGGTGTAAGCCTTTTATGCAGACTTTAAACGGCCTATCTTCCTTCAGTTGGTAGCAATGGAATTCATATTTTTCGTGCTCAAGCCAACTGACAATACTACGAAAAGTGGTAGCGTCATTTGCATAGAGTCTCATCATACCGCCAAGTGAAGCCCTAGCTTCAACTTTATTTATGTCAATTATTTTCCTGAGTTCTTGCATGAGCAGAGAGACGTTTTCAATACCTTCCATCACTATGGGCGGTGGTTTGGGCTGCGTCTTGTTGGGAGAACCTGAGGTGCCAGGAGAGTTAGCGGCCCGCTTCGCCGCAGCAATGGCAGCTTGATGACTTGTACTAGGCCTCTCACATAGCACGTCGTTGGCGTTCTCAACTTCCATGTCATCTGGGTGAAGCGCTAGCAATTCGAAACGGTTTGAGCTGCCACTATAGTTCGATTGAGGTATGGGAACGTTATCACCGTTCTTGCCGAGGTTAGCTTTTTTCCCATCAGTCTTTGGGGAGGCGCATGACTTGCGCTTTATTGTTTGAAAGCGCTGCGAGGCTTCACCTGAAGCAGGGCTTTGGTAGCGCGAGGCGGTTCCTGATGTGGACCCATTGACGCTCGAAAAAGCAGATGCCAATGAAGCTGCTGTGGCGGCAAAATCGGATACTTGTAGAGTATCATTATCTGAGGGCGCGTTGACGGCATTTCTAAGTTCCTCTCCTAGAATTGCCTTGTTCTTATTAGTAGCACTAGTAGTCGTTGACTGCGGCTTGTCAAATTGTCCGGGTTTCATCGCACGCCTAAGAGTATGCAATAATATCAATTGATCTTGGGGCAGAATAGAAACTAAAAGCTTCTATCTGATACATAGGCCAGAACTTATCTGCTGCTGGAACCAAATGGTAAGCTCCTCACAGATGTTTGTTAAGCTTTCCAACGGATGTTGTGTTAAGCTTGCCGGCACGTGGCCGCTGGACAGCGGAGCACAATTTAATTAAATTTGATAGTTTTAAGAACACTGCACTGGCACGTTACTATCACTGATAGTGACTCAAGATGTCACTAAGCACTAATTGTGCCACTAATTGTGGACTTGTCTCTGGTGATTAGTGGCGAAAATATTAATAACCGCGAGCGATGATCAGGTGCGTGCTGCTCTTCGAAAGCTCCACCAAGTAAAAAATCAGCAAAGTGTTCCGGATAACTGAGGGTTGGCCAACCTTCCTGCTCCCCTGGAGGAGGGCCGCTGGGTGTGGGCGTGGTTGGTATGGACCCGGGGGCGGTTGGCCATTTGGGCTGGCACATTTGCATAAAATGGGAAAATATGTGAGTGCGCATTAAAATGTACAAAAAGTGAGCAAAGTTCCGGATTAAGTACGGTTTGGAAAGGGGAGAGGCATTCGACGCCAGAGATTAGATAAGATGTGAGAAGATGACTTTTGGGTCTTTGAGGTAACAACTTTTCTGTGGGATTGGGTTTTTTCTAAATTTACTTTGCGCGTCTATTAACTACTTCTCCCTAAACTAACTGGTACTTTGCCTATTCCATTAGAACACTAAAACTATATAGTAGTAGCTTGATTTTATGTATTTTAAAATTCAGTAGAACTGCCCAATAAAGTAAAGTAAAGAGGCAGAGTTTTCATAATGCCTGTCATTAGAATCAATTTTTAAAGCCATCTGGGATACATACACATTTGGCATATGAACAGTATTCTCGGACCTCTCGGATCGACCAATCATTTGATTAACTTAAGGTCTGAAATTATTCCATTAGGACATGAGGGCGTTGCCGAGCCTGCGGCCAAAACATAACGAGCGGGAAAGGAAACCGCCCCAAATCTGCACTTGCTGGAATTCCCAAATGTCTGCTTTTCAATGCGCTTAGCATTTTTAAGCTGCTTTTAATAAATTCGACACAAAATTGAATTTTCATAACGGTCTGCCCTCACTGGCCCTCACTTGTCCTTTTTGACACCATCCCTTATCCTTGGGAGGGGAATCTAGAACTGGGAACGGGAACGGGCAACGTGTGCGACACTCACTTAAAAAGTGATTCATGGACACAGTCACCCCGGTAAGTGTGTTAACAGCAAGGACCTGAGGCAATTTCAGTCTCACTTCAACTTTTGTGTTTGTTTTTTCGGGAGCTGCTTCAGAATAAGTGCAACATTTGTGTGAAAAAGGTTTCTTTCGACATTAAAGTCCTTATTTGTATATTTGGGCTTGATGTGTTAGGATGCCCTTATGAACTACGATTTATACCAATATACTCATCGCAGCTATTCAAAACTAGCCCATATCATCGCAGTTTTTGTTAACTTAAACCTAGGGGTCCCATTTTAATTTGATTGGTTATAAGAACAAATGACATAACATACCTAATTGAAGCCAATGTATTTCGTCGTTGCTTTATCAACCCAGAAAATAGGTCTTCAAAAGCGTACTTAAACTATATGCTTTTCAAAAGCAACTTCATTTGCCTATCTTGGCCAAACCGCAACGCAATTTTCGCGCATAAATTCAGAGCTTTGCTTACGACGAGTGCGCTTTGAATATGATATGCTTGCCTATATTATTCATGTGAATAATAAATATGTAAGCGCTCCGATTTCCACCGTTTCCACCTTGCCTTGGGGTTTTATCGCAGTTCAACCTCTTTGGGGTCTCGTATCTAGGTGGGCGGGGTCACGGGGCGGTTGTAAATTTATGCATTCAAGTCATAAACAAGGGGCAACATTTTATTGTTATTTCTCATAATCAAGTGCCGCCAGAAACGTGCGCCCGGGAAACGCGTGAGTGCTGCATTTACAGGAAAAACGATAAAATTATGAAAATTTTATGTCGCACAGCGACAGCGCGAATGGAGCTCAAGTGGAGGCCCTGGCATATATGGAGCGAACTCAATGAACATGTCATAAGCGGGGCTCGATCCCATTCCCATTCCCGCTCCATAGCCCCATACCCGTACCAATCCCAATCCCATTTCCATTCCCACTCCCAACCGAACACGTTCGACGACAGTTGGACTTGTTGTTCCAGGAATCACAGCTCGGCACACGCGTGCCACAAATTGTGGCCGAGATGTTGAGTGCACTGCGGATAAAACCTTGTACTGCAGGCTGATGAATGGCTGGGTATTTATTCAAAAACATACAGCATGATTTGGGCATGCTTAACTTCTTATATCGCTTCTTATATCTTATACGCTGACCTAGCCTTTGGTTAAAAGTTTCTCTTAAAAATTTAAAATACCATTTTTTGAAAGATTTTCCCACAATCATTCCTCAGTGCAGAAGGTGTACTGCCAAAGGGCTCATTTGCCTCGTAAAAGAAAATATGATGGCGACTATCGTTACCCGTAAATCACACGAAGGCGATGGGGGAGCATTAAAATGACACAGCCGTACGAAAAATTAAAATGAAATTACATAAACCAGAAAGTCACTCAGAAACAAATAAAAACGCAGCCCCAATAATTAGAATTCGTAAGCCAAAGCACGAGCACTTGGGCACTCAGCAACACCTAGCTGAAATTCCTTAATCGAATTTGCATTAGGCGATGAGCAGCTAATAATCTGTAAACCGAATTAAAAACAGCTCCAGGGGCGTCCAAGAGAAAAACGCAAAGCAGAACCACCGACCCCAAGGGTCGAGTCAGGAAAAAATGAAAGAAATGCCAAAAAGATTAGCCCGGAAGTGGGTAAGTGGGGAAATGCTCCAGAGTGGGCTGGAAAATATTTCCGGCAAATTAAAGCTAATGAAAGTGCGCTCCCCGTCTCCCAGTTTCCCTCTCCTCCAAGCCAGCCACCTTAAGAAAAACTGACAGCCATAATTCATTGACCCGACTGGTAACGCCCCCTTGGAGTACGCCGAAAAATTCACGAGCCCCCCACGATGGGCTAATGATAATGATAACAAACATGCCCCAAGTTCCCGAGTCAGAAACTTTTTGACAAGCCCTCCAAGGCCATCCGCCACGGGCTCTCAGGATATATTTCCATATAATTCATTCGAGGCCCGGACCCATCCATCCATTCTGAAAATGTGAATTCTTGCGCATCATCATTGTTTGATTGCTCGTGCTTTATATACGAGTATTCGTATACACACGCCGGCGAAAACTTTATTTTTCATTTTGCTTAGCATTTTGGGGCGAAACTTGGGGGAGGCCTGTCGACTTTTCACTTTCTCGCTGGAAAATCGCTTGATAAATTTGGGTCGAAATCGTTATAAGCGTTGTGCTCCATCGCAGGCTCATTTATTTATCGCCTCCTGCCTGCGAAAGGTACGAGTACAATGCAATAATGTACAAGTGTTTGAACATCTCAAGTTTCAACTTAATAAATCTAGCCAATGAAAAACGGCGCTAAATTGATGACGCCAAAGTTTATTTGCTTTGTGTGCTGGGATATGAAAAAGCAGCCCATAAATATTTCATGGAAATTCGGATGGTAACTATTAATTATAAATTTGTGTTATATTTCCGCTGACTTATCCGCATCCACATTAACCAATCGAATCGCTTTTTAATTGATTCCTTTTAGGACCCACTCCGCAATCGAGTCCGCATTACATAAATCGACTGGCAATCAAGCCAAAATAAATTATTAATTAATAAGTGAGTGCACAAATCGAGCGAGCGACTGAAAATTCGAAACGCGACCAAACGAACCGACTTTGTGCTGCAGCGAATAAGGCCTGAAAAAAGCCTAATTAAAAATTAGTGCAGTTTTTAATTAAGAGAAATACGAAAATGAGACTTCATAACCAGTTGCCAAATGCGGTGCAATAAAGCAAAAACAGAGATTAAATAAATAAGCAAAAGAGTGCAAAAAAAGGAAAACCACACAAAGTAAGCAAAAAATGGGCAAAAATTGAACTGAATACCGAGGCGACACATAAAGGCATAAGCGGCGAAATCAGTTAAAATAAAAACAGCCAGAACATAACGCGTTGACTAAACGCTGTCCGCTGCCATTTATGAAACCCATGTTGACATGCGCCGGGCACAGGCTGCCGCAGCTGCAACTGCAACTGCAACTGCAACGCACAGTGGGCCACATCGCGCACATAATATTCAAGTTCCCTGTACTCGTTCTTCTTCAACTAACGCAAAAATCTGTTGAATGCCAAGTAGTGACATCAAACCAAACATCATGGGTCAACCAGTATTGGGTGCTGATATGTGACATGTTCCTATAGAGTATGTCTTGTTTATCCAAGTTTACCTTTACTTTCATTTAATTTTTTGAAATGCAGAGGTATGTGTAATTCGGCTACCTCTGGCCACTGTGCAACGTCAGTGACTGCAATAATTTCTGAGCGACTCCGTCCGCCGTTTTGGTCATCAGCGGCATTCTTGCCGCTTGCCACTTGCCACTTGCCGCCGACCGCCGCCGCTTTATGGTCATGCGCTGCGCCAGCCCGCTCCAAATTCTCTGCAGCGGCGGCGGGCGGCGGAACGTGCCATAAATTGGCCAAATCAAATGCTGCTGCCGTCGGAACGGCGATTTGAGTAGTGCCGAAGGGAGTGGATGGTCAGCTGGCAATGGTAAAGGCAACAGCCGCCCAGTTGAGTTGGCGCTTCTGTGTGGTCGGCGGCATCAAATCGCGAGGCGTGGCACTGGGCAGTAGGGAAAATCAACTGATTGAGCGGAAGTGCATTGGGAAAAAGGTTTAAATAAGATCAAGAAAATATTCTAAAATAAAAAAAGGATATACATCTATGTTCATGAATTTCAAATGCAAAAATAAGCGTTCATTTCCATCTTTAAATATTTAAAATTAAGTATAGCGTCCAGTTTAAGTATTTCATTTAAAATAGTTATACATGATGTTAGCTGCGCAGCCTTGACATCATTTAAAGTCGAGTTCATCACTAGTCCTGGTATTGCTTACCTTATTGTTCTAAGTGTAGCATTAGTGTCAGCCTAAAGGAGCCAGTATTTTCGCACTAATCAAGCTCTGATCAAAGGCCACTGAAAGTGTGGAGGAACATACACCTCTGATTGGAGCAACCAACCTTTTTTCAGAAGACCTTGAAGTGCGCACTTTATCTCCATCAGCAGTCGATAGAAAGTCCATATTGATATGACTTCAGTTTACCTATGTTAAGTGCCTACTTGAAATACCAAAGACACGCAAAAAATATTACAAATTAAGCACAATTACTCGGTTCAAATTTGGAAATGAGCCGTCATTTGTTTAATGACAGGTCACAACAACGCGAAAAAAGTAGAAAAATCAAACAGCAGCTAACAAATTGATTGACGGCTGTCGGTCACAAATGGAAATGCCACTGCAACTGGCTGAGTTCAGTGGGGTGCGGATGGCGTGACAATATTGACATAGTTGCGATCACAATGGCATCTTGTGAGCTGTCCACTGGGATATATCATATACAGGTATGTATCTCATACAGATCGCACTGATGCAAAGTCTCTGGCGTTTTGCACTGATTTGACTTTATTGAATTAGGCAACGGCTGCGATCGCAGCTTGGCTATAAATCAAAAACGAGTTCAAAATTTGTGTCACCTCTGCGTCCAAAACAGCATCGTGGCATCGATTGCCTCGTACGTGATCATTTTATTGAGCACATTTGACTATTATTAGGGAAATTTAACACATGACGCACTAAATACAGATCGCCGATTGGCGACATGGACATGTGTACGGCGGCTTTTCTGTATTTATGGCAACATGATTTATATCGCGCGAAATCCAAACAGGCGTATTGCGCATACGCAGCGTTGCCGCAATACGACAAATTTGGCTAAATTACGCGAGTGCACCCGCAGAACGTGCTGCTGCAAAAGTCGTGATTGCATATCTGTCAGATACAGATACATATACATACATCTGCCACTTCGTTAGCAACTCTCAACGACGCCCACAACTTGAAGTGCGACTGCGGACAACGGAAGTTGGCATCTTTATGGCCTAATGCCCGTTTAGACAGCATTTTGGCAGCGGCTAATCGGGCGAATAAAACAAGCCATATCTCTCCCGGCGTGCATAGCATTAAAACTGGGCCCAGAGCTCTGGCCAAATCAAATCGGATACAAATCGGATACTGACCGAAGAAGACTCGATTGGTGTTCGTTTTGTCATTCAAATCGCCTTCTATGGGCCATTTGCATTTTGTTCGTTATGGCGTTCCTCTGTTTCATTTGCTTTTCGATTTTTTACGAGTGTTATAAAAATTTGCGTGATGGATACACAAAAGCGATTAGCTTATTTTTAATGTTTCAATTTTTGTATGGCCTTTTGGGAATTTATTTGATCATTTTCGCATTTAATGCATGCCATTTCTGGTCATAATATTTCTTTGTTTCCGAATACGAATGAATTAATGCCTTTTATTTCGGTCTTTTAATTTGGTTTTCAGTTTGGTCTTCCACAGAACTGTTTATTATTTTATCCATGGATATTGAAGTTGTTTAATTGTTGCCTAGCTCGCTGATGAATTTACATTTAGAAGCGACTTACAGCAAAACTTTGTGTGAAATATGTTTTATAGTACTTATTCAAAAGTTTATGAATGTATTAAACATATTGGGAGGCAAATCAGAAGCGCTATTTAGACAGATTGGCTAAATAGTTATTTAAATACCTGATAAACTTTACAATCACGGAACTGAAATTTGTAATTGAATTTGAATATTTTGAAGATCAAGTTTCTTGTATTTTAACACGGTTTATTGACCAACAATGCCTCTTGACTACTTTTCCGTGCCCAAGCCTTGAATTAAAGGTAAGCCGAAGGGCAACTGGAGCTTAAAGAATATTCCGCAGGTGATCACTGGAGCGCGACCACCCACCGGCGTTCCTGGGATTGGGCCCATTGGAATCGAGATAAGCCCGTCAGGCGAGAAAGTGTGTTTCGTCCCCAAGTTATCCTTACTGGCTTTTGCGCCAGACAATGGCGTCTGCGAGGAAATTAATTTTAATTGCCGGAGGTGCGTGCGCAGAGCGCGTTGCAATAATTGGCAAAGGCCAGGTCCTGGCGCAGGACACCAGACAAAGAAAGATGACACTTGAGACGCCCGGACTCGGACTCCAATCCGGAGTTGGACATAATTTACGGCTGCAGTGGACGACTGCTGAATGGAAGTTGCTAAATAATTTAAAAACTTTTCTGCATTCGCTGCATAATTGAATTAGCGGCGGCGGCGACGGCGGCAGCGGCGGCGGCGGGGCTCAAAACAAGTGTCAAAGCGGAAACGGAAGTGGCGAGCAGAGGAGCTGACTGGCCAAGAAGATTTCTATAAGAATTTGATTTGCCTTGGCCATGGCCAAGGGAAAAGCAACCACTTTCGGGGCGTGGCCGGCGCAATCGGGGCTAACCACAAGGTTTTTCAAACTTTACTCATTTTCAAAATTACAATGTTGCCGCAAGCGTGCCGCTCACCGCAGCAGCTGGAAAATAGCTAGAAAAATCTAAACGTAAGCAAAGTCAATGGGCAAAGTTGGCAGCGCGGCGCCAGCTTCTTTGATGATGACAAAGCGGCAGGAGATAACGGGCCAGGCCAAAGGATGTCGAACCAAGTCCTCAACCACCTACTCCTTAGACTGCACTCAGAGAAACAAGACTGTATATATTTACTTTTTCAAATAAGTTTTCAAACTTCTGTTAGCTTAAAATATATCCACATGTTGATAAAATAATCTATTCAGTTAAAATTGACCATATAACTAAAGTTGCATTGAATATACAGCACAAACAGAACGTTCCAAATTGGATTTTACCTTGTAGAGTTATATGCATAATAATAAATTACTGTCTGAATAAGAAAATATATTTACTTCATCAAAACTGCAGTCGATTTAAGTTTCGGCGAGTGTTTTCATTTCTTAGCAAGTTCATGCTGCTGTTCGTCCTTAGCAGACATTTTTCTGCTGGCAAAGTTTTGTTGGCTCAACCACTTGACGCTCGGTTACCTCAGCATCCTTCCCGCTGGAAAACTGCCTTTGAACAGAAAAATATTGGACGCATTTTCCCGGAAGGCAGCGTGGCTTAAAAAAGGACGAGATGGAGTCTGCAGCGAAGATGAGGACGGGGACAAGGAGCAAGCATTCCTTCTTGGTGCTGCGGATGCTGCGGTAAATCAATTTCTGCAAATGAGATTTTTCAATTATAAATCAATTTTCGATTAAAATTACTTTTACGCATCTTCCTTTCAAGTTACGCAGCCCATTCTTTCTTTTGCTTTTCCCGGCTATGTTGTTGTGCGGTGAAAAGTTTCTGACGGCATCCAAAAGGAAAAGTATCTTGAAAATATAACGTACGTATGCTTTGTGGTAACATGAGTCAAACGTTGTGACGTGCTGGAGTTTAAAATGTATTGGGCCACATAGAGCTTACATTTTCTCGCAGTTCTTAATAATTAGATAAATTACATATGTAAAATTAAGATGAAAATTGTAAAATCAAAGAGAACACAATATTTGAGTTAAAGTGTTATATCTGTTTAGCCGAATTAACTCATAAGTTATAGATTTTGCAAAAGATTCTAGGCTTTTTCTATTTCGATCGCATCTACACTGTAACCTGCAATACAACGGACCTATTCGATAACCAGTTATTCAGTTTGACCTCAATATATAATTGATGTCTCTTTTATGCAAAGAATAGCTGGCATTTTTAACCAATTTCCTCTTCCTGCCCACAATTGCACATTTCTCCAGAGTGTTAAAGTCCCAGTAAAATGAGAAAGAGGCTTAAATTGAGACTGATGCTGAGACATTTGATCCGCCTTGGGCTTTTGATGTCGATGACGATGTGTGATGACGATTAAGTGGTTCCAAGAATGCAGCTCGCTTTATTTGCGGCTCCTAATTAAATTGTGAATTATGGCCCTCGATTTGCCAATCGCCATAAAGGCCACAAAAATATGAGTCGCCATGCTATGTGATGTGATGGGCGATGAGTCGATGCGACGTTGAGGAAAAGCCGTTTTGGCCAGAAACTTTTTGCCGGCCATAAACGTGGCAATGCGGCTGGTATAAAATTTAACGACGGCCAGTGCAGCTCCAGTGCAATACGGGCAATCCCAGCAACACCGACCATCCATCCATCAGAGTGACTCGACTCGACTCGACACCGATCGATATTAAATTATAAATGAATGAATGAAGTTTTATGACACTGCCCAGTGGGGGCTGGAACACGAACTTGGACTCGACTTGTCGCCAAGGCTGCAGGCTTGATGGGTCGCGAATGGATCCAGATGCCTTTCTACCCGACTCTCTACTGAGTTATGAGCAATGCACTTTGGGCGGAAGATAATGATGCCTTTCGATTTTCATTTTGATCGCAACCACGTCCAATAAATCGCCGCATGCGGCACAAGCCGACTTTTCGTTCGACATTCGTCATAAAGGGACTGAAAGTCACTATTTATGGTTCCCAACAATTAATAAATCTCTTACTGGTCGGTCATAATTTGGTAAATTTCCTACTTGTCGGTCATAATTTGTTAAATTTCCTACTGGTCGGTCATAATTTGGTAAGCAGCTCGAGATTTTTATGGCACTGCAATCCGGAGTTCGGGATGTTATAGAAAAAAGTGGCCGTGGGTAGCGCAGAATTAAATTCCAAACGAATAGCGCAGAATCAATCAAAAAAGTAGGATTTTCACTGTATACTAAAAAAATGACTTAGGATTGTGAAGTTGGTACACCAAGCCTTGATTTATAAATTTCAACAATCAGTATAAAATCCTGCGCCGTCGAATCGATCAACATAAAAAAAGGTCCAGTGTTCACTATACCCAATTTTGAATATGAGTGCCAAGTCGACGATAATGATTGATTTGAGTCAATAAAAACAAAGTTCCGTAATGGTAGACCGCATTTTGAAAGGGTTATTCAGAAGGCACACGTGCCAAAGGTCAACCCTAATAGCCACTCCCCATTTCCATCCCAAAAATCTAATGAGGAACACACTTGCCCGCCGATCAATCACAATTCCTTTCTCTCTCTCTCTCTCTCTCTTTCTGTTTCTGTTTCGGTTTCTGTTTTCTTTTTTTAAGTTATCCGTTTTTTCCGCTCCCATTTACCTTTTTTGATAAATGTCACACGCCGCGTGTCAAATGCGTTTTCCAGCATCCAGCATCCAGCATCTCCCGCTCCCCTCGAGGGGGAAACTGTCGCATTTTCTTGGAATTCTGTGGTGCAGCAGCTCCCAAGGATATGCCCTTACAGGCGGGCAGGGGAAAGTGTCCTGGCAGCCGCTTTTGGGGCCTGTCATTGTCCCAGAGCGATTTTTTGTTGCTCGCCTTTTGTGTCGCGCAATGCCAGCACGTGGTTGTGGAGGGGATTCCCCCGAACCGGTGCAGATTTTATTTCCCTTTTCTTTTTTTTCA
Source organism: Drosophila erecta (assembly GCF_003286155.1). Classification (NCBI taxonomy): domain Eukaryota; kingdom Metazoa; phylum Arthropoda; class Insecta; order Diptera; family Drosophilidae; genus Drosophila; species Drosophila erecta. The sequence goes on from NW_020825200.1 coordinate 14,285,878, forward strand.
CCGTCAAGCAAGCCTTTAATTTATGCAGCCCTGGGGAGGTTTTGATTTTCAGACGATTCGTAGATGGAGCCGCCCGCGCCCAGCAATTGCCTCTAATTGTGGAATGGGGCTGTTGAGAAAATTCGGGGCGCGATGCGAAACTGTAATTGAGATCAGTGGGAGTGGAACTTTAGCAGATACCCAGGGTGTCATAAAGAAGTCCCCAGTATCATTCAATTACGTATGTAAGTCCTTTTAAAAGTACAAGTTTATTAACTAGCCTAAAATAGTGTAAATTGCTCTAAACAAGAAATTGCTGTGTATTTGGTTAGTGGCCTTTTATAATGTGTTTGTGATATTAATAATAATACTTTTAAATAACAATCTACGATGAATTTCCTGAAGTTCCTGTACATATCCTTAAAGTCCTGTATCCACCACCCATCGAAAACCTATTACAGGACAGTCCACAAAATCACTCACCGTTTCACATCCATAAAAAGTATACAAAAAGAATAGATTGCCGTCTGTCACATTAGCACATCATTCATAAGGACATGTGCCACTGGTTTTCAAATATGTTTGCCACCAGAGGCAGGAAAACCAACAAGAGCAAAAAACGATGACGATGTCGACTTGCCAGGCAAATTCGCAGGCTCGGCGAGATTTGCGTTTGCCAAAATGTCAATAAACAGCCGATGGACAGGCAGCGGTGATATTGACATTTATTTTTATATATTTTATTCCTCGCACCCAGTGGGTCCGACTTCAGTTTCTTATTTGCTTTCATTTCACATGTCACAGGCGCGCTGGCAAAATTTTATGCGAATTCGTTTCACATTTTGAAATAGTTTCATAAAAAGCAAACGCCAGGGGCGGCCACCCCCCTCCCACCACCCACCCAATCCCATTTCATTTCTTTTCATTTCCCAGGGTGCCTGCCAATGCGAGTGATTTCCATTTGACATTGATGATGTTTATTTACTTCGGTGAAAATGGAAAATATACAAAATATACGTGTATCCACAATATGTGCACTGGCAAATCTTTTGGTTATTGGTTCATAATATAATATAAAATAATAAATAATATTTAAAAAATATTTAAAAATACACACAAAAAATTGGTAGCTAAATAGATTCCACAAAAAGAAACATTATATTTCACTAGGTGTCTGTTGTAAATATTCACGAATTCAGATACATAATTCACAGAACGTGTAAGAGTTTGGATTCATATTTTGCAGCGAAAAACGTTTGCCATTTAATAACTGATTATTTACTTTTAGCCCTTGTTTGCGAGTTTATTTTGAAATGGGTCAGGTGATGTCAGTGTGCCGCCGAATCCAGGACTTTGGTTTCAATTTCATTTTTTTGCGCCCTGGGCACATGACAAGTTTGACTCCAGAAACGAGATGCCCGAGATTGATTGGCCCAAAAGAAGTTGGCCAGCTCCAGCGGAATTGTGAGTGGTTTTGCATGTTTTGGCACAGTAACTTTTGCCCAGGCCTGGGGAAAATATTTTCGGCATTTTTCCTGGTGCGCCCTTTGTGCGGACTAGTGAAAATATTTAAACACGAAATTGCAACCAATCAAACAATTTTCCAATCAAAAGCTTCTATTTTGGCAATTGTGAGACGGACTTGTGCCAAATTTTAAGTTGCATAATTCAACAAAGGGAGCTTTTTGCCAATTTTCAAACCGAACAGCCACTGCGTCCCCCACCTGCCCCTCACCTGTGCTCTGTTCACAAACAGACAGGACATCATCGAGCAGCCGACTACGCAATTACCATGAACAACAACGGTGGGTTGGGTGCTGGACTCTGGGCACAGGATTCCAGGACGGAGCATGCAGATGGTATAGGGTCTGCGCCGGCAAGTCGTAAATATTCCAAATGTCATTTTGAAATCCTAATTTACGCTTCGACGATCTAAAATGCACATTTGCAACCGGCGCAGCCAACGCAGCCAACGCAGGCAACGCACAAAAGTCCAGCGTCCAGGACGCACTGTAATTTGGGGCCCAGGACCCCCCGCCATCCGCCTGCGAAGGCCCAGCCAGTGGGCAGCCGTGGTCGGGGGAGGGGAGCCACGTCCTCCGCCTCGTCAGGATTGGCATGCCTCATCATCAGTTCGAGTTCGTTTTTGCAGCGCCATTTTGTATCGAAACATGCAATCAAAATTTTCAAATTTTCCTCTCTGTCTGTGTGTGTGTGTGTGTGGTGGGGGAGGGGGGCAAAGGGGGTCTGGCTGCCTGTGTACACAGGCCAAACACACACACACACACTCGGAATGAATTACAATCAGCACACAATTCAACGAAAAATGCCGTCCAATTTCTAAAATGTGCGCCCACTTTTGCCACCCGCCGCCCACCACACCCCCTTTTCCACAGCCTCATGGGGCGCGTTAGGAAAATTAGTGCATTTTCGGGGGTGGGAAACGGGGAAAGGGGGAGCTGCGCCGTTGGTGGAGCCCAAAAACAATATGTTTTCCAAACGGCATTTCCATTTATGTTGCATGTTGTGCACACATTTCCGCAAATGCATTCGCCCAAACCCCACACACCCCACACACACACACACACCCACTGCACCTTTTGCACATATTTGCGCTCCTTTCGTAACTGCAACTGAGTTGGGGTTTTCGGGTTTTTCAGGATGGAGGACTACGTATCGGGTGCATTGTCTATTCCCTTTTTGTGGGGCCCAGATTGGAACGTTTGCCGTATCGACAACCGAAACCAGAGCTCTGGAGCTGCAACTTATCGGGTTGCCCAATTGATGCAGACAATCGAATGGTTAATCGGAAGTTGTTTGCCATTTGGGCTGAGTTTACTGCTCTATTCAGATGAGATCGGTCCCGATTGGGACTTGGTATTCGGAACAAGCGGTTCACGACTATAAACGAGTTAATATACTAGTTATATATATTTGAAAATAATATAAGTAATATAATACCCTTAAGAGATACCAATTTTATTCGTCCAATCTATTTATTTTGACTTGCTGAAATACTCCAGTATCACATTAAAGATAAATCATGGAAAAACAGCTATTCAGCCCTAATTTCATTGCTTCCAGTCATTTTTAATCCGCCATCTCAGAAATGAAAGGCTCGCTCGTATAAATCGAAATGTTTATTCAAGCGATTTCCCAAAAACGCAAATCCAAGCCCATCGAAGTGCCGGAGTCGTTGAACTTCACCGAAAGTTCTTCGCAGTCCATAAAAAGGAAAAGCTTACGAGGTGTTGGCCATGTGTCATATTCCAATGGTCCCCAACACCCGGTGGAGTCCGTATCTCGATTGGGGGATCTATTCCATTTGGCCGATGGATTTTGGATTTTACGGCCTCGAACTGCGGCTGAGGTTGAGGCAATAACGTGAATTCCTTTTCATCAGATCGGTCAATAATAATCAACAGCAGTAAAATTAAAAATACATTTACCAAATATTGAATTTCAATGTAAATAAATTAAAATTAAACAAAACACACACAGACAATCGACGGGTGAGCAGCACAAAGGGGGAAAAAAGAAACGAATAACATTTCGCCCGAAATCGTATAAAAACCAACAAATTTTGATGACTGGGAAGATTGAGTGGCTCCGTGTAACGAAGACGAGGGAAATCTCGAATAATGATGAATTAATTGAGGATAAAACGTACGAGTATTGGCCGTGGGGGGAACGACAGTTAAAATAAATAAAAACAGGCAATATCATAAAAATTATACAGTAACTAACTCTCTCCCGAAACAACTTCAATCCAATCTCCATCTCCATTCGGCTGTGAACGCTGCGATTGCTTGAGAAAAGTCGCGGTCTCAGTTTCCTAGAATGGCCATAAGAACTCTTTTATGCTAATGAAGCCGCGGGGTCGCCGCACTAAATCATGCTAATGGTATGTCTCGATCGAAATCCCCCCGCCCCCTGTCCCTTAGCTATCCTATCCACTGGGCTGCTGGTTAAATTGATTAATTTAATCTAGAGGAAGAGCCGGCAAAAGTCGTGCGGGGTTCGCTAGCCGGGAACATATTTTCGCTTAATTTCATTTCCGCTTTTGCGGGCCTTAACACGCCCCATACACTCAAAACTAAATAGCTGAGGAACGCATTAAATAATAATAAAGAATCCTACTTACGTAAGTTTTTTGTGGTATTGTAATATTTATTCTAGATACATTATTAGGTAGAACCTAAGGCTTTCCCCTTGCAAAATACTGGCAACTTTTTTGTTGCCATCGTTTCTTTCAGTGCAGTGCGTCCAGCACTTGTTCGTGCCGCCTGCCCAGAGTGGCGCGATTTTTTATGCCACTCCGCGAAAGGGTTGCAAATATGCCGGCGTCTTTTTTAATGCGTGTGTGTCACCAAATTCCATTTGGGGGTTGACTCCCGAACATTTAACATCAGTTCGCCTCGAGTTATTGATCTGAATGAGGCATTGTCAATCTTGTTTGACGCCTCGCCGCGTTCAAGGGCCCGAGATTAATAAATATTACCCCGCATTCGTCCCGGCAAAGGGTTGTCCTGGCCTTGCAAAAAGCGAATTTCCGTGTCGTCTGTCAGCGGATTGGATGCGCCCTCTCAGCGCTTCGGGAGTCCTGCGATTCGAGTCGCCTGTCGTTTGAGGCATCTACATCCCTTTTGGACTTACCTTACCACTTTGGCTTACCTTGGATTAGCTTTCCATCATCGGCAGGCAGCTGTCTATTGGCAAGAACTTGTCGAACTTTTGACAGTTTTCAAAGAGTGCAGGAAACTGTTAAATATATTACATATGACATCATATACATATCTAAATATATTTCCATTCTTGTGGCTGCCAATTTATACCTCGTATTTTAACTCGACTTTTACTCTAGTAATCAGTTACAAAAACTGAAATTAGTTGTAAAAATGGTACATTTGAAAAGGGTTTCCCTCAGTCCTGACAACTGTTTGTTGTGCCACAAGATGCAGCACGTATCTTTGGCCATCCACTCATAACTTCTGCACATTTATCTGTCAGCTATTTGTGTGCTCAAGTAATTCAGTTCAATTGAATGGCTTTGGAGCCTTCGTCTTTCACAAAATTCATAAATCGCTGTGCAGCCACTTGAGGACTCCGTTTGCCGCGATCCATTCCTTTCTCTCATTAGTTTCCAGTTGTTTGGACTCAACACATTTGTAACAATATTTTGGAACTAATTTTAGACACCAGCTCGCTGCGAATTGACAGGCCGAAATATTTTAGGACAGATTTTTGACGTGCGCCCGTGATTTGTCATTGACATCATTATATGAATTCGGTGGATCTCGAACTTCCCCTAGGAAAAGCGGCAGACAAACGGGCTGCACCACTTCAGCGGTGCAGGGCACTTCATTTGTGCCGCTTGGATAAACAAACGGGAAACCCAAATCGGGAGAGGAAAAGCTGAAGGAGGGCGCCGGAAAATCGCCGATTCGGTGGCAGTTGGTTCGTCATGCGCCATGCGTCGCCACATTTTCTAATTGATTTTAAAATGTTTCAGCTCGGATAAATAATTGCGTTTTTGACATTCCCTCCCCCCATATTCGCCGCCGAATATTCCATATTTCGGGACCCGATCCCAACCAAACCAAACCCCAAATCCAGAGGGGAACGGCGGCCCATTGAGACTTATCTTAATTGCGCCTTTGACGCTGCCTCGTCGCATCGGGAAGCTTATGGCTCTGCCAGTATATTACTATAATTTAATTTATGTTTGCTATTTATTATTTTCTAAATTGTTTTGGAACGTGCCGCCGCCGTTCCTCTCCCGCCTCCAATAAATTTCGGAGCTCTAATGATGGATCCTATTTTTGGACAAAGCTTTGCCTTGGCCGCACTGCGTGATCCGTGTTAATGTCCCGATCTCATTCCCCAAAAATATTGGCCAACTAATCCTTTCCCTCCATTCGCTGGATTTTCCGGCCGGCTAATGCGTTGGCGGCTTAAATTGGAGCATTCTAATTTGGCGGTATGAGGGGTTAAGATGCAGCGGGAAAAATTAACATGACTAATTACTGCGTGGAGCATGGATTTCCTTTATTGCTCGACTATTTTTGGTCCCAAAAGAAATGCTTATCCCTGACCCTGAGAGTTGTATCTATATAAATTCGTTATACATATATGATTTTTTTGAAGCGATACAGAGAAATTTTCGTTTCTTAGTATCTTAAAAGTATAGGAGCCTTGGAAGTTTGTATGTAGAATCAATGTATTTTCCAACATATTCAAAGTCGGGAAATGGCTTTATTGGGGATGTTTTAAGGCTAGCCAGAAGTGGCCTTGGGGTTGGAAATCGGAAAGCTGCATTCGAGCAGTTTGTTGACCCAGGCGCGGAATGCCGGGGTGAAGACTCAATTGCCACCAGCGACACTTTACACCAGGCTTCCCTGTTTACACGCCAGCCTCGATTTGTTGCAGGCTGCAGCCGGAGAAAGAGAAAGGGAAAGTGGAGAAAGTGACTCCACTTGAAATGGATTCGAAATGGAAATGGAGGGCCAACAGATGTGCAACTTTGGGTGGAGCTATTTTCACTAAAATTTCATGTTACTTTTGTAGGAAATGCTCCTAAAAGATATGTTTGTATGATAAATACTGCAGTATGATAACGACATATCAAAGTGTTAATATCAGTTGCTTTTACTTTTATGGAGATGGTGTTGCACAAGAAAGTTGTTAAATAAAGTGCGGGATTTATATTGCTTCCGTTGCGGAGGACATTCCCTTCATAATTTCACATTTATGTGCAAATCTGCGTGGGCAAATCCCTTCCCCCTCGCTGCGCAAATATTTACACAGCCAGCAAATCATTTCATAACATCGGCGGAGGGGGAAATGTAAACATAACGCCTTCCTGCCACGTGCCGAAAAAACTAGAGTCGTGGGCCTATTAACCCTCGGCCAACATTGGCTAACATATTAATAAGCGAAATCGCTCATAAAATTATAGCAACACCAAGCGAAGCAACCCCCTTTATGTTCGCACTTTGTCAAGGACGCAGAGGGGTGACAGGCGAAAACGCCCAGCAACCCCACGAATTATGAAATTATTTTCCATAATGAGGGTTTTTCCTTGTTCTGCCCGCTGACAAGAAGTCGGCGTTTTGTCCCGATTTCGATCAAATCATATTCATACTCGCCGGCCGGAAAATGTCGGTCGCGTGCCGCTATTTAGCGTCGATTATCCTGCCAGGATATGGCATATGCCCCACGTCTGGTTGTCTGTCTGCGACTCCAGACACGACTGTGTCCTGTTATCCGCTGTCAGCGCCGCGTGTCCTGCCCCAAAGATGATTTCTGGCTTCCGGAAGGAGACATGAATCCGCCAAAAACGGAAGCACTTCGATCTTTTCGGCCAGATTGGGTGTCAGTTTGGAGGCGGAAATGCTGCGCATATTCACTGCTAACTTTGGCCAATTCTCCCAATTCTGGCAAGTGAATAATGCGATTAGCAAGTGAATCGAAACGAATCGAAATAATGATGAGTCATGGAATGATAGTCCCATTTTTATTAAAAAGTATGGGTAGAAGTTCTCTGAGTTATACAAGTTATAAAACCCCCAAACTCGAGGCGCACTTTTAAAGGTATTTTATTGAGAAACTATATTCTTAACTTCCATTTTGTTATTTAAATATGCAAACATATCTAATATCTGTTTATCTAGCCATGCTATTTCATTAGAAAACTGTACAAACGTGAAATCCTTCCATTTTGCAGAACGTGAAAAGGTTAATAGGCGTAATATTTATGAACTTCGATTCGCCATGCTCAGCAGATAGTCGACTTCGGAACCGCCCCTGAAAAACGGCTTGCGATGACCTCGGAAAATGGACAGAATGGCAATTCATCAATTTTCATTACACAGAACGACCTTGGGCAGAATTTCACCCATTTCCACGGCACTCCTTTGCTTAACCGGTCCCACGCAAAGGATGGCGAAATTTCACGCTCAAATATTGAAAAATGATGGGTGTCAATATTTGCATATCATTTCCCAGGACCAAAACAGTCCAGAGATCGGTGCGTGACGGATGCGAGTTCCCGGAAGGAGCGAGGATCGATCTTCGATAAGCCGGAGGAAAATGCCACGCCCACGGCCAAATCCTTTGGCCAACAAAAGGGTAATGGCTGCAAATCCGTCGCGCCATATGCAAATCCGCCCACGATGCCGCTGCTCCTGATCCTTGCTTAATTAGTACGCAAAATATTTGCCTTAATTGTCGCAAAACAAGCGGGAAACGAGAGGGATATACATAGCCCTGTAGGTCTGCCTGGCTGGAATTATAATCCCTTCGATCGGATTTTCCGGTCAGCTCCTTGCTCCTGCTACCTGCTACTTGCTGCGTCCGAGTTTGCACTAATTTTCGCGCATGATCCTGCGGATCAGGGAGCGATTCCGGTGATTGATCCTGTTTGACCCGATGTGCGGTGACCCGAAAGAAAGGACGCATCTCTCCTGGCCATTGTGCCAGCGCCTTTCAGGACCTCCAGGTCTTCTATCTCCAGCTGAGCGGCTTACAAGGAGCGGGCGTTGCTATTGAGACAGTTTACAGGACTCTTAGCTCGGCTTAGCCGCTCCGCACTGCGCCTGCCGCAGGATCGCTATTCGAAATTGATTTGTCAGCCAAGTATTCCATTGACCACCTACCTAAGACCTCAAAGGGTCCTCTGAGTCGGCAACGAACTACCGCAGAGCGATTGGCATCCCCCTGACAACTCCCCACGTATAAATCAATCAATTAAACTTTTATAATGCTCCGCATGGAAAATATTTGCCATACCGGCAGAAAAAACCAAAAAGCTGCTGGACAGTCGAGTGGCGTCAGCAGGACCAGTCTCAGATTCACACTTAAAGAAAAAGTTCTCTTGAGGCTTCAGTAAATGTATTATTTATATAATCGAATATAAATAAATCAAAAGGCACATACCACAGTTGAGCAAATGGGCTGTTCTTTAATTAATTGGTATGTGTTATTGCCAATCATTTTTCTTAGTGCATGTCCGGTTCAAGTCGCAGTTGGTAATTAAAATTTCAGCTAATATATTGCAGTTTTTTTCGACCAGCGTGCGACAAGCATATGACAGTTTGACAAACGGCAGACAGCCGCTGACGAAACATCCATCCATCCAAGCAGTTCTCCTTTCCTCAATTTCCAATTCGAACTGGCTACTTGAAAAGATGCTTTCTGGAATCCCGCGAATGTCCATTGGATGGGGCCAAAAATCATATTAAGACGGGCACATTATAAAAGACATCGAGCATGCCCAACCATCAGTTCGCATAACTTATTAAAAAGCAGCAGCATCGGGCAGCTCAAAAATAAGGAAAACGCCAGAAATTGCTGCCAAGACCGCAGAAATGACCGAAAATCGTCGGATCGAAGGAGCTGCCTAAGCGCCACTTGGAAAACGGGTTTTGAGGCATCTTTCGAGGGTTCAGGAGAACCTCTTTCCGCGGTGGGCGCCATTCATCGGCTGCAGTTTGTTTGGAAGTTCCGCGAATTCCTTGCCATTGAACTTTCGCAAATTCCTCCTTAAGTAGATCACATTTTAAGCGCTGGAATTATGAAGTGCATCTCCGAGGGGTTTCCTGTGTGCGCCCCATTAAAGTAAACCTAAGATCGGGAATTCTTTGTAGCTTCTTAATATTTAAGCAAAAATATTGAAGCTGGGCGTATAAAACCCTCACGACTAGAAAGCAAAGATCACGTTGTTAGTTCGTATTATTAGGATTACGAGTTCCGGCTAACACAATTAATAAAGTTTTCACAGGTCTTTGGAGGATTTCCCACTGGGAGCTACAACTGCTGGGAGATCAGTTCCCGTTCCCAATCGAAGTCGTAAAACCCCCTGGCGGAGCCAGTGTTTCCCCACAAACGCCATAAATCGAACAGATGATGATGAGGATGCCTATGATTAGCCGGATGAGACTGAGGTGGATGTCGATGACAGGCACGTTCTGCGGTCCCATGGTTCAAAAAGGCGGGGCGCAGGCCGTAAAAATTTTCAAAAATATCATAATTTTTGATTTCCAGCGAAGAACGGAGCCGGCGACTGGCCATTAAAGGGTTCAAATGAAACCGTAAAATGCAACAATAAATTATGGAAAAACTAACATCAATTAAAAGTCGTAAACCCCAGAAGCCGCCGCCCCCCACCCCCAAGGAGTTGGGGGGCAAATGAAAGTGCGGTAGCCGAAAAGGGGGGGCAGGGAGGATAATGAACCGCAATCGGGTGATAGATAATAAAAGGGAAAATTAAAATGTTGTGAGAGCTGGAAATAGACAAATAGATCGAGCCGCTGGCGGATCACAAAAACACTCGTTAATATCGAACACACACAGAGAAATTGAATGAAATAACGCTCGAGAGCGATGTGCCATTGTTTCAATAGAAAACCCATAAAACTTGGGAAAAATTGAAGCAATATTGTGCTGAAGGAAAACAAATGCAGCGGCCATAAAATCATGAAGAAATGAAAACGCAACTAGCAGCGCGTTTATGGATCAACTATATGCCAAAGGCCGTGTAAACAGCTCGTTCGGGTCGCGACCCCTCTGCCAAGCCGTGCACTGAGCCAAAAACTTGGCACGTACTTCTAAATATTTGCTTATGAAAAGGAAGGGTTTTGAAGGATTTCAAATATTCCCCTTAAAATGAGTAACCTAACAAAATTATTTGGAAAATACATAGTTAAAATATATTGCTTATTTTCATTACTTTTAAGTATTTGCTTATGAAAAGGAAGGGTTTTGAAAGATTTCTAATGTTCCCATCAAAATGAATAACCTAACAAAATTATTTTGGAAAATACATAGTTTTGGTCAAAAATATATCGCTTATTTTCATTAAGAGACTGTAATGTTCCCTCTGAAGAAATTACCCTTAAGAACTGCTCTGTGTCCTAAGGAATTTTCTCCCTGTGTACTCATAGGGTTGCACTTGGAGGATTTTACGGCTTTTCAAATGTTTCCGCAAGCGCTCGCTGGGCGATCATAAAAATTTGATTTTCCTCCGCGGCTCATCCTTGGCCTTGGACTCGAGCTGGGCGGATCGGGCAGAATCGAGGAGAATTCGGAGGATGGTCTAGGGCTGTGTTTACCAACAATAAAATATAAATCGTCTGGTTTATATGTAGAGCAGACAGCACAGGGCACAATGAGTGCGATCAGCGATCGACAATGGGCGACGGGGCGAGGTCGTAAACAGAAACATTGTTGCGTTTCCGAGGGTTGGGTTTATAGCTCCTTTATCCTTTCGTCGAACCATACCGATCTCGAGACGATCTACCTGTAGTACAAGCACATATAGTATTGATCTGAACAATCCGGGCCGCTTTCACCCAAAGTCCGCCTCTGACACGCGCTCGTAAAACCCGCTCTCCACGGATCGATCTGATAGCATTTGTTTATTTCCCGGAGAGTTGTGCAATTAAACCCAATTATGTCGTCGCCTTCTGCTTTTTGGCAGCCTTATCGCCACGAAGAGCTCACCGATTTGTGTCTAATTGCGCCTAATTTTGGGAGATCTAATTTGGATTTCTTCCACAGCTTTCTATGGTTTTTATAGCTCTCACATGGGCTACTGTGGAGCTATCGAGGGATAGCTATAGGTCTTAGTTGCAGGTCACCCGATTGATAAGATGCAATTAAGGGTGAGGATCACTTTAACTATTGTAACTAGGGCGGCATCCTTTAAAAGTAACCCATCGTTGTTACTCATGCCTAAACACTTTAATTTTACGGCTATGTAATTGCTTCACCTTTCGCACAATTTGATTTTCATTCTCTAGATTTCGATCTTTGTGAGATTAGCAAATGAAAGTAGCTCTTCAACAAAAGGACCCAAAAAAAAGGAAATTTTTCCACAACATTTAAAGTAGCTTAACAGAATTTAGGAAGAAAGGAGCATTTATATTGTAATATCGTATAATTTTTATGTGGAGCTCAACAGCCTTGTAATTTGGCATTAAATGTAAAAATGTTAATTTCGCCGCTTTGCTAGCACATTGTTAACGAAGAGCCCTTAACTCTGCGGACAACTTAATTGACGGCATAATTCGACACATTTTTGCCACATATTTGCACTGTGAGAATCGCACACGCGAGTGCGAAAATACAAAAGATTGTCACTTCCCCGCACCAATTGCACTCGACAAATTTTTGAAGTGATTTGTGCGGCTGGCCACAAGGAGCAATCGCAATCAAAACGAACGACTCTCAAGTGGGCTGGGCAAATATAATTTTCGCAGCATTCAGCACATAAATAAATAAATGCAACAAATGTGTAACGAGGAGGGCTTCAGAAATCGCGCTAAGTGAGTGCAATTGACAAAGGAAGCCAACAATGAAATCTCGACTCTCAGATGGAGGAGAGAAGTGGAGAAGTAGATGATGTGCTCGAGGATCTCTTCAGAAATTATGCGTGCGTGAGGAGCGGTTGGCGACACACTGCGAGAAAATGCCACGAAGCTCTCAGTAATGGCTTTATAATTGCATAGTTGTGTTTGGTTGGAAATACTTAAAAGTGCACTAAAAATAATCGAATTTTTGAGCAAAAATGCAAATGCATAGATATGAATCTGTCACACGTTTTTCCCGGTGTATGTTCATAGACATTTCGAGATGGCTTTCCGCTGCCTTGGAAACACTTGGTTTCCTCCCATCTGCGACTGTCGGCACTCAAATCAAATTATGTCAAATATTGGATGAGTTTTGATTTGATTCGATTTGCGCAGGAACGCTATGAAAAGCGACGGGGGAAACAATAACAAATGCGGCAGGGACACCTGCAGGTCGCTGCCGGGACGACAGGACATCCGCAAGGACATCGGCGCCACGATGGGCACCCAATCCTTATCGGGCCCAGTCGCATGAGAGTTATGAGTGGGCCCAGACTATCAACGGCGCCTCACGATCATCGAGTCCATTTTGTACCTGTTTGAGTTCATAATTCTGTTTTTTGTCAACTCGATCGATAGTTTTGTCGCCAATTGTCTGCATTTCATTGACTAGAAACCGAAACGAACTTGGAAATCAGGGCAGGTAAAAAAAAGGTCGCTTCTCTTTCAATGTTTTTTTTTTTTTTTGTTTTTAATTATTATTGCTCGACGTTTATGTACTGCTTGAGCTAAGACAAAGGGAAATCCTTTTTTAATATTGCCTAACAGGGAGAGGAATGAGTTTTTCGGTTTGGAAACAGTGTGGGGAAGGGCAAATTTATGGCCAAGCCTCAGAGTTGTTGACATTTTCCTTATCTCTCCCGTATTTTCCTTTCGCTTTTCCTTTGCCCGCAGTGTCCTCTCGGGTCTATCAATGAAATATTGATCGACTTCGAGGCCCATACCTATGAAGATATCATTATGCATCTACCCTTCTCGGCGCATTGATTTATATGCAATTATGTGTACCTGGTTTGATGTCCGGGAATATTTAAATGTCGCTCTATAAAAATCTTTATCGCGTTGCGGAGTTGTAAAATTTTCAACGAACTGGCGATCCGACTCTCAGTTTATTAAAGGACTCCATAAATGCATTTTTTCTGGCTTTTATTAGCTCCTCTACCAAAGTGTCCATGCAGACCGTCGAGATTTACGACCCCCTTCAACTTCCCCAATTGCTTTGTCTCCAAATCAGCAATTCGACTACCGATTAACTTCATCCAAGTGATTGACATGAGACCTGTCGTAATGAACAGTGATAATATGTGGAATTCAGAGAGATGATAAACATGCTTTGGGGTTTTATTTCCTGGGAAATGATTTTAGTATGAGCCAGGGGAATTCAAAATCGGGATATTGCTACATTCACTAAACGAAATCTTCCCTTGAATGTATCACAAAGAATTCTTATCAACTTAAGAATGCTCAACCCATGGATCGACTAATCGTAACTCCAATCTCTGAAATTTAATTTCAATCTCAGAACCTGCATATACCGACAATAATATCGTTATAACCTGGGCAAAGAAAAAGATTTGACGGAGAAATGTGTTTGGAACGAGGCTCATAAACCAAACATCAAACGTTTTCGAGGCGATTTAAATGAGTTCGCATTTTGATAGAAAATTTCTCAGCCGAATGCGATTTGAATTTGTAATTAGATTAAGTGAAGGAGGCGAACTGAACCGCAAAGGCGGCAAAAATGCTCAACATTAAAATCAAATAAAACTCGCTTGAAATTGTTAAAATTCCAAAACGGTAGCTCGATCCAAGCCATAAAACGCACCCTAAGCCAACACTCCCCCGGTTCCAACTCCCCCCTTGGATCACGTAATCCCCACCACCGCCGAACTCTCCACGAAAGTGGGCACGTCTCCAAAATGGAGTCACGCATGCGCAGAGCACTGCTACGTATCATATGGTACAGATGGCCTCGTGATAAAGAGGTACCTTCTATCGTATGAATAATTGCTGGTTACATCAGCTTCCACAAGTCCAAAGGATTATTAAATCATTTTTATTGTAATTAAACAATTACCCAAAATTAACCCAAATTAAAGCTAGCAAACAGTAGTTTAGCTCGAGTTCTTTTAAACAATCAACGTTTAAATATGATTTCTTTTGAAAATGCCTCGTCCTTTGTAGAACTCTTGCATAACCGCTCACGAACTTGGCTCACCTCTAGGGCCCAAAACTTCGCATGGCCATATATCGCTGGCCGAGTGTACGGTGGAAATTTAAATTAGGGCTGGACTGCCATAATTTTTTATGAGCGGCAATGAGACAAGTGTGAAAAGCGCGAGCGGCCAGAACAAACGGCCTAATCCTTTTGCCAGGACACGCAAGCGGCAATTAAAAAGGGGGAAAAGGGAAGCGAACGTGCCTGAGGCTCGGAAAACTCCCTTTTGGCTCCGCGAGTGGCCAATAATTATGCCGCAGATCGGCGGGCACTTGGAATGCTTGTCGCATTCCATTTTCCCATTCACTTTCGAGTCGATTTACCATCGCCTCCGGATTTTCCTAGCCGCTTTTCCTCGGGGACTTTGAGGCAACCGCCGGCAGGATCCTCTGAGTGCCTTGCCCCATAAATCTGCCCGGGAAACCGATCCGAAACCGAACGGAAGTAATTCCGTTTTTTATTTTATTTCAGTTGCGTTTAATTTCTGTTTTCTTTTTACTTTCGGATATTGCTGTTGTTTTCGTTGAGGATTTTAAATTAGGGCAACAAAGAGACCGCAAAGCGATATTGAAATTCGGAATACAGATTAACGACCAAGGGTATGAGGTATTCGGGACGAAAGGGTTTCAGAATTGGGGTGACAAAACCGGAGCTTAACGATTGCATTTTTGATTATTGTTTTTAGTGGAATGGGGACATTAATAGAAGGCAATGAATTATTGATGGGGAGTTCAGAATTTAAATTCTTACACTTGATTTTAAGTGGCGAAACTGTTCGGAGGTAAATTCCTTAATGTTAGGTATTGCTATTTGAATTCAAATCTTAAAGATCACAGCTCCTCGGGTCGCAATTATTGTAGTTACGGGAATAAATTAAATGTAAAATTTAAAGATAAACACATAAGACATACAAAAAAACACTTTTGATGTTATCCTTTTTTGATTACCAAGGACACTCTTAAAAACTATTCACTATTGTTCATCCACACTCAAATCGCCCTTGTCCCATTTTTAATTATCAGTTTTATGACGTATCTTTCCAAAAATAACAACATATATAAAAAATGCCGCATTTTAAGTTAATTAATCAATTCTTTGGCAGACCTTTAAAAGCTATGGCGAATAAATATAAAAAGAAGTCATTCCATTGTTTATGGTTATGAAGCTAATGGGGTTAGAAGATTGTTTATTCATAGCTACAGAATGTCTAACCATATATCGTGCCCATCGCAAACGTTTAACAATGTCTCCAATCTGCATAAACATAATTAAATAAAACTGTATGTAGAAGAGAGTTATGTATACCCCTTATTTAGAATTTTTGGAAGTTTAAATCATGAGTATGTAGTTAAATGTATAAGTATTGACATACTGAACCAATATTAACTTCCACGTAAAATAACTTCCAGATAAACCCCCAGGTAAAATAAACTCTAGATAGACTAACCCCCCAGAAATACTAGCCCCCCAAATTAACGAACACCTCTGTTAAAATTACCTCAAGAAAAACTAAGCTCCACGTAAAATAACTTCCAGATAAACTAACGCCCAGATAAACTTACGTTCAGTTAAACTAATCTCCAGGTAAAATAAATACATAAAATACACTGAACCTTTAAAAATTTAATTAGTGAAATACAAATACATTTTATTAGACTAGTATTTATAATAAGAATAGTGTTACTTTGAGAAACTTCGCAAAGAATTTAGTCCTATGGTACAAGTATCAGAGCATTGACTTAATAACAGAACTTTTACAGGGTCTGCCCCTTTCGAAAACCATAACATTTTCGAAGCCAGCTAAGACTTTTATAAGACTTTTAGCACTAACAGAAGAGAGAAACAGCGCTGCTAGGAGATAGAGCGAGTGAGAGTGCGACAGAAATAGCTGCAGAGCGCGCATTTGTGCAATGGTGTGCGAGGAAGGGGAGAGGGAGAGAGAAGGCAACCTGTAGGCAGTCGAAGAGCGAGACGCAGCGATGCGCTGTTGTTGTTTTCGTTATGATTATGAGAGTCTATCAAAAACTTGTCTGCGCTGTCGCTGTGTGTGTGTGAGTGTTTGGGGTGGGGGAGCGTTAGTGTGAGAGTGACGTTTGTGAGCGCGAGTGTGTGTGTTTTGACATTGCCGTGGTGTGGGTGTGAATATGATGGCAGATATGAAAAGGGCAGATCCGCTTTTTCGTTGGTCGAAGCTGCTGCAAAATGAGCGAATATGAGCGTTATGAATTATGTATTTGCCCTGTACATAAACAAACCCTCTCTCGCACACACACACACACACACACACACACACTTCGTTATGCTCTCTGCTTGTTCTGGTGGCTTTTTCTTACTGGTGCGCAAGGTGGCTTCCCCTCCCCACCCTCTCGCTTTCAAACCCACCAGCCCCCCTTCCACATCCTTTCCTCATTTTTTCTACTTGCCGTCTTTCTTTCGCCTCTTAATACGTATTATTTTCTACTCCCGCTTTCTGCATTTTATTGGCGCTCTCATCCGATTTCGCTCGCTCCCCGAAATTTATGACAGTCCCTGCCCCAACCCCCTGGCCCCACCGCCCACTTGGCGGCAGCGACGCCGACGCAGGCAGCATTATTAATGCCTCCTTTTATTTCAGCTTATTGTTGTTTTTCCCGAGGACCTTCGTGCCCTCTCTTTCTCAGATGATTCCATCGCATTCCTGGTGTTTCGGTAATAAAG
Source organism: Drosophila erecta (assembly GCF_003286155.1). NCBI lineage: Eukaryota > Metazoa > Arthropoda > Insecta > Diptera > Drosophilidae > Drosophila > Drosophila erecta. The sequence continues at coordinate 14,303,182 of NW_020825200.1, forward strand.
TCAATTTCTGGGTGTAAGTGCATGTACATAGCACGGTACCTTAGATGGTAGAGTTCCTTAAGTTACAGAAGTACTATCCCATTATGTACATATTTTTAGGTAAACTTACAATACTTTAGGCACCTAGCATTGATTTGTTAACTCTTTTTCTTTCAGTTTTCTCAGTCGAACCTTACATTTAATCATCAAATCATCAGTCATATTACCTCACTTACCTAACCAAAGTCCATTTATTTCAATCACATGATTAAAATGCTTTTTAAGCAGAACAAAACTTTTAAAGATCATACAATTGCTTAATGGATTGTTTGCAATAACTCATCAGTTCCTGAAGGTTACTCACAATCGAATCGAGAATCCCTGAAAACCTTAATATATATCGCTCCATCAATCATAACTCAATTGCCAAGTGTTTCTTATTGTGCAGCTTAAAAATTAAAGCAAGAAGTTGGTATCGCCAGGTGTTTCAGGCAGACAAAAGAACATTTGCAATTAAAATAGAAACTGGTACGAAAGTTTTTAATGCCCAGACTTGAAATGCTACAAATTCCTCATTTGCAGAGAGGGAACGACAAATAATTAAAGAAGTGGGAGTTGCCCAAAAGTCAGAAAGCCGAAAAAAAAGAAATCATTTTGATGAATGGTTCATAATATTCACACTCACACATGAGCACCATGCACACACATACACACGCCGAGAAACTGACGAATAAGCGAAGTCACCCAAGTCAGAATTCCCCGATAAAAAGGGGGGTTTTATACGAACAATAGCGAAGAACACAAAATCTTATAAACCGAAATTAAAAAAGGCAACAACAACGCTCATAACTGCGCTGCCGAGCGAGATGGCGAATGGTGAGCGACTGAGAGGGAGCAAGCGAGTGAGCGAAAGAGGGCGCAACAAATGGCAGGCTCTTAGACGAGGGAGCGAGCGAGATGGCAGGCTGCCAAGGGCCCGCTGGCGGGGGAAGCCCCCTCCCATAAATTATGATAAATTATTAATCGAGAGAGCGAGCGAGATGGGGCATTACAACAACAATGGCGCAAAGGTGAGCCGCAAAAGGCGGAAGGAAGTCTCGCTGCTTCTTCTTTTTTATGCTCTCAGTCCCGAAACAGCATAAGAGAGAGAGACATAGAGAGAGAGAGAGAGGGAAAGCAGGAGAGCAGCTCATAATTCGCCGAACAAGTTTCATAAACGTCTCTCAGGTAAAAACAGCGACTGCGACTGAGCATCCCGAGGCAGAAAGTAGAAGGAAAAAAAGCACCAGGGTGTGAGCGGGCCGGCAAGAGTAACAGTAACAGCAATTTAATAAAAATTATGATGAGAGCGAGCGAGAGGCGCATATGAAAAATAATATGAAATGCGAGCGGGAGAGCGAGCGTGCGTGTGTGAGTGAGCACAAGGTGGGTTGGCTGAGTGATAGTGATTGTCAGGATGTAATAACACACACACACACACGCACGCACACAGCCGCACACTCGCACACAAACCGGTTGCTCACGAAGGCAGCCGAACGAAGCCGAGCGCCCGACGACTTCTGGCGGCTGTTATTCGTGGCGGCTGTTATTGTTTGTGTCACTCTTGTTTGGACGCGCGTTGCTGAACGTTCGCAGCGAGCACTCGATTTCTCTCAGTGCCGCACTCGTAACACGTTGCGTATGCGTAACGCGCACTCAGTTCTGTTTTTGGCGAGTTTTCCATCGACTTACACAAGATATTTCCCCCAAGTGCCGCGAAAATTACCACTAACGATGACAATCAACGGGCAGCTGTAGTTTTTGGCCAACAGCTAAATACGATAATACGATAAATTAGCTAAGCACGCGCAAAGGCCAGCGGTAATACGCGTTTCCCACTGCCGACGGCAAAACACAAAAGTGCTACAAGTAACTACAATTTAGTTATTTTTCCCCACAAAAATAAACCAAAAAAAAAAAAAAAAAAACACAGTGCAATGATCAAGCTGAGTTAATGAACGTCTTTACCAAAAACACACTCACACAAAAGTGCTAGCAAAAAGTTCTCTTGATGAAAAATCACCTGTCCAACGTTCTGTGTGCGATGCGTAGTGACTTCAAGGATAATCACCAGGAGACCATCAATAAAATGATACAATTTGGTACAGTGAAATATGGCATTGTCAAACAGCTGAAGGATCGCGCTCGCAGCGCCGACAAAGGTGAGCTGAAAATCTAGTTCATTCACTAGGAATACAAATAAAACTTGTTGAAAGGAATGTCTTAAATGTTTTTTGACATAATTGAAATTTCTAATAGACAAAAAATTTGATATTTCGAAAACGTGTCGAGTCGAAAATATTTAACAATCAGCTTGGCGGCTGCCTTTTAAATTTTGTTATCCTATTTGTCATTTCTGTAGAAAAGTCAGAAACCGCAAATTAGAAAGTATTTTCCCATCAGCGGAACTTAAAACAACATTTTCCAAACGAAACCCATTTGCATGCATAACTGAACCATTTAAGATTAGTTGACCAATTTGTCATTATTGTTTTCTGAAGTTTTCTTAACAACAACCGTTTTCCATTTGACTGATAAGACTTCGAAATGGAAACCCAACATTTATGGAAAAACATTAATAATTGTGGCATCAGAGGCAGAAATCGTAGGTAGGCCATTTAATAGAAATTCAAAAGGGCATGGCTTATCAAGTCCAAAAAAATGGTACGAGTATATTCAAATTGAGAAATGCACCAGTTTTTCCCCCGATTGTATGGACATCTGTATACATTTAAACCATATTTCTTCGGTTTTGCATTTCCAGTTTCTGATTTGATTTAATTCAAACGTTCACAGCTTCCATTGGTTAATTTCCCCGCGCCCCTTTGGCGATCTTGTTTTTTATGATAAATCAAAAATCGATTTCGTTTTAATGGAGCAACTTAAAAACGATATGATTTAAATATGGCTTCAGCTCATTTTAAATGGAAGAAATAACTTTGGGAAAGGCACTGAAATAAGTTGGACGCGGTGTTATGTTTAATTTTTGGAGGCCTCTCGGCAGGCGTGTTTCTTTAATTGGTTTTGAAAGCTTCGATTTTCGGGCATTTGCATCACAGCCAACTAATTATATTTATTGAAATTTGTGAGGTTGATGAATGAAGTGAGTTTTACGACTAATTTCAAAATATTAAGTCAAATTTTACACCGTTTCCTTTTTTACTCTGCTTATATGAAATCTAGTCGACTTTGGATTTCATTTCATTTTATATTTTACTGACGCACACATATTTTACATCCATGATTACAAGTGAGAGCACATTTTTCAAAAGTTTTGAAAATGGCTTTAAAAACTGATAAACATGTTTTCCTGTGTGCGTGAATTTGGGGATATTTTTTCATCATTTGTTTGGCGCGATTTTTATTTATACACCTCATATGCGGACGGCATATACATATGTAGGTATATATGCTGTTTATTCACATGTGTTGTTGTTGCTGCCGCGCGCATTAATAAATGTTAACTCATTAGTGCGGGATAATAAATTCAATTAATATTGCAAAAATGAAAATCGAAGCTGACCCGCAGGGAGCTGGCGGTTATTTCCATATGATTTATATGGACTATATACCTTAACATGCAATGTGGTCAGTGCAAAGCCAATTCTGTGAATATTCCATATGGAAATGCTCATCAATTTGTGTCGTTTTGCTTTGTAATCGAAGTCGCGCTCGCATAACTTAATGGCATTAATTATTTAATTATTTTTATTTATGCGATTTTGCGTTCTTTTTTTGTTCCTGTTCCTATTAAAAATGTATGAAAAACCTAAAACTCCGATGGCGAATTCAATTGCTGCGCTCTTCCCCTTTGTGACCTATAGCAGCCAAATCCGATCAGACCGGACTTGGATATATTATTCAATTATGCCACACACTCTCTTTTTTTTAGCTTACTTTGTGGATACTTTGTAGTGTATTCGCATGTCTTTCCTTTTTTCTTTTTGATTTTACATTTTCCAATTGGCTGAACATTTGTTTCACCTCAGGCCAGCGGCTCACGGTTGGTTCGCAGCGATTTGCATATTGAATATGATGATGGAATAATTGAAAGTCAGCCCAGAACTAAAGTCGAGGCGTATGCAAAAGTCAGTGCTAGAGGAATGAACTGAAAAATGTAGAGGTAAAGGTACGGATCCAAGGGAATTTCGAGTTCAGCACACAGAAAGAAAAAATGTTATTGGCTTGTGGGCAGCTTAACTACAGTGTTTTATGTCTAAGCAAATATAAAGCAAAGTCGTGCTTCTTAAACTATTCACAGATATTCCGATTCGTCTCTCATTCTTCATAACCAATAACCAATAACAAATCACAAGTCCAATCCTTGAATGTTTACGGTCTACATACAGAAATTAAATTTCCTATAAAAGTGAATAACTCATTAGAGAAATAAATTTAAATGGTTTATGCTTCGTTGGCCAATACTTTCATATTCCTAGAAATAAATGTGTTTCAATTAATTTACTTTACCAGCTCTCACCATCCGAAGTTTGGGTAAAAAATGAATGTGCTGAAAGCAGAAATAAAGCAAAGCACAATTTATTTGCAGCCAAATATTGTTGAAAATATTTGAACACACAAAACGCCAAAAGTTGACATTGGTTAATGAGTTGATGGACAGACTGGGTAGCAATTATGAGTATTTAAGGGCGGGGAAGGAACGCCCCACCCCCCAAAAGTAAAAAAATTAAACAATCATTCCCGAATGAGGGATTTATTCGATTTAGTTGCGCACTAGGAGCGGGAATAATTCATTCGAATTTAGCCAACAGACGCGGCGCGAATTTATGGCTTGACTTAATCCACCTTTAAACTTGCACGATTGAATTTATATAGGAGCGGTTTGTGTGCTTCGACAATGGGAAATATATAATTTCGGCTCGTTTCACAATTTCATATTTATTTATCTGGCAGATACAAATACAGAAAGCACGGGCGGAATGAACCTGGCCAGTTGTCAGTGGAACAAAATACGCTCGTTTCTGCTAGACAAAAAATAAATCTTTAAACGGCTCACCAACTCGCACACACACACACACACTCACAATCGGTATATATAGACTTCGTTAAATGTTTGGATATTTTGTTTGGGCGCCCACGCTTCCGATCCGAGGAACTAAAACACGGCAAACTAAAGACCAAAATCCAAATCCAAATCCACATCCACATCCAAATCGAATTCGTATTTGAATCGGGGGCTAAGGCATTGGCCTCAGACGAGGAGCAATATCTCCCTGTCTTAACAGGGCGACACCAACAAAACACACAAGCTGCGTTAATTGTTATTGTAAATTTAACAATTTTATTACCAATTGCAAAATGACTTAACCATGTTCGAGACAATTTTATGTTCGTCATAATTGGAAGTGGTTTTGTTTTTTCGGCTTGCGTGTTGCCGCCGCTTGAAAGGTTTATGGCAGCATTATAATTAATTTCAATTAATTAAAATACACTTCACTTATCAGCAATCATAATCATAACTCCTACCCAACGAGCGGTTTCGTTTTTGAACTGCAATTGCTGGCCGGCAAAAAGCGTTTTTAATTGAACGTTAGGCGGCGAAAAGAGCTCTTTAAATGAATTCTGTTCCGAAAAGTAATCATACAAATAATATAAATGCGATCGATATGCAAATGGTGCTGATAGTAACCAGGCGCGCTCTATCTGCATATCTTTTTTGTACTCACCATCCGTGTATCTGAATCTGAATCCGAATCGCAATCGGAATCTGAAGCTGTAGCTCCATCTGTATCTGTGTATCTTTTGTGGACGAAAACAGAAACAGACAACAGAAACTCGCCCAACTCGTTTGATTTGTGCAGAAATATGTTTTATTATATATATCGAACGAGTGTGGCCCCAGTTCGTTGGCTCTGACTTATCATAAATTATATTTTATGTGCGTGTGCGGCAAAAGTTGCTGCTATTGCTAATGTTGCTGTTGCTGTTGCTGGTGGACCAATCTTTGACTTGGTTTGCTTTTTAGGCCCGCCGCGATTAATTAGTCAGAGGCACTGGACCAGGCCAAACGGCTGTCAACTGCTTTCTCCCCTTCGGACAGCTCACCTGGCAACAAGTGAGCATCAGTCGGCAGCAGCAGCAGCAGCAGCAGCAGCAGCAGCAGCAACACGAGCAGCAGCAACAATTGCAACTGCCTGCGATGGACTTGGAGACTAATTGTGGGCAGAAAGCAAAAAACAGCTGCGACCGAGGGAAAGGAGAGAGAACACATGCTTCAACAAGAAGTGTAATTGCATTCAGTTGGCAGCGGGAGCGGCAACTGCAACAGCAGCAGCAGCAGCAGCAGCAACTAGCTGCAACTTTAACGCATTGCAATGAACAATTGCCGCCGATTAAGTCATATGCAACGGGGAAGGGGCGGTGGGGCATAGCGGGGCAGGGGCAGTTAACAGGTAGTTGAGTTATCGGGAAATGGGCAGCAATCCCAACCAGCTTCTGACTATTTTGGTTGCACTCCAACTGCATCCGACGAGCATCTCTGGTATGCGGAGCAAAACATATGAAAATGTATTCCATGTACACAACGCGGTGTTAGCAGTATCATTTCTATATTAAATTGGTTAGCTGGAATTATTACGTTAATAATTTACAATGAGTGAATGAAAGTCAAAATCGTAAATCATATGAGCTTTTTACTTGAATGTCAAAATACAGCTCATGCTCGATATTACAAAATAATTTGATAAATATTAAATTGCATAAGTTTACCTGCATCCTGTCCCAAATAAAGTGAGAATGTTGCTTGCTGTTTTTCCAGACACCGGTAGCGATCAGGAGGAGAATGGTGGCTGCTCGCCACTGACCACGGTCACCACAACGGCCAGTCCCAGCCGGAGTCCCGAGCCGGAGGAGGAGCAGCACGAGGAGCAGAGCACTCCAGAGCAGAGCACTCCGGAGCAGAGCATACCAGAGCACCAGGTCGACATCAAATCCGAGGCGAAACCAGAGATAGAACCCGTTGAGGATAACAACAACAGAGTGGCGATGACAAAGCCCAGTTCCGAGGAGCGGGAACCGAACGCCAGTGGCTCCATGCCGAGCTCACCAGTGGCGGAGGCCAGTGCCGAGGAGGCGGCAACCGAGAGGGCGCCGGAGAAGGAGAAGGACGTCGAGGTGGATGTGGAGATGCCCGATGAGGCACCCAGCAGTGCGGTGCCCTCCACGGAGGTGGCTCTGCCGGGCGGAGCCGGCGCACCGGTCACCCTGGAGGCCATCCAGAATATGCAAATGGCCATTGCCCAGTTCGCGGCCAAGACCATTGCGAATGGCTCGAATGGAGCCGACAATGAGGCTGCCATGAAGCAGCTGGCCTTTCTCCAGCAAACCCTCTTCAATCTGCAGCAACAGCAGCTCTTCCAGATCCAGCTGATCCAGCAGCTCCAGTCGCAGCTGGCCCTCAATCAGGCCAAGCAGGAGGAGGATATCGACGAGGATGCGGATCAGGAGCAGGATCAGGAACAGGAAACAGATACCTATGAGGAGGAGGAGCGCATTGCCGACATGGAACTGCGCCAGAAGGCGGAGGCCAGAATGGCGGAGGCCAAGGCGCGTCAGCATCTGATCAATGCGGGTGTTCCGCTGCGAGAGTCCTCTGGTTCTCCAGCGGAGTCCCTGAAGCGGAGACGTGAGTATGATCACGAGTTGCAGCCAAATCGTAGACCCAGTTTGGATAACGCACGCAAAGCAGACTCGGCACAGGATGCGCTGGCCAAGCTGAAGGAAATGGAGAACACACCACTGCCCTTCGGCTCCGATCTGGCCTCCAGCATTATCACCAACCATGATGACCTGCCCGAGCCGAACTCCCTGGACCTGCTCCAGAAACGGGCCCAGGAGGTGCTGGACTCCGCATCCCAGGGAATCCTGGCCAACAGCATGGCTGACGACTTTGCCTTTGGTGAGAAATCGGGTGAGGGCAAGGGTCGCAATGAGCCGTTCTTCAAGCACCGCTGCAGGTACTGCGGCAAGGTCTTTGGCTCGGACTCGGCGCTCCAGATCCACATAAGATCGCATACTGGCGAGCGGCCCTTCAAGTGCAATGTGTGTGGCAGTCGGTTCACCACCAAGGGTAACCTGAAGGTGCACTTCCAGCGACATGCCCAAAAGTTCCCCCATGTGCCCATGAATGCCACCCCCATTCCCGAGCACATGGACAAGTTTCATCCGCCGCTGCTGGATCAAATGTCGCCCACGGATAGCTCTCCTAACCATTCCCCCGCCCCGCCCCCATTGGGCTCTGCGCCGGCATCCTTTCCGCCCGCCTTCCCTGGCCTCCAGAACCTCTATCGTCCGCCCATGGAGATCCTGAAGAGCTTGGGAGCCGCTGCGCCGCACCAGTACTTCCCGCAGGACTTGCCTACGGATCTGAGAAAGCCCTCGCCGCAATTGGACGAGGGTGAGCTGCAGGTTAAGAACGAGCCCGTGGAGGAGAAGGACCAGCGGGAGGAGCATGAGCAGGAGATGGCAGAGTGCTCAGAGCCCGAGCCGGAGCCACTGCCCCTGGAAGTTCGCATCAAGGAGGAGCGTGTGGAGGAGGAGCAGGAACAGGTTAAGCAGGAGGTCCATCGCATTGAGCCACGCAGGACACCCTCTCCTTCCGCCGAGCACCGCTCCCCGCATCACCACCGCCACAGCCACATGGGCTATCCGCCAGTGGTGCAGCCCATCCAACCGGCCGCCCTAATGCATCCGCAACCTTCGCCGGGCTCCCAATCCCACCTGGATCACCTGCCCACGCCGGGACAGCTGCCACCGCGCGAGGATTTCTTTACTGAGCGTTTCCCCCTCAACTTTACCACCGCCAAGACGCTATCCCCCGAACACCACTCTCCAATAAGATCGCCCGCCGGCGGAGCACTTGCGCCGGGAGTTCCACCACCACCGCACCACCACCCGCACCACATGGCCAGGTCGCCGTTCTTCAATCCCATCAAGCACGAGATGGCCGCACTACTGCCCCGCCCACACAGCAACGACAACTCGTGGGAGAACTTCATCGAGGTTTCGAACACCTGTGAGACCATGAAGCTCAAGGAGCTGATGAAGAACAAGAAGATCAGCGATCCCAACCAGTGTGTGGTCTGCGATCGGGTGCTATCCTGCAAGAGTGCCCTCCAGATGCACTACCGCACCCACACCGGTGAGCGCCCGTTCAAGTGCCGGATCTGCGGCAGGGCCTTCACCACCAAGGGCAACCTGAAGACCCACATGGCGGTGCACAAGATTCGCCCGCCGATGAGGAACTTCCACCAGTGCCCCGTTTGCCACAAGAAGTACTCGAATGCCCTGGTCCTGCAGCAGCACATCCGATTGCACACTGGTGAGCCCACGGATCTGACGCCGGAGCAAATCCAGGCGGCCGAAATCCGCGATCCGCCACCCTCGATGATGCCCGGCCACTTTATGAATCCCTTCGCTGCGGCTGCCTTCCATTTCGGCGCTCTTCCCGGCGGTCCAGGTGGTCCTCCGGGTCCGAATCATGGTGCCCACAATGGCGCCTTGGGATCGGAGTCGTCGCAGGGTGATATGGACGATAACATGGATTGCGGCGAGGACTACGACGACGATGTGTCCTCGGAGCACCTCTCGAACAGTCATCTCGAGCAGGAGGGCGACAGATCGCGCTCCGGCGATGACTTCAAGTCCCTGCTCTTCGAGCAGAAGCTGAGGATTGATGCCACCGGTGTGGTCAACACGAATCCCGTGAGGCCGCGTTCCTCCGCCTCCAGTCACGGCCACTCGGTGGGCTCCACCTCTGCGCCCACCTCGCCCAGCGTTCATGCATCATCCCTGGCTATCAAGCCCAGTTCCTCGCCCGCCCGTTCGGAGGCTTCTCAGGGAGCCTTGGACTTGACGCCCCGCGCAGCGCCCACCTCGAGTTCCAGCTCGCGATCGCCCCTGCCCAAGGAGAAGCCCATCAGTCCACCCAGCTTGCCCAGGAGCCCCAGTGGTCCCGGCAATGCGCCCGCCAACCTACTGACCTCACCCCTGCCGCCCACCGTGGGCATTGACTGCCTGCCCCCCGGATTGCAGCACCATCTGCAGCAGCAGCATCAGCACCTGATGCAGCAACAGGCGGCAGTGGCAGCGGCAGCAGCTGCGCAGCACCACCACCACCAGCAAATGGCTGCACTGCATCAGCATCAGGAGCAACTGCGTCGTGAGGCAGCCGAGGCGCAGCAAAAGGCCGCAGCAGCTGCAGCAGCAGCGGCCGCAGCAGCCGCCGCCCAGCGGCAAACGCCGCCCCAAGCACGCGATCAGCGGCAGGAGGGCGGACCGGGACCGGGAGCGGGACCGCCGCCCAATCCGCTGATGGGCGCCCGCCCGCCCTTTGGCATGTTCCCCAACCTGCCGCTCTTCCCGCCCGCCACCACCCAGAACATGTGCAATGCCATGAACCAGATCGCCCAGTCCGTGATGCCGGCGGCACCATTCAACCCGCTGGCGCTCAGCGGGGTGCGCGGCAGCACCACCTGCGGCATCTGCTACAAGACATTCCCCTGCCACTCGGCGCTGGAGATCCACTACAGGAGCCACACCAAGGAGCGGCCATTCAAGTGCAGCATCTGCGATCGCGGCTTTACAACCAAGGTGAGCCTCAGATACTTTGTACTTTAATTCATTTGGGGGGTTATCTTTTGGTGCTTGCGCCTAAAACGAAATTGAAACCAGAAAACTGATGCGAAATGTCCTTTTTTCGTTTATTTTCCAGGGCAACCTGAAGCAACACATGCTAACTCATAAAATCCGCGATATGGAGCAAGAAACCTTCAGAAATCGTGCCGTAAAGTATGTAAGTCTTCCAATATCACCCATCCCTCCCCATCCTTTCCATTCCCAATCAAAGAGCCCTTAGTTTGCTTCACCCACTTTTTAATTTTATTTATGGCACTTTTTCTTTTTAATGAACATACATAGTGTTAGAAATAGAGTTATCAGTAGTTCATCATGTTTGAGACACTGTAGATACTGCCCTTTAATTGTTCCCATGTCCCTAATGACCATCTATGTACCAATCCTTTCCATCATTTCACTTTTACTAACCAATCCGTTTCTGCTTGCTCTTTCCATTGCAGATGAGTGAGTGGAACGAAGAACGCGAATAAGTAAACACTCTACACTACCACGATTACGATCCAGATGGCTTGATCGGCGATCAAGATCACCTGACTCGCGGAAAGAGTTTGGCGATCGCAGTCCAGACCCAGTCAAGATGCAATCGATTCTCGCAACCAAATGATCTCAAGATTTAGAGCGAAAGGAGGGGGGAAGGAGGAGCCCGACTACAGTGAAGATCGGTCGTGTACACAAGTCTTTATATTTTTTAATTGTTGCCCACAAAAATATTACTTGATTGTTGTTCCGAGCGAATGGTGAAAAGTTTTCAACTGCAAACTGGACTGACCATCGATCATCGGATCGATTATGGTTCCGCTCCGAGCCTTTCATAAACAACTTTTTATGATCTAGCCGGGGAATTTCGCCGAGCACACGTACACCCATACTAAGGAGGGATCATGAAACGTATCCAAAGATGCATCAAAAGCGATTTGTGTTCCAGCTAAGCAAATCGAAAGATCTGCTGATCTCGGACCAAAGGCTGCTTGGTATGGAGAGACTGATGGCGTTTCATGTTCCGCAAAAAGTGAGAAACTGAAAACGGAGTCTAAACTAAATCCAAATCCAAATCCGTATCCGTATCCGTATCCGTATCCGTATCCGCATCCGTATCTGGATCCAAATACGAATACGAGTCCAAATCCGAGGCAGCTGAAGCAGGCAGCGAAGAAGGCGTAGTAAAATCAAAATTCGAATTTAAAGCAAATCTTAAGGTATATGCTAATATAAAAATAATAGGTACCTAAGCGAGACATGTGTACATACGTATATATAAATATATTAATATATATGATATATTATAACCAAATCCCACACAGACACGCATACGCATACACGTTAATAATCTATTTGGAATGTGCAATAATATGACATGCTATAAATTTAGATGCGATCGCCGAGCGCAGGCTTTTGTTTCCTACTACTCGTAAATTAGATTTATTTTCCACTTCTTGTACATACTTCGTATATATACACACTCACACTCACACACTTTTTATCATTAAAACACACACACACATTTCGAAGTCCAAACGCTTTGCTTTCGAGTTTGGGTTAGGAGCTAAAAATGGAATAAAAATCTAAAAAAATATATGAGAAATTGTGATATTAAATGTAAAAACGAAATACAAACTACGATTGCGGGAAACGGGGGAAAACCCAATCGATGCCCCAGCAAATGCTTTCCATATCACAGATGAAGAACCACAAAAGATATCTAACATTCATAGTTAATTTAGTTGCCGAGGGGACAATCCCCGACCCACAAAACACACACCCTCACACTCTAATTTCACTTCATTGGAAGGAAGGATTAACACCTAGCGATAAGTAAGTCTATGAGCGATCGTACATGTATTGATTACCACAATTAAATTATACACGGATGCCAATGTATCCCACTCTGTTCGTAAGCATTAAGATAGTCCCATAATTTATTACGCAAGCCCAAGCGAAAACAAAACACAAAAACAGAAACTAAAAATGCAAATAAAAGTGAATCTATTGAGAAGAACAAATAAATATATGTATTTAAGTTATGAAAAATTAATAAGCCGTCTCAGAGTTTTCATTCGGATCTTCGGATAGTTGTATCTCCGCATCTCGTTTGTGGTTCTGGGAAAAACCCAAAAACGATGTCCGAGATTTTTCGTGCTAACAGATGGGGCTGGCTGTAATAAAAATGATTAGTCAAGTTTATTATCGTCATAATCTTTTAATTCGAAATCGAAACTGAGTATCGATGCGGCCAGCAGAGCCTGATCTGATCCACAGCAATGAAATATTTTTATTGCCTTTTAAATTGATATTTTACCTTCAACATATTTTTGCTGCCTGGTTGCGACTGTGGTTTTGATCGTTAGCTTTTTCTGGTTAACTTATTTCGGTTTCTGCTGGTTTTTGTCTCCATTTCGACTCCACTCAACGCGTCTTGATCTGGGAGCCCGATCGCTTGGCTCTCTGGCATTTTAGTCGTTAATCAAAAAATTTCCTGTTGACATCGCTTTGTCATCTTTTTAATGACGGACACCCGCTGAGTTCTGAGTGTGTCTTCGGTTATTATTATTGTTTTTGGTATTGTTTGTCTGCCAGTTTGTTGCTGTGGCCCATTTGGTTTTTGTGATGGATGTTTGAACTGGTTTCGATTTGGAAATGCCATTTACATCTTTACACCGGCCCGGTGCTCATAAAACAATGGCATTTTGATTTCTAACTGGATTAGCGAAAAATATCTGTGACTTTGGGATTTCGCTGAAATCTTTCCCCTTATAAATATTGGCCCTACCAGCCAAACGGTTAAGAGAAAAGTCTGGTGTTTATTAATGATGCTTAAACTGTTTAATTGCACTCCCATTATTTAAAAGCCGAGTTCAACACGTTCGCCTGGCACTTTCTTCGCTCAGTTATTAGGAGCAACAGCTGCTTCACTTTCGTATCTGCCGGATACATGACAGAGTTATGCCGTCAGTGAGTAATTAACACGGTTAATATGCCAACTTGCTGATTGTCAACTGACAAACTGCCATCGCAGGAATGAAGAAATAACTCGGGATCGGGGCAAGGGTCTCATATCATCCCGCCCATTCCATCACTCTGTCAGCGGGAATATCCACCGCTGTAGGTAGTCCTGTATCTGTCAGCGGCCTTTCCCGGCACCTTTAAGATACGTGCGTTATGAGGAAGGCACCTCGAGATATGGGCAACCCTTGCAGCCGGAGGGTTGCAGTTGCAGCTCGAGCTGAGTTATGGTTCCACGAGGATGTTAATTCGGGGCATGTAATTGCCGCTCCCATTCCAGCAGTTTATTTACAACAGTTTTGTCACAACCTTTCCGCTCCCTTCTCAACTTTAGTTTAGTTTAATTTGGGGCAATTCCGTGGATTTACCGCACGAGGGGGCAAACGTCTCCATTGCCGCAACCCGTTAAATGGCATCAAATTTAACTGGCGAATAAAGTGGCCGATCCACGCACTAACTGCAGTAGAACTAAAACAACAATCGCCTGATAACTATTAAGATAACTACTGCAGCCATATTGGGATACGGATACGGTTTGGGATTGGTGTTGGGTTTGTGGCGCTGTTTGGGCTGGGAAATCCTTGAACGCGCTGGCAATAAATGCAAAAATCCTTACAAATAATATGAGAATGGTTATGGGCAGTGTGCGGGCTTATCGCAGGCATAAAAACCAAACACACAGACCGGCGACAACGCAAACACCGAAAACAATCTAAACAAGAAAAATTGCACAAATTGCCGGGCTTCAGTTTGGTTCTCAGCTCTTGGGTCCATCGTCTCAGCCTCTGATATCGCAGCTTCCAAACGTCATCATCATCATTGCCACAGTGGGCCGGATTCGGTTTTCGCCGCTCATAAATAAACTCGGGAGTTCTGGAACCAATTGAACGACGCTTCCTGATTTTTTGCACCGTCGATATGTGATAAGTGATTACATGAATTCATTAGGCGGTTTCCGTTTGCTTTGTGTATGCCGATCGATATCTAAAAATGTATGGTCATTTATTAGCAGTTTAAAGCGGACAGGTTACTTTCAGAATCAAAAAATGTAAATCGTCTGACTTCACATATAGGTGTAAGCTGTTCTGAGCTATACAAAATACACTCATAAATGTATATGCATATATCAAATCTGCTCATTCAGTTGTTTATATTGTCAGCAAAACATTTTTATACTAACACATTTTACTGGTTTTTAACCAATTACCTCGGAAACTCTTTAGCAATTTTATGCTGCCCCAGTTGCTCCACTGTGCCACTAAACAACATGCCCAACGACACCAGCAACACCGACACGGGCAACAAAAGGCAATAACACCAGCAACAAGAACACCAGCCATTTGCACACACTCACACACACACACACACAGACGCAAGCGAATAGTGGGCGCTGGGGAGGGGGTGAAACACTTCAATAGGAAAATCTAACGATTTGTTTGCATTTTTATTATTTCCTGCTGTTGCTGCTGAAATTGTCACAAAATAAAATAAAACCAACAATCATTCCGGCAAATATCAACAGGAGTATGCCGAGCCCCTCCCCCACCCCGGCCATATGCTTATTGCAACACCCCTCCCCCTGAATGCAACACCCGCCTTAATGGTGTTTGAGTAGCCGTATCTGTGTATCGCCAAGTGTCAGTTTGGCACATCATTTGGCTTTGGCCCCAACGCGGCACAATGGCGGCCTCCGTTTGAGTTGGAGTTTGAGCCGCGCTGAAAAAGAGTTGGTTCCAGCATTTTGACGTCGGCAGATTTTTAGAGAAGTCTGCCAGAGATCGGCAGCTTGAGGAGAAGGTGCTCCAGGAGCACTGGATGCTGCACAGCGAAAAAGCGGGAAATTCTTGCCGTAAAGTAAAAAGCAAATTCAGGACTTTACTGCCTATCAAGTTTAAATGAAAAATTGATGAGATTTCCAATACACTTAACCACATTTGCAGGCTTCTTAAGGCTGCGATGATATTTTGGATTTACTTAAATTATAATTTGTATTATGTTTAAAAAATAAAACAGCTATCTTAGCTTTGAACTTTGTGTTCTGTATAATTCTGCTTAATAATCTCTAATTTTCAGAAGCTAACTTATTCCTTTTTCCATTTCAATACAATATTTAGACCTTAAATTAACTTGATGAAACTTAAATTTCCCCCGGTGCACTACTATAATATCCATCTGCAGACCTGGTCTATTCGCAGCCCGAGTTGACACGCGCTCGCATTTGGGCAACATTATGCAGGGGATTACTGCAGCCGCTTCTGGCGGGGCTACATCCTCTCGAGAAAGCCAGATCCCTGGTCACGTGTCGGTGGCTCGTGGCTGTCTGTTTGGGTAATCGACACCATCATAATATTGAACTGCCAGATTAATTGGCCTTATGATGGGCAAGTCTCTGATACTCGTATGATATTTTTGCGGCTTAGTTGATTTGCTTTTGCGGTTGCCTCGAGTTTTTCAGAAAACGCCCCAGCACACGTTTGTGTGGACAGGACAAAAAGCTAGGATTATGTGAAAAATATAGCTCGAAAAAAAGAAACCAGCTTCTGGTGCGGAGATATATGATAAAGCCGACCATATATTATAAAAGAAATTAAAACTACAAAGAGCAGCCTGGCTTATAATTATAGCATTATCTTCTTAAAAGCTCTCCACTTAAATATGATGCAGGAGCAGCGAGTGAGTGCAGCTATCCTGCACATAGGAGACGCAGGAGGCGGAGTCCACTTTTCGCTGGCACTTATCCTGGCAGCCATTAGGCCAAATGAGACTCGGGACTGGGCCGCACAACACATCGCTCGACGGAGACAATCGAAGGCGATTGACTTGGCTGGCACGCCTCGTCGAAGTTGGATAATTTGCGACGCTGTCCCGCTTTCCCATTTTCCCATTTTTCCCGTGCTCCCGTCTCCCGTCTCCCGCTTTCCCGCTGCAAATGATGAGGCATTAATCGGACCGATCGGACCTGCCCCCTGGGCGTGGAGCAGAACAAAACGGAACGGAATGGAGATTCTGCGAGAGACAAAGCCCGGTTTGGGAATTCTAAGCGGGATGCTGATGCCGGACATTTGCAGCAGTCAGCGCGATTTACTGCTTGGCTGCTTACCCCTTCGATGGGAGGTGGGTGGTGTTCGTAGGGTGGTGGCATGTGTCAGTGGGTGGGGATGGATGGTGTGGGGAATGGCCATGTGATTACATGAAAAACACTGGAAAGCAAGTCAACTTTCAAACCAATTTTTGCCAGGCGGCAGCGCAGCGCAAAGCGGAGAGCCAAGTAGAAAATTACTACAGTTTATACTCCCGATACAGAGGAGGTGGTTCACGGGAGGGCTCACAAACAACAATCCCGCAATCCCAGCAGCAATTTTCAAAATTTCAATCCCAATGCTGCTCGCTATACTCTCGAAAGGGGTTAACACAATTTGGGGAAAGCTAGTGCTCAACCGAAATGGAATGAAAAATATAATAGCCATCGCAAGTGTGTATTATTTCCAGAGATGATTCTATAACGTAAGTAAAGTGGAAAGCTCTGAAAGTTTTAAAAATAATCTTGATCAGTATATTATTTTGTATACCATTGTGATCGTAACTGAAATTATAGGTCACCTTGTTTTTTCAAGCTCTGTTTTTATAAATAATTCAAAGAGTATCCCTGCAGCTAGCTTTCTATATCTCCACCAATTTTTCTTCCTCTTCGAGAGCCAAGCCAGTGATTTGTTTGTCGCTGTTGGCAATGCTGTGCGGTGTGTTTGGGGCTGGCCAACGTTGCCAACGCCGTTGATGATGAGTTAGACAGCGACTCGATCTAATTTCTCATGCTGGAATCATCGATTCATCGTTTTGTGTAGCGCTGTAAATCAACGGGACAAAGACCCAATCCGACCCGAACCGACCCGACCCGGATATGGGCCCCGCCCCCAGCTCCAATCAATCCTCCAATCCAGTCAACTCCAACTCCTGCCACCCACTGTCCAAATCTAAGCGCTTCAAATATATTTCCCCCGATTTGGGAGCAGAAACGCGGCATAATTGCCGTTTTGTTCGGTAGATACGATGGATGGAAAATCGGGGGAAATGGGTTGGGGTTTGGGGGCAGCAAATACAAATTGCACGTTTCAACCCGAGTTGCATGTGAGTGAGTGTGTGTGTGTGTGTGTGTGTTGGCTCCAGTTGCTTTTTTTTCAAAGGCGAGTGTTTGGGTCAAATCAAAAAATCACAACAAAATTACTTGCCTGTCATGAAATTTGCCTCGATTTTGTTTCTTCTCCGTTGCTGCTATTTTCATTTTTTTTCTGTTTTTTCTTTCTTGCTGTTTGCTGGTATTGCGGATGCAAAACGTTTTGCTATTTTATTTCGTCTTCCTCGCCCCTCAAAAGCAGAAGAAGAGTGTAAAGTGTTCCTGTGCTCTTGAGGTTGTTTTTTCAAACTTTTTCGGCTTTTTGTGAGTACATATAATTTGAATTTACAGTCGGTGGGCCGCCTTCCGCTACATCTAATCATTGGCAGGACACTGGACCCACCTATTCGCCACAAAACTTGGAATACTTCTTAAAAAGGAGGGTCTTTCGAATATAAATGCAAAACTAAAACCATTTAAAACATGTTCTTAGAAACAATCAAATTTGTAATACGCTGTATAAAAAGTATCTGCCAAGTGATTCGAAAAATTAATGTTTACTTTCTACCAGGAAAGTAGCTCTTGTGAAATATCTAGAGATGATATATTTCCTTTTCGATTCCGCCGATCTGGCTCCACTGTGCCGCATTTCCAATCAACGTGACGTATGAGTGTTCGGTTGTTTGTCAGCTCCGAGTTTCCAGTGTGTCCAACTTGGGCCTGCGATTGGGATTGCGGCTGAGTTGGGGAACTGGGAAATGGGGGCTGCAAACGTTGGCTCAATCGGTTGGCTGGTCGGTCGGTCGGTCGGCTGGTCCCGGGTGGAATATGCAATTATGTATTTTTAAGTTCATGTTTTTACATTTGCCTTTGCTCCGTCTCGCTCGCTCTTGAGCTCTCTAGCTCCCCGTTCGCATTTGCGCCCAATTGCTGTAAATATAAAATTGCAGCAATTTTCTATGACTCGCCTCGATTGGAGTCGACGACGCGAGCTCCACTTTGCGCAGGGGGCAGCAGCACGGGGGATCCGGCAAGGGGGCTTGGCCACTCCGGTGGCTTGGGCCTGACGGAACCCCACCCCCCTGCGGTCTGACAACCACCCTGTGGGTGGTAGCGGCCCCAGTTATTATGAATTGCTGCAGCAAATTGCCGGCAAGCAACTAGCAACATGGCCAGCAACATTGGGCGCAAAAGGGGCATCCCCGGCCGATTATCGGCAATCGTGCGGCATTATGGAAGATGGCTGTCTGGCCGCGGGGAAGTGATTTGTGGGGGGGTCTCGGGACAAGTCCCTCGCATGAGCAAAATGCCGGCAGCTTAATTGACTCGGCCGTGCAGCACACCTCTTAATTGATGCGAGCCGAGGCTGCAAATAACCGCAGCATCAACAGTTAGCCGAAAATTCATTGAATTGGCCCGAACAGCGCGAAACATTTGTCTGCCATTGCCGTTGCACAGATACATTGAGGCACATGCCCGTCCCCTCTCGGAAGTGCACTGCTCAAAAATATCACAAGCAGCCTAAGATATTCACGGCCATTAATAATCAGTGCTTACATTATTACGGCTATAATGTTATGAGCAAGGTATGAAGTTTCAGTAAGTAAGTATTCCGAGTACTTGTTTTTGTTACTTGTTTTTAGTACTTGCATTTTATATCATTTTGTAATTATTTTATTTATTGATTTTATTTAATTTTTATTTATTTATTTAATTTAATTATGATTTTTGGAAAATCTAAAGATCATATTTGTGGAATTTAAATATAGAGCCATATAAAGTCGGTCAGCGTTTCTCCCAGTGCAATTCCAGTGGATAGTGGAGCCTAGCCCAGCATCTGGCAATCGACTGGCGACCGTCGCCGGCTGCACAGGTGCAAATTTCTATAGGGGATTCAGGTGAGGGAGAGGGGCGCTGGGGAGGGGCGGGCTTTTGGCGCTTTTCGGGTGTCAAATACAAAATAACAACAAAATGTTTCGCGCTCTTATGAGTCTTGTTTCGGTTGCTTTGAGGAGCGTGATTGGAGTTGTTTGTTTTCCTGTACAGGTCGCCATTGTGGGTAAGGCACTCGGGGGATTTTGGCAACATGTTGCCCCATGGGTAATGGGTTTTATTGGGATAGGCACATTGAATGGGAAAGTAGTGAAGTACTGAAATTTAATTAATAAATATCAGTTATTCAGTTGCATTATTTAAATGTATGGGAATGACGCCTATATTCATTCAAGTCGTATTGCTGCCATTTTAGATTCGTAGACTCCATTGATAGTCTAGTGAAATCAAGACAAGTGTCTTTGCTGGACACTCGAAATGTTGAAATGAGATGCATTAGGCAGCCCGAAAAGTTGTCAATCAATTCTCGGAAAATGGCATCGCATTTGCATTAGAATTCCCCAAGTGGAGTCAAGTGGACTCTGTTTCTCATGCAAATTAACTGCCCGAAAAGAATTTAATTCAGAAATATTCCACTGGACTTTTCATTCACAAATTGCAAAATCGCTAGCCTTCCAGCTCTGCGAATTTTTTCCAACTAGTTCGAAATCCATATATACGAGTACATGTGTAGCCGCCCAAACTAATGCACGTTTTGAGATGTCAAACCGAATCTGAATCTGAATCCGAATCCGAAAACGAATCTAAATCGCTGTCAAAATCCTCCGGCCCAAGGTGCATTCCATATTAATCTATTTGGAAAAGGCTGCTCCATGGGCCCACAAAACCCAACCAAATATACAATTTAAATTGCACTCTGTCGTTCTGCAGAATGTATCCCATATGTTTGTATGTAGAGTGCAGATACAGTGTGATCGGTGCACTGGATTTTATTGCCCTGCGCGAATTCTTGTTTGTTTTCATTATCGCCGCTACAGCAATTTTCGCTTTTCATCGAAATCGCTTCATTATCGTTGGAAATAGTTTTCAATTACCATTAAACGCATCGGTAAATATTATGGCTGCAAACATTGTCCGGAATCGCGTACATAATTAGGCAAAATTCTGTGGGCATTGCCCTTAATAATCGGACTTCGTGCCCGGTTTCTCCATGTAAATGTACAAATAGAATAAGATCTAGGAATCTCTCAAACTCTACATGTATAATTTATCTATTACATTTACTATGAGTGAAATAAATTTGCGAACTAGTAGCCAAAATCAGACAGATACAACTTGTATGAGACCTAAAAAAAATGCAAATCGAATTGACCAAATTCATTTAAGTGGATTGGACAACAGTTAAATCATTGAAAAACTGCTTTAAGCCATAAAGTGATAATATAGTTTTAGGTAGTTTCAGATATACATTTAGTCAGCTGTAATGGATCCCCGTTTTTATATCATAAGCAAACCGCCTTTCCTGCTGCATATCTCGAACTTTAATCGCAGCTAAAATTTGTTTGCCATTTAATCTGGCCAGCCAACTCAGTCAGTTGGCCAATACTTCCCTATCCACAATTGCAGACTGAGCCCACCAAAATCGGCTGAATATGGAAATCAGTGCATATCGATGCCGCCGAGCTGCAGAAGGAAAACGCCAACACCAACTGGGACTCCTGGTGGAACTCCCACTCCGATTTCTGGTCCAAGTCATGTCCTCCAATCCAATGCGATGCCCAGTGTCCGTTGGCTTTTCCCGCTGCTGCTCTTTTTGTGTGTGTTTCTATTTTTTGCTGGGCTGTTGTGAACTTTTGTCTATTTGTATTTGGCCAAATGAATTGCACTTTGTCCACCTTCTGCTCGGCGCTTTCCTGTTGAATTAAGTCAGTTTGGGTTCACTATGTACCATCACTTCTCTGAATGCAGTGGGAAAAATATGAAGGCCGCTTTAAAATGTAATTCCAATGGCTTCAAAGAAAGCCTAAGAAAGTCAATTATAATATGGTGCATTTCAATTATGGAAACTGTTGGCAATTAGCAAGACTTAAGATATTAGAGAAGCTAATAATAAGCACTGTTCAAGTTGTTGAGAAGGAGATATTGGGTCCGTGGATTTTTCTACATTTTTCTGGCAGTGTACGGTTGCATATTGACTTTGATACAGCGATAGCGAAGCGGGGGCAACTGAGACGGCCGACGCCAGGGCCGATAACAAATCGCAGATACATAATTAAATTACAGCGTTTTAATTTCTGTAATTAGTCACGACTTCCACCCGAAACAGGGCTACGGGCAGCAAAGCCGGCGCCAGGAGGCCACCGGGAAGAGCCACCGGCGGGGAGTCCCCGTTTCCAGGGTCCGGGCTCCAACTGCAACTGGGTGGGTCCTCCGCAGCTCGCATGCCCCCCATTTCCCGCTGCTCCCATGCTCCTGCCTCCGATGCCCAGCCAGTTAGATCATCAAAATGATCTAGTTTACGGCGAGCGTGGGCCATAAATACTGGGCCATTGGAAAGCGAGTAAAATGTATGCAAAATATTGGGACATTGCGTGTTGCCACGAGGGCGGCGGGGGGCAAAGTCTTTGCGCGTGCGCATTCACATATAAATTAAACAAACGTCGCGCATTTCACACACGCTACTTGATTCATGAAATATGCGCGCCAAGAAGCAGCAGGCAGTCACATAGCCAGCAGAAATAGCATAAATAAATGGAAATAAATAAATGAAAAAGTAAAATGCGAACAGTTGGCCACGTCGTGTAGACTCATTTAGACTCATTTGAATACCAAAATGCGGACACGAAGCGCCGTCCGCAACTTCAAGTCCAACTGCAGTTCGCAGACAGCGCCGACGACATTTTCTAGGCTTATTTATTTACGACTTTATTCCCAGCCCGGCTGAAGTGCATCCATCCCAGCCGGCCAGAGCTGGCTTTTTTACGATCTCGGTTGGTGTGCTGTGCTTCCCGGAGCAGCTTCTCCAGCTCCTCCAGCTCCTCCAGCCCCAGATGCACTTCGCAGATCCGGCTGCAGGTGGTCGTCGCTGATGCATTTGTATGGGCCCCAATTTGGAATCCATTTTGCAGCGAATGTTCTTCAATTAGGGCCTTGGCGAAGGATTGCAGATCCAGCTGGGAGGCAGTGCAGCAATCAAGCAATCCAGCTGTTCAAATATCATTTTCAAGTCGTGCAAAGTAATCTTGTTTAATCACCCATAACAAATTTATATAGATTATATAGTCAGCCTATTTCACTCAAATCTATTTCAAATGGCTGCAATTATTTATAGCAAAATGTGTAATACTACTTTAAAAGCATCTAAATTATCCATTTATCACTTGTTTTCGAAACATACTCTTGATAGCCTGTAGATGTACTATAAATGAACATATTTATTTATTTAATATTTATTTGTTTCAAAATACTAATGACGTTAAGCTCTGCGAGAGGCACAGCTTTGATAAATAGAAGCTCGAACAGTCTTGTGCAGAAGTATGCGCACACCAACCACTTTCGTCCTGCCTCCGCAAATAGCAAGTAACTAAGTACGAGTATATTTGCGAATGAGTTCTCAAAGTTTTTAAAATAACGCATTTGAAACTCGGCACAAACTAGCGCCAGGATATGAAGAAAGTGCAGTTACATATGGTTCTATATACACACAAGTATTTGCACATATGCAGTTGGCTTGTTTGATTTTGCACATACAGTGGCTCAAAATCTGGCATAAAATAATGTAAAAATATTCAGCACTTTTAAAAAGCGTACAACCTTTTGGGTGTGTAAACTTATGCTGATGTCATATTTTCTGTGATGCTTTTGAAATGAGTAATCTTGAAATACCAGTGACCGCTACTTGGATATGTTTATACTTATGAAACGCACTGCATTTACTTGGCTCATGTGCTTGCGTGAAAGTATATGGTCTTTTGATGGCGTACACTCGTAAAGGTCAAAAGTTTTCGTTTGCAGTTGAAACTTTTTGTGCAGCTCCTTCTCTATCAAGCGTGTTGCACACACACACACACACACACAGACACTGGGGAAAAGTTGCACAAGGAGCAGTCGACTGTGAGGTCCTGGCTGCCTAAGTGCGCCATATCCTTCGGCTCCCGATTTCGCTGCCACGTCCGCCCATTCGAAAAGGTAGTTTTCATATTTTTCGGCGATAAGCAGCCGCGTCCGTGTGTGTGCCTGTGGCATAGCGTGCACTTAGCAGGACGACCGAAGGACCAACGCCCACATGGCCAACCGCCTCCTGCAACCGACCGTTAGCCATTAGCCAGTGGCCTAGGTGAAGCCACCTCGGAAAATTGGGCGGGCTGGGAGGGCTTTTTCCGCCGCAAATGGCAAAGCATAAATTTATGTAAAAAGATCTGTGATTTATCACCGAGGCGAGGGTAAAAGCAAAACTTTTATTTCCACCCCATCCCTTTTATCCAGTAGCCAGGTTTAATTTATGGAATTTTAGTTTTAACGCCAACTTTTGGCTCGCCATCCTTGTTCGTCTTTTGTTGCTTCCATTGTTCGTGCGCCGTGCGTGTACACTCGAAGATAATATTTATTCCTATTTTATATTATAAAATTATAAGTTAGTATATGCATATTTTGTTACGGATTCAAATTGTATATAATCAGTAAATGTTATTTTAAACATATTTATGGATATGCATTTTACAGTATTTATTTTCTGTGCTCATTTGAGCGGATCTGTATATATGTATATATATGTAACGAGGGGTCACCACCATCGAAACGAAATCGTAGCAAAGTTGAAAGTTTGCAACGCACATAAATCAGATGCACTTTCGGCATTTCCGCGCACACACACAAAAAACTGAACAGAAAACACTGGCAGCCAAAGAAAAGCGTCCCTGAAGCTTTTCCCCCAAGGACTCGCGGCTACAGGAAATTAGCTGACCGCCCCTCCCCGGCTCCCTTCCCCATCGATTGCAGTTATTGCAGTCATTTGTGGATGTATCTGTCGGAGCGTCTGACAAATTCGAATCATTTGCGTTAAGTATCCTTTTTTACATGCCGGCAGGACTAATGATGAACGGTCCGACGTCAAAATTCAATTACTTCGGTGGAAGCTGACATCGTCTGGGGTTTTCGTGTCCCCAGCCCCCACAAAAACCGGAGCTCATAAATGATGATGAACTGGGGCGGCATGAAATATAAGGCAATCCCCCTAATTGCCATTAGGTACGTGTATTTCCTCTGGCCAAAAATTGCCGTGCTCCGTTTCCTGAAGCTAATTGCGGCCCGAACTCATTAGATTACCTTTGCACGCAGAGCAGAAAGCGTACCAATTGAAGGGGGATTGGATATATTAATTTACCCTGACTTAAAGCTGAAAGAATTATATAGACAGTGTGGAAATTTAAATCTCTGCCAAGGATTCTTTAGCCAAAAATTTAAATGATTCGTGGTAGCTTGGAGCTCACTTGTTAAAGTAATCAGTTATCGACAAACGAAACATGCCATAAAGCTTTAAGAAATATACCTTTTCTGTCTGTGCAATACAATAAATTATCGACATAAGCCAAGGAGCAGAAATCAGAGCTATCTCTGGCATCGTATCTCATAGATACTTTCGCTCATATTTCGTGTAGCTAAGCCCGAATTCCAAACGATGGCAGGCCGATAGCTGGGAAGCAATTTCCCAAACATCGAACCGGCCAAATCCGCTTTGATCCCCCATATGGATGTCATAAAAAATTAAGTGAATCCCGGGCAAAAGCTATCTGAGAACAGGACCCAGGAGCCGCGTGGTGCCGCATCTGGTCAAATATTGCCACTGACAAAGGGACGCGGAATCCACTTGTGTGCGCTTCGTCAATTTGCCATAATTTCAACGCCTATCTATCAGGGGCAGCCCTTCCACTCCGCTACTTAAGTGTGCATTTAATTTTGATCAAGTATATTTAAAAAAACTAAAAAAGTATGTACTCGAGAGCACTTGCTGACAGCTCTTTGTTTGCTTTGTTTTTCGACACGCGACAAGTGAATGCCGCCCCAGGATGCGAAGTCCTAGTCTAAAAAATGGGAAAAACAGGGTGGCTTATGCTGTTGCAAATCAGCGCGACAAGATAATAAATAAATATCAAAATATGTCATAAGGAGATTTGCAGCAGCTGAGTTGAATGGATTTCTGAATGGGGTTCAGGGTGGCGATTGTCTCTCCATCAAGGACTCTTACGGGTGCTCAGCTGGTGTTGAAATGTGGCTGTTAACTGGTTCTCAAGTGGAAAGGACGCATAATTGTATTTAAATTTCCTATATCGGTGGGTAAAAACAATCACCCAGCACCAGCTCACCCAGTGCTGCTACAAACCTGCACCTATCTAGTTAAGTCTGGATATAATATATATATCAGTGAGATTTAAATTTAAATTTTAAAATATTACCAAGCGTAAAAACATAAAACAGCACAGCACAATGCAGTCTGTAGTTCGTCAAAGTCCCTTTCCAAAAATCTTCAGCTAAGTTAATATACACCTCAAACCAGTTATGGATATACCAAAAATCCATAAAGAATCCATAAAGAATCGTCGCGATGACAGCTTGAAGTGCGAAACGAGCTCAGATGCCACTCAGCTTTCCGCTGGGATGCGACGGACTTAAAAGGGGTTAAACGGCGCGGCCAAGTGTGGATGGGAGGACCAGGATGGATGGGGGGAACTACCCCAAGGACTGCACATCAGCGTCAAATTGGAAATGCTTGTCATATCCCTGATTTATCCGTCTTGATACATGGATTTTTCATTTTTATGCTCGTCGCCCACACACATGTAAGCAGTTTCATAAATTATTTGTCACAATTAATTGAATCGTGTCTCTGTGGGTGTGGGTCATCCCCGCCCCGCCCCCTTTTCTTTCAACGCCCAATGCATCTGCGGGCTTTTTCGGAAAAATCCCGGCCACTGAACCCTCGTGAAACTTTTAGCCGGCAACTCTTGCACATTTGCAGGAGTTTTTGGAAAAAACTTTGTCACCACTAAATGAGCCACGGGGGCGGATACCAGGGGACAAAAGGATGCGCCTCGCATCCTGCTGTGTCCTGGCAAATAATTTGATGAGATACGACATATGTGCAAACAACTTTTGTGCGGTGCTTCACATAATTGAAAATCATATACACGCACCATGGAGCCCAGCAAAGGAAGTGGAATCTCTGGCCGGCAATACATATTTCCTGACTTCCCCCTTTACGAATCCACTTCCCACTTGGGCAATCCAAAGCGTTATGTTTTGCGGGGCAATTTAGAGGCCAATATCCTGCTGTGAAATATGCGGTGATTTCGCCGAGTCCTTTGTTCCTTGCTGGTTCCTGCGTTGCATTAGGCACTGGATTTAGCGCTCAGAAATGATTTATGATTATGACAAATTGTTCGGCAGCAGCAAGTGAAATGCGCGATGATAGGGTGTGGTTTATTGTTAGTACAGGGTGGCTAAATCTGAGTGAGAGATTCCATAAGAAGTTTGGATGCTTTCCATATATACTAGTTATCCAAGGAACTCGAATAACCCATATTATATATACGAATGTACCAAAAATGTGCCTGTCAATCTCATCAACTGCGGATGGCCCAGGTGATGGCTCTTTTACGAGTCTTGGCCCCGATTTCCATGTAAAAGCCATATATCAAAGGGAAAGGGAGAGAAATCAATGCAACCATCTAGGCGGGCATTTAAATATACTTATATATTTTATACGTTAGCTCGAAATGCAAAGTGGAGGAATGGAAATAAATCAGAATGCTTCCATTGGGCCGCGCCGAACTAATGAGAAACTGAAGCCCGTGCAATTAATGCTGATAATAATCAAATAATTAACTTTCTTAATTGAAAACAATGAAAAGAGTTTTATGCGCCCAGAAATGTTTTGGTAACATTAACACTTGGCCAAGGCGACGACAAGGGGCCAAAATCGTTGCCATTAGGCCGCTGACATTGTCTCTAACATCGGCGGCTATCTGCCAGTTCCATCTAACTGCCATGAGCCCGAGTCTATTAAATTTGAGGTTCCTTAAAAATGCATTAAAACAATGCCTCGACCAAGCTCGCCTAATCATAAAATAGGTAAATATTTGTTTTATCCGGGGAAAAATAATAAAAATCGATGCCATAAGGCGGCCCTGGGCCACGGCCATAAAAATGTGACAACACATAAAGCAAATGTCCAGAAAGGTAGTGTGTATACCATATATACACATGCACTTGCTCTACCAAAGGATGGAGTTCTCTGGCCCCTTCCGAAGGACCGGCTATAAGGAAGCAGCGAGCAGAAATACAATAAATTACTCGACGGAAAATATTGATAAGGGCGACCCGGCTGATCCCAAATCCATCCGTGTGGCGTTTTATAGCCGCAGCCAGTCGTCTCGACATTGTCGCCAAAGATGACGCATGTTGCACTCGCCCAGGACACCAGCCACACCAACTGGCGACCAGAAAACCAGACCGGGCAACAACCCAAATGAAATGAGTTAAACGGGGCAGGTAAGCCGGACTACGCAGCCTGATAAGAGCCCTGATAGACGGACTCCTCTTCCAGATGCGTTCGTGTTATACATATTGAAATTTGTCAAAGTCGGATGGGGAAATGCGCTTTGTTTGTTTGCCGCGGCTAACAGAATTTTAAAATATTTACACCTATCGGATGTTAATATGGGCTTAGTTTGAATTACTCTTTTAGAACGTTGCTCAAAACCAGTTAAGACCCATGTTTCACTTATCATTACCACGAAACCACACTTTCAGTGGGCTTAAATGTGCAAGTTGTAGCAATAAAGTTATAAGAATGACTCAGGGCACTGCCTTAGATACATAGATAGTTGACATAAACTTCACATTCGTTGAATATGGATATTGGCAAATCAAATTGCCGACGTGGTAAACTGGTTCCCGATCGCCGATAAGATTCGCTAGCGATGGGAATCGAGCAACAAAGGGCATGCGGAATCATACGGATTACGCGGAATTCCTCGTAGGTCGGCATAAAAATTCATGTCGGTGCCGGAGATTCGTGGCGATAAAACAAATTAGCACCTCAATCGATTCGGCCTGGGAAGAGGCAAATGTCCAGCGACACGGCGACAGTTTGAACGAGTTGTAATAAACTAATAATTTATAAATTCCGTTTGATATTCAGCTGGCATAAAGCTGCAGAAATAATTCCCATGACCGGCCGAGGCACAAATCACCCGGGAATCGCCGAGCTCCGTCCGGATTTTAGGCCGATTCGTATGTCGAATCGAACATGCAAATAAACCGACAATTTCCCAGCACGTTCGCGCAGCAGCAAGCCCATTAATTAACTCCCTATCCCCTACGAGCCATACAAATTTTGCTTTATGGGTTGGGAGTTAGCCGGCGCAATTAGGCGGCGTTATGGAGCCAAAAACTTCGGCAGCCGATTGGCGACGGTGTCAAATTAAAATTACAGCCGCAGCCAGCGGTCGATGGACATCCGATAGATACGCAGGCCGCTTGACAGATGGACGGACCGATAGATACGCAGATAGATAGATAAATAAAGGTTCAATTTTCCGTCATAAAAATCATTAGAAACGTGATTGAAATCTGTGAGAACAGTGTTACCAGCGCCAGGCGACTTATCACACCACCAACATGTCGAAAACGTCTGCGCATGCGCAACTCGCTGGGTTCCTACACTGAGACAAACGTCGTATGGTGCAGAAATATTATAATAAAAAATAATAGCACCATTTGCTTATTAGTTCCCTGCATTTTATTATAGGAATTAGCTACAGCTTATTTTTCTCAGTGAAATAATAGATAAATGAAATATATTTCATTCCTCACTTACAAATTTCATTTTGGTTACACACAAGGTGTATATGAAGTCATGGCTTTCGTGTTCCGAAGTGTGCTTAAAGTATTTAAATTCCCTATTTCTCTCGACTGCCCTCTAGCACTTTGTTCAGTGTACTTGCGGCAGGTCGTATCTCACGGATACCCTCGACTTGCCGATGTCTGCAGCCGCTTGTCCCTGACACTTGAGCAATAATAATTGTCAAAGCTTTGACTCAAGTTGACTTATGTATATACATATTATATCTTCGGTGCTGCCACATACATAGTTGCCTCTCCATCCGTTGAGCTCGATGAAATTGTCAGAAGGCGCCGCTGGCGCCGTCGGCCCCGTGATTAGACCTAAATACCAATTAGTGGCACCCGGGGACATGGACGTATTTAAATTGCCGCAAGTACAATATGCGCCCACTCATAAGTGCCTCACCCAACAGAAGCCGATACATGGGGTCTTGTGTCCATAAAAGTGATCGCCACGAATTTAATACGCGTAACAAATTGACGACTAGCTTTCTCAGCGAGGCACTAAAATATTTATGGGTTCCTGCTCATGGCTAGGAATTTTCAATTACAATATGGGAATGCGCGTTTACATTTTCTAAGTCCGAAGAAAAAAGTTTGCAAGAATGCGGATCTTGTTCAATTGGTATTAAAAAGAATATTTGCTACGATTTCAGATTTCGTGTTAATAATTTAGGAAATTCAAATTAGGGACATCATTTTGGTTACAACAATCTGAAATCCAGCATAAAGATATAGCACCATGGGCGCATCCATAATTTGGCCGAGTTAATGGCTCTCGAAATTCGGGTATTTACGATATTTACCTCGTGCTTTAAGGCAATTGCAGAACCAATTTAATAACGTAAACAGATTGTGCAGCAGCGAGTATGAGCAAGTATCCACAAGATAGATGGCGGAGTGCTGATGCTGCAGATGCATCTGCAGCTCAGACTCGAATATTGTACAAAATTATTGTTTACAAATAAAAAACGAAAGCCCAACGAGGCGAAGACACATAAAAAAGTAAGAGAAACGTGTGCTGTCAGTCCAAATCGAACGGAGGAGAACGGACCTCAACTCCACTGAAGCTGGAGCTGGAGCAGGAGCTGGATCTGGGCAGCAGCAGATCCACAATTTGTTTTTACCCATCGGGAGATGGCACATCCCGACCTGTCTGGGGATGGGCATGCAATGGGGTGGGACAAGGCTGCCATGTGATGTGGCGCAAATGAATTGTATTGGCAGCTGGCAGACGGCAGACGGCAGACGCTCCTAGTAGCACTTGTAGTTGTGGAAATAAAATGCACAAATAAATGCATTGATTATTAATTCACGCGAGTGCCGGGGAAAATCGCCGCTAATTAATTGAACTTTTCATAAAACTTTATCCGACAGATTGTCGTGCTCGTATCTATACTCGTATGCGCATTTGTATCTGACACTACCGAGATACTTTCTCCCCCCGGCTTTTCTCCAGCCATCTACACGTATGTTTGTATCTGAAGCGAGCCAATGTCTCACTCGGTCAGTTCCGATGCTGGATGCTTGATTACTAATTGCGAACGCTGCAGTACTTTTTATGCAGCGAGGGTTGATCTAAGAAGTTTCAAAATCGAAAGGAATGCAAGGTATTAGCCATAATCCTGGGGAATAAATAAAACATTTGGAAAGGTGAAAACACAGAGTTCCTTTATTAGCTTCACATAACTACCAACCAGAAGGATGTCTTAGGACTTACATTCAACCTCAAGAGCCAAAAACTTCTTCGTTCCAACCTCGAGGCCGTTCCTCCCCCTGACTTTCCGCCCATCGCCGCTCGCATTGATTGCCGCGACACAAGCTGGACCTCCATGGATACTCGGAGCCACCGAACCAAGCCAGTTTGGGCCACATGGGGAATCTGCGGCGGGATGGGCAGGCGGGGCAACAAGAAATTCAGTGTAACAACAAGTAGATTTACAATTTGTGATACTTCCCGTACTTCAACAACTAAATAAATATTCATCTATCGATGTGGATGCCTCTCGCGCTCTTGGAGCAGTAGAAAAAATCATGTCAGGCGTCAATTTGAAAATGTTTAAGTGATTTGTTTACACGCGGCAGCGTCTATTAACGAATTTATGGTAAACAAAGGGAAGTCGTTTGTTCAGAGACCCTGTACCATCTCCAGATACCCCAACCATCCAACCATCCACCCACCAAGCACCACCCAACGAATCCAGTTGCTCGCTTTTCCCCAACTCGATGCGGACAAAGCCAGATACAATACACTTCATAAAATATTAATCTGCTGATTTATGATTCTATTTTCCTTTTTTATTGATCTGTGCTGGAGTGGAGCATCGTGGATTCGGATGGGGAGTGGGAATGGGACTGGGCCTGGGACTGGGACTGGGTGTGGAGTAGTTTCTCATCTGCAGGTTGGCCTTTGTTTACGCGAGTGTCGATGCATCCGAAACAAGAGTAAACACATTGAAACATTGCGATGGTCTGACTATTTTCTGGGGAGTTTGCTCTGCACTCCAGATATATTTTACAGTTTTCCCCGAATCAGGAGCACGTGTTTGACACAGATGCACTTGGAAGAATGATGTAGGACCTCAATGAAAAGGGATATTTATGTATCTTTACGGGTTACTTTTCTAACATTTAAAATGCGAGTCTAAAAAATTGTTGAGTACACAAACTCATTTTCCGGAACTCAGTTTATAAGGCCCCGAAGCTCCACTAAATAAAATTCCAGCCCGGAGCAATCACCTCTAGATTTGATGGGTGTCATGCTGCGATTGGCGATACATCTTCATTAGATTCATGCGAGGTGATCGTCCAACTGGCGAGGATCAAACGCTAGCCGATGTCTAAATTTACTCAAGTTCACTTTGAACTTTTCAAGAGGAATCCGTGCGATTTATGGGGCCTCCCAGCTTCTGGCCATCCCAAATCTGAACCGATTTGACGGAAGACCGCCCGTGGCTCGATCGCTGGATGAAATATGGAATGATGACAAGGGAGGGTTCACAGATCGGAGTGTGAACTCTGAGATACATGCGTGTATAGATTCTGATATGCAAATAGTCGCACATAAATCGAGGCGTTTAGCTCTACTCTGACGGGCATGAATAACGTGGCAAGAGATATTTCATCTGCCAAATTGCCAACGTATTACAAATTAATTTGGAGGCTCAAGGCGGCAGGCATGAAATTGAGCATTTTGTACGCGCGATTCGGGCGAAATTGAATATTCAAAATGCAGCCAACAAAATAATAAATATCGCGGAACTAATTGAACTGCCTTCAGCCTTGGACTGAGTAAATATTTGCATAAATTAGCAACGCTTCGTGGGCCTCACGTGCACAGTCGTCGAACCGTCAAATGCAGACAATGACAATAAGTTCCTCATCTCCCTGCTTCCTTCCAATTGCATCCCCTGTCGAAGGACTCGAAGGCCGGAACTTGTTTGTTGGCTTAAGCCCTGGGTGTCCTTGTATCCCTTTTACGGGTACGCGCTGTACGGGTGTAATTCTGCGGCAGCGTGACCAATTAATTTGATTGTAAAATGTGAAATTCGTATTAAAATCAAATACAACAAAAATGACAACGCGTATGACGGGAATATTAAAAAGGATACAAGCCACCACCCGAAAAAGGCAAGGAAAATCGACAGGAGCCACCCCGAGGATGCTGTTGCTGACTTTTAAGTCACGCACGGAGTTTGCGCGATTTTTATGATAATTTCTCACAGCGATTGGGTCTCGACCGCCATCGCTGTGGATCCCTTCCCGTTTTCCCTAGCCATTCCATTTCCATTTCCACTACCATTCCCAAACCCATTCCCCAGAACCCAGCCAGACAAAGATGCCTGGGCTAAGGATATTTTCCGCTCGACTTTGCTCCATTTCCTTTCATTTTTTAATAACAATTCAAGTGCGCAGGTTCGTCATTCGATCAAATCGCTGAGTTGTGAAAAAGGTTTGACCCGACTCGGTTTTTTCTTCCGGCGTTCTGCGTTTCATGTCTCGTCATCGTCGTTATTGGCGGACAAGTTTTCAGTTGAATCACCTATTTGCATATTTCGTGAAATTAACGATTGGAAAAATTAGCATAGCGTCGAATGCATCCAAGGGTTGTTGACTTGGGGGAGTAAGGATAACTCATCAGCTTAGTTATATTAAAAAAGTCTACATCAAAGGGATCAGCTAGTTGGAAGACGAAATTATCTAAGTTCCTCAATGGTTGTTCTGTGAGATATTTAAACAAAATGGGAATATCAGCATATCATTTATTAAGATAAAACGTTATTTATCAACCAGAAAGGGCAAAAGTATCATTGGGATCATCAGAACCCGAGTTATATTGAAATTCAGCCATAAGTCAAGTTTCCAATGCCATGTCAGATGCACATAACCAAGTGAACTACTTTGATGAACTCCGAAACGAGCACTGCAGTCGTTACCCATTTGCAACGTCAACAGTTCTGGTGAAAATGGCTGTGTTCCCGGTCATTCCATTACTTCAGAAGTGGATTACGCTTGCTCCATATAAAGCCCCTCGGCAAAACAAAAAGCAGAACAAAACAAAACAAAACTCGAGGACGTGTGCATTATCCTGGCAGAAAGTTATGAGCTCTGCTGCATGGAAGGCGGAATAAAATTCACTTTATATGCAGACCAATAATATTTCCATTTGGCGAATTGCCCCGGCCATCCCCTGCCACGCCCCCAGGACTTTGAGGAAGTGGCGCAGAGGTAGTAAAGAACACGACGGTTTGATTGTGATATCTCCCAAAGGAGACCGAGGTTCCTGGACTTGCACTTCCTGCCGGCACGGGAACAGAATTTTCATGGCATATGACTTTATGAATGTGAGGAGCGAAACAAAGACATTTGGTGTGAAGAAATCCGTTTTGGCACTTTCCCGGAAAATTGGCCGACAATTGTTATGTGCACTCCGTGACTTCCGACCCCGAAGAAGAAGCCAGCGGCTTTAAGTTGGCCAGTGCTTTAAGGTTGCTCAACCCCTTTTGCCTTTTGCCCTTTTGCTTTGGATACCGAACCCTTCACTGCGGACCTGCAATTATGGCCCGGCATGGTCATTAAATCATTCATTCCGGGCCATTTAATAATTTTCGCAACAAAGCTCACTGCGAGCCAGAAATTATAGAAGGGCGCGCGCTTCTGGGCATAATAATTCATTAGTCCTTCGAGGAGAACGCAACCTGGTCCTGCTCATAAATGACGGGCAGCGAAACAATAACTTAAATGGAGCCACCATTCCGCCCACTCGGCAGCCACAAAAGGACGAAATCGGAAGGGTCCAAAGTGGGCAGAAGGTCAAAAATGATAAACGGATATGAGGAAAGGATATTTTTGTTCGCTTCCTCTTCCGATTGTCGTTGAATAATTGCAAGTCGCAGTCAGAAGGACTTCGCCTTCCACTCGGCGCACTGCACAACAATTGCAGGATCTGCAAAAAATTTAAGCTGTCAATATTTTGACTTTTCCTGCCTGCCCTTGTGAAGTGGGCGTATAATTAATGGATCTGCCCAACCGAACGTGGGGTCCCATCAATGGCGAAATATTGGGAGTTCTGAATTGTGAATGGGAATGCGAATGTGAATGCGAATTGCAAGCTTTGTGGGGGACGCAAAAGGGTTCGAGTCTATCGCTTTATTTATGGCGAAATAAATTGAAATGTCAACCGGGTGGGTGGAATATCATATTTGGCCTCAAACTATGAGCCCTTCGCTTTGTGTCAGCCGGCCATTTCATACTCCATATGGGTCGAGTCGGGCAATCCCATTATGTTTATTGCGGGTCCGCAGAACTACCGAACTACTGTACTGCGAAAATGCCTTGGTCGGTCAATGGGGTTCAATTACACTTTTGAAGAGGCCGCCATAAAAGTCCTGGCACAATGAGCCCAGCCATTGTCCTGCCGCCTCAAGTGTCCTCGCTTTCCTTAAGATATGGGGCGTACACAGGCCATAACCCAGTTCTTACCCGTTAACGATGTGCCAAAGGGTTAGGGCTACCCTCTTCCCCGATCTAATTCATTATCGAAGTTGTCTGCAGTCGATACACTGGCCGTTTTCTCTTGTCCGTTTGAAGGCAGCTTTTCAGCGGACTACTTACTCTATGGACCACATCTATTCAATATTTTGTAGTACTAACTTGTTATCTATATTTTATTATATATTATATAGATGGTAGTTAGGTGTATTACGTTGCATACTGTTTCAATCTATGAACCAAATCTATTCAATATTTTGTAGTACTAATTTGTTATCTATATTTTATTATATATAGATGGTAGTTAAGTGCATTACGTTTCATATGTTTCAATATTTCGTAGTACTAATTTATTATCTATACTTTATTATATAGATGGTAGTTAAGTGTATTACGTTTCATATGTTTCAATATTTTGTAGTACTAATTTATTATGTATATTTTATTATATAGATGGTAGTTAAGTGCATTACGCTTGTATTTTTAGATTGCGAGCTTATCACAACAGATTGAAAGTGAAAAGAAAACGTACCAAGCACATAACACCTTCCCATATCTTTTCTAAAAACCCCATTACACCCTGGGTTATTTCTAGCACCACTTGGAATGCACGACATGTGGCTATATCTATCGCACAATATATCAAATTGTTATGATTTCCAGCCCAGCCCCAGTTCCAAGCAGAAATCCCGAGCTGGGAGCGGTGGCACAAGCCTGCCTTGAATTTGGTAGTCAGAGCCACGAATTTATGATATTAATGCGTGGTTATTATGATCCTAGGACTGCTACCGACTGCACAGGTGAGTGGGCGAGGCAGGTGAGCGACGTGAGCCGAAATTTTGATGCCCATCGGCAATATGAAATATGAAATTTGATTTTATGGCTTATGTGTCGTGTTATGAGTACGCGAAAACAAGACACGCGGTGGTACCTGTGTGGCATGTAATGGGCCATAAATTAATGTTGGGCATAACTTAATGATATTGCGGCTGAAACATGGACTTCTAATCGATTTGGGCTTGGATCGCATACTCGAAAAAATGTCGGACAGGTCGTGGGGCAATTAGCACTTTTCCCTTTACTCAATTGTAAATTTCGAGTGCCTTAAGTAAGTTTCTTAAGCCATTAAAGGGTAAAACCTCAAAATAAATAAGATTGAAAATGAGGCGGCCTTTTGGGACACAAGATAATCATAGTAATATATTACGATTTCAGTTTTTAGAACGTATTCCATCAACGTCATCTGTTAGTATCCATAAATTGGTCTTTCCTGAGCAAAGGTAGCCTCCTGCCTCTTTTCGCACAGAACGTCGATTGATTTGCGACCCCATTTGAACCCGTTTTATGGTCACGTTCCCCACGTGAAAAGCCGCCAACTGCCGCATGTGGGTGAC
The DNA here is from genome assembly GCF_003286155.1 of Drosophila erecta. Taxonomy (NCBI): domain Eukaryota; kingdom Metazoa; phylum Arthropoda; class Insecta; order Diptera; family Drosophilidae; genus Drosophila; species Drosophila erecta. The sequence goes on from NW_020825200.1 coordinate 14,340,088, forward strand.
TTATAGATTCCGCTTTGCGATAAGAGTTTTGCATTCATTTCGGCGTAATTCATTTTCAATTCGGATCCGCCTGTGCGCATCGTACGTGCCGCAAAATGTGGCAAGCTGCGGCAAAAGAGAGAGTTCCGCCGGCCAGTCCGCGAATTATGAGGAATTGTGTCTAGGCTAGGCACTCGGCCAAAATGCAAATGCAAATCGGGCATTGGCAGCCGCGCAGTTAGCGGTCGGGTTCCCTGATGCGTGCCACACATACTCGTATGCCCATGTATTCATATTCATACCTATGTGGCACACACACATATGTGCAGATGCACATATGCCAGATGTGGGACCCACGGCTCATAAATATGCATTTCAGATGCGGCAGGCCGGCTCCATTGTGCCGCCGTGTTGGCCGCATATTAGTGGCAAATATTGCTGGTCGCCATGAAAGCCGCATTGTGAAAATGAAATTTTCATTTATGCGTCGCTCCGCAGTTGTTAATCAAAGGCCAGTTGCAGTTGCACAATAATAATCTGCAACACTTGTCCGCTCAGCCGAGCGTTATTATAATGCAAAACAGATGACAATTATCGCGGCATCAAAAGAGGGTTTTTGTTTGTGTCATCGCGGATGGAAAATATGCAGAATGCTAGATTTCAGGCAGCGGAAAATGAATATATATAATTGAAATAAATGATATAATATCCATGACCAATACGGGCAATGTCACTGCTTAAGTTTTGGAAATGATCTGCCCTACAATTAGGGTATGAATATCACTGTACGATATCGAAATATATCTTTTGACTAATATTTCCGTGGGCCATAAATGTGGCAAAAACCTCTATAAGTGGGACTAGCTTCCACTTGCAAATGCTCTTAAAAATTTTTGGTTTTTATCGAGCCCACCACTCGGGAATCATTCAAACAGCAATCAGTCTTAAAACTTTTTGCATAGTGCAGTGTCGCTCGCAATAGTTCCATCTCTTTCAGCTATTCCCAGCTCACTCTGCACCTAGCTCTTTCTACACTTTTGCGAGTTGCAGCAATGAGCAAATAAATTCACCGCATACAAAAATTTATAACGCCAACTTTTCTCATTAAATTTTATAAAAGGCGGCATATTTTAAACTTTTTCGACAATAACGGCATTATCTCACCTGGCCAAAAAGGGGGCTGTTTGCAAAAAGTGGGGACTGGAGCCCTGAGGCATTGCAGTAGTTGGGCGAGCACTCAAGCGGCAACGAAACTTAATTTCTATTCATTTGCTAAAATTCATTCGGCGGGCGAAAGGCAGCAGGCGCGGGGAGCGGAAATGGAGCAAGTGCGGTAGGTACACTTCGAGAAATACCACCTATATTTTAGGTGGTAAATAACATGAAGCCAGAGAAAGTGAACAATGTGAATGCAGTTCACTGGTAAAGGAAGGTAATAACTTTTCAGTATACAGCCCGACGTAGGTCAGCATGTATTTCTTTGAGTGTACAAATAGGCATGTGTGTGTGTGTGTGTGTGTGTGTATCAGGAGCGGGATTGGCGAGCAGTCATATTGGCAGCGGAAATGGAAGCGAAACTTTTGTCTTCACACTCGTGGATATAATGCCACGACAGAATGGATGAAATTAAGAAAACTAAAGGTAAGCAGATTAAGGAAGCAAGAACAAGGGGGTGAGGATGGCTGGAAAGGGGGGGTGGTGCCGGGGTGGAGGGAAAAAATAGTTTTCCAATTAAACTTTATCCTTTTGCTTTAATTTACCGGTTTCATGCCTTGTCGCCTCTTTCGACCGCAGAGTGGAGCGGAGAAAAGCGAGCTGCAAGCCGAAATCCCATTTTAAAGTTTTCCATTTTCCATTTTCCATTTCCCGTTGTCTTCTATCATTTGGCCCAAAAACTGAGTGGCAACAGCGATTTCTTCTCTGAGTGCCACTGATTCTGCATTCGCTTGAGCGTTTTGAAAGTTTTTCAAGACTCTGATTTGGTCACCAAAAACTGGAAATGGAAATGGATAAGCAGTGTGCAGGCTTCTCATAAGAACTTAAATTGTGATCAGCCGAAAACAAAAACCCAAGACCCCAAAAAGAGGACCGAACCGAAAGAAGCGAGAGAGGCCAAAAATGTGAACATTTTTCTCCCAGAATTGTTTCATGTATTCCCAATATTAATTTGGTCAATTTATATTTTATTTGGAATTTTTAAATTGGTAACGTTTTTCGGCCACATATCGCACTGACCCATCAGCCCGAAGGATCACTCCAGCGGATATCTTTCTGTCTCCCATTCTTTCATTCCTGCCCCTGGCTTATGTCCCTGTATAAGTGTGCTTGTGTGTGTGTGTGTGCGTGTTAAGTGGCTTAAATGGATCCAGCCAAGATTGTCAAGCTCCCGCACACGTATGGAAAAATATGGTAGCCCATATTCTTCGAGATTCCCCGAAGATTTGCACGACCAACATCTTGGACAACCGCTCCTAAGTTTTTATGCGCGCTTAATCCACTGAAAAGTGTGTTTTTTATTAGGAAATGCAGTGTGCATTCAAAACAAATAAGCAACATTGTGCGTATTCTAAAATTAGTTACAATTTTTCATGACATTTTGAACTATTAATGTGAATATTGACATCACCTTCTGATTTGCTGGCTGTGATGCCAGTTTTTCCCTGAGTGTGTTCATTGTTATGGTTATGATATTGTTGCCGCCTTTGCCGCTGCCCCTCAGCACTCGCATATGAATCCATCCATCCAAAACAGCAGTTACCGCTGGACGAGCCGCGCCGTTTATCCTCATCCTCGGCGGCAAAGTGGTGGCGAAGTCAGAAGGTCCGGCCTCATCTGTGCTGTGCCCAGTAGCATGCCAGATAAATCAATGTGTCAACACCTCTTTTTGTGCTGTCAGTTTTTTATGGTTTTCGATGATATTTCGCCTATTGTCAGGCCGGCGACGCACGCGGCCGCTCTTGACCAGTTTGCCAGTTTGCCAGTTTGCCAGCCGATGTCCATATGCCCATTTGGTTAAATCGGGCGGACATTGCGCCTTTGGAGTTCGAGTTGAAGTACGAGCTGGGCCGGGATCGGATCGGATCGGAGTCAGTAGCTGCTGACATGGCCATCGCTCAGCGCTTTTTGTCTGGCCTTTAGTGCAAGAATTATGGGTGCCCGCGGCCCCACTCCCCAGCTCCTGGCCGGTGAACCCTTCTGCTGGCCAATGATGGAAACATTTCCAGCGATGCGCGGCATCCGCGGACCACTGCAACTGGATCAATTTCAGTGGCGAATCGTTTAACGTGGCCGCTGTCGTCTTCCGTCAACCTGTCCTTTCGACCCCCTTTCAGCCACCGCCCCTGTCTGCCATCCTTTCCTCCTTGCGAGCGGAGCTTGCGAAATTTGAATTGTCTGCTTTTTAGCAAAGATTTATGGCAGTCTCGTTAAATTTTAATATAAAATAAAAGTTTTTAGAAAATCATGCGAACGTTGAGTCCGGCTGGGCCAGCTTAAATGGCCAGCTCGTACAGTTCGATTGACATGCAAAGCGAATTAGCTGGCCATAAATCGTAGCCAGCCCAAGTGGAGTTAAAATATCTGCAATTATTACAAATTTACAAGCGGCCAACTCAGTCCAGTCGTAAAAGTGCAACTTAAACGCAGGAAAACTTGAGGCTGTGAGAACTGAGCGATCCTCGGTAGCTGCCGAGCTGTTCGGGCTTCCAAAGCCCTCATAAATTTGGCCTAAAGACTCAGAATCCATTCAGCATTAGAGCTTTATTTCAGTGAAGAAAATTGTAAAAGTGAGTGTCTTCAAAAGGCAGCCCGAGTTATTGGGTTGTGGAAGAAATCCGTGTCGGAAAGAGGAAGTTATGGTCACTAAAGATTGAATTATCCTAGCGAATTGACCAAACCAAGTTATACAGCAACGTATTTGTAAAGCGAGATCAATTGTTGAATAATTTGCTACTGTTTTCGCCTCGAGGCGTTGTTCTTTCAACAGCAATCGATTACCTGCGACTTGCCACCAAATCGATTACACATCACCCGTTTTTCCTCAGCTTTTTACCGCCGGGGACCTCGTACCAATTGCCTGACAAATAAAAAATAATTAGGCATTTAGCACGAAATCCGGGCAAAAGTCCACCGCTGACAAAGAGCCGCAGATGGCCGGCCATCGACCAGAGGAATCTCGAAAAAGTTCAAATAACTTGAGAATTGTAACAAATCATTGTCCATAGCTGCTGCGATGTGCTCTTCTCATTGCCGCTGTCATTCGCCATAAATGCGAGCGTTTATGAAACATAATTTGATCGGGCAAATGCCTCGGTGTCGTCATTGACGTTCACACCGGGCCGACAAGATGTCCAGATAACAGGGCGGTAAAAGATGGGGCTTGGGATTGGGGATGGGCATGGGGATGGGGACGGAAGTGCGTGCGGTGGCTTTGAAAGACCGCCCCGAAAAAGCGCGGCTTTCTTCAGGCGGCCCAAAAATCGCGCTGCCTTGGAGTCTTCCAGCTCGTTTAGCGCTCACTTGCGGTGGATATGGGGCACAGTGAAGCTTGCACTTAGCGGACGCTTTGCCATAACAGGGTGTCTTCACATGCACTTAGCTATAGCTTAGCTTACACTTCAGTTTCTATAATTTAAAAGGTAATGGGTATTCACTTAAAATGCAATGTCTTCTTAAACTGCGACTGGGAATAAAACTAAGAAATGATCTACTAATTTACTAATTAATTTTAATGAAGTTATACAAGAATGGCTGTGAATCTTTTAAGTAGGTTTCCATGCGACAGAACGCAAGCCTCATGCCTCATTTTGTAAGCATAGGCTTCACTGTAGTACTTGTAGTTGATTCTTGCGATGATGATGGTGTTGCTGCCGTTGCCTGATGTTGCTGCTGCTGCTGCTGCTGCTGCTGCTTCTGCTGCTGCTGCTGCTGCTGCTGTTGCTGCTGCTGTTGCTGCTGCTGCTGCTGCTGCTGTTGCTGCTGCTGCTGCTGCTGCTGCTGCTGCTGCTGCTGCTGTCGTGTCGGCTCGTGTTGACGACGTCGACGACACATAAATTGCGATTAAAATGATTAATGCGCAACGCACGGCGCAATGTTAATTGCCACCGCTCCGAACTGGGCTTAAAGCCCCGATCTGGCTATATCTAGTTGGTCACTCTTTCCGATGGGTTGTTCTTGTTGTTGCTGCTGCCAGAGCGGCGGCTGCTGCTATTTGCATAAATTTGTTTTGACGCTTGTAATGAGCTGTTTGTGGCATTTTCACTGCCACTATCGAAAAGCTTTTATCGGCCTCAAGTGGAGAGACCGACAATAATTTCCATGTTCGTTTTTTAATGTCTTCTCACTTCTTTTATTTTCATTTTTCCAGCCCAGCCGCAGCATATTTGAAATTATTATAAAGCATCTTTAGGCGGCGGGTCCGCTAATCGCCAGTTAGCCATCGCTTTCGAACGGAAGTTGCCGGTTTTGGGCAAAACAATTTTGGGATCGGATCCACTGGGGCCGCAGATGAATGAAATTCATAAGCGCCAGCCAAGTGCTACTTATAAGAAATTTGCTGGTTTCCAGCGATCGCACAATCAGATAGACAATCCATGTTTTCGCGAAATTTGTTTTGCGAATGAGGTTGCCAGCAGTCGAGGGTATGAGTGTACCAAGAAAGCATTCGCCAATGTAGTATTAGCGAATTTCTAATAAATATATACTCGACGAAGTTGCTAACAATATGAATTATACTGCTTCTAGTGTTAGGAGAGGCAATCGCCTTGAAAAGTGGGCGTGACACTGTTATGATGGGCTTACATTCATCAAACGGATTCACAATTTGTCAAACATTTAGCCATTCAGTTGGAACAAGATAGAGGCCTGTTCCCAATGATCGCTTCATTGATATGTAAATCGCATGTGCCCATATTGTTTATGGCCCCAGATGCCATGGCAAAAGTTGTTCAATATCACTCCTATGCCTCACATACACTCCGCCCCTACGAACATCTATCTATTTGGAATCTATCTGGGATTTGGGTGTGTTCCGGTCGGGAGTCGAGTGGAAATCCATTCTCATTGCTCACTGAATTGATAGGCCAGGGGGCGAGGGAGGCCAGACAATTGCAACAATGTAAATCAATCAGCTGGCTGGCTATTGGTAATTTTTATATTTAATTTAGTATTTCCGTTATTAAAATCAAAATAAAACCATTTAAAACTCACCTGCACAATAATTTACTGGCTGCACCCCAAATTGCTGCCATTGTCGTGCTGTTGTTGCTGTTTACACAAGCAGCACATACGAAATTTATAATCACAATAACAGCAAAATGAACAATAATATTTGTTAACGCTCGAATAGACCCGCGCCCAATAATTTTATTGAATCCCCCATACACACGCACACACACAATCGAATTTGAAAAACAAAACAAAAGTGGAAGCTCACGGATAGCAAGATACAAAGATACAAAGATACACTTGCGGCGCACAGTAGCAGCAGGCCCAAAGTTTTGGATTCGGTGCGTTTCGATTCGTTTCAATTCGCGTGAATTTCGATTTTCATAAAATTAATGAATATTTAAATTGTGTTCCATGCAAAACGCCGCCGGAAACGCGCTTTGCTGGAGCCACCTGTAGTCGTATCTGTATCTATATCTGTGCTTGTATCGCCATCTGTATCTGTATCCGTATCTGTATCTGTATCTGCGTTTGTTTATCACCGGACTGGCTTGGCCGGATGCCACCCACACAAAAGTATCACTAGATACATCGCATCAATTGGGAGACAACTGCAAATCGCATTCTGATTTGGCGCACAAACATCACTTTTCTTCTCGGGCTCCATTCAAAATGCTTCGCCAGCTCTTTTCTTTCTTGACTTTTGGGTGGGTCCGAACAAATCCATTGGCTGCCGCCACTTGGATAAGCACATGAATGAGCTTCGATCACAATAAACAAACAGTTTCACACTTAATAATTTGAAATTGTACAGATACGCACAGATAATAGGTCTCCTGGCTGAATATCCCCCAAATTCCTCCGCTGCTCGCTCCTCAGCTGTTCTATAAACAGAATTTTTCATTCATTGCTCTCCAACCGGACGGACAGATAGCCGCCCACGTCCGTTCGAGATCTGAGATCCGGAGTCCCGATCGCCGATTCCCGTCCCCATTTTCCCCGTAGTCACCGATTTGTGACGCCAGGTTACCCTGACTTTTGTCTTATTTTTCATAGCGATACATCATGGAAATAATATTTCATTGAGTTTTTATAAGATGCAAAGTCAATTTTATAAGAAAATATTTTAAATTATTATTATTTCTGAACCTGAAATAAATCTTCTATGATTGGTTTTGAACCACTGTGCACGGCACTAGCGGAGCTCCACTATTGGGTGGTGCCTTCGATTTTTTCTGAGGGTGGAACTGGGGGTATAGATCAATTATTTGTCAGTCGTCCGTTCGATTTGTTTGTTTATTTATGGCCGATCTCTTTATGAATGAATGAATAATTGCCGTCGTGGCAGTTGCTTTTCACCCATTTGATGGATTAATGCCCCTGGTTCTCCGTCCATACGGACGCCCAATACTAAATGCTGGCCCCCATTTAGGTATGAGTTATGCAAACTTAGGATTCCCCGGCCAGATGGGCTTGCAACACTGGATCGCTCGATCCGAACCATTCACCTGGTCATTACGGAAAATTTGTTATATTCTGTTTATGCCCTGGACTCACTCCAAGTTCCCAGATGCCTTGTCGACTGTAATGAATGGGGCTGGTGCTTTTGTTGTGCCCTGTCCGTTGATCATTTGTTTGTTCAAACAGTTTTTAGCGATGACAGCGTAGTTATCTGCCCCTTTGATGTTGCGGATTGGAATTTCGCTCATATCGGACCAATATTAATTGCCATTATGCGATGATGAAAATGTTCAGGCAACGTTCCTTTGAACTGATTGTTTAGCGGACTAGACAACGTGTTTATGTTTACTCAGCGTGGGTTTCAATTCAAACTTGGTAGAAAAATGTAGCACCTAATTATAATGCCTTACCTCCTTCAAAAATCCCCTTCTTCTTCCATAAACCCACGCCACACCAATTCACCTGACGAAAGAGTCGGTGACACTGAAATGAAAATTGCTGCGTAAACTCGTACAAGTTGCAACATCTTGGCGGCGACTCGATCTGCGGATGTAGTGACAATAATTGCCGCTAAGCTGAGCGATGCAGTTGGCATGATTAAAGACGGTTCCAAGGTGGCCCAATGCTCGATGACCCAGCCGACTCCAGTTGGCGACTTTTTCTGCCCCTTCTGCTCTTCTGCTCTTCTGGCGGGGAATGGCAATAGAACCCGGCCAGAACCCGAAGGAAGTGCTGGATGGGCCCAAATTGTGGCTATTGTTTGGTGCTCCTCCGTGTCGCCAATGTCGCCGGAGTTGCCTTTGCCATCGCCATCGCCTTCGCCTTCGATTGTCTTGTAGACGATGTTGTTCGAATGAAATTCACGGCTTGTATTTTGTTACGATTCGTTTGCCACTGGCGACTTTTTGCAACTGCAACTCGGCAACTGCTGCCGCTGCTGCTGCTGCTGTTGCAGTTGTGCACATAAAGAAAAGCCAAAGGATATAGATCTAATAAAATAATAGTACCAATGAGGATGTGTACCTAAAGTCAACACAATGCCATTTTTGTTGCTCTCAACGTTATAATGACATACTTTCCACAAAGCTTTTAAATACAACGAAGTCAGTTAAAATATAAGTGGTAAGTAGTTAGAATTTCTTAGTATGATTTCTTAGTATGATATCTTGTTTAAAAGGAGCTAAAGAATAATGGCAGGTTTTTCTACTGATGTGCTCAAGTGCTTTATGCAGCGGTATGGTTGTGTTGACATATTACTTTCCTATTTTTTCCGTGTGACTATTGTTCTTCGGGTTCGCTGGGAAAGCCGGCAGCAAAAGTCGCCTGCTAATGACAATCTCATAGACGTTTCCGCAGTTTGTCCGAGCTGTTTGTACTCTGTCCAAACGAACATGATTTGAAACACAATTTTTTTGGTTTATCCCACAGCCGACTGCCGACTGCCGGGACTGAGAATGGGAATGAGAATGGGAATGGGACGATGGCGCTGCTGTAATAGGAGCCTTTCGACTGGCGACTTTCGGTGGCGCTTGGGGCAACACGCACCACCGACAATGACAATCGATTAGGGAATGGCTGGTCATGTCCTTTGGAACACCACTCGGCTCCTGCGATTCCGACTGCAGCAGGAACATGCCCGGGATGTTAGGAATTTCTGCGAGTTGTGTAGCGCTGACAACAGCAGTTGCAGTTGCAGTTGCAACTGCAATGGCACTGGCAACCTGTTGACCCGCAGCAACACTAGCTGCAGACTGCACTTGGCCGACTTCAAAGTGTCCCGAATAGTGATTCCAGTCTACAGATGCCACATTCCCGGCCCTTGCCCACGGGGATCAAATCGATTGCCCCACAGTAGCTGCGGCAGCCAAGGATGCGCTGTTGCAGTTGTCGCATGCTCAGCTTTGATTTGTGCCTATTTAAAAATGTCTTTTTCTCAAATTTTCCCCGCCCCGGTCGGCTATCGAGTTGGCCAATATCGGTGTCTGGGCCGAAACTGACCAATGCCACTTCATCATAGGCCAGGTTTGGATGTAGCTGCTGCTCGGCCGACAAGTATTCCAGTGGCAACTTGTGCTGCTGCTGCTGCCGATGTTGCAGTTGCTCGTTGCAGGCACAGCAACAACTTTCAGACAATGTTATTTGTTGTTGCCGTGTTGCTGCTGCGTGTGGCACGTTGTTGTTGCTGCTGCAGCCTTGGTTATCGCCGTTGTAAGTGGCGATCCGCAACAAGTGTCGAAGACGCATTATACCCAAAAGTTATTTAAACCAAGAAGAGCAATAAATTGCTGGGAAAATATTAACCAATGGCTACAATTAAGTATAGACAAGTATCAAGTGTTTGTATTCAGTTTCTATTATCAGGAAATATATCTAATAAATTTGAAAATCAAACTAACTGCCTGTTTGATAAAAGGCATTTTTTATCACACATCTTGTTGTCAAGTATATCTATATCTGAGCTGACTTCCACCATCTCTGTTCTCCACGCATACCAAGCGGCGATTAGATGACGAACCCGAAGGAGACATCAAGCCATGTGAGAATCGCATGTACTTTAATCTGCAGCTCGAGTGGAACGCTCATTACTCCTGGATGCCAGCCGACTGGGCTGTCCATCCGTCTCCCTCTGACCACATACCCTCCAGGAGGAGCCTCCTGCTCTGGGCCAGCTCCATCTCACGTCCGTCTTGGCCAGTTTATGGCAGCCATGCTGCAGTCCGTCCGATGGCCGCTGCCCGATGGCCGCTGTAGAATTTCAACCATATTTAAATTATGGAAAACATAAGCGAACATTTCTGAAGCGACGAACATGAACAAAATCAAAAATTCCAACAAGTTACAAAAATAACTTGCCGCAGAGCCCACTTAAAGCCCGCTTAAGGCGACCTGCAACTTCAGCTGCAGAATGCCCCGCCCGGTGGGCAAGGGGGAGGGGGAGCGGTCTGTGTGGGGCTGAGGAGGGGGGAAGCAACAGGCAGACAGGGACGCAGAAGAATTCGCATTCGCGCTCATTGCAACAAAGACAGAACAGGAGATTCGAGCGGAGGCAGTACAACTCTCCTGAATCCTTTGGCCAGGGGCGCACTCATTGGGGCCCAAAAGGGGCGCAGTATTCTGAGGTATAAGTATTCTTACTTAAGAATGCATGCTGCATCTACTTAGAACATATATTATTATTTATTATTTATTTATTATTTAATTTAAGGGCTTTAGATAGGGTAATGGACGGTGTTTGAAAATATATATGCAGCATATATTGCTCATTTTTTTGTATCAACTAATCATTTAAAATGCTGAAGAGCATCGATAGCAGAGGTGATAATTTTTAGTGGTTAAAATGAGATATTTAATATGTGCTCTTAGACTTTGGGCAAGTCGAAATATTCAGCTATTCATATTTTTGAAAGGGACAGTACACCCGTGTGAGCCCCATTCCGCTCCTGGTGGCAATTTGAAGCCCGACCGAGCTTACACTCGCGGCAACAAATGAAGCTAACAACTCGGACGGCGTCTGGCAGTCGTCGATGTCGCCTGGTCGTCGTATTCCGCGATCTCCGCCACTGGCCTGTCTGGATCTGTGCCTTGCTCCTCGGCGGCAATGCGATTGGCTTCAGCTTTTGCTCTGGCTTTGGCTGTGGCTGTGGCTGTGGCTGCTGCTCTGGGCCTTGGCAGTGCCTGCTGGCCATGGCTGTGGGGCAACAACAATTGCGAATAGCAACCGCCGCGGAGACAGGAACAAAACAACAACATTCATGGCTGCGACTCGGCTGAGGAGCTTACAACGACAATTATAAAATGATGACAATAACAACAACAGCCGATGATGGTATAGCCTGCTCACTGAGCCTGCCTGCGCACTAAACTCTCACGATCTGGACGATTGGCATTGGGAGTTGGTAGTTGCTAGTTGGTAGATGGTAGTTGCCAGTGGGGAGCTGCAGGGAGGTTGCCATTTTCCGGGGGAAATGCCGGGAATTCGCCGAAACAGCCCACGAACTGATCGTCGTCGCTGTTTCGCCAGCGACAAATGTGTTTTCGATTGGTTGGCGGCCCTTTCCCTCGCCATCCCACCTCCCCAAGTGCGCGATCCTCGATCCTGGGTGCCTGATCTCGGGATTGTAACTGGGCTCGGCATTCAAGTCGGCGCCACAGGCGGCAATAATGTGCAACACACGGCACTAGACGATTCCCCCGATCCGGAGAGTCGGAGTCAAAAATCGAAAATTAAAATTTCCATCTGTGCTACCCAGCAGTGCAAAAGGTATGCAAGGGAAGCTGGATACTGTGGTATATTTAAGGCACAAATATCCCAAAAACCTTACCAAAATTGCATTACAGTTCAGGCTTTTATACCAGTAACGTTAGGTGCGCTTCGTCACTAAGCGCACCTTTCTACATTTATTGGTTATTAAATAGGTTTTATTGGCTAGATCTGGATTATTTAGATCTTAATTATATGGTATTGACTAATTCTGATGATATTGATGATATGATATATTAAATTTTGGATTTAGATTGCATCACAAACTAGATATTCTAGAACTGAGTTCCTTTCAGTCTTACCCCTTTTCACTTGGCCTGGTTTAGGCGACTCTGGCGACGCCTGCGGCAAGGTTGGATCCTCCCTCCAACTCGCCTCCTTTCTGGAGCGGCACTTGTTGCGATTAATCGCTAGATCGACGCTTTAGTTAATCCCCGCCAGCCGCAGTCAGCAGGCGCCGAGTGTGTGGGTGGCGAGCTGGAAGAGATGTGGATGTGGATGTGGATGCGGATGCTCCGCGCTGATCTCGTTTCTGTTAATTGCCACAACTTTTATGAGTCGCAATTGGGCCCAGGTGGTGCAGGCGGTGGCTCGGATGGTGGCATGGACGCAGCCAGGCCATTGCGGTGGCGCTTGCCCCATTTGCATATGTCGTCGATGCGATCGGCAGGGAGTTGTCCATTTTATAATTGGATAGTTTGTCACCGCGCCGGAGTAGCTGCAAGTGGGGCCAGACGTAGGCGGGCATTTGCTTAAAGCTCAGTGGTCAGTGGTCAGTGGCTGCGTTTCGAGATGGTCAACTTAATATGCATATTAGCCATGAAGGCAACCGGTTCTCAGCCAAAGAGGAAAAAGAAACAGCTGCACAGCCAAGGATATTAAATCAGCTTTAAATCTGAAACCTAAACTTTACTCTGTCCTCCAAACGTGATTATTTACAATTACAATTAAAAGGCATAAATAAGTTAAAGGATCAATGCAAAAGTGGGCTTTATTTTCCGAAAGAAAATTGAGAAAAGGTTAAGTTTAAACCATTTGAATCCCTTGGACTGCATATTTCTCATCGTTGATTTTCTGCATTCGGGTGAGATAAGGGTTCCTTTGGAAGGTTCTTCGCGGCGATTACCTTATCGACATCTTTTGGCAACCAAGTAGAGTTCATTCATGTTTGCTCTGCCCTGAGAAGTGGACAATTAAAAAGTGGCTTGGGCATTGAACTGTCACAATCGTTAAAAGAATGCTTATAACATAATATGCCAGCGATCGTTGTCGGGAATGGGGATACAACCCAAGTGCATTTAGTAAATAAGCTAAATGCGAAGCCGTCGAAGGTCTCTGCCCACTTTGTTTTCGCATAATAATTTTATTTTATTTTTAATCCCCACTGCAAAAAAAAGAGCCGAGGATGGGGTATGTATGTAAGTAGGGAGAGTGAAGTCGGAGACTATCTCAACGTACGGCAATGTCCAATGTTATGTTGTCACGATATCAAAGCATTTTAATTGGCCGATTTATAGATTTAATTACGTATTCATGCGAAACATCGAATCCGTGATTCGTAAAAACACACACCGCGGCCCCCAATCCGCAATGAACCCGCCGGAGCAGAGATAAAGATACAGATACAGAAAGAGACGGAGACGGCGACGGAGGCGGAGACAGAGACAGGGCGACCAGGAGGGCTTCAGCCCAAGATCTGAGCCTGATTTCTGGTCCCCGCAACGCAGCAGATCTTTACGATTCGGAATCTCCCTGCGGGAAACGAGGGGGATTTTGAGTGGGAGGGGAGCGGCTACAAGATCGTATGGCTTCCAGATCCCTTCTACTTTTTACAGTGCACTTAAACTATCACTGAAGAGTTTTTTTGTGGATAATGAGCAGAATATATATATTTGTTGATATATCTAATCTAAATATCTTTTATAGTAATAATTTAAGCAATTTAAAGCCTTTCTTGATTGCACAAGCTCTGCTTCTTAATTAAACTCAGAAGCGTATGTTTTTAACATAACATTTTGTACTGAAGGAAGTACCATTTTTTTAAGTGCCATGCCCGAGATGCAATCTCCAGCTGAACTGAGCGCCACACGCTGCCGTCTTAAAATGCAGCGGCAGTCGAAACTGGCCGAAATGGAAAGGGCCAAAATAAATGCGACTGTGAATGTGAATGCGTATGCTCTTACATATTCATTTGTGCCGAGCGCATAAAAACCATCATAACAAATTTGTATTCGTGGCGTATGCGGGGAAAGCCCCATCGTCTTTCCCCTCCCGCGGCCCCTCCCACTGCCGCCCCTTTTCGCAGAGGCGTGCGCAGTGCCATTTATGAAACCATTTCGGGGGCACATTTCATGCGCCGTTTTAATATCTTTATTGGTCATCATCAGCGTCGTTGTCATTAAAAATGAGAATAATAAAATCATAAAGCCCCATCGCAGACGGCCGACCGATTCGTTTACGGAACTCCAAGTTGGCCAGGTCGAAAGATCGGGCAATCGTCAATCGACAGCACTTTCTGTATTTCTGTATCTGTATCTGTATCTGTATCTGTGCTGATGATGTTGTGCAAAAAGCGAAATTATTAAATTTTGTGCCTGCCTCGCATTTTAAATGCGTGTCCACGCATTTTAATTTCCCCGCTCGGCCAACTCACGTATCTGGGCTCTTCACTGCTCCTCTGCAGCACTAAGTACACAAAGAGAAAATGCAGGAACTGTTGAATAGTTAATAATTTATATGGCTCCATATTTATTTAGAACCAGCTTATGAAGAACACAAGCACTTGTCAGTATATTAATTTGTTTTTACTTTTTATATTGAGTTATGCATGAAGCGGAGTTCTGAGTGTACTTTGTGGCCCCTCGGCAGGGCAGCTTGGATTTGGCTGGCATAGGAATGGAGTCGGGGTCCGAGGTCCGGGCCACTTAATTAGAATGAGTTCACTCGCTGCGAAAAGTTGGCCATAATGTGGCCATAAATTATGCATAGCAAGTGCGGCGATCCCCAATTCCCCGCCATTTACAGCATAAAGCCACCGAAATTATTCAATATGACAGTCGGACATGACAGTTGATTTAAGAAATTTGATCATAAACGTCAAAACCGAATTGTTTGGCTCGTAGATCTTATCCCCATTTTCTCTGGCTTATACGCGCGGGTATAAAAGTTGTTGGGGGCGGAATAAGTCCACACGATTTCGCGGTTTCTGGGACATCAGCCGCTATTTCTTGGCCGTCGTGCCAAAATGATAATTCGCTCGCATTTTATATAGCTGTATACGTATTTATATACAAGAAGTGTCGGCATGGCTATACTCGTCATAATTTGCGAATTTTACTGTGTGAATAACTGTGTGAATAACCATAAGTGCAATCAGGCCAATCGTGAGTTTTGCAGGAATTTCAGTTGTGAAATAGATCGTTGCAAAGTGGGATCTAAGGAATAGAGTTATGAAAAATTCCCAATTATGAGGCATATTGCAGTTTGTGTGTACCAGCACCATTGGAGAATATTAAATATCACAGAAGGACTGCGAACATGAAAGCAATCGAATCACCCGTAATTGTATTGACTTAAACCCCTTGGCTGAGTGAAACCAAAACGCGATACTTCCCGTTTCGAAGTCCGATAAAATCTCTTTCCATCGAAGCTCTTGCGTGTCATCCATATCAAATTTCAGAAGGGGAACTATGCGTTTTGATAACCACAACGCTGAGAATTTCGACAAATTGTGGCTTCGTGTGTTAGCCGGCGTTTAAGCAAATTGACCGCATATCAATTATGAAATTGAAATGTGTGAAAATGCACTCGAAGGAAAGTGAAGCCCCCGTCAGCAGCAACAGCTCATTATGCGATAATTGGAGGGGTAGCTGCTGTTTTTGGGGCTGGGGCAAGGTGAGGGATCGATTCTCGCCACGGCGATCGATTTCATGTGCATCCGGTCCGAAGGGGCGGGCCACGCCCTCGCTGGTCAGCGGTCAGATGTGTTTACCATATGCGAGTGTTCTTACCGTTTCGCTGCGGATATGAATGCAATTGTTAACCCCTTTTGGCCTTTGTTATTTGTAATGCTGCACTGCAAGAAATGGTTCAATTGAGCCAGAAAACTCAAATTAAGCGTGCAAAATATGCAGTTCCCGACTTCCCAATTTTACGAGCAAGTTACCACTTAAGAGTAATATTTTTTACTTATTTAGATAGCTTTTTCGGCAGAAAACAACGCAGTTTTATCAGTCTTAGTTGAACACAAGTAAATATTTGATAGTCATGACTCATTTTGCCAATTATTCTCGCGGTGTAGCCAACCGTTTGGCGTTGTTACTGTGAATTAACATATCATACCCAGCGAGAAGACCTTTTGGGTGCGGTCGATGTAAATCAGAGCGCACATTAATTTCACAACTCGGTGCCGGTGCGAGTTCGAGTACGAGTATGAGTATGAGTTTGAGTTGTCTGAGTGTCTGAGTTGGATTCGAGTGCGGCAGGAAGTCGCACGATGAAAGCCCTGTAATTGAATATGACGAGTGCAGTGGAGGGTCAAAAGGAAGCAGAAGCTCCAGTCAGTGGTCACTATCGGAATCGGAGGTCAACTGGCAATTGTGCGGAGCGAGTGGGTTAAGTTTTCCCAACGGAAATCAACATCTTTGATTTCAGCATATCAGTTTCGGCGGGGGGCGCCGCTTGGGGTGGTGGCTGCCCCCAGTTCGTATGTCTGTTTAATCAACGTCAACTGTAAACAACGGTCAACATCTAAAGTTTCCAGCACACGGGGGGCGGGAAAGGTGGCAGTCTGCTATTTGCACTTGGCCTACAACTCTTGGCCCAAGGGGAGTGGGCGGTGGTGGTGTTGGCCATGCATCTGTACGGATGTTCCACTCATTGCCAGGGAATCAAACATCTTGGCTTCTTGCAGTCCTGTGCTGCACAAATATTTGCGCTCAAACACAATTCACAATGCTCAAACAAAACACATACGTCTATTGAAGGTGTATTTACGAACATCACATCTGCACACAGACGAAATAATAATATAATATTTTGTCTTGGCTGAAAGTGGGCTGGTTGAAAAGTAACTAAAGCATTTGACTATATAGGAAATTATTACTATATGAGTACTTGGGATATACAAAATCTCAATCGAAATATGGCAGCCGATTAATTCGAGTTTTTCGAATGAGTAATATGAGTATTTGAATTAATTCGAATTTTTCAAATGAGTAATATGAGTATTTGCATGAATACTTTGTATCTGGGCAAACTCATCGAGCTGCCCAAATTGTATTTAAGGAACACTAAAATGTCTCTAGCTTGGTCTCCGATATTTTTATTGCATGCATCACAAAACGAGAGTAAATATGCATAAATATATTGTCTTTGTTCCATCTGCACATGCAATTCCGGACCAAGTGCATTTAATTCTAATTCGTTGAGTGGGCGGAATTACTCATAAATGGGGAGTAAGTTTCGCACTTGCAACTGCAATTTCAATGGCCTCAATTGTTTGGGCTGCTGCTGCTGATTGCTTCATTGTGGTCTGTGTGATCGGACATACAATAATAATGTGCCACGCCCACCGTACAGGGACACCTGGGCGGGGCGGGAATATTATTGGACGGCTATAACCAGGCGATAAGGTGGGAAACTGGGTAGGAGGCCTGGCCAAACATGCATTTAATGATAAACATCACAAAGGACCAGCGCATAGGATGGTCATCTTCTTACCCACTGGACCACTGGACCACCCATCCAAATGATCCATTTCGGGGATAATTTGGTGACATTTGCATTCGGAGTGAGATGGAGCTAGTTTGCGGCTGGGCGATATGCAAATTTCGATATTGATGCATTGATATAACAATCAATATTTAAATTGCCTCCCTCGAACTGCTCTCCACGTCGATTTGACTTTACTGTGTGTAACTCTGCCCGGCACTAATTTGTGTCCATTCCTGATTACAGGCTACAGCTGAAAACTTACAATTGGGCAGTTACAGCAAGTGGTTGCATACGAGTAGATACATTTATATTGCAGATGTAGTTTGAAATAAAGTATAATTTCCAAGCAAGAGCGAAAAGGTCATCCCACCTATTCAGATTGATAAGATTCCACCTATTTCTGTCAAATGCAATACGTCAAATGGCTTGATACTCAATTATGACTGCTTTGTTCACTCACCCAGAGAAACTCCGACTCCAGTAGCCACTTGGCCCCAGCCAAATCGCCTGACAGACCTGTCAGAGTCATCGGAATGAGCCCCGCTGGATATCGATATGCTTAGTCTGCGAACTGGTGACAGGCGGCGAACGAAAACGGCTTAAAGCCGGGCCCAGAGCCAACTGCCAGTGGCAAGTAACAAAGTAATTATGAGAGTTTTGTCTAATAGGCTTAAAAACGGCTGAAAGCCAAGTGCAGGGCGTTCGGCGTGAAGAGGGTCATGCTCGAGCAACAGTCGTGGCCAAAAGGGAAGCAGTCGGGAAACGGAAACCGAGCCGGTCGAAAAATTCCCTGGGCAAGTGGAAAACAAGTCGAAGCCGCCTCCAAGGTGAGACGCAAAGAACATTAAGACAGAAGGGTTAATTAGAAGGATAATTAGTGCGTAATCCGATATGTCAACATCGGCGGGGAGTTTGAGGGACGGGCGAGTGCGTAATGAAATTTGGCGACGAAGTGGAAACTTATAGCAACAAAAGGGGGCTGGCGAAGAAAAGGAAATCCAGAAAGGGATTCCCGGTGCTCAGGACGATGTTCAAATGCCCGGAAAATTATGACGTTAAGTTGCCTTGGCACTTTTCCCTCAACTTTCTTCGATTTTACGTCAAGCGGAGCTGAAATTCCACATGCTCTTTTCTTTCGCGGGTATATATACTTTTCGTCAATGTCTGCAGTACTGAAACTAAAATTTATATAAATGTTTTCAGAATTAAACAATACCAAAAATGTGGTATATTTGCAATTGCATTCTAGATTTGTACACAAATATTTTATTAAATTTATTGAGCGAGGTATTTAATAACCACAGGTAGATAATAACCACATAGAGATAATTATAGGGTATGCTCATCGATCCTTGGGCTTTGCGTTTTTTCGCCCGTCTGACGAAGTCCTGAAGACTTTTGCGATGTTTGTTTTAGTGTCGCTTTAAGTTTGCAGCAAAAACTTATGAATAAGCATTCTCTGCAGGTGGAGCAGTGCCCGGAGGCCAGTGGAGCCCACAACCCAGAGCTCTGGAACGCATCGACCCAACCCAAGTGATCCCGGGGCGAATCGAACCCGATCCCCTCGTGCTGCTTTATGGCACTGGGCGCCACCCAATTAAAAGGCACTCGTTGGCCATTAAAACCGGGGTCCGTTCGGCAGAATCGGGAGATTCGGGAGAATCGGAGGAACTGGGACAGGCATCGTGAGCTGGGCCCAGTGCAACATTTCGCCGTATTTTTTGCAATTAGAGAATTATTAAAGTGTCGTTAAACGGCCGGGGAGCCCGGCATATGAATCATGCCCACTTTTATGACGACTGTCAGGGCCCGTGAGTATTTATGGCCCCGAACAATGGCCATAATACCCAGGGAGAAAGGAGGTGGAAGACGTCGGGGAATGTTACTGCATCGCAGCAGCGGGTGTTTTTTGAGTATATCGAATACCCGAAGCTGTTGGGGAAGCGTGCTGGCATTTGGGTAATCAAGGGGGATTACAGGAAGAGGCACTCAGTTTTCCTTTATTGAATATGTATTTTTTGATACTTCATATAATTTAGAAATAAAAGACTAATATTAAATTATACAACTTACCCAACCATCAGACTGCGAAAGACACAAAAAAGCGCTTGCAACTTCTCTGAAACTCGCTTCCTCCAATTTATTTTCCTATTTATTTGTCTCTTTGCTTTGCAGCGGAAAAATCGCAGTGAAATCGAGCCAGCAGTCACAAAAGTCTTTGGACAAATCGTGATTTACGTTGGAGCCAAAAGAAAGTTGCACAAATATTGAAATATTATATCCATATTTATTGGAGCTGTCACTGCGTAATGCCAGCGAGGAAATTGAATCAATGAATTTAGTGCGACCATCAGCAGAAATTACTTTTATGATAAAAAAGATACTAAAGTCCGAACCCAAAATCCATCCATCCAAATCCAACCACCCCTGAAGTCGAGATAGCCAGGAAGTGCGGACCGGACAAAGAAGCTGGCTATCTCATATCATAATAAGCGCTCATCAATTTCCATTAAATTTAATATGTCACTTGGCCAAAGGACAATGCCCGGAACAGGACACTGTCCTTTTCCGCTCGTCATCGTCGTAAAAAGCGACCGGACCATAAAAAAGCTTTTTCATAATTTCCCTCGAAGTGCGCGAGAGCGGAAATAAAATATGATATGAGCTTGTAATAGATTTTTATCACTGTTCGAGTGTGGATTCGAGTGTAGGGCGGTGAGGTTTCATTGAAACAAATGAGCGTGCTAAGTGAAAGTTTTGATTTATGCCGAAATAATATACGCCAGGGACTGACCAGACACTCAGCACGATGGATAAGCATTAGCCGCAATAAAGCCAAAATGCGAAACCACGAGGAAAACTGCACAAAAATTTGAGAAAGACATGCAAACCCACAGAAAGCTGCTGTGCTGTCCTATGGGGAAAAGCCGAAAGGAATGGGGATTGGGGCCTTGACAGGTCATCGAATGGCAAATGTGTTGCACGAATGACAATTGGCCATAACTCAGCCCGATTCGAAGGCAACCAAAAGCGAGCTGACTATTTGGCCAGCAAGTGCAGGGCTTGGTCGATGGGATACACTGAGAAAAAACAAATTGGCCATCAAAATATACGTCATTTTTTTTAATTTCTACAACATACTACATCAGAAAAATTACAAAAAAAAAATTACATGAATACATTTAAATGCAGAAAATGTATTTTTGTATATTTGGAAAATTGCGCCATAAACATTTAGAGGTAAGCCACTTTAAAATCCGATTAAGATAAGTTGAGTTATGGAGTATAACTTCAGTCTTGGGAAATTTGTTAATGTTTTCGATTTTCTCAACATCATAGCATCAAAAAAATTACAAAAAAATTAAAAAAAAAAAAAAATTTTAAATTTGAATGTAGACTTTTAGAGAATTGCGCCAGAAACATTTAGAGGTATGCCACTTCAAAATCCGATTAAGATAAGTTGAGTTATGAAGTATAGAACTTCAACCTTAGGTCATTCTTTAATATTTTTGGATTTCTACAACATCATACTAAAAAATTACTAAAAAATTAAAAAAAAAATAAATTTTTAAATTTGAATGTAGACTTTTAGAGAATTGCGCCAGAAACATTTAGAGGTATGCCACTTCAAAATCCGATCAAGATTAGTTGAGTTATGGAGTTCAGAACTTCACTCTTATGACATTTTTTACTTTTTTTGAATTTCTACAACATAATACATCAGAAAAATTACAAAAAAAATTTAAAAAATTAAATTTCTAAATTTGAATGCAGATTTTTAGAGAATTGCGCCAGAAACATTTAGAGGTATGCCTCTTCAAAATCCGATTAAGATTAGTTGAGTTATGGAGTTCAGAACTTCACCCTTAGGACATTTTTTAAATTTTCTGAATTTCTACAACATAATACATCAGAAAAATTACAAAAAAAATTTAAAAAATTAAATTTCTAAATTTGAATGCAGATTTTTAGAGAATTGCGCCAGAAACATTTAGAGGTATGCCACTTCAAAATCCGATTAAGATTAGTTGAGTTATGGAGTTCAGAACTTCACCCTTAGGACATTTTTTAAATTTTCTGAAGTTCTACATCATACATCAGAAAAATTACAACAAAAATTAAAAAAAAAATAAATTTCTAAATTTGAATGCAGATTTTTAGAGAATTGCGCCAGAAACATTTAGAGGTATGCCACTTCAAAATCCGATTAAGATAAGTTGAGTTATGGAGTATCGAACTTCAGGCTAAGGTCATTCTTTAATATTTTTGGATTTCTACAACATCATACATCAGAAAAAATACTAAAAAATTACAAAAAAAATAAATTTTTAAATTTGAATGCAGACTTTTAGAGAATTGCGCCAGAAACATTTAGAGGTATGCCACTTCAAAATCCGATTAAGATAAGTTAAGTAATGGAGTTTAGAGCTTCAGCCTTAGGACATTTCTTAATATTTTGAAATTGCCAAATGAACACTTTAAAATAGAAAATTGTACTTTTCCCTTTTTGAACACTTTACAATAGAACATTTTACATTTCCCTTCTTGAACACTTAAAAAAAAAAAAACAAATATAAACACTTTACAATATAAAATTTTCCATTTCTATGCAAACTATGCAATTTTTCTATCTTTATTTCTCTATTTTCCAGTAGTTTACGTGATCAGAGCGAAAGAGAGCAAAGTTCCGTTGGATCGTCGCTTATTCCATTTTCTTCCTTTCCTCTAAGTACGCCGTTACCTGCCAGTTCTTAGCTGCGCATTTCTCAGACGGTTGCTTTTTCGCGTCACGTGTTTCTACAAGTTTAATTAAACTAAAAGCGTTCGGAATTAGTTAAAACTTGTGTTAATACTAAGTAATCTTTATCGCTCTGTTCAATCAATCGCTCTTTTTCGATTTTGAGTAATTAAAGACCCTGCAAGAAGTGAAAAAACCCGTGCGTCGCTGCATACGTGTGTGTATGTGTGTGAGCTTCAGAAAGTGGCAGCTGCCAATTTTATGTTAAATAAACATCGAGAGGGAGTTATTCTACTTAAAATAAAAGCATTGTCGGCTAGTTAGTATGTTAGTAATAACGTGCGAACGCAAAATGCAATATAATATTCAAATTTACGGTTTTTAATTTAGGCATTCAAGCGGGTGACGCGCGTTTTCATGTGTGTGTCTCGATGCGACAAGTTCGCTGTTTTAAATCCGCCGTGCTCCTACTTCGCCGTGCATAAATGCAGGTGTGTTGGCAATGATGCGAAATTCGCCGCAACGCGGTCTTTTTTTTATGTTCCATTTTTTTTGGGTGGTATTTTCTGCGCATAAATTTATTGAAATTTTAACATCTTGGTGTGTTAAAATAAAGGCAATTCCTCATAATTAGAGTGAAATTTCCCATTGTAAAGTGTTTATTTTTGTTTTTTATTTTAAAGTGTTCAAAAAGTGGAATGAAAAATTTTATATTATTATAAAATAAATTAAATAATACTGCAAATCACATAACATACATATTTAAATACATTCCTGATTTTAAAGCTGGCATTTTGACGGTCATCACATCAAAAAAATTACAAAAAAATAAATTTCTAAATTGGAATGCAGTTTTTTAGTGAATTGCGCTAGAAACATTTAGAGGTATGTCACTTTAAAATCCGATTAAGATAAGCTAAGTTATGGAGTTTATAACTTCAGCTTTGGGACACTTTTAAATTTTTTTGAATTTCTATTACATTTTCCATCAAAAAATTACAAAAAAATTAAAAAAAAATAAATTTCTTAATTTGAATGCAGTTTTTTAGAGAATTGCGCTAGAAACATTTAGAGGTATGCCACTTCAAAATCCGATTAAGATAAGCTGAGTTATGGAGTTTAGAACTTCAGCTTTGGGACACTTTTAAATTTTTTTGAATTTCTATTACATTTTCCATCAAAAAATTACAAAAAAATTAAAAAAAAAATAAATTTCTTAATTTGAATGCAGTTTTTTAGAGAATTGCGCTAGAAACATTTAGAGGTATGCCACTTCAAAATCCGATTAAGATAAGTTGAGTTATGGAGTTTCGAACTTCAGCCTTAGGACATTTCTTACTCTTTTTGAATTTCTAACATCAAAAAAATTACAAAAAAATTATAAAAAAATAAATTTCTAAATTTGAATGCAGATTTTTAGAGAATTGCGCCAGAAACATTTTGAGGTATGCCACTTCAAAATCCGATTAAGATAAGTTGAGTTATGGAGTTTCGAACTTCAGCCTTAGGACATTTCTTACTCTTTTTGAATTTCTAACATCAAAAAAATTACAAAAAAATTATAAAAAAATAAATTTCTAAATTTGAATGCAGATTTTTAGAGAATTGCGCCAGAAACATTTAGAGGTATGCCACTTCAAAATCCGATAAAGATTAGTTAAGTTATGGAGTTCAGAACTTTCCCGTTAGGACATTTCTTACCTTTTTGAATTTCTACAACATCACACATCAGAAAAATTACAAAAAAATTAGAAAAAAAATTAATTTCTAAATTTGAATGCAGATTTTTAGAGAATTGCGCCAGAAACATTTAGAGGTATGTCACTTTAAAATCCGATTAAGATAAGCTGAGTTATGGAGTTTAGAACTTCAGCTATGGGACACTTTTAAATTTTTTTGAATTTCTATAACATCATCCATAAAAAATTACAAAAAAATTTCAAAAAAATAAATTTCTTAATTTGAATGCAGTTTTTTAGAGAATTGCGCTAGAAACATTTAGAGGTATGCCACTTCAAAATCCGATTAAGATAAGCTGAGTTATGGAGTTTACAACTTCAGCTTTGGGACACTTTTAAATTTTTTTGAATTTCTATTACATTTTCCATCAAAAAATTACAAAAAAATTTCAAAAAAATAAATTTCTTAATTTGAATTCAGTTTTTTAGAGAATTGCGCTAGAAACATTTAGAGGTATGCCACTTCAAAATCCGATAAAGATAAGTTGAGTTATGGAGTTTAGAACTTCACCTTTGGGACACTTTTAAATTTTTTTGAATTTCTATAACATCGTCCATAAAAAAATTACAAAAAAATTTCAAAAAAATAAATTTTTTAATTTGAATGCAGATTTTTAGAGAATTGCGCCAGAAACATTTAGAGGTATGCCACTTCAAAATCCGTTTAAGATAAGTTGAGTTATGGAGTATAGAACTTCAGTCTTGGGAAATTTTTTAATGTATTCGATTTTCTCAACATCACATCAAAAAAATTTAAAAAAAATAAATTTTTAAATTTGAATGCAGACTTTTAGAAAATTGTGCCAGAAACATTTAGAGGTATGAAGATTAGTTGAGTATGGCGTGGGCGTGACAACATTTGCAAACAAACTGGCGCTGCGTCTAAGTTTTTGGAACCTGCGAGCTTAATCTCAAGATTCTGGGTTTAGTAGTTCCTGAGATCGAGGCGTTCATACGGACAGACAGACGGACATGGCCAGTTCTTCGGCTATTGATCCTGATCAATATATATACTTTATATGGTCGGAATCGTTTCCATCTGCCTGTCACATGCTTTTCAACGAATCTAGTATACCTTTTACTCTAGGAGTAACGGGTATAACGAATATTTTTTCTATGTATATAGAAGTACTCTGCCTTGAATGCCCGTGACTCAGACTCCAGTTAGATGCAGGCCTTCTGGGTGGCTGCCCACCTGGCGGATCAAAATTAATTAGCTGCACTCAAATGCAAAGCGGCGACATTTTATCAGCGTTTCCAGCTGCGTTTGGCTTTTGTTTCCCTCGCGGATTTTGCATTTTCCATACTTCAATAATTGGGAAATATGCAGGTGGCGAACTGGGCAGCATATATCCCATCGGGAGCGGCAGCCAATAAAACTTTAACGAGCATTACACACGGGATGGGGCTGGCACATAAAAACTCAGCCCGTTTCCAAGGAATAGTCGGCGTCATCGATATGGATGTCGGTTGGATGTGGATGTAAGGATTGGCGGTGTTTTCCATAATTGATTAATTAATTTATTTTGAGGCCAATGTGAAACGATGTCTATAATTCTCGAACTCTGTCCAAACAAAGCCATTTGCATCGGGTTTTATGCGAAATGGCAAGACATAAAGATTAAAGAAAGACACAACCGTTTTTTTCACATATAGATCCTGATCACTTTTTTTTTTGATAAGGAAAAAGATATTTTTATGAAAAGATATCAACAAATTGGAAGTTCATTAACTTGGAACTTATATCCATTTCTATTACAGCTGACAAACTGAAATGTTTGCGATTAGAAATTCCTACCCGAACCTGTCAAATAGCAGTCAGGCCTATTAAGATAAAATCCGTCTATTTTGATGTAGGAATTCCAATCTTATTATCGGCATGCCTTTTTAAAAGTTAACCAGCTGAGATTCCTTCACAGTCCAGCCGAAATAATTGCCCAGCGAATGCATCCATCAATACGCGAGTGCAGCAAATATGGATATGCAAATATCTCGGGGAGAAGTCGCTGGTTTTCAAGAGGGGATCGCACATAACTAACTGGATTTCTCTGGGCTGTCGGATCGAAAAGGAAATGCTGCTCGGTTCTATGGCCGAGTGTGGGACAAAGATGAATCCGCGAGTGCAGAAATTGTGGCACTTGATATCCATAAATACGTCACAATGTGAAAGTCTAGCGGCTGCATGCAAACGAGTATCGAGTTTGCTTCTATTTATGCAAGCGGCATGTTGCATGGAGGAAGTTGCCGCTGTTGGTGCTGTCGATGTTGCAGCTACTGCTGTTGCAAGTTGCAAGTGTTCGGCGGCAGATGCGACTGTCAGCGGCACGGCATTCACTCTCTTATGAAATGGTTTTTGTCATTTATTTATCGCTTTTCGCCGCTAAAATGAAAACTGATTGAAATGTGTCTACCGTGCGGAGAACTTCGTGGCGAGCACTGGGGAATGTTCCTGGAACGAGTCTGCCTAATTTGGGCCCCAAGGCATCGCAAGAGCAGCAAAAGCAGCAAAAGCAGCACCATCAGCAGCAGCATCAATTTGGCCAATTATATTGACACTTTCGCTTGACCAGCAATCGGCTTCAATCGAGGCGACTCCGATCGCCGCCACATGCAACATTCGGCATTCTGCATTCGGCATTCGGCATTCAAGATCCAGCACTCAACACTCAACACTCATAGCCAGAACAATGTCCGACAAGCTGTGAGCTGCCAGGATCCGACTGAGAAATTGGCATATCTCCGCTTGACAATCAAATCTTGGCCTTAAATAGACGCAGTGCGACCCCCAACTCAACTGCAGCAACACTTCCATGCAGATGGAGTCTCTTCCTCGGGCAGAACCTGCACTGCACACAAGCCATGGGAAGCCTCCACTTACTGACATTCAATGTAGCTGTTTATATTCAAACGAAAACTCAACTATGACAGTTGTAGTTAGCTGCTAACTTTTAAATTAAATCAATCTAAAAATGATTTATGGGTCAGTACTAAGGTGGAAAATGAGTGGACTGCAGTTTGAAGACATGGCTTCAAGTTTTGCTAGGACTACCGCACAATTTCTGCCAGTGCAGTAAGGCACCGGGACTCTGGGGCGTTCATCAATTCTCTGGCTGGGCGCGATGATGTCGCGATGACCAGCCCAAAAAGTGCCGCGCAGGCGCAATCTCTGTGAGATCAGCCGCGGCCAAGATGCAACAATGGATGTGTGGCTATGGCAGCGACTGAAAAGTGATCGTGACACAAGTGTGAGGCAGGCAGGGTGTAAAAAGGGGGCTTGGGCACCAAGGTGCCTGCAATTTTTCAACACCCTGCCGCACGAGGCAGTACACCAGAAAAAGTGATTGCTATTAGTTATTAAATGCTTTACTATTTAAGTGCATCACAAGGGCCCTTCTTAAATACAAATCATAGTTTCTGCTGCATATTGAGTACGTTTTTTGTTACCTTGCAATTAGCTTGCCACATTTTGCGGAATTTATCGCCGTGCAGCAGCCAGCATATTGCTGTTGGGCAAAAAATTTCAAACTGGAGCAATTTCACGGAAAATGTTTCGCTCGCGATTCGCCAGGTGGGTTACAAATTTGTTGGCAGTGACATTTACTCCGCTGGTGCCCCATTGCGGCAGCCTCTTCATTTAGCCGCCAAATGGCGCACTCCAATTCCGAGTCCAAGATAATGATCGTGAGAGAATTCATGGGAGCTGATTGTTCCGACTGGAATTTTAATGCCGTCGCCGAGTGCTAATTTGTGTTTGCTGTTAATTATTATTACTAGACATTGGGATTCGGCTGTTTATGTGCTCAAATCCGAAAGTATGTTGTCCAATGTCTATGTGGGTAAAAGTTATAATGCCAGTTATAAAG
This sequence comes from Drosophila erecta, assembly GCF_003286155.1. Lineage (NCBI taxonomy): Eukaryota > Metazoa > Arthropoda > Insecta > Diptera > Drosophilidae > Drosophila > Drosophila erecta. The sequence goes on from NW_020825200.1 coordinate 14,368,009, forward strand.
CTTAAAGAAATCAAGTACGCGAATGCTTGTTAGAAACATTTTTTACATTCACAATAGTTAGAGAACTGTATTATATTTCCCAAGAATTATATATACCCTATCTCTCCACATAGGACCTGTTACAATGTGTACATAATAGGAATTTGAAGTCGCGCTAAATTGGGTGATAAAGTTGATCTGGACACGATAAGCCAATTATAAATGCATTTAATGGCTAAATATTAAATGTATATTCGTGCTGTGCGACGCGATCTTGTCGTATCCTCGCCCCAAGTCGTCGTGCTTCGCTGATCTTTGCAACTTGCCTGCCGCTCTGCACTGAGAGAAATGGTTGTGCTCCGTCAATGTAAAATAAACATTTCTATTGCACTTTCTTATTTTCAGGTGAAAATACACGACAACATATTGTTTTATCAAGGTGTTCCGATATGATATATGCATCGTATTATTAAAACATCCTACTTTCGCTGACATTTTATTCTCGGTGTATGGAGCCCGTGGTCTTGCTCTTGCACTTGGTGGTGTCAGATGACGGGCAGCGATCTCTGGGCCTGAATTTATGAAGTTGTTTGCGCTTATTAAATTTTAAGCTGAGCATGCAACGCAACACTTGCCACCAGGCACTTACCAGCCAACCACTCGCCACTTGGAAGTTGAATGTTGCCTGTTGGCTGTTGCCTGTTGGCAGTTGGCGACAACCTGGCGTTGCCGCAGATGCACAGATAAGATTCGGTGACTGCGAATCGCGACTTGTGACTGGTTCCCAAACACGCCCTGGCTTTCCAGCGCGGCAATTAGCGCAGGCGCTTGAAATGTGTGGAAAGATATTTGATGAATGGCTACTTAGCGTGTCGGACTGTTTAAGTAGTGCCAGGGGATGTGTACTGAAATTGGGGTAAGTCAGCAGCACTAAGCAGATCAGTAAATCACATATCGATCAGCAATTCACCTACGGAGGAAAAAAGTTAGTTGACCTTTTAATAGAGCCCTTAATTCGTACAGAGTTTATTTGAAGCCAGGCTTTTAAAGGAATCCCACATCTCCTTATGTGTCTACCCATTTTCCTCTGGCTTTGAACCATTCCTTGGCCACTCAAGATGCTGCCAATTTATTTACATAGAATGCACACACGCTCGGCAATATTTCACGCCTGCGAGCGACCGACTCTATTAGATGCCTTCTGCGACATTCAAATAAAGATGTCGCGGCCAATGAATTATGAATTATATCACGCGGCCAAGACCAAATTTGGCCAGGCTGGGCCCGGAATAGGCCAGTACACGATGCAAAAGACTACACGAGTCGAGACAATGCCCAAGGAACCGCCGTAGGAATAACAAATCCGCGATGGCCAAAAGACAATGACAATGGCCGCAAGTACAACCACAATGGGCGGGTATGGGGGTGGTGCTGGTGGTGCACCGTGGACCAAGTGGCGACGATATGCCAACGGCGACTGCCGCATTGTGTCGCTGTTTTGGATATCTTCATATGGCCGTGGCCCCCATTGCATCCCTTCCCCAGCGGCAACCAGCCGACCTGAGCCGCGCTGAGCATTTAGTTGCATTTATTTGTTGCTATTAACTGGCGCGCCGACGCTTATCAGCCGACTCCAGATCCAGGTCCAGCTCCGAGCCCAGAGACAGGCCAAGTCCAAGTCCAGCTTCGAGTCCCACCATGGCCACAAGTCCGAGTCCAATGCTAGACGCGGAAAAGGAAAAGCGCACGCGGCGAGAACAATTGCCAGAGCAAACGAGCGCGGATCGCCCCCGCCATCCAGGAGGGCAGGGAGGTGGAGCAGCCAGCTCCAACTGCACAGTGGTCGGAAATCGCAATAGATCACATTCGATATATTTGCATATGGGATAAGAATATTTTGTGGATGCAGGCGCTTTATACTACGTGATTAAATATTTGAAGTTAACATCTACTTTGGCTTATTGCAAATAGCAATATGTATTTTAATACTGTGCACCACTGTCCAGTGTTTTTGGGAGCCACCGCGGTCGTGGCGCATGTATTGTTATCGCCTCCGCGAGATGCGCGCCCGCTCCACAGGCAGCCGAACCCTGGACCGAGGAGCCAGTACCCCCCATCCAGAAGCCACCATCCAGTATCCAGTATCCACCATCCAGTATCCAGTGCCCTGTGCATTCTTATGGTGTATTCCGCATCCGATTTGCCCTGCTGGTCGGTTGGTCGGTAGGTCTTTTCATATGGCTCTCAAAAAACGCCATGTTCATATCTCAGAATTGGTCTGCGGTTGTGCCCCTGGCTACCGTTGCCCGTGCCCACGTCCATGTCCATGCCCATTGTGACCTCGGGCGGGGGTGTTGGGGCTCAGGAGGGGCAGTGTTGGGGGATCCGCTGTGGGACCTTTTAATGTGCCTGGTAATGCTCATCGTAATTTTTCCACATTGACGCTGGCAGCTTTTTGCTGCTGCTGCTGCTGCCGCTGCTGCTTTTGCTGCATCTGGCTCCTTTAATCTGCATATCTTCATTTGACTCTGCCGCTTTTAAATGCCCCATGAGAAGTGGGCTGGGATTGGGGACTCGGGATTGGAGAATGGAGAATGGGGGATCGGTGGGAGTCAGCGTTTGTCGTTTGGCGTTTTTAGCGAAATAATGAGAATCATGATTTCTGCTCTTTGCGGTCCGCCTCGCTTGCTGCGGCGCAAGGAGATTTTCAGTTTTTACGCCATTTTATTTGGCTCTTTTTTTTTTGGCTGTTCTGTGTGTACAAATTGATATGCAAATTTTTGAGAAGCTGAGAACGAGCCGAGTCTGGACCCGGTGTCTTTCCAGGCTTTTGCACTCGAACTTATCGTAGTTTTAAAAAGTAAGGGAAATGGTACGGACTAACCACGGTTAATTAGTAGCCGAGTGTTGGCGACTGCAGCTGGAAGGTGTGATGTCATCGAAACCAGTGGCAGTAGCCTAAAAAGCCTGTATTTAATGAGCTCCACAAGTGGGAGATGGATAGGCAGGCATCTACCCAAAGAAATTATTATAAAGTGGAATATATTGCAGTATTTTATACCCAAGGAAAGTATTATAAGGTGGAATGTATTAACGCAGTAATTTAAGTATAATTTTCAAACTTATAGTCTTAAACCAACTCACACTGTTTGATCCAAAGAATTTTTCCAACAGAGCAGTTATAGTTTGGAATACAAAGGGGTAATAGGCCCATTATTATCTCATCACTTAGTTACGTCTGACAACTTTCAATTTGGTTCAATAACTTAAGTTAATAAGTAAGTAAATGCAATTAATTATTAGCACCTGATTGCATGTTTCGAAAGCCTTTAACCAAGTCAATATCTATCAACTTGTCAAAGTATTTCCTAGACATTAAAAGACATGAGCTCTGTACTTAAATATAATTCGAACCAGTTCCCTGTGTAAATCAAAAAGATGAACTGAATAAATACATTTAAAATGCTCGCAGAGATTTATTGAATTAGAAAATAGCCATATGAAAATAATAGTCATCGATTAATGGATAGATCCATGATGACTATCCTTCCTGCTTCACATATTCAGAGCACACATACTCACCAGGACACCCACACATAATGCCATTAAGGATTTGCCAAAATCATTCCAGACCATCCTCAACTTGCGGCATCATCTCCATTTTGATAAGTCCACTTTACATATTGCCCGAAGCTGCCTGTTCGGTTCTGCAACATGGCCACAATAATCTTGGCCCGGTCCCCAACTCCAACACCAACTCCAACTCCACCTGCCCCCTTAACCACCCGGTGGCTGTGGCAAACAAGTTTCTGCACTCGCATAATCTGCATGAACCATAATTTTATTGAGAGCACGCCTGCCAATAAATAACTCTGCCCCGTTTCCCGATCCCCGCTTCTGAAATGGGCTGTTGCAACGGCAGCCGTGGCCATTTATTAATATGGAAATCTACAGAGGAGCCGCAGTGGCAAAGCTTCTGTTCCCGATCCCTCCAGCTCCGCATCCGCATCCCCGTCGCCTTTCCCGTCGCCTCTGTCGCACCGCTAAACACATTACACGATAGCAGCAAATGGGAGCCAACGTCATCTCTGGATACCCAATCCTATACCCATACCGAAACCCACACCCCATCCCCATCCCCAACCCCATCCCAGAACCCATCGTCATCCTCATTGTTATCGGAATGCCGGGCCATAAGCAACGACCCGGCCACTGGCGAGTTAACTGGCCGCCATCGTCATCCGAGTTGCGTCGAGTTGAGTCGAGTCGCAGGCAATTTCAATTTCATGTTATCCGCAAAATATTCATTTTAATATCTCTTCAATCCACACACGAACGGGCTTCTCTAGACTGCACAGAGAGAAAAAAGTTGTCAATAGTTGGCATTGGCCAAATTATTCTAAAGTTTTTAAACATATTAGTTAAATATCTTCTTTATTACGAACTCAAAATTATTATTGGTCAGTCCTAACAGATTACAGCTTCATAAACTTAACAAACCCCTTCAAAGCCCAGGATTTTTCATTGTGAAGCCACATTATTGTTCTCAGTGTGCACTAAGTGAACAATGGGGTTGCAGACTGAGAGCGATGTGCTTCGGCTTCTCGTTTTGATTTCGGCTTTGGGGTTTGGTGCCTCCTGCGCCAGACAGGCGCAAATATGATGTCCATAAATCTCACTAATAACCAATCCTGGCCAGGCTTCCAAATGCAAATTGCTCATGCCCGGCTGGCAGCCCCTTATGCCTGGAGCTGGGCTAAGTGGTTGGCCATGTTGGTGGTTGGCTTTGGGTGGACACTTCTCTCCGACAGCAACCAGGCAGCTTTGCATGTGAAATGATTTTGGGTGCTCTGCGTCGCCGGGACATAATCCCCATTTCACAGGAGCTCGGATTCCATTTGGCACACTCGGGAATATTCATAATGCATTCAAACCGCCCAAAAACGCAGCACTTTTGTATCCATTCAACTGGCAACTGGCGTGGCAAGTTACCGCTGCGGTGTTGGCGGTTTTCCATTTTATTGGAACCAACTGGGAAGGGACGACCTGACATCCTTTAGAAGGACACACATTAGGCGTCACTAGACATGCGAATTATAAAAAGGCTTTCACTACCTTAACTACAATGCATTTATTTATTACTTTATCATTACTTTGCCCAGGGGTTTTAAAATAAAATACTATTTAGGCGCTGTTGAGCCTTTCCTCAGAAACTTACACTTTTGGCTTCGTTTTCGGTTGCTTCACCTTAAATGGCTTTAATGGTAGGATTATTGCAGCCATTTTCGCACAACCGAGTTCTCACTTTAGTCGGGGCAATTACTCTTGTTTCTTCCACTCTGACCCCTGTTCAAAATCGGTATCGTAAGTACTGAAAGTAGCTGTAATTGGCACAACCTCGATGGCCCTTGGATTAATGCTACTAACGCTGGGCAACGAACAATTTTAATAAATTACCGTTTGCTTTGTCAAATTAGAATATTATTTATTTAGAATGTAAATATGAACAGTTGACCACCACAGACACAGGTATTTTAGCTGGCGTTTTATCCTAACTTTGCCGCAGAGCCAACAATTTCCCGACCGTCTGAGTTTTCATTTGTGCGGGAAAATCTATGTGTGTCTGAGCGTGTGTGAGTGTGGGTGTGGGTTTGGGAAATGCAAACATTTATCGACACGCAACGCACATTTGCAGAGACCCCCATTTTCACGGCGCATAGATGGTGGAAAACGCCCCTTCCATTTGGTAGTCCCGATTCTCTTCGTCGTCATTAATATTTATGCCATTCGAGGGGGGGGAGTGGGCGCACTTTTTCGCAAACACAAATTGCAGTTACATTAGAAATGTAATTATTATTTTAATTGGACTGCGATGCTCATTTGTTTAGTGGCCGATCCATTCGCTGTTTGTCCGCGCGACGGCCACAAATAATAAATGGACGAAACACTCTGCTATTCGGTTTGTCGGTTAACCGAGACACTGTAAATATGAATAATTTCGGACGAACTTATTTCCCTCATCAAATTAGTACGCTTAGGACTAGTACCCATTTAAAATACATGTCATAAAAACTCATTTATCGGAATGCGACATGGCGGACCACTTAACCCTTGGCTGGGCGCTGTGGGCGCTTTTGACCCCTTGCAATAATTTGCTTTTCGATTTGAGTAATTTCATTTATGTAAGTTGAAATCGTTAATCTTGCTAGGAACCTGAAATATTCTGATACTCTGCCACAGACATTAGCAGCGCTTTCCATCTGAAAAACTCTAGTATCTAGTATGCTCAGGGATTAAAGATACTCTCCCTATTTTCCTGCTGCCACATTGCTCCGCCCCTGCTCGGAGCTTTTATAATTCCATTGCACTCGCAGCCCGGTTCCTTTCAGAATTCTTCCAATCAACGCAAAGTGCAAAACGCGTTCCGCCCCAGCACCCATTCCCCCCATTCCCCCCGCCACACAGCATACCCTGGCCCCAGCAAATTGCATCACATCAGTGGAGATGGCTCAAGATGCGAATGGCAGCTGCCGGATTCAAATTCAATAATTTTTTGCTGCGCTCACGTCGCCGTCGCTGAAATAATGATGATGTTCGCTTCATTTTTCCTGTCTTCGCTTCCATTTCCATTTTTGTTTCGATTTTGCGCTGTAAGTCTCGGGTTCCCAATCATTTGGCCATGGAAAGCTGAAATCCCGGGACTGCGAATGGCAAAGATGACTGCAAAATGACGACACGAACTTGGTTGATAGTTCTCAGGCATGACTTTGAGTTGAACATAATGACTTCATTGTGAAGTCATTGGACGATAGCTGGATTGGACGATATTAAATCGCTAGAATTTATATATTATATTATATATTATATGGCTCAATATGTAACTAAAATAAAATCAAAAAGATTGGGTAATAAAGAAAACAATCTGTATATGAAAATATTCTTAGAATGATTCAATCAAAGCCAACAACCAAACAACAGAAAAGTTTCTGCGATGACTGGCGCAAAAAAATGGAATATCCATCCTTACAGCCATACTCATATCTGAACAATGCTGCCTTTCAGCGGTTAATCAGCCATCCAGTTGCCGGCCAGCTTTCCCGATCTGATCCGCCTGGAAGCTGGTGACCCTCCTTTTGGCCAAGACTTTGCAAAATGCTGCCTGCAAGGCCGCCAACAAAATGATTTGTTTGAAGTTTGATAAGCGGATGGGACTGTCGACGGCGTCATCGAGGCATCGCAGTAGATGTATCTGCATCTGTATCTGTATCTGAGCCTGAGCACTGGCTGGGATATCGGGGGATATCGCTGGCATCTGAGCTTCGGCCTCGGCAGCGGCAACAATAACTAAATGACTTTTGTTTCATGCGGAGGATGTATGATTGCAGACGGCGCTGCTGCATGCTGCATGTTGGATGTTGCTGCTGTGCTGTTGCCATTGCAGGACTTGGATGACAATCCATGTCGCTGTCGACGACTGTCGGCGACATCGACGACGAGTGATCCACATCCACTTGCAATCGCCGCAATCAATACTTTGTTAGTTTTGAGCAACATGTTGCTGCTGAGGTGCAGCAACTGCCGCTGCTGCTGCTGCTGCTTTTGCTGCTGTTGTTGCTGGCGATGTTTGGTATGCAAAAAGGCAACTTTTGTTATCTTCATGACAATCATTGAACCGGCTCATCCGTGTGCCACAATTGCTCGTTCGCTTTTTGCGCTTGATTGTCTTCTGTCTGCTGTCTCTTCCCGTTCATGTTGCTGCTGCTGCCGCTGCTGCTGCTGCTGCTGCTGCGGCGGATGATGATGATGATGGGGAAAGAAATGGCGGCTGATATGGCCGCTCCAGCGATTCGCAATGCGATTGCGATGCCAATGCCGATGCCGATGATGATTATTGTAGTTCAATATTTGCCTTATGGCCATTTTGCAACCGGCTTCTCCGTTTTTGTCGTTCGTCGCTGGTTTTTTCTGCTGCTGCCGCTGCTGCCAGTTGTCAGTTGCATTCACATCAAATTAAATTGTATTTTGCAAAATAAATGAAATTAAAAGGAATGACAACGGCAGCAGCGACAAGTGGAGCGCAGCCGGAAAAGGCGAAGGAGCTGGGAGAAGCCAAGAAACATGGAGCAGGAGTCGCAGAATGAGATGGAGTGCAGCCAACTGCGACTTGGCTGCAGGTTCATATGCAATTTATGTTCCTTTCATTGTTTATTTTGTTGCTTTTTTTTCTCCATCTGCAGCGTCCCTTTTCCGCAGTGGGCCGTTCTCCTTTTGCGGCGGGAAAGTTCTCGAGCTGACCATGTCCATCTCCTTGGCTTTCCCCTCGGCTTAGCGGCCTCGATTGAGTTGTTGTTTCCGACGTGATGGATTTTCCTGCCCCAGCTTTTCCAGTTCCTATATGTGTGTGTGGATGCCACGCTAGTGCACAAATAACTAAAGTCAACCTCAGCAGCAGTGTATTTGGTGAACTTGAAGCCAATGGTTCGCACCATACTCGTAATCCTAATTGATTAGATAGCGTACTAGGTTCTTGGTAAATGAAATTTTCGCCGGTGAACGTACGCGTATTATTTGTGAAATTGCATAGGTATTCGACCAGAAGAAACAAAGCATTAACATAGATACACTCGTCCGCACATCCGTGTCCCCATCGATATCAGTGTTTTCCTGCCGGTCGCCAAGGCCACGCAAGTATCGATAACGCGGCTGCTTCGATCGGACAACATGCGAATATGTTGCGCTTATTGCGCGCTGCACGTGACCGTGCCGCCTGTGCCCCCCTCACTCCCCGCTGGAGCAGAGAACGAGTTGCAGTTGCAGTTGCAACTAGCAAATGCATTTTGTTGCACTCGCCGGCAGTTGGCTTTAAGCGGAAGCGATAACGTCTAACAAATTAAGCCATGTCCCGCAAAGCAGAAGCCTCGGCACGAGAGGACTTTATTAGTGGAACTCGCAGGATGTGCGGTGGGCGGGGCAGTGGGCGGCGTGAGATGCGTCCCGGGAGAGTTGAGAGGTCGAAATTCGACTTCTAAATAAATAAAGCTGAGCCGCCATAAAACCCGATGCCGATATCATATTCCAATCAGCCGGGCTCATTAAGGTAAGTGGCGATGGCTGGGGAAGCACTGGAGGAGATAGCCCTTTGCACTGCAAAAATATCACTGGATTAAAGAATGAACATATCTAAAATGACACAGCACATTTTTATTTTTTTGAATTTAAGGAGTTATTGAAATTTAATAGAATATAATAGTAATAATAAGTAGAATTCAATAGATTGCTACATATATTAAACGAATTTAATACTAGACTGCATTTATTTTACCTAGTAAATAAGGAAAGTGAGTTTCAAATATCACTCTTTATTGAAAAAATCAAATAAGCAGCGGTAGCTAGCAGACTTTTCTCCAAGTGTCCACTTTTAGCCAGCACTCTCCGAGTCGAATCGATAGCCGCTGACCAGCAAATAATTTTGGCAAATATTACAACAATATTTCGGTCGGCTGTCCATGAGGGAATTACCTTTTGGGGAAGGTACAATGTTCGCTTTTTGAGCAGCAAGGCGCAGGGTGGGATGTGGGCGATTTTATGAGATTGCCTGACAAGTTTATGCCACCAAAGTTGCACATGCAACCACCCAGCTGGGTCGTAAAGCCAACTGGCAAGGCCGGCCAAAAAGGGCGGCATTCGCTTGATGGCAATAATAAAGTGGCACTGGTATTCAACACTTTGTCAGCGGCTTTTGCGGAGTCTGGCCGCATTTATCATGCCACACGGGCTCCAGACTATTTTGACAAGTTATCAAAATGAAATGCAGCCAACAAGTTGCCTGTGCCACAAGACGCAACCAGACGGCAGACAGACTCTTCTCTCGGGCCTGTCATAATCCTCCGGGGCAAGGGAAGGCGGCAAGGAAGGGCCCTCGACAGACGACAAGTGTATTTATGTTATGATTTGAATACCGCTAATGACAGCCAGACTTGGCAGCATCTTGGCATCTTACGGGTGGCACCGCAGACATACAGACAGATGGATGTGAGGGAAATCCCCATCCACTTTCAGCGCCCCCATCAATTCCCCGGCTGCCAGCCTTGTAGGTATTTTCACACCTTAACGCCTCCAAATGGGAATCGATCTGGGAACGCCTTTCGCCGTGAGCTGCAATTGAACATCATCATTATGAAGCCCATAACGTTTCTTATGAAGATACTTCTTATGAAGATACCACTGCGTTCTGTGCGTGTGGCATCGTTTCCTTCAAATGCAAATGATGCCACAGCCCCATCCGCGCTATCTGCAACTCCACCTCGAACTCCATTTGGGGGGCGAGGAGAGTGAGTTACGATTACGATGCCGCGATAATATCGGGCTTTATAAATTTATTAGGACCAGCTATGTGGATGCGGCGAGGAGGCAGATATATTTAGCCAGATGGGTAAATAAACCGTGTGTGCCTGCCAATAGAACTTGGGTGGATGGCATTCAAAGAAAGCATTACAAATAAGTGATATTATATTCAGATTTATCCAAAAACAGAAATGCTAAGTAATTATTGCTTATATTTTACATAAGTACCGCTCGGTGAGCCCTTCACTGAGGCATTCCACAATCAGTGACTCCATCTTGAGGAAAACTCAACCAGTCAGCGGTCCTCAAGCCGAAACAACAAAAACTTAAGAGACAATGACAACGGCAACACAGAGAGACCGTGACACCAGAGCAGCTTGCAACTTGCAACTTGCAACATCAACACTGGCAAAAGCCAGAGCAAAAGCCACCGAATGCCTGGCAAGGACAACATGAATAATCCATTTTTCGAAACACTTGTCCAGCACCCAGCAACCTCCGCCCCTTCCCTGACCGCTTCGTGGATGATCATAGATATGGAGCGGGAACGCTATCCCTCCTCCATCCATGTCCATCGTAGGTGTTGTCTAGATCTTGGCCACGCATGTGAGCGGCAGCAGGAGCCAAGGCAAGTCAAGGAGTCAAGGCTGGCAGCGACACCAGCGCCGAGATTAAAGATTCCTCCATAAACAAACAAGCGAAATAATTGAGGCAAAATTGAAGCAAACTACTCGCGGGAGGAGGATGCAGTGCGCCGAAGGTTGTGGCTTGGAAAACCAGTTCGGACTCGCGGTGCAACAATTAGCACGGAATTTGTGGGTGCCATAAAACGCGCTACACGATGGCCGCTTGTTCTCTGGAGACGAGCGACCATTCCCATTCCCATTCCCATTTCCATTTTCATATCAATAAAACTGCAGTGTCGATTGCAGCGGCTTTTCCTCCCCCGGGGGACTAACGGTGGTTCCACCGCCCAACTATCGACTTTCCTTTCCAAGGCGCCCAATTAGGCACACTTATATTTATAGGCGCGCCACAAGAATGTTTAAAAAATTAAATAAACATAACTAAAACCCATAAATTAGCAAATAAACAGCAGCTTTTTAAACAATAGTAGGGAGTAGTATCCTAAGTATTGCTTTGAAAACAGTTATTGTTAAGGATGTACAAAAACAGGTTTAACTATTGAAGTGTTAAATATATAGACTACATTTCGAAAACTATTTATTTAATTTAAATCTCTCAATATTTAACCCAGAACTTGAGTTTTCAGTTAGACTGAGCAATAAATCTTTGATATCGATACGCTGAGTTCCACGGACACTCAGGACTCGTTTAACTGGCGCCCAATTAGACACACTTCAAAGTTCGCTACGGCATGGGACCGTGCCCGCTGCATCTTGGTGGCCATCAAACGAAGATTCATAATTCCCCGGCATCCGAGAAATAATATTCATGCTCCGGAGTTGGGCCTGGCTGGGTTATTATTCATAGACCGATTTCGGACGACGCGTTGCATGCAGACAGAGTTAATTACGCGCACAGATCAAACAAATTGCACGCAGAATAAATATAATGCAGCCCGAAGATACAATCTGTAGCAGATCTAGATGCGAAATGAGGTTATTAAGATGCCCGACGGCTGCCAAACGGCTGGCGAATTATGATCATGAAAATGATGTCTGCGCACTTTGGGGTGATCTTGAATTTAGCCAGGGATCCCGGCCAGACATGGCACAATTTCTCATCGCCCATTTCGCTGCAGGAGGCGGGATTCTCAAGCCGTTAGCACCACCACCACCGCCTTCCTCCTGTCGCTCCAAAGTTAATGGCTCCAGCCGTGGGGCTGTTAATAGTGCCAGATCTCCAAGCCCCACTATTTTGCCAGGCAAGACACTTTACGGCCGCATATGAAATATGTGCGCCCATGAAATGAGCTGAATTTCTCGGGAAAAGTGCAACATTGTGGAAAATGGAAATGGAAATGCCAACAAAGCAACATTCGTGCGGAGCAGAGGGTTGCAATCTTTGGAGGTGTTTATATGCGAGTTGATGGCTGGAACGGCAGAGTTTGTCTAAGGAAAATGGTTCCAGCTTGGGTGACTTTAATCAAAAACGCGGGACTCACACTTATTAATTGTGCTCTATCATTTACGCAAATGAGTCGTATTTAAGTCGAATAAATCTGTGCTCTGTTGTATTTGTCTCCCGCAAAATTGTGAGTGCAACCTCATTCAATTATTGAGTACTTAGTATTTGTTTAGAAATTCTATTATCTCAATACGGCAGCAGTATGCAATAGTGGTTCTTCCATCAATTGTATCTTCTCCCCCAACAGACGCTATTATTTCAAGGGGGATTTATTCTTACCCTGTGCCCCACATGCGCCCGGGAATCCGACTTAAGTGCATCGGATCGCGTCTATATGGTCTATAGTCTATTGTTGTGGCAGACAACGCCTGTCATATTTGGCGAACATTTATAATTCGCGGCGACATCAAGTTGTTGCGCTCTAGAAATTATTATTTGTTGCATTGTCGTCGCGGGCAGAGGCGCTGCCAAAATGACAAGGGAATAATTAAAAGTTTTGCGACAACCAGCGAGCTGCGCGGCACCGAGATACTTTGACCAACCCATGTCTGGGCAAATGAATCAAAAAGAAAACATCTGTTGGATGGCGGGGTGGTGGGAAATGGCTCATGGCGAGGGCGTCTTTCCGAAGGGAATGGGATGATGAATGGGATGCGCGTGGCATGTGGCACGATCGCAGGAGGCGCACTTACCAAGGCTGCCAATTTGCATGAATTTATTGAATCCATCGTAAATGCGATCCCCAATTCCACTCGGAATGCTGCCCACTTCCCGGAAAAGAAACGTCACTCAGTTTTCCTTGCAATTTCGCATGCCGGCCGGCTTTATTTTTGATCATTTTTGTCGCGGTGTTTTTTTCGGGCTTCGATTTCAATTTCGATTTTATATGCAACTACCACAGTTTACATTACGTGTATTTATCGGTATATGTGTTTAAATATATCTAGGTATAGCCATAAAATTAGTTAAGTTCCGACCTGCAAGTCGCAGCCTGCCTGATCCGCTTGAAGATTCGCTCCTCGATCCGCTATTTTTACAACTTACCGGCTAAACTTAATGCATTTAAATGCCTTGAAGATCGCTATCAATTAACCGTACTATATATATATATGTATAGACACAAAGGATATATTCGTATAAGTGTGTGGGTGGTGTTTGAGTTTGTGTCAGTGCTAGTTGAAGCTTAGCGTAGGGTAATGCTCAAGATATGTACTCCACAAAAACCATGTGTGTTTCAAGACTAAGATCTCATCAGCTCCTCCTCCTCTCCTCCACGTTACTTGTCCGCTTCTCTGGACTCTGACTCCTCGATGTCGCCTCCAGTGGCCTCTGCCTCAGCCTGATCCTCCTGCTCGTTGAAGCCGCCCATGGACTCGTTTTGATTGTTCTCCACCTTGATGCGACTCAGTGGATGCCAGATGCTGCCGGACCCCTCCTCCTCCCGCAGGGCAGGACTCTGAGCCGGCTCCGGCGTGGGTGACTTGCTGCTGCTCCTCCGCTCCAGGCCGTAAGGATGCTGGGCGAGGAAGCCTGGGAAGCCAAGCAGTCCGGGCGGATAGGGATACTTGCCGCCGTTGGCGAAGGGGGGCGGGGGAATATTGGGAAAGGCGCCGGGACTGAGTTCCCCGGGCTGTACGGGAAGAAAGAGTTAGAAAAACAACCAACAAATTCCAGTTAGGATAATGTAACTAGGCTAGATCGATGGCTTAGATAGATAAGGATAATAATCACCTTGAAGAAGGGCGGCAGGTAGGGAAAAAAGAGCTCCGGTCGCCTCTGCATGAACTCCTGCTCTGCACTGGATCCAGGATGACCTTGGCCCGAGTTCGGACCAGGTCGCATGGGCAGCTCCAAGGACATGCGACGACCCCGTCGCGACGTCGGATTCGTCCACATGTGAGTGCCCATATGGACCTGGAAGACGAGGGAAACGAAAAGGAGACGAGCAGGCACTCAGTTGAGTACAATGATTGGTGGACAGGAAGGCGCATTCTGGGCGGTACCTTGAGATTCCCCTTGGTGGTGAACGCCTTCTGGCACACATTGCACTGGAAGGGCTTGTCGCCCGTGTGGGTGCGCATGTGGATCTGGAGAGCGGAACTGGAGCTGAAGTTCCGTCGGCAGACGTGGCAAAAGTGCTTGTTGTTCACCGGAGGATCCAAGCTAGAGGTCGGAGGTCCTGCGGACATCAGAGCCTGCTGAAAGTCGAGCGGACTGGCAGGAAAACGATGGGCATCTGGTGGAGAGAAGCACTTAGGACTGCGGAAAGGAGCTTACTTATCTCTGCTAGCCACTTACGGAGCTGCATCTTCATCAGGGACTGCTCCGCATCGCCGGCCTCCTGGGGATAATTCGAGGCGGCTCCAGCGCCAGATCCTTCTCCAGCCGAAGCGCCCTCCTCCACCATCGACTGCTCCTGGTCGGGATCTTCTTTGATGGGCGTTGCTGGGGCGTTTTCAGCGGGAAAGGGGGGATTGGATGCCTCCGGCAACTTTTCACCCGACGACGAGGACGACGACGAAGGCGGCTTCTTCGCGAACAGATTTGGATTGAGCGTGAGCTGAAATGCGATGATGTACAATATTACAGGGCCAGATACTTTCTGCGACGGGCGCTAATTTCTGCGCATTTTCGCTTAAATGTTCCGTTCATTCCGATGCAGCAGACTCGCGCCTCCTAATAATCCTATTTTCGCGGAGCGCGAGCGCCAAATACATAATTTACAATTTTTCTATGCCATCGCGTGTAATAACGCCAACTAATTATCTCGCGCAGACGATGCCGCCGGGTCTCATATTTTTATGGCAAAACAATTGTTCGCCGAAAAAGGGGCAGCTGAGTGCGAGGGGAGCCAAATCCAACTAGGTTCTGGTGCGGCTGTGTTCTGGTGTCCCCGGCAGACGCGACGAACAAAAGATTAAATAATTTTGCATAAAGCGTAGCATAATTTATTTGCATTGAATGCATCGCACACACCGTCACCGATCCGGCACAGGCTCCTCTATATCTCCCAAACAAACCCGGCCCTCCACAGCCCCCAAAAGCCCCTCCATTTCGGCATCTCGTCCCGATCCAGAGTGAAAACATACCAGACGCAGTCGTAAATTTCGCATCATCATAATGCATTCTCGTAGTTACTTAAGATTTTTGAATCATTTAGAAATTTCAAGCCCAAAAGATGATGCCGATTCCCAGCCCCACCTCCATGGCCTGCCGCTATCCCGTGCACCCATCTGCATGGGATATCCCAATCCCCATCCCATCCCCATCCCCAGCCCAACCCGATCCCATGTTCGTCTGCTCTAGATCATCAACAATGTGCTAAGCGAACAAAACGGAACGTGGCCGCTCCTCAGCCAAAGAAGCCAAATGCTGTCTGTCGCAGAAGAACTGGGGGTATTGGGGAAAAGGGGATCCCAGCAGCGACTTGCTGATTACCAACTGAAAATGTTATGACATTTGGACTGCACTTGCTTTTGGCCACAATGGGGAGCACGGCACAGGAGCGGTTCAAGGCAACACGGTTGCAGCCCTGTTTTATAAAATGAAACAGATGATTGCCAAAAACTAAGTTGTTAATTAAAGAGCTCGTTTAAATATACATACGTAAATCAAAATTCTGCTTGAAAATCATCCAACTAAAAGCCCCCAGCTGCGAAGACCGCTCGACACCAAGTTTCAGTTTTGGAATTACTCCAAGAATGTAAGCCATAATGAACGATGTCATTAGTCATAGAGGGACAATGCCGCACTGCGTGCCCGGCCAGAAATAAATATTAATACTCGCATTCGCACTTAAATTATGGGCAGCCACCGCAGAACCACTCCATGCGAACATCGGAGCAGCGAACGCACTTTAATAAATAATTGGCATTGTTGGGCGATGTAATCCGGGCACGGAGAGCTCTCTCCGCCGCAGAGTTGAACCCGTGAGTCTGGGTTTCCAGGCCCAACTTGGTCGCTTGGAGGCTGCACAGCGGAACGCCAACAATTAAGGCAAAGCTATGCAAGTTGCCCACAATTTTGCTCGTAGTAATAGCCAGCCAGTGACGAACACGCCACGCAATTAATAATGTGCTCATAATTTGTATGGTCGCGGCCAAAACGGGCCGTGTGCTCCGTCCATATTTGGCCAAATCAAGCCAACCCCAAGGAGCGGGCTGAACCCGTGAACATTTTAATTAATCGTGACCAAGGCAAGACTCTCACTGCCAGATGGCACTGGTTCTCAAAGCGAGAGTTGAGGTGGGATTAGGCTAGTTGGATGTGATGTAAGTGCTCCCGTATTGGGGCAGGGAATGCGGCTCGATGGCTAGCTATGGAAGTGATTAGTGGGTTGCGTCGGAAAGGGAAATCTCACCGGGAAAAATAAGTGCGGCTGGAGTCGTACTAATTTCTGAGGATAATAAAAAACCAACATTTACTCCGCAAGCACTTCCATAAATGATATGCTTTCACCGAACGAATATCACTAAGGTGGGGCCTTCGTCACTACGTTAAATAGGAATCGGAATACACTCACCTTTGCTCCGTACGGCGATCCAGCATCGCCGCTTTGTGGGCGGTGGGCGTGGCCCGTGGCCGGTTCTTTGGCATGTTCGCTCTGCAGATGACTCTCCAAGGCGGCCAGGCTGGGCAGCATCTTGAAGCAAAGATTGCACACATTGGGGGGCGGGTGCAGACCTGCGGATGAGGGCGGGAGGCAGACAAAGAGTTACTTGCGAGGTCAGTGGGGGACACATAATTCCCGCCACGTGCTGCCGAATGCGGCTCGTTGCGATCGGAGATATAATAAATATCCATCCGCGTAAAAGGTTGTGACATAATGAGGCGACAGATCGCTGCTCGATCCGATCGCTTGCGCCTCTTGCGCCTCTTGCGCCGCGGTTCGGGAATGCGCCAATGTTTATAAATAAATTGCGGAATTTGGCATAGGCATATCAGACATGGATTGGGTTGGAGCTGGGTGGAGCGGTGCGAAGTGCCCGGCGGATGCTTTGTCTCGGTCCAATTGAGTTATGTCGCGCCCAGATCGCAGATTTATCGCACTTCCACTTGGCAAACGCTGACGGGGTCAAAGGTGGCAGACAAAGGGGCTTTGTCATCTCGCATCCCAGGAAGGGGACGGAGAAGAAAGTTAATGCCAAGTGTGGCAGCCAGAAGATGCGCAATTTGCCTTGTTTATTTGTAAATCTTTCGGCGCGACAAAGAGCAAACTATGAGATATACTCGTGTATTGCTTTTAATTAGCTGGGTAGATTACCAAGGCAATGCAGACTTTGAAGATTCAAAGCTCTTCAAATGTACTGGACAAATATATTTTTCGGACACGAGTTTAGAAAAATAGGATAATGGAGTGTTGATTACTTACCCATAAATCCAAGTGGACCAAAGGGCAGCAGGGGAAATTTGGCGTGAGCGTGACCAAGAGCGTGCATTTCTTCGCGAGCAGCTGCCATGAGCAGCAGATTTGGAGGCATGGGCATTCCGAGCATGGGAAGACCCCCATTTCCAGATCCTCCGCCAGCGGCTCCATTAGCCAGTCCAGCTGCGAAGATGCGGCCCGAGTTGGAGGAGGGTGAAGAGAGATCCATGGCGGGCATTTCCCCACTTTCGCTGCGGCATCCAGTTAGATCAGGATTTGATCGGGATCTCTCGTCAGAGCCATCGTTGGGAATCCTTCGCTCCCGCTCCCGCTCCTTCTCCCGATCCCTCTCTCTTTCCAGAGGATGAGGCGTGGCCGTGGCTGCACTTGAGTTGTCCCTGGAGTCATCCGTGCTGTCCATGGTCATAAACTCGTCAAAATCTCCGCCCTGCGAGGACTCGGATCTCTGACCCGAGTGATCCGATATGGTGGTGGAGAAGTCCAAGGTATCCGAGGTGCCCAGGGACTTGTTCGAGTTCTGATCCTCGATACCCAACCGTTCGGCCTCGCCGGGATTGGCGGGAGGAGCCCCCTGACCACCGCTGCCATCGTCCATGGTGTGGATGCGAATGTGCTGCTGCAGGATGATGCCGTTGGAGAACTTCTGGTGGCACACCGGACACTTGAACTGGCTCCTCATCGGCGGCTTGATCTTGTGTATGCTCATGTGGGCCTTCAGATTGCCCTTCGTGGCGAAAGCCCTGCCGCAGATCTTGCAACGGAACGGACGCTCTCCGGTGTGGGTCCGAATGTGCATTTGCAGGGAACTGCGACAGGACATGACCTTCTGGCAGAAGATGCACTGGTTGGGGTCGGTCAGCTTGTTCTCGATGTTGTCCACCAACTGTTGCAGCTTCGAGGTCTCCGAGGTCTTGTCGATCTCAATCAGATCCTCCCACGACTTGTCGATGATGCGCTCCATTTGGGCGAGAGAGTACTCCGCCGGCTGGGATTCTCTGCTGGCAGAGGAGCGTCTCACGAGCTTGGCTATGTGCAAGTGCTCGACTAGATCCCGATCCCTATCCTCCTGCGGCGGGCTTACAGCACTTGTTTGTCGCTTCCGCACAGATCCATTTCGTCGGGACGAGGTCACCGCCGGCTTGGAGAGTTCCTTTTCAGGCTTCTCTGCTGACGGCAGTGGTGCATCTGTCTTAACTTCTTTGGGCGTCTTGACACGCTCCACGGGAGAGTGGGACTTCTCCTTTTCCTTCACCAACGGCTTGCTGAGGTCTTCTGCCTGCGGAACGGGAATCTCCTGTCTAATCTCCTCCGGCTCCTCCACTTGATTCTGAGCCTGCTCTTGACCCACCGGTGCCACTGGTGGCGCAAAAGGCAGGCGAATGGGATACTGGTCGCCCTGGACTTGCCCCTGACCCGAATGGCCCACGTTGGGCGCCACTCCTGGTGGCAGCAGCATTGGCGGAAAGATCTGCGTATGCCGCTGGTAGTGAACCTTCAGATTGCCTTTCGTGGTGAACTTACTTCCGCAAACATTGCACACGAATGGACGTTCACCAGTATGTGATCTCAGATGTATCTGCAGGGCCGAGTAGCTGCCAAAGATCTTGCCGCAGTACTTGCAGCGATGCTTGAAGATCTCACCGCGACTTTGAGCCTCTTTGGAGGCGTACTCAGAGTATTCCTCTTGCATCTGAGCAGCGTGTAAGCTCTGGGATGCGGAGTCGAGGACCTCTTCCGTTCTGCGTTGCAGCATCTCCAGGCAGTTGGGCTCGTTGGGAGCTGGCGGGGGATCGTGGTTGGTGATGATGCTCGATGCCAGACTCGAGCTTATATCGCACATCATGGATTGGTAGCCCTCTGGCTCTGCCTTTCTGCCCTCTGCCTCAGTTCCCCTCTTGTCAGTCTTTAAGTTCTCCTCCCGCCGCGACTCCTGTTCCTGCTCACACTCCGGACCCTGCTCCAGCTCCAACTCCGCCTTCAAGCCATTGGTGGGCTGCTTCTTAGGCTCCGGCTCTGCCTCCGGCTCCTCCTCCTCATCGCTGTGAGAATGCCTGCCCAAGGCGGCTGCCTCGGCCCGTTTCAATTGACTCTGCAGGTGTTGGATGAGCTGCAGCTGCATCAGATGCTGCCGCTGCACATTAAAGATGGTGGACTGCACCATGGCCAGATCGGCGGACTGGTGGTTACCCGCCATCGCGGTGGCCGCAAACTGGGCCACCGCCACTTTGGTATGTTGTAGAGCCTCCAGCGACACGTGACCACTGCCCGGCAGTGATTCCCGACCGCCGGACGAGATCAGCGAGAGATCCAGGGCCTCGTTGCTGTTCTCCGGCTCCTGATCCTCGCCGCGCTCCTCGGCCATTTCCCTTTCCGTATCGGATTCCGGCACCGCTTCCGCCTCCATTTGCGGCTCGGTACCATTGTTATTGCTATCCGCATCCAGTTCCTTGGCCAGCAGGGTGTCTCTATCCCTCTCCCGATCGCGATCTCGATCCCGGTCCCTGTCCCTGTCCCGGTCCCGGTCCCGCTCCCGCTCCCCGCTGCCGCTCCTGGTGCCACCAGTTCCACGGTAATTGATGCGGTTGCGAAATATTGAACACATTATCCTCTCGATCGGAAGCGCTCACCTCCTGATCCCAATTGCCGCTGAAGTCTGATCATGGACTGCACCCTGGCAACGAAAGGGGAGAAGATATAGGGAAAATCTTGTAAAAAACGCACACTTCCCCATTTTCCTATCAATAACACTGATCAACAAATGCACATGTTTGTGACAAGCAAGTTAAATAATGATCGGAAAATTCTTAATGTGGTAAAATACATTTGGCAATGATCAGTTTAATATAGTTGGGTAATTGAATTTAAAATAAAACACCCCAATCCGGAATCCGGAAAAGTCCAGCTGGGCAGTGTTATTTTCCGAGATATATGCATATGGCCGGATCGTCACGTAAGGAGTGGCCGGTCAGACTTTATGATAAATTTTTGAATATATGAATAGCGGCGTGTCGCAATTTTAGACGTTGAATAAATGAACAGGGCGCATTTGGTTAGTCGCGTATAATTTAATAGTAGTCCACGATCTGGACTCGCGGCTGGAGAGACAATTTGGATATTACGGAGATTGTCGTGGACTCTTGACCGGGTTGGAGGAACCGAAAAGAGTTTTGCATCAGCCGCTCGCACGAGAGGGGGTAATTTATTGATTTATTACACGGAATCACTCAGCATAACTTTGAGCCTGCCTAGATGATTGAATTTTTGCCTCGAATCTCTCGAATTATTCCACCTAATTTAACTGACGCCGGCAGATATCGGCTATCGGCTATCGACTTATAGACCCACTCGAGTTAATCCGTTTGCCGTGCACCAAATAGGGTTATATTATTCTAGAATGACCACCCTCACGTGTTGCGAAACAGCATTTTCCAAGGGGCCATATCAAAAAATACACCTCAGTAGATCCCATTGCTAGACATCCTCCACCCAGAGGTTCAATACTTGCTCGCCTTTCCCTCACCAGGTTTTGTGGTAAAACTAGGGAAGTCCAGGGCTAGCCGGGTATTGGATCGCCGTTTGCTGTAGTATCGTCGTCCCGCGAAGTGGATGACACAGCGAAGCCCCAGAAACCACCAGTTGTTCATGTACTTCCCGATGGTTGGCATCCTGACTCCAACTTGACTACGAATTTGTACACAGTATGTCGGGCATGAGATGGTATATGAATGGCCAACTTGGTTGCCCAATAGCAGCTAAAGTGTTCGATGTACGCGCCGCATAAATTTCGTGGCAAATCGATTTCAACATAATTTCACAACGTTTCTGAGTTACACTTTCAACAGGGCCACAAATTCTCGATTCCCTCGAAAACCGAATCCCAGAAGCTCCGAATATAAGGCTTGCACGGCTATCCCATCGCATTACGGCCGATTGCTTTATGATTATTTCCCGGCAATTAAGAGAATTTATTGGCACAGGTAAACACTCGCCAGATACAGATGCAGATACAGATAGAGATAGAGATACAATAGTAGCCGTACTCGGATGCGTGGCAATATCGATTCGACGCACTCGAACTCATCGACGCACATACATGTCGACTCCACTATTTCCATCAATGGGCGATGGACTCATCGGAAATCAATTTGTTTAATGGAGAAGGGGGATAGTATGGGGCGGAGTTGGCCTCCAGGAATTGAATTGAAGTCTGGGCCTGAGCGAAAGTGTTAACCGAAACCCAAGTGAGCCGGGCCACAACTTATTCCACTTGAGCTGATTTCTTGAGCGATTTACGCACAGCCAAAAACATAAAACTTCCGCAATTGCCACGGCAACCCATCTCCCAAGAAGCTTTAAGAAGTTCCCCAAGTCTGCGGTGGGATTCCATCAAGAAAGTTTCAAGCTTTCATTTCCATTGTCACTCCACGGAAGAGCCAAGGGAAAATGGGAATAGGCGAGGTTTCCTGTCAGCAGGTGGTCCCTGCCTATCGAAAGGAACTCTAAATCTTTCGGATCGCTTGGGCACGCTCTTTCAAGCAAAGTCCGGAATCAACACGGCGTCAATCATTCGTCCAAATCGTGAATTATGGCTGAGTATCTATGTACATATGTACAAGATGCTCGCTCTAGCGGATATTGATCAAAATTCATTGCAATTCGCTTGATTGATTGATGGCCCAGTGCATACTCCTATATCCGGGGCCCATTGCTGCTCTGTTTTGGGAGCCATCGAATGAATGAACCCGAACCCAACGTAAACAGACACATTGGAAGACTCCATCGGGGCCAGGGCGAAAGGGAAATGGGAATGAGATCTTGATTGAAGTCTGTTGTTTCAACCGTCGATCGAGCACGAAAGACTGCCAGTCCGTCCCGTCGACGGACATCACTTTATTGGGCGATTTTCGGGTGGAAAGCGCAAGTTCTGACAGCCTGAAGGAAACTACGACGAACTCAATGTAAGTGATAGTTGGGAAGTAAAATAATTCTGTCCTCAAATCATTATTACCATCATCTACGAATAGACGTATACATACACAGTGTATGTAATAAATGAAAACTTCTCCGGGTATTTCCCACAAAAGCGTGATTCATTTCAGAGGATTGTGTGATAAATAGCCACTCCAGTTCCACCTGACATGTGCCGAGCTTATGGAAAAACTCCGCCGAAGGTGAGCCCGAGCCCCACGCTTTTTTCCTCCCACCGAAATGACTTTCCCGAAAAAAGCCAAGGAAAATATGGGAAATAAAAACGGCTGCGGAGGTAGCGAAAAAAGTGGGAAATTGTTTGAGGCAAATTTATGAGCTTCGCTTAAGCAAGGCAACTGCGTCTGGTTAACGCATACATATACATATGTGTGTGTGTGTATTTATGTACAACATGATGTCCGGGTGGGGAGGGGGGACTTAAAGCCACTTCGGCATTGACCATTTTGCATAAAAGCCTCTGTTCCCAAGCGAAATTATGTCCGCGGCAAAGGGGCAGCCAATGACGACAACGGGTTGCCAGTTGAGAATTCCCATTTCCAGGGGTCCCTTACAAAATGTCTGCAGAATTTATTAAGCTGGAAAAATTTTATGAGTTGAATTGGTATAATTTTCATATAATTTTCGAGAAGGAAGCGAAATGGAACGCTGCCAGCCAGACGGTCAATTCAACCAGTTGAGCCCAGCGGGGGGTTAAGCGCCACACACACCTCCAGTGTGTGTGTGTGTGTGCGTATCTGTGTGGGGCGTGCAAAGGGGTGTGTGTGTGTGTGAGTCCGTGGCAAGAAAAAGGGTCCGCAATGAATGAATGGCCTGGGAAGAAGGCAAATTCAGAGGCAACTTCAGATAGCCAGACACACACGCACACACACACACACCCAGATACAAGCAGCTCACACAGATACTCCACACAGACAGGGGAGTCCGGTCGGAGAGCTTGTAGATGAATTTGTATTGTTTTGCATTCGCTTTTGGGGCGCTACTTTGTTTTTGGCTCCGCTTTCCGCTGCTCGTTCCTCGCTTCTTCCTCCGTGCCACTTCGTTTTTGTTTGAAAGGAATAATACAGGGTTGGTGGAGTTGTTAAGCTGCCATTGCAAACAATTAAAATCATAAGAGACGCACATAAATTATTCATGGCTTAATCTAAAGTGGACAATCTATGCAAAGTACCAGGGCACTCACACACACACTCACCCTCTCACACACACGTGTGTGCTTCTGGTCGGACACTTGTTTGCCCCCCTGCCACGCCCCCCTCCGCCGCCCACACATGAACTGGCCATTTTTGATATTTTGCCAATCCCGCCCCTCTCTCGCCACTTTTAATTACTCATAAACGAACGAAATAATTGCATTCAAGTAGCCACCTTTTGTTATTCGTGATTTGCGTTGTGTATTTATGCTTTGCTTCCCTTTTTGGATTTAAAAGGAAAAGGCAAAAAGGAGTATTATTATCTTGAATTTAAGTTTTATTTTGGCAGTAAATGTAAGTTGAACGAGGCTGTTTTTCTTAAAAAGAAAAAGTGCCTTCCATTTTAAATCAAAGCTTAGGTTTTACTTTCTTATCACAACTGTTTAATTGCTTAAATGTATTTATTTCTGTGACTCAGATTCCACAATTATAATCAAATACAAATTTCCAATTTCTGCGATTTTTTTAAACTCATTTTCTACAATAGGATTAATTAGAAATAAATTGAAAAGCTTTTATCGTATCGAATTACAGTGTTAATTGGGTCCATACATTATCAAGTTTACTTAAGTTATAATTAGACATTCCGCCGCCAGTCATGCAGATTTGGCATTAAATCAAATTTAGTAAATCGGTTGTGTTATTAATTCAGTCGAATTTTTTCGTTTCCGCAACTCAACACGAACTGGCCCTGCCCAAATTTGTTTTGATGAATATGAATTGAATTTGGTTTATTGCCCCGATAGAAAGCTATAAAAAGGCAACTCAGAATCGGGCAGGTTCTAATAGATTTAGAATGGCATCCAACTAATAAACTTGCGCAGCGAATAGCAATAAAAATTCAATATATGCGGTTTATTGAATTAGCGAGCGGAATTCAATTGAAAATTCACAAATGCAGAAATGCAGAAATGCATGATATACAAGTAGCTGAATATTCGAGGACCTTAAATCGCGAAGGGGGTGAGGGGGCGGAGGGGCTTAGATGGATTGATATATAGGCAGATATGTAGATTCGCGTGTTCGCCGTGGCAGCTTCAATGGCCCACATTACAGAAACACGCTGCGAATAATAAAAACATTTTCGCCAAATATTCGCATTCAAAAGCTGCGAAATATGCCGAGCACCATGCTCGAGGGCGGGGGATAGGATGTATCTGATAGATACATTTCTTTTATACAGCCTCTATGGCCGCACATTTCTGTCATAACACGAATTAAATATTTCATCCGCTTGGCTCGCTTGTTTTTTGCTACCGCGTCGTGTATTTATTATTAAAATGAAAATAAATTTTATATCAAATATATTCAATCCATAGATGGGGGGGCGGTGTTGCGAGGGGGCTGAGAAGCCAAATGGCAGGCGAGAAAAATGAGAGATAGACTGGCTAAAGTGCTTCGAATTTTTACAAATGAATTTATTGCCAAGCCAACGGGCAGAAAACTTGAAAAAATACACACGCTCCTGGTCGTTGAAATGAAATCGCGCGTCTCATAAATTAATTAAAGCAATAAAACAATAAATGCACAAGAAAGTCCCCAGCCCCTATATCTTGATATCTTTGTATCTGACTTGCAGCATGCATTCTTTATGCCGCACTTGCGCTGCATCAATTGATTGAATTGTTTAAACTCCGCCTCCTAGGAGCTGGATCCCCGACTCTTTGACACACTGACTTGCCACCTGTCATCTTTTCGCTTGACCCCCGGTGGGCAGTGTCTCTAAAGGCTTTTCCCACCCTCTGATTGGGATTTCCCTCCGAGTTCCGTGTTAATTTTCTTCTTGACATGTTCTTGTTTCTGTTCCGTTCGCCTGGCATATTGTTCGACTTGCTCGTGTTGTTGTCATTGCATAACAAGCGCACACACACACACACATACCCTGTAATATCCTGGAGCACAGACTCCTTACGCCCATCGACCCCTTGACCCCGCCCACCGTCCACCGGCCACCTTTGGGGCACAAAGCAGTTGTATTTATGTTGGCTTTGACATAAGCTCAACATGCAACTTTCGGGCTGCTCCGTTGCAGTTGCATGTCCTCGCATAAAGTGCCAAAGTTAAATAACGTAGGCACCCAGGATCGGGGAAATGGGGCGGGAAATGGCAGAGGTGCTGCTCGGGAAAGCAGCCCCGGGCTCAATTTCGATCTTCTGCCATATGTACTCCTTATTTTGTAGGTTATTTGGATGGCAACTGGATTTCGCAAACATATAATCACGTAGGTCAGTGGCGACGTATTTGTGTGCGTCATGGGGAGTCAACAGCCATCAAGACTCAAGCAATATATCACCATTGGCTTAAATGGAATACACATATTTCAGATGTCTGCTGTTTCCAGGAGATTTGAGTGAAGAGTGTTAGCTTAAAGGCGATGTAGTCGAACCTAAGAACGCGATATTAAATTCATAGTTCCGTAAAATAAATAAGGGGAAATATTTAAGAAGTGTCTGTATTTTTAATAATCAGTTTGGTTTGTCAAATTCACCTGTTACTACATCTTATTTTTAACTTCAATGTTTTAAATGTTTTTCTTACATAAAGGAGTTGCATTCCCTAGTAGTTTTTCACGGAAAATGTGTAATTCTTGTAATTATACTTGGAATGGTAGCATTATTTCCTTTGGGATTCATGGCAGAATTCGCATAAACGGCTTTTTATTTTGCACAGCTTTAAGTTTAGTTTTTGTAAAATTTGAATTCGTTTGCGTTGTAATAAAAGGTTATGTGAAAATAGTTTTTGCAAATGTTTTTTTTGCTTCACTGCCTGGGAGGTCAAAATCCTTATAAATACCATACCAAACTAATTTTTACATGCACATTTGCAAATAAGCAGCACTTAGAAATTATATGAATTACTTGATTACTGAAACTAAATTAAACTCAAGTCATTAAAGATTTAAATTTGTATGCTACTAATTAATGGACTGAAAACGCGAAGTAGTGCTTAAGCATATATAAACATAAGCTGGGTGAAATGCGATAAAAAAGGAGAAATTTATAAAAACTCACTTGGTTCTCGGCGCTTCTTGCTCCTTTTCCTCCTGATTTTGGCTATCCTTTAGTCACCATCTCTTTGTTTGCGTAAATTATCTCACAGATACCGACGGCAAAGCAGAGCGTTAGTTTTCGCACAGGATTGAGTTTATTCCAAAGTCGAGTTTATTGCACACTAGCCCCCTCTCGCCATCCCCCTCCCACGCACGCTCCTTCTCTTTCTTTTTTATGATTATTTGTTTGTTTTTAAATTTTTTGGCTTGGTTGTTGTTTTAGGGTTTTTGGCGAGTTACTTCTTAGTTTCGCGGTTGCCGGCGCAGATTTTATGATTAATTAAACACGCGCGACCGCTCAGCCCACACACACACACGCACGCATGACCCGCCCCCCGCACGCACACCAATGCGTGTCCGTGTGCGCGAATACATACATACGTATGAATGTGTGTACTTATGCTGCGGGGGCGGCGGTAATAAAAACGCACTGCGATACCGTTAGACTTCAAGTGCCAAGGACTGGCAAATCTTTGTGGGCTTCCTGGACTCTCAGGCTCAAGCTGCGAGTTGTGGGAAAGGCGCTCTCGACTGGCAGGCTGCTTTTTGGCCAGCCGACTGAAACTATGAACTGATGAATCGAAATCGGAATCGGGAATCGAATCGGAATCTCGGGGCTGGAAGCGAAACGAGTCCGAAACCGAGAGGCGACAAACTCGACAGCCGAGTGGTGTGGTAGAGCGAGCGAATGTCCTTTTTGGCGACTGCTGCTGGTGCTGCTGCTGTTGCTGGTGCTGCTGCTGCTGCTGCTGTGGAGTCTCCCGAGTGGCGCCCCCGCGCGGTCGAAGAGAGCAAGTGGCGGCAAATGGCGGCGACTGAGGCAGCGACGTCCTGCGAGCCGGAGCGTCGACGGCGCTCTATGGAATCGAATCGGAATCGGAAAAAAACAGGAGTCGCCGCCGTCGTCGCCCAGTGTGGCCGCCAAAATTCGCAGCAGCGAAAGCTTCTCTGCCGCTCTCCGCAAGTTGGGCGCTCTCTGCCGCTCGCGCTCTGCCGCTGTTAATCGCTAACAGCTGGGGAAGTGGCGTATAAGACTGCAGTTCGAATGTTAACGGCGACTGTTAGCCTGCAACCCCTATAGCTGTGCTCCTCTAACCACTCGCTCTCTGTGACGGCGGAGAGAGCAAAAGAAAAAAGCGAAAAAATACACATCAAGTAATCCAACGAAACGTCTTCGTTTTTTATGAACGTGCGCAGCGGATCGGCAAATAAATAAAAACGCATATATAGCAAATTATGACAACTTTAGGCGGAGCAACGTCGACGCAGGCCCTTATTTTCTTTCCACACTGTTTCCTCTTCTATTTTGGGACTGCTCGTTGGCTCGGCATCCCAATCATCTTTTTCCTTTATGTGCTGCGGTCCTTGCCGCTCCTTTTATTTATCCATATTTCCCTTATGTCAGCTGCTTCTTCTCCTTCCCGTCGACGACGACGGCGTCTTGGCCGCCGATTGTCCTTTTTGCAGCAGGGATTTCAAATTGGCCGGCGATTTGCCGACGGGAATTGTACAAGCTGCCAAAATGCGTTCCCTTGGCTTGAATATGGAGAGATCTGATTTATAGAGACTCTGAATTTGCATAAAATAAATAATAGTAGTGAATAAGTAAATGGTAAACAATATCTACTTTTGAATATTTCAAATAACAATACAAAATGTATGAATATCCTTCTCTTTAGCATAAAAACCATTTGAAGGAGGAGTTAGATTAGCTAAAATATATTGAAATTAAACAGTTATTAGGTTATAGTTTGTGATATGGATATATGTATAAGCATAAATAATTTATATAAATTAAAAAAAAAAATTAACATAAAAAAGTATAATTTTACTTTTCACGACAGTTTATATCTGGCCCAAATATTCTGCTGAAGATTTGAAATTCTCACAAATTCTCAAGCCTTCAAAAAATAATCCCTAAGCTCGCATGAATTATGCATGTACGTTTGTCACACGATTACTGCAGCTTACATTCAACTGTATTCGATTCGAATCGATTTGATTTCATTTGATTTCGTTCGGGTAATTTCGATTGAGTGCATCACGTACCGCATGCACACACCATATGCAATGTATCTCGAAATCTGCATGATATCTACGTGGCAACCCTAAATATTTAGGGGGAAGGGCTAACAGCTGGCACTTATGATTTACCAAAAACCATTCAGTGGCAACAAAAATTTCAAAATGGCTGTGATAAAAATTGAATGGAAAATAAGAGCGAAATGAATCCGAGTGAGTTGATCAAACAAAGAGCACACGCAATGCAAACTGTGATGCGTTCCGATTTCCCAACCACCGCGAACATCCCTACTTAAAAATTTAGATCCTGCCCACCTATACACACGTACTTATGTGATGATATCAAATAATAACTAACCCTCTCGTTGAAATCCCTTATAGCTTTTACCAGTCTGTACGAGAGATATGTACCCCTATAGTATTTAAAATGGAATTTTCACAAGTGAAACTGGAATTAGAGACATACAGAAACTGGAAAAGATGGCAGCATCGAGAGACACAAAGTCTAAGAAGTCGTGCCCCCGCAGCAACATCATCTATCACAAAGGAATACCCATAGAAAACAGAAACCGATCCCATAACCCATTTGAAGTTCGGATCAAAGATCTTCCCGTTTTTTAATAATCATGGCGGTGTACCCATTTTCCCTCTCACACCAACAGTGCAACAGAGCGAGACGGCAAGTGGCATTTCTATGCAAATCATTCCGAAACTCGTTTTCCATCCAACAATTTTTGATGACGCCGATTTGTCTCCACAATCATAAAAATCGTTAACGAAACAGAAACTTTAGGGGAAAATCATAGAAAAATACGAGTATAACGAGTGAGAGGGGAAAACAAATCAAAGCGTTTTCCCGACCAGAACATAATTAAATTTTCGAATAAATTATTACTACACATTTTGAGCAGCAAATGCGACAAATCTTCGCTTGACCCTTACCCCAAAACCAAAATCTTCAAGGAACCAGCGGAAGATCTTTTATATTATCGGTTTCCCTCATTATTTTTGATAAGAAAACGTGAGAAGGTTGGGAAAGGTTATGGGGTATTTCGGTGGATCTGAGAAGAAAGCTGGTTCCATTTCTTACATATGGGAATATTATACTCTATCTGAAAACAAAGTTATGAAAAACGGGATTTTAGGGATATAACTTTTATAATATTCATCTTGGTAAAGTCGAAACAGAATAGAATTTATGTTGATACAATCAGTATTTGATAAATTTAAATGAATTTGCCTTGGCCACGTCTAATGACCTAAATCATTGGGCACTTGGCCCAAAGTTCAAACTCCAAACGCCTAACCATCTTCAACTCCAATAAAATGTAAAATGCACGTCGTTTGGTCAGGATCGATTGCTGGGTCTTCAATATATTATATCTCACGTGTGGCGGGAGGTGTAATAAAATAAATGGAAATAGAATTTGAAATTGAAATTAAAGCTGGAGAAGTTCTCTAATTTTATTTTACTCATTTGCCGTAAAATTAAGTACTTACGAGTACCGAAGGTTCTTTTGTCTGCGTGTGGGTCGAATGGGTTTTTGATTCGTTTCGACTGATTTATGTTAACGATGACACATTCAGGGGAATCGATACGTTTAGAGGCTTTCCTCTTCAAGGGCCTGTTTTAAATTAGAATACTCTGCCGGTCAAATTGCGTGTATGCGTTGTGTAACTTACTATGTTTTCAGTGCATTGTATCTGTGACATTTTTAGTTCCATTATATATTCTCTGTATTTTTGGGTATTCTGTTATCTCGTTATATTTGGTTTGCTTTTTCAATTTATTTCCGTATTTTACCAAGTTATTTCAGTTTGTTTTTTCTAGAGATATTTACTAACCTGTTTTTAAAGTTTAAAGAAAATGCATATCATGTTTAGGGTTTACTTTAAATTAGAATTCCGTTTTCTGGTCACTTACAGTTTATTCTGCTGTTTTTACTCTTGTATTTATTTCATATCCATTTGCTCTATTTTTCTTCAAGCTCCTAGCTCTCTACCTAACTGCTCTATACTAATGTTTATTTCGACTAGCTTGTTTTAGTTTACTGAATATACATAACCTTTCCCACAACCTGCGCTCCAAATGTTTCAAACTGAAGGAAATTTAATTCTTGCCGAAGAACACAGAGACGGAACCCGAAAACTGGCAGGCATTTAAGAGTTGACCTTGTCTCGGTGGGTGGGATTGTGGGCGGTGGCGGTGGTGGTGGCTGGTTTTTGGCTCCGACACTTTGGGCCATTTACCCGATTGCGTTTAATCGATTTCTTTGTAAACTGGAAACCAATGTCAACAGCCTCGCACAGATGAACAACTCACACAAATAAACAAATTCCCGACGAAATTTTGCTCCTTTTCCGAGGGCGAAAACATTTACACACTTAAACGAAGCAAAAGAATTCCTTGTGGGGCGACATAAAATCTATATCGCTGGGAAAACTAAGAAATTCTAGTGCAAAGAGAGTGAGGGAGAGCGAAAAGGACACAGTCTCGGGCCAGGACTTCCTATTCCCCGCCCCCTGGGGCGTCTTTTTGCTTAGGTAAATACACAGTTCGCTTGTGCGAGGGAGAACTGCAAAATGTATCTGCTGGATACATATCGGGTGTATCCAACCAGTGTTGTCCTTTCTCGCTTGGCGCCCATTTTAAAGTGCCTCCATCGATTTTTTCCAACCAGCGGAGAAAACTTTTACCCATAACTCAACTTTTGCGGCTGCCATTGGCAATTAACACGCCCACTCCCCCACACCGCCCCCCGCTAAAAACCATCATCATTTCGATCACTTAATGGCAAATTTATGTGGCGCTGCATTCCCTCCTAATGAAAATGGAATTCATAAAATAAAGCAGCATAAAACACTTTGGGGGGAACATATACGAGACAGACTTGGCTCGTGGCAGCCACATGTGCATGCGGAGCAGATCGGTGAAATCCCGCCCAGAATGGGACTCCAAGTGCCCACCAGATGTCGGAGGAATTCTTCAATTGGTTGTGGAATTCCCAGCTCACATAAATTATTCGAATCATATTTTAAAATCACTTGAGCAAATATGTTGAGCTGATTTAGAGCCTCGCCGCATTCTTGAGCAAGTAATTGTGGCCGCAGCGAATCTAATAAATCATCTTTAGGCATTTTATATCTTTAAGTTAATTGACTCTTAGGAAAGTAATTTAGATGTAGCTCTCTAAGTTCCAGCAGCTCACCTAAACGTAGTAGCTATCATTACTCGTAGATGTTGGATATCTTTCATTATATATAATTTTTATAATAATTTTATAATAATTTATATAATAATGACAAACATACAGAATCCAAATCCTACAACTTCACCTAACAAACTAAATCTTCAACAGCTTTAAACGTATTATTCCGCAAGCCTTTCGCCTGCGTCCGATGAAAATTTAATGACAATTGTTGCATTTAAATGTTGGCCCATTTAGCCGGGCTGCTTCAGGCACTCAGCTCCACCCATATCCTTGGCCACGCCCTCAGCCACATCCCCGGGGTGCGGGGAGGGGGGGAGTCAGGGGGCCGACAAAATCGATATGGTCCAAAATAGACATGTCTGTGCTGCTTTTGCTCTTGCTTCGGCTTCGGGTTTTGGGGTTCTGGTCCTCTGATGTCGTTTCCTCCTTTTTTGTTGCCACTGCTGGCGACGTCAACAAGATATATTAGCTGGTTTCATTATGAGGGGGATTCCCCGTTCATTCCAGGATGCGTCGAAGAGTGACGAAAGTGGCTGGGCCCCACCGCCCACCCTTTCCCCTTTGGCGGCGATGTCCTTGTCCTCGCATTTCCTCATGCTCCTGTTGGGTTTCTGTGGGTCCTGCACTGTGCAAGGCAATGCAACACAGTCCGTATTATTCCTGTGAATAATTCCTTACCACACTTCCCTTAATTCTTATTTGTAAATCTGTATTAAAATTTATGCTGAATTTATCCCGGATAAATGCATAACCTGTCGAAATGCAGCGAGTGCATTAGAATAAAATAAAACCCCCCATTTTTCTGCGTGTATTTAGCGTTCTTCTAGGCCCTGCACATGTGTGGGTTTGTACCCATCTCTCTCTGTCGCACTCGCCGCATCCATCTCTGTCTGTCTGGGGCAATTTCCGGTGGCTTCTAAGCGAGAGTCCTTGCCAATTGCTCTGCCCTCAGCGGCAACTCCCGCCGAAAAAAACTTTGTCCGTCCACGCCCCCATGTCTGTCCTCCGCCCCCGGGTGACCCCCCCACCCTTAACCCCTGGCCTGGCACCCCCTTAACACTGTCTGGGTCTGGCTTTTTTGTCGCCAACGTCTCGCAGTTTCACTTTTTGTCAGCTGCTATTTCCCCAGCGCCCGTTCAAATTTCCATTGCGTATGGGTGTAAATGTCTTATATAGTAACTTATATATCTGTATATAGCCGACCGAGTTCGCTTGCGGGCGACAGAGATGGGCATACAACTGAAACCGAGAGCAGCAAATTGAAAAAGAAAAACCCACAAAAAAAGAGGGGGAAAACTGCGGGCATTTTTATGTTAATCAGGTCAATGGCACGTTGGATCCCCCACATCCCGCCGAAAAAGCCAAAATTGGGCCACTACTAGCGTCCTCTATTCCAAAGAGCAGAAACAACAACAAGCCCTATATTTGGGTCTCTAACAAATTGTTTAGCTCTTGTTTGCCAGTTGTTGCATCTCCGTGAAGTAGTTTTATTTTTATTCAACTGTGGCAAATTCAAAAAAGAGTTGAATCAAGGGGCTTCAGATTTAAGGGGTGAATGGGTTCGATTCGAAATGGAGGAGCGAACGCAACTCTTTCCCTATAAAGGCGATCTCGACATTTTGTTGTGCTCTCAAGCGCGATATTTGTTTAGGCAGGATGAACGAACACAAACATACTG
This sequence comes from Drosophila erecta, assembly GCF_003286155.1. Classification (NCBI taxonomy): domain Eukaryota; kingdom Metazoa; phylum Arthropoda; class Insecta; order Diptera; family Drosophilidae; genus Drosophila; species Drosophila erecta. The sequence goes on from NW_020825200.1 coordinate 14,401,949, forward strand.
ATACACAGGACATCCCTGGTTATCCATTGTTATCGGTGATCCTGTGATCCTGTTATGATTCCATTTCATATCCAGCCAGCAGGAAGTTCCCTTTTTGTCACTCATTTCCGAGTGCTGTGACAATTTCGAAATGAGTTGCTCGTGTAAGTTGGTTTTTCATTCCGGATTATAAGGAGATTATGTATGTTTCGGCAATAGGAATAATTCCTTGCATAATTCGCTGGCACATGAAGAGGCAGCTATTGTGATACATATGGATTTATGGATGTTTTCGGATGGTTCTTATCAATTTATACGCAGATGCTTAGAATTTTAAACTAACTTTGTGCATCATTTGTATTTACAATGGCATCAACTCATTGACATATTCAAACTGATTGAAGTTTCCTTAACTCCCTTCGTAGACTTAAATTCGTCATGAATCTTGAGCAACTAGCGGATTTAATGATCCATTCACTGGTGAAATCCGAGCCAAAACTTTTCACCCCCGACGCATCAAAATTGGCAACTGACAAGGACGAGAGTCTTCCATTCAATCCTCCTTCCATCTGAGTTTTCGACTCGTAAAAGCTTTTTTCTGCCAGCCATGCAAATTTTATTACGCACTCGCACAATCGTACCCCGTATTGTATATATGTATATATCTGTATACCCACATCGCACAATGTAACGCCATAATTATGTATTTATGCAAATTTCCGGCGAAAGGAGGCGCAGCGACGACGCCGCCATATTGTCGCATCATTTACCATTTACGAAATTGTTTAATTCAATTAAATAATTATGCATATGCTTTGCCGACACGCATGACACCCTGCAACCTGCACCCTCCGCGATAAAAAAGCAACCCCAAACAAAAACTCGTCGAATTACCAGCGACAATAAACTTTGCATGGGCGAGGTGGCAAGGGGGAGGCAGTGGGGGAGTGGGTGGTTTGGGGGTGGGCAGGTCAGGAGGTGGGGTGGAGTGTGCCAAGGTCTTAGGCCTGCTTCAAGGAACGTGGCCCAATAGCTAATTCATAAGCAGTGGGGCGTAACTTCGAGGAACATTACTGAATGTCAAAATTTTAAAATCCAAGAAGTCAATCATTTATCAGGGGATATTTTAAAAATTACATAAAGTGCTGTACACAACTCGAAATAAATTTAAGTTCATTTAATTTTCCGCATTTTTCCTCAGTGTATTGAGTAACAGTGAGGCAGTTAATTTGCCTAATGCGGGGACTTTAGCAAATGGGAATAGGTGATGGAAGGATAAACATTCGCTCTCATATGAATCCTTATTCGCGGACTTAGCATAAACTTTTATTGACTCAATGTTATATGCATAAGTGAAATACCTACTCCATATATGCAAATAGGGAAAATAACAAAAATCTCTGCAATAAAGAATGGAAGTAATGCGTCGGAAGAAAATTAGGCTGAAAACACACCGAATGTTTTTGTGCAGGCAATATTACCTTTTTAAAATGTCTATAAGCTAATCTTATAATCCTGATTATTCTCCCAATATATGAAAAATGTTAAAAATATATAATCAAAATGAATATAATTGACAGTGTCTACCTCTCCATTTAAAGACATACCAACTGCAAATATAACTCACTTCTAGGAGTTTTGCCAATTCGATTTGTATCATCGACAGTAGGTTTTCCCTCGGAAAATTTATTAAATTACGTTGCCCTAACACCATTTACCTCAACAGCATGTCAAGGTAATCATCTAAATTCAATACGTGGGTATGAAAGGAGAATTATTACCTTTAAAATGATTCCTAAGCCGGGCTTGAAAGAAGCCGTCGGCCGACAAAGAGATGTGAAATAGTTTATGTACCGCTTCACACAGGAAAAAATACCTGAAGTTGCCCCCGCCCTCGAACCTTTCTGATTAGAATGCGAGCAAGTGGCTTCATTTTTTCCAGATTTTTATTTGATTTTCAAATAATTCGGATTTTGATTGAAATTAAATTCGGACTCACGCTTTGCATGGCTAATGAACGGTGGAGAAAAGCCCATGAATCTCGCCATCGATGGCTTTTCATTCCGTTCCCATGGTTTTTCTGCTTTGAAGTCGTGGGTGTCGTCGTTGTGGGAGGAGGTTAAATGGAAGGTTAAAGACGAGTTTTGACTCATTTCTGATATCTTTTTAATGTTCTCATTAAACGAGTAGAAGACGTCACCTGCATTTTATATTCGCTTTAATTGAATACCATTTATAATCCCCCATTTAATGGCAGCGAGGAAATTGAGGAGGTAGCTCGACATTTAAGAAGGCGGTAGATCTGATTCAGTTTATACATTTCTTGAATATAAAGAAGGCCAAAAACTCTATTTAGATAGCATAAATATGTGAATTGCATTGGTGTAAGTATAAGAAATATATCAAATACCTGATCCATTTCGCCATCGCTTAGCCCCCAGCCAAAACCAATGACATATTGCCTATTGTAAACCAATTATTTGGAAATCGTAATCGATATGCGTTGATCCCAATCTCCGCTTGCGCTTTTCCTCTGCTCCATCTGCGACAAATGTGGATAACAAATTTCCCGTATTGCAACCATAAATTAAGTGCGGAGAAATATCACATTTCCCAGTGTGACTCACAAGGCTCCCCAAGAAAACCCAAGTAATTATGTGAAAATCTGGGATTTCTGCTCGATGTTCGGCATGCAATTTTCCGAATTGTCATTGCCAAACAATCGGGCAAACAATAGCCAACGATGCCGGAGAACAATTAAATAATTGATATGTAAAATAATATTTGGTGGCAGACAAAACTAAATCCCTAATAGCGATACCCAGGTACAGGTTACCGGTTTCCAGTCCATTCAATTCACTCATTGTTTGCGGTATGGCCTGCTGTGCTCTTAATATAATAATCATAATAAATCCCTAATAATTTTCGAGCCATCAAAGAGCGGCGGCGACAGATTGGAATTTAATGGTCTGGGGACAGATATGGGATACAGACTTCGGGATCCGGGATGCCGAATGCCGAATGGGCCGGGCCGGCTTAATGAACTCGGTTGACAAATTTCTCGAAGGCATCCTTGCTGATCCTCCAGACAAAGCGTGTTTCATTAGGTTGCGCAAACAACTCATCCGTCATGTGTCGTCTTTGCCCTTTGTTTGGGAAACTGCGGTTGATTGCACACGATCCCAGATCCCAGATTCCAACTTCGAGATTCAGGATTCGGGATTCAGAATTCGAGAACCGAGTACGAGGACGAGGATCCTTCAGGGGCACTTTTAACTAACTTTCCACGAGTGCCCGGGTAATTGTCTTTGGCCCTAAGGCTACTGTAGCCGGCATTGTTTGCGCCCCGATTCATGTCTTTATTTTTTGGGAAATTTGTCAACACCGATCGATCGAAGCCGAGAAGTTGCTCGGCTCAGGAGCAAATCAATTTCGGTTTACCCTCAGATCTTTGCCGGAAAAACCATCAGCCAGCTGCGGCGAAAACAAGAAAGTGGGGGTGCTTCAATGATATTTAATTTATGTTCTATTTGAGAGCAGTGGCTGCATTGACGACACAAATTACATATTGACACGCTGATGGTTTTTTAATATGCACACTCGAGTACGTCATCTGGTTCGGGCTCGTTTGTCTCCGCCTGGAACAATGAAATCGAAATTCATTAAATGAATTTATACATTTAATTTATTGGCGCGGCCTTTTATCACAAATTTGATAAAGAGGCACTGAAATGGCGTCACGGCCACGGCGCTCGGTTACTCCGGACCGGATGCCCTCCATTGAGCATGGTATGGTATGGTATGGATATGCCCACGGCGCTCCCTTTCCGCGGACATTAACAGATGCGGTTATGTTGGTTAACAAACATTTTATTGGCAGTTCAATTTCGATTTTTAATTAAAGCGTGAAATATTTTTGGACGTCATTTGCGCGGCAATGCGCCAGATGAGCAATCATTTCCAATTGTGGCAGCTACTTAAGCGTTATTTAGGCAGTTTGTATATCATTGCAAACTGCAGCACTTGTCTATATATCAAAAGCCACTCCAAATATTTCCTATAGAGCAAGCGTTACGAGTCTTAGCCGTCGTAAATCCAATTACAAAAGTTCCACAAAAGGTTTTTAATTCGATATTTAAGGCGCAGAGCGTTAATTACAGCGGAAAAGCGGCAAAAAGAAAGAGCAATGCAAACAATATGGATACCGAATGAAAATGCAAACTTGGCTCATCTGTAGGGCTTCCCATCGATTCGAATCGATGGCCCCATATAAATGCCTGCTTATGTATATCATTTTGTGCCGCTTGTGTATTAGCGCGACTATTTTTCCACGCCTTGAATTCGTTTCGATTCGATTCGAATTGAAACTGAAACGGCAGGAAAATAGTTGCTAAATTGCAAAGAGACAATGGTGGCGGGAAAACAAAAAGCATCGATACAAATGCGATTAAATTACAGGCCTTAACTATTTACTATACGTGGCGAAGGTGGAGGAGGTCGGCCAGGTCACCGTGTAATTCACATTAAAACCTGGGGAGACTAAAAATGCTCGCAAGTCGGGTAAGCGAATAAGCAAAAATAAGCAAAAAGTAGGAAAATTAAAAATCGATAACATTAAATTGAGCCGACATCGTTTGGTGGGCGGTGAAAGTGGGCGCCCTCTGCATTTGCATGTGGCTTTCTTTATTTTCCCATATACATATAAAAGCAAGGCGGAAAAACAAAAAGTAAGAACTTAAGCGTATTAAATTGGATTTGATGGAAAAGCTGCAACCAAACATGCGACAAATTCCACACACACACTCATGCACAAAGGATAAGTAATTCATGTGTGTGTGTGGATGCGAGTGAAAATTTGCATTTGCACATATGCATTATGCGATGGTTAAGTTTTGAGTAATTCATCTGTTTTCCTGCAAATTCGAAGGAATAAATTAAGTCTTTTAAATTTGGCAGGATCGCAAAATTAACCTTTGGACTACACAATTCTTAATTTAATTTAAAGGAGTTTAGATTTCAATTTAAAAAACAACATTTATTGAATTTTAGATAATAATACTTATAAGAAACATTTATTGAATTTTAGATATATTTAGATATTTTGATATTTTAGATATTTTAGATATACTTATAAAAAAAAAAACATTTATTGAATTTTCTACAGTTTGGCAACTGTAAATGTGATAGAAAGTATTTTTTTAAACACATTCTTTTACCTATTTTCACATTATAATTTTAGAATTTGAAACAATGAAAAAAACGTTCTGCTTACATTTGCATATCCTTAATGTTTTTCACTCGAGCAGCAAAGGAAACCCGAATTGCTCTAAATAAACATTTCTCGGATGCATAACTGTCGCCTCATCAATTTACTGTTGACATTTGGCGGGCCACCAAATGGAAATGGAAATGCATTAAAAATTGATTTACGCCGGCTATTTACGCTCATAAATTTGTAGCTATTTAGCGGTTCTCCAAAACAACCAACAAATTGTCAACACACATTCACAAAACCCCGCGTAGGCAGCTCGAAAAAAGGGAGCGCACAAAAAACTGAAATATTACACTCGAATATTAAAAAAACAAAAAGGTCAGGGGCGGGGGTGTTGTCGTTTTAGGGGCTGGCCAAGAGCAGGGCACCAAAAAGTTGGAACCAAAAGACAACCGCTTGAGAAGACCAAATGAAGCGCAGCGGAAGCCACGCAAAACGGGAACTAGAACAACAGGGAAAACATAAATGAATCGAAAACAAAACGAGCAACATAAAACATAAAAATAGAATTGACAATGCGTTGACAGTCCGCTGTTTTGGTGTTGGTGTTGTGGGGGAGCGGAAGGGCGAGGAGGGAAGCGGAGAGAGTCGGGGGTCAAAGGTTACGGCGGGGCGGAAGAAGGCCAATAGCCCGCAGGATTCAGTTCGAAATTCCAAAGGCATTTCTGTAATAAGGTTAAGTTTTCTAACATATCTATACTTCGTATCCTTAGTATAACAGTAACACTTCCAGATGTCCTGCTAAATTAAACGCTTATCCCACGAATTCATTTCAATACGATGTCGCAAGGATTTGAATTACATGTGCATTGTATCCAGCCTAAGCATTTGAACCGCGCAGAGGGTCTGGGATTGGGATTGGAAAGTGGCATCATTAGGATCACGTTTATGGGGATCGGAAGTGACAGAACCCACTCATTGAAGCGTCATATATGGCACATTAATTCCACTGCCGAGTGGACTGAGCTAATGTCCTGCCAGTGGACAGGATGGACCGGCAGAAGGACGTTCGGGTCATCTGTCAGATTGGCAAAAGGTCGCCGAAGGTTCCGATATTGATTTCACAGTTATTGCTGCTGACAAAGCGCCGCTTTCGAGTGAAAAGTGTAATATTTCAATTTTGAGCCTGCCACAATGGTCAGAAGTCCTGTAAATAGAGGTGGATGTGTCCCAAATGCGAACATGACACAATTTAAACTGCCCGACCCCGACCACCGTCCCCAGACCCCCGACCCCTGACCCCTGATCCCTGACCACTGGCCAAGGGGTCCACCCCCGTTTCATTAGACCACCACAGGGCACCACCTCCATTGTCCAGCATGTCCCGCTCCGGGTTTATTGTTATTGTTATTATGCGAAAGTGTTCCTCCTGCAACTGCCAACTGCGGAAGCATTCCGGCCCATTGTCGCTGCACTTCTACGGCCTTGGCGGGATCCGTTCGGGGAAAACCTGGAAAACATGGAAAACCCGGGCACGCGCCATGCGGGGACTAATGACGAGGCCCGAACTACGGAAACCCGCTCAAGTGCTCCTTCCTAGTGCACTGCGCAAAACACCCTATTAAAATGATTACATCAAACGTTTAAAAATATAAGAGATACTTTTTACCTCTACTATATTAAAAACTAAATATTCGCTAGATGGGGAAAACTGTATTCGATACCAATACTGCAATTGTTAAGTATCTTTTTTTAAATATATACTAAAAGATGTAAATTTCATAAATATCAGAGTATTTTTGTATATTTTAAAAGTATATCAACATTTTTTCAGTGCCAATCTCCAATGAAGATTCCTCAGCATTCCAACCCAACCCCCGAAAGCCAAAGGAGTCATCTATCTGTCCATCTGTGGGTGGATGTATGGATGGTACATGTATCTGTATCTGTATCTGTATCTGTATCTTTTCCTATCCGCCTGTGCGACTCATAAAGCTAAATGATGCAAGCAGAAGCAATGCCCCTTCGGTTGTTGCTGCTGCTGCTTTTGGCACATGACAGCCAGCCAAAAACCAATAAATGTTCTCAAATTTATTGCTTTTCATTCAAAAATTACTTTTGTTTGTTTCGGTTTTCACAATCAAATCACACAGAGATCCATCCCATCCATTCCGGCCATCCCCCGAGGATATTTGCCGGACAGGACATCAGTTTTTATATCGCAAATTGTCAACAACAATAGCAGCAATACTGCAGGAGGTGAATATAAAATTGCGAATGGGGAAACATACATCTATAAAATACAAAATAGAAATAGTGCTCAACTTGTGCGCTCTTTGATTGTGTATCTTGTGTATCTTGTAGATACAATTTGCGTAGTATACCATATATAAATATCTTGTAGGTTCTATTATTATGGGTCATTCCCAAACACTTTATTAGAATCCCTTCTTATTAAACATAGTCTAGCCCCACCCCATAAACTCTGGCATCTTCATGAACTTTATACGCTCGAGCGGATTTATTCCAGTGATTAAGCGTAGGCCTTTCATATTTTAGCCAATTAGGAGAACGATCGCAACAACAGATCCAACAAGCATCACTAATTGGCAGACGTTTAACACTCCCCTCGTCTCGATGAGTTCCCCAAGATGGGACCATAAAACGATTTCCAAATGAAAACTGGGGGCACTCAGCCAGCTACTGCAGATGGAGAGCTGTAGAGATGGAGATCATCATCAGTATTATCATCATCGACGGCAGAAGCAGCTCGATATGAAGGGGTTACGGTGGATGTAGAATGGTGGATGGGTGCTATATGGCTGAAGTTCCCCCACGCGCCGCCGATGATGCCAATGATTAATTGCCTCGAAAATGTTTGTTTTCATAAACAATTTTTTTAATAGACCCTCGCATATGTTGGCTGTCGGTCGACCCAGGAACCTGGATCTATCGGGGTCGACGAGTGGGCGGGGTCAAAGAGTTAAATCGATTCGAGTGTTGTCGTTGTCGGATCTTAATGCAGATGACTCCGATGACTCTGAAGTTCCAATGCGGCTATTTTCGTGTCCTCCGCCTCTGATCGATGCACTCGTGTTGGGAATGTAAAAAGAGTTGATAAATCAAAATGTTTTGCCGGGGCCACAAGGCATTTGAACGCCCCCGTGGCCCTGACAAATGAGCTCTTGGTATTTGGGCTTATTGAAGGTGTTAATTGGCGGCAATTAGGATGGACCTTAAGCGCTCGAAATTCATATTTTCCTACGTGTAAATACGTTTAAATTTAGACAAAAAGTCGGTGGAGAAAATAGAAACTATAGGCAAGCCAACGTAAGAAAAACATTTTTCCCCCGAGCGAGGGTCGTCATGAAATTTATGAAATTTCTGTGTGCTCTGGAGCTCGCAGCAGCATTCCCAGATTTTTTCAATTAAAAATAAAAAATGTTTTCAACAGGTGACAAAACAATTTTACGGCACAAGACCGCACGAATGCCATAAAATGGGATTAGCCATCAGGGAGATGACGATCAAAGCAGGGCAGTTCTCGTTTCCTTTTCCTTTCCCGATGCCTTGTTTTGAGTTAAGGGGACCATCAAATATTTTATGCATTTTAAATTGCTGCTAAAAAAGCAGAGCTAACGTGCCCTCATCTCTTGCCACTCCAGCCATAAATCTTAGGACTCTCGAGATACTTTTTCTGGGCAGACAGGTAGGTACCATTGCTGGTCCAAGGACATGCCGACACTTGGCCTCAAGTGCATTATGAATATGAAGCCATAATATATTTATGAACCTCATAACGATGCAATTTATGAGGTCATCTGCCATTGTCTGCAGCTCCTTTGTAGGTCAGTCTCTGGCCTTTGTTTTGCCGATCGGCCAGAAACATAAATACTACTCGGACCGATAGCAAACTGGTTTGCAGAGACGGCTAAAACACAGCTGTGCGGCATGCGGTGAGTACAGGTGGAAGTCGCTAAGCTGTCAGGCGGCATAAGGATAACAGGGTTCCTTATCTACCAAAGTGTGGCCCAACATAGGTTTCAGTTTGAAGTGCTGGATTCCCTTTCTGACCATATTTATTTAAAGTTACCCATCAAAAAGATATTAATACTGATTCCAACTGATTCCACTGTATTCATTTTCACCTGATTGCATTTAATTTTTAGAACACAACCATAATCAATATTTACTGCTCTTTATTTATCACCAGCATCTGGACTTCAGTTCCATAAATCAGCCAGATTGAAATGACTAATTCAATAACTTTGAATGGCTGTTTTTAACTGCCATTAATAGCTAATAACTCGAGATGGGGATTAAAAATGTTTATTATGAGTTTGTGTTTGCACACAATTTGAATTTTATTATGACTAAGAATATGTGAGAACTGCAAAGATAATATTTAATCACAAGTATTCCGTTAAGAGCGAGTATAGAACTCAGACCGGTTTTAGCTAATGATATTCATAATGTGAGAACGCAAGGATTAATGCGCTTGTTATTGTGTTATAGAATAATATGAACATTAGAATTGTACATAAATAAACCACGTTAAGTGTCCAAATCAAGTAGCCATAGAAAACACATTAATGTGTACTTCGGCTGATTCGGACTCGATCAGTCATTTTCAGTCCGGCATTCAGTTAGGTAACATATCGGCCAACAAAATTTTCCAAAACACCATTTGAAATTTTCCAATTTTTCTTACGATGGAGAACGGTCCGGAGTTTAGTTGGGAGTACAGTCATGGTGGTCAGGGCAATCCCAACTACTCACAGGTGAGATTGTCCACGGACCTCGGAAAACCGAAGTGGGCTAAGCCCCGAATGATTTCAGATGGGAATGGGTAGAGCTCCTTCTGGAGGCGGCGGTCGACAGTGGCTGCACTCGAATCAGGCGAACTATACGCAGGGCTCCAGTCCCCATGGAATGGGATCCCACCAGAATCACGCATCTCCAGGGGATCCTTTCGCCTCCTACAACCAGAACATGCTGAACATGTACACCAACTTTAAGCCCAGCTATGGTCACTCTCAAGTTGGGTAAGTATTTAGTGGATCCTTAGGTTCATCTAAAACCTTCATCGAAAATTTTAGCCCGGCTACGGTCCAAGGACTAGGCCCAGAGCCTGGTAATGAAATGGGCCAGAGAATGGGTAATGGTATGCCTGCGTCCATGGGATTCGATGAGGGCATGGGTTCAGGCATGGGTCAGGGCATGAGCAATGGCCTGGGCGCTGGAATGCGAGTTGGTGCCATGCATGGAGGTCAAAGGTTAGCTGGGGGCTACTCCAGTCGCTCGAACGGTAATGCCTTGTAATTTGAAATTAACCTGAATTACCCTGAAGAATCGCATGTAAATTTGCTTTTCAGGTCTCAATGATCTGAACCCTTCGCAATCCCACCGAGGCAGTTGGTTCTAGAAGAACCCACTAGTTAGTTCCCAACTATACTTTGCGAATCTCATTTGGCACAAATTGTATTTACAAGCAAATAAATCGAAATTTCTCGTTAAAGGACTATAAATTGATCGCATATATCAATCTGCGATCACGTGTCCTTTATCCACAGCTGTGACCGTTTAATTGTAATCGATATTCAAATATGGCCGAGGGTCAAACGCTGCCATTAACGCCGGGTGACCTTCTGCCTTCCTGGGTGCTGTGACCTCTGTCAGCGGGGATCGGTATGGAAATCACGAGAGGATGGGGGTGGCTTTGGTTTCGAGGGGTGGCAAGGGCATAAATAACAAATGCAATGTATTTGTATGTATAAATTATGATGATACTATTAGTTAGCATGTCATTCGGCAGCGGGTCTATAAATTACGGACAGGCAACAACTGCAGCACACCCGCCCTCCCGTTTTCGGGCGATGTGCATCCGTTTTTTCGGGAGTTTTTATTAATAAATCTACATATACTTACGATTTCGGGGGGCCCCTAACATCGCCAGTCGCCAGTCGCCTGTCGCATGTCCCCACTTGGGGAGCTCCTCCCATTTGGGGAGTTCCGCGCGTGTGTAATGATCTGTCGCCCTGGATCAGGGCAGCGGATTAATGGTAAACCGAACGCATTTTTCATCGAACATTCCGTTGGCGTTTTCCTCGATTTTCCACTATGTTTTTAACAAGCGCTTTTTTCGGAAGAATAATTTATATATCTTTTTGTTCGGGGAGAGTTCAGTAAGCTACTTGGAAACGCTCCGGTTATGAGACCGTTCCGTTCGTTGTGCTCCAGATACAGTTGGTTCCGTTCCCCCGACGAAACCTTCGGACGGACGGATGGACGGATGGATCCCTGGGTGGAATGCCAGTCACGTCTTGGACAGATAGGCCAAAGAATAGAGCCAACCGGCAATCAGTCCGCCGCTTTCTGCCTTCATTTCAATTCAGTTTTTTGTTTTGCCGTGTGTTATATGTGTGTATATGTAACATTAACTTAGTCCGTGACGGTTTGTCGGGTGGCGAAGGGGTCACAAATAAATTAAAACAATTGAAATTTACATTAACATTTCTCGAGTCGGTTGGCTCTTGTCTCAACACCTCTTTTGTCAGCTGTGCTTGGGGGGAAACCAGAAAAGGTCGAGCATTTTGGACCAGTCACACTTTAAACATATTTAAACATTTTAAAATATTTTTTAAATAGTATATTTTAGTATAGTAACGAAATGAATACTTAGTTTTCAAGCTTCTCGATTTATTAGCCAAACTGTGATCTGAATTTACAGGGTATTTCGGATTGGGCTCCACCAGAGCTATTGCCCTTTCACGTCGAGTAGTTGAAATATCTTGGTGTTATTTTAATTCGTGTGCTCTTTTATTTCTGTTTTTTATTTTTGTTTTCCCTGTTGTTGCGCTGTTTCGACTGTTTTTTTCGTTCCGAATTTGTTTTCTATGCACTTATTTAATTGTGTTTTTATATTTATTATGTGCTTTCCTCAAGTTGCCTTTTAAGTGCCACATTTACGTAAAAATGTATTTTTAATTTATTTTCTAGACCGCTTTTGTCGCTTTATCGAGCTCATCGGGTTCAGGTTTAATTTCAGATTCGGGTTAAACTCGGGGTCCAAAGGAAAAGGCAAGGCGATAAGCACGCACCATTTTTGGTGGTTTTTGAATTCAAATTGAGTTTTTATTTTCGGTTTTAGTTGCTGTAGTTGCCTTTATTGCCCCGACTTTAGTGCCGTGTAATGAAGGGTTTATGGGGCACTATACAAAGTTATATTAAGTACGGATAAAATGTGTAGTATTGTTTTGTTTTATGGAGACCTTTTGAATGGCGATAGTTTTTGTAAGACGGCTTTGGGTAATCAATCTTAGTCGCACGATTTAATAGATACCATCAGGACAGAAAGGTTTCTAGTTTAGAAAATGTCTGATATCGAATCAAACACAAGTCTTTCCCAAAGTTAAGGTATCTGAATCTAAAAAATATACTTTTTATAGAAAATAGTTATAAGCTCTATCCCAAAATATTGCAATAGCCATTATATTGGTCTTTGGCTAAATCCAACAAATAGCAGACACTGCCGCTCTATAAGCCATATAAATTGCAAATTGCAGAGATTGAAATGATATATACATATCTGCTGGAAGGTAACTGGCTGATTCAGTAGCTCCGATTTCGCGTTGTTGGTGGCTGGAAAAAATAAAAAATCCGACTGGTGGCTGGCCATAAAATCAACACTTTGGTTAGCAAAACAAACCGTTTAATGCAAAACAAACAAGAGGCGACAACAACTAGCCACACCTGGCCAAATAAAAAACGAGATACATGGCCGGCAGTACTGTAGTGTTGATAAGGGCGTGTTCCAGAGCGAGTAAAAAATTTTTGCGCAATTTGTTGGACATTTTTGTCGAAAAACCGCAAAAATCAATTGGCAGTTCAAGTGTCCCGCGGCAGCCCCAATTCAATTAATATGCAAAATGTGTTAGTGACATTTCTATTGAGCGAAATTGAATCATAGCCGGCATATCCCCACATATCCCTCGGGCTCTATTTTTCATTTTGCTGTTCCAGCTGCCGCGGCAGCCCTGTTTTCCTCCAGCGAGTTGACAACTCTATTCGCCGTCCACCCGCTGCGTCCGATGCATTTATCACGCTGCCTCCCCCGCCAATTCCCGTTTCCCGAATCCCAAAACCGTATCCTAACCCTAGCCCAGATAGCAGCGGGTGGTGGCCAATGTCCGGCCGGGAAGCGATTAACCTTCCCGTGGAGTGGTGTCAGTTTAAAGTTGCCATTAACACGCCATTGTTTGGTCTTTATGCTCAGGTCCCACCCCATCAGCCGAAACTCAGATAATATCGCCGCCGGATCCCCGATCTAATTTCTTAGCAGTTGATTGATATGTCCAGCAGTCCGGCGAAATTAGAGACCATTTTAGAGGGAAAATGCCTGAAAAGTAGCCTTTACCCTTAGCATCTTGCGGATTTCAATTACAAAAGTATTTCCCACACTCGAACTTTTAATCTGCAATGCAGTCTGCATTTATATCTTTAATAATAATGCCCATACATGCTAATTGCAGAATTTAAAAGTTTACTGTGATTATGTTAAATCGTTCACTGCTCAAAAACTAATGGCCATCAGACTGAGCAAATCAAATCGCTGAGGAATGAAAACCGACATTCCTTGATGACCATAAAACGCATTCGAAGGGTCAAAAGTAATCAGGAAATTGTTGCCATCACTCGGAGCGGGCAAACGACAGCTGCCGGTCGGTCAGTCATCGATTTTGTTTGTCTTTCCACTCGAATCGATCGAAAAAAGGGAGCAATTCCAACAATTGCGCTAATTTCGAATTAAATTTTTAATCTCCAGCCGGACGAGCGGTTGCCAGCAGCAATTCCACCCACATGCGTGGCTCCTTCTCCTTCCGGGTTCACCCCTAGTACGGGTCATCTATATATCGATCCACTGACCGCCGGTCATCAATGGGCCACACCCACACCAATACCCACACCCACACCCTCACCTCACAAAGACAAACGTCAAAATTAACGAAGGATTTGGCGATTTAACGCTCAAAAACCAAACACAAGATGAAATGCGACTCCATCCGAAGAGCGAAATCAAAACTCACACAAAATTAAATTCCAAGTGAAGGGATGAGCTGGAGAAAGGCGAGTCCTAAGCCGATTTGGAACGCCCACAACAATTTGTAACGGCCGCCGGACAAAGGTCCTGGCACGAGACCAGTGCGTGTGCCAACTGGCTGGCCAGGATTTCTGTATAACCCGACCAGGGCCGGATGCGTAGCTTCCTTTGGCTCCTAACTGGAGGGTCAGCGGCGGGAGGCCAGCGCAGGATTCGGGTTGAGTGTGCACTGCGAGCAAAGGGCATACAAAAGTCGCATCAAAGCAGCAAATATAACTTCAAAATATGCATAAGCACTTTCGATTAAAATCAGACAGCATAGGTTTTAAGATACCGTATATATTTATCAAAAACATTCCGGCATTGAAAAATGCAGGAATATTTGAGAGATATTTGATTGAAATATTATGGAAAATACTTAACACCGAATATGGCATATGAGAGCTCTTCAGGACTTTCAAACTTATGGCAAAATCTTATTAAATATAAAATATAATATAAAATCACCACCCTTATAATTTGAAATGTTCTTGATATATATTGGCTTTTTCCCAGTGTGGCCACGCGTCAAAATCAAATCTTTTCGGGACTTTTCGCCTTTGTTGCCACTTTTATTGGTGGCCACTCCGACGCCCAGATAAATCCCGACTCAGACGGCGTCCAGTCAGCCAGGTGTTCCCTGACCCTCGACCCCTACGGGGGATGGGAAAGGTCCACCGTGACCCTAACTGGACAACGCCCTTGATCATCTGGTTGTATGTGTATTCCTCATTGTCTCGCTGCTACGGTCGCTCCATTGTAAAGTCCTTTAATTGCTTCTGATTGAGTTTTATTTTGGGTGCATCGATTTTTCATCGCCAGCAGTAACTGCAACTGAAAAGAATCAGATACAGAAACAGAAACAATCGAGGACAATGGCCAGCACTTTTGGTGTTGACGTGGCGATGACTGTCGAGTCTTGACCCATTCACAAATGAGTGATGGAATAATTCGTAGAAGTAGTAGGGTTTATTGAACAAATCAAAAAGCCACGCCAAAATAGTAACTAAAAACATAAAGCCAGTGTGTTGTTTTCATATAATATAATATCATTTTCCAAAAGCCTTTGGAGGTAATATCGGGAATTATGAATTGAATAATTCAGATGCATTAATCTTGTACCTCCAAGTTGATAGTCGTACTCATATTCAATTTCCCAACCCACATGGGAAACCCATATTGCACTAAATCCAGCTCATATTGAACCATCCTTGCCAAATCCAATCCATCCAATAACTCATTCGATTTGACTGGCAGACGGAGCCCCCAAAGTTGGTGGGGCCAACCCTTTGTCGTAAAACAGGGAGTGCATAAAAGTGTCAGGCAATCTCATAAACAGCACATAAAATCGAGAGGAAAGCCGGCGGAGCAGCAATACCTATGCATAAATCGCGTGGCCGCAGTTGGGATTGGGTTGCGGCTGCTGGCATATCTTATTTCATAAGCAAATAAGATATAAAGCCAACTGCAAAGCGAAACCCCTTTCACCAGACCGAAAAAGCACGGAGCTGAAGACAAAGTTTACGCAGATTTTGCGGCAGAGAGGCCGAAGGAAAAGCGCGCCACGAAATCCCATCAAAATTCTGGCCACACAGCTCACGTATCCATTCGCCAGTTGCCCCAAGGGACTTTCGCCAGCGAAAGGGTTGCGACCGCACCTTCGAGGGGTTGGGGTTGGAGTTGGAGTTCTGTTGACAAAAGCTTTTGACTTTCGGCTGTGGCTGTGAAAATCGCGCCGAAACTTTGACCAGAAATATTTAGCCAGACAAGCAACACGCCCCCAAGGAGCAGTCGGCGGTTTTCCACGGCATTCATAAATTCAGGGGTTGGTAATTGAGGTGCTGGGGTAGGGGTTTCTGGCTTAAAGCTGTTTGTGCGTGCCGCAAACAAGTTAATAAACTTGTCAAAAAATCCACCAGCAAGCCCCTGGGTAATGAGCATGAGCATCCAGACTTGTGAACTGGATATAAAGTGCGCATATTTGCTTAGCAGTAAGCCCAAGTATACGCACTCGAACTCGGTATAAGCTCGAAATTAATATTGAATGCGACATTTATATTTTACAGTGATAAATAGCGATCCGCACACTGAAAGAAGTCTTTTTCCCATATTCAACAGTATGGAATACTCATCAATTTTTCAGCGCTCTTATATTTACCCAATGTGCATTTTTATCACACGACTTATGAGGGCGTCCAAGCTTGAAGCGGCTTGAACTGAACAATCGATTTGGCTCCCCAAAGAAGTGACAACACCTGCTCGCAGGACAAAGGATTACACAGGCGCGAGCGGTGCCCCCGATCCTGGCGTTGCATCTGCTTATGGAGATATGAGATATAGATATGGAGGTGTGCCTGGGGCCTAGGATGCCGCATAAAATTCAAATAAATTTCCAACTCGTTCGCCGGCGGTGTGCGAGTTCCATTTTTCACGATCAATGGGGGTGAGCGAGCATTAAGTGCAGCTCCGACTTGGGCATTAAGGCATTAACTTTCCCGTTCACGTTCGCGTTCACGTTCAGTCGGCTTCGGTGGCTTCCTCTTCCCGGGTGCTGGTGGTAACCATCTTGGGCACCAACCCTTTCCCATTCCCATTCCCCTGCCAGTCCAGTTCAGCGGGCGGCAATTCACAATTTTATTTTCATTTTATTACACGAAACAAAGACAAATTACATAAAATATGTTTGCCAGTTTCAGTGCGCGCATGTACGAGTATCTGCATCTGTGAGTGCGCGTATCTTGTGGATATGTCGGCCCACACCTTGCGGCTGCGTTTTTTATGTAAATTGCGCCGCCGTCTCAGACATCCGAATGCCCATTAATGCCCAGAGACAGAGAGGTCCGTATGGCATGAGAAAGAGATGGGTATTGAGTTCATCGCGCCTGAAATTGCTAAAGGAAGTTGTTACTTTGTAATTAAAATTTGAGATTGATTAACTTATTGTTCGTGTGAGTTTTACAACCCGAAACTATTACCGGCACTTTGATGGTTTGATTTTGGCCTGGGCTCACTTACAACTCCGCTGCTCCTCGACGTCCCCAAGCTTTGATTTTTATGATTCCTTCACTCACGGCTAAAAGTTGTTGAACTCTGTTTAATGAGACCAGAAATCTCATTGTGACTCTGACTAGGCGTTGCTTTTAATTGTGCGCAATTAATCGCCCGACGTTTTAATTTGAGTTTAGAATTTGATTGGCTTTCGCAGCAGTCTCCCTGCGAAATTGGAGTCAAGTTTCAGGCTTATATGTGGCTGCATTCAGAGGGGGAACCTCAATCTTTTTGTCTTTTCAAAGAAACTGAACTATTTAGCTACAAAAGTGCCTGAGGTTTTAGTAAGCAACTGAGGAATATAATATAGTATGATAGTAAATTATTTTGTCTTAGATCACATTTTCGGCTTATACTGCCATGCATTTTATAAAAAGTTACTTGGCTTAACAACTTTTATTGCATTTTCATTCCACTTCAACATTTTCAGTGGTTCTATCACTCGCTTCTGGGGCGCAAATTGAGCAGAACTCTTCAGTTCGAAACCTTAAGCCATAAATAACAAATTTTTATCTGAAACATTCGCCGAGGCGAGCGCCAAAGTTTCGGACATTTGCTCGACCGAGCGTAGACTGAAATAAAAAAATAAGAAAGTCGAAAGGCGAAACGCGCAGTTCGAGTAAAAATGATGGAAATAAAATACGGAAAGTACGATAGAGTCCATGTGCCGGGGCAGGAAACTTTTCAGTCACGAATCGAGCTCATGTCCTTGTTTGTATTAGGCGGACGTGTGCCAATGAAGACCGCCCAGACTGCTCAGAAAGTTGCGCTGTCCATCAGCTCGGGGCTTATTGCTTACTTATCTGGCCGGGACTGGCTCCGTGCCATTCTGCAGCATGCCGGACCATCCTCTCCGGCGACTTATGAAATACTTACTAACGGCTTTATTTGACCAGCTCACCACCGCCGGACTGCTGATGAGCCGGAGGAGGGGCCAAAAAGGACACCTTGATGCACACTGCGAAATGCTCAAAGGAGACGCTGCTCGGAAAATATTTACTCAGCCAGCAGGAGTCGCTCGCTGTTCATATTTTATTTATGTTTACGTAGAACCAAATCAATTCCAATATGAGCGGGGAAATCCTTTTATGCTGCGCCATTTCGCCGGATGAAAATCAATTTTTAAACTTTTCCCAATAATCCCCCCACACCCCGCCGCACAGAAGGTATCCTTGAGCACATTTATTTGCCATAATACGGGATGTACGTGATCTTCCCGGCGAAGCAGAACGGAACCATCCCATCTGCACCGAATTGCAATCGAATTCTGGCAGCAAAATTCACTTTGACCGTATGTGGTTGAGGCCTGGAGATAAAAATGATTCCATATGAATTATAAATTGCTCGATTTATGCACATTTCCACGGCCACTGGCAATTGGCAATTGGCATTGATTGTGAGGCTTTTAGGTTAAGTGGTTTTACGACCCTGTTCAAACGGCAAATCTTGGGGTCAAATGTGGGAAATGAATTTGTTGAAGGATATCCTTGTGCTCCTTTTTGGCTTGCACACAGCATGAAAACATAATTCCTATCATATTTCTGCTGGTTTTTAAACTGGAAGTTTCTTTTCCATATATTGGTTCAATAGTTCGATTTTCATACTGTGAACAATACTTTATTGCATCATGGATTAGACAGAAAATAGTAACCAAGCTATTATTATGGCTTAAGCCAGATTTATATTTTTGCTAGCTTCGATTCCGGTTGATGTGATTTATTTTCATTGCCGCTGATATGCGGTGGGGCTGGGTGAAAGGGATTGAGATATATGTAATGCTCGAAACCGACTATAAAATGCTTTCTTATAATTGGTTTTCGATTGCACACTTGCACTATTGAAAAATGTTTCAGCTCTTTTTCAAGTTTTATTATAATTGAAATTCCCGAGCGGCGATTAATGCCAACGAAAATAATTCAAATAAATTAAAATGCAATTAAATAAATCGAACGAATTCGCCGCGATACGATGCGATTCGATTCGATGCGATTCGAGTCGGGTCGAAACCAATCGGATCGCGAGAAATTGTTGAAAAAAAAAGCAAACATTGTAGACGCGCAATATTTTTTATGTGCTGATTAAAAAACATTCCTTGGATATTGGCCAAAATATGCAGCGAACGACGGTTCCGAGGCATTTAATTTGCATTTACGATGAATCTCTCTTTGCAATTTTTTTTTTATTTTTCTTTCATTTGCCTTTTGGTGTTTTTCATTTTGTATCTGTATCTGCGGCGGCATCATCGATTCGGATTGATGGGCTGCTCGACAGTTGTTCTTGTTTCATTTCGTTTTGTTTTTTGCATTTTTACTTTATTTTTAATTGTAATGACAGCTCATTGGTTTCTTTGAACACAGCCAAGGGGGAAGATACTGTCGACCGACCGATGCTGCAATTAAGAGATAAAAATATAATTATTGCAATTTCACTCGAGCTGAGGAGTCTCAGTGTATCTGTCAACGGCTCACAATTGAAGTCACAGAAATGTCGTCTTCGTCTCGAATTCCGATCTATTTTCAGACTTCGATTGCCTTTCGAAGCAATTAAACAAGTAAATTTAGGAAAGAAATTAGTGAAAGAAATATCATATTTAGAAGGGTATACAACTATTCGGTTTGCTAAGCGGCTTTCTATTGTTTTATTTTAAGATCTGCGCATCCCGCTGGCTGAAATGCCAAACTGCAATTACACAGCAATTATATCGATCAGTTTATTTTCCTTTTAGTGATTGATTTTTTTTTCTGTCTAGATCTCTTTTTTGGTTCTGCCTTCGAGTTGTCAATTCGCGGCAAATATCTTTATAGCAATTTGTGTTGTGGTTTTATTTACTTTGTGTGAAATCAAATCGAACCTTGTTAAATGTTAAATTCGGCTGACATTCTGCTTAAAATTGTGGTTATTTTGGGAAGGTTCTTATTGAACTGCAAGTTGCCCAGGGACAGGACTCGGTTTATCTGGTTGTCACGTTTTTTATAGATTGCAATAGGTGTTTTTTATTTCAATTCAGCAAGAATAATATGCCTTTGTTATATAAAAACATTTTACATGCATTTATACCTCCATTACAATCCTGTTTGTTGGTACTCAAAATGTCGTATAACCAGGATAATACACGTGTCGTGCTCATTAAAGTAAAACAGTTCCGTGAATTTCCTCTGCAAAACATTTGGAGCCTTTGGATTGCACTTAACCTCTAAAACTTAATGGCTACTTGCAGTTTTACTATTCACCAAGTTTCAGGAACTTCTGGGGTAAGGGAACTGCCGAGGCTTGTGGGAAATTAGCATAAGTTTGGGGAAAGGGTTAGTAACACATATAGGGATGGGGATGGTGCGTGAGTGTGTGGAATGGCATTTAGCATTTCATTTGGCCCACAGTCGTACTAAGTTGCGACGTGTTCGTCGCTGTTACATATACTCGTATGTATATTTTTAATTTGGTTTCTTTATTTCATTTTAGTTGGCAATAATCAGCGACGCCGCGCCGTGCATATCAATTACTCGGCCAGCAGTAGCTAGTAATGGAACCGCACTCACCGCACCACTCGAACACTCCACTCGAGCACCACCCCCGCCCGCTCCTACTCCTCCTTTCCGCACACCACCCGCCATAATTCTAATGTCGACCCAGACATGCCGCAGTCACACGTTCAAATTACCCCAATTTCGTGCGGGCAGCGACGGCGAATATGTAAAAAAGTGTTCATAAATGAAATGTGAGGGACAGAGCCAGCGGTTAAACACTGGAAAAAAGCTGAACTACATGGTCAGATATTTCAGTTGTACAACAAATGTATAGATATTAATCTAAAGGTGAGATAATAAAGGTTTGCGGACTAAAGAACTTTTTAAAAATTGCCTGTCACTCATTGTTCTTTAAATCATATATACTCACACTGTGATTAGTTCCACCTCTGTTTATGATACATATGCATGTTTTCTCCCAGTGCATGGGTGAGTATTACTTTAGCTTTGGGAATGGTTGAGTGAATGGAAACAGTGCGTTGTCGCTTGTTTTTTACAACTAACTGGGCCGATTAGCTTCCCGAATTCGCGCACACGTCCCGACCATAAAAGGCGTCTCACCATCGCTCTTTAATCTGCTATCAAAATTTTGACGAATTTTTTGAATTGAATTAATCGCATAGCAGTGGCCCGTATCTTGGCCGAAATATCGTGTGAAAATTGGTTAAGCTCGTAGTTTGCCTTCAGTGGAGCACCGACAATTGCACCGAAATTAAGTTCCCACAGACCGCACTCTGACTTTGACTTTCTTTTTCGAAACTGAAACTGAAACCGAAATTACCATGTGCAATTTCCGCAATGGGAAGATCCACTCAAAAAGATTTCAACACCGATTCGCCATGCACTATAAAGACACCAGAGACTGAGCCATATAAATCATCGTGCAGGATCGTAAAACCTGCTGGTTTCATTTGGGTCCAAGGTTCAGAACTTCTGCGGTGGCTTCAGGGATACTATACTTCAAGAATATAATACTCACATCTTCGCTAATAATTATAAAAGTATGGAAAAACCTATTAAGAAACAAGATAGAATGCTAATTATAATAAAAAATAAATTTACAATCCGATTAAGATTAGTTGAGTTATGGAGTTCAGAACTTCAGCCTTAGGACATTTCTTACTCTTTTTGAATTTCTACAACATCATAACATCAAAAAAATTACAAAAAAATTATACAAAAATAAGTTTCTAAATTTGAATGCAGATGTTTAGAGAATTGCGCCAGAAATATTTAGAAGTATGCAACTTTACAATCCGATCAAGATTAGTTGAGTTATGGAGTTCAGAACTTCCCCCTTAGGACAGTTTTTACTTTTTTTGAATTTGTACATCATAATACACCAGAAAAATTACAAAAAAAATTTAAAAAATTAAATTTCTAAATTTGAATGCAGATTTTTAGAGAATTGCGCCAAAAACATTTAGAGGTATGCCACATCAAAATCCGATTAAGATAAGTTGAGTTATGGAGTTCATAACTTCACTCTTAGGACATTTTTTACTTTTTTTGAATTTCTACAACAAAATACATCAGAAAAATTACAAAAAAAAAATTTAAAAATTAAATTTCTAAATTTGAATGCATATTTTTAGAGAATTACGCCAGAAACATTTAGAGGTATGCCACTTCAAAATCCGATCAAGATTAGTTGAGTTATGGAGTTCAGAACTTCACTCTTAGGACATTTTTTACTTTTTTTGAATTTCTACAACATAATACATCAGAAAAATTACAAAAAAATTAAAAAAAAAATTAATTTTTAAATTTGAATGCAGATCTTTAGAGAATTGCGCCAGAAACATTTAGAGGTATGCCACTTCAAAATCCGATTAAGATAAGTTGAGTTATGGAGTATCGAACTTCAGGCTAAGGTCATTCTTTAATATTTTTGGATTTCTACAACATCATACATCAGAAAAAATTATAAAAAAAAATTTCTAAATTTGAATGCAATATTTGAATGAAATATTTAGAGGTATGCCAAATCAAAATCCGATTAAGATACTTCATATGTACATCATCTCAATTGTATTAATATTATTGAATGCTATAAATGCATGATCATTTTAAAAAGCCAAAAGATGCATCCCTGGTCAGTGGGAATCGCTTTGATAAGTCATAACTAGGCGTAACCACTGACAACCTCATAAAAGCGCCAAGAAATGCCGGACCCAGTGGGTCAGAGCGCAACGAAAGCTTTGGTGGGTGGCTGGAAGAATTCCAGGGGGATTGTCTTTCGGAAAAAGAATGGGAAAAAATGGAATAACCGGGAAGTGGTGGGGACCTAGGGCCATGTTCAGTAGTTTCCATTTAAACTGCGCGGTGCGTCGAATGGCCAAGGAGAAAGATGACTAGAGGCGAAATGGACACTTAAACTGGGCAAGCAACCAAATGGACGGGCAGAAGGCAATTAACCGATTTTTAAATATGTTTGGCCAGCTTTATGACTCGATTACAGCTGGCCAAGACCCAAGGAACTCAGGGCCAAGAGCAGAACTCTTTACGGCCGTTGTGAATGCGATTTATTTCGATTATGGAAAGTCGCTGATTTGGAACTAATTACCAAAACGATTTGCACCTCGACTTGTAAATGGGCTTACAGTGCGATTCAGAGGTGTAAAGATCCTGTAAAGGCATCGATCACTACACAAAGGTACTTTATTAGAAGAATTAATTAAATTTTACGGTTTTCCTGTAGTCAGTAAAACGAATTATTTCTTAGGGCCAATGGTGCGTTAATGAGTCATTTAACTTCTGGTACCTTTCAACTCAAAACAGCAGCTATTTCCTGCTTTGAAATATTGCTGATGGTCAGATACAATTGGCTTGCACATTAAGTAGAAGCTTTTACTTGTTTTTTTCTTGTAAGTGCCCACCAACATATTCCTGCTTACAACGTTTATGCCTTGGTACAATCGACAAGTTTGCTTGCATCCCATTAAAGTAATGAATATATAGTATTAAAATAATTCTCAATAGGTTTGTATATTGGCCAAGCCCAACTAGTAACTCAAAGCAGATCTGCTGGCCGCTTTTGCCCCAGCCAATTAGGCATTGAAATAGTGCCAGAGCAGTTGGCATTCATATTCATGCATTTCGCATTCAATCGAACTCGAATTGTCGCCGCGAATTGTCATAACTCTCGATGTCGTCGCATAACTCACCCGGCATCTGGATATCTGGATGTCTAGGTATCTAGATATCTAGATGTCTAGATACGTGTATCTGGATGTGGCCAAGGGGCTGGCGACGGCAGTTGTTGTTGACCGTGTCAAGGTGTCCGCATGACTTTGTCTCTGCTTTGGCAATTTATTTATTGGATAGCCGGGCCAAAACAACAGCAACGGGTTGCATCGATCGCCGGTCGATAAACGACTATTGCCATTGCAATATCAACTGCAGTTGCAGCTGAGCTGGCGGAAAAGCTAAAGCGACAAGTTATGAATATAAAATATGCATAAATATGCAATGTAAACGCAAGCACGGGCACGAATAAAGCATGTCCAAGTAATAACAGCGTATAATAAACTAAATTATTAAACAAATGCAAATGCAAACGCGATTCCCCGTAGCCTTATCTCCGATCGAAAACTAGAAGTAAACGCTGTCAAAGCTCCCGAACACACACAGCTGCCCACACGATCACTGGCCATTGATTCCGATACCCAGGCTATTCCACCTCGATGTGGCAAGTTGGCCCAAAGACCATCGGACGCGGCTTAATTTGTTGGTTCTACAAATCGGCGGTGTTGGTAGATAGACGAAGGCAGCCTTCGAAAGACGTGGGTGGTTTGATTGAACCAATTTTGTATATTTTATAAAGAAACCAAAGCCTTTTATAACTTGTCTTAGGACTTTGGAACACTTTCCATATGAGCCATGCCTTCGTTTTGCCCATATTTGAGTTGGCTAATTCATGCATATTTATTTTTGGCTTGCCCTTTTTTCCGATGGTTGTATAAAATCAGGGCGTCTCTGTGGCATTGGCAGTCGTTCAGAAGATCCTGGACCTCGACGTAAATCATATTTGAGATGTCGCATCCTGAATTCGCAGTCGGAATTCCATTGACGAATTGGTTCTGCTGCCCCCCAGCACCATTCCATGTTCATCTTCATCAGGCCGCCGCGTTTTTGTGGCGTTTGGAAATTGCTTTGGTGGCGCCTACTTAACGTCCGTCCCGCAACGTGAAAACTTACTTTCTGCCTTTCTTCATTTGTGTGCTTTTTGCTGTTGCGGGATCGTGCGCATTCCGCTGGATTCCGCAGCCAAATTGATGGCGCCAAAATTCAAGAAGCCCACTGGTCTTGGACTCGGAGCAGAGGCCCAGTCCCAATCCCAGTTCGCCTGGGAAAGGCAAGAAGTCAGTGGCAGACGGCAGCCGTCGTTCGCATGACCATACCCACATCGATGGACAAACGGTGCGTGCCATAAGGATAAGTGTATTGCCGATTTGTATGTGGCCAAAGCCAAGAGGCTTGAAAATATCTCAAAACCTAGGCTTCTGAAGCTTGCACATGCCATTTTGAAATTTGCAGATCGGCTGGAAGCGACTTATGCCTAGAGACCGCACTGTACTCGGTTGAAGGAGTGGAGCATTTGTCCCATAAATGTCATTTCGTCAGAGTTTTTAACGTCGCCGCTTAGATGTCAGCTCCCCGGGGCCTTGAAGCTCGGCCTTAAATTATTCTACGCACAGTCGCGGCCGTAATATGAATTTTGAATACAATTATTGCAAAAATGTTTCCCTCGACTGCATAAGAATCGAAACTGCAGCGAAGGAGGGAAATTCTGCATAGTCGGTCACTGGGTTTTGAGTTGGCTGTTTTACCGATCGATCCGTTATTTGCGTGCCGATCGGACTATTCATTAATAAAAATTACGTCAAAATAATCACGCCACCAGTTGGCAGGCAAGCAAGGAACCTGGACCTTTGATAAATGACTCGCCGCCAGGGTGCACTCAAAACCCTTCATGGGGATCAGGGATCAGGGACTCAGGGACCCAGGAACTCGGACTGCAGCGACTTAATTACATGTGCAAACTCTGAATTTGAATGTCATCATTAGTGGCGCCGGGGGAAGGGGAAAGTGCGGCTTGTTCGACGCGACACTGATCCGATTCCGATTGCAAGTCCGATCATTAATTACTTTATTACGGAAATCAAAATGTCAGCTTGCCTTTCAGCGCTTCGCTTTTCGCTCCAGTCGCTCGCATTCAAAATGTTTTCAGTTTCAGTTCAGTTTGAGTTTGAGTTTCAATTCGGTTTCGGTTTCAGTCTGTTTGTGTACGTACGAGTTTAGTCAATTCCCCTTCATGTCACAGCGTGTGTTTACATAATGCGGAAAATTAATGATGAATTTGTTGGCTAAGTGACACCGAATGGCCGTATCACAATCAGAATCTGAGTTGCTGACGCGCCAAAAGTTCAAAAATGATTAATTGCTTCGATTGCACGCGGGACAGGCAATTTTTTAATTCTCCCTAATGATTATAAAAAACATGGAGGAGTTCGTGAAAGAACTAGAATTAACGAACATTGTTTAAGTTGATTTCAGCTTTGTATCTAAACTTAATGACTGAAACAATAGTTTCGCTTATAGTTGACAGTTCTGAGAATCATAAATCTCAGGAAACAGGAGCATTGCTCTATTATTCGAGCAATGGTGCGGTCATCCTGGGCAATTATCAAATAATTAAAACCCGTTGGACCTGAAAGCGAAGCCTCTAAAAACAGGTTGTTTTGCCAAATTTTGAGCTCTGGCCAACTCCGCTGGACGCCTTCCGTTTCATCTTAATTTGCATAAGCGCCGCGCGCAAATCCGCGCTCCACATTCAACACGCGACTCGGGATCGGATTGGGATTCGGGTTCAGACTCGTGGTCGGATGGAGTCCACTCGGAGTGGGAGTGGGAATGGATGGAGGGCCTCTGTGGATACCTGGCCATATCTCAGGAATTGTCCGCGGGGACATTCAATGTGCAGGCATAACAAATGAATTATTGACGTTTTTAAGCAATATTCGCCAATATGCGCTGGCCGACTGGCCAGCAAACAGAAAACCAAAAACCAAAAGCCGAAACTCGGACCCAAATCGAGGACCAGACACACAAGGTACGAGTTGTTGAGAGATATGAAAATTGTCAACGTGGGCTTTCATTTGCTTAATTTAATTTCGTCTCTTTGTATTTTGTCGCGTCTCTCATTTGTTTTAACTTTTTAACGAGGATGTGGACGGGACCCAGACAAACCGACTTGGGGTGGGAGGTGCACTGGGAAAAATAACTGCTCAGCTAATACTAATACTGGGCTTATAGATACCGTTTAAATGAATATAATGGTTACTTCGATTTCAGCGAGTTTCGTTTGATGGTTTGAATACTGCTGTTGCCACCCCCATTTTCGCCAAGTGTGCGCACAGGGAGTGAGTCTGGGCCTGATACGGGTTCCGCTCGTCTTTCATTTTCGTGACCGTCGTCCCCGGAAGGGGGAGCCGGCTCAGGTAGGAGCGTCGATCTTCCCAGGTCGCATGTAAATCCCAGCTCGTTTGGGGCAGAGAGCTGGGCTCATTAATGAATTTAAATGGTCTCCTTAATAATATTTAACGGCTTCTCTGCCTGGCTTTATGATGACAATATTTTTCCGAGGCCTCCAGGCCCGGGTCTCCCGTACTTAATGGGCCTGCATTGGCGTTTGACAGCTGACAAGTTCGTTCGCCAAGTGGGGATGGAGGATGTGGGATGGGGGCTCACATAAAAAGTCTCAGCTTATGACGGTATCAATAATTCCCTTTCATAAGCGGCCGTCCCAAGTTGGTCAATCTGTTTGCCAGTTTATCTCAAGGATTCCATTTGAAGTACAACGTATCACCCTCCGTGGATAACACATGCCCAACTTATCCAGTTCTACAAATCGATTTTTGATTGAGTTCATTAGGGGCCAAGTCGAAATGCCGCAACAGGAGCAATCCTGGAGATTTCGAGAGGCGGGTGAGGGATTCCTTTCTTATCGCCGCCCAGCATCATCCACACATATGGGAGCTAATGCCTCCCAGGAGGACTTCTTTCGCAGGACTCCGGAAGCAGCCGAGCACTTGGCCAAATCATTTTTGTTATTAGCGAAAATCGCGTCGAGTGATTTACTTTTACTTTTGTCTTACTGCCCCTTCCGCCGTTACTCTGATTCATCCACACATGTACGAGTGTTGGTCGGGGGTAAGGACGTTATCATCTGTCGGTCAGGCGGTCCAAAGTGGCATCCGAAAGTGGCAAGTCCCGGCACAAATCCTAATTGGATTTATGTGTAGAAATGGATTATAGCTTATGTTTCCAACTTGCCCGGCTTTTTCGCCTCTAATTGCACTTGCTTGCGGGTGGGATTCAGTTGCCTTTCCCATTGATTTCATCATCGGCAGCAGATAAATCAGAACGCTTAAAGCTGAGATAGTTTTCCACTCAACAAAATAAGACAGCAGAAGAAAATCCCTAACATTATTAGTGAAAGACTCTATTTTTGTATAAATTCATACAAATAAAGCCCTGCAAGTGTCTGTAAAAGAATTTACTTTCTTTAGCCCATAAAAGATTAGAATCATTAGATTTTCTAATGTGTGTGTGTGGGTTCTACCTGTTGCATGAGTTCTGAGTACCGTTAATATCGATGCACGATGGATAAGCCCCGCCGAATTTATTTATGCTATCGTGATGATCACCATTCTGTGATTTCCATAATTCCGCTGTTCGAAAAACGAAACTAACTAAACTCAGCCAAACTAATAAGCCCTCCGGATATTTATGACACGATATCATCTGGGGCCACTCGATTACCAATCCGAAACTCCAACGTCTCCTGTGGGTCTGAGCTGGGAATGGAGTCGAGACCAAATGTCTGCCAGGGAATCGTTTCGAGATATTGGCCATTAAAATGGGAGAGCTGGAGCCCGCGAGAACCACCAGAATTTGTGGCGAGTGGAAGAGTTATGCCTTGAATGAAATGAGTATATAAATATTTTATCAGTGGCCAGAAATCAGATATCTCTTTGATTCATAGAGCTAATTTATGGCTTCCTTTGTCCCCAGCCCCAGTTCTGGGTTAGCCAGACCCTCGGACACCAGGTTAGCTCATTATGAGTGGAACCAAAATCAATAAAAATATATCGTACAAAAATATTTCAGTGGAGTGGAAATGCTTTTGGTTGTGGATGTGGAACGGCAGCGCATTCCTCAAAAGGAACCCAAAATATTTCTGGTGATTCGTATATCCATAATTTTCCGTATTGAAGCCGTGTAGGCTAACGAGTTATTTAGAAATCAATCGCAGCCTGGAGTTGTGAAGATTCTGAGCGTCGATAGGCTTTCCTGATCCTACCGGATCCCCAATTCAAATTAGCCCTAAATGCTGTCTACTTTGCCCACTTGGCCATCTTTCTATGATCGCGATGCCTCTGAAGGCAAAAACGCAGCGCATCTCATTGATTTGTAATTCTCGAGCAGAGCATAAATTCTGCATGTGAAATCTGATAGCCACGGCCTGGAAATGGCCGGGAGTTGGGGCCTTGGAGCTGGATCCTTCCGCTGCTCACTGCGCTATTTTGTGGCAATCATTTGCACCTCGCTCCGCCTTCGGGCCACAAATCTTATTTTATTCAAAGTGCCCATGCGTAGGTCGGCCCCACATTTGCATATGCCGCTGCAGACTCCGGCCCAGAATCCCAACCAGTGCCAAACCCAGCCTGAATGGCAGATACAGTGGCGGTCACTCATTTAGCACTCCTACCTAAGCCGAAATTCAATGAACGGTATTGATTAGCCTTGATAAGCCTTTAACTCCTATATTTATATATAACAAAAATCTATAAATAAATACACATAAATAAATTAGCCCATTACACAAAATGATTAAGATTAAGATACAATGCAATTGTATCTTATCAACCAACATAGCCATAGGCCCTGCAGCCAGGATAGTTTTGTAAACTACTCTATCTATTAAAATAAATAAATAAATAAAAATCTATATGTACAACTTCAAAAGCTGCTCCTATTTGCGTGCCCCCCCTTGTGGAAATCCAGCTTAGCTGCACTCGGGCACATTTATGAATCAACGCCAAGCGCGCCATTTCATTCAATAAAACACGAGGAGTTTGTGGCCCTCTCCTCTTGGCTCTTTTTAGCCTTTTTAGCCTTTTTGAGCAATGTTCAATGCACGACAACCACATCGCGTTGTTTTTGCTGGTGTTGCTAACTCGCGGTACATAAATATTTCGACACTTTTGCATGCGCGACGAACATGTGCGAAAATGGCATAAAAATATGGCAGGCGCAGCGCGAGGGGGTGGAGTCAGGGGCGGAACTGGAGGGGGCTGCCAGGTCTGATGGCCATTTAGTGGCCAGCACGGGCTCCGGGGAGCCTGGCGAGGAGTGGAGGGGTTGAAAGATGCAAATTTGTCGCCTGTATATGATCATAATTCATGCAACAAACAGGCGACCGTTGGTGATGGGGATCGCGATGGAGCTGGAGCTGGAGATGGAGCTGGAGCTGGACCTGGAGCTGGAGATGAAGGTGACCAGGCCCGAGAGCCAATCTGGAGACCCTGGTTCGACCCACGCGAAAATATCGCAACCGGATGCTGCGTGGAACTTGCATATTTAGCTTCAATTTGTAGGCTCAAACTTGGGCTGGATTTGATTTGCTCTGCATGCCTAATGGCATTGGAATAGGGATAGGGATATTACAACAAATAGAAACTATTATCTAACTATTATATTACCTACAAAAACATACAAATACCTCCAATTTAAACTAAGAATTATGTACTTGATGTATTTTATGAAGAATGAACTAAGAATTATGTACTTGATGTATTTTATGAAGAGTGAACTAAGAATTATGTACTTGATGTATTTTATGAAGATTGAACTAAGAATTATGTACTTGATGTATTTTATGAAGAATGCTATATAGGTGCGTTCTGAAATTAAAGAGAACGCCATTAAATGCGATGTCAGATCAACTTGAAATTTCCTGGGAATTAACTTTGAATTTACTGAACAACAAATACATATACGTATGTGAACCAAACACACTGAGGAATCGTTTATGCGTTTATCCTTTGAATTTCACTCAGCTATCCCTATTAAAACTTTAAACTAAACATTATACATATCTACTCTTTCCAATTCTTTGGCAAAGTTCGCCAAGCCTTGAAGCCGGTAGCAGCTGGGAGCCACAAAGACAACCTTCCATTCCATCTCCATATCCATCGCCATATCCAGCTCCATCTCCATCCATCCCCATCCCAATCAGATACTCTCGCAGTCAAGTGGCGGTCGACAGGCGCTGCGAATGTAATAAGCGATTAAAACATCTTTAAGCGGCCGATTAGCGCAGCGGGCGGGCGACTGATCCGGTCGGATCCCACTTGGCACCCGCTGGGCGAAGTCGTTGCGATCGGACTCGGAATCGGAGTCCAAATATATGGTAATCTGTGGAGGGGGAACGGGGAATGGGATGACAGTGGCGTTACACAGCTCCCGACTGGCTGGTGCTTCTGGTAGCCGTCGACTGGCGCTTCTGGGCATTTTACACCTCCGGCTCCGCGCAACATGGGGTCTCCGGTCCAGTGGTCCAGTGGTGCAGTGGTCCAGTGGTCCAGCGGTCCAGCGGTCCAGCGGTTATTTCATAATTCACTCAGCCGGGCGGGAAGGGGCCGCGTTTATAAATCTCCTTAATATTATTTTGATAGGGCGCCTAATTGCCGTAAATATTATTTCTGTGCCCGCCTAATGTTTCCTACCAACTTTTGTTTATTGACCGAAAGTTGCTCCTCCGCTTCGTGTTTATTTGAAAAGCAATTAGAATTATTATGAGCAGCATATTTATTGCTCGATGAGCCGTTGTTGTTGCCAGCCTTTGGCTAATTGGTAAATTAATAGCCAGTGGGGAGAATAGCCGATTTGCCATTAAACAATAATCGCTTTTACTTCAGATACATCCGTAGAGGGCACTCATCCAAGGCAAAGTCAGTTAAATGCAGAGATACAGATCGAATGATCGGTACACTGCACAGCAAAAGTGCAGTTTGCCCACAGTGTTTTTGAATATTTTTATCAGATATGAGCTTTGAAAAGTCGTAAAGATATGCCCAATTAATTGACATTAATTTGAATTGTGTAGAAACTCGAGAAAAATGTTATACGATTGCTTAAGTTGTTTTGCTCAGTGCACGAAATGCAGGCTGAGATTGCAGGTGCCTGAAATTATTGGTCAGTTCCTCTTTTCGCTCCGACGTCGTTGTGTTCGCACAAATCTGTGTGAATTTTGTTCCCATAATTTAAGTGTCAAGTTTTGTCTATATTAAAAATTCTGCTGCACATCCCCAGTTTCAGGTCCAACTTTGATTCGCCTTTGACTTCCTTTTGGCCACTCCGATGGCCTGTCTGACACTTGTCTTAGACCATTCCCGTTCCGATTTCCATTCTGATTCGGATTCGGATTCCTTTTCCGTTGGGCATTTTGGTGGACGCACATCGGCATGAAAGGAAAATTGCTCTTGTTTGACACGAATATTTTCGGTCTGGCAGTTTCTTGAACTCCTCGCCGAATTATCGTACTATATATTCGGATGAGGGCTTCAGTTTTGGTGTATAATTTAGGCAGTATGATTGGAGGTGTTCAGGAGCTGGGCATTTATCAGTTAAATCAGCTAAATATTATTATAATCATAAACTGGCATGCAAATATCACCTACCCGCCTTTCGGTTCTCTGAGCCCAGAAAGCAAAAACCAAAAACCAAAAACCAAAAACCGTCCGACAACATGATTATTTGGTATGCTCTAACAATAGGGACGGTTCGCATAGCTGCGCTGAAAATTGCATAACAACTGGGGAGTAAGTGCCACGACTCGCCGGGGTGATCTCCCCCCCGGAGCTCCGAGTCCCCCGCCTTTTCTGAACCCCCAGTGAGTCGAGGTAAAGGGTCCCACACAACAGCAAAAGACGGCGAGTACAAGTCGGTTATTAGTGATATTCGCGAGTGGAGCGGAGCCATTGTAATTTTCGTGTTTCTGTAAATGCTTTTGAGGAGGGGACGCGAGATGGCGACTTGGACACGAAATGTGCGCGATGGTAATGACAAATCAAACGATGACACACAAAACGGCAACGATCGTGTTGGGAAATTGCCGCAGAGGAGACTCCTCGAGCCCAGACCAGATGATTGGCCACTCCGCTGGATGGTTGGATGGTTGGTTGGATGGATGGATGTATCTACAGCGAGTCAGGTCTCAAAGCTGGCGTTGGCGTTGGCGTTGATGGAGATCGGAAAAGGGTACGAGTGCGATGATGTTTCCTACGAGGAAGTGCAGCCATGGCTATCAGTTGTTTGATTGCCGGCCAAATAATTATTTATAATTTATATGCAAACAGTGTGGAGTGGCGGGGAACAGGAATTCCTGTCCTCGAACCAAAGGGTTCCCGGGCAGCTGGTGGAGCTGCCTGGGAACCATATTCATATCGCGAATCATCTACAGCCACAACATTCCGTTTTGCGACATTTTCCAAGGATCGCGGATCCGAGGGCTTTGGCTGCGGGACTCACGCTCAACGATATTCAAAATTCATTACAATTGATATTGTTTCGGATGCATAAATACAAACAAATGGGCATGCCAGCCCCAGTCGCAGTCGCTCCATTCGCAACTCCAGACCGATCCTCCTCCATTCGGAGCTTTGGTTGCACAAGGAGGAGCTCCATGGCCATGGCTCCTCTCGTATCAGCGGCGGAGCATCTGCGGACTGTACAAGAAATAACAATCTTACTAATTGGCCGATTTTAGCATAAACAAATGTATTTTAGCTCTAACTAAACCACAGCACCAGCCACCACCGTCCCCACAATCGTTTTGTTCGCCTTTTGAGAGGTGCTTTGCATACGAGGCGAGGGCGATGATCGAGGCATGGAAGGGTTCTCCTGGCCAGGGAGATTGTGTCCCAGGCAGACGGCGATTATGGCTGGCGGAGGATGGTCAGGGGATTGTGAGACTCGTGGGATCGCATTAGAAACAGGCCAACGCCAGGGATTATGGGTGAAGCCATTTCAGTTGACAATATACAGAAACCCGGGGACGAATTCATATCGCATTCATTTAAATGCAAGAAAAGAATGTTTGCTCTGCTCTTCGCTGCTCCAAGAGAATCTCTATAAAAAAGGAGTTTGTCGCAGATCTTATATTGGCTTAAAATGAAAATGAAACAATGTTTTAAGTATTTAGCCAACAAAGACAATTCAAAGACAATTCATTGATTGGACAGATTTATGAAGCCAACGTGTCACACTTTCAAATCTATAAGCGATGCCAGGAAAAAACGCTTTCCATCCGCCCCACAGCCACTGGACATCTAGTTGGCTATGGGCAATGACACCGCCGATTGAGCCGGAGCTGAAAAAGCGCATTGAAAGGCGCCGCCAATGGAGGCCATACTCGTAATCGGAATCGATTCGAGCCAAGGCTTAAATAAATTCGTCATTATAAATCATGAGCTGGAGCTGCGCTCGGTTTAATTAATCACCGCTGTGTCCCAGCGGTGCGCAAAAAGCTAAAACTTCGCCAGCCGCAACCACTGAGCCACTGAGCCACTGCACCACCGAAGCGGCGACTGCAAGTGCTCAGCTGGAGATTTTTGAAAAGATGATATTTATGGCAACTTTGACAGAGCTCCCCGAGCCGAGTCCGCCGATAGACTCATTCGCAGTGCTTCTGGCCGGGATTGAGTGCCGCACGCGCAGTGACCACCACCGGAGAGTCACCATGGCCACAAAACACTGAGGAAAACTTGCTGTGCTACTTGCATTCTAAATCATTTTTTCTATTTGTTCTATTTGCTGTTAGAAACAATCAACTATCGGGCTTAAAATTTATATATAACATTTTATACACATTTCAATTATTTTATTTTGGCATCCTTTCTGTATTCTTTCTGATCTGAAATGGCTTACACAATTTTTCGTTCGATGCACTTGTGTATGTGAAGTTTATGTTATTAGCGTGGCCATAAATTCCTAAAAATAGTAGTAATTTTATATTTTTGTGACTGCAGTCCGCTTGATTTCTTGGCTTCGCTGCGATGACAGCGACGTGGACATCGACGAGGCAGGCGACAGTTTTTAATCGCGGCAATAATCATAACTGTGATTTGTATGACTCTGTTGGGGCAGCCACAGCGGCGACTTGCAACTGGCGACTGGCTACTGGCCACTTACAACTCCTGACCATATTCGATGCTCCGAGGTGAATTATTAAAGCCGCCAGGCCAATTTATGCGACGCGTTCTCCTTTGAAGCGCTCCAGCCGTCATAATGCCGCCCCCGCACCACCCCTCCCTTCGCCCCACCGCTGTGGTTGCGGTGATTTGTGCCGCTCAGCGGTGCACCGATATATATAGGGATGTATGCGCGATTCGGAGGTGGAGCTGGAGCTGGAGCGCCTAGTTGGTGGCTTACCAAATGAGGAGCTGCGTCTGTGGGCTCGCTTTTTGCGGCCCGCGGAATACGTAATTCGCCGGCTGGCCCCACAAGTCGTCCGAGGCATTTACATTCAGCATACATATTTATGAGAGAAAATAGAGAAGCGAGCATTATGATTGAAGAACCTCCGACAGATGGCGCTGATGATGGTGCGAGAAGTCTGTTTGCGCAATGCCTGCTGATTACCTTGAATAACTTGTATTGCCCATTTATTTTGATTATTTAAACTTAAATATTAGGCAATTCTTTAGACATTCCTCTAGCCTCTTTTAAGCTTTGTCTAATCGGCTTGAAACCATTTCCTTTATTCATAGAAACTGCCAGTTATTGGCCAAGATTCATTTGTTCGTGCCTGGCTTGGTGGGATTTTCGCAGAGCGGCTGCCGGAACTAGCCAGTAAATACCCACGAGCAGAACAGGGGTTATTAAGTGCCCGATGCGTAACTCCGTAACTCCAGGTGGCCCAGAGGGGCATCCGAGATCCGAGATCCGAGGGCCTAGGAAGTCTGTCATATTGAGTGCACACGAACAAAGAGCGCCGAGCGAAAATTTGTTGCCGCCTAAGCAACAAATTGCACTCCCCGAAACTCACACACTCGCAAAGGCCTAAACTTGAACTGGCATTTTACATAGGCCATAAGGCGGTATTATACATACATATGTACATACATAGGTGCCAACGCGGGGTGGGGGCCGCAGGGGGAGGGGCTGGCCAGGTAGGCAAAGGCCCCGAAAAAAGAGTTAATTTGCATAATTACGTTGGAGGGGGGCGGTGGTTGGGTCGTGGTGCATTTTCAGTAAGCCAATGCCGTGGAGTTGACTGATGGCAAGTACACCGAGGAAAATGGGTGCTTCTAAGTACGTTTAGTACTAAGCAAAATTCGAGTACTCATGTGATTTTTGAATCATTGTTTCTAGATGGGGTGAGCAGGGAAAATCGTGCCATATAAAAGATTGTGTTCCGATTTTGTTTCAAGTGTAATTAAAGGAAGTGGAGGGGTGTGGAGCAGAGTGCACGAAAACGAAACGAGGCGCAAACAACAACGGCAACGGCAAAAAAATGAAGTCGCTTTATCATTTTTAGCTGGCGGCGCTGTTTGGCCAAAGTGTGGAAAATAAATGTATGGAAATTTGCATACGAATTTCGAATTTCAAATGGCGCTGCCTCCCTCCGCTCCATTCAATGGTCGCCCGCTAGGCGACTCCCACACTCGTCCCGTCTCTTTCCGGCAGCGGCTCCAGTTCCACTTGGTGTGGATGTCCATGGCCACTTGAAACTGGCGGTTGGCTTGGGAGGGCCACGCCCACCCACGCCCTTTGCTCATCCGAACTCTATGGAAATATCCTTAATTCGTGAATAATTATTTATATTTCACACCCACTGAAGTACTTTTGCGGAGTACATTTCATAGGTTTATGTGTAATATTTGACATTTTGTTCATAGACTTTTATTCTCAATTTTCATAAAATTTTTTAGACGATTGAAACATATCTCTTTTTATATTTGGGAACTGGAACTTGAAGTTTTATTTAATTTTATACCTTTTTTAACAATTTTTTTTATAAATACAAATATAAATAAATACTATATTTTTCATGGAGAAACCAATAATATTTTTGATAAAAGCATTAAGCAATTGTTGCAAAATCGAGACCATGCGAACTTTTAGCCATGAAACGCACTGTCAATGCGTAAAATTATTTATTATCACTCATTGAGATGAATATTTGTTGGCACTGCTGGCGCTGCGTTATTGCGGTCTTTGTTGATTTAATTAATTAAATCGCAGTTGTTTTTTTAATTGATTGACAGATTAAAAACAAAACCAATTAACAATTTTAATACAACGTGCGACCGCATAATATGCCATAATAAAGCTCCAGCTGCCAAAGAGAGCCACTTCGCCGAAGGAGTGAGTGCGGGTCAGAGGGCAGAGGACAGAGGGCGAATCGCAAACAGATTGAGCACACCCACAAACACTCGATGGGATGTCATAATCCGTTATTCGCATTAACATCGATTTTAATTAATGGATTCACTCAAGGGAAGCTGGCCGAATGCTGTTGGCCGGAAGCGAACACTAATTAAAACAGTCGGGACGGGTCAGTGCGGATATTTGTTAAGCCAATTTTATTTTTATCAAAGTAATAACTCTATTTGATGGCTGAATTGCCAGGGCAAAAAGCCGCTTGAGTCCAAGCCGTATTGATCACCATGGTTATTTAGCTACCAAATGTACTAATTTAAGCCATTTTACTCCTTGAAAAAATACATCTAATGCGTTTTAGCTGCTTCGAAAACAAAGTTGAACTAAAAGATGTACATAAATAAAAATCGAATGCACCATGAAACAATCTTGTTGGATATCTGCTGACTTCCTGATCAGTTTGTTGTCACAGCGAGCAGTTTCACTGACTGTTTTGTCAGTGGGAATGAACCATCAAATTGGCCAATTGGCACAAATTCGCACAGGAATTGCAAATTCGAAGCTGGGCATAAAGATTTCAACGGAATGGCTTTTGTCTGATTGAAAGCGATAAATTTGGCTAACATGACGTGGGAATCATGAGTGCTGAGATGGCGGAACTTAAAATTCATATATATAGGTTTTAACATACAAATAACTAAA
Source organism: Drosophila erecta (assembly GCF_003286155.1). Lineage (NCBI taxonomy): Eukaryota > Metazoa > Arthropoda > Insecta > Diptera > Drosophilidae > Drosophila > Drosophila erecta. Next base: position 14,440,008 of record NW_020825200.1, read on the forward strand.
TTTAATTAATATCGTCGCGGGGAAACAAAAGCGAGACCAAAGAGTTATGCATATCGAAGCTAGCGGATTGATTTGAATAAACGGCTTCCCACGGGCCAAAAACCAAATAACCAAATAACCAAAAACCAAATACCCAAATATCCACATCGACAAGCGAATTCGCACGCAATAATTTGAAATCACCGCTCGTTCTCATTGGCCATTCATAATTTCTAGTTCGAGCGGCGTTTCGGCGGTGATTACGATGTGATTTAGAAATCGAAAATCAAGTGGATGGATGGATGGTGTCCCGGTCAGGTGAGTCACAGAACTGGTTCGGCGGCAATGTCAGCGGTTTTGGCTTGAATCGGTAGCGAGCGTGACGATAATTCAGATCGGCTCCCTATATTTATGGGTACGTATGGGAAATCTGCAACTGTCTTTGGGTTTCTTGGCATTTCATATGCAAAGCAGTGGAAAAGAGCCAACGAAGATGTCAATAAATCTGCCGCTTTGGCCTTGTTTTGCATTTCCGCTAACAGAGAGGCAACAACGCAGTCATCCTCCCGGCATCCCGACATCCCGATCTCCGGACTCCAATTCAATCCGACTCGGATCCCAGCCAGCACACGCAAGCCAGAAAAGCAGGTAAACAGGTCGGGAACGAGCCTGAGTCCGAGTATCACCGCATCCAGATACAGTAGCCCCACGTCAAAACGAGGTGATTTAGAATTGTCGAATTTTATTTAAATTGGATGCAAACATGCGAAATTTATTGTAGAAAATCAATAAATAAGAAAATCACAAGCCCAATGCGAAACTTGATCTCGAACAGGATGGGCTCCAGAATGGGAATCAATTCGCATCGCATCGCATCGAATGGAATCGAGAAGATCACCTAGAGATCAGACAAGGAACATCGGAAAGAGCTGGCCAAGATTCCTGGCCAGGCACGAACTTGGTTTTGATAATTTCAGCTGGGCAACGGACTCCTGCAATTCATTATTTTATTCGTGTCTCTGTGGCTTCTTATTTTATATCGATTTTACTCGCAGTTCATTAAAATTTAGTTTCGGCTAATAAATATTGAGATGCGTTTTGTACAACCTACAGTTTAATTCCAAATACCCTATAATTAATCACTTGAAAATATAGCTTACCTCAAGATGTTCTTTTTCAACCAGATTAAGTACACTGCCCTCAAAAAATTAATTATGCGCTGGTGGCGACCGCTAAGGGTATTTCCAATTCATTGTTAAATCAAACATTAACCTTAATTCGGTGTATTTTGCTTGAAAGAGATGAGGAGGCAGAAAAGGACACTCAACATACTCAAAATCGATGGCTGCGATAGGAGGAACCAGTCCGAAGTTTCTCCTTGGACATTTGCAGCTCCATTTCATTCGTGCCTTGTATCTGATTGTCGTCGAGTTTTTCGGGGACCGTGTTTAATTAACTCGAATTAGAATTTCAGAATGTGCCTCGGCATATGGACGCTGAAAATGTAAATTCGCATGCATCTTTGTGCCCACATTTATGTTTTTTAATGAGCATAAACAATGCTAATTAAGCAGGGCACTCAAGAATATGGAAATATTGTGGAACAGCTTTCTTTTTGCTCTTCGTAAAAAGCTCTTCCATTTGATTTGCGAAACTCACAGAAACCCAACTGCTCGCTATCAACAATGCAGCCAGCGCATATTTCTCATTTGAATGTGGCGCCCTAATCGGTGATTGACTGCGGAATTTCACCGAGGCACAGATATGGCCAACACCACATAGTCCATTCCGCACTGACCACAATGCCCAAGACTTTGGATGGTCGCAGATATTTGCAGGAATAACTCATGCAGATTACTCGCCGGCCCATGAAAGGCGGGCAAATTAAGTGGGGAAAATATAATTGATAAACACGGGCGAGTTCTAATTCTGGCGCTCCTTATCCGGCTCCATTAATTAGGCACTTGATTTATGAATGCGCCGCTGGCGATAGTATTCGGCTAGGACTTGGCCTGCTCAGCCTAGCCAAGCTCTTAAATATGAGCCGCATTTTATGGCCGTGAAGGTGGAGCATACACTGCGGCTAACACCGCCTTTATTTTTAGGCCCATTAGCACAATCAAACGATAAATATTGAATTATTTAATTATTTAATAATTCAGTTTCACAAAACCCAGAATATAATGTAACTGTGCACGTGTTGGGTTTCCTATTATTAAACATATATATTATTATATTCAAGTCTGGTTTAATATGTGTTGCCAACAAAATCCCATTCAAATGAAAAGTTTCGAATAAGAAGCGCTGTTTTCGGTGTCAAAAGATACTTCGCTTGAGAAGTATCTTGCTGTGCTAAAGGACTGAGGATAAGGTCAAGGAATTTTGCCCAATGCAGTTGGCGTGGGCTGCGTTCCGCCAGAGATGTGGGCTTGAAATAGCACCTGCCTGGCTGAGTTGGTTCAACTTTGGCATCTTGGGCTGCGCCCATTAATCAGCTGTTACTAAACGGCTTAAACGCCGGTAGCCATGTACTTCCTTACCCTATATATTTTTCCCGGCAATTGTGAACAAGCGCGAGAACGGCCAAAATGCCAATGCCAAATGCTCGCATCGATAGGGATCGCGCCTGCAGCTTCTAAGCTGGCCAGCGGAAATGGCAACCAGGAACAGGACATGGCACCGCATCGCAGGACATGCGCACAAGTGGTTGCGCTGCAGGCTCAAATTAATTAAGCCCGTGTTTGCGCATTTCACTTCGGCTGCGGCGTTGTCCTGCGGAATTAATTGGCGAGCAGGGTCCTGGCTCAGCAGAATGACAACTCGATAAGCCCGCATCAACGCACATTGCGTTGCCCCTGGATCCGATCCTGCGGAGCCCAGATACCAGATACCAGCTCCCAGGGGATCCCGATCTCCAGATCATGCACCTGTTCCGCATTGCTCGTGGGTGAGAGATCGAAGTTGACCCCTTCCTTAGGTCGTATTTCATACTCGTACGTTTGAATTGCCGGGGGTTGAGCTGCGCATTGGTGTCATTACTTTTTTCCCTGGGATCGCATGGCCTGCTGTTTCGGCTTTGGGCATATTTTATGTAAAAACGCAGCTATCAGTGTTTTATGGTTTGTTTGTCATTTTAACACCTTTTGAGGTGCGCACATTAATTAGAAGCGCAACGAACCTGCGCGACATTCTCGAGGAGCACGACACGGCTGCCTCCTGCTGTTTCGGGACTTTGAATTGAAAGTGGAAACGGAAAATGGTGCACATGCTCCGAAAAGGAATGATAAGCCTAATGCCATTATACGTGGCCTTTGTGTGGAGTGTCAGCTCTAATTTCGAAAAGGTGTTTTTCAAAGGGGGTTCCATGGAGTGGGACTAACTTTTGTTTGCTGTATTAAAGATAATGTTTTCATATCATAGCAGTAATAAAAATATTCTGAATGCCAAGTGTGTGCTGTCTGCTAATGACCTTACAAGATATGTACATTTTATTCAAGCCAGAAAACTAATTCCCCTGGAAGTTTACGAATAATTTGTCTTTATTGCTTAGCGATGCGAGTATTTTTATTAGCTAACATATCTAAGCTTATCGCGATACTTATAAGTAATATATTCCTATGGAACTTCCTCGTGCAACCTACTTTTTCCCACCATTTCTGATACAGTTTACCAGCAGCCCGACAAAGCAGATAAAGTTCTATTAAAGATTCCGAAGCAGAATCCGCGGCAGCTTATCGCCACGGCAATCTGGCAAAATTATTCCATTTTTTCCACACCGAACGAGTGATAAATCGAACCAGAAGTGGAATCAGATCCACGGATCCGAGCTCCACGGTGGCTCAATGGGTTATGGACAGCCCCAAGAGCTGATTAACGTGCAAGTCGTGATCGCACAAAGGCGTTGCCATAATTTGTCAACACCCCAATATTTTACGAGCACTCATTGCGATATAATTGGGCCTCAAGTGGCGTATGAGCGGGGTTTTTTCTGTATTTCTTATTTTTTTGGCTGCCTGTTAGTTTGCGATTCGAGTTATTGCGCATCATAATGGCCGCCTTATGTCGTCTCCTCGCGATTTACGGCTCCAGTCCGCACTTTACACCCCCGATAATCCCTCGATCCCTTTCCACCCACGTATCCGCCTTATGTTTTATGTATCAGAGCGAGCAACTGAGTTATGTACGGATACAGATACAGACACAGATACAGATACAGACATAGTTTTATAGTGGGTACCTGTGCGATATATTTGTAAGAGACCATTGTGTCAAATATAAATCAGATCATTTTTTCCGCCTCCAGACCCCAAACGAGGTAAAAATAAAAATAAAAGCAAAGTTTTGTGTTTTTTATGGGCCAGAGACGGAGACAGAAATTGGCATAAATTTTGGGTCGGCTTTTTAAAATTTTGACAAACTTTTGGTGCCCCGCAACCGTGTATCTAGATTGTGTTGGCTCCGTCTTCTTTTGAAAGTGTTTTGATTTTGCGAATTAAAATTCAATGCACATTAAAATGACAAAAACGAATCGAATCGAATCGCAACGAAACGAAACGAATCCGCTGAATTCGAGCGGAGTACATTAAAAAGTCATGCCGTATCTGACAAAATGGTCAGCAATGAAATCAAATCGGCCATACAAAAAAACTCTGCCGACAGCCATCAAAATGTAGATCGTTCGTCATTGAGGGTACAAAACCCCATAATTCCGATGGCAATAAATAAATTTAACACGCCGCAGCCACTGTATGCATAATGCCGCACAAAAACTGAAGGAGTTCCAAATTCAAACTGGGATGATTCAGATAGCGGAAGGAAAACATGGTTTATATAAGTACAGGGTTTTAATATGTGCCAAAAACTATATTTACATCTAATTGCCCATGGCCTCTTGTTTAATTATCTTGAATATATATTTATATATAGTTAAAACCTATATTTACTATGAAATATGAAAGATGTAATAGTTGCCCACGGCCTCCTGTTTAATTATCTTGAATCATACTTTATGTATATTTAAATCGTACATATATACACGCCGATTGACCGGAAAAGAGGTGAAAGCCAGGCTGAGCTCATTGGAATCCTCGCAGCATGGAAATTGATTTGCCTTTAATTTCTCGCACGTTGTTGATTAATTTCCCCAGGAAAGGCACTGAAAAAGTGTGCGAAAGCGAGTCCTTTGTCCCACAAAGGGCATTCAGAATACGGAGTACCTTTGCGGCAATGTGTTGCCAGTGTCCGTCATTTCTGTATTTTTGTATTTTTCTTTTGGGAGGCGGGCAGGTGAACGGTTGTCGGGTCCTTTGAGCCACTGGTAGCCGAAAAGGGGCGGCTTGGGGATTCCCCTTTCATTGCGCAGGAGCAGAATCAATGCTTTGGGCCCGTGGGACACGTAATCCGGATTGCGCCATTCAGAAAGTGTAAATGAAAAATCTGTTTTTGGAAGCATTTCGGCGTGAAAATGCAATATTGAATTCATTTTCATTTAAATTCAGCAACGCAAAAAGCAATTACACGACGCTTTTGGCTCTCCAGCTCCACAGCTCCCCAGCTCGTCAGCTCCAATCAGATTTCATGCAAAGGCCATGAAATAAAAAGCGAAACAATTTTTTATGTAAAACAGGCTTATCCTGCTCCGCGCAGGGCAGGCGGTGCTCAAAGGGGCATTAATAATAAACTGAAATTAAATGTAAATATGGCCAGGAAATCTCGACGAAATCGGCGACTGCGAAACAATAACAAGGACAGCGACATTCCATTCCGGCTGACAACAACTCATAAATTTTGCCCACAAATCGCGCCGCGAGCGCACAAAATCTGTCACCTATCAAAAATGCCCTAAAAGGGCATAAGTCTCCCTACTCCCAAGCCCAATCCCCGCCAGAATCGTCGATGCCACTTCCACTTCCACTTCCACTGGAGGCGAATGCGCGTGCGCAGCCTTCGGCTGACAATCGATGACAATCAATGTTTGCATTGCATTATTATTATTGGAATAAATGAATAAAGTATCGTGGATCCGCGGCATGCAGTGACAATGGCTCGACACATTCTGATGCTGCCTCCGATCCGATGTTGCCCATTCGGGGGATTTATGTATGTCCATCCCCAACCCCATCCCATCCCCGTGTCCATGCCAGAAGCCCCATCCCATCGAGCTACTCAGCCGCAGTTCAGGCGAATTGTCAGCGCTTTGCGACCAGTCAAAATCGCCATCAAAATCGAAATCGGTAACAAGATCACCACAGGCAGAAGCCCCATGACACACTGCAAAAAAGCATCAACCACTTCCTTCTGCACGTTGAAATTCATTGGCTATGGATGGCAGCTTAAGGCCAAATAGATTAATAAATAGTAATAATAAATTATATAAGGAGAATTGGGTAAGAGTGACAGTACTTAGATAATTCCATGTTTAAGTGCAACATATTTTCTTCACTGTACGGAGGTTGGATCCGTGTTGACATTCCTTGCAGCTTGTACCGCTGCCGTTCGCCACATGGCAACTGGAGTCCTCCGTTTTGTCCGTCCATGCCAAACAGCAATCATATTTCGCTGGCCGATCGGCTAGATCGACGATCCGCGTTTGGGGCAACGGAAGGCACAGTGGATCAAAGTTGGCATATTACTAAATAAAAATATTGTTTATAACATGAAGATATGAAAATGAATTGTCATTAAATAAGTTCTCAAATTATATTACTATATAAAAATATAGTTTATAAAATGAAGATATGAAAATGAATTGCCATTAAATAATTTCTTTACTCCAGTTTTAAAAGAATCTTGAGCTGTAATATTAATTTCTTCAAGTTAAAAAAAAAATTCACTTATGTGACATGTAGCCTAGACACAGCTTTCCTGATGATGCCTAGAATAATATAATAATATAATACTAGATAATATATAATAGTTATTCTAGTGTCTTTGGTTGCACTGTGAGCATTTCATACGAACATGGATAAGGTCGCGAAACAAGAAATGCATATGATTTTGAATCTCTGCGCGCTGCATGCCAACAAGCAACTCGAGTCGCCGAGCTACCTCAGATTTCTATCATATTTAGCATAGAATGCTCAAATTGCAGATCCCGATCCCGATGGAGGTTGCAGCTCCGGGAGTCGATTGCATCTTCCCGAGATGCCCGATCGTCGGTTGAACTATTTTAATATTTCCCCCAGCTGCGGCCAAAAGTGCTGAAATTCAAATCGTCGCCGCTGCCCGAACAAACACCCCGGCTAATAATGGCGAGGCAAGACAATGCGACGCCTTCGTGGATGCCACAGCTCCCCAGTGACGGGCGGCTCTTCTCTGGGCTCCGAGCGAGGCTCCAGAATGGGCATCCGAATGGAGACTGCCCCGCGACAGTCGCGCATTGCCAGACAGCGTGTCTCTGGCTGCCTCATTTATGCAGCGGATCGGCGGATCCCGTCTCCGAGTTGGGGACTCTGGTCGCGACTTGGTTGTCGAACAATTTCTTCGACACCTTTTTGGCCGCCTTTTTGCCGCCGAGCCTCTTGGCCATTTCGCATTGGGGATCTGCATCGGCATCGGCATCTGCATCTGTGTGAAAAATGGAAAGCCCTTTTTGGCAATTCCGGACGCCGTTGGCCAGTGCAGATGATGTCCCTGCTCCTGTCCCCACCTCATCTTCCAGAAGTACAGGTCAGCTTCTATACATTGACCCCAGTGCAGATAACTTAAGCTACATATGCGCAAAATTTCAGTTTAAGCCGCGTGAGTAGTTGAAATTGTTTTGTGACTAGGCTGGAAATCATGTGGGTAGCTGCCGCGGTTCGACATAGCGGCGCTCCACTGTGTTGTCACTTACACAGCCGAGTTTTGTGGGCTGCCAGGGGACATCAAAACGGAATAATATTTATGATCATTGCGATATTTTTGTGTTTCTCCGTGGCTGTTTTTGCTTTGTATTCCTCTTGTCCATCTGTCAGCACTGGACCGAGATTGGACCTGGTCTGCGGATGGGCTTGTGGTGCTGCTCGAACTTTTGCTTTATGTGCCACGGAATGCGGAATGCTGCTCCCGCCCCCGCCAACACCGCTGCCCCCCACCCGGACCCTGTGGCACTGATTTACCGATATGTCATTGAGCGATTCAATGCGATTCACACGCATTCTGCAACGCGGACGCGAATTCGAACGGGTTCAATCCGCCGCCGAGAATTGTCACCCCTTGGATCCGATTTGAATGATTCGCGGCTCGGGCACAAAGGCCTCGAAAGATGATGCATAAATCTGCATGCCTAACCGACCTTCTCGGAATTTCGTGCAGCTTTTGATAGACACAAATGTGTGGTGTTATGAGTGACTGGGCGTTCCTATCGGGGGATCAGTATAACAACGAATATAATTCTCAATTTGTATCTTTTCAGCTGCTGCATTAGCTGGATAGTTGTACTACCTGGAAATCTTGCTGATTCTGAACAAATATGTAAATAAATCTCTATTCTTACTATTTGATACTGAGTAAATTGTCAGTTTGCATTGAATTGAATTAATATATGTATTCGGCATTGGCATTAATCGCATCAAAGACTCAAACTAATTTGCATTTATCAGTTCGGAAATTTAGCAAGTGAGCGAAAATTAACGTGTGTCACTCGCAGGACGAAACTCCTTTTGCCCCGGGCTAAAACCCGTACTTACCCCTTTGCGGCAAGTGGAAAGCAATCTTTTAAATGCCCCATGGAGCGCCATTGTGCCTAATGTGTCAAAATGCAGGAGGAAAGCATAGATGCACCCTCCCTTTTTTCAACAAATGTCAAAGACAATGTCGCACTCGTCAAATGGCACACATTTTTATTGAAAATTTATAATTGAATAGCGAGCTCACCTGGGGCCGTGCCACGCCCCCTAAATCCCCCTACGCCCGTTCTCCAACTCCCCGTGGAGTTGGCTCCGTAATTGAATTTGACGTTCGACAGTCGCGTGTTCCATTTGTGGGTGTCTCCTGTTGACTTGCTGTCATGTGGCGCGGCACTGGGCGGCGGGGGCGTGGCACTCTTACATATATGCATAACGTATGTAGGTATACTACGTGGAAGTCCAAGACTCGGCGCTAATTTCTAATTGACAAATATCCGATTGACGATATCCCATTAGGAACTATTTTTGCTGCAGAAAGTTCGTGTATTCGGCTGCTATTTTTCCGCTGCCCAGAAGAGGGGCGAATTTATTCTGATTTCGAGTGACTTTGGGTGTCCTTCTGTGGGTCAGAGGGTGGTGGTGGTGATGGTGGTGGGGCGGCAGGCAATAAGTAACAAAATAATTGAACAATTATGTCCAAATGTCCGCCTGCCACTCATTATGATAGACAAAACACGGCGTCCGACAGACGGGACCTGATCCGATGGATGGGATGTACATCCCCGTCCATCCCGTCCATGTCTTCGCCAATGGCCCGCTATCTGGCATCCTTGTCCTTGGCCTAAGCCGAGCGAGGAATGACATTTATAATTACCTCGGGGTATTTGGGGAATAATTTGCCCGTCCATCGCATCCTCATCGTCCTGCCGGCTAATGGCCGAAAAGACGGAAGGCAGGCGCAGGAAAAACGGCAGCCCAAGTGTCCAGATTTCCCCACCCACACCCGCACCCACACCCACCGCAAGGCCAACACCCGCGCTGACCATCGCCGAGGGCTTAATGAGCCGGATTTCGGGCCAGGGAACAGACCAACCAAAAAGAAGCCATCATCAGCAGCTTTTGTTCATCGTTTTTTCTTTTCTTTCTGCCTAGATGCCGTCCCGCTCTGGTCTTCTGCTTTGTCCGCGTTTTTCCTGTCCTGCCAAGTGAAAAATGTTATTGGCCGCAATTTATATGAAAGCCGTGCTCACGTACCACATTAACCCCCTTGGCTGCCGAATACTGGACTTTGGCTAGAGATCCCTGGCAGCAACAATAACTCGCCCCCTCGAACAGTGAAAATGAGCAAATTTTCTAAATGAATAAACTTTTGCCAGCAGACCCGAGCAAAAGGCAGAAGGATAGCGCTAGGAAATGATGCGACTACGGGATACCTATCGCCAGGATTAAGCTGGATGCCTGTGGTTTTACAATGAGATAGAATACTTGGCAGTTGGTTACCTCTTTCGTGTGACTTGAAGAATTTCTATGTGCAGCAAGCCCTTTCTATGCCGGCATATACCCTCGAATCCTGGAAAAGGGGCTGCTAAGACAAAGGCCACCGCTCAGCAGCGTCTCCTTCTTGGACCCCGACTCTGTCCACTGTCCGCCGAGTGGAGAGATGGATAGATATAACCGCCCTTCGCCGGGGGATGGACCATCGACCATCGAGCATCGAGCAGCGACATCTTGGCTGCTACGTGGCCAAGTGGCAACGTGGCTAATTCCATGAGCTCGCAAAAATTAAGAAATTAAAAAATTGCCCTGCCCTGCCTGCTGACGGTGCGGAAAATTCGTTTGGCTGTTTTTGGCATTTTCCAGAATTGGCTGGCAGCAGAAGACACTTGAATAATTGCATTCCTTCGATGATATTAGTCACCGGCGGGCTGCAGACGCAGAAACAAACAGATTCATTTATATAATTGTTTGTGTGAGACACACACATATCTATTTTATTAAGGAATATAGCAAAGTTACTTTAGATAAGAAAAACTGTGGGTTGAATTGCAAAATCATTTCATACCACCATAATCTGTAAAAATATACGAAATATGTGTTTCTTATTTGAAACAAGTATCGTATTAAAGTATTGATAAAACCAACTGGAAAAAGTCCATTTGTCGTGAAATACCTGTTCCTTCAGCCCGCCGAATATCCTGTTTCTTATCCGGATCTTCCAATTCAAATTGGATCGCAGATAGGCAACACGCTTTGGCAAAGCGGACTTTTGCATTTGAGCAATGGCAACCAGAAAGTGGGTGAACTGCTCCAAGTTCCCCATTCGAAGGCAACTGGATAAATGTGTGTATATCGTATGACGTATAATTAGGCGGGCAACTCGACTATGACCCAGCCCTCGGGACCCAGACTTTTGTTTACTGGGACAATCTGTCCGGGCTCATCATTAAATAATAATCAGTAGGACAGAGGGGCAGGTTCGGTTGCAGTTTAATGGTAATTTGTTACGCCTAAACGTGAGCAAGCGCTGTGTGGTCACCGCACCCCGTCCCCAATCAGTGTTCACCCCGCACCCACCTGGCCAAGTTCTTTGCTCAAAGGTGACGCACTGAAAACAAAAATGGTGGGTTGAAACTATTGCAACAGTATGGGCCACATATGTACGATTCAAATGCAAGAGGAACTATTTTTAGTTGCCTTTTTCCCATTTTAGCTAAGCTTTGTATTATTTGTACGGTATTTTTGTAAAATTTAATTTGTAACTTCTAAGTTGATAAGTTGAGTGCACTAGTCTGCTCCTGCTAGAACAAGCCAAGTAGAACCCAACTCAAGGCACACGCAACGGGCCGCGAAGGACGAAAGGACGAGGACCCATCCCGCTTCCAGGATCGCCGCTGAAGTTGGAGGCATTTCGTGACTTTATGGCTTTCGTGTCGCGGCAGTCGAGCCTGTCAGCTCCTGCTCCTTGATTGACTTGGCCAGCGAACCGGGGAAAGGGTGGAATTCGGTGGTTTCGGGGGTGGAGCCACCCTTGTTTGCATATTACTTAATGGCATTTGCACTTGAAGTGTGCCAGAAATTACCTGTCCGCTGGCAATTAACTTTTTAACTCATTTCTGGAACAGTTCGCTCGCAATGCGGTACGCCAAACTATTTCCCCCAAGCCGTCTAAATGATGGTACACTGACAAAACTATGTAGTGCATTTTTCAAAATAATTGTCGAAGGGTTATCTGGAGCAAGATTTTTTACTGGAGTTATATAAATAATTTCCGAGTGACAAGAGTGGTAATGTCTTTATTTGTACACATATTTTTCTCGTGGTTTGCAGTGCAGCCATTTCCAACCGCGAGTCTATCAAAAGTTTTGGCTCATAAACACGAATGGCTCCAGGAACGCTTATGGCGAAAGTTTTCCCGGGTAGTGCTCATCCAAGGACCGAGGGGCGATCAATCAACCCCACGGGCAGTCAACACTTTCGAAGGTCCTCGATTAGAATGCCCCTCCCACCACCGGCCACTTTCGCCCTCCGCCCACCGGGAGGCCAATCTGTGCATATGTTAATTCAAGTGGAATTAATTGTTTCCGGTGTTTAAGTTTTTCCGCAAAGCAAATTCCCATTCATTGCCGGCGTCTTGGTGCCTCGACTGCGGTTAGCCCATCCCCATTCCCATTCCTCCAAAGGATCCGCCACCACTGGAAACATTTGCATGCAGGTCCTGGCCAAGTTGCCTCAACGCCCTCGTTTCGGCTTCGATGGATTTTTGACTTTTATATTTGATTTGAAATGTTGTGGTCGAGGTTTGTTCTGTTGCCACTTAATGAGGTCAGCCGAGTGGAAGCAATTGCTCCTACTGACACGAACTGAAGAATTTTAGATTGTTCAAAGCAGCAAAAGAATTACGAGTATTGCATAGACTTCAGGTCCTTTTCAGAGTTCAGAAATACGAATTTAGTGATAGCCAACTAATGCAACTGTAACTTCAGTCTAATGATGAGATTAAAAGCGCAGTTGTGCCAATGCATCGCTGGAATTTTTAATTAGTCCGCTTTTATTATGGAAACATCCTTTGGGGTCACTTGCGGCACCAATCCCTTTGGCCAGTGCAGCATTCCTTTGATTCCATTTTATCCTTGTGCATTTTTCACATTTTGCCCATTTTTCAGCGCGACGCTCGACGGCGATTGGTAATTGTGATTGATTCCTGTGAGTCTGCAGTTTGATGTGTTTTTAATTAAACTTTTAGTGATATGCATAAATACTTGGCACGAAGTGGCATTGATTTACAATGAATCCAGCTTGGCCAGCAAAAACCTTTGAAAATCTCCATTGAAATCCATCTGCTTTCGTCGCGTTGAAATTTAAGTTTTGAGTCGAATTAAAAGTAAACAACGTGTTCATTAATCCCGCCTCGCTAGTCACCATCGCCAGGGTGGATCTGAGATCCTGGCGAGGACACCCCTTTCGAGGACTATCTGCAACCCCCGAACTGTCATACCTTTCACCCATTTCTGGTCTTGTTTGCACACATGTCATGCGAGCCACTTTTTTGACAAATCGTTAAAAGCGTGTTAATAACTGCTGCAACACGAGCCCCTCAAAATCACCCCGGCGGAATGCAAAAATGCTGAATAGATCTTACACCCGGAATACATTCGCAATTTCCTTTGTCATTCAGCACGCTGACATCTCAATAGATCACTGCAGATGCGTTCCTCCAGATTACAAATTGGCCACCAGCATTCTATGCCCATAAAGGGCAGTAACTCAGTAACTGCGATCAATCCATCGGATAACAGAGCATATGGCAGTAGGAATCGGTTGATACGCTAACTTTCATTGATGGTGCGTTAAATAAGGACAAAAAGGAACAAAAAGCCGTCTTTTTTATTGAAAACCCAATTTCGATCGGACGATATCAACATGTTTTTAAGTATGCAAGGACAATTGTACACTTAAAAGTTTGTCAATAATCTACATACATGGCTGATGCTGCTAGCTGATAATGTTTCACTAGAGAGCATGTCAAATTAATAATTCATTAAAGAAAATAAACATTATAGAAATAAGCATTTGATTTTCTAGTACATATTATTTTGCGTTCAAGCTCGAAAGTTTGCTATGAAAAGTGATTCCCGCCCATCGAAATAGAGCCCGTTTATTCTTCTCATTTTTTCCAGCCAGCCAGCAGGCCATTCACGGCCCAGTTTAATTTAATCTCGAACGAAACAAATAACTGGCTGGAATAACTAACTGATGGGCATTTATTTTAATATTCTCCAGCTCGCAAATTCGAGGCAGGGACAAAGGTGAAGCGAATCCGTGGCGATGGAGACCGATTTTTCCCGGGGCGATTGATGAGCGGATGTGGACGTTTGGCAGTTGGCAATTTCGCAATTGAAATGCAACGTTGATTTTGATTTGAGTTGCAGAGTTATTGAGGCGCAGTCGGCCGAAGAAAGGGGCAGCCGAGGGGCGGGAGGCTGTTGCAGTGGGATTTTTTATTGCAGTTATTGACACGTAACAATTGCCGTGAGCCCCCGCAATCCGTACTGCCCAGATTCCGGCTCCAAATGTCAGGCTGACATCCGCTTTTTTCCACCAGCTTTTTTCGCCAGTCGCTGCTGTCGATTTTTGGCGTTTCCGTTTCCGCTTCCGCTGATATTCAATTTTGTTTGATTGCTGTCGTTTTTAGTTGAACGATTTGTCCACTTCTCCAGCGATGTTTACATTGAAAGCCCAACGCGAGGCCATATTTCAGACAGGATTGCACCCGGATGGCCTGAACCCCACCCCTTCTGACCCATTTGAAGGTGCCTGGGAAAGATGTTCGCTCCTGGAATTATTTCATACGATCCCGAGGTCCTGGCACATACTAGCCGAAATTATGAACGCTAAGCGGATTACATTTAACACGATTCACTGGATTCCCATGATTCACTGGAGAGCAGGTCGGGTGTCTGGGTAGAAATGGAGTCACGTGGCTTGCTCCGTAATTCGAGTAAAGGAGGAACGTGTCGCAGCTCAGCTCTAATTATGAAATTAAATGCAAATTAAAAAGCCCATTCAAAATATGCCGTAATCTAAACGCCCGGCGCCGTTGCAAATACAAGTGGCGGCGTTTCAAATATCAGAGCTTTCCATCCCATTTCCCTTTTATCCTGTGCTCGTTGCCATGCTTATATGGTGGGGCTAGGAACCTCCTCCACTTTGGGAAGTTGGAACGCCTTGTTTGCCCAATAATCCGAAAGTGTTTCGTCATTGTCGTCATCATCATCCGAATGCTGATCGATTTAGCAGGCTTTCCCACAGTGATTCCTGCCTATGGAAAATTAAGAGCAACCTTGAGGAATATTATGCAAAAAATAAAAATATGCATTTATATAATTATTAAACCATTTCCATTGCTTATAGATTCTACATTGCTTTGATTCACTTTCATGTTGTTTAACCTTAGTTGTGTAATTATAGATGAATTCGGTGCCACTGTGCAGAGCTGTCAAGATTTCGCTCATCATGCGCCCCATCATTATGCCAAGTTGCTGGAAGCCAAAACGAGCCAAGTCAAAATGGGGCGTGGCAGGGATAGCTGGTTGGCGCTCGGGGAAAGAAAAACATATTATTCAATATTTAAAAGTTCGCCTTCCTTCCGGCGCAACTGTCTTCCGCTCGAGTTGATCGATGACGCTGCTCCAGCCGCCCGATGAATACTTTCAACCCCTGGCACAGCTTTCCCGGCTTTTCCGCCTCACCTTGCACCACCCACCGCGCGAAGCCACCACTTGGCATGATAAATTTAATTCCGCTTCTATTTTGATGGCACTTGTCAATTCAAATACTTTTGCCAGTCTCTCTCTCTCCCTGCGATTTTTTGTGTGCCCTCATTGCAGAGCTTCTCCTTTTGTTTTTGTTTCCGGAGGAGCGCTCAAGGGCTCTTCAGCACCAGCCACGCCCCTGCGCCCACCGCATTGTGCTCAAAGGCTGCGAAAAGTTGAAGGATTTTGACGCATTAGAGTGCTCCCCCAGGACCAGAGGTCTTGGAGTGGAGTGGGTGGTGGGCGGTGGGCTTAGACACCTGCAAGCAAATGAGTGCATTTGTTGTAATGGATGATGAGCTGTCAGGCAGCGAAGGATGCCCTCCATTACCTCTACTGATAAGGTGTTCAAAAATATACGTATTGCAATAAGTATCTATTTTCTAAGCAACATAGCTGTTGAGCACGGGTTGTAACATACTTTTAGGTAAAAATGAAATAGTTGCATGCAACTCAAACCAAAGTCAGCTTTTGATTTCCAGGAACAAGTATCCACATGTAGGCAATGTCTGCTACAACTATAAAATCGCACAAAATCTCCTGATATCTTCCCCATTTTGTCCGACATTAACCACTAATGAAACATGGACAAGAGAGCTGCCCCCAGTTTCCCGTTTCGAGTCGAAGCACTTAACTTTTCTTGTAATCAGCAGCGCGGACACGAGATTCATCCACCATTATGATGGTCCCAGCTTCAATTTTAAGTTTTTCCCCAAGGGAGCTGCTGAACTGGGCCCGAAAATGATGACTTAATATACGGAAATCACGAAATCTGATGGATTCCTCTGGGGTGTTTTTTACTTGCAACGACCGCTGTGCTGTCCTTGTTTTCGGCCTCGTCCTGCCAGACTTCCTGACCCTTAGTCCTGTCCTCTTGCGACAATTTCACGCTCCTCGCACGCCTGACAAGCTGACAGCTGCCACTTGAGCGATGGCGTTTATTAGTTATTAAACGACGTGATATATGCCCGCGGCCGGGACACGCCCCTCGTCCGCCGCCCATCGCAATTGGCCAACACTTTGGCGCCTTAATGAGACCGCCTGCCGTCGCACTGGAAAATCGCCTGCTGGAACCGGACATCTGCGGTTCTGCATCCGGATGCTGGCTCGGATTCGCAACACTTTATTTAAACTTTATTTAAGGTTCGCCAGTGACGAAAGTGTCACACAAGAAGGCTGGACAATTACAAAATGAAAACTGCAAATGAACTGAAAGATTGGAATGAAAGTATGATAGAACTTGTGCCAAAAAAGATATATAGCACTATAGCACTATATCCAAAAAATCACTCACTTTATTAATCCTTCCGGTTGCCTTAAAATAACTTATTCAAGCCAGAATTGAGAATCAGCGAACAGGGGAATATTTAAGTACCCTTGTAAAACTGATTGTTAAATGCCTTGCAAAATGCATGTATATAAGTTCGCAACTATAATTGCCACAATGCGAAGTTCCCGGAAAGAAAAACCAGAACCCTTGTCTCCCAGTCCATTTGACTTTGCTCAAATTGAGCTGCCTACTGCGCGCTTCTATTTGTTTATACTTATTTCGTTTTCACACCCCCTTGCGGGTCGTCCCATTCTTTACCAGATTCCAGATTCCAGGTTCCGAAACCCAGATCCACCCCACCATTCGCAGCCTCATCATCCTCATCATCGTCATCATCAGTCGTTTGAACTGGGAATCGGTCTCAGGTTACTTTGTTTTCCTTGGCCTCCGTTGTTTGTGTTTATTTCCCTTTCACTTTTCGTGGCGTTTGTTTGTCATTTTAAAAAATGCGTTTTGCAGTTTTTTGTTTTGTATTTCAAAATTCAATTGTGGACGGCCGCAGTGCTTGGAAAAAAATCAAACCAACCCCCTAAGGCAAAGGCATCGGGCCTTTTCCCGACTTCATCTTCAACTCCCCCTGCGGCTAATAACGTCCTCGTCAGTTCCGGCAGCTCAGTCCTGGCACCCCATGGAATCCGGAGTCCTTCTTGTGCTTTTCGGCGTCGGCAAATTATGGTTGAAATTTTAACACAAATTTGTTTGCCAGCGTTTTTACACAGCGGGCGGATCTCCTCTAAAACTTGACAGTTTGTTATTTTTGGACAATTGGTTCAGAACTTTATTTATTTCCCAAAACTATAGATTTGCCTTAAAATCAAATGCAGGAAGCAAGTCTTGGGAATATTAAGTTACCCAAACCCCTTTCTCGGCCGATTTAATTGTGATAGCTATCTTTCGAATTCCCAGCGATGGTAAATCAATCGCTATCGGCATTAAGCTCCGAGGTGGGAACACTGGAGTCCGTGTTGTCTCTAATCCTTTGACACGTAATCCCTCACGTGTTCCGGGATCTTCACCGGGTCTACCCCGTTCCATTTACTCCGGGAAGGCGGACACTTGCGCTCCATTTGTCATTTTCATAATGGGCGCAGAGTCAGTCGGTGGGAGCGTGTCGTCGAGGCCATATCTTGCGGATTACAAAACGGGACGGAGGCGCGACTCCGGTGGCACGTGGCTGGAGCAAGGGTGTCGGGTCAGGCGGAGATCACTATCGGACGGAACACGGATGTTTATGTTCACCTAAGACGCGGCATTACACGGCGGCCCTCCTTGTCGAGTCAAATGACACGTAAACCAAGTCGTTTAAGGTTGCCCTGCTCCCAGATTAACTTTGTCATTTGCTAGAGAAAACAAGAATATACGAGTATACGATATCGGCTAGACGAAATATAAGATATGGTATTGTAATTTCTAGGACAGGCCATAAAACAGCACTTGGGCTTACAAATTGTCAGATTAAATTTATGCAAATGGCCCACATGCAGCCAATGAGAACTGGACTTAAACGGAGTTGGAAAGTGGGAATGACTTGGCGACTGTCAGTTTTCATTAGGAGGCAACCGAGCCGAATTGATTGATTTATTTTGGCAATTATGTGCATTCGATTAAAAGTTGAACTCACAGTCACGCGGCGCTGGCTAATAATATGCAGGGATCCCATCCAGAAACCCACTCCAGTGTGCTCGTCGTCTAGCGGAGAAAAAACAACATAAATCCCCAGGAATATCCCATGGAGCTCGGGGGATTACATGGTCCTGAATTGAAAACCAATTGCGCCTGGGATGAAAAATCGCGCCAACAAACCCAGCGGGCGATAAATGGGAGGTGGGCCATTGGGATGGAACCGGAGCAGGAGCAGGACCTTCGGCGGAATGGGGATAACGTGGGGGATGTGGCCTGTTTACAATGTCGCTCTACTTGGACAAGGGGATTTCTTTGTTTTGGTTTGGTTTTAATTTTGAGCAACGAATAAATTAAATCAACCGACATTCGAAATAATTGCCGGAAATTGGTGACGTTGTTGAAATTTCTTCACCGCCTTTCAATTGGAACGCCAATGAAGTTGGGGTCCGGTGCTTAATAAGATTATGCGTGACCCGTCCATTAACAAGGACCTTCAGGAGTCCACAAATTCGAGGCTTAAATTAAACGTATGACAGACAAGTTAAGCGGGGTTTTACAACGTTAAAATGCTAGTAAACTACGGAAATTAATAGAACAAATTCTATTGAGTCATGTTCATATTCGTTTGTGGCCTACAGACTCTACACCAAGCGAAATAAATCGTTAATAGCTGGACAAAGATTATTAAATGGACGGGCCAGTTGTGAGCTCCATACTTTATGACTGGCAGTTAACAAATAAATCAGTGCTATAAGAAAGCACGTTAGACAATTTCGGATATTTATTGGCCAAGTTGCCAGCATTCGTCTTGAGAATCCGGCTTGTCTCGGATAAATCAAAACTTTCTTTGCCATAAATAAGAGAATGGCTAATAATTACAGCTGCCGTTCGATGGACAAGGTCCAAAGTTCACTGCACACCCACTCATCGTCCTTTCCAGGCGCCCACTCCTTCTCCACGGGAAGAAATGTAAATGAGTCTCCAGCGACTAATAAATTCCCAATTACACATGGACTGGCCCTGGCCAGGGACACTCTTTCTGATGGCCAGCACACAAGGTCCACTCATAAAACTATGCCGGCACACCCTTCACACCCTTCACACCCTCCACACCTCCACCACCTCGAGGCAGCAATAAACTAAAAAGCATAAATTTCTGAAAACGACAAATTCATGCACTTGGGCAAATTCTGGCGGAGGGGAGGAAATGGAAGCAAAAACAAGGAAAAATCAAATGGAAAACACGGAAAATCACAATTACGCGAGGTGAGGGGTGAATTTAGGAGGAGGAACGGAGCACTTGAACCGCTGTCGATGTCCAATTACGGGTGACGCCGATGACTCCGGCAAATGCCAACATCTGTGACCCCGTTCAAGATGGAGACGCGTGAATGCCCTCCGGCAATCGCATTTGTTCCGATTGCCGCGACTAATGCAGTAGATTGATATCCCCGATTTCGAAATGTCCTGGATGCATTACGCAAATATGATGCCTTCCAAAGGATCTGATATCTCGCTTTGAACATATGGAAACAGCAGCAATGAATTAAAGTGTAATCAGGCAAGAAACTAATTGGTATCTCTAACATAAGGTTTTCTAAGGTTTTTCATCCTATAACATAAGTATTTCTACTGCAGGCTAAACACAGCTATATGTCCAGAGTTTTTGGTTAGAAAATCCCTAAAATTGCGATATACCCAATTACCATTTGGCCAGAGTCACCCATATCGGACCTTGTTAAGATTCCTGCGAAATCAGTGCGAATGGGAACGAACTCGAAACAGGGAAATGCGAAAAATAAACCCAACGAAATCGCAAATATTTCGTATCCTTGCTTATGTTTTACGATTTTCGTGAATGTGAGAGTTGTTTTCCGTTTGGGGGTCGTCCCCCATCCGCAGCTCATTTGCCGGAAAACCCCACATTCGCTGGTTTTTATTCGTTTTTATGCCTTTTTGCATACTTTATATATTTGTGCAAAATTTATGTGCGCTATTGTTTTTATGGCATGCACCCATTTCGCCCCATGTGCCATATACATACGCCATGCCCCTCGTCCTGTAAGAAGGCGAAAATGTTATCCTTGTTCGAAAGGCATTTTAATGCCAGTTGGTTGGGTGGCAGTGGGAATGGCATTGGCATTGGAATTGGATTGGAGCCGTGTGGTTGGGTGGCTGCTCTGGCACTTTTCTGCAAATTATGGCACATGCGGCGACGTCGGCATTATGCCTGATCCTTTTGCCTTTGATATGGCAAACCAAGCATGTACACACTCTCACACGCACACACGAGTGTGTTTTTATGTAAATCCATATATATACATATGCCTGGAGCCCTATCTATCCCCCAGTCTGCTGCCACTTAAGCCGCTTATGTGGCAAACACATGAAATAAAAATCAAATGGTGGAAAGGGAAGGGGACGGAAGGGGAAAATTCGAGAGGGAGCAAAGAAAATCCTCGCATAACGAGCATTTCCCTCTGCCATATTTGCGTTATTTTATTATCATTTTTCGACGTTCTTCGACGTTCTTGTCGCTCCGAAGGATATCCGTACAAAATGGCGGGCTGCTTTTGGGCTTTTCCCTTCATGATTATGTTTGCTCGACTTTATCCCATATCTGTTTGTTTTATTTGCAAAAGCACAAGCAACTTAGTTATTTAAACATCAATTTAGACATTAAAATCAACAAATTCATCAACATTTGCATAGGAACTATTATCCACGCCTTTCCTTTATATAAGTTTTCAAACGTTTCTCGTTTGTAAGTTTTCAAACGTTTCTCGCCGCCAAAAGCAAATGACAAGCTAGCATCAGTGTATCTTTAGGATACTTGGCTTATAATCATGCCTTTGTTAACCTAATATATCATTACAATATTTTGCTGAATCATTTCTTTCCGTGTCTCCATCTGCTATTTTGTATAGCGAACGCTGTTTCCTTGCATTGGGGGTCCTCACTTTTATATCTTTCAGATATGAGTTGCCATAAACAGTACGTGTGGGCGTGGGCTTATGTGTATCCGAATAAATGTGGATGTGTGCCACAGATACGAATCCAATTTCTCAGAGGCAACAATAAAACTCGGCTCAGTCTTTTGGGGGCGGCGCTGTAGATGGGCTGTAACCGAATCTGAATCCAAGACTGGGCCTGAGATGACGATAAGCGAAAATGGCGAACCGCCTTATGACGCGACTTAACGGGATTCCATGCGCCCTGATTATGGGCATAAATACGAGCCACCCACCCCAAATGCGCGATACATGCGAGGAAAATTTAAATAAACTGATAAACGAATCCGCTCTAAGCCCCAGCCAACGTTGATGACTGTTTCGCTGGTTTCGCCTCTTCCCCCAACCCGCCACAGCCGAAAGATACAACTTCTGCCAGGCAGAAGATACAAAAATGAAGACGGGACGGGGCAAGCTGCTTTAATTAAAGCCAAAAGGAAGCCCGGCCAGCGCAGCAATGGTGGCCAGGAGGGAACCAGACCAAATCTGAGGCCCTGGTCGCCGGCCCGCTTGTTTATGACCCGCAACGGTCGCAGCGATCAGATACTGTATCTTCACCTGACACTGCGACTGGGTATGGGATTGGGCATGGGTATGGATGTGGGAATGGGAATGGGAACGGGAACGGGAGTGAGTATGGGCACGGGATCGGGCCTCGTTGGTCCCAGCCGACGGTGACAATTTATGACGTACAGCCAGGCCGCCGAACAGGAACCACTTCTCCTGGTAAGCATCCTCTGCAGCAATGGATGCTCCAGTAGCCACTGGCCAATGGACGGCGAGCTTATGAAAATCATAAACACTGAACGGCGGCCGTCGGTGACATCCGACATCCGAGCAACGAATATGCATTTTAATAAAATATCCTAAAAGCCACATAAATCACATCCGGACAGAGCATCGCGTGCTCCAGGTGGAGTTTATCGGTCGGCTGCCGCTTAATGGGTTTACCAACTTCCCTTCAATCCCCACCTTGGAGCAGTTCTCTGCCCCACATCACCAACTCAGTGATAAGTTTCGGTACCTCCATTTAAGGTTGCTAATCTTTGGAGTCTTTGGAGAGGAGGTCACTTGCTTTGACTGCATCGCATAGGTTTCGCTTACAAGGACAACGCTTCAGAGGATTTTAATAGTACTCCAATGAATACTGTAGTGCTATTAAAAAGCTCTGGGATGCAATACATTATAACAGCCATGATTTCTTCCATATTCATGAAGTAAAAGTAACACGTTTAAGTCCTTAACAAAAAGTTCACAAGGTTGTTGGGTCATAAAATGCTCGTGCTGCCCTTGAGCTGTTCAAATTTCTTTAATCTATGTCCAATTGGACCCATCAAGTGCCAACTGTCAAAATATTCAAAACCGACACTTTTCGTCTAGACTTGGCCAGCCGCAGGCGCAGTTGGTCATACTTCTGGGCCAATTATCAATATCTGGGCAGGAACTGGAGCAGGTTCCCGGGCATCCAAGGATACCGAACTGGAGCAGCTATAATTATGACATATGATGGCATATACAGATGCCAGGAGCGACCCATGTCAAAAAGTCCGTACATACAGGCATAATTTCGGAGCGAATCGGAGACGTGGACGAGGGTCTTAGGTTCGTGGAATAATGATGCTGGCTTCTTGACACATTTGAGTGCTAATTTAGGAGTCTCGCACATGACCATGGTCAGGATGCATCGATTATTTAAGGTATGGGAGAGGTGTCATGAGTCTCCCGTTCCTCTGGCAGGATCATTAAAGTTGCACAAAGGAGGAGCAAAATAATTAAGCTACTTATCATAATTTACTCGGAATACCTCTTGAGATCTTATAGCAAATTATAAGCCTCCAAAATGCTGGGTTATGATGGGTCTGTCAAGGAACTGTTGAAGGGTGAAGAACCTTTGTGATTCCTAAAATTTTTTGTAAATAATAACAACAATAAGATGTTTTCTTGCAATATGTAATATTATTATTTATATGCAATGAATTACATAGGTTTATGTTTCATCTTTGTTTGACAAGTTCTCAACGAGGACTGAAACTTTTTCTTCGAGTGCGAAATAATGCCGATGAAAAGTAAATACCAAAAATGAGACCATAATCAACATGGCACATTGTATACATTGTGGGTCCGCCTGCCACCCCAAGCACCCCCTTTCTATCACCCAGACAGACATTTAACGATAACACCCAAGGATATCAAAATCGAAATATCGTTAGACAGTCCCGCGCAAAATGCTTGACAAGCATAACAAACAGTGGGTACATGAGTCCTGGGCCCAGCCAAGGCTTTTATGATGGTGACGACCACCCACAGGACCACCCACAGGACCTTCCACCAGCGTGCCACCCACCGCCCACTGCGTCGCATTCAACATGGCGTCGCTTGTTGGTGTTTCGCTTTCTGTTTCGCTTTCCCTGCGCGCTGGCTGGGGGATTCCCCCAGCTGGGTTCGCTTTGGTTCGGTTTGTGTGCGATATAAACGAAGTTTACCAAATAAATAAGAGCCCTCCCAGCTCCACCGCCTCTCGTCTAGCGATTGGGTTGCAATATATCGCGTACGTGCTGGCATGCCATAAATATGTGGCCCATGTAGATGCTATGCGATGCGATGCGATGCGAGGCAACAAAATTATATTTCTGTTTGTGTTTGCAACAATTTATTTTTCTCCCCGCCACCTCCACCCACTGCCACGCCCACCATCGCAGATAAAGCGAAAACATTTTTCCAGCTCAACTCGCTGCGCAATCGATAGCGATGAGGGAGACAAAGGAACCATCGACACCGAGGCGCACCAAGGATGGGGATTTCCGAGCTTATCAGATATATGCCGAGCTCCAAGTATTCTGTAGGTAAACTTCAAAATATGTAGTGCAAGCAAATTTGGCCAAGACCGCAGCATGTGGCGAAGGATCCGTAGCCAGCCCATATCCTGGCATATTTGAGTTTTGTCCGGGGCAAAGGTGCCACGCCTTTTATATTCATGGGGGCAACGAAATAAAGATTTCCACAAATCTGTCTCTTCACTCAAATATGTACAAAAGGCTTGCCAGTAAGGGTAACTTGAATACACACAAGTGCACTTCATTTTCTCAAAGTATATATACAGTTTGTTACAATCAATTTCATGTCTTAGTCCTTACCTCTAAAATATCCGTAAAATCATTTTAAAAATAAACAGAAGAACGGAGGTGACTATGTTATATAATATTTATATTCTATATTCAGTATAAACATTTATGATTAATAAAGTCAGTCACAAAGATTGCCTGAATTTCAGCAAAATTTTAGCAAAACACCAGATCAGTAATGGAATATTTTTGAAGTACGCTTACACCTGAATTCCACTGTTAAATTGCGACCAGCACTCAAGAACAGCAGCAAGAAAAACAAAGAAACTTTTTGAGGAACAGGAAAATGGCAGCAGAAAAATCGGAGCACAAGCAACAAGCCAACAAATTTAAAATGTGAAAACTTTGCAAGTAGTTGAAAGTTGGCAGCAGGCGAACGAACCGCAGTCGCCAGAGAAAGGCGACGTGAAGTTGGAAAATGGGGGAAATTCTTTGTCTAAGCAGGGGTACCAGGGACTGCAGGGGGGTGCAGGTGCAAACAGGGCTGAGATAGGGGCACACGACTACGGATACGGATGCGAGTACGGATACGGGACTCGATGATTTGATGTAGCTGAAAATTTGCCGCTGAGATTTTCTTTGTGGTTTCGACTTCTTTTGATATGAGAGCATTTTCCAACGTGGTGCACACTCAAGAGGAGTTATCCCCCAATCCCGCCGCCTGTCATTTGCCAATTCAACGAAAACTTCAAAGAACCAGTAGTGCATCCTCCTGTCCGGGGAAAATAATCCCCAAAGTCCGTCGCCATTTTGGACTGGATAGCAATCGCCACCCACACGCCCACAAAGGAGTCGCAACCACAAAACGCAAGTGCAGGAAGTGGGTGTTATGAAATATGACGGGATATGAACTCATATTCCACCCTCGACAAGCTTTTCTGATTTTGCGCAGTAGCGCTATGTAAAAAGAAAAATCACAAAAATTGGTCCACCATGGCACATAAAAAATGGTTTCCATAACAGATACTATGAGTATAATAATAAAACTGGGCTAATAATATTGCTTGATAGCATAGAAAACAACATCACAGCATTATAAAAGTGCCAATCTGTTATCATAGTATTTAATGAGAAATCGTTATGACTGACAGTATGATCTGACAGTATTATTAACTTTTGAACTTGCCGCAAAGATGCAAGCCAACCAACCACAAGGCACTTGGCCAAAATGCCAATCAAACTGGCGCTGAGCAAATATTATCACAACAAGGCCGCACAACAATGTGGAGGCCATCAATCAATCGGCACTCGGCATTCGGCAGCCAAACCAATCATCCATTTATCCATCCATATCCATCCGGCTGGATCCTGGCCATCCAATCACCCAATCGCTCAGGCGTATCGCAGGAACAACAACAATTTTCCAATTAAGCGGCCAAAAATTTGAGCATATGATGATTATTGACGATAAGAGCTCCCAACCGCCCCAGGAATCCCAAATGGTCTGCCGAAATGTGCAAATAAATCGCACAATTGTCCGTCCGCCCAGTCGTCCTTTTCGGGAGGATTCCCAGCTATCTACGAGCATCGAAACTAAAAGTTGGCTGCGGCCACGCCAAAACCAAAACAAAGAAACTTTCGTTTCCAATTTTCTTGATGTATTAAATTATTTACGCCCTCTTGAGCAGAGGACTCGTGTGCGTGGCACTCATATGTACGAGTATGTGCAATTGCAGGTATATGGACATGTGTGTATATAGGTGACTTATATATGCTTACATTGTCAGCCAGTAGATTTGTTAATAACAGTTGCAAAAGCACAGATAGTCACATATTCACTTTAATAGCCTTGGTAATTTCTTTTTCTTAAAAACAGATAGGAAAGTTAAGAACTTTCAAAATAAGGAAGTACTTTTAGTATATATTTTCAAAATTCTGGATAATAAGAGTAACATGTAATTTATAGTTATTTTATTAAATAAATACTTAAGTTAATAACACGCTTCTGAAAATAAGAAAATGGGAGAATAACTCTAAGGATATTTTACCCTTGAATAACTAGAAAAAAGGTTCACCGTTTAGAATGAAATGATCCAAAATTTGTAGCTAATAGTAAATATCATTAATATAATAAGAAACAATATAGAATGCTAAAATCCGATTAAGATAAGATGAGTTATGGAGTTTAGAACTACAGATTTGGGACATTTTCTAACTTTTTTGAATTTCTACCATATCATACATCAAAAAAATTAAAAAAAAAAATTTAAAAAAATAGATTTCTAAATTTGAATGCAGATTTTTAGAGAATCGCGCCAGAATTATTTAGAGGTGTGCCACTTCAAAATCCGATAAAGATAAGTTGAGTTATGGAGTTAAGAACTTCAGCCTTGGGACATTTCTTAACATTCTTGCAGTTCTACAACATCATACATAAAAAAAATTACAAAAAAAATTAAAAAAAATAAATTTTGAAATTTGAATGCAGATCTTTAGAGAATTTTACCACAAACATTTAGAGGTATGCCACTTCAAAATCCGATCAAGATTAGTTGAGTTATGGAGTTCGGAACTTCACCCTTAGGACATTTTTATTTTTTTTTTGAATTTCTACACATCATACATCAGAAAAATGACAAAAAATTAAAAAAAAAATTAATTTCTAAATTTGAATGCAGATTTTTAGAGAATCGCGCCAGAATTATTTAGAGGTGTGCCACTTCAAAATCCGATAAAGATAAGTTGAGTTATGGAGTTTAGAACTTCAGATTTGGGACATTTTTAATTTTTGAATTTCACATCATACATCAGAAAAATGACAAAAAAATTAAAAAAAAAAAATTTCTAAATTTGAATGCAGATTTTTAGAGAATTGCGCCAGAAACATTTTGAGGTATGAAGATTAGTAGAGTATGGGCGTGGGCGTGGCACCATTTGGAAACAAACTGGCGCTGCGCCTAAGTTTTTGGAACCTGCGTGCTTAATCTCAAGATTCTGGGTTTAGTAGTTCCTACGGACAGACAGACGGACATGGCCAGTTCGACTCGGCTATTGATCCTGATCATGAATATATATACTTTAAATGGTCGGAAACGTTTCCTTCTGCCTGTTACATACTTTTCAACGAATCTAGTATATCTATTATAAACTTTAATAGTTTATTAACCATCGACTTTCATAGTCATACGTAAACGTTTTATCGGAATAACTTTGTTAACTTTGCACATTTGTAACGCCAATTTGCCTAATTAGAGAAATTAGCGTTATCCGGGTGAAAAAGATAACCGGGCGAAAGTGTCGCAGTCACTTTTCACTGCGATTAACTGTCACCAGTTGGCCAGATGCGCTGTGATCTTCCCAAGGCTGAAAAATCGGTGGAGGATGGGAGCTGTTGATTTTCACAGTCGGTGCGCAGAAAAGAAAATTTCTTGGCTGTAGCCAACTCAATTTCACCCAGTGGGCCAGTGAGCCCAATGTGCAGCGATCACCGCACGGCATCAACGGGGATCCCCCTGCTCCGTCCAGAAGCTGCAGTTGCAATTTATGATAACCAATTTGCGGACTACACATACATCCATTCCCACACGAGCAATACCCTGTGCCGGCAAAGATTCCAGCGGAGATCCCAGTCCAAGATCCCAATCCAAGGGGCAGTAGCCGATTCGACTTAATCACTCCGCTGCACGCATCGTTAAATATTATAAGTTATTACTGAGATATAGTCTGTGGATCGGTTGTTGCCTCCGGCAAACAGCTGGCATTTACTGCTTTCTAGATCCTACTAGCCATACTTAGTCTTGGCACTAATTCTACTATCGTATCTAAGAACTGATTTATGTGTGCTTTATTCAGAATATCTGGGCAGTTCCGGTGTTCTAGTGCTCCAGTGCTCCAGTGATCGCTTATGGGAGCTTCTACAGTGGTCACTTGCATTATAGAACTAGCTAATTACTCGTGGATGTATATAACAAATTATAAATATTTTATATAGCAAATGTTATTGTTGTTCTGTTGCAGACAATCGAGAACTATTTTTAAGAATTCTACGTATTAAAAATGACGTATTTTGAAAACTCAAGACTGTTTCCTTAAATTAAAAAATACTTTTTTATACTTTTTAAAAAGGTTACGCCAAAGTTAATTCTACATACTATTTTATATAATATTTGTATTGAACTTATTATTTGACAGAAACTTAATAATTGGATCTATGTGTTATCTAGCTGCGATCTATGTAATCATAATAGCTCTAGCAAACAAGTTTTTCGGAGTTAAAGATATATTTCAAATTCAGTGAAATCCACATCTTTGACTGTACATATCATCTATCCCCTGCATTGACAACCGTATTCATTCATACATACAGCGTATAGAAATCGAAAAGTGCTACTTTGTGGCGGACAGCTCCGCACCTCCACGGCGATCGCGGGACCTGAACACGATGCATAGGCATCCATCCGTGGTTGGGTAACGAAAACATGTCAGCGCTCACAGACGACTACGATAAGGAGAGTCGGTCGAACGCATAACAAAATATGGCCAGTGCTAATTGCCCTCCCAGTAGCTGCTGCTCCAGGTCCAACCGAGATCCGTCTGCATCCCATCGAGCACGCCAGTTCTTTCCGTCTGAGTGCGCCGCAATCTCCGATCGCAATTTATAAAAGCTCTGCCCGCCCAGCGATTTCGCTGCAGTAGCATCTTCAGATTGTCGGCGAGTGGACGCGGATATTAGCCAACAAAGACCACCTCATCACAATATCAGAACTCTGGATAGCCGCATCTGTCAGCCAGGACTCCACAATGAAGCGTCTCGAGTGGCTGCTGCTCCTGGCGTTGGTAGCCTCCGTTTCAACGGCAGTGACTCCAAGGAGAAGGCGCCACAACGCGGTGGAATCCGCAACTACCTCCAGTCTCGGTGATTGGGGATCAGCCTGGGGCTTGGGTCCCGAGATGGCACTCGTGAGGAGGGTTTACGACGATTGCCAAGAAAAGAACGACTTCATTGGCTGCCTGAAACAGAAAGCCCTCCATGCTCTTAGTCGAGCCCTGGACCAGGACTCCATCAAGATAGTGGATGGTCTGGTGCTGGAGAAGCAGAACCAGACCGAAACTGAGAGCATACTGGGCTCCCTGACGGATGCCCGGCAATTTGGCAACCTGGCGCCCATCGATCGAGCCCTTCTCTCCAAGGCGGATAAGCTGATGCGGACACACACGCTCAAAATCGACATGGACGGAGGCGGCGGAGAGGATAGCGTGGGCCGTGGGCACGGCCACAAGAAAAAGAAGCACAAGGAGGGGGGCCACATCAAGTACGTGGTGGCCGCCCTCCTCACCGCCATGGGCATCGCTGGTCCATTGGGTCTGAAGGCTCTGGCCGCGATCGCCGGCAAGGCGCTCGTCATCAGCAAGGTGGCCCTGACCATTGCCGGGATCATAGCGCTCAAGAAACTCTTCTCGCACGACCACAGCGAGGAGACCAGCTTCCAGGTGCATGCGGGTGAACATAACAGGTAAGTCTTCAGCTTTTGTATTTATTGGTATAATCCAGCTTCTCAGAAATGAACCTTGTATGAATCTTCCTTCCTTAAAGACCTCTTTATCAAAAACTTAACCTTTCCATAAAGAATTCGATCAACATTTAGTTTACTTTCCTGTGCTTTCCTGCAGACGCAACACATACGTGATCCGACCGGTGTCCAAGACGAGTGGTGGGGCAGGCGCCGGTGGCGTGGGCGTGACCGCCGCCGGCGGCAGCTCTTCAGTGGATCCGTATCGCTACTACTACGAATACCACCAGCAGTAACGCGACTGCACAGTGGCGATAGCGGTGTCTGGAGAAATCTCCGCCGTTTTTCGGCGCCGGAGTCTTGATGCAGCTAGACTACCAAAGAATCGATCCACATTCGGTCGGACCAATTGGAGTCCGACAGCAGCCGTTCACCTTCATATAGCTCCTAAGTTGTAGGCTAATATATTATGCAGTTGCGCGAACCCTGAGAATAAAGTCCAAATAATAAACAATATTGAAATGTACTCTTAGAGATTATAAAAATGGAAACTTATGTTTATTAAACTTTAAACGCAAGCGCTTCGGAATTCCGGTCAATCGGAATCATCCGATATGACATAGCTGGCAGTATTTCGAGAACCCATGACGCTACTTAGGAGAGTTTGTTGCCTGCCGGAGGTTCTCTATTTAGGACACGAAAAGTGGAAAATAATATTAAATGTCCAGGTTTACTTTAAGGCCAACATTTCATACCGTACTATTGACTGTCACACTGATCAAACTGTCAAACTGATGTTTATTAAACTTTGAACGCAAGCGCTTCGGAATTTCGGTCAATCGGAATCATCCGATATAACATAGCTCGCAGTATTTCGAGAACCCATGACGCTACTTAGGAGAGTTTGTTGCCTGCCGGAGGTTCTCTATTTAGGACACGAAAAGTGGAAAATAATATTAAATGTCCAGGTTTGCTTTAAGGCCAACTTTTCATACCGTACTATTGACTGTCACATCTAGCTGGGCCTTGCCACGTGTGGCAGCTGTTGAGGCGGCACGACTTCTGGCGGTTCCACGACCCTTAGCAACTCCTCGTCCCGTCGCGGGTGCAATGGGGGCGTTCGCTGCGCTGGCCAACTCTGACATGGACTTTTCTTCCTTCTTTACTTTTAAGCCCTGTGTATCGAGCATTTTCAGAAGATCCTCGTGCTTGTGGCGCGCCCGAAAACTCTTAAGCTCGTCGTCGATGTTCTCTTCGTTGGGCATTGCTTCCAATAGGTGATCAACTGCTTTTTCCTTATAGAACCTGGAGGAAATGGGTTGGAATACATATAGTTTTTCAAAGACACTAGAATAATAAGATGCGTAACGCCATACGATTTTTTTTGCACCCGATTTTAACACATACACTACATTCCCTGCTCGACCGGTAAGAGAGATTACTTGAACTACTTTGCGACTCTAAATTAGAAGACTTGCCTTACAGACTTCACTAGAACTAGTTGGGAATTAAAGGCTACAAGAAAATATTTTTCCTAAGCAAATATTAAAAGCGGCAATAACTATGTGTTCCGACAGTAAGTTAAACATTCTTCAGGCTTTAATTAAGAAAATTTTTACTACTTTGTGCAAGGTACACACACATGCATACATACATACATACATACGCACGTACATACATACATATATACATATATACATACATACATACATACATACATACATACATACATACATACATGCATACATACATACATACATACATACATACATACATACAGACATACATACGTACATATGTACACCGGTACATACACTACACTCACTGCTCGACCGGTAAGAGAGATTACTTGAACTACTTTGCGACTCTAAATTAGACGACATGCCTTACAGTCTTCACTAGAACTAGTTGGGAATTATAGGGCTACAAGACAAAATGTTTCCTAAACAAATAAATCTATATTATTTGTACTCTGGCAATCGAGTAGTTTTAGCATTTAACAGTTCCATCTGAGCTTTTCATACATGAGAAAAACTACTCGATAGAATCGGAAAACTAAAGGCACCATATCTGATCTTTTTTTTAATACCTGCAAAATACACATTAAAGTTTTTGAAAATATTTTTAAAAATAATAAAAAACAACGGTGTATGAAACAAATTATTGTAGAGCAATGCATTAGGTGCAGAAATGAAAGTGGCGATTTCTCATTATGGTTTCACTCAAATAATGACTGTAATGTGCATAAAATTGATACATATTTTAAACACAATTATAAAAGTTTTACTTTTTAAGCATTGCAAGTGGACTGTGACAGCTGATAAACAAAAAAGCAAGAAAAACTCATCATTCTATCTCAAATACAAAAATTTAATAAAATGAATTAAAAAAAGGAGCAAATTATATCGAAAAGCTATAGTTAGAAAACTAGCTTAGTTGGGGAACATTGAAATATTTTATGTTTAACATTTATTTTTTCAAGTCGACTCGAAGGTCATAAAAATATACGACCCCATTACAATTGTAATATCCTCCGCGTGGTGTTCCCTGGGTACCAAAAAATACATATAGTACAGATAATACCCGCCACCAAAAAAGTGGCTGCATAGTGCAAAACCAATGTATGGTCGTTACGAATCTTATTATTCTAGTGTCTGGTTTTTTGCTACTCGTTTGCAACTCACTTGACAATATTTTCCGCTGCATCAGCATCCCTTTGCTCCAGCAGTCGATAGGTCATTTCTGCAAGAGCCTTTGAGTGGAATAACTTTAGAGGTTTGTTTGACTTGGCCTCTTCGAAATACCGATCCACTAACTCCTCCACTCGAGTGGCATTATCCGCTTCCTAAAAAGCGTGTTTTAATAAAAACGATCAAAAATTTGTAATCATATTTCTCCCCTTACCAGAGCGCGTCGCAATGCCTCTTTGTCCAGATTGACAGCCTCCGTTTTGGTACGCTTGACCACCTTGCTGAAGTGCACCACATCCTGAACGTTGGCCACCCGAGTGCTAAACATCTCCCCAAACCGAATCGCATTAAACATGCAGGACTCATCCGTGTAGAGAAGCCGCAACCGAATAAGCGGTAAAGTTGGCTGCTTTGGATGACCGGTGTGTTGGGCTGCCGCCCGCTCGATCATGGCCTCCACTCGTTCCTTGGCGAATTTAAAAACCTTGGTAGAGGCATCACCTTCAACAAGTCCCAATTCCTCGGCATGGTCGGCCAGTACAACGGATTCAAAGACGAAGGGCCGCACAGTTTCTAGCGGCAGCGGCTTAAGCTTGAATTTTCCTTTGTAGATCTCAAGCAGGCCGACGTGCTTCTTCTTGGCCTCGCCTTCGGACAAGGAGGTGGGCACGGAGGAACCCGGCTGAGAGACATAGAAGCGCTTCCTGGCATTCTCCTCTGGCTCGATGCGGCAATCGTGTTCGTGACCCCAGATCACCAGATGCAAAAACGATGGCAACAGGTCCTCTGGTAGGTAGATCTTTGTTCCGCGATCGGCGCGGTTCTGATGTACCACTAACAGATGAAACCAATCCTCCTCCTCTTTGGACTCATTACCGTCTTCGCCATTGGCAGCAGTCTCGGGGCAGTTAAACTTCACCTTAAAATCCTTGATAAGCCTTGCCAGCCGGCCGTCGTGGATGTGGCTAAGTCCGTACAAAGCCAATTGACTCTCCCCCTTGCGCATCAGCACGGGGCTGATCTCCACCTGGGTAAGATCCGTCCACCGACCAAAATAGTTAACCAGACCGGAGGTGCTCAGCAAATCCAGGGAGCTCAGACGACCGAAACCACTGGGATCGTCGTGATTGCCGTGAATAGAGAACACCGGAATGGCAATATTCAGATTGGGATCCTCGTAGTTCACCGACTGGTTAACGGCATTGTGGAAGCACTGCCCCTGGTCGCTGAGAATCTCCAGAGAAACCGGACGATCACCGAAGGTGTAACGCCGCAGGAGTTCAATGCATCTGGTGGGCAATCAAAATGAAAATAGAGTGGAGAATGCAATGTAGTTCCTACTTGTGCAGCGCATTCTGGCTGGGCACCGCGTCGTGGAAGAGGTCCCCTCCCAGCAGAATCATGTCCACATCCTCGGACAAAGCCAGTTCCAAGATCTCCTCGAAGGCAGTAAAACTGTCCTCGCCGCGCACCGCGTCCTTTTCGCCGTAGCCCAGGTGGTTATCGGTGGCCACCAGTATGCGGATCACGTTGTCCGCATCCTGCTCTGCTGTCGTGGTGCCTTCCATGCTCAAGTGGCCAGCTTAAAAATTCACAAATAAGATTTTGCGCCCTATTTCGCCATCACAGGAACCGCGGAAGAATCGATAATTAATCGATTACGCGATAAGTAATGGAGTTACCGTTTGCTATATATTTATAAAAGTGTGCGGGATTTTTAAGCAATATTGTCGATAACTAATATTGTTTCTTTCATAAAATGTTATTTATCCGAAAATATAAATATTTATTACAAAAAGAGTTAACTTAAAGTACAAATTAGATGACAGTTTATTGAATATATACTTTTAACGAATTTTATATTTTTGTCAATTTATTTACCTATTTATGAGTAGTTTGTAAAAATATAGAGCTTAATAATTATCAATAAAAGATCATTTTTGAAGCCTGGTTACCCAGGCAGCAACTTCACATTAATGCTTATTGATGAGAGTGAGCTTTTGTCCGCCTATCCGATCACAGCCGTTTGATCGCTTAGTTCAGTTCAGTATTTTTGGGTTTTTGCTCAGTCCAGATATGGCATTATCACTTCGTGGATGACATCCCTGCGCGTGTGCCAGGCAAGGTGGTGGACATGGGGTTTGACCACAATGATCAGCTTGCCAGCCTCCTGGAGCGTCCTGATGCCAATGGAGTCGCTGGTGAAAATCGTTCGCTTAATAAAAGGAATCACATCCATGTTCTCATCGAAGTAACTAAAGTGGCTGAGGAAATAAAAGGGATTATTCGATTTTTGAAATTATCCGACCAACTAAACCATACCTCGATTGCCACGGAGTAATCACATCGTCGTTGGGTCCGCCGATCATCACCAACTTGTTCAGCCGCACCATTCCCATCTTGAAGGACGTGGAGTTGGAGGTCTTCTTCTCATTATTGATCAGTGGCAGGAACTCGCTGTACTGCAGGTACAAGTCCTGCCTCTGCGGATCGTTCCAGTAGCCCCCAACCGAGGTGTGTTGTCCCACGCGCGAGTAGAACAACTCGAAGGCCGTCTTGGCCGCCAAATCGGGAAATATCAGATGGAGGAAGCTGGCTGAAAGTATATCCAAGAAACATATATACATAAAAGTAACCATTCTGGTACCTATTTTTCTATAACCCTACAGTTAAAGTTTCGAAAAAGGTTACATAATATACAGATAAATGTATTGCTTGTAAAATACGGACAGATTTTACTCGCAGAAAAGTAAACCAATGTGCATTTGATCCGACGCCTTTGCGATTACTCATTGAATTGAACTTTGGTTTCACTTACTGCCGTATTGTCCCGCCTGTGGTGAGGATAGAGATATGAAGGTCTTTACATTGTGCTCCGGCAGACTTTGGATGGCCGCACGGGCCAAAAGGCCTCCTTGGGAGTATCCTGAAAGGTAAAAGGTATTGGTAACTAGTAGCAAACCACCGTATAAGGATTGGCATACCCAGAACTATGATGCCCTCTGGATGCAGTTTGCCCACCTCGTTGAGGTAATCCCTGACCTGATCGACCTGTCGCCAGGCGTTCTCCAAGCTGTACCATCCACTGAATTTGTCGCAGTTGTAGACGATGGTGCCAGGATGAAACTGCAGGAAGAGAAGGGTCTATCAGTTCAACTGCGTTGTTTGCGTCGAATTCGACCTTGTCACTGCGGGTTTTCAGCTGGTCTAAACAATAACAAGGGGAATCCAATAACAAACCTCTTCGATTTCCCGGACCAGGGAAGCCATCGATTCGGCTCCGGAGAGAATTCCGTGCAGAATGACCACCGGTTTGTAGGCCAGTGAGCTGCCAATGGACGTGGCGGTTATCAGGGCCACCAGGACTTGCAAATGCAGTCTCATTTTGTGGCGAACAATGGTTTTCCGCCTGTTGTTGTTGATGTATCCGTATCTTTAATAGCTGCTCTTCTTCTTGCTACCTCTGATTTGGAAATTCTGAAAGTGCGGGTTGGAAATCCGACATGCGAATGGCAATATGCTGTAGGCGCAATTATGAGCAGAGTTTAAAAGTGGATTTGAAAACATAAAATTTTGCGATAAAATAATAATAGCTCAAAGGTTGATTGAATAATTAACTCAAAAAAAACTGGGGGGTTGTACAAGGAAAGCTGTTTAAATAGGTCCAGTAAATTGGATGGGTGTAGCCCGATATTACATTATTAAGAGTAAATATAATGAGCGGACCATTAAAAACACAAGAGTTCCCATTGGGTACTTTTAAAATAACTTATTATTAGTCTGCGCCATCTTTTGCAGAGTACAATTATAAGAGTCCGATAGAAATAAAAGTTTGAAGTTAAATTTACAATTTTTAGACGATGAGATTGTGTAAGCCGTTGCACAAAACTGAATCTCTTCTTAACCCCATAAAATCCCAGGATCCCAAAAACTATCTTAAAATAATGCTCGTTTATTCACTCTCAACTTACACGATCGTCGTTATGTACTTTGCACTATTGTGTCTTGCGTAAATTTAAGTCTAGGCGCGGCATACACGCTCCGCAATTAATATCTACGCTCTGTGGCTGGCGATCCACAGACTCCTCCTCCACATCGCACAATTCATTTGTCATTCGGGGCCGGGAACAAGGTGATTTCAGGGTATATCAAATATGACAACACTTAACAGTTTAGGCTTAGGGCTAGGGCGGCATCTCAACCTTTTTGTTTAAGAGTTCTCGATCTAGATTTGTAGCGGTTCTGTTCCAAGTTACGTGATTCGTTCTGCGGCCGGAGATCTAGTAGAAGAAGTCCAGCCCGTTCCGAGGGCTCGAACCTCACCCGGCCACCTCCTCGCTGACGAAGTCCAGCTTGACCACCTCGGCAGGCAGGCACTCCTCCACGTCCACTTCGTTCTCCTGGACATTGATGCGATTGAGGGTCATGGACACGTCTGGTCCGCACTTCAAGCCTGCTGGCGCCCCAGCTGGCGATCCTGCCGTCGCCGCTGCCGCTGGAGGATTGGAGGTGCTCACCACATCGTCGGCAATCACCACCGTGGGCGAGAGTACGGTTGAAGCAGTGGACACTGCCGACACTACGGGCACCACGATCTGCGTCGACGAGCAGGTGGACACCACATGAGGCTGCTGCACCACTGTCGCTGTAGTCGAAGTGGGCTGCTGGATAATGATGTTCTCCGTGATGGTGGGCGTGTTGTTGGCCGTCGAGGACGCAGCCTGGGCTGCCGCTAATGCCGCAGCCTTCTGCATCTGCTGGTACTGCTTAACGGTTACCGTCGTGCCCGTCGTAGTGGTGGACTGTGGATGCAGGATGATCTGCTTTGGCTGCGCCACCAGCTGTACGTGCTGCACGATGGGCTGTGACTTGAATACTTGAGGAGGTGGGTGCTGAAGGGGCTGCTGCGGCTGCTGTTGCGGTAGTGTCTGAAGAACGTGTTGCACCTGCTGGACGGGCACTTGCTTAGCGGGAATGCCGGCGTCCTCGAAGGCCTTCTTCTTCAGCGCCTGGCGGATCTGAGAACTGCAAGGGGGAGAGTTAGTTGAAACTAGCACGGACACACTGGGCAGCAGGTTCCCTCGCCAGGAGCACAGGATCACTTACACGGTGCGGTTCTTGATGCTCAGGCTGATCTTGGTCAGGTCGTCAGAGAAGCGCATTATAGACGAGTGCAGCATGTCGATCTCCTCGTCCGTCCACTTTCTGCAGCCGTGGCGAGGGAACAAAGGACACAGAAACACTCCGATTAGTGTCCACAAAACTCGCTACTCCATCACAATGAATCAACTTACCCGGATGGCGACTCCGCATTGGGATGCAGCTGCATGGTTAGATCGCCCAGTCTGCTGAACGCCTGTCCGGCGGCCGTGAAAATCTCCCCCACCTGCAAGTGCATGCGGATTTGCATCCGGAGTCAGTTTGTTGTTACCGCGTGCAAATTCAAAACAAACGCACCGCCCCCGCCCACCGCCCGTCGCACCACTCAAGGTGGAACAACAAATTTCCCACTCGCAGGAGTGAGACAAACGAATGACTCTCGACTCTCTCCCGCGCCGCCTTTTTCTCGCTTGCAATGGGAGGGGGCGCTGGCGACGGGATTGTCGCGGGCGGCGCTGCCGGCGGCTGTGGCGGAGCGGCCGAACCTACCTTGATTGCCGAGTTCATGGCCTTTTTTCGCGGGGCGCTGTTTTTTTGTCGTAATTTTACGTAGTTTTGCGTCCACAGCTTTTCAACACTGACGCCGTACACAACACTCAAGCGGGCCCATTTGGCTAATGCACAACACTGGAATAAGTGTTTTTGCTGCTATCGACTTATCGATTGCTGCAGTCGGGTATTCAAACAAAAGCCGTTAAACTAATTTAGTTACACATTTAAGTAATTTTCGTCTTATATTTCTCGAATCAGCCACTTATGCGAATCTAACGTTAACATTAAGATATTATTAATAGTTTATAAAATGCTATACATATAAACAAAATAAATTATTAAACAATAATCTTAATTATTAATTTTGAATATTTGGATCACGTTCGTTTTTGTAATTTGTATAGTGATAATATTTGACAGATACTTGGGCCATAATATAAGACTATAAATGTAGAATTCCACCCTTTGCAAGATAACACTTAACAAAAAAACTTAATACTTGAATAACATTCTGATACATTTTTGTGTCTTCCCATCGGTTTCATATCTTTTAACTCAATGTTTTGCCTCCCGTCCAAACTCAGTCTTTTTTGCAGCTCAGCTGCAGCTGCGCGCAGTGGCAATTGCTACCTGCAATTAAAACCATTTGAGTATTCGAGGATTTCACGGCTAAGCAAATATTACTTACCCACGGGATCGGTCATAGTTCCGCAGTCACGAAAATCATTCCAGCAAGACTGCTTGCGGTGCTCATCGTAAGCCACCATCCGTCGATTCTTTCGCATCGCAGTCTGAAAACTGATGGATTTCTTTACGAAAGTAAAAAAATAACAATTAAATGTTGCGGATCTACTCGAAATTTTGCAAATTACATGTACCATTTTCAAGCTGCCAACCAAATTGCGGTCCAAGGGCTCATTTGCTGTTGGAACAGCTGCAGGATTTGGCGATCCATTCGCTGAATTTGACTGAAGTTCACGTTCAACCTTAGTCAGGACTGTGACTGTGCACAACTTTTCCTCAAGGTTACGCTTGTCTTCCAACAGACTCGAGATGGTGCCATCCATGCGTTCCTTCTCGGATAGGAAACTGATTTCCCTGGCTTTCTAAAATAAGAAAATAAGAAAAAAACACATTTACTTATTTTATAAGTGGCTTTGATCACAATTATTCTACCAGAGTTGATCGTAGTTTATCAACCTTCTGTTCCATCTCGAGTCTTTTTTTATTGGCCGCTTCCATGTCCATGTTTTG
This sequence comes from Drosophila erecta, assembly GCF_003286155.1. Lineage (NCBI taxonomy): Eukaryota > Metazoa > Arthropoda > Insecta > Diptera > Drosophilidae > Drosophila > Drosophila erecta. Next base: position 14,479,540 of record NW_020825200.1, read on the forward strand.
CTTAATCGAGTCCTCTCGCAGTGATTTAAGGGCGGTTTCATTGGTCGCCAACTGGGCTGAAAGTCGGACATTGTTTGCATTCTGCTCATTGAGAATAGCCAGCTTTTCCTTCAACTCTTTTCTGTTCTTTCTCAAATCGCTTTGCTTCGATTTCTGAATAAGAGTTTCATTAACGATCAAATGACCTACAATGACATATCCAATATTACCAAAGTTAAACGGAGCTTTTCGCAATCCTCGTTATAATCCTTGTTCAATGTGATCAACTTTTCCTCCAACTTGCGATTTTCGTCCTTTAGATTTGAAATTGTCTCCAAGAGTTCCTTCTGCGTTTGGGAATATTCATCTTTAGATTGCTGAAAAATTTTAGTTACCAATATTGTATTTAACCAGATTAAAATAACTATTACCAGATTGGATCGTAAAATCTCACACTCCTTTGTGAGATCTTGAACCTTCTTCTTCATTTCTAGATTTAAATTATTGGCCGCTTTTATGGCAGATTGGTTTTCCTTCGAGGATTCTAGCAGAGATGCAAATTCCGTTTCAAGCCGAGATTTGCTATTATCCTTCTCCCTCAGAATGGTCTGCTTTTCCTCCAATTGCAGATTATTCATTTGCAGATTGTAGATGGTCAAGTTCAAAGTTTCCCTTTCTTTCAGGAAATTATTAGTTTGAGCATCCTGACAAACGATTTCATATGAGACAAAAGTGAAGACATTAAGTAAGTTATACTTACCAGATCAGACCGTAGTTTTTCGCACTCCTTGGTCAGTTCCTCCAGGCAAAGCTCCTTGGATCGTAGCTGCTCTTCGAGATCCGTTTTTATTTGTCCTAGTTTGCCCAAATCATTTTGCAGAGAGGCATTAAGCTTTCGCTCTTTATCCACCAGGTCTTGAGCATCCTTTAGCTTACTTTTAATCACTTCATTCGTAGACTCTAGATTGTCTTTGACTTCTTGAAGAGATTTCAGTTTAAGCTGGAGCTCGTCCACTGAACCTTCAAAATCTGCGATCTCTCGTCGAAACTGACTTGCCTGGGCAGACATATTCTCCTCTACTTCTTTTAGCTGACTTTCCAAACTTAGTTGTGCCGTTCTCGCAGTTGTTGTTGCATCAAGGGCCTGCTTAAGCTCAGAGCGAAGCTGTTTAATCTCTGAATCTCGGCCAGAAATTACTTTCTGTGACGCAAGCAGTTCCGAGCGCAAGCCCTCCACTTTCTGCTGCAGGCTCGCCGCCAACTCATTTGAGTCCAAAAAAAAGCCCTTTACCTCTTCGTACTGGCCCACCAGCGCATCGTGGGCATGCAACTTAAGCTGAGCACAATGAAGCGCTTCTTTGAGATCTGCTTCCTTGGAATTGAAAGTCTCGAGCTTTTCTTCAATCTCACACCTCTCCAACTCCTTTTGACTGGTTAGGGCAATCATTTCCGCTTTGATTTCCTCAAGTTGTTTCAGGGTACTCGAGTGCTGTTTATGGACTTTCTGGATCTCAGATAGCAGTTCCGCCTTCTCCAAATCCTGAGCATGCTGATCACCATTTTTCCGCATTTCATTTACACTCTCGCTTGAGGAGGGTCCCTTAACATCTGCTGGTGTCTCTGATCTTTTCTGGTCGACAGCGCGTTGGAGTTTTTCTAGCTGCAACAGGCTTTTGTCGTACAGCTTCTCAAGATGGCGCATTTCCATTTTTACTGCCTCGAATTCCCTTTCTTGATCAGATTTTGTTTTAAGCAGCTCTGCGATTGTGTTTCGCATCGCCTCAAGCCTATAAATTCCCTTCTCCTTCTCTTCCAGCGCTTGGCTTAGTTTCTCGTTGTAAGCAGATTCCTTCTTCTTCAGAGTTTCCCTGATTGCTTCCAGCTCTGCCTTGTGTACGGCAATCAATTCATTCCTTTCCTTTTCGGCCTGGGTAACCTTATCTTGAAGCTTATCTTTAATAGCTTCCAACTCCGCCGTACACCGAGTCGTAACGCTGGCGAGCTTTTCACTGGCCTGCAACAGTTGCTCCTGCAAGGTCTTCACGCTGCTGTCATAGCGTTCCTTGGTTTCCTCCAACTCCAGGCAGTATGCTCGGAATTTGGAGCGGTTTTCATTCTCGGTCGTCTCAATTTTCACCATGTACTCCAGCTGAAGGCTGTTAATCTTATCTGTTTCTCGCTTCTCCACAAAACTTAATTCCTCTTGTGCCCTTTTTAGTGATTCTTCTAGTTGCTTGATTCGGCTTTCATATTCGAAGGAAAAAGTGGTTTGCTCCTGGAGTTGCTTCTCCTGTTTTAGAGATTCTTGAGCTGTGATGCTGCGGTACTTCAGTCTTGCACCGCTTCCCTGAAGCTGCTGATCATCTGAAGACTCCTGCGCCTGCTGATCGAGAAGATTCTGCTTTTGATTGGCGTCCTCCTCCGCATCCGCAAGCTTAAGCTCCATGGATGAGCAACGCTCGCTCATTTCTCTAACATCCATTTGCAGCTCGGATATTTTTCCGTCCTTCAACTGCATCTGCTTCAACTGGTCCTCAAGCTCTGCCTGCAGATCACACACCTGGGTTTTCAGCTCTGCAAGTGATGTCTTAAGAGAAACGACTTCCTCCGATTCCTGCTCCTCCTTTAGCCCGGTAATGGTGTCGTCGTCATCCGGAATACTATGAATACTCATCGTGGCATCGTTGTTCTGCGACTCCTCGTACAATATCTTTACCTCAGCATTTTGTTTCCTTAGAGTCTCGATTTGCTTTTCGTAGTCATCAATTATTTCGCACTTTTTAAGAAGAGCCGTCTCTAGGTCTGTTATTTGTATACGCAATTGATTAACAATCGCTTTCTCTTCCTCAATAGGATTATTTTTCTCTTCAACTTGGTGCTGCAGTTTGAAAAGGTCCTCCTCTTTCATACAGTCCTGTTCCTTATTTATTTTAACAATCTGAAATCTTTGACGCTTCAGAGAGCCTTTGAGGAGTGCAGAGTCGGATGCATCATGCTGTTTACCGTCACCCTCTAAGAACTCAGCAGGCTCCAGGCAAAGTCTTAAGCCTGGCACCTTCTGATCCTGTTCTGCTTGGTTGGAACTAAAGAGGCGCCTGCCACCGGAGTAGTCGCGGAACTCAATCTGTTGGATGGACTCCGACAGCTTGGTAAACTGGTGCAGCAGATCACTGTCCAAGTCGTTTTCCTGATCACTACACTCAGTGCACACACCCGAACTCTTCATGGACTCCAAATCGAAGCTGGTTGTTTGTTGCTTGAGCTTCTCTCGGAGGACGTCGCCCTCTTGAATACTATCCATCAATTGGTTAGATAAAGAGTCGTAATTCTTCTGGATCTCGTCAAATTCCCGCTGCAACTTAGAAAGGCGCGTCTTTAGCTCTAGATTCTGTACCTTCAACTCTTCGGGAAGGGAACCAGGATTGGAAGCTTCCAGAAGCTTGCGCTGCGCTTCCTCCACCCGCTTCTTCAGAGTTCCAATCTCTGCTTGCAACTTCGTATTTTCGTCCTGCAGCTGCTGGCACTCCGATGTGAGTCCCAGATGCTCGTACTCCACCAGCAGCTTTAAGTACTTTTGCTGTATAGAATTGTATTCAGCCTGCATGGCCTCAATGACCAGCTGCTGACTTATGCACTTTTGCTCCAGATTGTTGTACTTTTCCTGCAGCTGTCCAAAACCATCCTGAGTCGTGGATATCTGTCTGGAGAGGCGTTCGCAATCAGTGGTCTTTTGTGAAGCCTCACAGCTTGCATGGCTGAATGCAGACTGCATACTTTCCAGTTTAATACGGGTGGCAGCAATTTCCGATCGCAGCTGATCGCACTGGCAGGCGATTGACTCCATGCCCGTGGTATCCGCTACTTGCAGTAGCAGCTCCAACTCCAAGCACTTGTTGCAAATCCGCTCGCAGCTGGACTCAAGCTCGGGGCACATGGATCGCATGTGATCCTCCTTGCTGTTCCGCAACACATCTCGGGAAAGCTCCTTAAGAGACAGTTGCAGACCTTCTATGGTCGATTCCTTCTCTAAAAGGGCAGAGAGAAGTTCGACCTCCGTGTGCTTGGACTTGGCCAATTGCTCCCCGAGATTAACTGCATTGCGGTTATCCATCTCCAGGTGCTCAATTTTATCCTTTAGCCTCTTTACTTGCTCCTCGTACTTCTCGATTGTCTCCTTTGCTACCTGGTTGGATGCACTAAGAGCAGAGATCTCGATCTGAAGAGCATCACAGCTGTAATTGATAGGAAAAATGAGATACTTGAATAAATACGTAAATTGAGGAACTCCATAAATATACTTTTACTCTATTTATATTTCCAGTGCGCCTGACTCTGGCAAACTGTTTACTCTGCCTAACTAAATGGGTGCTGTCCGAGGGAATCCGTCGTTCACAAAAAAACACTAAAAATAGAAGCAGCTGGCGGCATTCAAGTTGAAGTTGCAGCAGGCGAGATGTGTGGGTTACACGAACACGGTCATAGAAACAAAAGCACACCATGGTATAAACGCTATGTACAAATATGATCTGAACACAACAAAATTGATCGTTTGTCGAAATCGTTTTCAAATGTTACAAATGGATTACTACGGGTACTAACTACCCAGCCATCGCAAACTAAACAAAACAAAAGTACAACTGCAGTGTTCTACTATTTCGACCGCATTTGTCTGTGTGGGTTGGTAGATGCGATCTTTCACCCAAGACCCTCACTCACTCTCTTGGTTTCGGTCAGCCAGTATATATGCGTTACATCACAGTCTATAACGTTGGTGGATCGGCAGTAGGGCCGACGTCATCGATGCCAACACGATCGGCGGAGGAGCGCGAGAGCGGTGGGCGGAGGAAAAGCGTGCTGGCAGTTGGGCAGCGGCAAATACAATGCGCATTGCGGAATTCCAGCGATCAAATTATCAAGAAGTCGGCCAGTTAACTGGCTTGTCGATCGGCTGACTGTCTTATCGCGCTCCCAGGGCCACAAAGCGATCGTACCTGGGGCGTCACATCGCATCCAGCCGAGTCTATTTGCAAAACTGGCTCACATCAGCCGTCGCCACTCCCGCCGCTCCCGGATTATCCCCCAGAAATCTTTCCTCTGCGTCGACGGCTCTTTGCGTTGGCGTTTGTTTTGTTTTCGATTTCTTCGCGATCGCACTCGGAGTGGAGCCAGCTTGCCCTCTTCGAAGCGACTGCTCCGAGAAAGCGAGGAGAGCGAAGACAGCCGAGCAAAAGCAGAAGAGCACGCCGCGCTCGGCTCCACCTCGTTTTTGAATCAGGTGTCAGATTAGTGCGCGCCAGAGGTGAGTTGGCATATTCAAAATGCGCGGTGTGCATTGCTGACTTGAGCGACTTCCCAGCAGAAAATAGTGTTTTCGTTTGCCGTATTTCTATATCGAAAAGTAAAACATGAAAATAATTTACTTACTTTGGAAGAGACTCGGGATACTTTTTTGGCATCTGGTTTGTTATTGAAGGGATACTGCAGGCCGCCTCTTTTTCCAACTGTTTCATATTATCCGTTTGAAATAAATCCTCTTTTTGGGGTTGATGAATGCTTTCGGTTTTGGGAGCAATCTCCCGACGTTGAGAATAAGTGGTGTTGTCGAAAAAAGTGGGTTTCCGCAGGATGGTCGACTTCGATGGGCGCGGGAGACGGGACTCCTCTGGCACAGGCAATGCGGAAACAGGTGACTCGCCTTCTGAGCCTGAGGCGGATAAATTCCAAGTACGACGCCGTTTCTGGAGGCGATGGTCGCTGAGCGAGGCGCTGGAAATGATCTTCAACATGTCGTGCTTGATGCGACGTTTCAGTTCCTGTAATACCAACTGGCTCGCATTCTTGTGCTCTTCCTTAGCAAGCTTTTCCTTCAGCATCTTAATCCCGAGATCCAGTCGCCTTATCATCGTGGTTTCAGAGTCTATCTGGATGACCTGCGGCTTGCAGCGAATCTTTTTGGCACACGTGGCGAAACTTATAGTGGATGTCGACTCCTCCACGTCCAATGGGTTAATTGTACAGATGACAGAGGTCAAAACCTTTCCACCCAGCGAAGGCTGCATGATGCGAGTGAGTTTCGAACCGCGAAATCTAATTGGCTTGCTGTCGACGTTCTCCGAGAGGCTCGTAACCAAGTTGCTAAGCATCATGAGACCGTATGCGTTGTCTGGGGCACCCGCCTGGTCCACCTCTTTTGATCCAACCAGATCCACCAGGCTCAGCACGCTCTGAACTACTTTGTCGTCATCGCTGTGGTCTGACTTTCGAGACTCAATGATCTATAGTATAAATATTGCAGATTATGTGAATGATAATAGCAGTCAGAACTTACTATCCTGAAAATGGCATGCGAACGGCTAGAGCGCTCGTTCATGTTGGTCTCTTCCACGGTGCGCTCCTTGTTTCCCATGCAGAGCAGATGCAGGAGGTCACCCTCGCTGGTTATGATGCACTCCTCGCAGTTCACGTTCACAATCCCGTTGCCGGACTCGTAGATCTTGAGGTCCTGATTATTTTTGTTCAGCAGATCATAGATTTTCTCGTTGTAAATCTCGATGTAGCCCACGCGAAGCAGAAAGTCCCGTTCCTTATCACTGGAGATCTGCTGAAAGATCTCCTTGGCGGCGAGCACCATGACACCCGGGTTCTGGCCGTCGCCCATCATGGTGTACGTCTTGCCTGCAAAACAGCCCGGTTTTAGGTATATAGCGGTGTATATATAGCACAGTACCCACCCGACGACTTCTGGCCGTAGGCAAAAATAGTTCCATTGAAGCCCTGCATGCAGGCGTGCACTATGTGCCTGGCCATCCGGTCGAACACCTCCTGGTTGCTGGCGCCCTCGTCGAACACATAGTCTGCAACACGGAATGGGATGAACATCTTGGGAACCACTCTCTAGGTAACCACTCACCGAAGACAAAGGGCTCCGCGTGGCTGTCCGCCAACTGGATGGAGCGAGCCTCCTTCACCTGCCAGAGCGAAGTGAGCCCGGGCTCGCAGGGACGCACCTTGATGCAGACCTGGATGGAGCTGGCGTTCATCGCAGACATCTTTGTGACTTGTGGGAAGCGTTTTTGACACACACAAAGGACGGACACATACAGATTCTAACGTTTAAGAAAAGCTAATTTGATCGACTTCTTTGTTTCTGTAAATAAATTCGAACAAATACCGCTTCAAAAGCGAACTAGATCCGAAAACGGAACCAGCAAATCGACAAGAGTTAGTTTAATTTAGTGGTTTTCTTTTCAACAAAATATGTAAAAACGTTAAGTCTATGGTTTATATAGTTACGCGTAACATATATATGTAAACTCACATAATATTTACAAATAAAATTGCGTCTGTGTATGCGCATGTGAACCTTTGGATAGTAATTCCCTTTGACCGGCGATGAACAGAGGGAACACTTTGGACAGGGGGAACACTGAACAAACCTTTGGGAACTGGGAACACTTTAGGGGTGTACGCGCAACTGGAGAGTCTAATAATAAGAATTCCGTGCTTGGTAATAATTCCAGTAGATATAGTATATCCTTTTTGTCTGGCATCCAGTTATGTACATTTGGGAATTGGGTTAGGCGCTTAAAATTACGAAAAAGATTTCGAGAGATTTTTATAATTTCCGGAGAATAAATAAAATTATGTAAAATAGCGTATACAATAATCTATGGTATACATTTTAAGATTTCATTTGATGTGGCTAGAATCCAGACTAAAGTAGTTCTGTAAGATATATGTTATATTTTTCCAAAATAAATTTGACCAGTAAATTAAGTTGCTTTGTACAGTAAATATTTGTTGCTGATGGAGTACAGACATACAAAAGCTGAGGTGGTTGGTTAACGCAGACAGAAATATACTGCCTGATATAACACCAGATTTTATTGAAATGATGGCAGTCGTCCCAAAAACATTAAAATAAGAATATTTTAATGGGATTGGTCGTCCACGATTCGCCATCAATAATGCAAAATAACGTATACATAGGCTACTCAAAGAAGTTATAAATTAAAATAGTAGGTAAGATTTTCACCTTTGTTTTCTGTTAGAACTAATAATTTTGAGTCATCAAATTTTGTGCTTGTCCATAGAAACCGTTATTTAACCGTAGCTGCGAATTATAAATAATTTATTAAAATTTATTTTTGTAATATATATATGTATGCTGTAGCGACCAGCATATTCTGATTATGCAGCCCTGTGTGATAAAAACATAGGTTCCTCTACTCTTCGTGCACCCCTGTTCGGAACAAGAATTTCAATCGATTTATCTATCGAACTAGTTAGCGCAACGAGCAAATATCGAAGCCGTTTCGTCCCTGATTTTGCAAAGCGGTATTTGTTCGAATTTAACGAGAAGTAAAAATGTCGATCACTATTTGTTCCCTATAAAACATTGAACTTTACGTTTGTGTATAAACTTCGTTGTGTTATCGTAAAGCATTGAAACAAGATGTCTGCAAAGAACGTAAGCTCCATCCAGGTCTGCATCAAGGTGCGTCCCTGCGAGCCCGGGCTCACTTCGCTCTGGCAGGTGAAGGAGGCTCGCTCCATCCAGTTGGCGGACAGCCACGCGGAGCCCTTTGTCTTCGGTGAGTGGTTACCTAGAGAGTGGTTCCCAAGATGTTCATCCCATTCCGTGTTGCAGACTATGTGTTCGACGAGGGCGCCAGCAACCAGGAGGTGTTCGACCGGATGGCCAGGCACATAGTGCACGCCTGCATGCAGGGCTTCAATGGAACTATTTTTGCCTACGGCCAGACGTCGTCGGGTGGGTACTGTGCTATATATACACCGCTATATACCTAAAACCGGGCTGCTTTGCAGGCAAGACGTACACCATGATGGGCGACGACCAGAACCCCGGTGTCATGGTGCTCGCCGCCAAGGAGATCTTTCAGCAGATCTCCAGTGATAAGGAGCGGGACTTTCTGCTTCGCGTGGGCTACATCGAGATTTACAACGAGAAAATCTATGATCTGCTAAACAAAAAGAATCAGGACCTCAAGATCCACGAGTCCGGCAACGGGATTGTGAACGTGAACTGCGAGGAGTGCATCATAACCAGCGAGGGTGACCTCCTGCGTCTGCTCTGCATGGGAAACAAGGAGCGCACCGTGGGAGAGACCAACATGAACGAGCGCTCTAGCCGTTCGCATGCCATTTTCAGGATAGTATGTTCTGACTGCTATTATTACTCACATAATCTGAAAAATGTATCCCACAGATCATTGAGTCCCGAAAGTCGGATCGCAGCGATGACGACGCAGTGATTCAAAGCGTGCTGAACCTGGTGGATCTGGCTGGATCAGAGCGGGCGGACCAAACGGGTGCCCGAGGAGCGCGTCTCAAGGAGGGCGGTCATATAAACAAGAGCCTACTTTTTCTCGGCAACGTTATCAAGAGTCTGTCGACAACCCCGGACAATAAATTTGTCGGCTTCCGCGATTCCAAGCTGACGCGCATCCTGCAGGCTTCCTTGGGGGGCAATGCATTTACATCCATCATTTGCACAATCAAACCATCAATCATGGAAGAGTCGCAGTCTACCCTTAATTTCGCCACGGGTGCCAAGAAGATCCGCATCAAGCCGCAGGTCAACGAGATGGTATCTGACGCCACAATGATGAAGCGGCTGGAGCGCGAAATAAAACTACTAAAGGATAAGCTGGCGGAAGAAGAGCGCAAGAACGAGAGCCAGCTAAAGGTACAGGATCTGGAGCGGCGAATAAAGCGCGACATGCACAAGATAATCTCTAGCCAATCGCTGAGCGACAATTGCCAGCAAAAGCGACGCCGTACTTGGTGTCCCACTGCATCGGGCTCGCATTCAGAGACAGCGGAGTCCAGCACCATTGACGATCGACTTGTCAAATTTTCAAAGGCGTCTCACCTTCCAAAACCAGTGTTTTTTCCCACTTCAAATGCTGGCAAACGATGGGACAACGTTCCTAAGACCATCAACATTTTGGGATCCCTGAATATCGGTACCGAGAGCGACTCCATTAGTGAGGAATTTCTCCCGGCAGAGTGCATTGACTTTGGATCGCCTCGCCCAGGTGTTCACAGACCGATGTTGATCACCAAGCAACTGCCAGACCTGACCCTCACTCCCATGGGCCCCTTAACGTAAGTACTTCTCTAAGTTTTCAATTATTCTCCATAACACTCATCACACATCAACCGCATCCATATACGACCCGATCCCTGCACTTATTTGCTTGTACAGCGGGGAAAAAATCAAGAACGAGATCCAGGACCTGCAAATGTTCACCAGCTTAGAGAAGCACTTTGAGGTTGAGTGCGACGAGGTGCTGGGTTTAAGAGAAAAGCTGGTCGAGGTTACAGCTCAGCGGGATCATTTAGAGCAAGATTCATTAGCCGAAAAGGAGCGGTGAGTTAATGAGGTGTTCTCTGTCAAGGAGGCTGTCGTCCAAAACAACGTGTCAACCTCGTAAAAACCGATGTAAACATAACTCGACTTCGGTGCTTTAGCTACTCACCCCAAAATCTAACATCTATTCATACGCAATATTGTTTTAAACACAAACTTTAAAAAACACATTTAGTTAAGTTTTTTAATAGAACTAGAACTCCGCACAAAATCCTGTCTGTTTTATTTTTTGTAACTAAAGTTGAAGTATTTAACAAATTGTTTACTTCTTGTGTATCTTATAGTAATGGTGCTCTTCAAAACGAGGTAACCAGCCTTACAGCGACCAATGAGGCTGCGAATTCGAAGATTAGCGCATTGGAAGAACAACTGAGTACTCTGAAACAGACTGTGGCCAGATTGGAAGTGGAGAATCAGGAGGCCGTGGGCCTCGAGTTTGAGTTCGAGGCTCACAAGAAATCATCGAAACTTCGCGTTAATGACTTGCTCTCTGCCCTTTCAGAAAAGGATTTGACCATAGAGAGCCTTCAAAAGTCCCTCGATAATTTATCCCGCGATGTGTTACGCAACAGCAAGGAGGACCACATGCTTTCCATTGCCATAGAGCCGGAAGACAGCGCCGGCGAGAGTTCGTGCAAAAAGTGTGAGCAACTGGAGAAGCTGATTGCAGATTTAGAGTCCAAGAACAATGCCTGCGAGTGTGATCTGCTCCGGTCTGAGATAGTCTCTGTTCGCGACAAGTTAGAGAGCATTGAATCGGCCTTCAACCTGGCAAGTTCCGAAGTTACCCAAAAGACGAATGATTGCGAGCGACTTTCGAAAGAGTTATCGGCGGCCCAGGATGACGTTCGACAACTACAGGAAAGGTACGGCACTCTGGAGCAACAGTGGCAGGGTCAACTAGTGGGCATGAAAGTGCTGCAGGACAACCACGAGATCGTTCAGAAGAAGTACCAGGAGCTGCAGGAGGAATATGAGCAGTTAGAACGCAGGGAAAGTGTCTCTAACACTGAGTTCCAACGGCTTCACAGTGACAACACCAAGTTGCAAGCCGAGATCAAAAACCTCGAAGAACGAGTGGAGGAGGCCCAAAACATGCTTAAGGAAGTCCAAGCCTCCGAATCACCTGTGGAAAAGCTTCAAATACAAAATCAAGAACTAAAAACGAAAATTGCTGAGCTGGAGACTAACTTTAAGGAGGTGCAGCGGGAAAACGACTGCCTTTCCAACCAACTGATGGAGAGTGTCCAGGAGAACGATGCCCTGCGAGAGGAGCTACGACCCACGGGGAGGAGTTCCGGTATAAGCACCGAGTTTGGCAAACAGGAGCAGGACATCAACCTTGATAGCAACCTTCTACACCAGTTTGTCCAGCTATCTGAGTCCATCCAACAGATAGAGCTTCAGCATCACTCCGGCATCTGTCGCCTCTTTATAGCCAACCAAATGGAACAGGGTCAGAGCGAGCCACAACTTAAGCTTTGCCTCGAGTCTGCTGAGTACATAGAGGAAGACACTCTTCACTCAGATGCAACTGAATCTATTTGTCTTAAAGGAGTTCTCAAGCGACACAGGTTCCAGATAAAGCGACTTAGCCAGGAACATGTACAGATGGGACTGGGACAGGAAAAGGGACTGCTTGATATTATTTCGCAGCTGGAACAGGTAATCGTAGAGAAGAGTGCCCTTTTGGAATCCACAGAGGCAACGATAAACGAAATGCGAGAGCAGATGACTAACCTAGAGTCTGCTCTCCTGGAAAAGAGCGTTATAGTGAACAAGGTGGAGGACTACCAGCGGCAGATCGAGTCCCTGGAAAAACAAAATGCGGAGATGACGATTGTGTACGAAGAGCTCCAGGATAGAGTAACAAGAGAGAGCTCGATGAGCGAGAGTCTGCTTCGAGTTCTGCCTGACGAGGATACCCTTCCGCGCCGCCCCACAACTCCCAGTAAAGGAGATCAGGAGGTGGCCACGCTAAAGACTTCCATAACAGAATTACAGTCACAGGTATTTGATCTGCAGGCCGAACTTGAAAACCAGTCAAAACAGATCCAGTTGAAAGACGGTAACTTAGCGGGACTACAGAAAGATTTTGAGGAAATGAGTGAGCGGTGCTTATCGATGGAGGTAAGACTGGCCGAGTTGGAAGAGGATGCTAAGCAAAAACAGGAACTGCTGGATCGCCAGGCGCAGAAGCTGTCCGATGACCTACGCCTCATCGATCAGCTTCAAGAGAAAAATGCGCAGCTCGTTGAACAATGTCGTGGAGCGACGGAATCTCTCAACCTCGCGGATGCAAAGCAGGATCAGATGCTACTTTCCTCCCAATATGATAGCCAAATCGAGGAACTTAACCAATTGCTAAAGGCAGCCAAAGAAGAACTACTCGATGTACGGCGGGTAAAAGATAATGAAATAAGTGCTCTGCGAACGGAGTTTTTGCTGAAGATCGAAACGATCGAGCAAGAGAATCAAGGCAAGTTGTGCGATGAGTTGCAGGAGACTAAGGATCGTTATGAGAGCCATGTGGACGCCTTAAAGGAGCACCTATTGCAGGCAGGGGAGGAACTCTCCAGTGTTACGGCTCGCTGTCAGGCGGAGTTGGAAGGGCTTAAATCTGCTCTTCAAGAAAACATTTCGCAGGCTGAGGAGGAAAGAAACAACTTGACTGCCAAGCACCAGGCAGAAATGGAGGCAATCAGAGAAACGCTTACAAATAAGATAGCTGAGGCTAAATCACAACAATCCGAAATGGAAGATGCCTTCCAAGCGGAAATTACCGAGGTGAGAGCCATGCTAAAGGAGCAATTGACCCAAACGGAAGAGGAGCGCGATACGGCATCTTCGAAGCTTGAGGAGGCGCAAAAGACGCTGGAGCAGATGGCTAGTGACAGACGTGAGATGTCAGATACAATTACTGAGTTGGAGAAAACCAAAGCTGAGCAAGACTTGGCATTCAATAACTTAAAACTAGCCAACGCCGAATTAGAGGAGCGGTGCAGTAAGACCCAGGAGCAGCTGGAAATGCAATCGCTTACTCAAGACCAAAACAGTTTGGAAATACAGGCACATATTAAAGAGCTGGATTCGATTGTGGCCTCTTCGAAGAAAAGGATCGCTGAGCTCCAGGAAAAGTGTGACCAGCAGGTTCTGGACCTGGATAAACTCAGGCTGGAGAAAGTGGCCCTGGAATCAGAGATTCAAAAGACTAAGGTAGAGCATTCTAGCACCCTGGATAAGCTTCAGGAAGTCCAAGCTGAAATTATAGCCCTAAGGAATCGGAATGAGATGGAAAAGAGCGATTTCACAACTAAGTCCGATATATTTACTTCCAAAATAACCGATCTCGAAGAAGCCCTGAAGGAAGCACAACAGAAAGTTCTTCTTTATGACGATTTGGTATCGCAGCACGAACACCTAACAGTCTGCATTGCCGACGCAAATAAACTGTCATCAAACTTGCAAAAGAAAGTGGAGAGCCTGCAATCGGAATTGAGTGATTGCCAAAAGGAAATCTCGAGACGAGATGTGGAAATCGAAGAGCTGCGCGCAGAACTGCAGAACGCCATGGATGCAAAGACAACTGCTAGTATGGAACAATTAACTCTGGTAGCGCAGCTCAAAGAAGTCGAGGAGCAGATGGCAACTCAGGCAGAGAAGTTTACACGGCACGCGGCTGATCTAAAAGGATCGATGGGCGAGCTCCAATTGAAGCTCAATTCTCTGCAAGGAACTAAAGATAGCCTTGAGTCTGGAAATGCAGAGCTCAAAGTACAGCTTAGAAATTCTGAAAATCTGCGGGACATGTGGAAAGAGGGGGAAAAGGTGTGTGCCTCCCTGAAAGAAAAATTAAGCAAAGTGGAAGAAGCAAAATCTTACCTCGAACAGCAGTTGCAAGCCAGTAAATCTGAGGTGGAGCTGAGCCACAACAGAATTGGAGAACTCACCAAGGAGTGCGAAAAACTGCGCTGTGATCTGGTAAGAATATTTCTTAGCCTCCCTACAATTATATGAAAATGATATTTAAATACATAAATTACTTCATATTCCAGAGGGAAAAAGACAGCACAGACCTCGATCTACAAGAAACTAAACTGCAGTTGGAGAAAAAGCTGACCATTCTTAGGGAGAAAGATGAAGACTATGCTCGCCTTAATGCTCAATTGTCATCCAGCAAGGCAGAATGTGCAACTCTGCAAGAAGACCTTTCGAAGCTCCACTTGGGCGTAGATGAGGGCAATATTAAAAACCGTGAATTGGTACAGAAGCTTGACGAACTGACAAGGGAGTGCGAAAAGCTACGACTTGATATGGTAATAGTGAAGCTACCATGGTTGTTCACAGAAAATTATTATTTGATTTCTTCTAGCAATTGAAAGAGACCACTTTCCAAAAGGAGAAGGAGAACTTAAACAGTAACGTCTTTAATCTCAACGAGCAAAAGCGGAAGCTGGAGGAAAAGCTGAGAATGCCTAACGATAATGGGAGTAAGCTTCAAGAACTCATAAAAGAGTGCGAGCAGCTCCGGTCAACTCTGGTAAGTTCGATATCCTGTTGCTAAGCTTTATAAATTAGTTTATAAAATTATTTTTTAGAAATCCAAGGAATCCAGTTTTCAGTCAGAGAAGGAACGTATGGACTTTACCATCCTAAGTCTTTTAGAAGACAAACGCAACCTCGAGGAAAAGTTGTGCTCGGTCAACGATATTGCGGCTAAGCTTGAGGCGGAACTAGGCAATTTACAAGCACCTAAAGTCAGTTCAAATAACGCTTCCATCGAGTCGATTGCCTCAAACGGTTCGCTAGGTGCTCCCGCGGCGAGAAAAAGTCTAGATCGGAACGCAGAGCCAAGGGTAAATAGCAAATAAGCATATAGCCTCTGGCCATAGTACTTCACTAAATGTATTGTCGTTTTGTAGAAATCGCTAACCTCTGAATCCGAAATACGGAAGAATCGACGCATCAGCGTCCACGATGAGCGTCGGCAGTCTTACTGGAACGACGTTCGGGAATTTGGCACCATGACAGATCCCGTTGGTAAGAGATGTTTGCAAAGTATTTCCTCTAGATTTCCCACTCAATGAACCGAATTTCAGACAACAATTGCAACTGTGTGGAGCTGAATTGCAAGCTTCAGGATTGCCAGCGCGAGCTCTTCATTCGCGACAGCCAATTGACAGCATTGGGCATGGAGCTGAAGCATCATCCGCTGAAGGACGAGAACGCGCAACTGAAGAAAAGAGTTCTGGAGGAGCAGGACAAGGCACGCTTTGAGCAGAAACGGCTTAAGATGAAGCTTCAAGATCTAAACGCAAAGATTAATGACTTGACCGCTGCTGCCGCATTGTCCAAAGAACCAGGATCTAACAAAACAGCACAGGTTGCGAAGTCTGCTACCGTACCGGCCCAAACTCAGACGGAATCCGATCTCGAAGAAATCCTTGAGAAAACGAACATAAAGTATCAGGATGCTGTTCGCTTGTTGCGCTCCCGTTACAATCTCATCAAGGATCTGGAGGAGAAGCTGAGGCAAAACGAAAACAACGACACATCGAATATAACCTCACTCTCAGCTGGACAAACAAGCGCATTGAAGGTTGTAATTTGCATCAATACTTAAGTACTTCTTGTATAAAATATTGTTTTTACAGGCACAGTGTGAGTCCCAAAAAAAGGAAATTTTGGCAATCAAAAATAAGTACGAATCGGCAAAACGAATTTTGGCGATGCGAAAAGACGAGTTGGATGTCTTGCGGAATAAGATCGCAAAATATGAAACAGCTACATCAGCTAAATAAGTCACTAGGTAGTATATTTATATTTATAAGTGTAAATATGTGTATGGGTTTGGTTTAAGTTAATTTTGTGTGTCATCCGCCTACATTCAATGTGTTATACTTAAAAATCTCTTTTTGTTAAGTCAGTATTTTAATTAAAGTTGATTAATTATTACCAAACGAAAAAGAATCCGCATATTTTGAGTAATAC
Source organism: Drosophila erecta (assembly GCF_003286155.1). NCBI lineage: Eukaryota > Metazoa > Arthropoda > Insecta > Diptera > Drosophilidae > Drosophila > Drosophila erecta. Next base: position 14,495,906 of record NW_020825200.1, read on the forward strand.
ACATATTGTCTTCATAACGCGGCTTTATTGTAATGTCAATAAATATTTATATAACTTTCTAAGCACATGGATGTCTACTTATATTGCTTATATAACGACTTTAACTAATATATTTTAATCTACCGTCTTAACCGAATCGCATTAGCCATAAATGCATTTCAAGCCTAAAAATGCAATCTATTGCACTCCCCTTGCCCCAAAATCTGGGCGAGAGTGAGAGGAGTGTCTAGAACCAAATAAAAATCTACACCGGGTAAATCAAAACTAAAGATACTCTCGTGTTCTTATTGTGTTTTTTTTTATTTATCTCTCGCTATGCTGTTAAGTAGATTTTTAAAACACGCATGCCAGTGAAATAAGTTACATATTGGAGAGTGCGGTTAAGGACTTACAAATAAATATCCAAGTAAAATACATTTAAATTAATTGAGGTAGAAGATTACTAAATTAACACATATGTTGGTCATAAGGCAAGTTGTAGCGACTCTTGTAGAGTCTGTGCTCATCTCCGATTGAAGCTAACCATTAACCTAGGATAACTGAGGCATATTCGAACTAAATACATACAGGAAACAGGTAGTTACATCTATCTATGTCTTGCTTGCAGTGCTGCCACATAAACTAACTAGCCTAATTTAAGTATAAGTATAAGTATGATTCGCACGGGATATCATTAGGGGGTTCGCCCTCGAGTGCTAACGACCGAATGCTGAGTATGCTGAGGTATTCAATTCTCTGACAAATAAGTACAGGCATTCATATGTTTGTATATTTAAGTGTAAATACGTATACCGAGCGTGCACTGTATACCGCATGTAAGTTGTATAAACATTCAATTTCTTGTTTGCTGATCCCCTTAGGATCCTAAGTCTAGGAGCAGGTTTCTGCTGCTGAAAATTGGCAAGTCTCCAGGAAACTGGAGATGGAGTGCGCGACCAGTCACAACTCTTGGAAGTCTGAGGTTCATTTCGGGGATTCAGCTCTTTCGCTGGCTGAGGTAGTTCGGTTGAGTTGTTCGGATTTGTCCGCAAGTGTTCCTGAGATATGGTAAGCACTGGTATAGACTGGCTAGTCTTGGAACTGGAAGGCTGTGGCATGCATGGCACATCTGAATTATCTGCTGAGTTAGCTGGCGTCTGGTACAATACTAATACGACGGATCGTTTGGGGGCTGCTGTTGGCCTAACATGAATATTATTATGTATTTACAGGCATCTCTTTCAATGTGAAATCTAACTTAGCACTAGTACTACTGGACTACCATTAAGTTTTCTTTTTCATGCAGGATGGGTTGTCTGGGGCTTTTCACTTCTTCTTCTCATCGGCTTGTATACACAGCAGGTACTTGTGTATATAAATTATAAATATACATGTGTATAGGGATATATCTATATATATATATATATATATATATGTCTGTATATCTGTGTAGTTATGTAGTTTAATAAGCACAACATAGAATTCTACTAGGCCAGCTCTGGCAGCGGCACAAATATGATTTTAGTCCTAGGTTTCACTATCGTATTGTATCGTATCGTACACATAAACTGGTATACATGAGGATAAGGCTACTCGTTACATATGTTCCATGGGTAATCGGTATACAACTGTTAATGTTCATGTTCATGTTCATATTGGTGGTTCCCTCGCTGGAGCCTCGTGCTCCTCTTATGTGTTGTGCACTCCCTCGTCCTCCGAGTAGTTCTCCTCGGCGTCGGAGTTGGCCACCTCATGGTTGCTGCCCGACTGATTGTTGTCCAGGCCCAGATCCATCGGCTCCGATCCCTCCCGCCGCATGTCGCCATCGTTTTCCGCCATTTCATCGTGACCCATCATCCTGCCGCCCGAGTTGAGAGCCAGTGGTCGGTTCGGCGAAAGGCTGCCCGCTGCCTGTTCGTGCCGCAGTATCGGCTCAATGGTCAGTCCGGGTCCGCTCTGTCCAAAGGCGGGATTCCCGGCGGCCAGCTTGCTCAGATCGAACTGTCCGGGAAGCAGGCCCGGCGGCAGGTTGTCCAGACTGTGACCCATCGCGTTCAGCTGGGCCATCTTGGCGCGCAGTGCTGCGGCAGCGGCCTGCTCCTGGGACATGCCCATGCCTAATGTCGAGGAAGAGGACAGGAATTACTTACGGCATACTTAAAAGTGCATTGCCGAACTCACCGAATGTGTTCTCCGTTATGAACTGCAGATAGGTGTCCAGCAGGGATTGGCCAGGCGCATTGCTGTTTGGCATCTGGACGCCCAAGTCCTTGGGTTGACCAAGAGCGGCTGCAGTGGCCGCCGCAGCAGCCGCCTCATTTCGCATCCTGGCGTGCCCGAAGTTGCTCAACAGACTCTCGTGGTAGCGGCTCAGATCGCTGCTGCTTCCGCCCATTCCATACAAGCCGTTGCCCGTGGTCAGGTCCTCGGGATCGTCGTCGGAGTCCTCGGCATCGTCCATAGGTCCACCGCTGGCGTTGCTAAGATCCAATTTGTTCTGGCTACTACCACTTCCGCCGCCACCTCCTCCGCCGCTGCTGCCACTTCCGCCGGTGGGCGAGGCCCTGGCCCTCAGCTCCGCGGGAGAGATCTTGACGCCCGCCTTGGCCAGGAGGCGCGAGGCCAGCTCCGGATCGAAGGCGCTGGGCATGGGCAGGACGGGCAGGTCCTTGGTGGAGATGCCGCGATGCTGGCGCGACATGTGCGAGTGCAAGGAGTTGCGGGACTTGGCCACCGTGCCGCAGAGCACACATCGATAGCCGGGGCACACGGTGTGCTTGTCCTCCAGATGGGTGCGCAGTGTGTGGGCGGAGCGGTAGATCTTTCCGCACTTGGGGCAGGGACGCGGATCTGTGGCTCGGACACGCATTTCCAGGGAGCGTCGTGAAACTGTAAGATACATTAAAGCACAGATTAGTCTTGGGTTCGTCCACTCATCGTTCCGCTTATGGAGAGACCAATGAAAAGCCAGCTAGTCTTCGTTTGCTCTTTATTGTTCACCAAAATAGATTTGCCACCTCCAAATACATTCCTTCAGGCAACGCAGATACAAGATACTCGTACTAGATACATTTGTTTTCGCCCCTCAGACAATTTCGCAAACTAAAATGGCATACAAACGGTTGTACAATCGCTGTACTTATGGCTGCTTGTTTTCTCTTTGGGCTTTATAAACTACAATTGTAAAATTGTCCGCTCGAAATAGAATTTGTATTTAGTCAGCATCGGGATGCCATCATTTAGCCAGTTTTGTCTGGAGCTTTTAGTGAGTTTTTGATTAACATTATAGGAACCTTTTTACGTATGTCTGCTCTTGGAGTGTTTTGCCGCCAATTGATTCGAATTACAGTTTAGTGAACCTAGGGTAATCAACAGAATTTCTCCTCGAATTTTGAACTTTCTCTAATACAAATCGTTTTCAGTTTTCAGTGTTTTTATTTTTATTTTTATGTTAGTTCGTATCTCATTTTAATGCTCAACTTTGGTTTACTTGTTTTTAGTTTTCAGTTTTCAGTTTTTCGTTTTACTTTTTTGGCTAAAAATATATTACGCAGGCACATTCTATTTTGTTTCAGTATCAATATTCATAATATCTACTTTATATACTTCTATATATCATGTTTCTTTGTTTGCTTGTTTTTAGCTCTTTATCTACATAGTTATCTCACCCTCTATGGCTTAATCGTACGTATTTCGCTTATGGAACTCTATGAATTAATGTTACTATTGTTGTGGTGTGTAGTTCTTCGGTTTCGTTAGCTTTTGGTTTAATACTGCACATGCCTAACTGGAGCGTTTGGAGCGTTTCTGGAGCGGAACCTACAGATTATCTCCAGCAGCTGGTGTAAAGGAATTCAGAGTTCGAGATTTACTTCTGCCTTAGGTAAACGGATTAGAGCTGTAGGTGTCTGCCTTGTAGTATATGTACTTTATCGCATATAGGAACGTAATAATTGTTGTAAGTTTCCCAGCCCAAAGCGTTCATCCATCGCCGCCAGTCACGAATCTCCTCTGCAATCGTATTCTTCTTCGTTGGAAATATGAACCTCTAAATTTTAACTCATATATGGATGTGCTACGCAAAAATAATGAATAAAACAATGAATGAATCATACTGAATCCTTTGGTGAGCAATCCTTAAAGGAGACCCGGAGAACTGTTTGGTAACGCGACTGAAACCTGTTAGGGACCAAAATGAATGCTTCGAAATACTAATTGACCACTTGGAGGAGTTTCAGTGAATGGCTGGCAGGAGGCGCACAGTAGTTGGCTTTCGGGCAAGGATCTCTCGTGCGCTTACAGTTACTGTTAGTTATAGTGGACTCCGACTGGGTCTTGGACTACTTTTGGCTATCTACGATAGATGCGAGTGTCTCGAGACTGGGTGATTTCTCGTGGATTGCGAGTTAGATTCGATTTATTGTCGCCATTGACTGACTGAGAAGCAGCAACCTAGAAAGCTTTTAGCGCGACTACGCGGAGTAACATTAGCCCACGGCCTCGCAGTTTCATTTGAAGTCCGGACCGCCGGCGAAGGGGCCGCCCGACGACCGCATGGCCTTCATCTTGGCCCACTGCAACGTGTGCTTGATCCGCATGTGATTCCGCACGGAGTTGGGATGCGCGAACCGGCGGCCGCACTCGATCACCGGACAGACGGGACTGTCGCGCGGATAGTGTCGGTCCAGGTGCTGCCGGAACACCCGCTGCTCCAGTGGCGTCTCGCACAGCGGGCAGGGCAGCATGTAGTTGCTGTTTCCGGCCGCCGCTCCGCTGCCACTTCCCACGGCCACGGGTGCAGCACTTCCTGGTCCCGGTCCCGGTCCCGGTCCGGGTCCGGGTGCCACCACCTGACCAGGTCCACTGGCATTGTGCCCCGGACTGGCCGATGCAGCTGTCGCATTCGCAGCCGCCGCGGCAATGGTGCTTTGGAAGAGTTCCGGAAAATCTCGTGACCTGCTCAGAGCTATTGTCCTGGCCATGAACAGATTTGCCGTCAGTTGCTGCTGGTGCGACTGCTGCAGCTCGTCCAGATACTGTTGCTGCTGTTGCTGATGCTGCTGCTGTTGCTGCTGCTGCTGGTGCTGCTGCTGGTGCTGCTCCTGCTTCATGAGCAGCGTTTGGTAGAGCGTGGATTCGCTATCCTGGCGCGTCCGCTTCATGGTCAAGGATATGGCCGAGGAGGCGGACGAGGAGCGATCGTCCTCATCCTCGTTGCTGTTGTGCTGCTGTTGCTGCTGCTGCGCATTCTGCTGCTGGTTGCCGCTGCCGCAGTCCATGTCCTGATCCTCTTCGCTGTCGTTCCAGGATCGAGCCGACGGCGTGGGCGAGGAGTTGGCCGAGCGGTTCCTTTTCGTATTGTTGTTATTGTTATTGAGGCGATGGTGGTGATGATGGTGCTGGTGGCGATGGTGCGGCTGGTGGTGGTGGTGTGGCTGGTGATGGCTGCGCCGCTGGTCAAACAGTTGACGCTGCTGCTGCTCCTGCTGCTGCATCAGCTTGGCCAACTTACTGGCCGCAGGACGACGGTCGGCGGCATGGGCCTCGTGCGGCCGCTGCTGCTGCACTGCATCCTCTTCCGCTTCCGGCTCCAACACCTCCTGCTTGATGCCGCTCTTGGCGTTCAGGAATGTGCCTGCGATCCAAACGTTCGAGTTCGAGTGGCAATTGTGGGGAGGAGAGTGGGAAGTCAATGGGAAATCGAAAATCAGAGGCTAGATAAAGGTTGCTATTGGTTTCATTAGCCAGCTTCAATTTTGATGTTCAATTGTGGAACGTGTGTGTGTTTTTGGGGTCAATTTTGAGTTCCATTATCAGCAGCCGCAGCAACAACAACAGCAGAATTGAATTAACCGCGACTGGTCTGCTGTACTTGGAAATTTATAATCATTTTCGGGTTTGCCAATTAGAGCCAATTTCTGGGTGTTTTGATTTTTTTTTTTTGCTTTTCGGGAACACATTCAGTTCTAGAGTTTGGGATATTGCTTCAACTACCGCCTCAATCGGCAGTACACACACACACACGGTTTAAGCCAATATTTTGAAGGCAATTCTTTGTTTAGCCAATTGCGTCAGTTCAAATATATCGAGTAATATAAGGTATTTAGGTGTATACATATGTACGATTACACATTCATATTTTGTTTTTGGCAGGCAGGCAGGCAATGAGTATTTAAATTATATTACGAAAAGTGCAAACAATCTAAGCAACTAAAAACTGATATACTTGTACATTATTTACACAATGGGTCCAGGGGTTGCAGCGAAACTCACAAATGCAGGGCTGATCCTAGCTAGACAATAGACAATAGCCCATCGCCTGCACGACTTTTTTGTTTAATCAGAACATATTTGATTGCAATTTAAATGATGTGTTGGGTTTCCGCTCTAAGACTGTGCAAAACGCACAGAACCGGGCGGGTATGACCCTAGGGCCTGGGGTGGATCATGGAGATGGGGTGGAGCAGCGTATCGCGTGCCATGGAACCATTGCCGGCGTGGACGGCGCACAACTCTATATGCGAACTGCGATTGTGCATGTACGTATGTAGACCAAGTCCATGTGGCGTGCTGGAACACACCTGGTCCCGACCCCTTGCTCCCATTTGCAGCGCCATTTCCATTTCCATTTCCACCTCCACCTCCACTTTCAGTTCGGTTTCGTTTCAATATTCGATAATAATAAATATTGAAAAATAAAACGCAATTTAATGTCTACAAAATTGGCAAGGCCCATGCCAGAAGGGCCATCGAATCGGAATATTGAGTCATTTTCGGGATGGCCAGCGGCTCTGCAGAAGTGGGTGTGCAGGTCATGACGCAAGGCGACCCCAAAACAAAAAACCTGAAATCAAATTAAACAATTTAGCTCTGCCTTTGTGCGTGACAACTCAAGGGAGAAGGCAAACAGTTCGGCTGCATAAATATATCAAGTGAAAAATACAATAAAATCCAATCGAATAAAATGGAAAATGCAATATGCAAGGATCTCCATCCCCTCTCTCCCTCTCTCTCTCTATCCCCCAACCCGTTGCGCATGCATATAGCTGGCCCTGTCTCTCGAATGCGCTGGCATATGCTTAGATGCACATGCAACATGCATGGCCGCATCACAGTTTTCTTCGGCGGCAGAGCATGCCGAGCTCCTCGTCGATTGGCCGGTGCTCAAGTGCAGCCAGGACATCCCAGTTCCATTCGATTCGATTCCTTCCCAGCCCAGCCGAGCAGGACAGGCTGCCGATCGCCTTTGACCAGCCAAGCACATTTCGAATTTGTCACATTTGAGGAAGCCGAAAGGATGTCACCCAGCCAGCCAGCCAGCCAGGCAGCCATTCTGCTCCTGCCTGCAAGTGACAGCCACATGAACAAGTCCTGAAAGAGGACATTGTGTGGCCCGGATCAAATCAGGCGTAAGATTCCCTGGCGCCCCTTCCGCTCGGCGAGTGCACTTTTTGTGAAAGATGCGTTTGGACACGGGCACAGGTGTGTAAGGAACGAACTCCCAGGCTGGAGCCCTTGGAGCCATGTGCGTTGGTGTGCCCGACTTATTTTTGGCCACCTCTGTGGCTGTGCATAATTAATGAAATATAAAATGCAAAACCTCATTTTTGCCAATAATTATGCATCATAACTGTCTATTTTTGAAGACTCAAAGACTGCAAGGGTCGAACTTTCTGGGAAGGAGGAGCCTTTAGATGTAATATAGATAATATAATCTAGAACGCAATACTCTGAATAACTAGTTTGCTTTCTTTGGTTGCCAATTGCTCAAAATCTGCTTCCTAGCACCAAACTAATGCCCGCGTTTCATTTCTCCAGCATTAGAACGTAATGGTTCATTTCCGTTCCCAAAGCGACCGCGGCGATTAAAGATATTCCAGGGCGTGTGCACCTATTCCAAATCCTGGGCTTGGTGAGCAACTGCCACTGGGCCATCAATTATGGCCGCATGCGAGCGCGTTTTCTGTGCCGATTCGCGTTGAGGAAACCCATCGGGTTATGCAAGACACCGGACGGAACCTCCGCACCCACATCAATTACCAGCGGAGCATTCAATCGCAGTCCCACTCCTGGACTTCCTGAGATTCCGATTCCGAGACGGACTCGCATGTCGCGCTCCTGTTAGCGGCAATAGAAATTAGCTTTATTAAAGATAAAGCGGCGACGCGACTCGGGAAACATTTCCTTTCGCGCCAAGGGGCCATTATGACGAAGTCTCCCCCGCTCCATGTAGCTATTTCCCCCCCCTCCCCCTTAGAGGACTCGTTTTGCATTTCGAAAATGGACTGCAGAAGGAGGTGCCGGCAAATAATGAATTTTTCTATATAAATCACTCGCGTCAATGGGCCAGGCCCATTGATACCATTATGGCCACCATCATTCCGCCGCGGGCCAATGTGTAAACATCCATTCCACCGCTTTGTCTCTGTCCAGGGGTCAGGGGTCAGGGGTCAGGGGCAAAAGGGTTGCCAAGGGTGCGTCGTAGGTGTGTTTAACGGTCATTTCTCGATGTCTTGCGATCGTTATCACCTCGCTTATTATTATTATTGTTATTGCTGCTATGCATATTTCGCCCCGAGGCCTCTTGTAATTTGGTTCAGCCTTTTGTTCTTATTGGAATTTATTACTTAATAAGTTTTTTTGGTCGGCTGGGGCGGTGGAAAATGGTGAAATGGTGAAACATTTCGGGCTGGTCAGACTGACCCACCCATTCAGATTTTTACGAGCGCTCGCTCAGCAATATTTCCATTGCTTTTGAATTTTTGAAAGTAACCGGAATCGGTCTTAATCCGAAATCTTGCCCGATAATAAAACTATAAAATTGCCGGTCGGCCCTTGCGTTTTTATTAATTTTTATGGTCCGTTTTATTTGCGAATTTTTGCCATAAAACGGGCGGGTATCTGCGTCTCAAGTATCTGATGGATACAAATTGGCGACGTCCTGCAGTTTTACGATCTCCGACCCCTAAAATAGTTGTGATTGAATTATGGATAAAGTGGATTACTCGGCCGGCAATTTCATATGCGGCCAAGTGTCGTAAAATCGCTGACCGTATTCATTAGATACGCACTCCAGTTCTGTTCCGTCCGCAGTTAATTAGCTTTCAGGGTTATCCACTTTACGCCGGGGTGGGGAACACTACGAACTGGTCAGGATATCACGATATATCTCAGGGAAACCCACTTTAGATTGCCAGCGCTGCCCAGATGTCAGACGACACATGCCCGGACAATCCATCTCTGCATTTGTTTATCTTATAAATAAAACGCAGCCACAAAAGAAAAACAGGCGAAAAAGGCAGCAAAAAAAATGGCAAAGTTTGGTCCGCTGAGGGGGCGGGGCTTTGGCACGTACGGCCAGCCAAAAGCCAAACGAAATGTTGTTTAAACTTTGCAAACAAGTTTGCTTGTTCGCTCTGCTTTCTTCCACTTTTCTTTTAAGATACACTTTTGAAGGGTGCTTTGGTTCGGAGAATCAGCTTGCAGTCCAAATAGAAGGGACTTTTTAAGTGTTTACCAAATTATAGAGTTTCAAATGTACTCTTGGCCTTGAGTTGATGGATTCTCGCTAAACTACTTTTTGGATAACATAAGCATGTTAGTTGGCACAGCAACCCTGTGCTGTTAGGGTATGTGGGGTGTTCGGTACCCTTTTCCCTACCTTTTTATCTTTGTTGGCCCTGCACATACAAGTAGGACTGTAAGTGTGGGCGGTGACTTCGTTTCGCATTCCCTCATAGATAGCATTTGAAATTGAAAGCGAAATTGCCGTTGAGCATGTGTGACGACAGCGGAGGAGTTCCGGCGAGACGGGGACAACATCGAGTGATATATGAACTGGCAGGATGGCCACCTACCCTCCCACAGGCAATCTGCGCCCAATTTTTCCCGAATTTCCCAAACACCGACATCAGCATTGACATTCGCCATCGACAACGCAGTTTTTGGGCGAAAAAAACAAATTGTAAGTGACGCCTCGAATGCATATTCAAGGCGGACACATGCCAGGATCAAGTCGAGAAGTTTTGGCTGGGGATACAGGACTCATGGATGCCAGGACAGCTGCTCCTTGGCCTGTGACGAATGTTGATGGGACCCGGCCGATAATACCGTTTGTTTGTCTGCCCTTTTTTAACTTTTGAAATGAGAAAAGTTTCAGTGGGCCAACGTGTTTTTAATATGATTGCGGCGAGTGTGTGTAACTTGCGTTGCGAAGCAGCTGAGAAAAATGCCGTGCAGAAAGTGTTGCCTACTTAGGCGGGCCAGAATCGAAATTAGCCGGGCTTAAGCGGCGCAGCCAAGCTGGTGGTGCCCATAAATTAGTCACTCGCTCCAGATGTGGGTGGTCCAGTTGGGACCCACACACACACACACACAAGTATTACCCTCTGCCATTGCGCACACACACCCACATACGGAGATAAAGCGAACAGGCAAGTTAAAAAGGATAAATCGCTTGTGTTCATCGCTCTTCGCACATAATAAATGTATCTTTTACTTGCGCCGCATGAGGAGCGTAAGTAACTCCCCGTGAACCACCAAGAAACACCACTGCCCAGCCACCCAGCCACCCACTTACCCACTCACACACACACATGTGCAGGACAGCAGAGCAGTCGTGTATGAGTTGTATATAAAGTTAACAGCATTTGGCTATCTTTTTGCAATTGATGTATTACACATAAAAGTTTTCAGCTCGACCCGCACACACACACACGCCCACACACACACACACGTACATACATTGAGACACTCAAGCATCCATGTACTATATATTATCTATGCCCCCACATGTCCCCACTTTCCAAGAAGTCCAAGACATCCACAAGACCACGTCCGCAAACAAAACGCACGCATACAATTACAAAACTGTTACACGTACGTGTGTCCCTCATGCCAGCGTGCAAGTGTGTGTGAGTGGGTCGAATGGTCGAGCTTAGGTGGGCGCTGGCGGGCGAGGGGAGGGCAGGGCAGGGTGGTGGGTACGGTTCGGGTAAGACAGCAAAGGAATATTGTTAACCGACTACAAAATAAATACGAAAACTTTTAATGCCCCCGGCTGCCGAGGCAAACGTTGAAAAATGCTTTGCCTTCACACACAGACACGTGCATGCCACGCACACTCGCACAGCCGCACACAGACAGCCAAAGGACAGCTGGGACGGACTCGAACGTCTTCGGACTCATTGCCACTTGCAAAGCCCAACTACACATACAGACGGACGGACGGACGGACGGGCAGACAGAATCAACTACACGAGCAGTTTAAGGGGGTTGGAGAAGCGGGCGCGGGGGGCTAGGTCTTGGGGGGACGGGGCGGGGGAGGACAGACCTTTATCTTGCTCTCGCTCCCTTTCGTCCTCTTCTCCTTGCGCTGTGGGTGTGCGTGTAAGGACATATGCATGCCAACCCTTCGCCCTCACTCTGCGCCCCATAACTCATCTATCAATTTTCACGTACTTGGACCGCAGTTGCCCTTCCCCACTTCCCCACCTCCGCCACGGCCACGCCCCCCACGCCCCCTTTCGCAGCTTGGGTTCGGGCACTGTGGCGAAGAAGGCGTCTTATTGCCAAAATGTTGCCCTTTGCCTTCTTTCCCGTGGACCAGAGACTCCAGCACAGTGGGGAGAAACGAGAGTGATTGCTGGAGTATCACAAAACAAATTTACAAAATCAGAAAATACTTATAAATTATAAACAAATAATAACTTATAAATTTGCACTACAGAAACGTGCACGTTTATCATGAATTTGTGTGATCAACTAACTATGATTCCTACTTTTTTTGGAAGACCAAATTAATATCAGATGGAAATGTTGACTATATTTAATAGAAGAACGCAAATCTATTGAAACATCATTGTGAGGAAATTTGAATTTAGTTTAAGGAAGATCCACACGATGAATGCTATTTTATATTACCTCCCTAAAATTGGACTACTGACCCTAAACCTCTGTATAATATTGCCAGCACGCCGGAATAGTTCCATTGTTCTCCCGGCTGGTTTAAAACCGAACCCGACTCCCTGGGTCCCTGGGTCCTGTGTACTTAAAGTTTTCTTCTCGACAGCCGCACACTCACACACACATGCAGGCACACAGGAGCACAGGAACAACACAAGAATGGACCCCACAATGAAAGCCGACAGCCCCAAATGTCATTCTATCTTGGCGGTCATTAGAGCGGAGTTCACAAGGTGAAGGGGGTGGTGGGGCGGGGGGGTTGGGTGGCGGGTGGCGGGAATCGGGAACGAAAGGGGTGGTGAGCGATGTTCGTTCTTGGCAAGCGATTCGCTCCTCACTTCGTCTTTGGCCAAGATTATCTCCTTTACTTTTGGTGGCAAGAACTTTTTGCCCCACCACCCCTCTCCCCCCGCCACTTGCTCACATCCTTGCCACTTCGTCTTTGCCTGCTTCATTGTCTGTTCTGTTCGATTCGGTTTTTTGGCTCGGTTCTGCATGAAGTATTTCACTCTTTTTCCATACACTCTCCATCTCACACTCGCACACAGGCCAAGTATTAACTTGGCCCATTGTTTTGCGCTGTCCTTGTTGCCTCATGCAACTAAACACACACAGGCAGCACACACGCACACTGCGACACAAGGGTTGTCTGTGTGAGTGTGCTATTGATGCGGCTAGTTTGATGTATTACCCCAAAAAACGAAATGTCTGTATCGCTTATGCGGGGTTCTAGCGCCATGGAATGGAATAGAAATGGGCATTTTGGCATTTCGATTTAGTGGCACACACACACACACACACACAACCACGCACACACTGGCATGTTTGTAGAGAGACAAACGACGATTACGCCATCGCACGCTCTCACTCTGGCACAGGGTACACCCATAGCTCTGTCCCTTTCTCGGGGGCGCTCTGTCTCACTCATGCGGGCCTTTTTATGGGCATTTTGTATAATACATCATCGACAAACATGTTTGCAAAGTGTGTACGAATATTATATGGGAATCTAACTTGTTGTTGCTTTTTGCGCACGCTTTCGCTCTCGTGTTTTCCTGCTTTCCGTGCGAGTGTGGCTGTGTGTGTGTGTGTGTGTGTGGCCCCCCTCCCACCCTTCAGTGGGTGGTCCTGGGAGGACTCGGAACAATTGCAAGGACATGTGCGATGGATGCTGACGTTGACGCCAATGGTGTCGGTAATGGAATGGCAATGGGCAATGGGCAATGGGCGAAAATGCTTAGGCCGTTCAGGGGCGTCGGTTTCAGGGGTTTTCGGTTTTTTTGGAAGGGTGGGGGACTCCGGCCAGCTGCTGATGGGGTTGGAGCGAAGATGGATGTTCGGATGGGCAAGGGTCCGAAATGTATTCGCTTTGAATTATTCCAAAATATACAGCAGCCGAGGCAGCGACGCCAGCCGAGGCAGCAAAAAAGTTTGCCCAAAGTTTGTCCCACTGTGTCAGTGTGTGTGTGTGTGCGTGTGTGTGAAAATCCACATGGACGTTTGCATATACATGAGAGGGTGTGCGTGTGTGTGTGTGTGTGTGTGGGGGGAGTTCGTCTCGGTTAGTTTGGCGTACAGTTTTGTGAATTTGAATTAAATGTACATAGTTTTAGATTGCGTAATTCATTAGTACAGACTGCAGCCTGATGCCCAGCCACCCTATCACTCGCACCACCCACCACCCACTGGACCACCCACGCCCACCCCGAAAAGGCGTCAGCACGCACGGCCAAATGATGAACGATGCGGTCGTATGTGGTTCACGTTGCCGGGGATTAGGCGATCAGGGTGTGGGCTACTCCTTGGACTGCTGAGAGGGCGGATGAGCTGGTGGAGCTGTCGGGGATTTGCTATGCTGATGGCTGGCGATTCGGATGATGGTACAACTCAGTGAATAGCATGAATGGCATGAATAGCTCAAGAAGTTTTCAGCTGCGAACTTTCATGGTGGCGATCATGCAGTGCAAGGAGTTATTTTCAAATACTTTGCACAAGAAATGTTAATACAAAGATAGCTGATTAAAAGGGAAAGTTTTTAATCATCATTTACTTATATTTTAATATATAATAATTCCGCTTGGTTTATAACCAGTAACACAAGCTTGCAACCATAATGGGGCTACCCAATCGAAGGAACCTAAGAGCAGACCCAACGGACACTTCTATTTTGAGGGCACACTGCTAATCCTTTTGCAGCTGGCTGCTGGATCCTTTGCGGTTGCGAGCAGCTGTGCAAGGACCTTTTCGCCTGAAAGAAGAGCCGAGTCAAAGATGAATTGCTTCAGTCAGTGGTCGAACCGTTCTCCACGCCCCCAAGAGCAGCTTGAGTTTCCGGCTTTCCAACCTGATTCCTCCCAGTCCATCTATCCCACTAGCCATCCACCCATCCATCCATCCATCCATCCATCCATCCAGCCATCCAGCCATTCGTCCTTCTATCGAACACTTGCGCCGCACTATTTACGGTACAATTTATTACTTTATGAGCAGCGAACTACTCGCCCACCGCCCACCGCCCCCTGCAGCCCTATCCCCCCACCAACCCCCTTGGACACGGACCAACGATTGTGTTTAACTTCATTGCGAAGGGAGGGGGGTGTTTGGGGTATGTGGGTGGTTTTGCGATGGTAATGAATGTATGAATTTAGAACGCAACTGAAAACTGGCGAGACAGTCGGTCGAGATAGTTTTTGCACCCAGCTAGATTCCGACACCCCCTTTCGCCGCCCATGGCCCCTCCCCCCGCCCTCTATTCATCATCAGCAGGCGATGCGGTTGGGAGCAGGACAGGAAATGAGTGGAGGAAGTTTTAGTTTCATATTCGCACGGCTCTGGGTTCAGGGGCGCAGTGAATGGGTGGCGAAAGGGGGTTTTGGATTGGCGGTGGCTTGGGCACTGGTGATGTTGGCACTGCGGTTGGCTGGGAGGGGGAGGGGGTTAAATAGGATCCCCCATGAAAAGCGGGCGATGGCGATGGCATGCTGTAGCGCCAGCTCTATCCCTTTCACTCGCATTCCTGTGCGTGGCTGCCTCTGTGTGTGTGTGCTTTCCCAGCTACGTGTATGTTGCGTGTATGTGTGTGTGTGTGTTAGAAAGTTTGAATTGTATTGAAATTGTATTTTGTTAAAATTCATGTTTGTTATTGCTGTTTTAGTTGTTGTTTGGTTGTCGTTGGCCAACCATTTTGTCGGCCTGTCTAGCGCTCTCTTTCGCTCGCTATCTGTGTGTGCGAGTGTGTGTGTGTGTGCGGCACACTGGGCGTATGAGTAATTTCATTTGACTACCTCTCCCGGCTTTTCGGTTTTTGCGTGTAATTCTCTGACAAAAAGCGAGGAACTCTTTTTGTGTTAGGAGCTTAGTTGGCAATATAAATAGTGCAAAATAATATAGACTATTTAGGTTTGAGGCTGGGCCAGCTAAATCAATAAAAACACTGCACGAAAGAGCTATTTAATTTGGTTTCATGCCGCGTTAGCCTGGGATTTCTTCTCGTTTATTTGGCAAGGCCGGCACTCATACGCCGTTTTATTTTTCTTCCGGTTTGGCTCAAACGCTGGACAGGGGAAATACATCATCGACACGTTCGCCGGGTGGCATAACGAACCAACACCACCCCCTTTCGCCTTCCCCTCCCTTGACCCATGAGCGCCACCCCCCGCCCCCGCGCCCACTTGGGCGCAGGATTCGATCGCACAAATTGCTCATTGCTGAGGAAATATTTGCAATAAATTTAGTTTATGGCGTCGGCTGTTGGCGCTCCAATGCCCGCCTGACTGACACCCCTTCGACCCCCTTTCCCCTACGCCCCCATTGCCCCTTTGCGCCTCCTTGTCCCTCCCCCCCCTCGCCACCCTCCTTCCTTTTGCACCCACACACGCACATTTAACCTCGTTGTAGGTGGTGGCCGCCTGTCAAAGCCTAAACGATATGCGTGTGTGTGTGTGTGTGTGTGCGAAATTTGGAAATATTAAAATGCAGGACTCACCCAGGGATATGCGAGTGTGTACGTGGTGGTTTATTGATGTAATATCCTTCAATTATTATGGATATTTGGCGCATTCCCGCGCAGCTAAATTCTTGTGTACCAAAACGGGTTTGGGTAGCCGCAAAAGAGTTATTTCTGCTCTACGTCCGCCCTTAATTAACTGACCTCCAGCATGGCCTGTCAACTAACCCCTCCCCCCCCCCCCCCAACCAGCCCCCACCCTGGCCTGGGATTCTGCAACCCCACAAACAACCAAATCCCTGCCATTGGGATGCGAAAGACACACAGAGATGGATCTGAAGGAAATGAAATGCAAACAAATGCTCCGTCTTGTGTTTGTGTCTGCGTCTGTGTCTGTGTGAAAAGGATATGTGAGCGCAGGACGCTGAGTGGGAACCCTGCTCTTCTCGAGGGGTGAAGTCCTGGGCAGCAACTACTTTCGCATGTGCGGCAATAATTCATCCATTAAAAGGGATATCAATGCGTCAGAGGCGCTGGATGGCAGGGTGTTTCGGAAGGGGCACAAAAGGCAAGACGCAAGACGCAAGACGCAGGACGCAAGACGGTAGCGAAGGAGCAGATCCTGGCTGCCATCGGGGTCAAATGGAAAAAGGACGAGTCGAGGCAGGTCTTCGCCTTCCGTTTGAAAACCGCACGCACACATTTTCTTCTCAGAACCTTTCCTAATACACTTGGGGAAAACACAATATATATAATCACAACACTTGAATATAAAACAGAGACTGCAATCACACAATATGTGATCTATTTCTTCTATTTATAGTAAATTCTAAATGAGGTTTTTGATATGTAAAGGCAGCCTCATGGTCTTGGGTACTTTAAATAATACCACATGTGTTTTCTTTAATTGATAAACCAATTTTGATGTGTATTTAAGTTGTTTTTAGTTTTTATGAGTGTAGCTATCAATAGAAGTGAACGAAATCCGAGTGATAAGCGAAAAATGCCGAGAGATTGCAGGCGCCGCACGAAGAGAAGCCGAAGGACCAAGGACCGAAGAAGAAGGCCAAAAGGACTTCAAATGGACTCGGCTGCGGAACTGAACTCGAGATTCGCACACACACATGGACGGCATCCATATGGATTTATGTAAATTCTATGCCCAAAAATGACCTTTTTGCCAAGGTAGCACTGCGGTGCGGGGTAAAAGAGCTGCGTCTTTGACTTTAGTAATATTTTCGTTGGAAATAAATTCGCATTTGAAACGGACTCGGACTCGGACTCGGATTCAGATTCGGATTGGGATTCGGATGCGGATGCGGATTCAGTAAACGAAATCCTTAAGCATACAATTGGGGAGGTGGAAGCTGATGGTGGATGTGGATATGGATTTGGTGGGTTGTGTGGGCAGACGGATGCTTTGTTGCTACATACGACCACTTGAATTTAAAATACAACGTGGCAAAAAGGGCCGCACTCAACCCTTTGGATTCTTGGATTGGTAACCCAAAATTCAACCCTGCCCGAAAACGAAATAGTTTTGAGCAAAACTTTTGCATTTGGGCCCCGGTACTTGTGTGTGTGTGTGTGTGTGCGCGTCTGTGTGAGTTAAGCTCAAGTAGAACGCCGAGCGGCAAGAAGCAGAGGGAATTTTGTTTAAATTTAATGTATTTCCTATGGCAAACACTTGTCCACTTGTACCACCCACTGCCGTGCCCAAGAACGAGATGGATAGAGCTGTAGAGCTATTCCCACATACATACATACATAATAATAATGGTCTTTCATTTCCATTTTTCGCATCTATTTCCAAACTGTTTGTGTGTGTGCGTGCAAAACAATTTCATTTGAAGTTTAAGCAGAAAATTAGAATTTTCAAGTGTTGCAATGGGTTTTACAGTGGAAAAAAGAAGAGGCGGCTCCACCCCTCACCATCGAGTGTGCATATGTGTGGAAACCTGTCCCATGCTGTCCGTTGCTGGGTTTCTGGTTTTGGTTTTCCTTCAAGGGAAGGACCTCGTGTGTGTGTGTGTGTGTGTGTGTGAGTGTGGGGCGCACAATGACATAATCCCTCATCTACATAAACATTAGAGCGGGAATTTAACTCAAAAGTTTTTAGTTTCGGTTTCGTTTTCGGTCCATCCCCCAATTCCTGGCCGTCGGACCGAAAGTGTCTCCGGTTCTGGCACTTTTGCCACTTTGTTGCCCAGCAGCCTTCCTGCAGACGAGTACATATATCTACTCGTATAGGCCAGGGTCTATCCAGCTAACACACACACACACACACACACGCAAGCACGCATACATGCTCGCAGACCCACACACTCATCCATTCAGCAACACTCACTTGAGTGTGACGTGCAGCAGATGGAGTTTTTGAAATTAATTTGATAACATTTTTGTTTTGTTCGGTTTCGCAAACGGGGCGTGGCATTGCTGCAAACTATATACACCCATCGGTGCATATATATTTGAAAATTATCTGCAGCCATTTTTACAGTAAAGTTGCCAAAAATTGAATTGAAGCCCTTCGGTCCATCAATTTGTCGGGTTTTTATTGAAGTTGAAAGTGTAGTAAACTTTTGGCTAAATGTTTTAAATTTTAGAAGCCTTTTAAAAACGAGCATATTCGTATATCTTTTTTTGAGCAAAAACTGACTATATTTTTAATGAAATATCCATTACTTTATCATCAAGCGTTCCTGTTAATTCCCCGTATTAATTTTCCTCTACCACATAACTTAAGGAAATGGATTTCCTCCGCTTAAGCACCGCTTCATGAGCGGGAATCATCCACCTTCGCCCCACATCCCCACGGCCCCAACTTTGAGATGACATAACAATGTCTTGGACAAGGATACATTGAACGATTGAAGCTGGCCAAGATACAAAGATACGGATACATGCGACAGCCGCACGCACTGCAAATGTATTTCCAATCATTTTACTCATTATCCGGGCAAAAGTTTTGCGGGCCCCCATGTGTGTGCGAGTGTGTGTGCGTTTGTACATACACGCATGCGAGTGTGTGGATCTACTTGAACATTTTCATGTCCTTCGCTCATTTGCAGCAGCTTGATTGGGGGCAGTGGGTGGAAAGCGGCGGGTGCCTCGTAAGCAAAGCTGGCCACACTAGGCGCGGTGCGCTAACGGGACCAAGCAGGACCAAAAAGGACCCCGCAGATACTCGTACATCTACAACTAAGTATGTACGAAAGTGTGCGGCGTGTTGGCGTTAATGGTTCTTGATGAAATGAAATAATGGGTGCGTTTATTCACGTAATGTATTTGTATTTGTTACAGCAACAGCAACAGCAACAACGCCAGCGCCACACATATTTACAATAATAACACAGCTCGTAAAATGAATAACTGAATGGAATGATTGAATGCCGGATGGAATGAAAGCGGCGCCCAGGCGACGCCGACAAAGGGCAACGGCTAACAAAACGCTTTTCGTTAGTTTTCATTATTTTCCGCATTTAAGCGTATTTATTCCGTTGTTAATCGAATTTATTAAATGCAAACACGCCAACAAATGCCGGCCAGAACTTACATAAGGCAGTTGGGGAGCCAGCACGCACCTTTCGAACTAAACACCACGGAAAACCACGGCGCACCACGGAGCACCACATAGCACCACCCCACTTGTGAGCCACATGGGTGCGTTTTGTTTGACCTGAGAAATAATGTTTCTCGCATGCTTATTGCCTTTGCTGCCGTCTGCTAATTTTACG
This sequence comes from Drosophila erecta, assembly GCF_003286155.1. Lineage (NCBI taxonomy): Eukaryota > Metazoa > Arthropoda > Insecta > Diptera > Drosophilidae > Drosophila > Drosophila erecta. Next base: position 14,515,532 of record NW_020825200.1, read on the forward strand.
CATTTCACGCAGTTCCAGGACTCCAGAGGGGGACGAGCGGGGCAGTAGTCGGGGTCCTGGGAGCGTACGTCATTAAATGTCTCTATCGCTGAGTCTCACGGCCAAAATCCACACACCCGCCCACCTGAGCAAATGTTCTGGGCGCAGATTGTAAGCCTTTTCAGTCAGCAGACTTACCACAAAAATATAATTAGACAAGCGATGCAGCTGACAGCACTTATAATATCGATCTGATTAAAGGCTTTGCTTTGATTTCTCTGTTTGGCACAAAAGAGTTTGTGGATTAAGAGGTTTTCAGATTGAGAATGCTATTTGCTTGAGATACCTAGTTATTTATGAGATGCCAACATATCATTTAACCATTTAGAAAACCATGGAAAATGCATTCCCGGCCATATTTAATTTTTTGTGCAATGCTTTGGCACAAGGAAATGCCAGAAGATGAACGATAGAGAGGAAAGAAGTGCATTTGTGAGCAGCTGGCAAATAGAACCCGAGCGAACCAAATCGAAAGAAACTTTGCGCATTAGCTTCCGAATGCCAAACGCCAAATGGCCAGCGACAGACAGCGCCAGTTGGTCCGGCCAAGTTTGTACCCGCCCCCGGCACGCCCCCTGCCGCCCCTGCCCGCCCCACGACTTCCGGAAACTTTTGCATTCGGGTCTGGCCAAGAAATGAGCAACTGGCCTCATATGTCAATGATTTCTTTCTATCTCGCATTGTTTGTTTGCATTTCTTCGCCCACGCCATCGGCGCCAAATGCAGCATTCGCACCTACGCTGCTCGCTGCCAGGAGTCCTTTTTCCTTGGCTGCCCAACTCTTTTTTCTCAGATCTAGCTGATTTGGAGTAAGCCCTCCTCCTTTTCGTCCTGTCACAGCCACACACACGTGCCGCCTCCCCTTTGCTGTTATTATTTTGGCTGCCATTTATTTGCTGTCAATGTTTGGGCCGCCAGCCGCCCACCGAACCACCCACCGAATCGCCACCCACCCACCTGACGAGGCCGCAGCCGCCGCCTGGCTGTCCGCTATCTTTTTTGTCTCCCCGATATCATTTTCATTTTAAAATGTCCTCGGCAACGACGGCGGAGACGCCTCCTAGTCAGAGTCCAGCTTTTCTTGGGCCAGCCTTCTTTTCTAGTGTTCGCTGTCTAATACAGAGAGAGAAACGGGTCAGACTCTTTCTCCCTCAAATCGAATGATTGTAGCAACTCATTGCAATGTGTAAAATATATTCCACTGACCATATATTTCATCAGGTTTATGGAGGAGTAATACTAGCTGTATTAATTGAACAAAACATGCTGCAGAGAAGCATATGAGTTATTTTCCACAGTGCACGTTCGCCCATGTTGTTCTGGTCCTTTTTGTGCTCCTGCTCCTCGAAGACAATTCGGAGCTAGGTTTCTGGCCAGGCCGGGGCCACTTTATAAATGTTTCTGCAATGGATTTGTGCAAAGTAAACTTTTTCCTCTTTTCTCGTTCGTCTTTTGTAGTTTTTGGGCCCGCATCTGATTGCGAGTGTGTGACATTTGCGGGGGGCGGGGGCGGAGTGGCGGGGACCAAGTAAATATATTAAAATGCAAACCCAACTCATATTACCGAGGGCAGGACTTAGCTCCCAAGTCCTTGCGCACACATGTGCGCAATTTCCAAGTCCGTTTCGGCCATTGCCAATGGCCGGCATCGAATAAATCGAATGCACAAAAAGGCAATAAAACGAAATAAAATCTAAATATGTATGCTCTCGAGTGTCGCCCTTTTTTTTGGGGGGGCTGGGTGTGGAAAATGTGGGCGGACATGGGCGGAAAAACAGAAGGCAGGCCAAAATAAAAAAAAAAAGAGCAAAACTTATCATTTTTATCATTGCGCAAAAGTTTATCCTTTTTGCTCGGGCCGTTAATATTTTGGATTCGGCTTTCCAAATGGCCAAAAGTCGCAGGACAGCCCCTTTACCGATACTGCTCGGAATTTCAAATGACTTTGGCTCGTTCCGAAGCTTATTGAATGTTTATGCTTTATTAAATTTGATTTCTCTTCGCCACACCGGCCTCTGCTCCTCCAGCCAACGCCAACTAAAATGACCAAGTGCTGGCCAACATTTGTTGCAATGATCTATGTGCCCTGAATATTAAACGACTGCGAAGCAGGACAGGAGTGTCCCGGATTCGGTCCAAGGATGAAGCTCCAGCAGCCGGGACCATTATCATTTTAATGCGCGTTAAATGCGACATTTGCGACATCGGACAAAGTGCGTGTCATGTGCTTAGGAACACAAACAAGCCGAAGGAGGCAGGAATAAGGACCTGGTCAAATCATATTTGTAGCGCTTTTTTCCTACACTGAGAATGGTGGGGGGGAAGTACTGGCCCAAGCTTAAAGAATGCGGTTGTGTGCTTATTATACAAGGTATTTCCAATTGAAAGGGGTGAGTGGATGACAGTGCTTTTCTCAAGTGGAGATAAGTGTCTGAAATTTTCTGTCAGTGCAGCCCGTCTCGGCATCCTTCCGTTTCACAATCGAATGGTAATCATAATCACAATAATCGTAATAGCAATAGCCGTAGTTATGGCGATAGCAATAGTGTTTGGTAATGGCAATAATCATTTTTTGTCGTCCGTTATGTAGAACATTTGCACATACGTGAATGGCCAAGCGGACATTACGCACCCCGAAAAAGAAACCGAAACCGAAGGCGAATGTGTTTATAATCACACGCCGAATATCCTGGCCAACAGTTACATATCCTTGGCCTAATGCGACACGTGCTCCGCGCATATTTCTTGGCACTCTGGACGGGATTGGGTTGGGCCTCGCATGGGATCTAGTTCTGGACCAGCGACAGTTGGTTATGGGCCCAATGATTGCCGCCCATTTGGGTTGGTCAACTCGTTGCTGGGATCGTACACCGTTTGTTATTGGATATAGGGGTTATTCGGCTTAGGGAAATGGTTCATTTGTGAGTTTCACTGCCTAAATGCTAAGCTAATGCAATGTCTTAAATGATATTAATAATAGTTTTACACATGAATATTAAATGCAGTAGATGTGCACAAACCGATAATTTTTTGGAAATGAAATTTCCTTTTCGTATTCCAATTATTTCCGTATACTTAGGATGCTCATAGGCGGCTTATCGTTAATTGATAGTTAGTTACATCGTAACAAATTTCTAAAATGTTGCAAATCATATACAAAATATCCGTTTTCATGTTTCTTCATAAATAATACAGAACAGGCAAATATTCGATAAATCGATAACGTTTCTTCAAATTTGTATTACTAATTTATAGTCCATTATCTTGTCTTCTTCTTAAATATATCACTTTATTTTGCCAATTAGTAGCTGCTTTATTATACTGCCCATCTGTTTATCGATAGATCGACCGTTAGTTACAATGCAAAACATGTCTGGCAAAATGCAAATCATATATATAATGTCTTGTTTCAAAACACTCTCTTTCCAATCGATTTGTAAATCATACACAAGAGGCAAATGTTCAATTTTGGTTCCGTACAATAAAGTGTAAACGAATGACAAGCTCGTAATCGATACATTTTCGGGATATTGAAGGATAATCAAATGGAAAACTCGACTTACCGAAGTCGCTGTTGAGGCCAGAGGGTCCTGGCAGGAGTCCGGGTATGCCCTGGAGGCCAAGGAATGCATTGGGGAACGAGTGGGAGCGCTGATTGTCGATCCCGTCGAGGGTTCCATCGTGCTGACCATCGCCGCGATCCGAGGGCTCCGTATCACTGCTGTTCGAATCCTCACCTGCGCTCTGGCCGAGCTCGTGTTTCTGCAAGGAAATTATTGGAAATAGTAATTATATCAAGGATAATATTACAGCGTAAAAGAGAAAGGTATCACTTCAACCTAAGACCAATGCTACGCCAAAAACTATGCTACACTTTTAGTGCTTTCTCCTCCATGGAATATAAATATCGTCCAAAGCAACCCACCTGATTGGCCTGCTGTCCGTTGCTGTTCTCCAAAGCCTGGCCCAGTAGCGATTCCCTCAGCTCCAAGTTGCGCTCCCGATCCTTGGAGGTGTCCCGACCGCTCCTGTTCCGCGTGAGAGGATGCTGTCCGGCGACGGGGAACTCCCGATCCAGCAGCAGTCGCTCGGGACTGATGCCATGCTGGGCGCGGAACAGGTCGGCGCTCTTGATGCGCTTCTGTGGCGGCGGCGTCAGGTGGCTCTTCCTGCTGCCCTCCATCTCACCCATGTCCCAGTGGTTGCTGCTGCTGGCCTGCAAGGATGTGGGAGACAAGCCGGAAATTAGTGAGTGAGTGGAAGGGATCAACTAAGTCGAGTGCTGGCATTTCGTGGAACTGCACACTTTACTTTGCTGGGATTGGGGGGATTCGGGTTTCTTACGGGCGACGCTGCCGACGATGCCTTCAGCTCCTGGATGGCGGGCGTACCGCTCGTCTGTCCGCTGGCGCTGCTGCTGCTGCCGGCACTTGCTGCTGTTGCTGCCGCTGCTGCGGCTACTGCGGCGGTCAGTGATGCGGCCGCTGCTGCTGCTGCCGCTGCACTCGAGGCGGTCACTGGTGGCGGTATCTGTGGCGCACTGAACGGCGAGTTCAGGCTGCTGTTCAGGGATCCGCTGATGTTGTTGCTGCTGCTGCTGCTGCTGTGGCTGTTGTTGTTGCTGCTGCTGCTGTGGCTGTTGCTGCTGCTGTTGTTGCACGTGGCGCTCGCTTGGTTGGGCGGCAAGTAGCTGCTTATCTTGTTGTGATTACTGCTCTCGGCGTTATTGTTGTTGTTATTATTGTTGTTGTTGCTCAGGCTGTTGCTGCTGCTGCCGCCGCTGCTGCTGTTGTTGTTGTTGCTTGTGCTGCTGTGACTCAGGGCGGCGGACAAGGCCTTGGAGTAGGGGTAACCACCATTGACATCCGCCAGGCCGCGAATCTGCAGCAGGTGAGCCGTCTTCAGGAAGTCGGGCAGCTGTTCGTGGCTCACATTCACCTCACCATTGTACATGAAGCTACAAAAAGGTCGCATTAAATGAATAAAATATACTTTCTTGATAAAAATCTCAATAAAATAGACTAAAATTCTTTTATTGGTTTGAAAACATGGGGCTATTTTGAATGAATATATTTAGTAAGCTCACCTCAGCAGATTCTCGACGTCATCGCAGCGCACGTCGCGCAGGATGACTATCGGGTGCTCGCAGGGATTGGCCTTGAGCAGCCGGCGGAAGTAGGGGCTGCAGGCGCTGAGGACGACCTTGTGGGCGGTGAAGGAGCGCTCGTCGCAGGCCAGCGTCACGTCGACGAAGTCCTCCTCGTCGCGCAGGTGGCGGAAGGAGCTGAGGATCGAGCTCTGGAAGTCGTTCCACTTGAGGGCGTAGTGCTGCTGGTGCTGCTGCTGCTGCTGCTGATGTGAGAGGTTCAGGGAGGGCGGGGGCGTGGCCGGCGAGAGGGCGGCTCCGGTGGCGGCCATCGTGAGCGAGGAGAGGGAGGAGAGGGCGTGGGCGGCAGCGGCGGCGGATACGGAAACGGAGGAGGTCGCCGGCGGCGGGGGCTCCATTTTGACCACGCCCGCGTTGTTGTTCTCCGCCGTCTGCAGCTGTGTGGATTCGGTCATTTAAGTGGACCTCGTCTAGCCGGGATGGGATCTGATGGTTGTGGCTTGGCTGTCTTAATGGACCCGGCTGGCTGCTGCTTCTTTTGTGGCTAATTCCTTGGCTATTGTCGCACAAATGCTTCTCCTTCTGGGCGCCTTTGTTATGCTCGTGTGTGCTCTCCTTTTTTTGAATATATATATTTTTCTTTTTTTTGGTTTGGTTGGGGGCCTGGCAAATATTTGCACTGCCCGTCCGTGTGTGTGTGTGGATTTTCCGGCTTCTCTGCTAATTCGGCGGCAGCCTCGCGCGGCCTTTGTCCATTTTCACCGGACTCTGTTTGCCGCGGCGCGCATGGACGGAGCTAAATGCTGCAGGGCAAAAAAAGGAAAAAAAAAAAAGGGGGGAGAACCAAAATTAAGATTAGTCTTCGAATGGCTCCAATCCAAATACAATTGCTCGGGCAGGTGGGCCAATCATTAAATATTATTACCAATTATTCATACATAAGCAGCGGGACCGGGACTGCCGGACTGCCGCTGGATCCGCGGTTGGTCTAATGAAACCATTAATTACAGAGCGTACCCTCCGAACCACCAAGCCACCGAGAGCGGGCCACTTGTCGGGGGCATTAGACGCAAATCAATTTAATTTAACCGTTTACAAGCCACAAAACAATGGAGCTAAAGTTGCCCGCCACACGAAAGACCTGCGACTTACACTTGGCGAAACCAATATTAAGAGATTTCCAAATTAACTAGTCCAATTGATTTTGCAATCGATTTCGTACTTCATATATTTTTTACAAGGAACGAGGAATAAATTTGAAGTTTCCGAACAACTGTCAAATATTGCTAAACGCCAGCTACATATTTCATAATTCCAAAATATCACACTCGTTTTCTAAGTGCACCCTCCCAATAATTGTACAAGATCATTAGATCATTAGGTAACCACCAACAATCCATCCATCTTCAGTGAGCTGCCGTTCTCCGCCCTCTGATCTCCGAACCAACCTGATCGATGTACCGACATCAAAATATTTATAAACGCATTCATCTCCGGGCTTCGAGTCTTGGATTACGATCGCCATATGTTCGTATGGGGATTCCTATTCGGATTACATCTTGGCGATCGAATAATTCGAGAGGCGGAACTGCGTATCCCCCTAATCGCATTACCTTCACCTTGCCACAAATTCCTCCACTGCAATTGGCGCCTGCAGTTGCAGGTTGCTCGTTTTTCATGGTGCATGTGGAATTCCGCTCGAAACTCATGTTCACAATTTCCCCGGGTACTCATGCACTTACTCGTTTCTTTCGCCGCACTGACTCACAGCGTCGTGTGATTAATGATGGGTCATTTTAAACTCGATTATGACCATCACTTCTGGCCGTGACTGAGACAATCGCAGGAGGCTGGTCGGCAATGCAGGTATTTTATTCGAAACTAGTAGTTATTTGTGCTATGTGTTATTTGTGCAATGAGTGAATGGGTATTTAATTGATTTGGCTGCAAAGTTGTGGCCCTTCGTCTTAGTTATACTTAGACACTTATAGGCAAGGGCTTTGGAATTGGAAAGTCTTCGCCTGTACACACTGCAACTGTAACTGTACACTGTAACAAACATCTACCTTTAACCCCCAATCGAAAGCCTCTGCGTTGCTTTGCGCTTCGCTGAGCTGCGTGCATTTGTTTGCGCTAATTTATGAAGTAACCCAAAACAATTTCATCACAACACATTTGCTGGCAATTATTTCGTTTATTGAACAAACATTCGCTTTGCCTCGCACATCGCATAAATCCGGGGGTGTGGGGGCGGGGCCAGCTGCCACACCAGACAATACAATAACTAACCCGGCCAAGACACAACAAAATAAAACAACAGATAGTTTCCGGCTTGGTAACCGAAAAATATGTAAATGAGTGGCGCGGGGCGCAAAAAGAGAGCGGCAAATACGCTTTTCACATGTAATCAGCAGGATGTGTGTGTGTGTGTGTGTGTGTGAGTGCAGGACGCAATTGCATTCAGCATGCCACACATCAAATGTCCAACTTTCAAACGGCAACTGCCTAAAAACAAAAACATTTCAGAAATTTGCGTTAAACAAAACACAGTACATTTTGGCAGCCGAAAAAGGCCAAAAGCCATTCGTGTGAGGGTGTGAGTGGGTGTGTGTGGGTGTGAGTGGGTGTGTGGGTGTGTAATTGAAAGGAAGAATATCCTGGGGCCGGAGTTGAACGTAACATAATAACAAATAAATGTAAATGATAATGGTAAATAAAAAACGAATTACTAAATAACACACAATCATCTGCAAATACACAGATATCGCCGGCATATGTATGCACACACACCCACCAGGATATATACATATATAACGATCCACATACGATATTTATATGGCTGTACAAACACGCGTATGCAAAAAGAGTTGGGGGTCGTATCTAGAATTGCGGAAATGGCAGCAACAACTGCTGTTGGCCATGGGCACAATCAAATTTGTACTAACTATTTGAGCACCCTGAACACTTTCGCCCCGAAGGGTATATGCAATCGAGCGAATGCTTTGTGACGACGGCTGACAAAGATAATATTTTTAAATAGTTATTTATGTTCCGCAAGTAGAAAGTATTAAATCGAAAATAAAACGCTTTTGAATTGACAAATGCTGTAGGTGTTGGAACAAAAAACCCAAAATCACAGGGTACATTTAGCTTGGCTAAATGCTGCTTGTTATTTTTGGTAAATTGATACTTTGCCTTGGCAAGTGAACTAAGTTCCTTGGTAAATATTTTACCCCCGCCGCCACTCGCCACTCGTCCTACAACCCCCCTTTTCCCTGCCTTGTACGAGTACACCCCATCCATTCCCTATAACTAGGATTCGGCGACGGAAGGAAAGGAAGGCGCGTTATGATGATGATTGTTATTTTTACGATTTGCATTTGAGCTGTCAGTGGGAGAATCATTGAATGTACACAAAGTCCGAGGTACAAGTAGCTCCTTGGTATTTTTGTTGTTTCTCTCATTATTTTTACAGTTATGTTTATGTCGCTTATGAGTTCATATTGTGGGGCGTTCGGCCTTATAAAGGGAATGTGCTGGGAAAGCCATAAACAAAATAAACGCATGAACATCAAATCAGGAAATTGAGTCAAATTGGTTTCGGATGCGAGTGTTTCGAATGGTTGCGTACTTTGAGACTGTTAGCCCGAAACAATTCTAAAAGTTTACACACTAAACCAAATGACACCCAAATGATGTTTAGAGCAAAAAAAATGCATATAATTTTCATTATATGACGGCGATTATCAAATCGAATTATGGACGGCGTCAACAATGCAAATTCTGCACAGCCTATTTAAGGAGATCGCTCCATCAGCCGAGTGCTGGCGCAAATTTGTATGCAGCTATGAGAAAGGACCAATGCAACCAAATTAGTTAAAAACCAATTAAAATCGCTCATCCGCCGCGTTGACCAAGCCGACGCCACACGATGATTGCGGGGGAGTTTGCCCACATGTACATACACATAAAATCTGTACATAGGGTAAATGGATGCACTCGTAGCGGTGTTTGTGTGTGTGTGTGCCACGTTCCAGGACGAAATATTCTAAAAATCCAAATTAGAATGTCAATAAAATGCCAATTTTAATGAAATAATTAATTAGATTTTGCACATCAACAATCTAACACGCATTTGCGCACCAAACACCCAGTCGTATGTATTTAAATATCTATGTGTATCTATGTTTTCTAGTCGACTAAAACCATTTTTAGAGTCGTGATTGGATGTGTGAAATTCACATGGGAGATTTTCCTTAAATACACTAAAAGAATGTGGAAATGGAATTTCATTTATTCACGTCATTTTTATAAAACTCCGCCTAAATACGGAAAACTAAAAACCATTTTGAAAAATCTTAAATTTATTTCGGGTTCTACTGTATTCCAGCATTTTAGCTCTGATTTATGTATTTCGTTGTATTATCAGGTACATGCAGGTTTTTAACCAAAAACTCTCCCACGGCCACACATCAAAAACAGATGTATAAATTAGCATACACAGCAGCAAAAGCGTTATAGTTGAATTCAGTTGCTGGATAGCATTTTGTTTAGAGTTCGCCTGACCTCCCACATTGGCTTTTTCTAAATTTGCATGCGTTTCTATCTCCATTTTCCTTATTATTCATCATGGTATCCTATTCAGTTGTGTTTTTCTGCTGGCAGCGGCGGCAGATTTGTTCGATTTTCAATTATTTAAATGGTTTTATTTCGCTCGCCTCACATACACTCATTTGCATTTCTAGTCCCCAATCCTCGACAGCCACCACAGCCATATCATCGCCCTCCAGTTGGACACTCATCAAAGTGGCACTCAATGGCAGGGAAAAAACTAAAAGCGATAAGGGAACTGAGATGGAACTCGCAGCGACTATTCCTAATTGCCTCGGAGACTTTAAATTGAGACATGAAATTGAATAATTCAAAATAATTAGCAGGCCAGAAGACAGCCCTCAGTGGCAGTGGAAGTGGCAGTGGCAGTGGCTGTCTCAATCTCATTCTCAGTCGCAGTCTGGTCGCGTAATTGCATTAATGATTTTGACAAATGACCGACGCCAAAGTCGCCTTTGACTTGGACGTCGACTAGATGCAGATGAGAGGCCCAACTATATCTGGCGAAAGACTGGGTGACGAGCCACGGTCCCAGCTCAATTTATTACTTTTAACGCAAAAATCAATCAAGGTGAAAGCTGCAGATTCAGGGCCAAGCTGTACACCTAAATAAAATGTTTAGGCTTCAATGTTATGTCTAGGTAGCACGAATAACTGTCGAACTAAACTAAACTAAACAGCAAAAACACTGTTTAAGTAACCAATTAGTATTGCATCAATAGTACACGGAATCGAAACATAATCAATAAATTTTGAAATATCCCAAGCAGTTCGATTAATAATAAAGAATCTTTTTTGTACCTCATTTCCAAATCTACCACCAGATAGCATACATTTTTTCCAAGTGCTCGGCTTAGAAATATCCGCGATCCATTTCGTGGATAGACATTGAGGGGCATTCGTAGCCAGCTGCTAATTAAACTAATTGAGTAATTTCAGAAATTCAGAAATGAAATGAGCAAATAAAAATGCCCCAAGACAGAGACATAAACAACAAACCAAAGCCAAATTTTAAAGCGCAATAATCGCGGGCGCAATCGAAACCTAAGCCCGAAATGGCCCCTAAAAATTGGATTTGTAGAGGGGCAACATCTCCGCTCCGAGCCATCCGTCAGATGCGTGGGACCATTACTCATGGATCCAACTAGTGCGATAATATCGCACTGCAATGCGTTTTTATTGGCACCCACTAGCCCACTTTAGCCACTTTAGCCACTATGGCCACTATATCCACTGTGCGCAACCTGTCCTAATTAATTTCCAACTTCACCAAAATGGCTCTCTTAATGGGGCGAGTCCACTAGCCGATAGCCATCTCAATGGGCCGCAATTAGCCCGAGGTTGCTATTGTTGCCGCTAGTTGATAGTTGGTTTTCGTTAGTTTCGCATGGCCAAGAAATGTATGGCCAAATTTATGCAAATGCCAATTCGGAGATGCCGTCACTCTACAAAGTTTTCTACTTTCTTTTGGCCAACAGAAGACCAGCATAAAGATAACTAGATACATGGCTAGCTATATACACACTCAAGATGTCAATGAACTGTCGTCTATAATAAAAATGGTTAATATTAAAAAAGAACTTAAAAGCCGGAGCGTCGCAGAAGAAATTGAAGATGCAGAGACAGAAATTGATCTGTTCGGGCATAGATTGGGAAAAAAGGGGTGAGTGTGAGTGAAACAAACTAAATATGTGGTATTTGAAATTTACATAAACTGGCCATAAATTAAATTAGCCAAAGCTAATGCCGCAGCGAAGGCCAAAGTATCCGAAAGATACAAGATGCAGGCCAACAAGCGACCCAGCATCATCATTATTCGAATACAATTAACACAAAGAGAAAGCAACTACGACAGCAGCAGATACAATGGCCGTAAGAATGAATACGACGTATCGTTCAGATATACACCGTATATACTGGCATTAATTTTCCCTCTGGTATGCCACCACTTCCAACTTTCGGCATTGAAAAGCCATAAAACGTCGAAAAAAACGAAAAAACGAAAAAACAAGTTGAATCCGAAGTAGAAGTAGGAGAGATCACAGCGGATCGCGGATACAGATACAAATGTATCTCGACCTGTAAGTGTGCGTCGTATCTACATCTTATAACATTTAATTCATTGTTCACTATTTGGTGTATTTGGCGTTTTATGTGTATTATGTATTCCATTTTGTAGTTTTCGTTTTCTGACATTGCTTTTGTTATTTTCCCCTTTTATAATTTTTGGCTCTTAGCCGATTCGATCTCGCGTTGTAAAGTGCTTCGGCTAGCTGGCCATAATGGAAAACGCGTATTGGCCAAGTTGTGCGTGGCGCTGTTGTTGTCATTAAATTTGCGTTAATTTCATTGGTTAACTTGTCTCCATTTCCTCTCCTCCGTTTTCTATTTCGTCTGCTTGCCTCTCCCATTCCCCTCCGTCACCCACTGTATTTGTATCTGTATCTGTATCTGTTTCGTAGCTGAGTGTGCGTTTTATTGTTTCGTTTCTTGCTCGTTTTCAATGTTTTATTTAATGATCGTGTTTACATACTTAGACCATCTCTTTCGCCCACGGTATTTCAACTAAATTGTATTTTTTCCAGTCGACTTATATGTGGGCAATTCAATGATAGCCGCTGGGCGTTGTTAAAACTATTTGGTCAATCCAGAAGAAGTGAGCTAGATTGTGATTATAAATATAAATATTTTCATTATTTTTCGAAGCAAATTCCCTTTTGCACGGACACAACATTAAGATCAGCTAGGCATAACAAAGATTTAATTTCCTTAAATTCAATCTTAAATGATGGTAAGGTATCTGTTTCGAAAGTCGAAATATTGCCCAGTAAATGATGGGCCAAGAGTTTCACTTATCGGAACACAATCTAATATTGTTCCCCACCGAAAGTGTCAATCCGATTTCCAGGTCCAGCCGAGATTATCCGGCCAAGCGGCTTTGATTGGGTTCGGGGGTCAACTGATGGATCGATATGTGACTGGCGTTGACGGCGGTGGCCGGGTTAATTATAACATTAGCCAACTGACAACTGGTCAGCAGCTCAACTGGTCCTCAGCTCAAAGTATCGAAGTAATCGACACACACTCCAGCACACACTGCTGATTTGTGAAGCGGAAGGTGTTTGGCATCGCCATCGCCATCGCCATCGGCGAACAGTATCCAAATATACTTTTCCCACACTGCCGTCTGCGTTTCGAGGTGTTCACACCACAACCATCCCCTCGATGAGACCGAGCTCCCCCGCGCGGATTTTTAGATCGGGTTCGGTACTCGTAAATTTCCATATGACATTATTAGGTGGTTCGCTGCCTCTCGCTGCTCCTCGCTGCCCGCTGTTATGTCATAATTTTAGGAAAAAGTGAAGCGCTCAACCAAAATAAATTAAAAATTGCTTTCATGCTTGAATCGTTTCCAGAGCGGCGGGCAGAGGGGCTGGGGGGCAGGAAGACCTGAATGAGTACTTGGCTGCCTGCGAATCCGGCGAACTTCATTACCGCTCGTTTCACATCCAAATATAAAGCACGTTGTGACATTGCCACGGATCGATCCCTAGTAACCCCGCTCCGCCAAGTGTTTATGGTCGATTGGAGGCTTGTAATGGATAATGCGCCCCCCTTTTGGGATTCAAATTTAGAACGACGGGGTGAATGAAGTGCGCCATATTCAATTAAAGTCATTATTATTACTAATTTCCCATCGCCATCGCCATCGCCATCCCATCGCAATTGCCATTGATTGTTCGTTAGATCGATCTACAGATCGATCCATCCAACGGATCGGTAATCCCACCCCCACCCGAACTAATTGATATTCGAGTGCGATAGACTCTCGGCCCCTGGGGGCCAGCTGCATTTTCTTTGGGTGCCGAGGACGGGGCGGACTCCGTACCGGAAAAATTCATCAATTTCCAATTTGTATGTATTAAGGCGAGCACCCCCACACACCCCGCCCACCGCCCCTTCGGCGGACCAAGCATAATGAGGCATTATGCAAAAATGACCGAGTATACTTTTTCGCTAATGAAGAGCTGCATTTTTCAGCTCGCTTGTCTACATACGGACGTCTTTATTAAAAGTAATTAAGTCGTTGTAATTGTCATTTGACGAACTGTCTGTTAAGTGGCATAGGTGCTGGTTGGGGTACGAATGGGATTGTTGTGACATCTGCCAGAAAGCTGCTTCAATTTAATCCCACAACTAATAATCAAGCATTTTGGGGCAATGAGGTACCTCTTGTTTATCATGGTAAGAAAGAAATCATGGCAAAATCGCACAAGTTGGTGGACCAACGGGCTTGGATTTGCATTGAAATTACAAGTCGCAGCTACTTGGAGTCGAGTCTGCCCCATGGAGTGATGTTGCCCCTCAGCAAGCGAGTTCCAAATGCTTGCCCCATTCCGCTGGCTGGCGTCATTGAAGTAAGTAATAATTGTGTCTAAATTTGTACGCAGACCATTTGAATCTCAATAAAATTTATAGTTATGACGAAAATATCTCCCCCTAGCCCGCTCCACACTCGATTCTGCTCCGCAGGCGAGCTTTAAAAGCATTTTTGGGTTGGGTTGCGTTTGGTTTGGTTTCGTTTCGTTTGGTTTGGTTTGGTTTGGGTAGCCAACGCGACCGTACAGAAATTGAACTCAAGTGCAGACAATTGAAGCTCCTCAGAGAAATTTTTGGACTGCGGGTTTTTGCTTTGAGGTTGTGCGGAGATGGGGGGAGTGGGGCTGGCTGGGGCCGCTTGCGGGGGAAATGCCACCCCTTTTGATGATGCATGTGTGTGTATTTGATTTTGATTTCAATTCTCTATTTATACGTCTGTCGTTCGTTTTTTGCAAGCGGTTATTAACCAATGCAGAAGTCCGCCGACAGTCGAGTACTCGCGCCATTTGGTTAATTGACTCCAACGTTGGACACACCCCCGCCCCACCACCCACACCCCTCAGAAGTCCACATGTCCCTGTGTGGCTTTTGTTGTTTTGACCAATTCGAATTTGTGTTATTTATTGTTGCTATAGAGCTATGGACACAAGTAAATCTGTACGGCGCACTGGGCAAGTGGGAGGGGAGGGGGGCACACTGAAAGAAGTCACTAGGTAATTACTTCAGAACATGGAAAACTTCGCAAATATTCTGTACAAGATAACATCCCTAAAATAATATCACATTCCTAAAACACCCAATCAAGGGATCTAAAATTTCTCTCTGTGCACTTGCTGGGGGAGGTGCGTTAGTTTCTAGGAACCATAGGTACCAAGGGGTGCGGGCTAGGGACTTAGAGCGGACTGAGAGCGCCACAATTACGGCAAATTAAAAGTAATATTGCGTGGCTCTTTGATTCTATTAAGACTGTTAACCGGGGGTACGACAAGGAGTTTGGGGAGATAGGATGGGGTCTTATGGAGGGCCGCGTCGGGGGATGCCAACTCGTACACATTTAACAACATTAAGAAGCTTTTCAATTGCGCGGCATTCAATTAGCGAATTGATTTGGCCAGTCCACTTAATGGAAATTGGAGTGGTACTCACATGTTGCTGCTGGTTAATGCTGCTTTCCCACCGCCCGAAGATTTCGATGATGTGGCTTAGCTTTCGACTGTGGCTGTTGCTGCGGCAGATCCAAGTGCTATTGCTGCTTCTATACTTCTCGAATTTGATGCGGCTGCTGCAGTTGCCTCTTCCACGTTCAGCTGCAACTCAGTGTCTGCAACAAAGGAGCGGAAAAACAGTTGACCATTAGAAGATATTCCAGACTCCAGATTCACCCCCGAGCGATAAAAGTGTCAATTGCAATCAGAATTTATTGCCACCTTGCGATGCGTGGCTCAATTCGTTGCATTAGGATCAAAGCCGACCCCGAAATCGAAGGTCAGAAGACCCCGGACTGAAACTCGATTTGGGTTACCTGTTTACCTGTTCGCTCGACGGTCTAATTGCACCCACTTAGCACTCGCACACGTAGAACACAACAATTGCTGTTGATTTGGGCCCTTTTGATCCACGCATATAAATTTTCAGCCTGACAAGGCGGCCTCTCTTTCTTTGTGCCGAGAAGATCTGGGTAGATCCTCTCCTGGCCAAATTCCTAGCACGCAAGGTGGCTGCTGGTGGAATGTTGGGCCAGAGTTACTCAGGGATAGGAGCGAACATTAGCCCATTTTAAGCCCCCTGTGAAAACGAACGAATAAGAATAAGCAAACTAATTACTGATACGCGTGGAAATTTTCAGCAATAACAACATCCCGAAAAAAAGGGTTCAATGGTGGAAAATTATGCGCTGCAATTTTTATTGCCTCATTGTTCGTGGCATGTTGTTGGCACTGATGTTGCTGTGGGTGCTTTGCATTGTGTCGGCTTTGTTTCTTGGACATTTTTGGGTTAATGTTAATTACCCGAACTGCTTTCGCACAGAGGAAACCCAAAGCAATTAAAATTTTTATGACGCACTGAGTTATTACTTCAAATCCACAAACTTGAGTAATGGCCACGCCCCCAACTCGCTGACCTCACCCCCACACCCCCCGCAAAAGGACGTGAGAAAATCGGGCAGAAAAACGCAAAGAAAAGGAAAACCAACGCCCACGAAATGGAGAAGAACAAAAAATGCGAAGAGCCGAGGAAAAAGAGGCCAGCGGAATTTGGGTTCGAGAACAAGAAGATATATTAAAAAGATTTATGGTTTTATGATTTTCAGAGGGGTCACGACCAGCGGCGGCAGAACTGCAACTGTTTCCAGTCGGCATTTTCTACCTGGGCGGCAGGAGGTCAAAGGTTAATCACGCTCGGTTCGAGATCGGTGTTACCCAAAACCTATGCCACTTGCACTTTCACTGCCGCAAACAGCGGAGTGAAATGCTGTAATTAAACTCTAACTATCAAAATGCAAGAAATTATACAAAAATCCCCCACCTTTCGTTCCCCACGGCAACTTAACTCATCTGCTACTTATACCTCTCGACATATCTCTCGTTGATAATTTACATAAAACGATTTTCGGCTAGATTTCAAACCATTCCAGCGGCTGCAAGTGAAAAGATTTCCAAAATCAGATATGTGAAAGTTTATTAATTAGCCAGCAAATGCCAGATCGTCGAGCGACTGAAGCGACGTCGTAGTTTCGAGTCAAGTTGGATGTATAAATTAAAACTGTGACTTAAGCTGGTTAAGGTCGATATACCAACTCTTGGCCAGAAGTAAATATTTTGATTCGCGTAGATTTTAAGCCTTATATCGAAAAGATATAAAGATAGTTTTTGAAATGTTTGAAAATGTTCAAAATCGTGTGGCTTGGAAAAAACAAGCTTTGCGTACTGAGAGCTTAATTTAATTTAAGGCTTAATTGCTTACTGATAATTGCGGATATGATTCACCGCATAATTATGCAAATACGCCAGGCGATTCCAGCTTTCCCTGTGATCATTAATTGCGGGCTGACGTCATTGCGCCTTAATAAAGCCGAGCAATGCTTGTAATTACTTCTTCCACTACAACTAACAAGCCAAAGTTGTTTTCCCTCCGAGTGGGCGGAAATATCAGTGGGCGGCGGTGGTTGGGGGCAACAAAGGATTGCATGATTAGGACGCATATCAATTACTGGCTACAAGACTTCTCTCTCCCCAGCCGCGTTACAAGCCAAATGCGATTAACATAAAAGGTCAGCCAGCTCTGTGGGGGAAGTTACAGGCGAGTTACCAAAAAACACCCGAAAGCCAACAACAATGGGAAGTGGTTAAAAAAGTAGTAATAGGCGTAATAAGAATAATTGGCGATGGCTCGGATGGGGCTTAGTGTAAGGCAGGGTCCTGGTGCGTGTTCTGGGGTTAGTCCTGTAGTTATTTTGGTTGTTGTTGGAACGCGTTGACTTGTGACCATTTCATAAATACCGTTATAAACAAATTACGACAACAATAGCAACAACGCGCAGGATCCCGACGTAGCTGGCAATGTGAAATTTCTTTTTTATTGCTCACATTTACACATGTCGAAGCAACGCCCTTCGCTGGAGTCGCCCCCTTGACCGGTTAACCCATCGGTTGACCCATACCCAAAACAAAAAAAATATGAATTTCTAATGAAATTAACCTCCTGCTAGGCTTCTCTTTTGGTTACGGGGTTAGAGTGTTTATTTGATGACGGGCCCACAACTATCCAACCATCCCGAAAGCAGCCTGACCAAAGGACAGCTGGAAACCTGGGCTCCCACACCAGGAACCCTTACACAGGGAAATAACAATTCTATAAGAATTATCGGATCACTTGATCTTCAAAAACGCAGGGAATCCAGGTTGATAGCCACTTTCTCAGGATGTCATAACTGATCAAAACTATTGCTTTAAAGCAATTCTCAAATATTTGTTTCTTGCAGAATTTTAATCTTCATAACTTTCGACGGGGTTTTTCTGAGTGTACTGCCCAACTGTGACTTCCATTGACCCCTTCACTATTAGCCCGCCTTTCTTTCCGTTCGCACATTGTAATTTATGGTAATAAAAACGGTTTTTACTTCATAATTTTTCGAAAAGCGACTGCATTATCCGAAGGATATTAACCCACCTAGGATAATTGCAGGACTCCGAAAATGACCGAAGAGCAAGAGGGGTGTAAGGCAACAGAAGTTTGGGCGAAAAAGTCAGCACAAAGTTAAATTGGCATGAAATATCGAAATACTTGGAATCGCTTATTTATGCGCATTGTGAATCACCTTCGACCGGCAGAATAAGAGACGGCTGCAGCATGCTGCCCAAAAATTAAGAAGAATCTCCGCCAGAAAAAGAAGTCGGCGCAGCGAGTGTCCAGTTAAGCTTAAGTGGGTATTAATTTCTCCCCAGTGACGGGATGTCCTTGCCCCCACAGCCCATCCCCACCCCCATCCCACACCCCATTACCGCCACCTTACAACCAAAACAGGCGATTGCATTACCGCAAAACTTTGAGCGCCAGGAGGGGAAGGAGGTAAGCAGTTAGTCACAAATACAATCGCGTAATTAATTAAGCGCGTCAGCTGGACACTGACCGCCGTTAGGGGGTGGAGCGAGGGGGGGAGAGGAATCCAATACCGAAAGGATAGGCACAGTGGCACCAACGATGTGTTATCATGTACAAATCGAATCGGAATAAATAAAATCGAAATAAAATATTTACATTGCAATCTTCTACTTTACACAAAATGAGATTTAAAATGCATACAATACCAATAACCATGTTGGGTAGCAATAGGCCTTATCACAGTGGCATTGAAATGGTGCGACTTGAAATTTGGTTAAATTACATCACTGCCAGCTGGCTGTCTCTCGCGATTGTGAACATGGCCCACTGTCGATGGCCAAGAACCCATGCTGGGCAGCAGTGCTTAAACCGAGACACACGCATTGTTGACCGGATGGATTGGATATGGAATCGCGATGGGACGTTCGGTGGGAAGGTGGTGGGCAAACACACCTCAAATCGCGTTTTGTCCTTTATCAGGTAATTCACTTTTTAACTTGCTCTTCGCCTTTTATACTGTAATTCCACTGGGGCCTCATTCTTCTTACCCGACTCCTTTCTTTATTTTTTTTTTTTGTAATTGTTTGCCATTAATTACAGCAACCAAAAACAACGACAACAACAACGGGGAGCAACAAAGTCGCAGTGGCGCAAATATTTCCGCCTCAACCTCTTCCCCGGCCGGTTGTTAATTTTATTTATAAGTCCGCATGACACACCTTCCTTTCAATTCGATTTACGATCCGTGCATTAACGGTTAATGGCGGGGTCAGGCTATCGGGCTTTTGGCGCCTGTCTCTTTCGTACGCCGCTGTGTTGTCCTTCTCTTCAGCCAGCTTAAAACAATTGACATTTGGCCATTTAATTGCAATCGTTGATGGCATTAGAACTTGACCGAATATGATTTCCGTTTCCGGTTATTATGGCGAGGCAAACAGCCCTCTTGCTCATAGATGCCATCGAGCAGGTTCGATGCAACACGAAGCTGCTGAGACTCATTTCAAACTCGAACCGAAGTTTCCGAATGCCACTAGAGCGAGATGGGGCGCGAAGAAAGAGAGCACCACACGCACCACACTCATATTCACATTCATATTCATTCATGTGCTTCGCTCGCCAGCCGGCAAAACGGCAAGAAAAACAATAACAAACCCCAGCTGAGAAGAATTGAGGGGGGGGGCTGTGGGAAAACCTAAGAGAAACCCCAAAGAGTTGGAGCCCAGGCCGAAGAGCGCATTCCCAGACTGCAGTCTCGAGTTGCACCAACACCCATTCCGAGGAATACCCACACAGAAGGCCAGTCCGAGTGGCGACTTCTTTGCGGCAAGGGCCCAAAGGGCTGGAACGTCTTTTCTTTATTGCACATTCGATTCTGCCACGAAATTCGGTGGGCGGGGGTGCAGTGGTTATGCCATCATCTTATGCGACTTTCTGCGAGGCGGTACAGTGGTCTCTTGATAAGGTGGAGGTGATACATATGTAAGGATATGTAAATAATTTAAAATAGTATCTTTTGTGCCATATCCACATAAAGTTGAATCCAATGAAGTTGAAGCACGAAAACATTTTTTAAATTGTTTAAAAAAAATTAAACCAGTTGGATTTTGATTGTTAGCTCTGTTTCTTAGTGTGCAGCGAGAATATATAATTTTGGCAAATCCCACACCACGCTGATCGCACTTGCCCAGTGACCACTGTATCGGTGGGGTGTGTGCAATCTTAAGCAGTATATTTGTTGTTTGCTTTTAACCAAGTTGGCGCTTGGCTCGCGGCCAAATCGGGAAATCAAATCAATAATTTGGCTACGGAGAATCGGGCAAAGTCTGGCAAAAGAACTGCATTCGCGGCACGTTGCACTGGGCAATTACCCTACGATTTCCACAGTTGCGCCACCGAAAACAGACGACATCGTCATCATCTCGTCATCGTCATCATCGCCATGGGGTTTCCCCGATTTGTCCTGTCTGCGAGAACGCTTTCACACAAGAACAACAATCGCGAACAGCGAAATCAAAAGAAAATCCGCAAGCATAAAAATCAAATAAAGCTGGCGGCCAAAGCGACCATGAAAAGGGAAAAGTGGAACTGGCGTTGGGGAAAATGGGGAGCAAATGGGGAAAATGCGCGGTGGGTGGAAAGGGGGTGTGGTGCGCCGGGGGAAAACGCACACGATGAAATGGGCGAGTCAGCGATGACACGTGCTTTTTTGCAGCTGTTTTTCCTGGAAAACTCGCAACTGTGCGAAAAAAAGGACAAAAACAAAAATCGCAAAATCAACGCACACACACACACACACACACACACATACTCTCACATAAAACTCGTAAAAAGCGAAGCTAGGGAAAGATGTTGGGAAATCGCGAGTTTTCGCAGCCGACGGAAGCCGAAGGCGTTTCGAGGCCTTCAACTGCAGCGGCGGAAAAGGGATTAGAGGAGTGGGGTGGCTCGAAGGGGGTCAGAGGTCAGGGAGCAGTGCAAAAATGGGAGCACGGAGAGTGAGTGCCAAATACCAAACGCCAAGAGTCGCATCCTTTGCCAGTATGCATTGGTGTGCGTGGATGTGTGAGTGCAGAAGGCAAGCAGCATGCAGGTGGCCACCAAATTGTTGCCTTTGGAGCTACAGTGGACACTCGGACATGCGAATTTATATACGATTCACTATTCGCATGCTCAAAAAGCTGTTCAGCTAAATAGCGAAACTATACATAGTTTTACAGTATTCGAAACTAATGCCAATTGAAGTTAAGTAACATAAACATAGCTAAATATGGTATTTAATATTTTCGGTTAGGTGTACTTAAAGGTCAAACGTTTCAGGATTATAAAATAAGTATCCAAATGTTCTTCTATTTGAATTGGAAACCCCTTTTTTTATATTAAACCCGCAGTAGCTTTTTGCAATTCACCAGTGTCCACTGTGTATTTGTATCTTATAGTATCTGTGTGTCGGCACTTGCATGTTTGTGTGTGCGAGGGAGAAGGGCTCCGAAGGGGGAGTGAGACAGACAGATAAACAGACATCCAGAGGCCAGACGACGACAGCAACAACAGCAAAAGCAACAACGTCGCAGTCTTTTTGGCGCGTGACGTCGAATATTCGAATCGGACGGAACGTCGTTCCATGGCAGATGGCAAATTGCATTATTATGCGAGTGTCTGCAATCTGCAGAGCCACAACAACAGCAACAACGGCAACAACAACAGCAGCATGAGCGAAAGGGAGTAGAAAAACAAAGTGCAACAAAATAGGGAAAAACAACAAACAATTTTTGAGCGCTGCATCATCGGATTCAGAATCGGAATCGGAATAGGAGTCGGAAAGTTTCGGCTGGCATCGGTATCGGTTAGTCGAGCGGATGGGCGATTAGAAATGTGGGAGTGGCTGGACAGGGTGGCGATGGGTCATTCGCAGGGATTACATTCCGTTTTGTTCAAAAATTAATAGAATTTCATAAGCTTTTTCGGTTGCGTCGCTGTCTCTGTCTGTATATCTCGCTCTCTTTCCCATCGTCCTGTCTCTGTCGCTCGCTGCACTGCTCTCCATCTATTGCCCACTCGCTCTGTTTGCCGCCTCGCTCTTTCAAATGTTAATTTGAATTTTTATTAGGTTTTAGGCATGCATTGTTGTTGCTTTTGCCACTGCTTTTCCACTGCTGTTGTCATGCATTTTATTTTCACTTAAAACTGCAATTGTTGGGGGCCTTTGTTGCTGCTTTTGGGGGCCTCAGTCGCAGTTGCAGTCGCAGTCGCAGTCGCTGCCTCTGCTGACGTCGCTGCCGTCATCGTTGAAAGTGCGACTGCGTTAGAAAATTGCATTTGATAATACTAAACACACGGACAGCACACAGTTAAAGTCGCCAACATATAGAAATCGTTTTTCTTTTTTAGGTCGGTGGGTTGGGCCGAAACTAGAAGGTAAAATAGCCCAAACTGCAACTGTCCACTTTGCTACGTTCCGTTACGTCTAACAGTAACGTGCTCCATTACGTTACGAGTCCTGCAGGGAATATTTAGCCAGGTTCTACAGCGATACTACATTAATTGATGGGAAGTGCCATAATGTTACTTAATTAATTAATGTATTAATGTTACTTAAAATTAATCGAAAATCTGAAGAAGACAGCTTAGGTGCACCTTATCGACTGTCCACTGTGACTGCAACTTCAAGCCACGAATGTTTACGTTGGCTTACGTTCTGAATGGGTGTCGTTACGAGTTCTCGAAGAAGAAGTGCAAATATTTTGATGAGAATATTTCTCCAAATCGATGCGATGCAGCTATGCACATATATTCCGCTTAAGTCACATGCTCCTGCAATAATATTTGCGAAGGATTTTTTTGTTTGATGATTTCCATGGCAGGTAGCATTGAGAAAGTGCCACATCATTTTCATTTTCGCTGCACTTTTCGTGCACTTTGTGAGCGATTTACTGATTTTTGTGATTTTATGCCAACTCATGCGGCAATCGCGATACTTTGGGCCAAGGCGCCGCCGTCGGCGAGCTGAATTGGATGGCTTGGCCAGGTCCTTAGAGTCCTTTCTCCACATTCCTTTGTTTCTTGGCCCGCTTCACTTCTTTATTCTCGGGCGGAACTTCAATTACACATTTGCTCACATGCGAAAAAGTGAAAAGTCACTGGCCTGTCATGGGCCAGAAATCCAAATCTCATCTACCGACGGCATTTCTTTTCGGCCCTCTCACCCCCAATTCGCCACCCATCATTGAGTATCTCGGCCTTTGGGCCACTTTGAAATCTCTTTTTTATGCCCTGCTCCTTCACATTTGATTGGAATTGTTGTCGTTTTGGTTGCGGGTCCTTGGCTAATGGCGACTGAGCATTTTATACCCTTTTTCGCAGGCAATAAAAACATTTTCTTTTTGGCCTCAAAATAATGAATAATATGAAGAAAAATACTTGCCGCAGACGCGTTTCTTTTTTTTTTTTTTTCTGTGCTTCTGGTAAACAGAAAACGCATTAAGTGCGCGGTTTCCATTGTTTATAACATTTTTGCCACCCCGCAGAACGAGGCAAAGGGATAATTAAGAATGCTTATTTATCTAGAACGCAGTCACGGCGCCGATTGTCCAGCTCCCTTACATTTTTTTCTGACCGCAGGGGGGCAGAAACCCCATGAAAAGGTCCGTAAAAAGCCAAAAAACTTTTATTTTTTATGATAAATTATATGGGGTGAGGGGCGGCACGGAGCGAAAGGATGCGGAGAAGACGGCGCCAACCAAAGGTCATTCGGAAGCTGGGCGGAAAAAGTGAGAAACGAGGCTAAAGCATGATTCGAGACATAATGAAATAAAACAGAATTTTTAGAAGAACATGACGGCCAAAATGTACTTTTAGTCTGCACTTTTTCGTATAAATACAGCTGAGAAAAAGGGTTGTTACAAAGAATATATTTAAAGAGGTAATGGTTAATAAAATAGAAACGAAAACTATCGAATACGACAGGACAAAGCTTTTCAAGTGTAACAACTTGATACACTCAGTCAAGCAAAAGGACAAAAATATTGATTATTGAATTAGAAAAATGTTTAAACATAATGACTTTTTTGAATTCCTAATCATTCTGTAGGCCCCAAAAACAAAGTCAAAGGTCACCTGTCCTTGGTCACCTAAGTACACATGTACCAACTCGCAAGTGTTCAACCTACAAATGGGTTTCGGCCTATGCCGCAGATTTTCTCCGCTAATTAGCCGGGCCGAAAGTTGGCGAGTTGAAAATTACCCAACACAAAAATCTAAGAAACGGAGCTGGAGAATCGATGCCGGTGGGCAGCAGCAGCAGCAGCAGCAGCGAAGGCAGAAAAAGCAGCAGCGCACACGCAAATCACTTGTTTTTATGTAATTAACTGCCCAGCCCCCCGAAAAGGCCATCGAAGTTTCTTTGCCGGAGGTTAACGGAGATTTGGCCGGGTAATTAACCAAAAACCGATCGCTTCTTGCTGCGGCTAGTCCCAGTTTTTGGCATAATTTCCATGCTCGACGATTTGCGTTTTTGGCTTGTAAATCTCTTTCTGGTCTCGGCTTCTTTTGGCCGTTCAACGACCGATAAAATTGCCTCAACCATCGCGACCAACTCGACCGACTCCATCGATGCCTTTTAGCGGGCTATTGATTATTAATATTTTCTATTTTGCCCTCTCTTTGTGTCTTTTTCTGGTTAGTTGTTCCCAAACCCCTTTTTTTGTTTTACCATTTGCTGTAATTACAGCGACGCGTTAATTGTTCGCCCCCTTGCCCCTTTGTTGCCCAGCATCCCCGGGTTTCCACATCTATTTGTGTTTGTTTTCAACGGGCCGGTGAAAAATAAAAACAACACTCGCCCAGGCGAGGAATCTACACTTACGCGATGGCAGAAGACATTGGATATCGCAGACCCCCGACTCCGAGACCAAATCCAAAAAAATCCGGCCGAGAGCAGCGGTTCATTAGCTGCTATTACCATTATTGGCCATACCACACTGCCACGGCACCATGGCACTACTGCCTCCAAAATGTTGGCAATTACTGCACACGAAAATTCCCCCGAAAACGTTTTCCCAACGCTGCAAGATTCATTTATCAAATCGCAAGAGGACACCCAACTATTCGGGGCTGTCTTCGAGGGTCCGCAGAGCAATCAAGAAAGCGTGTAACACCAAAAAATACATCATTTTCGGAGACTCGCACATTTTGGCTAGTTTGGCCAGCTAGTTTAAAGACAATTCCCAATGCTGACGCCTTTTGTGAGCCCGATTTTTGTAAGCCATTAACTGCGGCTTACGATCACTGAGAGAGATCGCAAACGAAGATCGCGGCCATTAAACATTTGTTAACCTAATTCAATTTATGTAAAACAAAATCAGAGACTGAAACGCATAAGGTAAACTAGTCTTAAAAAAGCGAGAAAGTTCTATTTTTCTGCGATTTTAATGTGATCTGTATAAACAGCTAAGCGATTTGATGCTACAAGATACAATTTATAGATACTAGATACAATTTTACTAATGTATATGTATGTATATAAGGATTAAACTCTCAGAAAAGAAACTTTGGAACTAACCCTATAAACGTAAAAGATGAAATGTGTTGGCCAAAAGAATTTCCTTTTTATAACAGTGCCTATATAAGCAGCTAAAGTTAATACGTTTTCCAAACTTACCGTTTGCACTGTTGATTTCTGTGTTTTCTTTTTGAAAATTCACGATGATTGCTGAATTTGCTGGTGTGAAGCCACAATTGTAAAATTTGAACACTTTTGAAACACTGAGGGTTATTTTCTTTGGGGATTTCCCTTTGTGAATTTGTTTTCCTTAAAGCCGATTTTGAATTTAGTTTGATTTTTCAACACTGCACAACTGCAATTACAATAGGAACAAAATGAATGAGAATCGTTGGCAAAACAGAGAGCATTTTACTGGCTTTTCCGAGAAGCGGAAAACAAACGAACGAAGTACAAGAAAAACGCCACAAGAAGAAGAATAAGAAGAAGACGAAGAAGCCGTCGCGCTGCACTTGCGATTTTTGTTGTTTTTTTTTTTTTTATTTCGTGCGCTCTTTTTCGCAGCGAGTTTCGTGTTCTGGTTTTATTTCTCTGATTCTGATTCTGATTGCGATTGTGAATCTGGTTCTGTGTGAATTTCGTTTTATTAATAAAATGCACAACTTCCGTTATTAATTTTGCAACGACAACAATTGCTGCGTGTGTGTGTGTTTGTGTCTGTGTGTGTTTGTGTATTTGTGACAGCCGCTGACAGGCGAAAAGCAAAAGCAACAAAGTGACAAGCATGAGCGTGTGTCGCCTAGGAAAAGCGGAAAAGCAGACCGAAAAATAATAACAACAAATAGCGGGCGACAGGCGGTGGGCGGTAATCGAACGGTACAATACAACCTGTCCGCTTCTTCACCACCGCCCCACTCCCCCCTTTCTTCAGCGATTTCGCTCCTGTGCACGCGACTCGCGCTATCTCGCTCTTTTGTTGCGGTTTTTTTTCTCCTGGCTGTAGCTGCATTCATTCATAAAAATCAGGTTGTAAAAAAGAACAGCGGCAGCAGAAAAAAACGGCGCTGATTTTATTTATTTATGCCAATTTGCCGACGCGTCGCCGCTGCTGCAGTTCTTGTTGTTTATAGTTTCGCACTGGGAACGGAAGTTTCTTGGATTTATTTTGGAAACTGTTAGCACCAAGTTTATTCGATCCAATTTGGGTTTATATGCATGTACTTTTAATAGTTTTTCTGTTTAGTTTATTTCTATGTTATATGGTAGTTCTTTGTTTTTTTTTGATTATGTTTTGGTTGTGTTTTTTCAGTTGGGGAGTTCTATAGTGGTCCTGATAGTTTACTAAGCCATCGCAACACTGGAAATCACAAATAAGCCAAATTAGCCGCACTTGAACCACGACACTTGCTGCCCGTCTGATTTCTGAAATTGTACTGCGCGTAATAAGAATTCCTGTTTTCGTAAGCGGTAAGTAAAATCCGACGCACTCTTCGTCGGCTCCGCGTTCGAAGTTCGATGTTCGAGGTTCGAAGTTCGAAGTTCGACGTTGGATGCTCGCCGTCGGGCGCGTCGGCGAACATGTTGCATGCAGCGCGTCGGTGGCTTCTCGCTCGTTTTCTTAGCCCCATCCTCCTCCAACTGGCCAACACACTCACACACACACACACGCACACACGCACACACGGGCGCACAAAGGGGCTATTATCTAAGCCATACAATCAGATTGTGTTTACTTTTCCAACCAGGCAAAGTAGCAAGGTGAAGACTGCAGAGAGCCCGAGAAGAAAGAAAGACGGACGGCCGACCAATTGAATTGCAGAATTGCCAGCGCTTTCTTGGCCAAAAGTTTTGGTAAGAAGAGAGCAGCCCGAGTTTTGATTCATTGGGTGTTAAGTGCGATAAAATGTGCGCCCGCCGATAAATTATAGTTTCCATAAATAAAGTCGCAGTTAATCGAAATAACTTATTTCTTAGTTGGAAAAAACGGAGAGCGGATAAAATTAGGAAACTAGCTGTAGCTGTAAACAAATAAATAAAAAATTACCTCTCATCTCCCTTACTTAAATATAATTTAATATTTATGTTTAGTTACAAGTAAAAAGCTGACCAAACAAAAATGATCTAAAAGCGTTATTTAGTCACTGGAATGCACAGTAGTAGAGACACGGATTTTAATAAATCACTTGGCCTAATTTGAAATTGTAATTAAAATGACGCAGCTAAGGAAACACGTTCATTTGTTGCTCAAATATGCAAATTACACAGTTTCTAAACGGATTTCCAAACGGATGCAACCTAGATATTTGTCAAATGTTAGTGTAGTTTAACAATAATGACAATGATACGAAATATGCACTTACTTTGCTTAGATATGCGGGACTCTTTGGTGGAATAATAATTCAAAAAAGGGACAGCTCCATGGAGAACTGGCACCGCACCTTAATCTTGCCCTGCTCCGATTTCTCACAGTAGCCGCCCCTGCAGGAAGTCATTAAGCTGCCTGAGGCTGGAATAAATAAAGTTTTCCTCCCACCTCGGCAGCCAAAGCTACGAGGTGCCACCCCACGGCAGATGCAACTTTATTAAAGTCGACAAAAACAAAATAAATTTACGTGTAAAAACACTCCGAATGGCAGAACATCGAAATTGTCGCAGCACCACCGAACATCCCAACGATCGGATGCAGCGATCTGTGGATGCAGCCGCAGCTTCCAAAAAGGGAGCGCAAGTTGGCGGCATGCGGCAGCTAATGTATCTAATAGATACACGACAGCGCGTCAAGCGCTTCCATTGGAGCGAGGTATGAAATTGGTTGGGCGGAGGAAAGTTCCATGCCGAATGCAATGGCTCTATCTGCTTGCACTATGAGAAAAGCTCTATGAAGTTGTGCCTTCCGAAAGATTTGAAGAAAAGAATTGCCTAGTATTGTTGGTAGCTATTCATAATATATAGCTAATCTATGTGCTCCTGGGATCTCAAAACGTACTTCATAACTCAAAGATTGCAGCACTTTATCTCATGTCCATTTTTCCCCACTGTTCTCAGTGTAAGCAGCAGAATTTCTCATTCTTCGCTCCACTTCGCTCCACCTTAGTTTTATGTTTAGCCCCACCTCCGCCGCATTCTCTTCGCCTCTCGTGCTTCTCTAATTAACATTGGGATTGTAGTACGCTTTTAATTTATATCTTATTGATGCCGGCGACATTTGTATTTATTTTTACCCACAAGCAGCGCCGCCTTGCTCTTCCAGGGGGAGGATGGGTGGTGGTGTGTAGGTACTGTCCAAAATTCACTTCCCAAATCTGTTTCCCCCCGCCCCACCGTATCCCCCCCCTCCTCTAGTTGTGTGTGTACGTGTGGAATGTTATTTTTATCGAGAGTGAGGGAAAAAATTGTGGAAACCTAGAATTTATATGGAATAGGTGTCGCGTCTTGATATTTTGGGTATAATTATTGTTAATATTTGTTGCTGCCTCCGCCCTTGTCAGCCCCCCGCTCGCCCACTTCTCCTCGGCTCGTTTCTTGCCCCTTTGTTGTTGCTATTTTTTATCTATACTCTAATTAAAATATTCGCTTAATATATGTCTGTGCTCGTATACATATATGTATATAAGCGTGTACATATATTTTAATGCCACGATCTGTCTAAATAATTTTGTACGCATTTCAATGGTCGAGCAAAAATTGCTATGAAAAAATGAAACTAATAAGAACAACAACAGTTGAATTCGTGGGTGGGTCAAGTTTATTTTTAATAAAAAAGAATCAGTATTTTCAGGTTGCTTTTAATGGATTCTGTTTATGACATCTGTGTGATTTTGATATTATTTTAGTGGTGCCTCTGTGTTGGTCCATTGCTCATTTTCCGCGTATGTGTTTCAATTTAGTTCGACAATCGAACTTAGATTTTAATAAAATTTGTGGGCAACGCAATGCATTTTGTCAATTACCAAATGAAATAGTTCTTAAACTTTCGATAGCCTCATTTCTGTCAGTGGAAAAGGAAGAAACCAAAGAGTTTCCACCACAAATTTATAAGAACTCTATTTATCGAACGTCTAAGCTAAAAAGTGTGCCTGATCAATACCTACTTATTGTATCTATATACTACATATTTTTCATCTCGGATTCCGCTGCTCTGCCTTCAATGGAGTCATCCAAGTTGGGTGCTCGAGTGCCTAATAGGGGGATATATCAGCCATGGGATGAAGACGCCGATCTGCTGCACACGAGGCAAATGACATTTCATTTATCTTGCAGCTCGTGCAGCAATTCCAAGCGGGTTTTCCTGCAGTTTTCCCCCAGCGGATGAGGGGGTCGGCGGCGCAGGGGGATGAGCAGTTGCGTTGGCGACCAGCATTCGATGTCAGCGATGAGTTATTGACACTCGAAGCTGCGTCCCATAAAGCTCTCAGTTCCGGTGATCTCTGGCTGAGTTATCAATGTGAAAAATAGAAACACGATTATGAAATTATCAAAAGAAATGCGTGTACGTGAAAAATGGGCGGGGGGAGGGAAAACGTCGAGCAACATCTAGGCAACATCTAGGCAACACAAGGTGTGAGTGAGACGGGAATTGAGAGCCATCTGCGGATGGGTGGCGCTTTCGTTTTGCTTGAGTTTACCCCACAGCCGTAGATTGGATGGAATTTGTAGAGCCAGCGGCAGCATAATTAAATTCAACAACTTAAACTAGCACTCTGAAATGGTTTCGATTTATTAAACACCCTGGAAAAAAAGCTCACCTATAAGTAATCGGATTTGCTGAGCCAAAACAAAATTTTTTTAAAAATTATGCACTGAAGAAAACATGCGCTTAGATCCAGAAGTAAATAATAAGATCCTAAGCATCCTTTCCCCATTCAAAATGCTATATTAGTGATACAATTTCTGCTTTCTTTAGATAGATAAACTATCTACTGGGTACCTCCAGCTGTAATTTAGGAGCACTCCGTTCATTTCAGCCCCAGCAATCTTAGCCAGCCTACACACACGCGACCGTCCGTCTCGCTCTGCCACAATGCTGCCCTCCTTTTCTGTCGAACGTGTGTGGACAATAGAAATGATCAAGGTAAATATGACTGTACATATGTACATTCGTTTATTTGTACCGCTCAACTCACCTTGCGGCGCACGAATTAAGACCCAAAAGAGCGAGAGAAAGATCGAGAGAGTGTTTCTTTCGGTTTGCTTTTTTTGAAGATGATACACGAACCATGAATTTAATTATGATAATGAAAAAACAATTTTATGGCCAACGAAAACACGCAAATAAAGGCTTATAAGAGTATTAGTACTGGTATACGTGTGGGTACAACCTAGGTTATTATGTAAACTAAGTTGGAAAGCGTCTGGACAAATGGGTACTTTGCTGTGTATGAGTGAGTATGCGATGGTGTGTGCCTTATATGCATGGAATATAAGTTCGTCGGCCATCGCAGTTTACGGATTAAGTGCCGTTGGCTCTATTACTCGCCTCCAACATCCAAAATGGCGGCGATCGCATTGCGCAAGGTACAGTTGCCTCCGAGCTTAGAGGCCATAATTCAAAAACCGACTTGAATTCGTATTACGCAGTCTCTGAATATGTGGTTTTGAAATTTCGCATTACAGCTGCCGGTTTTAGCCATCCAAAACGAGATGTAAATGCGGATGCTATGTAAATGTACGTTAAGAAATGATCGATACGAATTTGTTGGTTTTACATAGTTTAGGTATCTAACTTATATTTAAAATGTCTGCTGCCTTCGAAATAGTTATTATGATATAGATTAAAATTTCATAAAATGCCACAATCATTGGAATTGGAAATTGGCAAATATGCTTGAAACTACAACTGTATGCATAATTAGCATAAATACGTATTTTAGATGATGAACTAACATTTTTACTTGATACAAACCCTTTTCCATTAACTGCAAACAAATCATTAAGCTGGGCATTAGGCATTTCTTTGCAGCCAAACGTGGAATGAAACCAGACACAAGATGCGAAGTGAAAATTGACTTGGGCTAAGCTAATGCTAATGCTAAGCTACCGTAACACATTAAAATTATCTAGTAATTCCGCCTCGGCTTCAATTAGTGACCTGGCCGGGCAGTCAAGTCCAACGGTTGTACTTCACCCGTCAGCGCCAGAGTTGAATGAACCGGGGCAACACCAACACCAAAACCAAAACCAAATCCAAATCGGAGTTGGTCAGGTCTGCTAATTAGCCAGAAGCGCAGGCAAAACAGAGACCCGAACCCAAAAATGCTAATAATACTGATGCTAAGAGTCAATCAATCATTTTGCATTGCCGAAAACAGTTTCGCAGTGCAAAAAACACTTACACACATCTAACCATCCAGCCATCCAACCATCCGACCATCCAACATCCACCCAATAAGTCATGTTGTGCTGGATGAACCAATTCTACGGAAATTTTCATTGCGATTCGACCACCCATTGCTGACGCTGCAGTTACCAGATTGAGATACAAATACATCTGATAGGTTTCAGAAACAGAACGAAAATTGTTGCATGTATATAGTGTACTAAAGTCATTGAAATAAAAATGCTGAAGATATGCTCTAATTTCTACTTTATTCCTTTTGTTTCCGAATGCCAGAATAAATGGATCATTTTAAAAACATTCCCAGTTTTTGGGTATATCTAAAAATATATCAAAAATTAATAAGGAAAGTGCAACTCAATTGAGTGCCCTATAATTATCCGCAGTGCACGGCACCAGCATGAGAACAATAACTTGGTGCCGCATTAAAATATCTGCAATCATTAAAATTGCGCACGCTGACATTGTTTTGGAAATTGGTCGGCATTGTTTAGAAGCCATACCCGGCATTTCCCCCATTTCCCCCATTTCCCCCACCCAATCCGATGGCTCGGAAAGCTGTGCTGCATTTTCGCCGATGACATCGCTTTTCTTTTGTGATGATCCAACGGATCCAACGAATTATGCCCGTTGAGAACGGGTCTCGAGTGCCCGGCCCGAGGCATCGAATTTGGAACAATAAGCTCGAAACGTTTTGCACACAAAATGCGTCAAGTCCTCGACTGCATCGCCATGCTCTCCTCCAGCTGACAACCCATTCATTGGATGATTCACAGCCGCACAATAAATAAGCTCCACGGCACACATATTAGATGGTAATCCTGGCATCTACTTTACACGGATTTCGGTCATCCTTCATGGTTGGTCATCTCAAGAGCTACCAGCTTACATCCCTGATTAGTTATAATGGATGTTTATTTAAAATAATACTGCATTTTTATGTATTTATAATTGTTTTTATAATTTGTTCAAGCCCAAATAAGTATACCTGTGATTGGTTCGGCAAAGACTTATAATTAAAAGATAGTTTAGTTTCGCTTCATATTTATTCATATCAGCAGAATGCATTTGGTAACCCAATTATTTTACCTTTTTGATGCCTGGCTAATTAAGTTAGTGCAAGGCAGGTGATTTTTCTTTATGAAAAATCCAAGCCCACTTGCACTTTACTCTACCTTGGCTGCAAGCACAAGCTAAACTGGCTAAAATGAATTAAGTAATTAGGCATAGTGCAAGTGAATTTCAGCTGGCTTATCTGCTCCAATCGATTCGCAGTGACATCCCACAAGTGTCAGCTGCAGTTGGCCAGTAAGTATGCATCGCTGGACGGGTGATTTTGTGTGTCCAAGCTCAAAGGAGAGCTGCTGACTGCATCCAATCGAGTGTGTGTGCTCGTGCTGGCTGAGGGCTGACCTAAAAACCCAATTGGAAGGCTAAAGTCAATAGAGAAGGCTTCGGCGATGGGCCGAGGCCGGCTGGAGTTGGAGATACTCGTGCTCGGCCCTCGGTCGCCCAGTTGCTCAGGCCACCAGCTCTGGAGCAGCTCCATCTCCAGCTGCGTCGTCCATTCTGGGCCCGTCGTCCATGCCCGAGCGCATTCGACCGCAGCATACTCCTCCACATAGCCACCTCGTCCTCGCTGCAGGCCCCTTTCGACCCGCCTGCGTGCGCCATCAATGGTCAGAAGTCAAGCCACAGCTCGGCTCCGATTTGAATGGCAAGTGGGTGGGGCGGGTGGCTGCGTTGGGCAGGGTCAGGGGGCAAGGTGGGTTCGCCAACCAACAGCTGGACTGCGGCGTGGCACGTGCTGGCGCCAATCCCGCGCAGACCCAACACTGCGCACTGGAAGGCGCCGCGTGTGGACGCCATCCGAGCCGAAAGCTTTGGGATAGGTCGTGCTCCGAGCTTGCGACCTCTCTGAGCAGCGCCCTGCACTCGGAGAAATAAAGTTCTCAGTTCTCAAGCTACTATTTTCTTTCATTGCACTAACAAGGTGGGACAAGTTCACCTATACTTCCACTTGGAAAACTGATTCTATTTGCAGAGCTATTTACTCTGTTGAGATATAACCAATTTAGGAATTTCAAATTTATAATCATGTTTTAAGTGGTAATATTTTCCAGTGCCTAAGGGTGGAAGGTGCCTGCGAGCAGCCCTTGGTGCGCGGAGCTTTCCGCCAGTGGTTTTGAACCCGACTGCGACTGGAACTGGAACACATCCGCGAGTGGGACGCGACTTGGAACACCTCGGTGCAGCAGCACCAACGACCCGACGCGACCACCAGGCAGTCACCCAAATTAGTTGCCAGCGATTCGCCTTTGCGAGTGAGTCCTCTCTGCGATTGTCGTGTGTGTTTGTGCCTGTGTCTGTGCCAGTGCCAGTGCCAAGTGCCCCATTGCCCAAGTGTCTGTGCCTGTGTCTGTGGTAGTGCAAGTGGCCGTGTGTTTGTGGAAGCCAGGATTGCAGTGCTCCAGCTCCCGAGGAGCGAAATCGCGGAGCCAGGCCAAAAGTGATAGGCTGAAGCAGGGCTGCTGATGCTCTGATGCCCAGATCCTGTGATCCTGTGATCCTGCGAGCCCGCGTCTGGTCAGTGCTGCAGTGAGTGTGTGAGAGCGATATCGAGATATATCCTGGCATCCTGGCACTGTGATAAGTGGAAGGCGGAACAAAGCTCGGGGGAAATCATGGCCGAGTGGCTCGCATCCTCCTTGTCCTTGTGCTGCGTCCAAGCAAATGGGCACAGTGCCCCCTTAAAGCTGATTTTGCTTTTTCCCCGCTGGTTTAAAGCCCAGTCAACGCGTGCCGCCGTTTAATTATGTAAAAGGACTCCTACACAGACACACTCGCACACTCACACACTCACACACTCTTCAGTTGGGGCACATAAAACACTGAATGTGTGTGTGTGTGTGTATATAGGGAGCACTACATATCTTGCTGGATTTTATTTGTACCCCGATTCGTGGTCAAATAAAAGCGAACGCAAATCGAAATTTCATTCTTAATACAAATTGATTTTTTCCCATTTGCTCTTGCCGCCTTGTGCCCATTCTGGTGCCTTGTTTTTGTTTGGGGCATCCAGCGGCACACGGTGCGTATGATCGATTTTGAGTCGCCTTTCAGCTGGAGACGCAAAGCAGAGCTGGCGGCCTGAAAAGTCCAGCAATTAAAATTAAATTGTTGTCCCCTCGTTGCGAGGGGCTGTGGCAGCCGGTTCAGTTACCCCACATCCTTTTGCCCCGTCCCCGCCCCCTCCAGCCCCCAGCCCCCAGCCCCCTTTACAACATTTGCTTTTGATTGTGTGGCACGCGAGACAACTACACACGCACACTCTGTAGAAAAAAGGAAAATAGGAGGATAAGCAGGACGAAAAACTGAAAGGCACAGAGTTGCTAACTGTGCCACCACAGCAGCTGGCAGGAGTCGCTCCAAAGACAGGCGAGCCTTATATACACACTCGTACTCGTGCTCGTACTTATATATCTGTGTATATATGTACACATGTACGTGGCTGTATGTGGCATATCCTTTGCATGCACGTGCTTCCCCAGCCAAAGTAATTTGGCCTAAACGGGCAAAAGGCTGGAAAAACAACAGCCAGAGCTGTGGAAAACAAAATTGAAGAAACCAGAAAACATAACAAACGGCATACAAGATGTATAAAGAGAGACAGCAAAAATGTTGGGCCAAAAAGAAAGCAGAAAGAAAGCTGGGAAAGCACAGGCCGGAGAAGAAAAATCAATGATGCTGCCAAGTGGCTTTGGTATTTGCAATAATGCAAAAAGAAAAACCTTTAACTGCCTTGGCGAATGTGGGTCCATTTTGTTTGTGTCCATGTGCTTTCGCTGCAATTAAATTTGATATGTGCACTATTTGATTACTCAGCCGTAACAACTGTGCTTTAAATGTCACCAGATTTCGGGCGAATGTTGATTTTATATGTGCTGGCTGATGCGTTGTATAATTAAGCTGCTTAGAACATGTTTAATTGACAAACATCATTAAAATCTCTATAAAAGTGAGTTGCTGTATAGGTAGCAGTTGCTATAATTAATTAAGACTGCAGCTTAGCAGATTTTGATATATAACAAAAAGACCAAGCGAAATATTTTCAATTTAGTAAAAGGAAAAGAGCTACTTTTAATAAATGAACATTTTGACTAAATTTATTAATGTTTTCCAAAGCGTTATATGAAATTGAGCAATGTTATTTGCTTATTAAAACTGTTTCCGAAACTCATGGACTTTAAAGGAACATAAGGGACTCTAATTAATGGACAGGCCCCAAAATTCCGTATGCAGTTCATCCTCGAAAGACTTTCCCGTGTTATTCCCGCATGACTCGAATTTCAAATGATGAAAGCATTACGCAACAGTCAGCCTCATAACAACCATAACCGCAATCCCTGCCAAATGGGTCAAGTTTCTGGCATCCAGCTAGCCTTGACTCCCGACTGCCTACGCAGCTTCAGTGCCAAATAAAGGCAGGTCCGCCATGGATTTGACTTCGAAATGAAAAGTTCTGGCCAGGAATGGGCTCACCGCCAGTGATTTAGTCCCATGCACGCACACCCGCAAAGAGCTGAGCAAATCCAGGGCAAAGTAAACGGGCAGCGACACCTCCAGCGGCACCAGGCGCCCAGCTCCACCTGCCCAGCTGCTCCACCTGCAGGGCACTGCTCCCAGCTGCCACTCCAGTGGGCACCCCGCCCGGACCGGAGACTAGTACGGGTTCCTTCGGTGGCGACCACGGGACTCTGTTTACCGCACAAATTGCATGCGAGCTGCAGCTGCGGCTCCTGTGGTGCCTGGCTGTACACTGCACAAAACCGGGCGCTAGTTTTGCAATTAAAGCGGGAAGTTTACTTTTATAAATGTCTTACCAACCTACCTTTACATCATAGATCTTAGATAGACTATCAGATCTGGAGTATCTAGTTTTGGATTTGTACAAATTCAAACGCTGAGATTTTTTGTATGCTGCACTTAAAAATACTGCTTGCAACTTACCAAGAATATTTGATCAACCTTGTTTTATTCATGCCCCGTGATGGATTGCTTTTTCCGAGTGCTGGCTCCGACCTGTTCAGACTCTGCCATGCGCAACTTTATTAACCCCGTTTTGAAGAGGTGGCAGAGCCATGCATTTATGCCCATTGTTTCAGCCGAGCCGCTCCTCTGGCGCAGCTCCCATTCGCCACGCCCCCAGCTGCTCCTATTTGTGCCGCCCCTTCGTCCTCCCTTCTTGCTCCCTTCTTCCTCCCGCCCAGCAGGAGGCCAAGTGCTTTTTTCCCGTATCTGCAAAATTCTGGCTACCATCTTCTGAACTCGTTGTAGCTGTCGTTTGTCGTGACCGCGCGCTGATGTTTGCCCCGCCAGCCTCAAGAGGTTGCCCCACCGCCCACCGCCCACCGCCCACCGCCTCCTTGATGTAAGGAGCTGGTGCAAAGCAATTACCACGCCCCCTAACCTCCGCTCTGTGTGTGTGTGTGTTTGTTTGTTTTGCTGCTCGCGAGACGGCGACGTCGACGTCGTCGGCTTGGCTGGTGAAAAGTTTATAATTTTATTAGGCCCTACAGAAATTGGGTTAGTGTCGCTTTTAGTTGCATTTCCCAGCGACGAGTGACAACTTGGCAGCGACGCTCAGATAGTTTCCACGCGGCTTTGTAGTGTTTACACGAAAGGCACCCCATCCCCCATTCCGCATCCCGCCCCTTTTCTAGTTTTCCCCATTTTCCGCGCCAAGTGCTGAAAGGCTGTTGCCCGTCATCTTAGAGGTGGGCACGCGGCATTATGCTAAAAGCCATGTTGGCCAACTCCTTTGGCGGTGCGCCGCTTGAGCACTTTGAGCCACGTTTGGACATTTGCAAATGATGAAGAAATGTGGATCGGGGGGTTGCTGCTCAAAGGGCAAGACTTTCCTTTTCCCAGCCGCATTTAAATCAGAAATTTCTAGTTGTATCCTTTGAAATAAAAGGAAACCCAGTTTTAGTCCTTAATCAAAGTGGAAACCCTTAGCATTAAAAGCACGCAGTTCAATCAGCTTGGGCGATAACTAGTTCGCTAACTATTTAAATGTATATTACATTAAGATTGCATAATAATTGCGCGCAATCTGTATCTCAAGCCCATTTGCTTGGACTGGTGCCTCATTTTTGCCTCCCCATCACAGAAAGTGTTCAAGTGGTGCTGTTAATAATTAATTAAGCCAAAATTCGCGTAATGATCGCCGTCGTATAGTGTGAAAGTTGGTCCCGATCTCCCAGTGAGCATTACGTCAGTCGGCCAAAAGAGATGAGAATCTTCTAGCCAGGTTACAAGCGAGCCAATAAGCAGCGACCAGCAGGTAAGAAGAACGCCACTCTGATTAGTCCATTCAATATGGGTTTTTATTATATTGCCATTTATTTTTCGAAAAAGATTTCTATGTAAATAGGAAGCCGTTTGTATTGTCTAGTAGTTGCTTTTCGACTTTATCGCGCTTTCAGCAATAAATTTCATGAAAGTACGAATTTTAAACAAAACTTGCCTATAAATTTGTGCACAAATACACATGCTCGGCAACAGTACGTTGCAAAACTATAAGGCAGCGAATAATTAGGTATCTAACTTTCGGAACTTAAGTACTTTCGAAATGCTGGTGTAACTTATTACTAGTTTTAAAATATTTGATGGTGGTCTATGTAAAATGATATATTACTTAGGTATATTGAATCTCCCGTTAGTGGTCTTATCTCATTTAAAGCTTCCTGCCATGAAACGCACTGTACCCACATTGAGTTCAAT
Organism: Drosophila erecta; assembly: GCF_003286155.1. Taxonomy (NCBI): domain Eukaryota; kingdom Metazoa; phylum Arthropoda; class Insecta; order Diptera; family Drosophilidae; genus Drosophila; species Drosophila erecta. The sequence goes on from NW_020825200.1 coordinate 14,554,388, forward strand.
ATCTATCTCAGCAACGGCGACCGAAATTTATGCATACGGAATCGTATTTTCGCCTCGATTGGCTCGGTGTGGCTTTGTGGCTCTGGCTTAATGAAGACGGGACAATAATAATTTTTAATAGGTTTTACTATTTTGGCTTAGATCAGCTTACGCGCCCAGGGAGAATGGCCAAAAGCGCGGGGGGACTTCGAGGGGAGTGAAGCTCGTGTGTGCGGAGAGCTCAAGGCGGATGGGCTGGCAACATTCAAATTGAATCGCTTTTATCTGTGTTTTGTCACTAAATACTAAATTGGCAACTGAAGTCGAACACTAGCTCGAAGTCCAAGCTGAAGCTACTTGCGGTCCGCAAGTTTGGCAGTCGATTTGGTATTGAAATGGGCACTGGCTGTGCGCAAGTAACAACCAATGAGATCATGATCCATATTTAGTCAGATTCCGGGCCGGATTGAAGGCGAATTAAATCAGTATAGGTGATGAGATGATTTGATTAGCATTTATCGCTCGCACTGTAATTGCTTGAATATTCTTATTTTTACAAGCAAATTAATGGGAAACGGGTTCGGGAATGCTTAAATATTATTCAGCCTTAAATACTTTAACTGACCATCAAATGCGATCTACAATGCGAAGTGATACTTCTTGTATACTGATAACTTGGCTATCCTTCTTTAGCACTTAAACAATCTCCTCGATATTATAAATGTTTTTAGCACGGCGTCCTTTATAAAGTAGTTTCCTTTAGGATCGGGACACGGATTTAATGCGAAGGGTATTTCCGTATTTACACCATAGATAAAACGGTTCTTAGAGTAAAGCCAAAAAAATCTCACTGCTTGGCAAATTCAACATTCGTCGTATAATGTTTACTATCTATATCTTAATATCCGTTGAGTCTGCGATATCTGTCTAAAAGCTTCTATTGAGCCTGTCGCCTAATAAATTAATTTATAAAATAAAATACACTTAAATAATTATTCTGCATTTGTATTGTTACACAGCAATGGCAAAGTAACTAAAAAATGTAGCCATAACGCCTTATTTATAGAGTAACTTTTAATGAGATTAACTCTAATTAAATAGGTGTTTATTAGCGAAACTACAATATAACAATTAATTAACAACATTGCATACATTCCTATGCTTTTCCACTATAAATATCTGTATATAAATACGCATGTACATACAAATATCTTCAGACTTATAGCAATAATCATTTTGTGGAATGCAAAGTCGAGGTTTTAGTGTTGATGGGTTGTAGTAATTAATTATTATCAGGTAAAGGGTTGGCAGCTTGTTTTTAGCTTTGTACGCCATTCTAGGAAGTGCGTAGCGTAAGTGGAGTAAATGAATCTGCTCTGTGGTAGGAACGAAAGACAAGAGCCTCGACTGGCTAATGACGTTGACGAGGTGACGATGGCCAAGTGGCCGAGCATGGAAATGAGAGGTGAGAGCCAAGAACTGGTTCCGTCCGAATGACCGATCGGCAATTGGCTTGGGGCGGAGCCAGGTGGCCAAAACACTTCCGTAAATACGCAAAAACCAGTACACGGTGGGGACAATCATCGCGGCATTACTTAATCGAGCTCGAGGAGCGAGCGCGTCTTCTGGCAAACCAGTTTGCATGCCCAACGCTTTCGACGGAGTTATTTAACCATAAATTAGAGGTTGACTAAGTTCTGTTCAATTAGATGGGATCATTGAAGCGGGCACTGTGGAACGAGCCAAAGAGCTAGCCAAAGTACCTATAAATCATGTCAGGATGGCGAGTTCAAAGAACGATCGAAGCGAAGAACTGATTCTATGACCTGATAGCACGGAGAACCAATCCCGAACCCCTACATCGCCACCAATTAAAGTGGAGCCACGAAGCAATGTCACATGCCCGTGGGTACAGGTGCCTAACGCATAGATACCTGTCCCTGTATCTGTATCTCTGTATCGGTATCTGTGTATCTTTGTATCTACACACTGCCCTGGGGTCCATGACGTTGAGCAATCAACTTAATAATAGCCCAAGAAATTACATTTCAACTTATGCTTGAATAAATTATCAATTATATTTTTGTGAACTTGATGTGGGGTTTCAAATTGTGGTCTATCATAGCTTTCTCAGAAAAAAAGGCTTATAAAGGCTAGCTAGATGGGCAACTATTAGTTGCTATATGATTGCATTTTAAATACCCTGAAATGAATTATTATTTTAAACGACCCGCAATTTATCTTATAGCACTACAGAGTTCTGAAAAATTGCAAAATTGTTTTATGATAAAGCTGAATTTTATTTATTTGCGAATGTTTCACAACTAGTTGGCTTAAAGGGCATAAAAATCGTATTGGATTCGGCTTCCGCCAGAACCAGTGGCTGAGAATAATGAAAACTGCACATGAGATTTGGGTGACCATGGAACGGATATAAATAACTATTCAGATAGAGTTCGCTTTGTTCGCAGCTTTGTGGGCTGCATTAAAATGTTGGCAATTGAGTGGATCCGTTAATTATATGGCTCGATCAATTATTCATTTGCCGGATTACCTGAGAAGCGCTCGGCGAAAAATGAACTTCATTTAAAATGATTCTGCGAAATTCGTTTTTACTTCGCCGCCGCCGCCGCGCTTCTCAGTTCCCAGTGGACGCTATGGATGGCCACAACTCTGGATCCTCATTTCAATATTTTTATTGTCTGATTGAAGTGTGACGTTTCGCTGTGCAGCTGTGGTTGCTCTGGCCAGCCAGCCAAGTTTTGAGCCCAGCTCCGGGTCAAGTCCGGTCGGCTTTTGGCAAAGAGATTAATTGAGGTTGGCTGGTAGCTTGAGATCTGAGATCTGGCGATCTGGCGAACTGAGCATCTGAGCTTCGGAAGATCTGGTGGCCTGGTGATCTGCCTGAAAACGGGAATCGCAAGCGCACCAATTTCGCAGCTTAATTGTTTGGTTGCATGGCAAATTGCTCTCGCATATATACATATATGTGTACCTAAATAATGTAGTGCCCACATGGATTTCATGCGAATCGCTGCCTTCTAAAGCATCATCAATCTTGCCAAGCGCCTTTCAGCATTTCCAAGCCATATCGATTGTTGGCCGGCCAACTTGAAGGACTTCCGCTGGCGGGCAGCACTGCAGTCACCCTCAATCTGTGTAGAAATGATGCAGTTCTCTTAAATTCCATTTCACGGAAGTCCGCTGGGTGTTCTAGTGATTGCCAGTTTAAATATTAAATAAACCCATCGTGCCTTGATCTTTTACAAACAACTGGAAAAGCGGAAGAGAGCTCCTAAGCGGTGCTTAATATTTATAAATTTATAAATCAAGTTAGAAGTATTAATAAAGAGTCGAGAAAACTCCTATGTCGTCTTATTTAAATAAAATTATAAAGGAATAAAGCCTTAACGTTTAAGGTAGCCAAAAGCTTCGTACTTTGTTTGTTTGTCAAGTTAGTAACGAAACACTCTGCTAAACAATGTCTTAATATGCCGTCCACTGCCACTTTTGGGTGTACTTCCCGTTTATTACCCAGTCCGCCCTCTTATTAACACTTTTGAGCGGAAGGGGGCATAATTAATTGGCCAGAATGCCAGAGATGCGAGTGCAGGTTAATTGGGCTGCCGGCTAAATGGCCTCAAATTGGACGCTTCGCTGGCTGTAGCCATGTACAGACGTATGTAGGTATGCCATCCAGTGGAATTAGAGCCGACGATAGGTGGGAAAACTGGCCAAGGAGCAAGGAGCGCTTTCCACCTGTCCGCGCGACTCTGCGGCGATGACGTTGACGGTGACCACCGGCGCAGGTGGAAAATGGCCTCATCCCCCGCCCAGAGTTCTTCGATTTTCACCGGGTGCGTGTGAATGGGACAGTTGCTGCTGGCTTTCACTCTGCGTGCTCGTTTTGTAGTCGGTAAATAGTTTTTGTTGAAATTTCAATATGTGTAGGGGGGCGGCAGGACTACAGGTAGATAGACCGCAAATGAAATCATCGAGCGAGTCACCGACCGTGGTCACGGTCGATGGATATTCCGTGTCACAGTTTGCCTTCAATCGATTTCCCCTGGGCGACGACGAGTGCAGAGGTCAGTTGTTGTTCACCGCAGAAACTCGATATGCGAGCCAGGATCTGGCCAGAAGTCCAAAGCAAATATTTCGCCTATGGCAAGGACCTCATACATGGCTCATCCAGGACATGCGTCGGTGAGCATCATCACAACCATCCGCGGAGGCCGGTCAACAAATGCCGTCATTTCCACCAAAGGCAAACACTTGCAAGCACAGCAGATGCAAGGAGGCAGGGATGCAAGGATGCAGGGATGCAGGGATGCAGAGATGCAAGGATGCAGGGATGCAGGGATGCAAATGCGGCGGACAGCCTGCGGCGAAAATGAGAGGTGGGCGGCGTGTGGGAATTGTAATTAGTGGCACTTTCCCAGTTGGCTCTGTTTGCACACACTCGAGTGGGCTGCGCTGCGCAGAGGAGGTCCTGTCGCATCCTCCTGCCTCCCAAGTAGATCTCCTTCCGACTGGCAAACACACATATATCCCCGTCAAATATGCACTGCAAATATGCCGAGTGAAACATTATATTTCACTGGCGCTGTCAGGAAATCAGTTTCTGATGCCGAGCAATGCACTTAAGTGCATGTATGTAGTGCAATAATCAAGACGAGCAAATATCCGAGGACTTGCAGCCTGCCACTGCCTGGAGAAATATCCGATTACACTATTCAAAACTGCATAATTCTATATTTCATTTGGCCAACTTTCCCTTTGCGCACATTCTACTAGATCCTACAATATATCTCCATAAGTCTCTTGGAGATGTTTTCACACTGATTAAGAAGAGCAACGCCTTCCTGGGGAATGCCTAATTTCGTCATGTATATTTCATATTTTTGATACTTTCAAATATTTTGGCCCAAATGATTTCCAAATTATGCAAATCGCTTAGCCTGCAAGCTGGGCTCAAAACTGGAACACACTTTCCCAACGAAATAATAGAAAAACTCGCGCCTCAATTGGCCCTAAATCATTTTACTACCATTCCTCAGCTTTTAGCCCCAAAAGTGGTTGACCGGATGGATGAAACGAGCCACACACGCATCTTGGAAAATCATTGCCATTGTTTGTGTGTCTGTCGAGCCGAGAGCAATTGTTGTTGGCGGAGTTTCCCCCATAATTCTTTTAATTATATGATCTATTACGCTGGAGCCGAGCATATGCAGACGGACATATTTCTCGCACACTTGTAACACATTTTAGCATATTTTATTAATTTAAATAATTCACTTGGGCCACTCCGACTGATGCTAGAGCAGCGATAGCCGAAAAAGTTGTGGAAGACGTTGTGTGGGGGAGTTTGTGCAACGATCAGTAACGAAAAAACTGGGAAACTTTCATGCACTGCTACAAATATTGTGTACCTTTAGAGATTCACTATTCAAGCTTCCTTTGAAGAAACTATGCATTTTGAGCTCAGGATAAAATGTTCTACAATTGATTATGGTAATGCTGCATTGCATTGGGCACGACAAATACAGCAGCACTTCTTCCAGTGTAATGCGAGCGAGGCAGTGAGGAATTTGAAGTCGAAGAAAACCCAGCGAAGCGTCCAAGCGACCGCATCCACCTCCGTTAATTTGCCGAGGCCGCTAATTAAATTCAGTGGAAAACTGCTGCATTTACAGCCCCGAGAGCGGCCGAAAAACTACATTTTAAATGAATTATTTTACATTCCGTAATTCGTTTATTATTTAACCTGCCCCGGGCCGCCTTCGCATCTGGCCAAGTTTGGTTCGGACCACTTTTGCTGGGCCTGCTGATGGATTTGTCGGCGCTCTGGCCACGACGGCCCTTGAGTAATGGGTCTATAAGCGACGTCCACGCCCAACGACATTCAAATGCCGGGAAGAGAGCGCTCGAGAAGAATGCCCATTGGTGGCCAAAAGGGAAGTGAGCTGGCCAACTGCGGCGGCGGGTGATTAATGGGATCTGCAATTAATAGGATCAGCTCCATCCACTTAAAACCTAACTAATATGGGCTGCACGTCTTTATAAGCAAAGCTCTTCTATATTTGAAATGTAGTAATTTACCAATTTGCCTTATCCATATCGGCGCATATGGAAAGGCTCCATTGTCTGAACAGCCGTTGCAAGCTCCCCCAAGAGTGCCACACAATGTGGCACGCTCCACACCTCGAGCCCGCGGGACACTAAGCTGCAGTGGGTGCCAAAAGTCAACAGGCCTGGGAACCCACTGTTTGCCGACTCACAAAGGGCGATGGATGCACAGAAAAGACCAATCTGTCCCAGAAGCCGGCGCGTCATTGCCGTTTATTAAATGCAGCTAATCCTTTGGAGCCACCGTGCGTGCGTCAAGTGGCCGAGATTGAGCTGGAGATGGATCGGCATTTAAATAATGAATTGGGAACCCAAAACAAAGCCGAAATAATGCGCTGCAACAAGTGGCTCTGGGATCCTCACGCGCCGTCCGTCACCTGACAGTCGACTTATCAGCGGTCGTCATTCAGATGTTTTGACATCCCAACATCATTATCTACTCGTCTAACTCGACGGCATGCCCCCTCGAAGTCTGGCTGTCGTAGGTGCCTCATCAGCACCTTCGTCAGTGGCAAGGTTGTGGAAAATCTCAAAGAAAACATTCTCTTGGCCACCGATCCCTTTGTAACTCCAAAAGGCACATAAGGGGTCGAGGGTTACTGTTTTCACATCACTTGAAATGCCTTCTTACTGCATAAATCGCTGATCGCTTCATGGGATTCCAGAACTACTTTTATATTAAAGTATATTAGTATATCTTGCATTTTCCTTCTTCTATTAAGCTTACCTACAAACGAAGCTATTATTCAGTCGAGCCATTTGTTTTTCCCAGCCATCATAGTTAAGTACTTGCTGGCCAGTTTGTATTTGATTTGCCTGGCGACACTGAATTGGGCCAATTAAGCTGCCACAATGGTGATGCCTCCGTGGGGGCGGGGAGGTTCCAGAGCCCGGGGATGTCACTGGCTGGGTGTGGGCACTAAAGATTTAATCACTGTTGATCTACGCCATAAAGCAGAGGAGCACTTCATGGCCTCCGCCACTCGATACATCGTGTTTTACAGCCAAAAAGAAAGTGTGAATCAATTAGCCTCGACCCCTGGCTCAATCTCAATTGTTTGCTTTGGCGAAAAACAATTAGGGAATTTTATTGCTTTCGATTTAACTACGGCTGGGCCCAATTGTCTTGGCCGGTTGTCTCTTGTTTGCCCACTTGTTTGTTGCCCTTGTCGTCCATGTCGATGTGTCGTAAAAGTGTTTGCAGCTCATTCCGGGCCGTCACTGGGTCGCCGGGTGAAAGGCCACACGGCGATAAAACCGTAAGTGCAGACACTCCACCGGCCACATTTTCCGAACTGTGGCCCGATTACCACTCCGATAAGACCGCCGAGGCTCGTGCCTGGAAGGAGTTACACATGGCATTACATTCTAATCCGAAAGCATCACTCTGCTGATCAATAATCAATGTATAAAGCACCATTTCTTGAACTCCGAGGAGCAGCTCTTTTCTGCACACCTCGGCAAGATGGTCAAGAGTAAAGATGGCACACCTTCGCTGCTAATTTGAGTCAGACAAATATGGCTTAATGACTCCGATTAGGTTAGCTTACTGAGTACGATAGATACCTAGTAAATTGATGACAATTGCAGGGTGAACTGAGTGATACGGGTAGCCAGGAAGAACTATCATGGAAAAGCGGCGGAGTCCGCAGTCAGCGGATCTGTCCGCAAATGCCCCGTCATCATCGTCATCTTCGCCAGCAGCGAGGCGTCATCGTCGTCATGGCTGGTTCTATGATGAAAGGGGATGTGGCTGGTGGAGGGAGAGGGGGAGCGTTCGAGGGGAGGGGCGGACGTTTGGCACGCGTTCTCCTCGCCGATCTGCCGCTCGAATGGAAATGATTAGTTTGTGCTGTCCATTTTGACAAGCGTTGTCATTTAGCCTGTCCAAACATTTTCGCTTGAGAAATTGAAAATTTGACAAATCCCCGAAATTCGTTTGATGATGCTCAATTTGTTTTTAATAAATTAGACTCAGCTTTGTTTATAAAGCACGCCAAACTCCAAGCTGGATTTCATTGTTCCTCAAATATACACAGTCTAATATTATTGTAGACCTTTAGCCACATGATTGATTACAGCAATTGCTTTCTTTTAATACACTGGACTAGAAACGTCAGTATTCTAGACTGATATTCGATCACCGCCCTGGGCAATTATACGCCAGCGATTTCCGAACTTTGATTTGTACATAGACACGCCAACACAACTAAACTTTAATCATAACCGAGCCATAATTATGGCCCGAACGCAGTTAAAGGGCTTAGGCATGGGGAGCGTTTTATGTGCAGGGCGCAATAAAAATGCTTTATATGATATGGATATATGTTTCCCATAGCTCTGGTCCCAGATCGCACGGAACGAATCTTTATTTATGGCATAATGATCGCCGAAGTCGCAGTCCAAGTCGAAGTAAGAAGGAAAACCGTATTTTTGGGTTCCCAATACCCGTCTCATCGCTTTACGATCAATGTTCGATTTGATTGTGTGAGTTGGGACTCATCTGCAGCTCGAAGTGGGCCCCGGCTCTCGATAATTCTTTATTATTTCTCTAAAACTTCACCTTTAATTAAACACGAAACGAAATTATAAAATTGTACCTGCTTTAGCAGCCGCAGCCGCCGTCGCTGTCCAGCTTCAAGTCAAAGAATCGCGGTCCCATCGGTGGTATATTGTATACCGTGTACTTTATAGGTTTGGGTATATTAGGCTTGGGGAAATATGATACATATTTGGTGTCAGTAATTCAATTAATTTATATACCCGAAATCGTACTACTATAAAGCCTATTCTATACCTTAGCGTATTAAATAGTATCTCTCTGTAAGACTATAGAACTTTAACATAAAACTTTAAACAAAATCTCCCTTAAATATCCTCTGATACATCTAAACCATATTTCTGTGTAATAATAGGTATGCGATAGTCGTAGCTCTCTGACTCGTCGATCTTACTTGTTTTCATTTAGTTCCCTTCAACTGCGGGAATTTTTACCTGGCCAGTACACTCGGCGTCTCTTTCTGCTGCCCACTCCCTTACCAATCAACCTTCCTCTTTCTTCTCCAGTTGCTCATCTGCTTGCCCCGGTTTTCGTCTTGTGTGTGTCCCCAAATTCGATCAATTTAGATACAAGCACCCATTTATGCATCAGTACCTTTTTATTAAACTACTCTCTCTGTGTAGCCACATCTGTATCTGTGACTGTCCATCTGTATCTGCATGTGTATCTGTGTTTCTGTGTTTCTGTGTGGGTTGGCAGCAATACGTGCTGCCTTAATAAGCCCGTTAATGGAATATTAGGCAAAGAGTTTTATTTTTGGGGCAGGAGGCATACGCACATGGCGACACACTGGGGCACAAACACTCCGATTGAGTGGGACAAAAAGAAGGAAAAGTAAAAAGGGAAAAATGAAACAGAGGGGACATCACCGAAAGTCAGGCTGAAATTATCGGAGGCTGCTGCTGCTGCTGCTTCAGCCTCTTTGCACACTTCCCAGCGAGGTGGGTATCTCACGGATACAGATACTTTATAAGCACACACGCACCGAACGATCGAACGATTTTAGTGCTGGAATGCAATAAAATTTTATTTTTGTTTTGTCCGATTTGATTCAAGTTTTATAGTTTGTCTGCTTATTGTGTGTAGGAGACTAGCACTCACACAAATTCAGAACCTGAGACAAAACTCAGATACATTCCGTAATACAGTCACAGACACAGTCTGTTTTTGTACAATGACAAAAATTCCTAAACTGGTACAGGTATCGTGCTTGAAATCGGTTTACAAAACGGGAAGACCCGCGAAAATTTGTGTGCCCAACTGGAAGCGATTGGAATATTTATGGTTACCAAAATAAACTAGTTTTCTAATACGGATCTTAGATGTAGTTCAAGTGATTATGAGTGTTTAATATTTAGCAAAAACATGCAATGTGTGAGGTTTTCTTTTTTCAAAATATTTTTTCAATTTGAGTAGTAAATTATCTAATAACGGAGCTACAATTAATATTGCACACATATTTATTAAAGTATATTATATACGATGGTATTAGGCATTTGTCTTCCCCCATCCAATAAATTATACCGATGTCACAGATGAAAAAGCTAACTATCTCAGGTACGAATGCGTGCAGCTGAAGGAAAATATTCGGCTGGAGTGGGATCTATATCTGTGGCTGACATAAGCCAACTAAAAATAATACAAATACGGAGCGATAAATCTTAGGTGAAAGAAAGTGGAAGGCAGAGCGAGGGGCACCAGGCGACGTGGCCATGGAGATGAGGCTGCTCGGGATGGAAATATAGGGATTGGAATCGGGATAGGGGTCTCCGCCGCGGCGGCGGCTCTCCAAAGTACTTTTGCCTAATGGCAGTCACACGTATTAGAATTACCTTTTGGATTGGCTGCACGGGTATCCACTTCATTGGCCCCGCACATAAGTATCAAACTGTTTCAAATTAACGAAGAAAGGGGAGACAGATACAGCGGCATTGCGACGTTTTTCGAATCGCTTTTGAATAAATTTAGTCACAGATCTTTGGGGTCGCTCGTTGTCTTCGTTTTTCGTTTTTGGTAATAACATTTGTCTAGTCCCTCTCTTTCTTCGACCATTCGCCTTGGAGTCTTGGCATACTATACCTTACCATACCATACTATACTATATAAAGCCGAGATCCTCCTGCAGATAAATGGAGAGATGGAAAGAAAGCGACTTGTTCATTATTTTGTGACCAGATGGGTGACGGGGGAAATCTGTTGGTCGGGTATCGTTTTCCTCGTAATAATTTCCCAGCCTCGATCCAATGCAGAGGGTCATAAAAAATGCATCTCCATTGCTGTACCGCTCGATCAAATTATGTAAATTTTGGGTTTAATGCTAGTATCAAAAATAAGATTCCCAACTACAAAGACAACGCGCCTAGACGAGGAAATCGATAAATTCTATGGTAATGAGTAAAGTGGCAATGGTGTAAAAGACGGAGAATATTTTACCAATCAAATCTTCAATTCACTGTTAGCTAAACTTTCATTCGACAAACTCTCATAGAACTAAGGCACTATATTTTCTGTTTAACTTTAGTCTATGCTGCCCTATAAGACTTGTACTTATTAAGTACTTGACTGCAACTCTTGTTAAGTAACAACTAAAATGGAAAATATATGGCACTGTTAATAAAGCTCAAGTCCCAAAGGAAAGGTCACTAAACTTGGATAATGGTGTGGAGGTGGCGAATGGTCTCTAGAGCAAACTTGATGGGTCGGGTGAATCAATTTAAGTTTAGGTCAGGCAAACAGTTTGTACTCCAATGCATAAGTCGATTCCTTTCCAACAAGTCTAACAAAGAAATGGACCCAAGCAATAGATCATTGAACAAAGGCACTAACCGTTGCCAAATTCCATTTGTGGAACATTCTTTGTGTCTTGCCACGTAAACCGCGAAATGTATAAATAATGTGTTGTCGCTAGTTTCATAGGAGTTATTAATTAATGTATTGGACCGAGAGTATCTCTTGAATTCGTGGTCGGCTGTGGTTCTGCCATCCGCGGTCATTCCCATTCTCATTTGTATTCCAATTCCAAATCCAAGTCCCAGTCCAGTTGATGTTATGCTAATCGGAGGTGGGGAGCCACCAAGTGGCGGATGCTGGGGATGGGAATGGGGATGGGGATGGGGATGGGGAGGAGGGGCTTTACGAGATTCGGTGGAGACATGTTCTCTGTATAAAATTAAATATCGTTTGATTGCCCATTTGTGTGGTGCGGAGGGATCGCAAAGCATTTTTCTATCTTATTTCCAGTTTTCTTATTTCGCTCATTATTATTATCCATATGGTTGCCTTTCGGAGCCCATAAATGCCCACTAAAGAAATTTGAATAAAAGTCGAAATTTCTTCTCAGTTTGGAAAGTTCATTGCACCGTTTGAAGACATCCGAGAAACGAACGTGTTTTATTGTTGGAACCAAGTTACTTCGGCAACAATTTGGGGAATTCCCCGAACTGGAAAGGATTTTCACACAATCGCTGTGGCTGCCCATGATCGTGAATCTAATCAGCAGGTGCTGTCCGATCGCTCGGTCCAATTATAGTTGGGAAAAACTGGAGTACCCAAATCGCATTTGTCGAACGTGATTTCGCAGTCGAGATAGTTGCATGCAGGACTCGGTTCCCGCCCCCGTTGTCCTTCGCTTCTGGGAACTGCAATTGTCCAAATGCATACCGTCGGTGTCCTTTGTTCGCCACGTATCCTCGGACGTGCGTCCTGCCAACATTTCCATTTCTAGATTAACAAATTGTCCCACATCTGAGCAAGTGTTGTAATTTCTGCATAAGAGCGGCAGGCTTTTAAAATTCATGGTAAATTTTCCACTTGATACAAGATAAGGGGTGCAATTCAGTCGCACAAATGGACAAAGTATTTAAATGCGATAAATGCCAATTGTTTCCATGCGACACAAGAAAACGCGTGCCTAACAAATATTACGGCTAAGAATGGTGGGCATTTCTCGGATTTTCTATTATTGAGTTCCAACAATACATAAGTTTCAGGACAACTAAAATCTGTTAGTAAAACAAGTGTAACTCTGAGCTAACTTGAATTACAGAACCAATAAGCCACATCTTCAGCAAAAAAAAAATGGATTTGGCGGAACACCGACATTACGCATTGATTCACAGTTTTTACCGGCAATTTCCCAGCTCGTGGTCGAAATTACTCACAAAGTTTTCCAATGAAATGCATGAATAATGTTGCAAGAAGTTGGATAAGTTCGCGGCGCAATCACAATTATTTTGGCTCCAGCTACCAAATAATGGAGGCGAACCCCTTCGGCCTTAATGCCACCGAATGGATGAATGGGTATGGTGGGATCCGGGCGAAGGGCATGTATCCGCGCATTCGGAGGCAGTGAGTCAGCCGCGTTGAACAGGAAACGGGCAACACGATGACGGGAACGGGGAGGCGGAGGAGGAGGAGGAGCCGAGTGCCTGCAGCGCGAAATGTTGCACCATGCAGGCAAGGAATCCTCCACACATGCTTGTACTGACTCGGATTTCACATAGCTCCGGGCTAATAAAAAAGATGCTTTATTTCGGCAGGAGTAAATGTCCGAACAAATTTGAGCTGCAATGAGCGCAGCCATAAAGAGTCGGTCACTGAGATTACTTGGCAGCAGATTTGTGGCATCAGCCGGGGCTCATTAGACCACATGAGATACAGAGATATAGTTATATCCACGCGAAATTCTGCAGAAGCAACCAGCACAAGATACAGATACATGTGCAGGGCAGGCAGATCGACCTTGAAAATGCAAACTATGCCGGCTGAAGAAGGCGCTACCCAAGTGGTGGAGCCGAGGGGCGCTGGGAGTACCAGGTCCTATAATCTCTGTTCGCGGACCCAGATCGCAAAACGAGTTTCGCTGCATCTGTGTGCGGAGCGTATCTAACAGACACATCCGCATCTGTATGCTGTATCTGTATCTGTATCTGCACAGGCACTCGCGCAGCGATACATGGGAAAGTCAAAGCGAAGAACCGCAAAGCGAAACTCGGTCTTTGTGCCAATAGAACTTAGAATGCGGTAGGACGAAGATGGGAATGGGATGGCGAGGAACGATGATGACAGGCCCTGCAAGTTGTTATGCTCCTCGGAGGAAAGATACTTTGCTCGTTTTGTTGACTCTGGTTTGTGGGGCACTGCGCGAAACGCTCCCCTACTCAAAGATACACAATTGCAAACTTCGAAATGGAGGATATTTGAACTATTAAAACTTCGCCTGTTGTCTGGTAAAAATAATTCATTTTTAAGTTTGCCAAATATTCAAGATAGTTTTTTATGATAGTTTTTTATCGCAGTGCACATCCGACTTTGCCCCACTCCACAATTGGGCCATTGTGGGAAATGGGAGCAAGTTATGCCTCTAAACTCGTTCACATATGCTTTTTCCTTATTTATTTTTTTATTAGTTTTTTTGGTTTAGTTTTGGGATTTGTTATGGTGGCAAGTCTGTGTGGGGGCGGCGATATGCAAGATTTGATTTTGACTCCACATGAGAAATGGATACTCGCTCGTTTGCTCAGGCAAAATTTAATTAACTTCATTCATTTGCTCGCCAACTTGACACATTTCAAATTTAAGGCTTTGTCCTTCAAAAAAGGCATACATAGATCATGAGTACGATATATATTACAAGAGTATGAATTTCTATTAAACCATTTCCATTACTACCTTTTGAAAAAAAGGATGCCCATGTTACATTTTTATAAAAAGCATCTACAAGCACAATTCTATTAGTTCAACGTATTTCTCAGATAAACTGGGAATTTTTTAACCAATTTTCTGTATGAACATAAAGTTGTAGATACTTTGCGCAAAGTTGATTCCAGAGAAGGGCAGAGACATTTCAAAGGAGCTTCGCAGGTAAAGTAATCAGGCACTTATCTGTAAATCTGAATTCCTTGAACCAATGAAACCCCAACTATGCATTATTGCCACTGGCAAATCGGGCCATTACATCCTGGCCAGCGAAGCTGCCAAAGAACGCCATGCAGTCGTTGTGGGAATGACAATACTGGGCTTCATAAAGATGAGCGTTTTATGCATCCTTAACTTACACTCTATTTTAATTGCCGCGCGATCCTGAGCAGGCCTAAGCCCAGATTGCCAAGTCCCATCCGATCTCGGGTGCAATTAAACGAGGGGCAGGAGACAGAAAGGGCAGGGGCGTTGGCTGTGTGGGGCATCAGAGGGGTGCGCTGGCAAAAGCAAATTTACGTCCCCTGTCAAGAGGCAGCGACGTAGCGTATTTAATATTTTTCAGCGTGCTTTACCTTTTCATGTTGTGTCATCATCAGCTTCAGCTTCAGATACAGCTTCAACTTCAGCTTCAGCATTCAGGCACTGAGCCAGCACACAGATACTCGATCCCTACAGCGATCCCGATCCCGATCCCGATCCCAAGCCCATCCTGTTCCGCCACAAATTTGTACGCTCAACTACAAACTAAAAAGTCTTAAAGTCTTAAAAGCATTTGCGGCCAAAAGGCAGCGGCGACGGCAAAAAGTAAACACAATAAAGGCAAAAAAATTGCGAGTGAGCAAAACAAATAAAAATCGAAGCTGAGCGAAAGAGACGCGAAACAAAATGCTGACCACTGTCCATGGGCGTGGGGGGTGCGAGGGGGGTTTTGGGGGCTATCCCCACGTTGTTTTGTATCTGTGCTGCTCATTTGCACTTGGAATACAAAAGATACATTTTCGTAAGACCATTTTGACATGACAAGATAACGACAAGCAATCCGACCGAGCGACTCACCAGTTGGAGCCTCCCAAGGGGCACCGGAGCGGGGGCTCCACAGCCAGGGGACACCCTGTACCGCTCATTGGCTCCTGGCCCTGCCCTCCCCTCCCCTCCCCACTACTTCCACCCCGCCCGACCGTCCAAGCAGTCCAAGCAAACCAAACCGACTTTTGGCTGAGTGTTTCGTATTTTAATTTTCATTACGGCCACTTCGGCTGGCCTCCCAGCACTGAGAGAAATGCAAGCTGACTTAAAGTCCATTTTAAATGTTGCTAAATATGAAAAGCAAATTACAATAAAACAGATATACTTTTTACTGGGCGTAAAAAAAAGACAACCATTGGACTTTTTTGCTTGATGAAACTCTATTATAAGTCCGCATTACCCAACCATTACCCAATTATTTTAGTCTATTATAACATAGGTACATTTGGTGCGTTTGCTATAATTAACAAATATTTTTTTAAATTTATTTTAACTGTTTGGATCCGCATTGAGTTATGTAGGAAAATGAAAGTGGCAGATGAAAAGTTTTGTTGACAAAGATACTCGATTAAATTCGAAACTGAAAGCACCTGCTCCCTTTAAAGAGTTAAACCAAAAAATAAGTTTGTCTACTTACTGCGAATTTCTCCCAGTGCGCTTTGCACTCTCCGCCGCCACCTTTTGTGCACTAAAGGTTCTTGAAAAGCTGCGCCAGCGACGACAGCAGCGAAGTTCGCGCAGGCAGCTCAAAAGTGAGTATTTCCAAGAAATTGCAAATTATTTTTGAGCCGAGCGCCTGCGCCTGCTCCCCCGGCCCTCAAGCCCGATCTCCTGGAGCTGGAGCTGGAGGTGGAGCTGGAGCTGGAGCCAGAGGCCAATACGAGGTACCAGGTCTCAGTTGCGCGGCAGAAGCCGCCGCCAAAATGAGTTAGCATCCCAAAAAGCCAACCGGCTGGCTCTCGTGTCTGCGGAGGACCCTTCGATCTCCTCCTCGCCGAGTGCTCCGACTACTACTACTACTTCAGCCCATTGACACCCTCGTGCCGCGATCCTCTGCTCCTCAGGTGACTCGCTGTCCAGCCATCTCGGCCATCAAGTGTCCCAACTCCATATGCTCCTTTCTCGCTCCCTCCATAAAGTCGTGTTTATGCCTTCTCATAAACATTTTTATTTTAATGATTTTTATTATTGCGCACATTCGTTACTTTTTATACAACCCCGGCGAGGATCACTGCTGCATCTTCGCGCTCCACGCTGGCGTATCGAATTTGATTCGACCGCCATGTCCCCGCAATTGAGTCCTGATCTCCGCCGGCTAAGTAGTTGCGCCTGTACCTGCTGCCCACCTATACAAACACGCATAAATTTATATGTTTACTTATCCCTGAAACCAAACGCATCTCTGCCTCTTGGTTGGGAGTCCGTTTTTCAAGGATTTTGTTAGGGAATGGTACTGCACAGACACAAACTCGTAACTTTCATGAATACAGAGGGAGTAAATGTGTCCTTGCTTCTTTAAAAACACAAACAAATCTGTATCTCAATAATTGAATATTTAGATACATTTTTCAGACTGCACTTAAAATTGTTTTCTCAGCAAATAAATCCTTGAATCCACTTGATTTAAGGATATCCTTCGCTGCAGTAATTTGTGTTGCCCATGTAGATCCGCCAGCATTGACAGACATCCATGGCGACACCTTTCATACCTCCATGCGGCAGGGATCGGGATCTGGATAATTTGATGGCCGACTCGGGACGGTCGCCGCATTTGCAAGCAATAAAAATTAATTTACGTTCGATTGCAAGGTTTTCGCGACCGGAACGAGAGTGAGGACGCCACCGCCACCGCCACCGCCGCCTCCGTCGATGACACATAAAATGCCACGTTTACGGCTCCTTAAGACGCGACGTGGGCTCTTCACTTTCTGCCAACATAAAAAATGTTAGCATCGAAAAATGGCGATTTTTTAGTGGATCAGGGAATGGGGCAAGCCATCGCAACCTCTCAAAGGTGCGCACTACTTACCTAAAACCGAGAGTAAACAGCGCAGTTGGCCATTTGGATTTGATGCCCCTGGCTTATCCCCCTTGTGGGCTTGTGGGCTTGGGGATCGGAGAGCCTTTCCAGGAATCGGAAACTGGACAGGTCTGCGCCGCGGCACTTCCACATGGAGCCTCAGGGCTTTGATGTTGGGGCCGTTTGCCTGCCAGAAACTAATATCCCTTTCGAAACTGATATGATTTCGACATGGCAAGGGTATTGGGAACAGGCGTACGGCCAAAGCTTATGTGGTTCATTAAATCTATTTAGCCCATTTTATGTTTGCCTGATAGCTGATAGCTTTTTATAAAGCATAATTAAACTTTAGTAATGTTAAGCAGAACCACAATGCTAAATTTAGGACTTCCATATAAGCAGAGCTATTTTTTAAGAAACAATTTTGTGTTTCTAGTCTTAATGGTTTGAAAATGTCTTCTGTGTGCTATATCATATTCATACATTAACTATTTTGTATAGCAGCTCCTAAGTTGATGTAGATCTGCTTATCTAACATGATTATAAGCACAGCAATTCCTCACAAGTTTTTGAAATAATCATACATCATACACTTTATAACATGCATACACTTTAAGAAAATTATTTTACAGAGGAACACAGAATACCGTAGTACATAATTTATTTGAATTAACAATGTGTCAGATGCCTAGATTTAAATTAATATATATTTATTTAGGGTAGGGCGCTTTGAAGTAGCCCAAAGCGTTTTTGGCTGGACCTAAGTATCCCTTCGCAAAGCGGAGTCGGTCATCTAGCGGCGACTATTCTTCTCCAAGCGCGCCACCGTGCGCCGCAGCTCAACGAGCTCCGCCTGTAGGCGATCCACGGAGTCGGCTTGAACTGCGCTGACAGCGGTGGGAGGGGCGGAAGGAGCGGGAGCGAGAGCTGAAGGATTCACCACGGCGGGCGGAACTGCGCGAGTAAAAGGAACCGAACCCTCCACGCTGGCGATGGAGAAGTCCGGATGGATTTGAGGAGTGGTCACATGGCCTGTGGCCACGGAAGTGCTGGCAGGCGTTGAGGCGGAGGCCACTGGCCGTGACGCCACTACCGAGGAATGCGCCACAAAGCCCGAGGGCGGACCTGCCTTATGGTTGGCTATCAACTTCTGCAACTTGGAGACGGCGCTGTCGCGCTGCGACTCCAGCAGCAGGCGCATGGCCTCCTGGTCGCCGGATCTGGCCTTCTCCAGCGAATCGGAGCCCTCGTCGATGAGCACATAGTTGATGACATGGGCATGGGTGCCCGGCTTTATCCGGTATATGAGCTGTCCACCATCACCGCCGCTCATTTTCGAGAGCGCCGGTATGTCGCCCATCTTGGCCATCTCGCCGCCCACTTGAAAGATCGATGTGTGCCCATTGACGACCAGTGGCTTGGGCATTATGTACGGTGCGGACACGAACTGGGAGCACTTCCTCTTCGTCTTCTCCACCACGGTGGCCACTTTGCAGCCCGCGGTGCTGCAGGCGCGCAATGGGAGCAGGGCATCCCCGCCAGAAGCCGCATTGTTTTGCTGCATTGCCACGGTTCCACGACGACTGGTTATGATGTGCTTGCTCTTCTGCAATTCGCCCACACTTTTCGGGCACGCGCAAGCTCCTTATTCGGCTATTTTTCTTGTTTTGCTGATTTAAAAATCGAATCAATGATAAAAATAATCAGCGTCCTCTTCTTTTTTGTAATGTGAACAACGCGTTAGCGAATTGCAGGCATCTGAAAATACCTTGAAAAATACCACAAAATACCAGAGTGCCGTTGCGCATGTTGATAGACCGATAACCACAAGGCGCGGAATTTGAAAATTGTTTGGAGATTATGATTCTCATAGTTCTGCCTTCTTTTATTAAATCATATTGGGTGTTAGTTAAAAAAAATTAGTAAATAAATACTAGAATTAACACTACAATGTAGTGTCTTCATCATTATTGTTCGTGGTCATCAATATTTGGCCTAGTACCGAATAATCTAGAAAATCGCGTCACTCCCAACTTATAATTTGGTGTATATGTTTAAACACACATGTTTTAAAACTAAACTTGAAGCTCGCAACTAAGTATCTGTATGACACGTGCGTTCTAGCCCAATGGGACAACTAAGTGTGGTGTCTTCTTGATACATTAAGCTCTCCCAAAGAGAGATAATAAGTAATTTGCATACAAAATCGAGGTGAGAGCATTCAGGTGTCTGGGAAATGGCGCGTGGGTGCAACGACCACAGCGGTGACCTCGAAACGGGGCAAATGGAGCTGGACGGCGGATCGGATGATGGGTGGAGTGGAGTAAAAGAGGTGGAGTTGCACCCGCTTCATTTACATTCCAAGTACTTTAAAAGCGGACGCTGGTCGTTAAAAGATGCTGCTCGGATCGGACATTGAGCAGCGGGTTTTAGTACTGAAACTGCGACCGGACCGGCCACGACCGGACTGGACCGGACTGGACAGTTGCAGCCGCCAGCTTCTTTAATTTCCACTCGTCAATCATCCATCTCGACGAACTTGGCCGGCACTCAGAGTTGCAGCCTCATTGTTGGCTCAAATGAAATAATTACTTTAGCACACAGCGACGGACTGAGTCCGTCTGGAAATGGAATGGAATGGGCCAACTGGGACCAGGCCAGGCCAGGCCCTTCGTGCATATGCATCCTTAGTCATGGCCAATATATCGACTCGCATTAAACACGACAACAACTGCAGTCGGCAAAAGGCAGTGCAATAAAATCCTCCAACACGTCTCGTCCCGAGTCCGGGAATAATAAGAAATGAAATGCCATTTATTAAGCATTAATAAGTGCAGGCGTCCATGTCCATCCATCCGCCATCCGCCATCCTCGATCTGCATCGCCATCTCCATCTCCACTCGCCCAAATGCGCGAGGAGCACTCCCATCTGACTCAGCATGCGATGCCTGTGGGCATCCCGACGCTTTCCTGCCCCCCATCCATCCCATGGCCACTTGGTTGGCGATGTGCTCGCATGCAGCCTCCATTTTGGCCATAAAGTCAACTCAGGGGGTGGCGGAGTTCGGATCAAAACGCAACTCAAACCAAGTCTGTACTTTCTAGCAAATCTTTATAAATGTGGGCCATCCTTTTGAGCTTCCCAGATTCCGGAACCCATTTTTACTTATTTCAAAGGCTCATTCTAAGTGCCCGAAACACAACTTATAAAGAGTTCATATATTAAATAATATATTATTTTATTTAATAATATGAATTAATATTAACAATATTATTGCACTTAATTGCTACAGAATATCCCTTGTAACTGCGCAGTGGTACATAAATAATATATAACAATATATAAACATATTGTTTGCACATTGAGCAAAAGTTTGTGCCCTTTGATGGCCGTGACTAATCAGAATTCAAGCCGGGTACCTGGTGCCTTGGACATAAAAAACTGCACACAAAGGACCGTCGGCACCTGCAGGGTTAACTTAATTAAATTCCATTGCGTTTTGGCGCAGAAATGTGAGCAACATGATGCAATTATGAATTATAAAATTAATATAAAGCGCACTTAACATGCAGGACCGTCGACGGCAGCGGAAATATTTCGTCGAATCCAGCCCACAGGCCAATCCCCAAGCCCCAAGCCCCAAAACTCCGACCGCAGATTTCCCCACCCTGCACTCCTTGGCTCTTCTTTTGTCGTAGCTCGTTGGGTGTGGACCCTAAAATCTTAATTGCAGGGAAGGCTCAAAGTGCAGGAACTGGGGAGCTGCAAGTGCGGATGCGAGGAAGGCTCTTCTGTGAAGGCCACAAATTCTCTGGGCATTATACTTTTGAAATGTGCGCCAAAGCTGGTATTATAGTGTCGTTTTCGAGGGCTCCATTTTGTAATTAAAATTGCACTGTAACATTTACTAAGCTAAAAGCCCTGTCGCTATACTTACAATGTATCTAAACAGATGTTTAGATATAGATACCATTCAATTTTAAATATAAGGATTTACTATAGTATGGTGATATTTAAGAAGACGCTTCGAAATAGTTTGGCAAAAACACTGGCAAAATATTGATGTTTATCCAAGAGATAAATGTGCATTAATTTGATTAATAAGAAAAAATGTCATTTCTTTTTTGCCTGCTTAGTTCGCAGACTTTCTGCAATACAATTGTGGGGCCAAGTATTATTGGAAAAGTGGTTCCTGGACCCTTCCGCCTCCAATCCCCCACCGCATCCGTGCACTTGGACCCTCGTCAAGGCTGATCGATTTGGACAGTTCGCATTGGATGACGGTGGGGTTTTCGGCGAGTCATGCCCACTTTACACGGAATTTGGCGTAATAAGAGAGTATTAGTGCCTCGTGTGGGTGGGGCGTGGCGGGTCACTGAACCCTGCCCAAATTACCAGGCACTCTACCGCGCAGGTGACAACCCTGTGCAATTGCCACAATCCGTGAGATACACCAGAAAAATGCGCACCAGCATCTAATGGCATGTGAACATGTCTGGGACTTGTCTGCCTCGCCAAACAAGTTGCATCCCTTCCCTCTCTCATTTCGCCTTATCTTGCCTTACTTCATTTTCCAGTTCGAGTTTGTTCAAAATTGAATTCCACGACTGCGCTGGCCAGCACATGACATCCATTTGGACTTCAGCGACAGTAGCAACAACAGCAAGAAGCTTGGCAGCAGAACCAGTATGTATGGCATGTTTTTGGCCAGCTTAGCACTACTTGGTTGCGCTTAAAAATTCAAAGCATAGGGAAGTAACAGTTTGCTACCTAACAAAAGGGTTGAAGGTTTTTAATCAGTTCGGAAAAAACTTAAGTCCAATGCCCAAATAGGTAAAGATACTTTGGTCACTTTATAGTACAGTGCACTTTACATGCCATGTGGTACAAAGTAAAGGTAGTTCCTCCCTCCAAATGATGGCCAGTGTTATATCGGCATAGTGCCGAAAATCTCCGAAAATTTCGACACAGCCCTGTACTTGAGAACGATCAAGTGAGCGGCGAGCGGCGGCGGCGGCGGCGGCGGCCACTCGAGTCGCCTCCAGAGGCAGGACACTCGGCAGTTGTTGTTGCGCTCGTCTGGCAGACTGGAGGCAGACACAACAACGCCGCGGACGACGGACGACGGACGGCACTTCCAGCAGTGCGAACTCGAACTGCGCAGTGCGCATGCGCGGCGTGCATACACGAATGTGGCTTAGAGCCACACACAGATACTCACACTTGCACTTGGGGGAGAAATAATAAAAATAACACACAAAATAAGAAATAAATGGGGAAACATATAAGAAGCGATTGCGAAGAGGAGACCGAAATGCGAAAATGTTTCTGTAGCCTTGACTTTGAAATTCTCATTGCAAGAGCCGAAGAATGTACGCAAACATAGCCACATAAATATTTTCAGCTTGCCTTTATTTTCGATTTCCTGTGCGGCCTGCCATTTGGTTACTTAATGACTATCGCCACTCCTGTTCCTTGCAGATGAAACTAAGCCAAACGTCTTCAAACTGAGCCCAGAAGCCAGAAGGATTCGCGGCCCATAGCTCAGCTCCATCTGGGAGCCCACTGCAGCACCTTTGTACGCCGTGGGAATTGCGGAACCAACAGGTAGGAACGCTAATGATAAGTATCCTATGACTAGGCAATGATTTCATCTTCACCATTGTCCAATTTCAAATAAGTCAACTTGGAGCTATGCTAAGTGCAAGCTATGCTAACTGCAAAATAATAATTATATGTGTTTTTTTTTATTCTGAGGAGAGTTATCATATCGTATCATATCTTATCATATTTATTATTTTATTTATACGCAATATCCTATACAATTGGAGTATGTGTGAAGTCCAAATGTTTATAAAAATTCCAAAGCACTGTTTTACGAGGTATTCCCTGTTGCAAGTATGCATTTATGCCCCCGTTTCAAGTGCCCATAAATAAAGTTCGATAGAGCAAATACCCCCGCATTGCATCTGTGCCACACAAGTGGCCCAACCCGCACATCCTGGTCCAGGATGCGTCCGCCCACTGCCTAGTTGGCCCCATTAATCGTATTCAGCGCGACTATATCCCATATCCTGGCAGGATACAGCTGGCCCCCTGAAATACGCGCTGAATGGAATTTGAAAATCGATAAATGGCAATGGCGACGGAAATTGCTGTTCCATGGCGGTTGACACCGTGTTAATGGGCCACTTATAACGGCATTGTTAGCTCTGCTTGCACACGGATCTCATCCTCGGCCACTTAATGTGCATCTCCGTCATTCCCATTTCCAATCCCATTCCCATTCCCCGTCGGTTTTGGCCTTGTTAGCCCCGAAGTGTTGGAGCTGATGCAGCTGCTTCTGTTCCTGGCCAAAAACGAGGACACGTGCCCCGTTCCGAAGGCATGAATTATAAGGAATCGCAAGCACCTGAAAGGTGTTTCGTTCGCTCGGCTTGCTGCTAATTAAATTTAATTTAAAACAAAGCTCGGCATTTCGTCAACGCTCGCGATTCGAGGATACCCCGTGCCATCTCGTCCTCCATCTCCATCTCATAATTGACTGCTGCTGCTGGTGGTGGTAAAAAAAGGAAACAGAGTCTTAAATTACCGCAGGGAAAGTGTGGCAACACATCGAGTCCTTTTTTTGGCTCGATTAACTTAGATGCCGTAAAGAGTATTAGGCTGCAGCACTTTAATGCACTGCAAGAAAAGACATCACATATTCAACTAAAGATATAGGCAAACTGAAGAAAGAAGTAGGGTGGAATTACCGCTTTTTAAAGCTATAATGGAACCTTGCATCTATATACTGAACCACTATTAAGTTTAACTGCAATCTAAAAATGCATTAAAAATTTATATAAAATTTAAATGGTTTGAAAGCTTGTCTCTACTAAATGAAAATAGTTTTAAGAGCAGGTTCAGCCGCATTTAGTTGAAAAATGGTTTCGGGATATGAAGTTTTTCCCGGTGCATGGAGGAGTACGATGCCCGTGGGCCAAGGACCAAAGATCTTGGTGGATCCGGCGCCGAACCTTCCGCTAAGTACCGAGACATGTTATTGGCTTGTCTGCTTTTTGCCCTTGGTGTTTGTCCGTGCCCCATGTAGCGTATGTTCTGGATCCTCCTCCTCGGCCGCAGGACCAAGTCAAAGGAGCAAACGGCAGGAGCAGCTGGGTCAGTCGTAGTCGCTGTCTAAGCGAAGGCAGGTGGCTCGAGCCAATGCCGATTAAGGCCGCCGATCTCAGCGAATTGTCTAAAAAAGAGTTGAACGAAAACAAAGGAGTAGAAGGCTACAAAATATTTGAAAAGGGAGGACTATGGATTGTATGCTTACTCAATAAAACAAGGGCTACGTCCTAAATATTCATTGATCATTTGCTGCGCCAACAACCAATTAAAACCCAACTAAGATGTGCATATCCCAAGGCCATTCCATATGGTATTACCCCACCCTCGGCTACCTTCAATTGGAGTTCCAGTTAAGATGTATGTCTTGGGGCCATGTCTGGATCGTACACACACACGCACACACGCACACAGAACGAGGGCAGGTATTTGTTTACCGTTAGAGGGGGCAATCAAAACGGCTCTCCGCCCGAAAACTTCGCTGGATCCACTCCGAAACGAAGGTGCCCCACTTTGAAGGCCAGCGGCAGGAGATGGGCACCAAGCCTATGATTAAAATTTAGGTCCGATCTCATACATATACCTACATATACCTACATATGTACGAGTGTGTGGTGTTCTATATGGTGCATGTGCGTAATTGGCCGTCCCAAAATCCAGCGGTCGCGATCCTTCTCAAATTAGAGTATACTCCCCTCTTCGCTTTTCGGGGGGAAAGTTACCTGCGGCCACAGTTAGATCCAAAACAATATCAAGTTGAGGGGCTTTCGATTTGGACAGAAACGGTTTGTTATCATCAGCGAATTGTATAACAAAAGCCACAATTAGAGCAGTTCACGTATGCATTAGGCACTGAATTATTGATCGTGACACAAGTCCTCAATTTATTAGTCATCAATCACAATAATAAATATTACATCTTGAGTTGAAAAGATAAACCAATGCTAAAACCAATTATGCAAATAATTCTTTAACCAATCTTAAAACAATATTTTCTTAGTACCCTTCCAAGAAACTATGTTTCTCATTTGCATAGGATTGTAATTTATGCACTCTACATTCAAATTTACGACTGATTCTTTTGGGTCAATTAGGATTTCCATAATAAATGGACGCAGGTCAACTCGAGTTATGACTGAAAGACATAAATTTGCAATACAAATTTCCATTTATTGCTTAATTACGGTAAAAGATACTGAAACAGACAGGTTGGCAAAATGATCTCCATATGCCGAATATAATAAAAAGAACATTTTATTATTCAATTTCTATATAAAATACTCTTAAATACTACTTATAAACATGTTCTGGATTATTTGCAATTTGTTTAATTTATTCTATTTTTTTATTTATATTTTTTATTTTCAAACAAATGACTTCATTACTAAAGTGAACAGATCTATAAACTTGTTTTTATCGTAACATAAAATTATATTTTTGAAGGCAAAACCCTTGAAATACGATAAACTAGTCTCCAAGACGTAATCTAGATTGTGGTTTGTGTACTCGCTAAGCAGACCTGATCTGTTCTGCGAGTACCCGCTAGGTGTCGCTGGAATAAATAGACATAGCTACAAATATTACGAAATTATTGCATTATTTAATTTTTGTGGAAACCATTTAAAAAAATATTTAAATTATAGGTATTTTTATGGTATCAGCAGATTAATTGTTACATTCGTTTAAGAAGCCATTTAATATCGTACCTAAAAATTGGGTCTACAAACAGCTGAGATCCAATAAATGGGCAACTTTTTTTGCATTGCACTTTGGACAACATAATTTAATTGTTTTGCTATTAAGCCGCAAAAATGGGACAGACTGCATGGTGACAGCAATTTTTTCCATACTAGGTGATAATCGTCTGATTGTTTCTTGTTTTCGCCCAGTTTAACTTGCTTGCTATGTGATGGCACTGCATTTCTCGAAGCATATGTAGAAAATGCAGAGTTTTGATTAAGTAAACGCAAGACGCTATAAGAATGCCACTCTTGGTTCCCAAATCGACAGTTGTAAAACACTTTGTTCAGCATGAAGATCGTCGCTTTCACCCTCGTTGCGTTTGTGGCCCTTGCCGGTGCTTCCTGCCCGTATGCAGCTCCAGCTGTAGCGCCCGCTGCTGCGCCTGGCTATCCGGCACCACCCTGCCCCACCAACTACCTGTTCAGCTGCCAGCCCAATCTGGCCCCAGTTCCCTGTGCCCAGCAGGCCCCAGCCTACGGATCCGCCGGCGCCTACACGGAGCAGGTGCCCCGCTACGTGGAAAATCCCAGCCGGGAGCAGCTGCAGCGGTTCCACCAGCGCGTTGGAATGGCGGCTTTGATGGAGGAACTGCGCGGCTTGGGCCAGGGAATCCAGGGCCAACAGTACTAGTGGCAAAACAATTTAAAGTGAAAAGCGCTTATGAATTTAAACCGTCTATGCTGTAATTGCACGTCATACTTTGGAATTAAACTGCTTTGAAAACTCATGATTTTGTGGAAAAGTGCACTTTTATGTAGAAGAAAAAGCGCTTGGGGATGAGCAAAACTGGTGAAAAGAATTTGATTCATCCAGTCCTAGAACTTATCTGTTCCTAAGCAAAGCCAAAAGTTTTCTTTTAATAAATCTTATAGATTTTCAACTTAGTTTTTCTGATTTATGGCTCTGCGCTCACATTGCTTTCAAACGCCAAAAAGAACATGTGAAAAACCGGCATACGACTGTCAGCTAGTCGTCCGTATTTATATATTATTACTGCAGCCGTCATAAAACGGATTATTGCAAGCCATTTTCCGAGCGATTCACCTCCTGAATTTGCCCATTACTAGATGATTCTCAGAGATCGTCTCCGTTGGATTTTTTCTCTTCATTTTTGTCAATGGATGCGGCGGGTGCCAAAAATATTGTCAGTCCAAATCGCTGTCTTGTGCGGTCGGTCGCATTCCCAGCCGTCTCCACCGCGAACCGCTTGGATCTGCTCCACATTGCTTAGCCAAAGTGGATCACGCCCTCGGCACATAAGGCCCATCAGGCATATAGATTCCAGCAGGATGGCGTTGCCCTCGTTCAAATCGCTGCCATGTGACGGGCTCTAAGTCCCATAGCCCCAATTGTGACCCAATTCGATGAGCAAAAGTGTGTGTGTGTGTGTGCGCGGGGCTCTTGGCCATTTAACGATTAGTGGCCATAACGGCAAAGTGTTTGTTTATTTTGTTGTGCGGCCGCAGAAACGATTCCAAAAATGATTGCATAATTGACTTTTGGGGGGACAAATCGCGCGACACGCTCAGCATACATTTCGATTTGTGTTCCTATTTCACTTGTGATTCCAATACAATTCATGAGCCATGAAGAAGCTTCACCTGGGCGCCAAGCACAAGGGCAAGTCCTACAAGCCCTTCAGGAACAAGAACCGTCGGGTGAGTGGAAGTAATGGATCTTACCCCCTATTCAAATGTGCCCCCGGGCCCGGGCGGAATCCGTATATTTTTATCCACTCGATCGCTCGCAGACTGCTCGCCCAGCTTGTCAGGCTATTCGCGACCATTTAAATACACACACACGGAGTGAATACAGTGCGTATCAGAATGTAGTGGCAACGGGGCGGATGAGTGATTGCCCCAAGACAATGGTTGCGAGATTAGTCATACGCCTAGTTGTCTTCAGCCAGAAACAAAACAAAACAGTGCACTAGCCTGGTTTTAATGTATCAAATGTAATGCAAATAACACATATAAAATGTAATGTATATTTGTTTTAAGTGATCTGTTACTTATAATCTATAACCTGTCGCTTTGATAATAAAGAAATTCCTGTGAAGTGGTTATCTTAAACGTGGTTGGCGTAGTTTTTCATTTTTATACACGCATATATGTAGGCACACAAATGGTTCTTTGTTATTTAATTTTGATACGCGCTGTATTTCTATGACATCTCGTGCGGTTGTTTTTAAATTTGAATTCTCTTAGCTCTCCCACTGCCAATTTGGGGGCCAAAGAGGCTATCACACCTCTTACTCATCCGCGAATTCTGCATAGTTGTAAGCATAGTCAATGTTGATACACTCTAGTTGCACTTTTGTTCGATTTCAATTTCTGAAATTGTGTACGTTGCAATTAGATTAGAAACACTTTTAATAATGCTGTTCTGATTCTCATTCCTTTTAGCATATTTGAATGGAAAATGTAACATAAAATGAGTACTATGATAACCTTTAGTTTGGCAACAGATCAAATTTATTGAAAATCCTAAAATTGAATACATATAAAAGTAGTCACTTGCAAAAGAGCCTAATCACAATTACTAGCACAGATTCCAGGCAGCATTTGTTTAATGCCTAAGGTAATACCTTAACTATTTACCCTCTAATTGCAATTTGAAATCATTATTATTTAAGTCATCTGACGGCGATGCAATGCCAAACGGCAGGGAGGAGCAATTTGCTGACGCGCGGTCAGCGACAGTGCCGGAAAAGTGGGAAACAGTTGGGCTGACCATGAAAATATTTGTCAAGGGGCTGAAGGGGGGAATTTGCACTGGTATCCGAAAGCGGAGCGTTGACCCACCCGCAGAAAAAACTATCCCACGAAGGGGTGGCAGTGGGTGGCTGTGGGTGGCAGTGCGGAGTCGATGGCAACCAAAGTTCATTACTAGCAGTTGGGCACTTTGCCCGCTGCAAAGTATGGTGGGGCTTTTGGCAATCGGCGAAAGGTAAACAAAGAATCGACCCGAGGTGCCCAAACAACACCCCTCTCCACTTCGGCGATTAAGGGGGGGATCCCCCTTTGTTTTACATATTGCCTTTTGGAAATGTGTAAACGCAAATTGGGACCATCGCCCGCGACCTTCCCCGTTAACGGTTAAATGGGGAGAGTCAGAGAATGAGAGTGGAGAAAAATAAATGCCGGCGCATGCGCAGAGCGAAAGTGGAGAATTGCCCTCTGCGCATGCTGCCTCGCTCTCTTGTTCTCTCCTCCGCTTCCTCTCTCGCATCCTGTCACTTTGAGTGAGGAAATGGATAACGGAATGTTTACGTTATGGGCACAGTGTCGAAACTAAAGCGAAAAAAATCTTCTTTTTAATTCTCATTTAACGATCATTTGGAACGTGTTTGCAAAATGAGTTCATTTTTATCGCTTTTTTTATATAGTAAATATAAATAAAACTACTCTATTTCTTTCTAAAACATAGAATTTTTTTAGTTTTGTTGAAATCAAAATATTCAACAAACATGTTAAAATTTGTGACACTAAAACTTGTTTGAAAAGCCCACTTTGACAAATAGAAAGTTATATTAACATAATACTTTTTATGTTTGAAATTAAATAAGATTAAATAAGAGATATATTACATTAAGGTTAGATTAAATTAAATTTCATATTCACCAATCCTAGGCTGTTCCTACATGCTTCGAATGACTTAGAACATTGGTCCAATTTGTGCATGTTTGAGAGACCTGCGACCAACAGCTGTAACCCTTTTCATTTGGAGCTTTTGGCGCTCGCAGACAATTATCGGGGTTGCCAACAGGTGGACCGCCACTACCCCGTTGCCCCTCCCCCCTCGAGAAGTGCGGGTGCTATCGATTTTCCAGGCACACCACTGACCGCCGATGACAGCGCGCTCATTTCGATGGAGATTGCGGGGGGCGCAAGACCCCACCCCTCTCCCAATTCAGCACAAGCAACTCCAGTCGCACAGTGGCACGAGTCAGCGGCATATGCACTTGAAAATCAATTTTGTTTACATTCACGGGCTACTGCTTATGATGGTGTGCGTGCGGGAATGCTCACACAAGCATGTATATAAATACATATCCCGAAACGAGTGGAGCATTTACGCACTGGAAGCGAACGAGAAAACTCTACACAATTTTTCCAGTGCGGAGCGGACTTTTCGCCTTCCAAATACAGAAACGATTCAGTTTGCGTGCGGAGTAGAACCGTTTGAATGTCGGAAAGGCGAATCGAAATCAAAGGATGTGAATCGAGTGAAATCCTGTAAAAGATAACCCGCGAATCGGTTGAGGATAAAGCCAGGTCAAAGGGTACGAAATCGGAAGGAGTCGGTTGGTTCTCGCAACAAAGAAAGTTTGAAAAACACACCGCCACGTTCAACAGAAATCAGTTTTCGCGACCTATGTGTACCACCCCCCGCCCGAGTTTTCCAGCACATTTCGTGTGCATATACTAGAAAGGAACAAAAAAAAGTGATGTGAGCAAAGAACCGCGACCCGACGCCACTGACATAAATTCCTATTTTTAACTTTCCTGGGGCCAAAAATCCCCATTGATGCGGAATTAATTTCGATCCGATTCGCCAGTCGTATGCAAATTGTGCTGAAATTAAGGCGAGAAAAGGCTGCGGAAATCCCTTCCAGTTAACAATTTAAAGTTATATCGCCTGTGGCTTCCAAACCGTTTGACAATCGCAATCGCCTCTCTCTCGCTTGCTCCCTCTCCCTCTATCACTCTCTCTCTGTTTCACGCACACTTGGTAACGGTGTTTTTATGTCAGTGTCAAAATCGAATTCCGCCTGACCCGATGGTTAAAATAGTTAAACAAAGTATATTGCCAATGCCAGTGTTAATCATAGAAGAAAAGTGCAACAATAAAACTCAAAATCCTGCCAAATAAAGTGTAATATTCTATAGAAATTTTGTATACCAACCGAATCGTAGTGCTTTTATAGTCTTTTTACAACTCCAAATCCAGTTGGTTTCATAAAGTGTTAAGTGCGCCGAAACGCGGGTATTCCCCCGAATTAGTACAAACCAACTAGAAAGCCAACTCCAAACTCACCGCATAGGACCGTATAGGTCTGAAAGTAGTCGTGGAATACGGATACGTAATCATTGCCAGTTCAACGCGTTGCCAGCCACCGCCACCTCCAGCTCCACCTCCGCCACCGCCACCATCACCATCTTCATCAGCATCGCACCATCTGGTGGTGCTGGTGGTGCTGTTGTGCTCGCACAGGATCGTCGGAAACATCGCCAAGATATCTTCGTTCGAGGAAGACTACCGGGCTGACAGGCCCATGGTGCAGCGCGCCTCTTCCTCGGATGCACCCTCCGTTCAGGGTGGCCAACATCGAGAGTCTCGGTTTGGCCTTGGATACCCTTCCTACCAGAATGGATACAACAAACTATTCACACAGGTGCCGCAAACAATAAAACACCAAAGGGGTGGACACCGATCAATGTTCTTTAATGTCTTTATCGACTAAATTTAGTTGGTTAAGTAGGCTTATGTATCCTAAACCATTTGATTTTAGGTACATTCGGAAACCTCTTTCTTAATTGGAAAACCATACCACAGAAATTTGTCTGCTTTGAATTCTAAACTGTTAACCCTTTTTAACTTACGAAAATACCACCAAAGTTCTATAAACAAGTGGATTTTATATGCCGTGCCTCTATATTGCTTAGAAATATCATGCCTGTAATGAAGATACGAATCATGTCCATCGATCGATTAAAAGAATTAACATAGAACGAACCAAATTCACAAAGTACATTATGTACATGAGCTATAATCGCATTATAATAGCTCTTGATTTATGTTAAATTAGTCAGCCAACTGTTGCTTCATGTGAGGCAAAGAGAAATATTGAAAACCATACACGTTTTACTGCATTGTTTGAATATTTGAGTTGAGCTGGATTTTGGCAGCGGGCCAGTTTAATTTACTATGATCATCAGTCTATTCTGACCCAATTTATTTGAATTTTCCAGGGTTCTGCCGACTCGAACTACTCACAACCGTCATCCGATCTGTCGCTAGACGAGGAAAAGGAATCGCTTCGGCGAGAAAAGGAACGTCAGGCCTTAAGCCAGTTGGATAAAGCGAGGGTGAGTGTCTTCTACACTTTAAAACTTAGCGAACGGAAAATAAAATGTATCTAACTTTAATTTTTAGAGCAAACCAGTGGCGTTCGCTGTGCGAACCAACGTAGCATACGATGGCGCCATCGACGACGATTCGCCGGTGCAGGGCGGAGCAGTTTCGTTCGAGATCCGGGAGTTCCTGCACATCAAAGAGAAGTACGACAATAACTGGTGGATCGGCCGGCTGGTCAAGGAGGGCTGTGATGTGGGCTTCATACCCAGCCCCGCTAAGCTAGACAACATTCGCATGCAGGTTGGACATTCCCCACAGTGTGATCCATGCCAGCGTTAATCTACCAACGAAACCCTCTCTTTGTAGAACCAAACCAGACCCTCAAGACTGTATGGCACAAAGGGCTCGTCGAGCGGGAATCTTGGTGCGGGCGGACAAGCAGGTGCGGAGCCATCTCGAGGTAGCACACCCCCCACACCTGGTATGACACACATTTCATTCTCCTGATTTCTTTGGGCGAGGTTTTATTTCGTATCTGTTATATTCTGTGAATCGAATTAATTTCAATCTATATATATTTTTCGCTGTCTTCTATGTAATGTGTTTACTTTTGTAAATCGCCTAAAGCGCCACTCCTTTCGAGGGGCCCAATCTGATCATGAGCATCCATAGGTCCGACTGACGGATGCCGAGCCCGACTCGAGCTGATCGATGTTTATTGTAATTGGACGCGTGTTTTATGATTTTCATTTGAAGCGAACCAAATCAGATTCCAAGCCATAAAAAAATGAAAATGTGGGCCAAGCTAAATTCCCGTAATTTTGTACTTTTGTGTTTGATCTAATTATACATCATGTGACATCCATATCAAACGAGTGCAAGTTAATGCTTACCTTTATCAACGAGTTCACCCGGCAATCCGATGCAAATCGTACCCTAGTTGTGCAAACGGCCCACGTATTGGCCGAGAGCTAGCCCTAGATCCCAGCATGAAAGCCGAATCCTCCAACAGATCGGCCTAGACTGCCTGAACCCCGTTCTAGCCCCAATTCACCACTGTAAACACACAAAAGTACACACCTTACCAGCTTCAATAGCCACGATTTTCTCCGTCCTAGTTTGTCTAAATCAAAGCTCCTCGTTCATGGTCTGCTTGTAAACTAACCAATTAGCCAATGTGAACACTATTAAATGCACTCAAACTCTCTTTTATCTAACACAATCCGGTTAACAACACTAACCAAATGAACAACCACAACGCGACCCAAGATCCCTACAGTACAACACCGCGCAAGAAAAACAAAGGTTTGTCCACGTCTCTCATCAGAACCTCAGAAATCCATTTCAATCGCAAAAGTATCGCTAGCTCTTTCAGTGAGTTTCAGGATTTTACAAAACAAAACATAGCTACTCAAAATATTGGACTAAATAACGAGAAGGAAAAAATTTAAATGATGATACATTATTTTCAGAAAGATAGTTCTCCAAAAGTATGCTACTCAATTGTAGATGATAAATCTTAATTCATTCGAAAGTTAACCAAGTATAACTATAAGCTTATCAAATTTATTAGAACAGATCTAATCAGTTATTATATTTCAACTTTTTAACTGACTAATCAATTTTCGTAAGTAAAATATTATTTTAACTGAATCAATCAGAAAAACTCATTCCAAAATACGTATCATGTGTCCGTAAGATCAAAGACATTAGAATAACAAGATGCGTAAGCTATACTATTTTTTTGTGCTGGCTCCAGGCTCTTTAATTTTAGGGGGAAGTGGAGGAACATGGCGGGACATAACAGGATCTTTGGCATGACATTGAGGGATTTTTGGCGGGACATAGCGGGACATAGCGTGACATGAAGGGACTTGCCGGGACATGGCGGGACATAACAGGATCTTTGGCGGAACATAGAGGGACATGACGAGACTTGGCGGATCGATAGTGCAAAACCAATGTATGGCTATTACGGAACTTGTTATTCTAATGTCTTTGGTAAAACCCCGATTTTTGTTGCAAACAATCGCTACATGTGTAAATTGTCCAAAACAAGTTTGACCGTCCTGCTAACCGAAACCCGTGCTTAGTTATAGAAAATTGTGTAAAAAAAGTCGAAGCAAACAGACACTTCATATTCGAGTAGAAATAAGTTAGATAGTTATAGGAAGAAACTTCACCCTCGAGTTGGCATTTTGAACAGCATTAAATGGTGCGTAGACCAGTTGAAAAGAAAAGCAAAAAACGAAATGAAAATTCCAATCAACGTGATATTGCGAACCTGCGGTAGACCGACACAATTGCCCAGCACAAAACACGAGCACACCGAAATCCACGGATCAATTCGAATACACTGTATATACTAACTAACCCAACCACAAGCGTCTTACGTATATACGATAATATCTAAAATTGGCCTAGCAATTCGTACTGATCGATCGCACTGGCTCGTACCAATCATAAGCTCGCTCATCCTTTGCCATTATTTCGTCCTGTTTGCCATGATACTAACGCTCAGGTGACGAATCAGATTCCATGGGACCAGGACGACACGGCAAGACACCGGCGGCGGCGGCCAACAAGGAGAAGCGGAAGCCGTTCTTCAAGAAACAGGAGACGGCCAGTCCCTACGATGTGGTGCCTTCGATGCGTCCCGTCGTCCTAGTGGGGCCCAGTTTGAAGGGCTACGAGGTGACCGACATGATGCAGAAGGCCCTCTTCGACTTCCTCAAGCACCGCTTCGAGGGCCGCATCATCATCACCCGGGTGATGGCCGACATCTCGCTGGCCAAGCGCTCCATCATGAACAATCCCTCGAAGCGGGCCATCATGGAGCGATCCTCCAGCCGGAGCGACTGCCTCGGCAAGGTGCAGGAGGAGATCGAGCGCATCTTCGAGCTGGCCCGCTCGCTCCAGCTGGTCGTGCTCGATTGTGATACAATCAATCATCCGTCACAACTAGCGAAAACTTCATTAGCGCCAACAATAGTGTACTTAAAGATTAGTAGTAGTAAGGTGAGTCTTACAATGTTTATTCCTAATCAGCTTGTTAAAGAATCTGTTGTTCTCCCAGGTTTTACAGCGTTTGATCAAATCACGTGGCAAGTCGCAGGCGAAAAACCTCTCCGTTCAAATGGTTGCCGCCGAGAAGCTAGCCCAATGTCCACCGGATATGTTCGATGTAATCCTAGACGAGAATCAGCTGGAAGACGCCTGCGAGCACATTGCCGAGTACTTAGAGGTGGGTTTAAGTCGAGATCGGGCTTAAGTAAAAGAGACGAAATACAAGAGACGTTTAGAGGAGATATTTAGAATGGTGGTCAGGAAAAATGATGCATTTCTTTAAATATTACGTATACGCACAATGGGTTGAACAGAAGTTCTTTCACATAGTAAACATAGAAGTAGTTAAGTCTTTGCATAGCTCAATTATAATACTTTGTGAGACCAGGAAATGTATCTATTTATATATACATAGCACATTCCCATATTTGGAGCTAATCTATGATGTCTTGCAGACGTACTGGAAGGCCACCCACCCGGACATTCGAGCCGTGCCGCCCATCGCCCGCCCCCTGCCGCAGGAGGCCTCGCCCTCCGCAGATCCCGCGCGTCTGGGACCGACGCCTCCAGGTAAAGGAACACCTGCCCACTCGAACGGGCTCATCCACGGTCGCATTGCCATTTTCATACGCGCGATTCCACCAAAGTCCTCGCCCATGCCCAAGAAACAGCGAAATTTCAATCAAACCAATATCAATATCGATATCGAAATCAGAGTCACCCATTGCCTCACCTCCCCAATTCAAACGAAATCGATCCGACGACCCATTAAGAACACATATCAGCGCATGTGTATACATACTCGTAGCGATGGATATGTATGCACATCGGATCAGCAGTAAACAATTTTCATTTGCTTCTCAACATACTCAACACACTTATACAAAATACAATTCTAAAATTTGTCTTTTTCAAATTCAAATTCCCATGACTGTACCAAATAAACCAATCGATCCTCCTTCTGGCTCTCTCTCCCCGTTTTCCTCCGCGTGATGCACGTGGTTCACTTCGTTCACTTGGGGCACGGCGTGATGAGCAGTAGATGGCGAGGAGTTTGTCGATGAGCAGGATCCCAGGATGGGCATGTCCGGCGGAGATCGCGAGGGAAGCCGGGAGCGGGACCGCGATAGCAGGGAGAGGGAGAGGGAGCGCGAACGGGAGCGGGATTACTGGGATCGGGAGTTCAACAGAGATCGCAGCTCCAAGGACCGCGAAAGGGACCTCGAGTGGGAGCGGGAGCGGGCTCGCGAGTGGGAGAGAGAGCGGGAACGAGATTGGGATAGGGAGTTCGATTGGGACCAAGGTAAATTTCGTTTATACTGTTTCTTTTCGTTTGTTTCCTTTTGTACCGATAATATCTACGTAAGCTCATTAAGTATCACAACCAGCGCCCAGAAATCGAAATCGAGTCAAAGGGCCCATAGCTGAAGTTTGGCTAGAACCACCACGTCCCAAGTTATAAGCCAGTTGAAGATGTAGCCCATTGTAGCCCAGTAGGTTAATGGTAGCTTCGGCACCAGTCCACATCTCCACCCATATCGATTGTAGCTGCGCCCATGGCATTTGCTTAGAACTCCCGCTTTCTAGACACATTTTGTACATATAGCTCAGAATCAAAACCACTGGTATCCTCAACTTTTCGTTTATTTTCTATCGTTTCTATTTTGTGACCACACTTTGCAGCATTCACAGCACGCGACATACCCGGTCCCTTTACAACAATGCTATAGATCAAAACGAGTTCCAATCCAAATCAGCCACCACGACCAACACAACTGCGACATCAACAGTACAAAATGCCAAAGACAATTGAACCCGAATTGAAATTGAAATTGATATTGAAAACCAAAAGCAAAACCAAATCAACTGGAACTAGCACAAGCACCCACCGACCGACATCTCCGACGATCTCCACCAGTCAAGACTTCCAAGCAATCCATGTGATGAGGTGTGCGCACACCCTCGAGATTAAACAACCCACCGATTGCCCACTAATGTTAGCTGACTACCTTTCTGCCGTTTGAGTTCTACTAACCGATTTAGCCGAACTGCACGCACTGCAATCGTAGAGCCCCACGAACTGCCAGCTTTCTCAAGCATCCGCCATCAATCAATCCAATCGAGCTAATCGATCACCCATTCGAATAATTGTTTTCCAATCGTGCCTTTTACCGACTGACCTCTGTACTTGTTTTTAGTTACACCGGGCGTTGTGCGCCTGTAAGCCGCCGCAATCCGCGCCAAGCCCTTCTACTCGAATTCTCACATTCTTCCGGGTGTTTTCCTAGATCAGCTCAACTCAACCCAAATCAGCTCAGTTATAATATTTATATATGTGTACATGTATTCCGTTGTTGTCGAACCTTATGTTTTCACCATTTCAAGTTGCAAAACCAAATCATCCAATCGTTTAGATCTGGTTTAGTGAGTACCGAAACCCCTAAGATGTGTTTGCGTTACATTATTTTTGAGCGATTTTTCCTATTCCATTTAGTTAGTTATAACTGTCCCCCGAAATTATCCTCGTTTTCCCAAATGTACTATGCATAACTGACGCTAGGTTTCGATCATCTGCTGACTTTATTTCTTCCTATTTTCAGCGTTTTAAAGTATTGTTTGTTACTCCTTGCAGGTTTAACCAAATGTCCTATTTATTACTAACATTTTAGAGTTACATGTTAATTAACAAAAGAATAGCTGAACAAATGCCAACATTTGTTCAATAGATGCTCCATATATTACATAGAAAAGTTACCAGGTAGTAAACCTCATACATAGTTCCTTAAATAATGTACTTTCTTTTAAATTAAATTGCATTTTCTAAATAATGATATAGATCCAAATATAGCTGAAAACTATTACAAAGCCAAACGTATTTAATATACCAATCTTATAAAGCCTTCATCGGTTCGTTTTAGGAGTATATTCCTCTGTAAAGTAACTGAACGCAAAATCCCAAATGACCAATCTCCGGCAACGGAGACCAAAGGCCTGATGCCAACTTTTCGCCTATTGACCCTTTTTTGAATGCTTTAGTTCTGGTTCTGTTTTCCGTTTTTCGTTACCCTTAAATACATCTGCGAGTCAACAATTTGTACTAACATATTGCCGTGTTGGGCGTTTTGCAGGAGGAACCTCTTACCAGCACAGCCGCCGACAACCGACCTCGGTTCGCCACCAGGAGCGCGGCGGAGGAGTGGGCGCAGGCGGCGGAGGAGGAGGAGGAGGCGTCGGCGGTGGCTACGAGCGGGACCGCGAACGGGAGCGGTACGAGCGGCGCGAGCGGGACCTCATGCACTACGATCTCAATAGCGACGAGCTGCTGGACGAGCGCAACTTTGAGTATCCGGCGATGAGGAGCGGCCCCAGCGGCGCCTCCCACCACGGCCATCTGTCCAGGGGCGGACGCCTGCTGGAGGATCCGGACTTTGAGCGCGAGGAGGCCCAGATGCGGATGAGCAGCTCACGCTACGGACCCTCGACCAGGATCGACGACCCACGGGATCTGCCGCGTGGCGCCACCGTTGTCGATCGCGATGAATACAGTCCGCACAGAGGTGGTGGGAGTAGTAGGAGAATGCTTAATGCCATGTAGGAATCGTGGATATAGGGGTGGGATCAGATCGATGCGAGAGTGCCAGGTTTGAAGGAAGCACGCGACAATAGTTTTGATCTTGACATGATACACCACCAGCCTCAGTCTCAGTCTCAGTCTCAATCTCAGTCACAATCACAATCACAGTCCAGGTCCAGGTCCAGGCCGTTGGGCCTGCCCCGCCAGTCCTCCCTGCCCAGTAACAGAGCACCCGTGTCGTACCTGCCACGCCAGTCCTCCCTGGGCACCCACTGGCTATCCTCCTCCTCGCAGAGCAGCCTGGATCAAGGACCC
Organism: Drosophila erecta; assembly: GCF_003286155.1. Lineage (NCBI taxonomy): Eukaryota > Metazoa > Arthropoda > Insecta > Diptera > Drosophilidae > Drosophila > Drosophila erecta. The sequence continues at coordinate 14,593,695 of NW_020825200.1, forward strand.
CAATCTCGCCGAGAGCTTTATCCACTGCTGCATCAGCCGCAGTCTTATTCCCAGCCTCGATCCCAATACACCGCCCACTCGTATACAGCCGCACCACAGCACACCAGTCAGTCGCGTTCCCAGACCCAATCCCAGTCCCACTCTCAGTATCGCTACTCCGTGCAGGACACATCGTTTGCCCACCCGCCAAGATCCCTGCGCGAGGAGTTCCTCAGTCCCACCATGAGCAAGGTCGAAGCTGTCACCCACGCCATTCGCAACAAGATCATCGTGGAGGAGGACGAAGAGGATATCCTGAGCACGGATCGGTTCTATTAAAGAGATTTCAGTCGCCACCCCGCGTCCATTTTGGCTTGGGTAACCTCCTTGCGGGTGGGAGAGCAAGTGCAGCAGTGCCAAAACACACGATACATTTGTAAGTGTTCCATTCGCTGATCGGATCAATTTGGTAGCAACACAGATACAGACACACACAAACAGAAACAGAAACACACACAAAGTAGCTGGTTAAAATTAAAGTGAGCGTTAAAGTGGCGGTTAAAGCAAACGTTAAAGCAAACCAAAGAAAGCAGCCCAATGCCAAGTGGGGCCTTATGTGTCTTAAATGCTATAGCTAAGTGTAATCAGATTTTATTTGAGTAATGTGAATTTAAATTAAATGGTCTAAGCCTAAGATTTAAGCTAGTCGACAGTGGAAAATTAAAAGTTAAAGCAAGGGAGGCCGAAACCACCCAGCAGGATTTGTTGATCGATTGACTAAGTACATGAATAAGTGTCAGCTTTAATAATTTAGTGAACGTGTCTTAATCTAAGTCGAGCCACACAAGCACACCCACACCCACACACTCGACACACACATACACTCACACAAACACCTACACACTCTTAATTGACTGTGAACCGATTGAAATCTCTTTAATCTCAAACCGATACCTATTTCTCGCATCCAGGCGTTTTCCTCCTCATCGCCGAATGGATTCCTTACTGGGAATTGTCTTAGTTGAAAAACTAACACGTACAGTGCGTTTCCAATCATGAGTTGTAATGAATTTATATATCCACATAAAATAATGGATTTAATGTATAGTTTTGGAGTTACCTATTAATTCATTCGAAAGATATCGCTTGATGTTTGAAACTGATTATTTCCTAATTGATGCCTACCACTAAACATACGAGTATATCTATATAGTTCCCCACGTCGAATACTATTCTTTTTAGGTTGTTAAATATACGTAGTATAGATCTTGAATGAAACGCATTGTACAGCAGCCATGTACATGTACTACTTCTACTTCCAACAGCAATACTTTCGACCTAGATACCTTGCCACACCATATCATGCCACACACCTGCCAAAAGCGCACAGTTCGCGAACTCAGTTCAAAACTCAAGTTGGACTGGCCGCGAACAGGCCTGCAACCTGGATGAGGATAGAAAACAGATCCAGGTTTAGGTATAGCGATTTAAACTACCAGTGCCTTATAAACCATCAAATCGAGTTACACAACAGCACTCCACCCCAGAAATTCTGCATTTCCGCCGCCCCATTAGATCATTTTAACTAACTACCAACTACCAATCGCTAAAGTCGAATGCGTCAAAATTATTGTTCAAGTTTTGAGATGTACACGTAATGTTGAGACGATAGTCGTTGATCTGGCCCATTCCGAACGAGCACTCCTTTTACAATTCCAACCACCATGCTAAATTTGTCGATCATTAGTTGTCGAACTGAGCTAGAGCCCAACAATGATGAACCGCACTGCATTCAAATCGATCGCCACCTCGAGTAAGAGTCGATGTCTAGCTAGTTTTGATCTGTAAGCACACCCACAGAACCCATCCTACTGTCCAAGGACTACAGCTGAATCCTGAAGCACGGGGTCAGAGTTTGCAGACAGGTCGGGCCATTTGCCAGAGGCAAAAATCTAGTACTTTTTATATAAGGGATACAAGGTGATATAACTAATTTTCAGAGAGCAAATTTGAACAGCGCACGACAGATACGGATACAGATACAGATACCTAATTGAAATTGTTAGCCACATTCAGCAGGGGGAGGGAGAGGTTGAAAGGTCGGTTGGGACCTTAGCTGGGACCCTTCCCTTAGAGAATTGGATGGGGTTGGCCAAGGCACTGGAGGCGCTTCAACGAGGAACAAATTGAAATTGAAATATAGCGGAAAGCAGCAAACGATACACAAGCACTTCTTGTAAAAAGTGGCAAAGCAAAATGATCTATGTATTAGCTAAACATAAATGAAATATTACTTTTTAATACTAGCATAAAGTTAAAAACAAAACTAGATACGATCCTTTGCAGCTAAGAAGGGGACAAACGGAATACTTAAGTTTAAATGGTCAGTTGATGAGCAGTGTGTACGTTAGAATATTGCACATAATTCACAGAACTGGTAATTCAATATATTATAATGGTATATATTAAAAAAGATACACACATTTAAAGAGCTGCATATATAAATATGTATGTTCTTGCCATAATTAACAAAATTTAAACCGATACACATACATCAGCCAGCATTTTGTAAGCGTGAAACCCAAAAACTAATTAAAATAATATGGATTAAAAATAACTGATTATCCCAGATATTGTTAGATACTTTCTGGCAACGGAAAGGTGAACTTTGCCATGAAAATTTCATCAGATCTGATAGGAATATGTTGAAGATATTTTGTAAGATGCCTTAAATTTCTCAACTCAAGTTCTTTGAAAATTTTCGAAAACTAAACTTGGTAAATTCATATATTCCATTACATAACCTTCTAGCAGACGGACAAAGGTCTGCAGAGAAGAACAACTGGTTTGCTTCAAAAGTATAGCAATTTTTTTGTAATAATAAACTCTTATTTCCGATTATAAAAAACAAATGAAAACAAAAACCAAGCAATTTCAATTTGTTGACACTCTTGAAAACTATAAAAAAAAACACAAACATGCAAACAAGTTTTATAGCAAGCATACTGAAACTTTAAAGATACGCCTATATATAATTAAATTTAGCGGTAATAACTTCTCTACTTTTCAAGCCACTTAAATAAGAAAAGCAAACCTTATTTTTTTAGCCTAAAAACCTTATTGAACTGGAATAGAAGGTGGAAAGATTGACAAGAGCACGCATGAAATTTCCGTAATAAATAAATATTATTAACCAAACATCCCCACACCGAATACCCTGGAAATATAAAATGAACTATTGGTGGAAATATCAACACCGCTCCCAATTTATATAGAATATTTTATACATACAAAACATATACATATTGTAAAAAATGAGAAAACAGTAACTAAAATCCAATCAGCAATTTTCAAAAATTGTATGTAAATAGTTAATGATATTTCAATTTGTTACCTAATTATTTTGTTATCAACTTTGTAAGATTCCTTTAATTTAATGTTAGGGATGAATACCTGCCATCTCCTTGACGACATTTTGTTGTTTTCGTTTTCATTTTCCGCATTCAAATGTTGTTCACAATATGTTTTTGGAAAATACGTAGTTAAATGAAAGCTAAATTGCAAATAAAAGCAAATACAATAAAAATATTAAAAATAAAGCACGTCTTTTCGATAATTCGGTGTGAGCAAATGTGTGGGTAAGTCGTTCTTTTAAACGTTATCTATTTGGAATAACAAAATCAATACTTTATAAATGTAAATAAATGATTTGGGATGGTAAAGTAAAAGTAAATACATAAAATAATATAATATTATAATACCACATTTTGCAAGCTTACAGTTTCCTGAAGACACGAATAAGCAAATTAAGAAATACAATTTTTTTACAAAAGTAAATATTAAAATCATTTTTAATCACAGGGTCGTCCGTGGGTTAAAATTGCTGTTTTGCGGGCAATAATCGAAAACAACTCATACGCACACTCAAAACAACAAATCGCGTGGGGAGAGAGAGAGAACTTGGGGCTCTCCGATCCTCTCAGGCGGTTGGGTTATCACACAGTAAAACAACAACCGGCGAGAGGCATTCAAAGTCAGGTTCGATGGCCCGAGGAACCCGCTCTCGAAGTCAGTTCAATTTGTTGGCTCGGCGGCGCAGATCGTGAGTTGCGGAAAGTAATTAGCAAGAATTAACGCAGTCGAGCAGATTGTGTGTCCAGACTGATCAGTGTAATCACTACCAACCCAAACATGCCCCTCAATATCAGGAAAGTGCTGGTCTGCGATGCTGTGGACAAATCCTGCGTGGAGCTGCTGGAACAGCATGGGATAAAGGTAAGGTTCCCAATCCCCTGACGTGACAGTCGACTATTTGTCGGAGTGAGCGAAAGCTTACACCCATACAAGTGCTCAAAAGTACAGTGCGCCCTCGGACAAAATACAACAAATTACAAAATACAAAATATTTAATTTATTTAATAATACCTACAATGCAATATAATCCATACAATATACATATTCTGTTGAATTTGGCTATCGAGTGCGCACTGTAGGTGCATTTGCAAGCATGTAAAAGTGCTTAGAAGTGGACAAAGAGACAACAGAAGCATTTAATTGATTGCACAATTTAATCAACGTTGTTGACCATATATTCTCCTGCTTTTTTTGACAAGGTTACCTACAAGCTAAAACTCCCCGTGGAGGAACTGTGTCAGGAAGTTAAGGTAAGTGGCTTAGGGATTTCAGCACAGGTAAATTGGCAAGTACATGCATGTACATACGTATGAACGAGATAAGTCGCTTTCGAGTGAAAGCTTTCGAGTGATTCAAGCGTGGCTTTAAAACATGTGCATGAGCTGAGATATGTACATATATATGTAGGTATGCATATATGTTAGTACGCGTGGGAGTTACATAAACTCAATTAGCCTGTGACTAGGCTACAAAGACCATAAACTAGAAAACTATAAACTATCTTATTCTTATATAAATTACTAGTAACTAGTTACTTTTTTAAAACTAATGATAAGGAGTTGACCCCTTTTTTTTAACATAATTGCTATTGAATATAAAGAGACTTTAAAATACAATTTTTTAATAATTTAAGTGAAATAGAATCTTGATGACCATTAAATCATGTTTTTCTAAGCCATTAAGCCTTACAGAATATTTCCTCCCGTTATATCAATAATATAAATAATAACTAGAACAGACTATGTTATGGCTTTTTCATATCAAAATCAATTACTCTCCTAATTTATTTAAATTGGTTTTCTGTTGCTTTCTCAATTAGTTAAACCCATTCATGCCTGCATGGGCACGAATGCATGTTTTGAATTTTGTTTGATTTAGAGACAGATTCTTTTGGCAATGTTATTAGATGGCAAAAAACAAGTTGCAAGGGTCAGAAATTAAGTACTTGACGAAAAAATATTTGCATCGTTCGCAGAGAGAAAATAATTTGGCCAGTCCAACTTGTTTTTATACCCAATACTCGTAGGGTGAATGGTAGGGCATGCTAGATTCGTTGAAAAGTATGTAACAGGTTGAAGATACTATATATATTCTTGATCAGAATCACTGGCCGAGTCCGTCCTTCTGTCCGTATGACGCTGTGATCTCGGGAACTATACAAGTAAGTTGCGGATTTGAGTAAATCTTAGGCAGTACAGTTTGTAACGCCCCACTTTAAAAATTATTTTTATTTTTTTCATTTATTTTTTCGATATGCCAAAAAAATGTTTAAATTTCTTGTTTGCACTCCCAAGCTAAGTAATGGGTAGCTGATAGGCGAGTAGCTCGAATATAGCGTACTCTCGTGTTCATTTTAAACTAAATTTTTAACAACTTTTCGGAATGCAATTTTAAATTTCATTTTACCAAAAAGAAACTATCCCTTTTAAATGGCAATAATCTGCTGTGAATAATTGTGCCAGACATTGTTATCAACGTTTAGTATTATCGGTAGTTCTTATCAAACAGCCGGCAGATCAGACGATGTTGCCTCAACATTAAATAAATTGTTTTCAGTAAGACCGAAAATAACCGGAAAATGTCAAGGGGTTCAATTATCATAACCAGAAGCCTATGCCAGGCGATTGGCTTTAACTTATGATAAAATACAGGTTTAGATGGTATCAATCACGTTTCCAAAAAAAAACTGTAATGTAAACCATCCGCGAAATGAGTTAGGAAATTACATGACAAATATTTACATTTACCCAGTTGCTAATTATTAAATTACACCGCATTTCAGAACTTCGACGCAGCCATCGTTCGCTCGGATACCAAAATAACCGCGGAAGTTTTGGCCGCCGGATCCGGCAGTCTGAAGGTCGTTGGCCGGGCGGGGGCGGGTGTTGACAACATCGATGTTCCCGCAGCCACGGCCCAAAATGTCGTTGTCCTGAAGTAAGTGCTCCATAATCCCGCGGTGCATTGAACACACGAACACTAAGCCAAAATAGCAACTCATTTTTGAAGTTGAAAGTCTGAAAGTACTTATTTTATGCTCAATTGGAGTTATTTCAATGTAATAAATTCCATGGATATTTTTCCACTCGTTTGTATACCATGCTGATAAAATTTGAATCCATTTGCGGCTCCGATATCATTTGTTTTGGAATTTTACATTGTTTCTGATTTATGAAAGTATAATAATAATTAGTTGATAATAATCATCAATTACCAGAAAACATGAGGCTTCGAATACATTACCATTCATTAATTCGGTATGAATAGGTTAAACACAGTTCATAAATGGGGTATACAAACTGCAGTGTTTATGGTGTGAACCATAGAGTAATCTCCGATGGCGCAGCGCCCAAATAATTATGCGCATTCCGAATCGCAGGATTGGCAGCTGATATGGCACCCCAGCCCAGAATAGCCATGACTTGGGTCAATTGACGCCGTTTGACACGCATAATTAGGGGACGGCGAGTGTCGACGGAGGGTTTTGGGTGGTTTGGCCTGGAATACTGGTAGCCAAGCGCGAAAATGGCCATATTTCCCTGCTCTCATCCAATTCTTTTTCGGCGGAATTTGCATAATGCTGTCTAGTCACAACAAACGCCACCCATTTTGCCACCAGAAACGCCCAACTCAGCGCAACAGCGAGTGTCTTTTGTGGCATTTAGGGAATGTTTAACTAAACTCTCGTCGCTTTCAGCACTCCGGGTGGCAATTCCATTTCGGCCTGTGAGCTGACGTGCATCCTAATTGGCTCCCTGGCCCGTCCCGTCGTCCCCGCTGGCCAGAGCATGAAGGAGGGTCGCTGGGACAGGAAGCTCTATGCCGGCACGGAGCTGTATGGAAAAACCCTGGCCGTGCTCGGACTAGGACGCATTGGGCGCGAGGTCGCCATTCGGATGAAGACCTGGGGCATGCGGGTGCGTTCGGATGGGGTATTTACCTACTGTGGAATTTTAATCGAACCCTGAGTGCTTTGCAGATTATTGGCTACGATCCCATCACCACGGAGGCGGAGGCCCAGGCGGCGGGCATCGAGAAGATGACGCTGGAGGAGATTTGGCCACTGGCGGACTACATAACCGTGCACACGCCCCTGATTCCAGCCACCAGAAGTAAGTTGGCGCATTAATACGTAAATTGCTGAATATATGTAGATACTCGTAGCTCTTCCTATTGATCTGGTTACATTTCCCGAGTGATTTACATTTAAGATTTCCTTGCTTATTCCATTAGACCTCATATCGACGGAGACACTGGCCAAGTGCAAACAGGGCGTCAAGGTGGTGAATGTGGCCCGAGGCGGCATCATCGACGAGCAGGCCGTGCTCGATGGCCTTGAGAGCGGCAAAGTGGCCGGCGCGGCCTTCGACGTTTATCCCGAGGAGCCACCAAAGTCTGCGGTCACCAAGGCCCTCATCAGTCATCCCAAGGTGGTGGCCACGCCGCATCTGGGCGCGAGCACCTCGGAGGCGCAGGTCCGCGTCGCCGTGGAGGTGGCGGAGCAGTTCATCGCCCTTAATGGAACCTCGCCGAAGTACACCAGTTATGCCGGCGTTATCAACAAGGAGGCTCTCGCCCATTACCAGTGAAGGAATCGAATATTCTACCATCAGCGCACTCTTAATTTCAAATTCAGCATTTATAAATAAGTTTACAACCAGGCATGTAAATCAACGTAAAGCCAAAATACACAACAATAAAAATAGGAATACTCCCAAACCCAAATATTTATATATATTATGTATGTACATATATGTATTATTGTTGCAAGAACGTTACCACTTCAGGGTATTGAATAATATTATAGACAAGTTTTTAGGGCGAAAGGAAGAGTATTTATTCTAAGGAAATGGAGCTACGACTTCTAAATTGCCTGATTGTGTACTGCCTTTTGGTATTTTAATGAATAATCAAGGTTTTCCCCGGAAGCAAGTTTAATGTTTATTTTATATACATAGCCATTCACGGAAAAGCAGAGTTTGAGAGAACTTTCTTGGCAACTTTTGTGTGTCATAATCCTGAGTATGTGTGCACCCATATTGCTAGCTGAAAGTTCCACTGGTGTTTTATTCACTTGCTATTCTTAACAATTTAACAAGTTTAATAGTATGCTATTTATTCTGACTCAATTCCAGCAGCGGAATGGAAAAGCTTCCCATTTCAAGAAGAAATGCATAAATTCAATATCACACAATAGGAGTTCATATAATGGACAACCTATTCCTTTTCCATGGAAATGTAAAAGTTTTGACAAATGGCAGTAAACGATAATTTGCTGAAAGAGAGTTGGCATATTAATATGCTGTAGAAACTGATGTCAGATATGAATATTTGCGAACTTATCCTGTCAATGCACAATTTACGGTGGAGGAAGAGCCAGCTCGTTGCCAATTCTGTTTCACTTGATGATATGCATTGTCATGGTTCCATAATCGTGCTTCTCTGGAAGATTCACAAAGGAGTAACATGCCAATGGAAACGAGGAGGAGCTAAAATTAAATTTTCATTTCAATCAGCTTACATGTCGGCTCAACTGGAATCAAATTGTGAGTCGGCGTTGAAATTGAACTTGGATCTTTACGACACGCAGAAAACAAATAGAAGGTGAATATTCAAATACAATGTGAATGAATGGGTGTATGGTTATGGGTGGTATGGTCATGCGATATGCCTAAGTACAGTTACACTTGGCTAAATATGTGTGCTCCTATTTTGTGTACTAAAATGTTTGAGAGCTTTTTCTTAAGAGCTTGTGTTCCTTGCAATGAGTTTAAAATGCTGCACACAAGCATTTATGGCCTTACAACGCTTTTCCGCACTGTATCGCAAATTCATTTGGCAAATTACTTCTCACATGGCATTTTCATCAAAGCCTAGTACAGGTGCTTAGCAAATGATAGCCTGTTTTGGGATGGCCCCTTGAGAGTCCTAATGACATCTCAAATTGGAAATCGAAACCAAAGAATGTAGATATTTGTAAAAACGTAATTACTGTTAAAGGAAAGTACTTTATGCAAAGTAAGTCTCAGGTTCCGCGATGCTCGGTCCCATAAGCCAAAACATTTGCCTTGGATTTCTGTCGAAAACCCACAGCCACCCCTTTGTGGCAAGTTAAGCATGGATTAGGGATTACGTTGAAAAGCTCGAAACTAGCCACCAAAATTCACAGTTCGCTGTCCTTGAACTTCAATTCTACAACGCACCACGATAAAGGGTGTCCTTGCTTTCAAAAGAATATAGGTTAAGCATCGCTTTTTATGCTGTATTTTGTTGTAGGACCTCAAGGTCAAGTTGGGGCTTAAAATGATTTATGCACAATTACGTTCTGAAAACCGTCAACAAACAAAAGTATTAAAAGGCTGCCAGGCCATTAGGCCTGGAAGCCCATACCATGCTACGCAACCCATCCTGGCAACCCAAATCAAAAGACTCTTTCCATAATTGAGTGTCAGACTGCAGGAGGATGTATTATTGCAATTTGGGAATGAAAATTGCCTCGATGATAACCAGGAACAGGAAAAAAAGTGTGCTCCACAGCCGTGATGTTCGGTCAAGTCATCACTGGGGTCAGTCTAAATTTGAAACGAATGATTTTTGGCTGCCAAGAGAAACAAATAAACAAAGTCCTTAGCATCCTGTCGAATTGTCGGACTGTCCAACGGGCCAACCGGCCAACTGGCCAACTGGCCACAGTCGCCCACTTGTCCCGCTCCTGATCCCCGAGGCTCTGCTGATGCTGTCATTCATAGACCACTTAATTCCGGCGCGTCCTGCTGGCCACCCAAAAGACCCACCCACGGCTCCTCTTCGTATCCGGAACCAATGCGAATTCCGCCGAGGCGCACGAAGCACGCAGGCTATAAAAGCAGGACCACGGATAGCACGAACACAGTCTGCGACGGACTACGGGCGTGTTGAATTGCCGGGACGGAGCTCGGAAAAGCGGAGCAACAAGTTGGACCCTCTAGCTGGGATGTACGCACACCGATCGGGATAAACGAGTCGTCGGATTTGACTGGACAAATAAATGACTTCTGCTGTCCGCTGTGGCATCTAGTGCTACCGCGACCATGTGAAAATCCACGAGTTGGATCAAGTGCTCCAAAGTCAGTTTGATACAGTGGGTCGGATTCTGGAACTGTCAGTGGCCGTGTCGGTGTCAGTTGCTTCAGTTGCGTGTGAAATAAAACTTTATTGCCTTTGAGGATGCCAGGTCTGTCCGCCTCCAGCGCTGCATTCTCCTGCATCGTCGTCCTGCTCGGCTGTCAGCGGAGCAATCCTCTGGCCGCCGGAGCCGCCGTCTCCTCCATGCGCCGACTGTCGGATACGATACATATTGGATTCCTAGCTGAATATTCACAGATGCGAGTGAGTGAGCCAGCTGCTAAGGCGGTTTTAAATTCGAGACATACTTGTATTATCCAAATTAATTGTGAATTTCGTCCTGTGGTAACCGTGTATGTGCATGCATAATTCAGCAACCTGCCGCATTTGCAATTCAAATGGCAATCCCACTTTGCAGCACAAGTCAACGCGTCCTGTCCCAAAAATATGCCAACATTTATGGCTCAGCACGATGATTGAAGGGACTGTTCTGTTGCCCTAATCAAACTCATCATGCGTCCCTCGAGGCATTTGACAAAATACTCTAACTGCGCTGTGAATTATAGCTGGTTAAACGGATCAAATAATTTAATGTGGGAAAATGAGTGACAAATATCTAGTTGCTATGTACGAAGTCGTTGAAGTATATTATATATTTTATGTTATTATACCTTTTTGTCGAAATTGTAGGCAAATATAATGTGCCTAGCTTAAATGAAAGTTTCACATACATAAGTTAAAGTGTTTCCTATTCGTACTGGTTCGCCATCCAACTCTTCAACTTGTTGTTTTGATGTTCTGATGTTTTTCGATGAGGATTGACAGCGGCCATCTGATCTGTGATGAATAAAAATAGAGAACAATGGAGATAAATGCATTCCCTTTATATCCCATTGATAGGCCGGTAATCCGTTGAGGGCTATTTTCTTTTATACCAAGCTTAATTGGGACCCGGAAAAGGCAAACTGCTTGTAGTAGTGTGCTCGTGGCTTCCATTTATTTGCCAACGAAATTCGCAGCTTAAAAGCAAATCCATCAAGAGTCCTGCTCCGCTTCATAAATTGCCAAAAGCAGAACGAGTCACATTTCTTGTTGGACCTTTTCGGACATGTGAGATAGCACAAAAATAAGAGTGGATCATAAAATTATGTGCTCTTATTTCTGCCAAAAAAGCTGCCTTTGTCACCTTTTTTATGTGATAAGATACAATTGGATTCAGTTTTATTAAAGCCAGTGTTGCCTTTATTGAGCTCCATTTACATTTCACCAGAAGCTCGCAACTTAAACAATATTTCAACAGCATAAACTGAATAGTGTAAGCCAGCATAGACAGAAATGGGGTAATTTGCCACATATACTTGTGCTTATTTGTCTTGTAAGTCAACTTTTTCATGTAGATGCAGAACCTTTTCTCATTTGTTTTTCTTGTTAGATTTATAATTCCCCTTGGCACAATCACATTCCTGAGTAAATTGGCCTAGAGGGCATCAAAATAAAAATTAATTGGCTATATGGATTGGAAGACAGCGCCTTAATGGATAGAAAAGCAGGAATTTAATCAGCTGAAATAGGATTTATTAAAAACATTTGAACTTTAAATACCTCATTATTTGTATTTTTCGTTATCTACTGTACGGCTCGGAATTCAGAATCCTTCTTAATTTTTTTGAATTTCTACAGTATCAGAACATCAAAAAAATTAGAAAAAAATAAAGGAAAATGAATTTTCAAATTCAATTGCAATTTTTTAGAGTATAGCTTCACAAATATTTAGAGGTATGCCACTTCAAAATCCGATTAAGATAAGTTTAGTTATGGAGTATAAAACTTCAGCCTTGGGACATTTTTTAATTTTTTCGAATTTCTACAACAGAAAAACAAAAAAAAAATTAAATTACAAAAATTTTCTAAATTTAAATGCAACTTTTTAGAGAAATGCTTCACAAATATTTAGAGGCATGCCACTTCAAAATCCGCTTAAGATAAGTTGAGTTATGGAGCTTAGAACTTCAGCCTTGGGACATTTTTTAATTTTTTCGAATTTCTACAACAGAAAAAAAAAAAAAAAATTAAATTACAAAAATTTTCTAAATTTAAATGCAACTTTTTAGAGAAATGCTTCACAAATATTTAGAGGCATGCCACTTCAAAATCCGATTAAGATAATCTAGTATACCGTTTTACTCGACAAGTAACGGGTATAAAAAGGACTCAATGCCTGCACATTTAAATTAATAGGAACCAACTGTAGTTTAAGCCGCATTTCAGCAACTTTTCAGTTTTTCAGTTACTATGACAGCTTCATAAGAAATTCATATTCATACACGTATACGAGCATTATATGTGCATTTTGCTCCCTTCTTAATAAAGGGAAGTATAGGGCAAAGGAGCAATTTAATTTAAAAATGTATAAAAAAGGGACACATTTTCAAGAAGTTCATGACACAAACTACAATAGCCGTCTTAATTGCAATATGTTTAATTTTGTTCAATATAATTAATGAGGTTTATAATGATACTGAGATCCATAATCATGATTATTCATGATAAGCATGTTAATTAATGTTAATGTTAATGTTAATAATGTACATGTTAATTAATATAGATTGGTTTTCCTTCGCTTTGGCGTTTTAAGTTTGTTGATATCAATTACTTAATTATTTTGTGATGTTCAGTTTTCATTATTTCAGTTAAATTGCAAAATTCATATCGGAAAAAGGTCATTTACAACATGCGAATGAAATTGCTTGCATTATCTTTACATTTCCAATCAATAGTGTGATAAATGCTGTTTATCACGTAATGTAATGTATCTATAATTGAGAAAAATTAGTATTTCGAAATTGAAGTTCAACGTTATACGCCTCTGTACCGAAAAATAAAATCTGCAACACTTCCGCTGACTTCCCATCATGGGCTTAGAAATGCTCCTTAAGAAAAACTCAATTTAATCTTAAGCAGCTTTTTTATAGAATTCCGAATGTAATATGAAATCGGTTTTGAATTCCCTTAATGAGAGATAAGAGGAGTACTTAAACGGTCTTACAGTTAAACGCTTCAATGTTGTTAATAGCAATAGGATTAAATGACATTCGCAAATGCGCCACGATAATTTATAAATGAAGTCAACCATTGCAAAGCCCAGATAATTTAACAACCCATTTTAACTGAATGAATAATAACTAGCATCGAAATTATCGGGAAAAAACCACAAAAATATTCTGGATTTTAATTGCTCTTATAAACCATTTATGATATTAAACAAAGTGCTTTTATAGGTTATGGTTTTTGGCTCACCAAACTTTAAATTCAAATTTGGATTTGGATATGTTACAAATGTATTTTCTTCAACTTTTTATCTTTATGTGCTCTTAAAACCGCTAGGAACAGCTTATCAAATTCCTAGCGAACATCTTTTGTGCACAGTATTACGTTGCTATAGGCGAAAACTTCAGCATTTTCTCCATCCCCAAAAGAAATTTAAATTTCTTCGTGACAGGCGTGGGGTAAGCTCAAAATCTTTAAATCTGTACGGCAGAATTTTGGCCGAAACACTAAAAGCTTAATTAATCTTGTGAATATGTGGTCGCCCTAATTCCCATTTCCTTTCATTTCGGTTTCCAGGGATTTCGATTGCTTAGCGTTTTGAACCTTTAAGACTTTTTAATGGTATATACGTATGTACATGTGTACATTTCACAGCCTTTTTGAGCTGGGAAAAAATGTGTGCAAACTTTTGGATTTCGATGGGGAAGTAAACTTTTCGATTTAAGAGGGGAAAACTTTTTGAATTTTAAAATTAATTTAACAAGTTTGTGTGGAAATAGGGTTTTTTCTGGGAATCGATCTTTTTCATGTAATCCTCACGGAATTCGCGAAAAATACAAATTTAAACTAGAAGCAGTTTCGGTACCTGTCTGCCAAAATTCCTTTGAAAAAATCCAAATTTTACATTTACCTTGCGTTCCAAAAATGCGTGAATATGTGTCCAACATGGTACGCACGCATCGCTACCTCTGCATTTTCACGGTGCTCCAATTGACCCTAATGCTCTCGATGCTGGAAGTGAAAATCCAAATAGACCAATCGCCGCAGCTCCCACGCCCTTTGACCCGAGTCTACTTGGTGGCCCAACTGGGGGAGCTGGCCTGGAGTCCATTGCTTTCCGGCTTTGCCATGGGCGCTGTGTTCTACGGATACGGCCTGATATACTTGCCCAGCAGCGGACCGCTCGGGGGGTTCTTCTCCAGGCTGCGCACAGCAGGCCTCTCCGTGTGGCAAAAATGCAGTCCCGTGATGCTTGTGCCCTGGAGCATGAAGGTGTCCCAGGGCCTAAGCCTTTTCCCCTGCCACATGTGGGAGTGTCTGGCCCAGGAAGTTTGCTTCGAGGCTGACAATTGTCTGTTGCTCGTCTTCCTGGCTGTTGTGCTGTGGAACTACCTGCTCATCCTGGCCATCACCAGCTTGGTGCTGGCCGTGAGACTCAACCTCCAGATGCTGGCTGCCAGGCACATCGATAACGGAGACCACGAGCTGCGGGCCTACGTCCGGGGAATCAACGATCTGCTCGGCTTTGAGATGATAGTGCTCACCGCATAGGAGGCATTTTCTAAAAATTAACCTCTGTTGTATATGGTAATGTGATATATATCACAAATTTTAAGTCTTATTACGGAACAATATATTACTAAATGAACTGCCTTGAACTGTAGGTATTCAACAATTTTGAGCGCGGAAAGGCAATGTTATCCTGCGCAGTTTATTAATGCAGCAAATGGAATTTTAATAAGCTTTGGTTTCTGCAATTTGAATGCCACTGACGGAACGCAAATATGCAATTCAACAATCTGGAGTTTTATATATAAGAAAACTTTCGGCTTATTAAATTCTTTCTGGTGAATTTCTTTAACTAATTAAGTGAACCAGCTTATTCTTGTGAAATCCCTTCTGTTGCAATTAGTAAAGGACAAGCTTCATTCGCATGTATTATTTATTTTTAAATTAGCTACACCCGTAGTGTACATAATAGTGTTTTGCATTGCTTTGTTGTGCTTAACGTTGGTCCTCCACAACTGGCACAACATGAATAAATTAAGTGTCCTTTGGCGCGGGGAGCACTTCGCGGGTGGCAGGATCTGGTGTTATTATTCACTACTCATCGCTGACTTTAATTGACCCTATTTACATTAGGTGACGCTCGGCGGACTGCCACTTGCCATCGAGGATGTGAACAAGAACCCCAACCTTTTGCCGGGCAAGAAGTTGGCCTTCAAGCCGGTTGACATTGGTCACAAAATGAGCGCCTACCGCGTGAAACCATTGAGGTAATTCATTCGTATGGCATTAAGTTAAGTAGCTGTATCCTGCATGCCATGTTAAATTTCATTCTTTTCCGGTTGCCGTTGCCGCTTCTGTTGCCACTTCCGTTTCCGTTGCCAGGGCGATGACACAGATGCGGGAAGCTGGCGTGACCGCATTCATCGGTCCCGACGAGAGCTGCACCACGGAGGCGCTGCTGGCCTCCGCCTGGAACACACCAATGCTTTCCTTCGTTAGTAGACCCATTACTCGAATCTGGGTCACAGGTGTTCAATTCGAGAGCAGAGCGCCTTGCCCTTTACTTATGAAGATAGCTCTTGCTTGGGAGACTGATCCACAATTTATGTGCCCATTGCCATAAAGAAGTGCACCGGAACAAAAGCTATATAACCTGCATTCCTTGAACACAAAAGACACTACACAACTTTAGAGCCCATTTGTTATTTATCCTAGTCCTAGTTTACAAATTCAATTCCTTTCAGGCTAGAACATCATATACTTATTGCTAGATGGTGGGCAATTACACTAGTAATATTCAATCTATCTAGACATCCTACAAAATACCTTTTTTCAATCCCACAGAAATGCTCCGATCCAATTGTCTCCAACAAGAGTACATTTCACACCTTTGCACGAACTTTGGCTCCAGCTTCCAAGGTGAGTTCTTGATTATATCCTACCCAACTGCATTACAAAAAGAAGTTACATGTTTGCAGGTCTCGAAAAGCGTTATCAGCCTACTGAACGCCTTTCATTGGAATAAGTTCTCCATAGTAGTCAGCTCCAAGCCGATTTGGGGCTCGGATGTGGCCCGCGCCATTCAAGTGAGTGTAATGTGAAGAATTTTGCAGCTTATTTAGTGTTTTTGGAACAGGAATTGGCGGAAGCCAGGAACTTCACCATCAGTCACTTTAAATATATTTCGGACTACATACCAACCACCAAGACCCTTTCGCAGATCGATAAAATCATAGAAGAAACATTTGCCACAACTCGCAGTAAGTTGAACTATAAATTGACCCAAGTTTTTAAGTATATCATCGAATCTTCAAAACAGTCTATGTGTTCATTGGGGAGCACATTGCCATGGTGGACTTTGTGCGAGGCCTCCAGAATCGTCGGCTGCTCGAGAGTGGGGACTACATCGTGGTTTCCGTGGACGACGAGATCTACGACTCCAACCGAAGGGTGAACATTATGGAACGTAGTAAGTGAACTGTGCGGATCGGCAGTCCGAGCTAGAATTCTAATGCATGCACTATCTATTCCAGATTATTTAGATCCTTATATTAGAAAAGAAAAGAGCAAATCGCTGGACAAAATCTCATTTCGTTCAGTTATAAAAATAAGCATGACATATCCACAAAACCCCCATATTCGGTAATTTATCTGACTCCTAGTTATCTAACTGTGCGTATTTTTGTTGCGTCTTTCTAGCAATTGTTAATCCATTTTTAAGCTGGTAGTTTTACAATCTCTTGGAGTTTTTCGTTTGGTCAAAGTAGTGCCTAATTTTAAGCATGGGTTTAGCGTATTTTAATAGGAAAAGATAAAGATCTAGAATATAATTAGCTTATTGGCCGTTTCTATACTTGATAATACTAAAGGAATTCAAGAGGATTATTTATGACCATTTCCCTAAATATGTTGAAATCATTTGCATGCTAAATAAATAATTGAAAAAAATATTGAAAGCAGCCTATTAATTTGTATGAACTTATGCTTGCAGCGACATTTGTTCAAAAATAAAAGACTATGCCCGAAAAACCCCATTTCTGGTGCCATATCATCAACGTGTCTTTGACAACATATCGGTAGGAAATCTTCGATTTTTTAAAGCTTTCCCTTATTTCTGAACCATGCGAATTTCAATGGATTTGCTTATTCACTATCATATTTATAGGTGCCCATATATGGCCTACATCTTTACGACAGTGTTATGATCTATGTTCGAGCTATAACAGAAGTTTTAAGACTGGGCGGTGATATATACGACGGAAACTTGGTGATGAGTCACATTTTCAACAGGTCCTACCATTCCATTCAAGGTTTTGATGTAAGTATAGCACTATCGCCTTATTAACCATTTAACCAAACTACCTCTACTATCTTCTAGGTTTACATAGACTCCAATGGCGATGCTGAGGGTAATTACACAGTCATAACCCTGCAAAACGATGTGGGCAGTGGGAGCTCGGTAGGTTCCCTAGCCAAGATGTCCATGCAGCCAGTTGGGTTCTTTGCCTACGACAAGAACTCTGTTATCCCTGTGAGTCAACTAGAACCACTGTATACTAACTACGTAATCACAATATTAAAACCCCCAGGAATTCCGCTACATAAAGACTGATAGACCCATCCAATGGCTGAATGGGCGTCCTCCGCTCGCAGAACCCATATGTGGTTTCCATGGCGAACTGTGTCCCCGGAAGAAACTTGACTGGCGGTACCTGGTTTCAGGTCCACTCTGCGCCCTCGTTGTTGTTGTGGCTTTTGCTCTGCTAATCAAGTATAAATACATGCTTAAAATGTATCAGCGAAAATATATCTAAGTGTATTTCTTTTTAGGCATTACCGGTATGAACAGACTCTGGCAGGTCTCTTGTGGAAAGTGGACATGAAGGATGTGACCGTGATAAATCTTGGCGAATACAACAATCCCACTAATAAGAATATTGTGCGTTACACATTTATAAAATTTATGACCAAACAACTACCCTTTCTGTCTCAAAAACTATTATTTTAGTTCCAAATCTGCCGGCAGAGCATTTTAGTGGTTGGAGAGCCCAACAAAAGGTCCTTTACAAATATAGGTAACCTGATAATAAGCTAAAATAAAATTATTTAATGTATCTCACCCATATCTCAGCTCTATTTCGTGGCAATATTGTGGCCATGAAAAAGATTCACAAAAAAAGCGTAGACATCACGCGATCAATTCGCAAGGAACTGAAATCGATGAGAGAGGTAGGTCAGCCAAATACAATAAAGTATTAAGCATTTTAACAACAATCGTTCAGGTGCGGCATGAGAACATTATCAACTTCATTGGGGCCTCCACGGATCACGGCTCCGTGATCATATTCACCACCTACTGTGCGCGGGGCAGCTTGGAGGACGTGCTGGCCAACGAAGACCTGCATCTGGACCACATGTTCATCTCCTCGCTCGTGTCCGATATCCTCAAGGGAATGATCTACCTGCACGACTCGGAGATAATATCCCATGGCAACCTGCGATCCAGC
The DNA here is from genome assembly GCF_003286155.1 of Drosophila erecta. Lineage (NCBI taxonomy): Eukaryota > Metazoa > Arthropoda > Insecta > Diptera > Drosophilidae > Drosophila > Drosophila erecta. The sequence goes on from NW_020825200.1 coordinate 14,612,756, forward strand.
AACTGCCTCATCGACTCCCGATGGGTGTGCCAAATCTCGGACTTTGGACTGCACGAGCTGAAGGCTGGCCAAGAAGAGCCCAACAAGTAACGATATTTATATTATGGATTTTTCTGTTGTTCGCCACCATTTAGTTTACTTTTGGTTCACAACACCTAGGGAGCACACGGCCATTCTAAGCTTGGAAATCCTTTCATAAAATATAAAAAAGTCATCGGACTCTCCCGATAATACAACACACTCTCGTTTTGTGACGTTTGCAGGAGTGAACTGGAACTGAAACGTGCCCTCTGCATGGCGCCGGAGCTTTTGAGGGACGCCTACCGACCTGGACGCGGATCCCAGAAGGGGGACGTCTATTCCTTTGGGATACTGCTCTACGAGATGATTGGCCGCAAGGGTCCTTGGGGTGACACGACCTACTCAAAAGAGGGTGGGTTTTAACTACCACCATAATAACAATGAATTAAATGTATATGTTGTGCTGCTGCAGAAATAATTCAGTTTGTCAAGTGCCCGGAAATGCTGCAGCACGGCGTATTCCGACCTGCTCTGACGCACACCCACTTGGACATTCCGGACTACATCCGCAAATGCCTGTGCCAGTGCTGGGATGAGGATCCCGAGGTCAGGCCCGATATCAGACTGGTTCGCATGCACTTGAAGGAGCTGCAGGCTGGCTTGTCAGTACCACATTTTGGATAAGACTTTCGTAAGCTAACTCCTTGCATTTCAATTCCAGAAAACCCAATATATTCGACAACATGCTATCGATAATGGAGAAATATGCCTACAATCTGGAGGGCTTGGTTCAGGAGCGAACCAATTTGCTGTACGAAGAGAAGAAGAAAACCGATATGCTCCTTTACCAGATGCTGCCAAGGTGATTGCTGCAATGCTGCTTTAGTTAGGATGCCACTTACCCATTCCAATTCCATCTCCTGCAGACCTGTAGCCGAGCTTCTGAAGCGCGGAGATCCTGTCGAGGCTGAATGCTTCGACTGCGTCACCATATTGTTCAGCGATATAGTGGGATTCACCGAACTCTGCACCACAAGCACGCCCTTCGAGGTGGTGGAGATGCTAAACGACTGGTACACCTGCTGCGACTCGATAATATCCAATTATGACGTCTATAAGGTTTGTTGCCGCTTAGACGGGTGAATATGTGCTCAGGAGTTCCCGTTTCAGGTTGAGACAATTGGAGATGCCTATATGGTTGTGTCCGGACTGCCACTGCAGAATGGAAGTCGTCATGCAGGGGAGATAGCCTCACTGGCCCTCCACCTCTTAGAGACAGTGGGAAATCTCAAGATCCGGCACAAGCCCACCGAGACAGTTCAGCTCCGTATCGGAGTTCACTCAGGTCCTTGTGCAGCAGGCGTAGTGGGCCAGAAGGTACGGAACTCGAACTATATACAATATCTCTGACATACACCTTATCCCTGAATCAGATGCCCAGATATTGCCTTTTCGGGGACACGGTGAACACAGCAAGTCGGATGGAGAGCACTGGTGACTCCATGAGAATTCACATATCCGAAGCCACCTACCAACTGCTCCAGGTAATCGGTAGCTATGTGTGCATCGAAAGGGGTCTGACCAGCATCAAGGTGTGTTTTAATACAAATCAGTCGAATGAGATAATTAACATCAATTTTACATTAGGGCAAGGGCGACATGCGAACCTACTGGCTGGCCAAACGTCAGCATCCGGAGCTTACCCCGGATCTAATTAGCACCGTGGATACGCTGGACACCTACTGCTCCGGGGCACGAGAGAGCATGGAGGCCTCGGCCCACCAATATTGCAGTCCAGCTCCGAATAACTACAGATTGGGGTCCTGCAACTGTGACACCAAGTGCTTATATAGCCGTCGATCGGACGACAATGTGACCAATTCCCATGGAACCTCCGAATTCCCAAAGACAAGCGAGCCCGCGCAGGTCAATTGCAATCAATTGTGTGTTTGCCGATTGAACAGCAGCCAAGTGTTCAGTAATCGAGGTCCCCGATCCGCGCCTAGTATCACATTTAGACTGTAAGAACTCAATTAAATTTATCTTTAGGCTACTTGATCGATGTATATTACTGCCGTTCATTGCGGTTCTTGTATGGCCACATCTCTTTACAATAGTTCTAATTATGATTACAAAAATTCCCAGAAAATATTCCATCACTTTGTAGTTCCATTCGTCCGTCCAGTTACAAAGCTGAGTCTTTCAATTATTTATACTTTACATTAAATCAAATAGGCATTTGGTTTGTCCAAAGGATTTCTCCCAAGCAACAACATTTACCAATAAAATTAAATGTAATTTTATCATAACGCGCTTTCTTCAGTTAAACACCCTAATTTTGAGTTATTTGAAAGTTGTTCTTCAGCGCCTGCCAGCATTCGTAGTACGCGGCATCCAGTTTTTGGCAGGTTTCCTCGCCCCACTTGGTGACGGCCAAACTTAAGGAAGACTCGAACATGAAGGCCTTTAGGGAAATGCAGGCTATTAGACCCTTTCTGAGACTATTAGTTATCCAACCCACCTGAGTGCCCTCGGCCACGCGTTCCGGCACCAGCTTGGCACTCGAGGCACCTTCAAAGCACTTGACATCCGGACCATGTGGCGTCATCATGGAATGGAGGGTCGCTCCTCCTGCTGCAAAGCCATCCTCCTTGGCCTCATACCTGCCCAGAATCAGGCCCATGAACTCGCTCATGCAGTTCCCTAACAACACAGATAGCCATTAGATGGAAATAATGGTACCTTATCCACTTACTGTGGTAGTAGGGTGGCCTGAAGGTGTGCTCCTGCACTGACCAGCGGGGTGGGAAGATCACAAAGTCGGCTATGGCCGTTCCAGCTCTTAGGCTGGGACAAGTGAGCACGGTGAAAATGCTGGGATCGCAATGATCAAAGCTGACCGAGTTGATCACCATGAACTTGGACAGATCGTACTTGAAGGGCACATAGTTGCCGTGCCAAGCAACCACATCAAAGACGGTGTGGTTCTGCTTGGCCACAAAGAGGCCGCCCTGGAATTTGGAAATCACCTGGAAGTCTTTCAAAAACAATTTATATTATTACCACTTTTTAATTTATTACATATCATTATTTACCCTTTACATCGCGATCATCGAACCAGGCCACAGGTGTCTCGAAATCCCTGGGATTGGCCAATCCATTAGCACCAATGGGACCCAAATCAGGCAAAACGAAGTGACCATCATACACCTCCAGGATATAACCCCTATACACGGGTAATGGATGGATTTTAGTGGTCATTATGTAAACTTCTGGCTTACCTAGAAGGAGAATCTACGTGGACTGCAAACCGTATTCCCTGTGGTATAACGCAAATCTCATTTGGCGCCACAGACATCCTTCCGAGCTCTGTGGTTATATCCAGGACTCCTTGCTGGGGCACTAGCACAATGATTCAAAATGTGAGCCAGCTTCAAACAGCCGAGGACTAGAACTATTACCAATCAAAAAGTCGCCGTCGCTGTTGTAGAAGGCCGAACTCTCCATGGAGCCATTGCAGGAGTAAATGTGTATGGCGAGGCCATGACGAGATCTGGGATCTCCCGCTCCACAAACCGTGTGCAAGCCTTCCACAAAGTCCACCCTTTTTCCGTCTTTCGAAAGCAGGTCAAAGGGTTTCCAACGAAGCTAAGCCGTGAATAAAACAACATATATCTGCTTATATTGATACCTAACCATGATAGTCACCTGGTTTGGATTTGGTGGCTGCTCATCCCAGTTTTGCCTGAAGTACTCAGCTCCCTTGAAGGGCTGGAATGGTAGGTGCACGGCAGAGGGCAACTTCCTGTAGAGCCAGGTGCGCACATTCTCCGTCCTGGGAGCAGTGAAGGCGCTACCGGAGAGCTGCTCCGCGTAGAGTTCGTAGGGGCACACTTGAGGTGAGTTCTGTCCCACTGGCAAAGAGCTGGGATACCGCTCGTCCTCTGATGAGAAGTGAGAGCCAAAGCCCGAGAGGTACTATAATGCAAAATAAACCCACTTGAGTAACATTTCTCTTCAAATTTAGAATGCATTTCTTTTCTTGAAAAACCGCCGTATCAATATCAATATTTTGTTAATAAGCACTAGATAAAATGAAATGGAAGATGATAAAATTATTCAAGTCGTTAACTTGTTGTCTTTATAACCAGGCAAGGCACGCACAAATACAACCCGATTAACAAGAATCGGAAAACTATGTGGAATTAACATTTGCACATATTTGCCACGCAATTCATTAGTTTAGAAAACTAACTTGTATAGAAATTTATGTGGAAGATTTGAAAATACATATCATATAAGCATTAGATTTCATATCCTATCTGCACAAAATTTTTTTTAATTGTTCATCACATTTTTTACACCAACACTGAATTTTTATTCATATAATGATAAGAATGATCACCTTGTATTCCGACATGACTGTTCCTCCGGCGGTTTATAAGAGCACTGAAGTTTACGGATCATAGGCGACCCCTCTTTATATATGCTCGATCCAGTCAGGCCACTTGATCTCCGTCGTTGGATGCCGAGTGTTTTGAATACTGGCCGGAGAAACTAGTCCCCGTGCAAAGGCCGGTCCCCTAAAAAGCGGCGAACGATACCAGAGATAAACACCTGCCCCCCAGTTGTTGATGCGTGCGGATTGTTTTGATTTTGTTACCAACTAACTAGAGCCGCAGAACCACTGCAAAGCATACGTGATTCACTTAGCATAGCGGTTATTCTGGTTTAAAAATGGGCTATACTTCTTAAATATAGACGAGCAGTTTTAAAATACGGGCAACAGTATACTGTTGATTTCTTGAGCATCGAACTAAATCGATAGAATATTACACAGATTTTGTAAACTAAGTAACTAGTCGTTTAATTTATTGCGGCAAAGATTCAAAGTTATAGTTAATACGGTAGGCAATACAATACACAGTGATGTGTGCGCTGTCTGTATATTAAAATACTTAAAGTACTTTTATGCGGTAATTAAACCTAAATTAGTAAGAGTACATTAAATTAAACGTTTAAGGACATACAGCGCTCGTGAGGTGAATAAAAGCGGAAATTCACTTGTAGGACTGGCGAAATCTATACGGATGATAATTGTTTCGATTGAGATATGCACGGCATATCCTTGTTGTGAAAAATAATCCAAGGTATACAAAATACATGTTTAGAAATTCATAAACTTAAAAGAAAGGAGACGAACATTTTAAAATAATTGTCCCGGGAGATACTAACTGGGCGATTAAAATGACCGACTCTGGTTTGCTAATGGATGCAACGCGGCATTACGTATGGGAATATATACTGTTGGGAAAATACTGCGACTTCGATTGCGCTGGCAAGGATTCCGATTCAGCCATCCTAGTCGTGCGACAGATTCAAGATATCGTCGGCCATGTTGTTTTTCGGCATCTTGGCCGGCGGCGGTGCAGCCAGATCGGCCACCGAAGCGAATTCCATGCGCTTCTTGGGCACTCCACCGCTGCCGAGCAGCCCTCCTGGCGGTGCCAGCTCTCCGTAGAGGCGGCTTATGTCCGGCGAGGGTCGTCGATGCGAAGAGCTGCTGCTTCCATCGGAGGGAGCTGGCGATGGTGTGTTCGAGGGCACACTCGATATGGCCAGGTCCACGGCACTAAAGTTGTACTTGCCACCAGAGTTGGAGTTGCTGCCTCCGCCGCCGCTACCGCTACTGCTAGCCGACTTTGTGGGCGTCAGGCGCTCCAAAGCTGGTGATGCCGATGATTCCCGGGTACGCGCCGACGAAGGCGTCGTGGATTTGGGTGGTTTCATCATCATGGCCGACAGCGATTCCTGCTGGATCTTGAACAACGCCGATGGAGTCATGAACATATTATTAGCTGCCAGTGTGGTTTTTGACAATGGATCGGGTATGCCGTATTTGCCATGTTGCTGCTGAAAGAAGGCAGCGTAGTCCTGCATTTTTTCCTGCGCCAAGGCATTATAGTATGCTGCTTGATTGGATAGAGATGAGGGTGAAGACATTCCGGAAACCCCAGCGTTGCCCGAGGAGCCTCCCGACTTCATGGCATTTGCTGAGGAGCCAGCTCCCACCACGGCACCCGAGGGTGTGGCAAACAGGGCGTCCAAGTCGGCTGCAGCTTTATTTTGACGATATAGCAATGCCTTGATCTCCGAATCCTGCTTCTCCAGCTGCAGCAACTGATTTAGCATATCGCTCTGAATGTCCTTCTGCTTTTGCTTAGACCCACCTCCGCTCGCTCCTCCTCCGACTCCAACTCCCGATGAGAGTAGAGCGGACAGCTCATTGTGGGCTCCTGCCATGTGCTTGTTGGAGGACATCGCCGCAGCAAATTGGTTGTTGGGATCAAACAACTTGGTGTACGTCTGCAATAGTGCTGTGTAGTCCGCCTGTGCAGCTGCCTGCTGTTGTTGTTGCTGCTGCTGCTGCTGATGTTGCTGCTGTAGCTGTTGCTGCTTCTTGGACGAGCTGCTGTTAGAACTACTACTGGAGGCAGCCTGTGGAGGCGGTGGAATCGAGGCAGCTGCCACTGCTGCCATTTGCTGCTGCAGGAACGCGTTGAGGTCGTTGCTCTGCTTGCTTTGCTGCATGTAAGAGTCATAGCCGAGCAATTTCGATGCCTGAATAAGGTTGTTGTAGTCGGCACTGAGAGCAGCTGCCGCCGCTGCTGCTGGCGAAGATTTCGAGGACTTGCTAGATGAAGAGTTTGAGGATTGACCTCCAGTCAGAGCGTTAGCAGCAGGCACTCCCAGTCCGGCTCCTGTCAGATAGCTGTAGTCAGATCCAAATCCCAAGGTGCCCAGGGTGGTGGCTCCGAGGGCTTCCGCTTGCTGGAGGAGAAGTGCTGCATATTCCGGAGACCGAATGAGCTCGCTCATTTTTAACGGATCGTTTTTAAGTTCATCCAGCTCCTTCATCAATTTCGTTTTATACGAATTGGAAGTTGAGCTGGAGTTCGAGGAGGAAGATGAGGACGAGGACTTCGATGATCGCTCCGACTTGGACTTGCTACTGCTATGGGCGTTGCTGTTTCCACTTCCTCCAATTCCCACGCCCGTGGGCAGCGGCATATTGAAGCTATTCGAGTAGGCAGCCACAGCTGCTGCGACATTGGGGTCATTCAAACCGGACGATGCAGAGGCATTGCTTTGCTTAGATCCACCCACCTTGGCTGCTGCCGCCGCCAACTGGTTTAGAGAGGAGCTGCCGTAATCCTTGCGCTGTTGCTGGAACAGCGCAGCCAAATCGCCTTGAAGGAAATTCGGAGGAAGCTGTCCTGCCAGCTGAGCCAAACTAGCAGCCATCAGATCATTGGCCGTGGGCAGACAAGCGGCAGCGGGAGGCACCAAAGCAGCGGCACCCGCCTCATACTTGTTCGGCGTGATGCTGGGGCTGTTCCGAGCAATATCGCTGACGCTGAACTTGCCCGGACTGGGCGCAGGCGAGTTGCGGGTGCGGGAGGTGGATGCGTGGGACGAGGTATCCGATTTGGCGGGCGACGGTGACGCCCTTACTGGAACCTCAAACTTGGCGGGACTGGCAGAGTTCGATTGGATAGTGATTGGGCTGTCCCTGGGCGAGGCATTCAAAGCGGAAGTCAGGGCCGAAGTCGTCACTGCAGGTGTGATGGCAGGTGGCGCGGTAACTGCGGGGATTTGCGGTGGAAGCAGCTGGTTGGGCGTTGCTGGCAAAACTGGAGCCCCCAAATTGGGCAGCACTGGCGGTAGACTCGTAGGATTGGGCGTGGCAAGAGGCGATAGCATTCGCACCGGGTTCATATTCAGGCCAGACGGCATGCAGAGCTGCTCCTGAAGAGACATCACCTTGAGTTCACTTGCCTTTTGCTCCGCCTGAGCGTTGGATTCCTCCTCAGCCTTGCGCCCACTATCCTCCAAAGCAGCAATAGCTTCACTGAACTGCTCCTCTTTAGGTGGATTTATCTTGATATCGCCGCTTAAGTCCATAAGGACAACAGGTTTGTCTTCCTCCTTTACTTCAAGCTCATCATTGTCGATGATCTTGATGGTCTTGGGTGGAATGAAGTCGTCTTCCTGCTCACAATCCAGCACTGCGCAGATCCAGTTCCACAGCGCTTTATCGCTCTGCTTGGAGGGAAACTTTGGGTAAAGTGTGTTTTTCAGCTTTTCGTTGTAGGTAACGTCGTTGTTATAAATGTTCCGGAACTTGACCATCTCGCTCCGGTACTGCGAGTAGTAGTCCACGCACAGCTGTATCTCAGAGCGCACCTCCTCGGGTATCTCCTTGTCCGGCAGCACGGAATACTGCATCAGCATTGGTCGACCATACTCCATGGACTGCCTGTTCTCGTTAGGCGGAACGATCCAAATACACTTGACCACAGACTCCAGGGTAGGATTCTCATCGTAGTAAGGGGCTGTAAGAATAAAATTATTTTTCGGTTAAGGCTTCAATAGCTTCAAAAGTAGTTGTGCAGATGACACGTACATATAATCAGAGAGACACAGGGCGTATAGGTGAGATCGCTAGCGCCGCGCATTTTGATTTGGTAGTCCAACTGCGCGTCGCAGTCGCGCAACGTGGGTTCCGCCTGAAACTTGGGATGCGAGTGATACCATCCAACCAACAGCAGTTGATCCTGAATCATCATCTTCTGAATATCACGCTCCACTTCGCCGGCTCGCTGGCGATCAAAGCGCGTGCTGCGGCACGGATATGTCTTGGTGATGGATAAAGCTGAAATGAAGAAACATGTAGAAAATGCCTATGTAGTATGAATCGCAAGCCGAGCCGGACTCACTGTGTGTGTTCATGTCCCAGGTGCCACCCAGATAGCCGCACACTTCGCGCACCGTCAAGTGGCAGTGGAAATCGGCCAGCAGGAGGGCAGAGGAGTTGACTGTGATGAGAAAAGGCTGCAGTTTGCCCACCGAAGTAAAGGGCACCGATTCAATCAGCATGTTAGCATCGCTGTGGGTAAAAATAATTAGATTACAAGACTTTCTTAGTTAAATGTATGCTCAAGCTGGATTAAGTCCATTTAAGGTGTTTCCCCTGAGTAAGCCTTTTATAGATATTTCGTCAAATTGCATTAATTTGAAAAATACTTTCAAAAAATATAGTATTTAATAAATTTCGAATTCCTAACAGAAGCTGTTGTTATCAGCCGAAATTGATTGAGACTACTTCTCTATTTTTTTGAAAAACCACCCCCTTAAAAATTCAGGATGCACTTGGTCTACTCACTGAACTACATTGCGATTCGAAACGGTGTTATGTGCGAAAACGGTTCGCTTGACGACAATCTCCGGGGAGTCAGTTTTGCGTTCGGCATCTACAGATTCGATGGAATTAGTAAGGACTATAAAGCAAGTGGACTTTACCTACCCAGATCACAATCATCCAGCGGCGTCTCCTTTTGCAGGGCGCACTTTCGCAGATACGTGTTCTTGTAGGCGTCCAGCTTTTTTCCCTTGTACTTGACTGAGGCCCAGCCGCAGCCGCTCTTTTTCTCCGGATTGATGATCCGCTTACAGTGCATTGCCCAGGCGCTGGGCGTGAGGAATATTGTCTCAGTCTCATGGGATTTGATCTTACCGTCGGCCAGCAGATCGCCAACGAACTTCTGGCCCAGATATTCGATGGTCATTAAACCCAGGCCCGGCTGCAGGACATTGGCAGCCATCAGCGTTTGCAGGGTGACGGTGCGCCCGGTGCCATTAAAGCCCTCGTAGTTCTCCTTGGTCTGAATTGAATCCATAGGAAATATTATATATTTTCAACGAGCTTATGGTATCTTGCTCACCTCGTCGTCGTTGTCCTCGTCGCCAGCATCACTGTCCACATCCTTGTCGCACAGGTTGTCCTCCAGCATGGCCACAGGTGCTGCTCCGTCCAGGGGCGGTGGCCCCGAGTTCGGAGTGGCGTCCACAGCTTCGGTCGTCGCTGGTGCACGCTCCCCCTCCCCCTCTTGCTCCGCATCGCCAACACAATCGTTTGTTATTTGCGGCGGCGGCGGCGGCTGCCCCTCCACCTCACCCTCACCATCGCAGTCTCCCTCGCCATCGGAGCTGCTCACCACCTGGTTCTCGCCCGCCTCGTCCACACCATGTTCCACTCCGTTCTCCATGCGTTCTGGTCGCGTATTTTGTGCAATTCTACGGATATATTACTTTCAAGATACTTAAGTTTTGCGAAAAAAAACTGATGGATGCAGTAAGGTAGCTGCTTTTTCTACCTAGAATACCGAATCCAACGCACGGTCACACTTGCTAGGGTCCATTTGTACCGGTGGAATGGCGTTGCCAGACAGCACATGATTGATATTATATCGGTTATTTATCACCAAAACACAAGGAATGGTTTTATATTTATATATTTATGAATCTTATAACGCATTGAAAATGAATAAGCCATTCGAATAATTTTGTGCTTTTTACCGTTGCTTGTGAAAAGCACAGTCTCGGCACAAAAACAGTGTAAATGTAATAGTCCTACTTTACATTTTATTTTAATTGTGATCTATTGACGTACTTAATTTAATAAATAATTAATATTTAAATTAATTATTTGTGATTATGTGTGGCGCAAATTACATGAAGCCGCCAAACATCGATATTAAAAGAAAGAGCAAAATAAATCGACAATTAGCATTACAAACATCGATTCTTGATGCACCACTAGAAATAATCACTAGAAAGGGCGCGCATTAAATTGTTTTGTTAAATTGCGTTTGCAGACAGGAATTACCTTAGTATATTATAAAAAGGATTGTTTTTTGCATGAATATACGCAATGTCGCTTTGGGTGGATAAATACCGTCCGCGGGAACTTTCCAAATTGGACTTCCACAAGGTAAATCAGCGACCGAACCGGCGCCTCCATTAGCTTGCCTGCAAATAATATATTTATTTATAATATTTTGTATATTATTTGGGCTACTTTCCATGCAGGAGCAAGCGGAGAACCTGCGCAACCTTTGCAAGCAGAGCGACTTCCCGCATCTTATGTTCTACGGACCCTCGGGTGCCGGAAAGAAGACGCGCATCATGTGCTTGCTAAGGGAGATGTATGGATCCGGCGTTGAACGGTTGAGGAGTGAGACCATGACGTTCACCACGCCCTCCAATCGCAAGGTAGAGGTGATGACGGTTAGCAGCAACTACCACTTGGAGGTGAATCCTTCCGACGCTGGCATGTACGACCGGACTGTGGTGATCGATCTGATCAAGCAGGTGGCGCAGACGCACCAAATTGAGATTAGTGGCCAGCGGGAATTCAAGGTGATTGTTATTTCGGAGGGCGACGAACTCACCAAGGATGCCCAGCACGCCCTGCGCCGTACCATGGAGAAATATGTTGCCACGTGCCGGATTATCATTTCGGTGAACTCCACATCTCGCATCATTCCGGCCATTCGGTCGCGTTGCCTCGGCATACGGGTGGCCGCTCCCAACGAAACGGAGATCGTGTCCATCTTGCAGAACACCTGCAAGCGGGAGGGCCTCGCCCTACCCGTGGAGCTGGCCAAACGACTTGTGGACAAGTCGGAGCGTAATCTCAGACGAGCACTTCTGATGCTGGAAGCCGCCAAGGTGGCCAAGGCGCCGTTTACCGCCAACCAGGAGATTCCCGACCTGGACTGGCAGGTATTCCTGCGTGAGACAGCATCTCAAATCATCAGTGAGCAAACGCCTGTCAAACTGGAGAAGATCCGGGAACGCCTGTACGAGCTGCTCATCCAAGGCGTACCGCCCAATCTCATATTCCGCGGCCTGGTCGAACAGCTGGTAAGCAATTGTGATATGTCTATCAAGGCGAAGACGCTGGAGTTCGCCACCGAGTACGAGCACCGGATGCAGTCCGGCGCCAAGCACATTTTTCACCTTGAAGCGTTTGTCGCTCAGTTTATGAACATCTACAAAAAGTTCCTTTCTGAGCTGGTCATGACGGACGACTTTTAAAGGATTTACACACGTTAGCATTTAATTCAAAAAACTTATCAAATAAACTGATTAAAACGAACTAATTCTGTTGTTGAAGCTCCGCTCGCCTCTGCAGGATGGCCATGCTCATCTTATCATCGGTGGTGCGCTTTATGGTCTCAATGTATCTTTGAACCTCTTCTTCGAGTTTAATATAAGCCTAAAATAGGAATAAATTCGAAGTATGATTAGAATTTGTATTTTGAACAGATCTGATGTTTCAGAAAACCAAAATCACTTTACCAAAGTTATATTAATGACTTACCATTTCATAATCAATATCCTCCTTGCCATTAATCTTTAAGCCGTGCAGCAGCAAGTCGATCGTGTTGATGGGGAAGGAGAGCTGTGGGTTTGTTACGTTCACCGAGTGCTTAAATTCAAAGTACTCGCTCCCTGCTCCCAGCATGCCGGCGATCATTTCACATCCCAGATCCGAGGCTTCCAGCAGACGATTGTGCTTCACCAGTAAGTGGAGAAGTTCCCGGGAGTGGGATAACTTGTAGGACTCTATCAGCCACTGGGGCAAGAACGCGTTCAAGAGGAGAAGCCTTTGAGCCACGCTCTTTCTTATCAATGTTGAATCTTTTGCCTCGTTATCCACAACCAGCTTTTGAAGCAAAGTCCAGGCCATATCGGCAGCATTACTTCGATGAGGAAGATCTGGTATAGGACATTTAGTGAGCGGTTTTATAGCATACATGTTTAGAAATCCTTACCTGCCATGTCGTTGTTTTGCAGCCAGTTCCAGGCGTCCACCGACTTGTCCTCTGTAGCAGCGACACAAGCGGCTGTCAGACTTTCGAATATGGGTAGCACAGAGAACGAGTGACCCCGCGAGAGCTTCAAAGCCGCGGTGTACAGGCCACAACTAGCCAGCAGGTATGATAGCTCCTCTGGTGTGGACCTCTCGTAGGCAGCAGCATCTTTGCGGTAGTAGGAGAGCTCATGTAAAGCTTCTGCGTGCACCAGTTCCCTTCGGATATCAGCGAGCTCTAGAACAACCACCTCCTGGCCACTCTTGTCCTCATCGCCATTCGGCTCACCATCGTCATTATCCTGATCTATGGCAACCACCCGCTCATCGCCTATAGTGGGCTTGGCAATCCATCTGTAGCGGCTGTCAACTAGGTGCAAACAGTTTAAGCAAATCAACAGCGACGAGCAACGTTTCTCTAGCGCGTTTGGGGCATCGCTGTCTACTTGAAACCGCATGGCCTGCTCATACATAACCGTAGCAGCTGTTTAGGAACAATATTATTGCAGATGAAGAATATAAATTGAATTTTACACAAACCTTTTCTCATGTTACCCTTGTTTGTGTGGAATGCATACAAAAAGTTGTAGACTTCGTTCTGATCGATGCTCATTGACCGTGCCCGGGATTCAACAATGCTCTCGAACTCGTCTTGCAATCCAATGTAGGAAAACTGCATAAGCAGGGGCAGACACTTGTTCTGGAACAGCGTTATGACCAACTGACGAAGGCAATCCTTTCGTCTTGAAGTATCGGCATTGTTGACTAAGGCGCTGTAGGCCTCCTCGTAGTGTCCTAACTGCAGATGATTATTGAACACTATGGACTGGAACATGGGCAGCTGAGGATCATCAGCTTCCAGCACACTCATGGCCATGACGGCCAGTTGAATAACGTAGTCCAGTGCGGAGTGCTGTTCAAAAAGCTGGATTACCTTCAGATAATAGTGAACGATGGCCAGTTTAGTATCTTCAGGGGCAATTGTATCGCCCCGGCTGACGCTTTCCTGTAATTTGCCGTACAGCGGGGTGTTTTTTAGCACATGCTCAAAGAGAAAGTCATCCTTGACAACGCCACACGCGGCCTGTTGAAAGAGATGCACGGACTTGCGGGCCTCACCGCAATCCAGTAGAGATACGGCTAGCATAAAGCGTCCTGCGGAAAAAAGAGGTTTAATATAACAGTTGGGAAATCTATCAATGTAATCCCAAGGAATGCTTACTGGCATGGGTTTTTACAGTACACCAGTTTGACAAAATGCGCACATAGTCCTGCACAATGATGTGATGGCAGGTCCCGAATAACCATTCCGGAAATACGTAAATCGGAGACCCGGGCCAACTAAAAGATATTGGACAATCAAAAAACGATATCTTTTACGTTTATCAACATCTCATACGCACAGCATCTTATTGATGTGTCCCACTAGCTGGAGCAAAGACTGGCGCAGATTCAATTGGTCCGACTCCAGCGGCAAATTGTCATTCTTCATCAGCATAGACAAACCACTGAACAGGCCTTTGGATTGCAGGAACAATCGGAGCAGCGTGGTCTGGTCGTTTCCATTATACCTTAGATGGCTGGAGTATGGTCTGGTATAGCCGCTGAACAGTTGTGCGCGGCTCAATCGTTGAATAGAAGCCTCGCTAGAATACAAAAATTAGTTAGAACTGTCCAATAGAATCAATTATATTTCATTACAATCCAGCTGGGGTGCTCGACGAAATGGGCGTCTCGGCAATCCAAACCAGAGTATAATAAGAGTTCAGATAATTGATGTTTGTTAAAATATTTTCGTTTTCCATTCCATTCTGACCATAAGCCATGTACTGCAGCACCAAAAGATTTCGGCAAACAGAAAACCTAGGAACAAATTAATTTTTAAAGGTAAGCCAAGTTTAAATTAAGAAACTATTATGAAAACTCACCGTATCATTGACATTTGCTTGACTGTTTCGGACAATATAGAAAGTCCATATTCGCTACCCATTAGAGCCCCTGACGACTGCAAAAAGCGTGTAGAAAGGGAGTAATCTATAAAATAGAATATAAATATATAGAAAATGTTCAAACATTATATGCATCAGTATTTTACCATGCGGCGGTGCATCTGGATCAATAATACACAGTACATCGAGCAGCACTTCCAAAGCGGGTTTAAAATTTGGTATGGCTTGCAGCTTCTGCTGAATTTGCTTTACACAGTTTGATGGCAGCATCGGACCATTGTCATCGCCAACAGTGATCCTATCCACCAGCTTAGATATCACTTTTACCGGCGACACCCGCTGGTAAAGCTGCTTGTCTAGATCGATTTTAATGTCATCCGAAATTAGTTTATCAAGCAGCGTCACCACATTCATGAGATCCACAAAGCCCTTGGCCATTTCGGGATCGTTCCGAAATAGTGGCGCCACGTATGTTGCCACTTCTTCGTTGTGCTCGCCGATGAGCAACAGGTGCTCGAGGACTTCACAGGGACGCAGCAATGCGAATGATTGTCTTCTAACCAAACATACTGCATCCATTCCACCAAGAACAGCGATGCCTGTCGGCTCCGAAAACTTAATGTGATACTGTTCGCAGCAGGAGTAAAACCGATCCCATAGCCGAGTGGATATCTCCAAGTACTCCTCGTCGGTGACCACAAAGTCTTTCAGTTCGTTCTGGATTTCATCTTCCACGGCCTGGCACACCTGCTCCTTGAGCACTGACATGGAAAGTTGCTTCACATCAAATTGCAGGTTAACACGTCTAAACATCTGTAGAATAAAAATTGAAATAACAATTCCTAAATCAATTTGATCTTCAAAAACCATAATAATGAAAAACATTTTGGTTATACTCACATATAAAGCCTTGGCAATTACATTTCGGTCAAATCGACCAGGATGAAAGATGTAGTTGCAGTAGGTTTCGCGTGGATCCACTCCTTGTTCCATGGTGAGACAATACCGATCCGGTGGCGGTTCTAGCGCAGCAGACACCCATTTGATTGAGTTATTTGAACCGATATAAGCTGCAGAGACATGGAAATCGCCTTCCGCGTTGCTCCAAAGGGCCCAGATGTGCGAGGATGTGGCATCGAAGTCGACCAGATCCGTTTGTGGCGCCGGCACTACGTTCTGCACCAAATTGATACCGCTGGCCTCGTCGGCATCGGGCATTATGCTAACGCAAATAAACTCAGCTCGGGAATCGTGCGAGAGGAATAGACAGAAGTTCTGATCGCTTATTTTTCGAAGCTGGTTGTTTTGAGCTGTTAAAGAATATAAAAACATACATTTTATGTACTTCAATAGTATTACTGTATTCAATTTTGATATTATGCTATTTTATACTCACGTCCTTGAGCTGCTGAGCCTCCTTGCCCCAATCCGGCGGAGCAGTTAATGCTGGCTACAGTCTGCAAGTTATCCACCGACCATAGACGCAGTCCATTACTGCGATACAGAACAAGAATGAAAATAGTCTCTGCGATTTCACTGAAAGCCATGGACGTGGCTGCCTCCAGCGTTTCAGAGCGGCCGCTACAATAAATAATAAAACATAAAGGATTTGCTGTTCATCTAGGTTTATCCACTCACGTAAGGGCACCCTTGAGATTCGACAGAAACCGAGGCATTAGATGCGGCTCCTTGATTTCGTGGGTGACAGTGTGACCGGTGGCGCAGTTCATAACGTGAAGCAGTAGTTTGCTTTGATACGCCACCGCAAAGTAGGCCGACTGGGAGTCTTGGGAGAGGTACGATACAGCCACGTTGGGCATAGTTCCAAAGCCATCCGTGACAAAGAAGTTGCTGGGATCGTTGATCTTGTCATTGACGTCGTAGAAAATGGACTGGGACAGCAGATCCTCGGGGGAAGCGGCGCCCCCTTCCTGCCCAGTGATCTTCAGGGGAAACACATAGCGATGCACACTGCTGACCGTGACCACCAGCAGGGTGACGGACTTACTTTGCTCCGTGAGTGATACATTCAGCACAGCGGTGTCGGTAAATCGCAGACGCAGATGATTCCTCTGCAGAGAGATGTCCAAGCTGACCTCTGATAGTTCCAGCACATCTTGGTATGCCCGCCTGCAGGTAAGTGGTCATGTGAAACTCTGTTTAGTACTCCGACTTGCACCTACCAATATATAAAACGGTTCCTGGTTTGAATGTTCTTCCTGCTCTTGTAGCAGTAGCCGCCGGAGGTTTCGAAGGTTTTTAGATCCTGCAAGGTGCTCTGGGTTCCTGAATTTTGCGGAGGGTATGTGGGGTTACTCAGAGGTTCTCCGGTGATCTTGCACGCAACTCACCTGTATTTATTTTCACCTCGATCCACTCCGCCGGGCCGAGGTTCTTCGGTATGACCTCCCGGTAGCTCATGTTGGCGTGCAGTTTGGATGTCGGCATCTTGCTAACTCAATAAAAATGATACACGACCTCTGGGAAAACAGAAAATTATTGGCGGCACCGGCGTAAACACGCTCAGTAGTAGTGTTGGAAAACGCCCACTTCAACGGTGTGCACCAGCAAAATTGTCAACAATCTTTTCATACTCACATACCAAATTCTAGAAAACTTCTTTATTATAGTTGAGAAACGATAAAACTTTCCTAAATATAGATTAAAGAAAATATGGGTTGTTATAGCAAAGCAGTTATGTCTAATAATGATTTTAAATCTTTATAAATTAAATAAGTTATTTTGGCATTCTAAAATAGTCCACACTTTGGTCACACTATATTGCACATGTGTTTCGATTTGTTGATGCGGCTTTGTTATTTATTTAATTTATAAATTAAAATCTCTTTCTGGGCTTAAAATGAGTGCGCAGCAGGATGAGACTGTAGTCTGCTTGCCAGGAGAGCGACTCTGCAGAACCGAGGACAACATAGTCCTGGGTATAGGCACCTACGAGCAGAACGGTTACATTTACGCCTCCAAGTCTGGAATTGTGCATATCGAAGAGTCGGGTGAAAACGTAAGTGAAAGCGGCATTTCGTTGACTTTGTGAACCAATTAATCTCCATTTCAGTGCCAGGTGGTAAGTGTGCATAAGCCCGGCTTCCATCTAACCATCCCAGCCACCGGAGACGTGGTCACAGCCAGAGTTCTCGTCACAACTCCCAAATTTGTCAAGTGTGCTATTTTCTGCGTACGAAATGTCCTGCTGGAGAGCAGCTACCGTGGACTCCTGCGCAAGGAGGATGTCCGAGAGACTGAAAAAGATCGCGTGGATATCTACAAGTCGTTTCGGCCGGGCGATGTGATCCTGGCCAGGGTCATCAACCAAATGGAGAATTCCTTTCTCCTGACCACCGCCGAAAATGAACTCGGCGTTGTCATCGCATATGCCAGTGATAACCGAAAGACCCGGGTGCCTATGGTTCCGGTCGGCTGGAGCGAGATGCAGTGCCCACAGACCACAATCAAGGAGCCACGGAAAGTGGCTAAAGTTCTGCCTGAAAGTTCAATAAACGCTGTGAAATAAGGCCAATCGAATGGTAATCAGAAGCCTAAATTCATTTGGGGGGCTAAAAATGTTTTAATAAGTGATTAATAGCCAATTCATTACATGTGCCTTGGCAACCAGAGTTCCTGTTAGCATCTTATCCCCTTAGCAACATTGATAAGTAGGTTATTGACCATTCATATAATTTCAAGACCTTAATAAAGTTTACACTTAAGTTGAAAACTAAATAAATATTGAGAAACCTTCATTAGCTGGATAAATAAATAGTCATTTAAAATAGGTCAGGACAAGCTGGTTTCCATAGTTCTGACAAAGACACTAGAATAATAAGATGCGTAACGCCATACGATTTTTTTGCACACGATTTTTTCGGGCTGGCTCTGGAGCTGGAGGGAGATTACTTGAACTACTTTGCGACTCTACATTAGAAGACATGCCTTACAGTCTTCACTAGAACTAGTTGGGAATTATAGAAAATATTTTTCCCAAGCAAATATTAAAAGCGGCAATAACTACATATGTGTTCCGACAGTAAGTTAAATATTCTTCAGGCTGTAATTAACTCAATTTTTACTACTTTGTGCAAGTAGCACATACATAAATACATACATACATACATACATACATACGTACATATATACGTACATACATACATACATACATACATACATACATACATAAATACATACATAAATACATACATACATACATAAATACATACATACATACATACATACATACATACATACATAGATACATATATACACACATACATACATAGATACATACAAACATACATACACTGGTACATACACTACACTCACTGCTCGACCGGTAAGAGAGCTTACTTGAACTACTTTGCGACTCTGAATTAGAAGACATGCCTTACAGTCCTCACTAGAACTAGTTGGGAATTATAGGGCTACAAGAAAATATTTTTCCTAAGCAAATATTAGAAGCGAGAATAACTATGTGTTCCGACAGTGAGTTAAACATTCTTCAGGCTTTAATTAAGACAATGTTTACTACTTTGTGCAAGTAACACATACATACAACATACATACATACATACATACATACATACATACATACATACAACGGTACATACCGTTAGTAAAAAGAATTCATGATTGGGTTGTTATAATGATTCAACAAGAGATAACTGCTGTTTACAATACATTTAAAAGTCAAGGCAATAGCTTAAAGAATTGTTTAAAGTACTTTTAAAAACAACGAATTTTTTGTTTATAAAATACCATAAATGAATACTTGGACAAGGTAATACAAATTTATGCAAGCTTTTGCATTTTATGGGTTTGAAACATAAAAACTTTTAGGATGAACGACAGGTACTTATTCCAAGTAAACGAAATTTCAATAACATGCAATTGCACGTGTTCCCAAAAAAGAATGATGTATAAAGGCAAATAGAAGGTTACAAAGGCTCAGGCGTCAGAGTCGTAAAAACCCGTAACCCGTTGCCAATCAATGTCGCTGGGAGCTGTTGTTGATGGATGACTATTCCTATGCAAATAGCAAAAAGCAGCTCGCTTCGCGTGCAGGAGCCGCGCCTAATTCAATCAGAGGAACGGGAGCAGGCAGCCTGGAGCAATGAGCTGCTCTGGGACTAGGACACCGTGTCTTGTCTTGCCGAAGAAATGCAAATGCATAGGAAAAGTTACAGGTGGATCGGTGGGCAGGGAGCTCAGCGAATCCTGGGGGATCCAAACAACCAATCATTGTTTGGTCGATGGGAAACGCAGCCGGCTCGTTTCGGTGGTTCGAAGCCCGGTTAATATTCAAATTAAATCGAGGGGGATGCGACCACTATGCGGTGCAAGTGAACAGTCGGGCGGGTAGTTGGCCCTGTCGTAGTTGTCGTCGTAGAGTTCCCAGTTCCGGCCAGCTGAAAACATAAGTTGCTGCCTATTGTCAGTCAAAGACCAGCAGCAGAAGAACCACGGCAACAGCAGCGCAAACGCATAGGGAAGCCAAGCAACTCATTATGGTACAGATATCGCAGACGGAGGAGGACATCAAGATCTCCATCGAACTCAATCGACTGGTGACTCGCAAGCCGGACGTTGTCCTCCTTCCGCAGTATTTAAAGTTCAACAATCCACCCATCTTCTTTGAGCGCCATCTGGCCCAGGAGATCGACGAGATGGCCAGGTGAGTTAGTAAGGTTTAACAACGTTGGGTTATAGTCAGAAAAAGGATTATTTGAGCTCCGGGAAAGGTACAAAGTTTTGATTCAAAACTGTGGCTATTTTTAGCAATTAGGCATCAAATATTCAAGGAGTTATCTGTTACAGCTTCTGTCGCATCTTCAAGAACGAAGCCCGCATTGTGCTGGTGAAAAAAGAGAAGGGCATGTGGCCTGAGATGTTCCAGAAGCTGGACAAGGAGGCACTCATGCAGAAGCGCCTGGAGATCGCCGACCTGATCGTGGAGCGCAACAAGAAGCGGGACGAGAAGGCACTGGAACGTTACGATATCAAGCGGCGGGCGGAGATCGAGAAGGAGATCAAGCGGGAGACAGCTATGAGGGACCGGGTGAAGCAGTTCCAGGAAAACTCGGTGCGCGAGGCTCTGGTGGTGGATGTACGCAAGGAGGCGAATGCTGCGCCCAAGCCAGATGTGCTGCAGTATCCACCGTCGTCGACGGCCGCCAATCGCCTGGCCACGCCCATCATGCGCCCGCCCATGAGCTCCGTTCGTGGCAGCGGACGCATCAACGTGAGCTTCACCACACAGCACAAGCGGACAACGCCGAAGCGGGAGTCGCAGGTCACCATGGAGAAGGCGTATGCCGCCGCTGGTGGACCCAATGCGAATGTGCAGTCGCCAATGGAAAGCCTGGATGAATAAGCGTTTCACGTAAACTAGTGCGTGCGTGTGTGAGACTGTGCTAAGGATTCCTATTTTCTTATTGCATCAAATAAATCTACAGGTGTTTGCTTTAGTTAAAGAAGTACTTTAGATGGTTTTAATTTCATTGATCGGGAAAATAGAACTTTGCACTAATTGGAGAAATCTTATTAAAAGTTTACATATTGAAATAATAGGTATTAGATATTAGATAGTACATATAATTATGCTAATTTATTGGTGGTTTGTCTGAATTTAATTTACTGACATCAAAATGAATTTGAATTAAAAAATCCGATAACATATCACTGAAAATAGATTTCCAACACTGAATCGGGCCCATCGATAACATACTTCAACAGCTGATGCCTGTCAACGTTGCTTGAATTTTCACAATTTTTTTTGCCGCTATGACATTACAATTAAAAAAAGTGCTTTAGATTTTCTCAAAACCACACACAGGAAAAGCACAGCAGTAGGAGCACCCACCTGAGACCGATGACTGAGGCCGCTGGAGTAGCTATCCCAGGAGGAGCCGCTGGAGACACGGAATCGTACGGCACAGAAATGCTTCGGCAGTCCAGCACGGCGAAAGAGTCATCCAAGTTGGACGACCTGGTGCAATATGTGAGTCTCCATGTGCGCATACCCACGCCGTTGACCGGTGTGGTGCTGCCCTTCGTGCCACTTTACCTGTCCGCATTCTACCTGTGGATCAACGTGAGTGGCGGCGGGGAAAATGAGACCACCAAGAACGAAGTGATGAGCCAAACTACCACGGATAATTCTACAACTTGGAATGACGTGGGCTTCATCGCCGTACTGGCGATAGCCTTTCTGCACATTTTGACGCTGCTCTTCTGCTACTGGAGCGTTCACGTGCTAACCATCCTCACATGCCGACGTGTAAAGCTGCCCGGCGCCAATGTGCTGGCCAAAGTGGTGCCCACTGCCAACAATGGCAACTCGAAGATCGTCCCCATTCGCTCCTCCCAACTGGAGGACGGCTCAACGCAGTATTTTTTGGTTTTTCAAAAGACCAAATACGTTTGGAATGAGGATCGAAAGACGTTCCGCGCCGTCGAGTTCCCGGTAAATGGATTACTGAGCAGCTATTCCGCATCTAGAGGTTTGGAAACTGAGGAAGCCGTCAAGCGGGCTACTCTCACCTACGGAAACAACGAAATGGAAATGGTGGTTCCTGAGTTCCACGAACTTTTCATAGAACGCGCTACAGCGCCGTTCTTTGTGTTCCAAGTGTTCTCCGTGGGACTGTGGTGCATGGACGACTACTGGTACTACTCCCTGTTCACGCTCTTCATGCTAATTGCCTTCGAGTGCACTATTGTTAAGCAGCAGCTGCGGAACATGTCCGAGATCCGAAAAATGGGCAACAAACCCTATCTGATATACGCCTTTCGTCAAAACAAGTGGCGTCACCTTGGATCCGATGAGCTGCTACCCGGGGATTTGGTGTCGATAACGCGCTCCCAGAACGACAACATAGTGCCCTGCGATCTGGTCATTCTTCGAGGTTCTTGCATTGTGGATGAATCAATGCTTACTGGCGAATCGGTGCCACTAATGAAGGAGTCATTAGAATCCTTAGATAATTTGGACGTTGAAATGGACGCTGAAGGAGATGGAAAGCTTTTTGTGCTGTTTGGTGGCACGAAAGTAGTACAGCACACTGCCCCAACGAAAGAATCGCTTCGTGCTCCTGACGGTGGTTGTATCGGCTATGTGATCCGTACTGGCTTTAACACATCCCAGGGCAAACTTCTGCGAACAATCCTGTTCGGAGCAAATCGCGCCACGGAGAACAACGTAGAGACCTTCGCCTTTATCGCTTTCCTGATGGTATTTGCCGTGGCCGCAGCATCTTATGTGTGGGTTAAGGGCAGCGAGGATCCGGAGCGCAATCGCTACAAGCTTTTCCTGGAGTGTACGCTCATCCTAACGTCCATAATTCCTCCGGATTTGCCCATTGAGTTGACTTTGGCGGTAAACACATCACTGATCCAGCTAACAAAGTTGTTTGTGTTCTGTACAGAACCCTTTAGGATTCCATTTGCGGGAAAAGTGCAAATTTGCTGCTTTGACAAGACAGGGACTCTGACCACGGATAACCTGATGGTGGAAGGCATTGCAGGACTGGCGCCCAATGGAGTTTGTGTACCCATCGAGCAGGCGGAGGGGAACACGGTTCAGGTGCTCGCCTGTTGCCATTCATTGGCTCTGCTTGATGACGGATTAGTCGGAGATCCACTTGAGAAAGCCACTCTAGCAGCTGTAGATTGGACGCTTACCAAGATGGAGAGCGTCATCCCAAAGCGACCACAGTTTAAGCCCTTGAAGATCATTCAGCGCTATCACTTCTCATCTTCACTTAAGAGAATGTCTGTGTTAGCTGGCCATCTAATGCCGTACTCCAATGAGGTGAAACACATAGGAGCAGTAAAGGGAGCTCCTGAGGTCATTCAGAAGATGCTGCGCGAGGTGCCCTCGGACTATGAGAAGGTATCTCAATCGAAATTTATAAAATATATCAGTTTACATTTTTTATTTTATTTAAGGTGTATTTGGAATATGCTCGGCGTGGAGCACGCGTCTTGGCTTTGGGAATTAAGGATCTCGGGACCCTGAGCGCTCAGAGGGTTAGGGAAATTAAGCGTGAGGATGTGGAGTGTGACCTGACATTCGCCGGATTCGTGATTATTTCATGTCCCATGAAGCCTGATTCCAAATCTGTGATCAAAGAGCTTATTCAATCCTCGCACAAGGTGGTGATGATTACGGGCGACAGCCCGCTCACCGCTTGCCATGTGGCCCGCGAGCTGCGGTTCACCCGCAAAAAACTAATCATCCTAACCCCGCCTGACCAGGAGAGAAGGAACACCTGGAGCTGGGTATCTATCGATGGCGATCAAACCTACCAACTGGATACTAAGCCTGGTAGCAAAAATCTGTCCCATTTGCTGGCCACGCACGATCTCTGCATTACCGGAGAGGGATTGCAGCATCTGCAACAGAATCAGCCGCAATACATGCGCCAACTACTGCCACTGATTACGGTCTGTGCGCGCTTCGCACCCAAGCAGAAGGAGTTCGTAATCACACAGTTAAAGCAGCTGGGGTACTGCACATTGATGTGTGGCGACGGCACCAACGATGTGGGAGCCCTTAAGCACGCTAACGTGGGCGTCTCCCTGCTGACCAGTGCTCCAGTGAAGCGTAAACGCACCGAAGAGGAACAGCAGCAGGCGGCGGCCAATGCAGCTGCCATAGCAGCTCAGGCACAAGCAAATGCCAATCAACAGTTGACGCCCAGGGAGCGGGCATTGCGTAGGCGACAGGAGCATATCAACCAGACGCAGGCTCGCCTCCAAAATGCACTCCGGGACATGGAAGAGCAAACTATGGTCAAGTTGGGTGATGCCTCTATTGCGGCGCCATTCACCAGCAAGTCCTCTTCAATCATGTGCGGTA
Organism: Drosophila erecta; assembly: GCF_003286155.1. Taxonomy (NCBI): domain Eukaryota; kingdom Metazoa; phylum Arthropoda; class Insecta; order Diptera; family Drosophilidae; genus Drosophila; species Drosophila erecta. The sequence goes on from NW_020825200.1 coordinate 14,637,318, forward strand.
AGTGTCATTGAACTATTTTATATATTTCTTCAATTTATCGTTTCCTTATTTTCAGTTAACCACATCATTAAGCAGGGCCGATGCACTCTGGTCACCACACTCCAAATGTTCAAGATCCTTGCTTTGAACGCCCTTATTCAAGCCTACTGTCAGTCCGTGCTCTACATTGATGGCATCAAGTTCAGCGATACACAAGCCACCATGCAGGGCATCTTCATTGCCGCCTGCTTCCTCTTTATCACACGAGCTAAGGTAAGCGAAACAGCTTTGCATTTGATAATTCTAACTACAAAAATTGTATTTGCTTTTTATCTAGCCGCTGAAAACTCTATCCAAGGTAGCCCCACTGCCAAATATCTTCAACTTCTACACGATATCCACTATTCTCAGTCAGTTCGCTGTGCATTTTGGAACGCTGTACTACCTGGCCAGCCAAGCCACCATTCTTGCACCACCCAGGTGTGTTAGGCTTGAACATTAAGTTATTCAAAAGACAGCAATTATACCTATAATTCATTTCGCAGAGAGGGCAAAGTAAAGTTGTATATTGACATGGATGCCGAAGAGAAGACTAAGTACGATCCGAACATTGTTAGCAGCACAGTCTACATTATTTGCCTATCATTGCAAGTGGCCACCATTGCGGTGAATTACAAGGTACGTTCTCCGACATCATACATCGCAGGATACTAAACTTAAGCTTACACAGGGTCATCCATTCATGGAGAGCTTGCGCTCCAATCGCATGCTGATGTACGCCATCGGAGCTTCCGCTGCATTGGTGATTCTTCTGTCCACGGGCCTGGCGCCCGAACTGACGGAATTCTTTGAGATAATTGATTTCCCAACGGACGTGAGTAGTTGATTATTTTTATTGTCAAACACTTTAAAATATTTTTGTTTTCAGTTCCGCAAAACTTTGCTCGGTGTCCTGGTGTTGGATATTGTCGGGGCTTTCCTTTTGGACCGCATTTGCTCATTCCTGTTCGGGGAAACGCGTCGCAAATCTAAAGTGCTGAACTGTTAGGACCATTTTATACTAAGTACTAGAAAAGTAAAGTAACATCAGCTCAAACCGTACGTTCCACAAGATAGAAAAACCATTATCGTTTTTATTTGTATCCCCTCATTGATAAACAACAAAACGTGTTTTATGGCGTCGGTTTCATAAATACTTAAATTCTTCACCTAAGAATCAACATAATGCATTTGAAGTGTATTATCAGGCAAGTGTATTATCGGGCAGCCTATATAATTTTAATCTGACAAATCGAGCTCTTTCGATTCCTTCGACTCCCGTATATGCGATTAGTGAAATTGTCGTAATATTTGTAATGCTAATAAAAATAGAGCAACGTTTGAAAACAGTGATCGATAGATATTTATAAAATTATTTCAATTTTGTTCTTGTACAGGATCCTCTACTTTCGAGTCTTCCAGCTGTTTGAACTGGATCAAGATAACCAAGTACGTGGTGACGGCCGAAAATATCTGAAAATAATAACCATATACAGAGAATTCAGTGGCTTTGAACTTGCAATACATCCCAAAAATATATAAAGGATACATGCATTTCAAAATGTATCTGGTAATCAATAAGATACCTTGAAAAGCGTGGAGTTGTCTATGGCAAAAAATCCATATGCTGTAAATTGCACCTCCTGTTTAATGCTTTTGGTAAGGAATTTATCGATCTGGAAGAGAAACCCTTAGCGAATTATTTAAATTTTTTAAGTTTCCCAATAACATACGATATTCTGATATTCCTTTGACTTGGCGTATACCCTCGCCAGAATTTGTGATGTGGCGTTGGCCTTGAAATAGAAACACTTATGATTATTAAGATCTTATCTGCGATATAGTTGCTAACCTCCGTGGTGGTCAGGCCACAGCTACGGGACAGCAATGCCAGGAGGGAAACGTGGAGACATAACCAGGCGAAGCACCACTGCAAAATGTTGGGCGACACCATGCCCTTGCCGGTAATTTGGACAAAGAGGTTGTAGCAGTTGGTGGTGACCGTGTAGAAGGAATAGCCCAGAAATGAGACCAGAATCAGGTTGCAGCAATCGTTAATGCCCTTGTAGATGCGCAGCAGCTTGTTGTGCATGCGGTAAATGAAAAGTGAGTCTTCAGGGAAATGTTCCATTAGAGCGGGATTGATATTGGGATGGACATCACCACGCTGCCGCCTCGCTCGTGCTCCACCTCCTTTGCGCTTCTGCTGCTGCCCATAGGTGTATCCATTCAGCAGCTGGTTGATGAAATGAAACCGGATGTACACAATCCTGAGTAAAGCCGATGCGAATACTATATAGGTGGCGGTCAGACCGTTCTGGATGCCATAGAAGGCCAACAGTATGTAGGAGGTGGGAGTGATCTCGCCTTGCACGGCATATATCTTGAGCACGATAATATAAGTCTGGCAAGCGGCGATTCCTACCAAAAATTTCACCGAGAACCCGAAATTCTGGTTCAAATTGGCACCAAACTGCCGACGCACTTCCTCGTCCAGTTGAAGGATTTCATTCATTATCCGTAGCATGCTTGTGGTATTTCGGGCACAAACAAAAACAGTAAGGGTATAGGTCAGGATGCAGAGCAGCAGCTCGATCCACTGGTTCACATTGTCCGTTTCCCGGTAGGAGAAAAATAGTTGCGCCGATATCGGTGTAAATAAGCTGTAGACATTGAAAATGGTAAGGGCGTGGACCACGCCCCTTACGAAGAAGGAGTAAAACTCGTTGGTTTTGGTCGGAGGACCCACCTCATAGTCGGAGACCTGTTCGTATATGGGCATCAAGCCACTGGCCTTGAGCACGGATAAAATGGTGCGAATGTCCTCGAAAACGGGATGATCATGGTTCCTCGATGGCATAGGTGGTGCATCTCTACTGAAGGCATCCCTGTGCAAGCTGGGTGTACGGTACGGCGAGATTCTTCGCGGATACGGATGTGATCGCGTTTTCTGCGTAGGCATTTCAATTACCCAAGTGTTCGGGGACATGGCCAACTTAGCACTGACAGGTCCAAAGGATTGGACTAACTGGATTGACCAGTGTTCATATAAGTGGGTTCCGAGCTATCTGATTGTGTCCTGGGGCCACTTGGGGTCATGGGCCAGACTTTGCCATTAGAGTAATTGCTTGGCATTGTGGATTATTGAATAATGCCAACGGAGGGGAACGGCTGATTCAATTTTTTCATGGATGACTTCTGATTAATTTATAGCAAGAATTATTACTTACTTAAATCTTTTCATTTTCTTAACATTTTAAAAAGAATATTGTCATGAGAATGGCTTTAATGTTTTAATTAAGCTCCGCTGCCCTCTTCTATTTAAACCCTTATTTTTATTGCCTAATAGTTTTATTTCCCATAATCCAGATTCTAGGCAATGTCTGCTTAATTTCTATTCAATTTCGTTACGACGATATTTGGTTTTCCTTATACGGATTCCCTTAAATCCTGCCTAATCCCCGCAAAACAAATCCCATAAATATAAAATCGAATGGCGAACCAATTGGTGGACCAGTTCACCCTCATATAACATATGTAACATGAGCGTGTTATGGGTGTATTATCACTGGGATGCGTGAAATGTTATCTTTGTCACACCTTTTCCGCTTTTCCGCCCCTCAAAGCACCCACACAAGGACAAACTCCACTTCGCACACACACAGCCACGTATTTTTCCACCCCCAATGAGGGATTGCAATTCAATGCGGCTCGGGCTGTTGCTTTTCTTTTTTGTGTCATTCCCAGCTTTACTTTACTTTACCTTTTGGGGAGAGAGACTCGTGACGAGAGAGTGCTAAACGGGCACGCTGTTGCTTTCGGCACACGCCTCACTGTGGGTCGAGTTAGAAAATCGCTCGCCGGAAACGTAAGAAACAGACTTGCCGCGAATTCTTCAGTCGAAGAACGTAGTTTTGTACGGCTAAGGCTACACGAAAAACTATACCGAACTGGGATGTGTAATACAATTTAGTGCCTAATGATACAAAGTCATTTCCAGCCTAAATTTGAGTATTATAAGTATATTTTTTAAATGTTTAATATGTCAACCTTTATATTACCTTTCATTTTAATTTGAGAAAAAAGTGTACATGGAAAATGCTGGAGAACGATGTTTAACAAAATCATTTCATTCGACGGCGTTCCTGAGTTAAGCATGACTTTGTGCTTCAACTAAACCCACTGTGACGCACTGCCCGTGACGTCACGGCACGGCTTTAGCTTTTGGTTTAGCTCACTCCGACAGATACAGACACACCGAGAGATAGGAGGGAAGGTGAGAGAGCCACTCTTATCAGCAGCGGCATCGACAAATCGAAGACAAAACAAAACCCGTCATTAATCCCGTAGAGAAAGTCGAACGCATCGCTCATCGCACGGAATGCTGTCGCTACTCCTGGTTTTGACGACGTTCGCCAGGATCCACGCCCACTACACCAGCGGGGATGTGGTCTATCACACAATGCCGCACTTCTGGACGGGCGTGGGCTTCTGTCCTGCCGGACGGATCGATCACGAGGGGATTAGCTCCGCCCTGAGCGATCCAGCCCTTCGACTCAATCTCCGCCAGATTGCAGCATTGCCCGTGGGCGCTGTGACCCACATTCGCATCCACTGGCTGCTGGAGCTTATTCAATTCTGGCAGTACGACCCCAGCGGAATTCCGATTTATGATTTCTCCAAATTCGATGACTTCATTGATTTCCTGCACGAGGAACTGCGCTTGTCCCCTGTTCTGGAGTGGATGGGTAATCTGGGTGGGGTTTTTTCGGAAAACCCCATGCAGCAATCCTTCTACTGGGAGCACTTGGTTAAGACCACGATTAACCACCAGATTGGTAAGCAATGCTTACTCACTTATTTCAAATGCGTACCTACAGTTTCCTCTGTATTCATCAGCACGACACGGTTCCTCCAGATTGGCCAACTGGCGCTACGAGACATGGAATGAACCAGACCTTCACGGGTATAACAAGCAAAATTTTACTGCACACACCTATTTGGATTATGTTCAAGCTGTGCGTCGGGGTTTGAGTAAAGCTGGAAACCTGGACAACCAAGATGGAAAGGTCCCGCTGCCCATGTATCGCTCCTTGCGCGGACCTGCGGGACTCTTTAAGGACTCGAATCATCCGCTCTGCTGGAATCTATTGGAGCTGTGTAGCCAAAGAGTGGTTTACTGTCCCATTGATATACTGACTTTCCATCGGAAAGGAATCGATGGCACTGCCACGGAAATCGTAAATGGCTCGCTTTCCTTGATGGCTAAAATCTATGAAGAGTATCCCAATCTCAAACAACTACCAGTGGCCAACGAGTAAGAAATAAAGTATAGCTAACTAAATTATATAGCTTTCAATATAATTGATTACATTTTAATATAAATGCTAGAAAAGCATGGTAAAGCTTATTGATATCTTATCTTTCCATCTCTTAGTGAAGCCGATCCTGTTGCCCGCTGGAGTACCTCCCGCGAATTCCAAGCGGATGTGCGGTATGGAATCACGCTGATATCTACGGTAATGCAGTTCTGGCATGCCAAGCTAGCCGAGGGTGCACTAAGCCGCTTGGAGTCCATTAGCCATGACAACGCCTTCCTGAGCTACCATCCCTACGAGTTCACACAGCGCACTCTTCTTGCACACTTCCGGATGAACGAAACCAAGCCGCCGCACTCGCAGCTTGTTCAGAAACCCGTATACGCTGCTCTGGGAATGCTGGCGAAGCTGGGTAGCCGGGCTGCGGACGTTGAACTGGTCAATATGGATACTAAACATAGCGTCCAGGTCTTGCGTACTGTGTCTGGTGGATTGGGCGGTCCTGGCCAGTACATGGCCACAATATTTCTGAGTCCCGAGGAGGCGGGACCAAAGATGACAGCCTTCCATCACAAGTACACGCTAAACATGTCGATAGCGAATGAGTCGGCCTTCATCACCGAGCTCCTGGTGCCGCAGGAAACGGATCCGTACTACATATGGCGGCAGGCGGGAAGTCCGGCCTATCCCAACGCCACTCTAAGGGAAGCGATGAGAAGGGCGCAAACACCTAGGCTCTACAAGACGGGACCCATCTGGCAATACAACAGCGAGCTGGTCATAAACTCCGCCAGTATCCCACTGCCCTGGGCGATGCTGCTCCGGGTGTGCTCCGCATCTTGGCCCAAGCTGCGTCGACCGCAGCAACTTTCCATCGCGGAGGTAACTCATCGTGAGGTTTTTATTAGCTGGATGGAGCACCCCAAGTCCACGCAGTGCCTTCTCAGCTACGAGGTGTGGTTCAAGGAACGCGACAACCTGGGTCGCTCCGCCGACTGGATGCTCATCTCACACGGCTGGCACCTGCCATATCCGTCTTTTCAGTATGCGCCCGGCGACGAGGGGTCCGTCAATGGTGAGCGGAATCTACAATTCAATTCCCATCTTCCATATGTGTAATGCTTTTTCGTCGACAGGTTTCTATAAAGTTCGCGGTGTGGACGTGTTTAATGAAACCAGCCCCTACTCACAAATAGTCGAATATCTGGAGTTGTAGTTCAACAAACAGTTTATAAATCAAAAGAACATATTTATGCAAAGTGAAAGCTAACATAATCAGGTTTCGGCTAGGCGCTAGTGGACCGCTCCTACTCTCAATCTGTCTCTCTTGGAATGGACTGACTTCACCGGCACAATCTTCTGGACTTGCGCCTTCGCCTTAACGCCGGCAATATCATATATACATACATATATTATTTATATATAAAGATATTTATAGTACATTATATGTGTTGTGTTCGTAATATATAAATGCCTTCATCCTGCCAAGGAATCGGCAAAAGCGTACATGGATACATTAATTTTCTGTGACGGATATTTACAATAAGAATAAGTTAGTGACGTAATCGGAACAATCGCAAGGGGACGCGATCTTATTTTCTATTCTGGTTCTTGTTTAGCCCTAGGCATCCAAGACCAACCACTTTTCGTTTATGTGCTCCATTTGCTTGGTGAGAATAGGATTTCGAACACGTATCTTGACTTCCAACTTTCCTCCCACTTGCTTGCGACCATCCATTAGCTATTTTGAAGAAGAGAAACATTAAATTGAAGTTCTTAGTGATCTGTTATTAGTTGCCACTTACATCGTATGTGTCGTGTATATCACACTTGGTCTCCAACGGCTGAAGCTTGACATTTACGGTTCCAATCAACGTATCCGATCGCAGAAACCCTCTGAAACAACACAGGGGCAATTTACGACTTAGTCCACAACAATCTATACTGCAGCTATTTATATTAGATGCGTAGCATTGGATGAAATTTCGTTTTGAATTGTTGGGAATTGAGGCGTAAAGATTTTTAAAAATATTTCATTAAAATGTTCCTTATGAGAATCAATGAAGTTCAATGGGTATACATATACGGTGAAATATATGTGTGCTTGAAGCCGTGACTGGTACAATACTGTTTACAGGACCAAAGGAACATGCTTACTACGAGAAAAAATTAAATTAATTAAAAAAAGATCTGAAACTTAATATTAAGAGAAATATAATAACCTAGCGAAACCTACAGATTGGATACAAAATATTTAATAGGTATTTATCTGATCAACAGTTTTATAAATTGTTTCTAAAATTATCTATGCAAAAACTTTTTTTATATTATTATTTCAAAAATATTAAAGATAGTTACATAAGAATAACCTAATTTACTACTCATAAGACAACAATACTTAGTAGTCCTTGGGAAATTAATGCGCGTAAATAAAATTATATACCGCCTCCGTTAGTTGAGATTAATATGCATGGAAAGCTTCTTAGTACGGATTATATAACGGTGCTAAGTTAGTTATTTCATTTACGAACAACTTACCCTCTAGAGTATATTTCAAACTTGACGCCATGTCGCTTAAAGATTCTCTGGAACTGACGATTGGCCCGCTGGATGTCAACCTTGAAGCGTTCATCGTAGTCAGGACTGCTAGTGTCTCTGATAACATTGGTTTTAGTCTTGAAAGATTCATCCTAAAAGTTCACATATTAATATTTGGCAAAATTAGAAATGCAGGTCATTAACTTACATTAAGCAGGGGAAACTCTACGCGCACATAAGTATCGACGTCTTTGGGATTGGCCACGTTGTAGTTGATTCCCCGGACCACAACAATTTCGAGCTCGCTATCTGTAAGTTCTGTGTTGCAATGCACAATGTTGAAGCTACGCTTTTCATAGTGAAACTTTGGCAGTGGTTCATTCTTTCGTTTCGAGTATCGTACCAAATCCAAATCCTTTTGCACTGTTAAAGCTAAATTTTCAAACCGATTCATGCCCGCTACATCGCCCATAGCCTTGTGATGATCTCGGGTATTTTTACACATCATCAGCTGCTTTGCCAGCTGCTCCTCCATGCGAACACCAATTTCACAGATGTCATCAGTTGGATCGCATTCCTCAACGGATACAATGGCAAATGAGGCTTCTAGACTATCCCTTTGGGATGGCGGGACGGGAAGCTGGAGAAAAATGAAAGACTTAGTCATACAAAAAGAAGATGCAATGAAAACTTACAGTGCTGAGATCCACTGGCAATCCACTACTGGCTGCATTAAGAAGGGAATCAAATCCTTTGAAGATCTTTAAGTACTCTTTGGCCTGATCTATCTCTCCCGCTTTCTTGGCCTCTATAGCTGCTAGCTTAAACTCCTTTTGGCGCTCGAGGAGCAGTTTCATTTGCTGTTCGGCAATATTGTTCTTCTGCTGATTGCCAGACGTGCGTGTGGTTAGCTCCTTGGGCTTAGGAGGTGACGGTGCTTTTCGAGGAGCTGTAGGTGTCGTCACATTGGAACTGGTGGGTGTTCCTCCTGCGGAAGTACTTGCCGTTGCCGGTGGAGATGTAGGGGAAGTAGGCAGTGATGGAGTCGGCGCAATAGGAGCAGCATCCACCGTGGGCAGAGGTCCAAAACCGGGTGGCACTGGCAGTTCATCGTAAGGCACTGGTTTGCCTGCCTTGTACAACTTTATGGCATCTTCGTATTGCTTCACAATCCTCCCAAAGCGTCTGGCTTTTCCGCTATTGTTCTCTGCCTTGGCTGCCGCTTCCACAGACTGATATTTCTCTAAGCGTTGCTGCAGAGCCTCCAACATATTTGTTGGAGCTGTTGGGACCGGAGTAGGCACAACAGGTGTGGGATCTGGAATAGGAGCAGGTTCTGCGACATCTTCTGCCGTTGCTCCTTCTTGCATTTTTTTAAGGAATTCAAGGAACTCAGCTGGTGGAGGGGGCATATCACTCAAATCAACTTCCTGTCCGTCCTCACACATTTTTATGACTACGTCAAATTGCTTGACCACTTTGAGGAACTGAAGGGCAGTAGCTGTATCACCGCTGCGTTTAGATTGCAGTGCAGCAGATTTGTAGTCATTCTGGCGGCTGCGCATTTGCGTGACGAGAGGATTAGGAGGAGTGGTGGGTGACACTGATGTAGTGGGCTCCACCGGGGTGGTGGGAGTTGGTGGAGCGGGAGCTGCACGACTTGGCACAGGCGGAGGGGAAGCAGGAGTGGAGGGAGCTGGTGATTCCTCAGCAGGCCCTGGAGGAGTCTGCCCACCCATTGGCTTTACGCTGACTTCAGGTGGAATGTCATCCACGTTGATGGACTTGCCAGCCGCTGCCTGTTTGTGGAGATCCTGTAGAGTCTTGAGTCCTCTTCCAAAACGCCTTGCTTTGCTTGCATCGCCGGCAGTCTTGGCATTGGCCTCGGCCAGCTTGTACATTTCTAGACGCTGTTTTATAATGCTTAATGTGTCCACAGTTGTAGTAGGCAGAAAGGTTTGTATGGGTTCTTCAGTGGCAGCTGACGGTTGGGCGGCAGACTCCTCTTCATCCGCTTGCTCTAGGCCACCAATTCCGCTCAGCTCGCCAAGGAGATCTGGATCGCTTTCCAAATTGTCATCATCTTCATCGTCGCTGACATCACGCAAGCTGTCGGCTATCATTTTGTCTAAGTCACTGGCGGGTAACAGCTTTGCTTTGGGCTTCGGCTTTGGCTTGGCTCCTCCTCCGCCGGCTATGGCCGCAAGCTCTGCCTCCAAATCGCTGTCACCCCCATCGTCGTCTCCATAACCAGCGCTGGGATCGAAGTCATCTGGGATTTCCGTAAGACCGAACTAAATGCAAGAAACAAGAGTGACAGTCCATACGATGAGTCATAATTAATAAATAGACTGTCTAGACTGTTTGTTTTTCCTCTTACCTGCGATAAATCGTGCTGCCTTCTTTTTGCTGGTTCTGGCTTCTTTCTGGAGAACATCCTTGGTTATTCAGGGACTGTTCAGGGACTAAAATAAGGCTACAAAAACTTTCAAATCCTTGAATTATTTGCGTCGCAAGCGTTCAGATGCAGACAACAATAACAGAGTGGGGATCACAGTGTCGGAACTAAAGGTGACACAGGAAAGTCTTTGCGAACTGATGACGTCAGTGGCACAGAGTTACTTGAAATTTGTTGATGGTCTTAATATAAAAATGAGATAATTTTAAATGAAAGTGTTTTTTTTTCAAATAATAGCAACAATTGAAATACATTTAATATATATATATATATCAACACGAAAAGCCACCTCACAAAACAATTCTGCGGAACTGAACTTTTACCGGGAACCAGGGCTACGACACGTTAACAGGTACAGGGCTGCCGCGCCAGCTGACTAATCGATATCGTCACCTATCGATATCGAGAGCCAGCGCACACACAGTGCAAAAGAGTTTGCGAAAAAAACCTGGACAAAAACTCAAATTGATTGTGAGCCGAGCAGCTTGAGGCAGTAGGAGTACCCCGTCGACCAGTGCCGTGGAGCCTCTAACCCCCGTGGTTGTGGCGGCACCAACAAGCAAACGAAACCATCGCCACTGCAGTTCTCCCAGCTTCCACCTCCTCCAACTCCGTCTTGGGGGCCAAAGGCAGAAAATCATCAGACTTCTGGTTGAGAGCAGCGCGAGACAGCGGGGACGGCACTGGCCTGCTGGGTTTAGCGTGGAAGTAAACAAACGAATTGGATTCCGGGTGTAGGACGGACGAACGGGGCGTGGCTCGTTAACCAGCGGCTTGGTAAACAAAACCGGAGGCGGCAACAAGTAGGCGACAGGCATGGACGTGTCCCTCACTGAGCCGGAGACGCGCTTCTACAGTGAGTTGTTCCAATGCTGCGACGTGGAGAACACGGGCAAGGTGCCCATGCTTAAGGCCACCGAGCTCTTTCGCTCCGCGGACATCGCCAACGAGACCGTGATTGAGGTAGGTCCAATTTGTGTGATCGTGAGTGATTAATTATCTGGATCTGGGCTTACAGATCACCGGTCTGGCGGGGATTCCCTCCACGGCTCTACACATCTCGCGGACACAGTTCTACTCATGCCTGAAGCTAATCGCTGCTCATCAGGCGGCCATGCCCCTGCGCCAAGAGCTGATTTTGGCCACGTTTCCGCTTCCACTACCGCACTTTAGCTGGAAGGAGACGGTTACAGCTCCGGTGGCTGTCGAAAATGGATTGACTGCTTTGCCGCCGCCGCCACCCACAGATCGCAGAAATTCACTGCGTCGCAACTCGCAGCAAGAGCAGCTGCAAGACACCTCTGATGTGCCCAGCACCGACTCCGAGGTGGAGCAGAACGAATCAGTGGACGATGCGACAGGCCACGGACGAGGCACGGATGGCAGTGGGGTCGTCAGCAGCAGCAGCCGCGAAAATGTCGGGGTTTGTACTTCTATCTTATCTTGTGACATTTGTAAATAAGCTAACCATTGACCGATCCCCGTCCATTCCTTATCTCTCTTAGCGTCGAAGAGGAGGCGGTACTGGAGGTGGATCGCCAGAAGCCTGGAGCACTAACAGTGACAGCCCCACGCCCACCAACAGCGTGGCTGAGCGACCTTGGGCGCAGGACACCCTCTGGCAGGGTTTGCTGGGCGATGAGCATCGCCAGCTGTTGGGCACGGAAGAAGAGTCTTCCGATCGCCACAGCAGCGACGACGAAGACAACGAGAGTGAATTGGTGACCATTTACCAGATAACTCCGGAACAGCGTGAGTACTATAACAAACAGTTCAGGACGGTGCAAAGGGATCCGCATGGTCTGCTTTCTGGCCAAGCAGCAAGGTTAGTTTGCTTCGAAAACATTTATAACTCTTTTTAAGCTGAAAGTGAAATGCTATGCTATCTATCTCGCATGCAATTTTAAAAGTATATATTTTTTTGTAGAAACTTCTTCGAAAAAAGCCGCATTCCTGTGGAGGAACTGCGTCACATATGGCAGTTGTGCGACGTTACTCGCGATGGAGCGCTAAGTCTGTCTGAGTTTACGGCCGCCATGCATTTGGTGGTCCTCAGGCGCAACAACATTCCCTTGCCCACAAGTCTGCCCCATTGCTTGCATCCCAACGTGTTGCAAGCGGCTGCGTCCGGCAGTGGACAGGGGGTGACATCCTCTTCGTCGGCTGCGCTGCCTCAGGAGCCACCTGAGGCTGATCTCCTGCACCTAAATGATGACGATGAGGACGACCACACGGATAATACAATCATAGCCGGCAATCTCAGCGGCGGTAGTGCAACCAGCAAACCGCGTCCCAATGTGCCCAGCGACAAAAACATCATGAATCTGAGCAGCATCTCCACGTCCTCCCAG